>NC_140591.1:1553189281-1554458092 GCF_964204655.1 Triturus cristatus | reverse complement strand
TAAAAAAAACTGCAGATCTCACAAGAGGGACACATTTTGTTCTTTTTCGCTTCTACCCACGTGTGATGTAGATTTTAAACAATGGAGCAAGTTGTCTTCAATAAATCTCCAAGTTCATTGCGTGCATTATTACCCATAAAACACACCACACGTGGAAAAGCATACAATCCCAAACAAGCCTTAGAAAAAGTACACACACTTATTACATCTAAAAGAATATTTTCAGATCAAAAGTGAAGACGCAGGAAGAAATCCGTTTTATGCAGTTTCAGTGGAATATACATCATTGCATTAGATCGACGTCGCTTCTCTTTTCCTCCAAGCTCCACGTCAGAAGTTCGAAACAGCAACAATTATTACAAATCCCGTAGAAGTCCGCAGTAATCTAAATGCTAATGCGTCACTTCCTGCTCCAAGGTTTCTAGGAACTGGCATCGACCACTTCATTCGGTGACTATAATGTAAACATCGGTATGCTGATCCAGCCACGGCTTCTCCAGTCTGCAGTGAAGTGCGCCGGTGGCGAAATTCGTTATCTAAATTTAATAAAGAAGAATTTTAGCCTTCAATCATGGACGTCATTTAGGGGTTGGCAGGGGATGCAGCTGTGACCCCTGGCTTGTCCCTTGCGACCCCTGGCACTGCCTTTGCGACCCCGGGCCTGACTGGTGGGAATATCAGTGCCAGGAACACCGTGGTAGCTCGACCTTATGCACATAGGTTGTTGTCTCACTATGTTTTTATTACACTAATAGTGAGTAATGTTTCATTATTCACTATTAGTGTAGTAAAAACTGGAGTACAATTAGTTGGAATATGACCTTCCCTTGCAGCTGAGGTAAGATTAAAAAAAAAATGATTTCAGAATATGTTGTGTGCGAGCTTGAGGGTGAGTGTCTAATTCATTTACCGTTTGCGCCATGCCCATCACAAACCATCCTGTAAGGCCCCAAGTGCCCTTTCCTTATAGAAGGAACTGCCTCAGCATTATAGTTTGCATAATCGTCTCTAAATACACGGTCAACCTGCCATGCTCCCTGATATATTAACAGCGAATTGTGATATAGTCTTGCCTGCCCGTATCGCACAGTGGCAAAGGTATTAGTGTATAGACAGATAACCACTATCATAAGATCTTTTTTATTCAAGGCTTGCCGTAGCTTCGATCTAGGTACTGTATCAAACACAGATATTGATTTAAAAAAAAAAAACTCAAATACGGGTGCTTTGCTTAAAATCACAACCTACCATAAAAGCATTAAGAACCTGAATATTTGATCAATCATGCCTATGTGATCCTGAAAACCCACTTGGCAGTGGGATAGAATATCTTTATCCTTAACCAATCTTTAAGCCTATCCAAAATGCATCTGGCAAAAATCATCTGTGAATAGTCAATAATGCTAAAGGGCCTATAGTTTTTCGGATGCAATAATTTGCCATATTTGTGTATTGGAACTCTTTTGGCTCCTGGCCAAGAATATGGTATTGGGGCTCCTGCAGCTATTTGCATTGAAAATAATCTGAAAATATGGAACCCAAATTGTAATCCCTGCCTTAACTAAATCCCTCTGATTCAATCTATTCGGGGTGCCTTCTCTGTTTTTTAAAAGATGAATAACATCAAGGACTTCCTCATCGGCAAATTATACAGGGATCTCTATTAAGAGGAGGTCATTAAAGGGATATCATGAAACTGGCCCTCTATTGATGAGCAATACAAATTTTTTAAATGTCCCACCTAGATGTTAGTATGCATGTCCCGAATCACTATAAAGGTCAAGAAGCCATCGGTAATTATACGCCGAAAGGTATGCATATCATTGATTTTCTATGCCCCCAGTAGGGACGCCTACTGTCGTTCTGCCAATTTTCCTTTTGCTCTTTGAAGATGTTTCTTAGATCATCCCCTGGCCTCCATTAATTCCAGCCTCTTCTCCCTCACTCCAATTCCACTATGAATTTGTGTATTTTTGAATTTGCCGTCCTTGACCTGCAAGGGAGGTGAATTTGCTCTAGTTTTATTTTCAGTGAAATAAACCCTTTCATGGCTTCTGCACAGCTGGCAGTGGATTCTATAAACTTTGTTGTAATTTGTGGGGTTCACAGCACGCCGCTCCTCCAGTGATGGAACTACATCACATTATACATCTGCAAGTACGGTCCTGTTCAGAACGCTTTATTTTCACAAAGGAGGGTGTACCAGAGACGATGTCAAAGCCATCCAAATAAGTTCATGCAGTTTCTTTTATTCCTCATATATTATCAGAATAAGACACCATCCTACGCGTTTCGTTCCATCCAATGGAAATTCATCAGGGCTGAAAACGATACATATAAGACAGCACATGCATAAATACCACAAACATAAAACAATCACAAAAGAAGACCAATATTAATCGTAATACACATAGAAAATCTAAACATATGACACTGTACGACAATAAATATCAAGAACATATGTGTGTGAGCCCATTCCAGGATATATAAACATACAGAATTTGAGTTACATTATTTATAAAATTATTAAAAACATAATCATCGTCAGCACATGATGATTTAAAGATCGCCAATGTTTATGATGTCATATAACATTTCAAATCCGAAATACACTTAATGAGAATAAGTATATTCACAAAAATACGCATATCTAAAAGAAGACACCCAAACTAAAAGTGAGAAATAAGTCCCAATAGACTAAGCAATGAAACCCGGTGTTACTGACTGAAATCAAATTATACTTCTGCCACAAAGGAAAAATATATAAATGAAAAAATATAAATAAAAAAGAGACAAAAAAGGCGGGGAGAAAGAAAAGAACAAAAGTATAAAGAAAGAGGAGGGAACACAACAAATGATATAAGAATAAGTACTGGTTCTCACCAGTCGAGTGTGCTATTGGTGAGCAATACATATTTTTTTAAATGTCCCACCTAGATGTTAGTATGCATGTCCCGAATCGCTATAAAGGTCAAGAAGCCATCGGTAATTATACGCCGAAAGGTATGCATATCATTGATTTTCTATGCCCCCAGTAGGGACGCCTACTGTCGTTCTGCCAATTTTCCTTTTGCTCTTTGAAGATGTTTCTTAGATCTTCCCCTGGCCTCCATTAATTCCAGCCTCTTCTCCCCCACTCCAATTCCCCTATGAGTTTGTGTATTTTTAAATTTGCCCTCCTTGACCTGCAAGGGAGGTGAATTTGCTCTGTAGTTTTATATTCAGTGAAATAAACCCTTTCATGGCTTCTGCACAGCTGGCAGTGGATTCTCTAAACTTTGTTGTAATTTGTGGGGTTCACAGCACGCCGCTCCTCCAGGGATGGAACTACATCGCAATATACATCTGCGAGTACGGTCCTGTTAGGAACGCTTGCCCATCTGATGCCTCTTATTATTGTCTACAGAATCAACTTCTATATCATTAGACGGGTTGAGGTGACCAGTGAGCGGCCAGTGGATTTAAAGGAAAGACTCCTCCTCAACGACCACATTAGATCCTGTGGTTCGTGATCATTCTCTACCATTGGTTTAATCTCAACCCGCTTAATAAAAGGCCACCAGCTGAGGTAAAAATACATGACCTATCTGTGGAGCCCATCTTCCATTATTGAAGGTGGGTTTCCGGGGAATTCAGGTTCAATGCGCCCACTGCACAAAAGAAGACTGTGCCACTGTAAGGGAAGCTACTTGCATTGACAAGCAGATGGTATTTCATAGGGTTCCCCATATGCCTCTGGAATCGCCGATGACCCATCCCCCCATTTAGTGAGGGATGAGGCCTCAAGCTTGTGATTCAGATCTCCAGCAGTAAGGGCAGTAAGGCTGTCCAGGTTGGGGTTTTCTAGTAGAACATGTGATTGTTCCATAGCTGTCAGGTTTCCCAAGTGTGATGTGCGGCTCCAGTCCAGTTTTTTTCCCTTTGAATTCTGGGACTTGAAGGCATGTTTTATAATGGAATAAACAAGATTACAAGTACCTGAATTCAAAGAAAGAATGTGGACTAGAGCAGCACGTCACGCATGGACCTGGGATGCACAGTTCGAAACTCCTTATTACGGTTATCCGCACTGTAGAAAGATTCATTTCTATCTGAAGTCAATTTGGTTAGTAGTTGCTGTAGGTAGGATGCAGACACACCTTGTCCTCTGACCCTCCACCACTTGAGATCAAGGAAGCAGCTCTAAACTGTTATTAATACGTGGGCAGGCCGTCAATGGACAATTTGTTGCAAGCCTTGTGCAAATGGTCTGTCGTTTGTGGGGCCTTTTAATGCTTTTGTCTTGGATTGTCCGTGTGGTTTGTCCCAGTTCAGGGCGGTAATCTAGGCATCTGGTATGGTAACCTTCCACCAGATTCTAGAGGAAGAACACGCATACAGTTCAGTTGCAAATAGAAGATACATTCTCTGTATTGGCGCCCCAGTAGAACAAGCCAATATCTCCTCCAGGCCACTGCCATCAATTGCCTAAGATGTTCATAGTCACAGCATCTAGAATAAAACGCAGCCGCAGTCCGTGCAGGTAACAGCGGTGGGGCGGCTTTGAGGGGGATTTCGAGGGACGGCGCATAGGGAAAATCAATTATTTATTTAATTTTCCCTCTGCATCATCCCTCGAAATCCCCCCCTAACACTGCTCCACCGCCCTACCGCTATTACCTGCACGGACCGCGGCTGATAAAACGACATCATGAGAAAACTATGGTAGCCGTTGAGGAACATTTGCAAACAAGAATACCCAACACAAACCAATTTGTGCATTGGTCCACTGCCCCACTGTCCTTCACGGTCTTGCACTGTGTGTTTATTCTAGAGTTTTTGCACTCCTTAATTTTAGATTCCTCACTGGATTGGTGCGTCTGGGGATAGAATACAAGTTAATTACTTTATCAATGTGGTTTGTGATCCACTACTTAACGACCCCATTCTCTCAACCACTGGAATTATGCGGTTCAAAGAACCCACCACCGCTGGCGCACATGTATTAAATCTTGTTTTCTACTGAGCTCAATATTGTATTTTTCAAGCTGCGGGGATTTGCAAAAGGAGGCAGTGTTAATAAAACTGTGTTTGTGTACTTCCATGAAACAAAATCATTCAGGATTGGTGTATGATCATTTGATCCAGATCTGCTGAATGGCTTTCGTGTCTTTTGTAGTAAATCTATGTATTTCCTGTAGTGTTGGGATCCCCTTAAAATGTCATAACAGCCTGATAGTGCTTGCAACAATTTGTCATGAATCCAATTATATGCCACATACTGTAACTTCCCTTGCTGCCTAATTTGTTCTGCAGTTTCCGCAGAATTCCTGCCTCTCTGGCCATCCAAGAACCCCTTGTCCTCACTCCCTGGAGTGCACACTCAACACTTTCCATGAGGCCTGGTCCCAGCTCTTCTGTAGTGGGAGGCAGAGGGTGAACCTCATAGGTGAACAGAGTTCTGACATGGTTCATGACTATTGGAGGCGATACATAGTAATAATAAAATTCCACATTTGTAGAGCGCGACTCGTCACCCCTAAGGGTATCCAGGCACTAGGGGTCGCCATGCCTATTGGAGGAGATGCATAGTAATAATAAAATTCCACATTTGTAGAGCGCGACTCATCAACCCTAAGGGTATCCAGGCACTAGGGGTCGCCATGACTATTGGAGGAGATGCATAGTAATAATAAAATTCCACAGTTGTAGAGCGCGACTCATCACCCTGAAGGGTATCCAGGCACTAGGGGTCGCCATGCCTATTGGAGGAGATGCATAGTAATAATAAAATTCCACATTTGTAGAGCGCGACTCATCACCCCTAAGGGTATCCAGGCACTAGGGGTCGCCATGACTATTGGAGGAGATGCATAGTAATAATAAAATTCCACAGTTGTAGAGCGCGACTCATCACCCTGAAGGGTATCCAGGCACTAGGGGTCGCCATGCCTATTGGAGGAGATGCATAGTAATAATAAAATTCCACAGTTGTAGAGCGCGACTCATCACCCCTAAGGGTATCCAGGCACTAGGGGTCGTCTAGGAGATTAAGTGCGCTATTGCCCAGAGTCACATGATGCTGAGCTGCCTGTGCCAGGGATCAACCCGTGAGCTCTGTGGCCGCTGCGCCTCGCCTCCTAAGAATAATAATTGATAGAGGGTGGTCTATGACCCACCTGAATATGAATGGCCGGAGCACAGATGAGCTCCATGCAGCTTTCACACAACCAGAGCCGGCTCTAGGGCGGTGCAATCGGTGCCACTGCACCGGTCACTGAATTTGGGTGGGGGGCATCATTTTTGCAAGTATATTTTCATTTAAAAAGTACCTACTGCCCCATTTCTGGCCTCCAGCAATTTTCAGGCATCAATTAAAATGTCAAGATAACTCCGGTGATTAATCGTCTTCATGGAAAGAGACACAGGTTTGTCTAGTCCAAGTTTTGACTCATCCAAAGGTAGCGCAGAGGGTTAATTTGCTTGCTGCCAAGAACGTGCACCATGCAGATCACAAAGTGCATGTAATGTAGATAGATAAGTGGGTTACTGCTCCTGTAAGAGAGCTCCATTTGTTACTTGTCATTTGAAAAGTCAAAATCCTAATATAAAACATTGAACTATTAACTGTCATCAAAGAGCTGTGTGTAAACTGCAAGGTATGTTAGAGCTATATGTCTTTTTCCCAGTCTTTCATTATCCTAATCTTGCCAAAAGGGTTCATTTGGGTAGAAAACTATTCTGATTATTTAAGAGACCCCCTAACAATGGTGTTGCGTTTTAAATTCCGAATTTGTGCTTTTCCAGAATAAGGACGCAAACTATATTGCCTACCAGTATTGATGACCTGTCACTCCTAGACTACACCTTGTAGTCCTGTCTGATGTAAAATGTTCTATACACTGACTTACAGACCTGCGATTGTCTCTGTGCAATGTGTGTGAGATGTAACGTGTTCTGACACCTTCCACTGGTATGGGTGGTGCTATAAAAGTAAAAGAATCCCAGAGATTGTGGTCCTGGAGACTTGAGGGGCGCTGTTAAAGGGTGCTAGTGAGGGAATCCGTGGCAGAGGTGGTCATGGGGGGGCGCCAGCAAACATTGTGGCACAGGGCGCCACCAGTGTTAAAGCCGGCCCTGCACACAAGTCTGGCAGCCATTTTACGGCTCTGATCCGCGGAGAGCCACAAGCGGGAGCTGGGAGTACCAACAGCTCAGAATCCAGCTTTTGGTAAACAGAACAAAGTCCGGCTTACACAGTGGCCGCAGGATCAGCGCTGTGAGCCAGTAGCCGGGGTAACTTTCAAAGTACAGACGGCAGCTATAAAGCACACAGCGAAAGGGCGGGAGTGCGTATGTTGTGGCTGGTACCGATACTACTTTCTTATTCGTCCAGGACAAAACAAATTCTCTGATACCAGTTATGCCACAATGCAGTGTGAAATATTGACAGTATTTCCTGCAGTGCAGGTGTCCGCACTGCATGTCTCCATCTGCCAGGAGTTGAGCAGCTCGAGAAAGAGAAGTTCAATTGTTAGGGTATCTGCACTGCCGTAATCCCCTCCGGCAGAAGAAACAAACCTAAAACAAAATGGCTGCTGCATTCTATCCTGCAATACCTTTTCTCCTCCATAATCCTACAATTTTAGCTGTGCCTTTGCCTCCAGTATAAATGACGTAAGCTCACTCAAGTTTGGGCAGGAGGCCCGCCCACCTGAGGCAGTCGACTCGCTCTGCCCAACTGCATGAAAACGTGCCTTACTTAATCCAGAGTTACATAGTGATGCATGCTTTTTAAAGAAAACAGTGCTTATGTATTTTAAACCATTCTAATGTGCAAGGTCCCTATAGAAAGTTGGGGCGCGTTCATGGCCAACATGAGCTGGGGAGCATGGATGGGCGGGATCTTGGTGAGCACAGGGCAGTTTAGATGGAATGCCGGCTGACGTGCTTCATGACGATTAATGACTTGCATCATGTAATTAAATCTGATTTTGAATCTGACTGATTGTGTTGGTTAGGGTGAGCTCATGGGCTGCACCTTTTTTGCCCATCAAGTTGTTACAGAGAGTTAAGTGCTCAAGAAGTTAACCACTGCTGTAATCTGAAGGCCATGACTTTGAATGGTGTTAAGACCAAATGAACCTTCCATCCTTCAGAGCTTGGTAAATTGTAAGACCCACAATGTACAACTCGACGAAAGGGCTGAAACGTGGTAAGAAGTGCTATATAAAATGAATGGAAAAGCTGCCCTCTTGCGCCCTAATACATAGTGAACAATATTAGGGCTGTTAATACCATTTGACAAGGTTTCCTGCCTTGTTGAAGGCTGAATGGATGAGCATACTTCTGTATATAGTCAGTTGATGTATTTAGTTTTGCATGCAGTTTTTTTTTGTAACTTTTGATCCGTTGAAGCTATAGACCTTTCTTTACTGAAGTCTGCCGGATATATCGCACAAAATGCATTCTGCAAATCCCTGAATATCTAGACATTGCAAAGTCTTACAACTTCAGTGATCCTGGCAACTGCAGGGAAGGAAGCCCTAACTGCATTGAATAGCGGCTGTAATTATCCTGGTTGGTTTTTGATGGTCACTGAATGAGATCTACTTGGATTCTAAAGTTAAGAGCTTGTTATTTACAGTTTATTCTGCTTCAGTTGTAGAAGAATTTCAGTAGTAACCTCTAGGTCAGTTGGTTCCTGCTACACGGGCACTCGTTGATTAACCCAAGTGTGAAATCGAGTCCACTTTTTCTGTCCGTCGGTCATAAACTTTATTTCGATAAACCAAGGATCATAAAAGTACAATAAAAAAACATTTAAACATCCTGATCGATATCCATAGGTGTTGTAAAAGCAAAAAAGTTGCAGGGCAAATATTACATGCTTTGAACTAAGGCATTTCATACAGAGCATCATATGTAATCCCCTCCACCCCATAACACAATAAAACAAGGTCTACTAGATTTAACTTTGGCTAGACTTAAGATGCATGAATAAATTCTCCATCTAAAAAGGCGGTGCAACGTGGGGCCAGGGCTCGCTATATACAACATATCCTACTAGGCCTTGGCCCGACTGTACACAGTGCAGTATAGCTGTTCAAGGCGAGTACAAGATCTAGTATATTAAGGTACAGTTTTCCATTTAAACTCTTTGTGGGATTTAAGACCCAACGCCTAATAATAAGTTTAAGTTAAACACAGGTGGAAAAACTTTTTTATAGTTAAAAAATTTAAAACCTTTAATAAGAATAAAAATACAGACACAATAACATAAATAGGCCACTTAAAGCCCCAGCTTGCTTTGCCTTTTGAACTCTGAAGAATGTGCAAAATAACAGCTCATCCCTAGGGATTCAAGTGCAGTTCCTGATTAGACTCTTCATAGAGCGTAGCGGTGAACCCCTAGGGAGTGAAGTGCAGTTCCGGTTTAGACTCTTCATCGAGCGTAGCGGCGAACCCCTAGGGAGTGAAGTGCAGTTCCGGATTAGACTCTTCATCGAGCGTAGCGGCGAACCCCTAGGGAGTGAAGTGCAGTTCCGGTATAGACTCTGCATCGAGCGTAGCGGCGAACCCCTAGGGAGTGAAGTGCAGTTCCGTTTAGACTCTTCATCGAGCGTAGCAGCGAACCCCTAGGGAGTGAAGTGCAGTTCCTGATTAGACTCTTCGTCGAGCATGACTCGCTTCCACTGGATTCGGGTTAAAACAAAATTAGAAAGTTTGAATTCGAAATTAAGGTCTCTAGTAACAGCACAATCACAATACCATAGATAAAAAATGTTGCAAGGTGGATTGTCTGCACAACAATGTAGCACTATTTAATATGAACAATAAAAGACTTAAACTAGACCTTCTGCATGATTAACTTTAATAAAATCCTGTTCACTTCCTCGGATACACTTTGAACCTCAAATCCAGGCAGCCAGAAGATACCTTGATACAGCAAATACCACCAACCTAGAGCAGGTCATCCTTAGCACCCTAAGGAGCTCCTGGCCCCAAGATTTCTGCACAGAGGGAGTAGCCATTATTTCCATTGTTGGGCGTAAGCCAGACAAAAGAATAACATGAGAGAAATGTTACTCCGAAGACCCTCTACACACCGAGCAAGCATCATGCGTGTGCATAGGTCTACAGAAGGCTCTAGTGGGAAGAGACTGGTACCTAAACTGTAAGAACGGTTTCCTAGCCAAGGGGGGCGTAATTTCATCAATAGTCTTTTCATATGCTGGGAGCACTTTGTGATTGATGAATTCTGTAGTTAGCTTGCCTCTACTACTGCAATTAATATCTGTGGAGACATACTCCCAGTAGGCCAATGTAATGTCCCTTTTAGAAACTGAATTCGATTCCTCCGACCTTACCCACAGCATCTTCAGACCCAGGTTGCTTAGAGTAGTTCTAATGTACTTGAGCCATGGGACTTTAAGGGTACCAGGTGTGACAAAAGGTCCCTTAAGGCTTCTCTGTACACTCCCAGTACTGGTGAGGACCATACTCTATGCCAATAAAGCAAAGGCCTATACTCCATCTTCTTGGAAATATTCCTAAATGTCCTATCACGATGCAGCAGGGTCATAGGCGAGCTCTTTCCGAGAGCAAAGAGGGACCGAGGAACTTATTTTCCGCTAGTATTAAAATGCTACATTTAGCATGACCCAAATCTCAGTCGAACAAGACTGCTCCCAGAGCCTTCACATTGTAAATGTCGATAGCAGGGGCATCCCTCTTTGAGCAAGTTTTGTTATAAATCTTTAGCAATTTTGTCGAATAATGGAGCAAAGAGCAGTGTAATTTTTGTACCTGCATTGACCAATCCAGGTTTGTTGTCAATCTTATCCCCAAGTAGTCAAAATTGGAAACCTGTTCGATAGGGTCATTTCCAGCTACCAACTTACATTTGATATTTTTACTGTTTGCAGGGTTAAATGGCATGAATTTCGTTTTGGAGCGGTTTAGCTCTAGCCCACGCTCTTTGCAAAATTTGGTAAAATCATCAAATGTAGGCCTTCAAGTGATTTGGAAATGAGCAGAGTTTTGTATTCAAAGGGTAAGGCGGGCACTCTCCTACCTGCCACCTTGGGAGCATCACACCCACCTCTAGCTAGCTATTCCACTACGTCATTTATGTAACCTGAGAACAGTGAGGGGGCCAAACACAGCCTGTCTGACCCCCCTCAAAATCCTTATGGGTTCGGTGAGTTGTCCCTGCCTCCCACCACCTGACCCTTGCATAGTTGTCCCCATGAAGCCAGACTAGGATTGCCAGCAGGATTCTCAGAATGCCCATTTTATCCAGGATTGACCAAAGAGCCACTCCAGGGACTATCGATGAAAGAACAAAACGTCGGCCCCCGTTGATTGCTACAGTCTTCCAAAATAGACCGTTCAAACAAAAGATCTGATCTATCATACTGACACCACTTCTGAACTCTGCTTGGAGTTTGGTTATCACATTGTTCTCCTCAATCTCATCCAAAAGATGTGCTAGAACCTGCTTGCAAAATATCTTCTGTGAGGCATCTATTAGACGAATTGGGCAATAGTTGCTTGGCACACTGTGCTGTCCCTTATTATAGATTGGAATAATCTCTGCATAGAGCCAAGTGGTGGGGTTCTTCATGCCCTTTAGAATGGAGTTTGAGAAGTGTTTCATATAGGGACCCCAAACTGCCCGATGGGATTTAAAAAGCTTGTTAGGGATCCGGTCGGGCCTGGTGCTTTTGCTGGAAGACTAGACCTGAATGTCTCTACTGTCTCCTCTTGTCCTCGCCCCTCAACCCCTCAATCATCTTCACTAGTCGATCTATATCTAAGGGCATTTTGGGATGTGCGACAGGGGGGGAAGGATCCAGTTTGGGGAGTGGGGCAATTAAATCTGAGTCAACAGTGGGGCTTAATTTCCCTTCTACTTCTTCCAGCAGGCCATCTATTCTGTCATGGCACAATTTCCTCCTACTGTTCTGGGGCCTTTCTTTGCGGGGCGGGGGGACAATGGCTACATCAGCAGCCTTCCTCTTTCCCATTTGTATATACACAGTGACTGTCGATTGTAACAATAAGTGACCACAACAAGCCCTCTCCTGTGCTACCACTCAACCAGTTAGAGCACATGGAGCCCAAAAAGAAAAGAACAAAAATACAAGAGGTCCACTCCTCCGATCGCGTAAGTTCTCGAGTGCTGTCTGAATGGTTTTATTCAGAGGAGTCCTGCAGAGAAGCGGAATCTCCCATTGACTGGTCCAGATGAGAGCATGCTGGCCGGCCATACGACTGAGAAGAGTGACATGTTCCTTCAAATCTTGACCAGAGTCGGGCTGACAATCCTTGGCACATGGTGGGCTGAACCACCATCTGATGCTCATCCGTGGCATATTGGCGGCACCACTGCTATCAGTTGGCATCTGATGAACCTTGCAGGCCTAAAGTGAATGTCCACGACTTATGGTGGCTGCCTTCGGTCCAAGGTGTCATGTGGGGTTTCAGGTGGGTATCCCTGGCATCTGGTACGCACCCTAAGACCAGGGCCGGACTGGGAACTGAAAGCAGCCCTGCCAACTTTTGCCAAAGCAGCCCCCCATCCGTTGCGTAGCGGGCGAGCGTAGCGAGCAAGCCCGACCGCTACTAGGGTGGTTTGGGGGGGGTTCTCCCCCCAAGAAAAGTTTGGAAAAGGACAGTCCAAAATTGTGAATTTTACAGCACATTTCTCATTACATATTCAATTGTATTAACTTTCAAAGCACAGTAAATAGTGTATGATGACCTTTAAAGAGCACCAGGTTACCCACCCAGTCATATGTACCCATAGACATTCTTTCAGAGAGCACCAAAAATACACAAGTAGTGAATCAGAGAGAACAAAGTAAAAGTGAGACCAGCCCCCACATGGTGTGTAGCGAGCAAGCGCAGTGAGCAACTACTACCAGGGGGAGTGTGGGGGGGGGTTGCCCCCCCCAAGAAAATTTTGGAGACTGAAAGGCCAAAACAAAGCATTTTTCAACACATTTTTCATTACATATTAGATTGTATTAACTTTTAAAGCATAGTAAATTATTACCTTATGGAGCACCAGGATACCCAGTCATAAATCACAGACATTCCTACACAGAACACTAAAAAATGAAATGTCAAGCACAAAACATGCTAAACTGCGCCCTAATTGTCTCCTAATGTAAACAGCGATCGAAACTCCACATCAGGGATCGCCATGAATACCTTGCAATCAGACATATTTGTAGTCCTTCAAAGTGGTCCCCAAAACAGTGGCTTTTCAGTGCATGATGAAGCAGAACATGGCAGTTGACTGATAGGGAATTGAAGGCAGGTTGGCTGGCCACACAATCCTGAATTATTTCACTATTATATCATGTCTACTGTGATCCCTACTCCTAGTTTACCACATGGAGACTTTAGGATAAGGTCTTGTGGTTTAATCAAGTCATGTGCATCTTGGAAATGTTGCTTTAGTGGGGTAATCTATTTCTGCACCACCATGAAGCGGACTGGTGCAACATCAGTTTTTGTGTGATTCTTACCTTACTGATCGAGGGACAAGCGTTACTGTCCTTCTTCACTTGGACGTTGTGACTGCCAAAGAGTTGGTCATCCGACTCTGTTCCAAACAAACTTTTTCCCAGGCACTAGAGTAGACATATGAATGTTTAGTGGGACAGTTTCTATCCGACAACTGGGTTTGTGCCACATAGGGGAGCCTCATCCCAACAAAATCGGCAAAGTGTTGGGGTAAGAAACATGCCTCAGTGATGGAATGGCAACACAGTTTCACCTGATGCAGTTCCCATAGTAGTAGGAAAATAGACTGTGAGGTGTCCCAATGATTGAAGGAATTATCAAGATGAGAGTATGACCACTGGCATTCACATTGAAAATACTGCTTTGTTAGCCATTTTAAATTGTATATGTGGATGTTTGACTTCTGGTGTGGATCAATACTTGCTAAACAGGACCCACCGATGTATGGTATGCTAAGATTCTGTATCTGTATTCCAATTGTGCACACCCCTCTTGCCCGCACCACCACCCACCACCTCGCTCCGGCAGCCGGCTCGTCCTCCGCCGGGTCGACTCGTCCACCCTGGCCCCAGCTCACCAACAGCAGGCCTGCCCTGCTCACAGGGCTGCATAAAAAAAAGAAAGTAGATAAACCCTTGAAAAGTGGGGGCCCAGTGCCAGAGCCCTTTGTGTCCATGCCTTAAAACGCCTCTGAACAAAACAACACAGACAGTCAACATTATAATTAATATCTGTGAAGCACAGCGATATTATTTGGACAGAGACCCCCCTGATTGAGATACGTTGTAGATTAACGCATGACCACTTGTTTTAAAGTGCTTCATACCACACTACCGTTTCTAATTACTGCAGATGGCTGGTCTTACTGCTACTCCCTGGTGCCCTCATGAGGCTGCTTCAGAATTATACAATGGTTATTTTGGTATTTGTTCTCCTACCCACGAGGAGGCGCTAAGTTGTGATGTGGATTTTAAGCAAAGACGGTTCCTCCATGTAGCTCTTCATAGCCCTGACATGGCATCGATGCGCTACCTATGGTCTGATTTAACCTTGATGGACTGAAAGCTTCTCTGCGCTTCCTAGACCCCCACAGCCATTAATTAGTCTGACCCAGCAGGGTTGAGAACTGAGAGGCTCAGACGGGTTCATTAGTCACAGAGTCACAACTTTAAATCCACACTCAGGGGCCCCGGGGGCACTGGGTCAGGCGCTAGTGCGCTGCTTAAACAAGGCCCTGGGCAGGGGGGTGGGGGGGTCGGAGGGCCTCTACCTTTGTTTAATCCCATCCCGGCCCACAAACAACTGGACGCCGGACACGGACAAACAGACAGGCCGCACTAGTAGTGAGTGACTCACCGGCGGACCGTGCGGCAGTCGGCAGCAGGGAGTGGAACAGTCAGAGGCAGAGGCTAGAAATAATTAAATTATGTGCAGCTCTCTCACCAGGTGTCGAGTCGACGTCGTCTCACTCAGTCTCTGCTGGGCCGCTTACTTCTGGAATGCTCCTCGAGACCTCGACCTGGCCCTGGCCTCACCACCGGTCATGCGCACAGTTGCACTTTTTAATGCGCATGATCACCACCGGCCGCCCCACCCTAAGGTGGGTGAACTGAAGAGACCGCGCAGACGCGGCGGCGGCCGCAGAGACAACTGCGCGCAAGCGCGACCCAGCCACCCTTACAGTGCTCCAATATACAAATGCATGCCACCATTATTTATGCCGATAATTGAGTGACTCCGAGAGAGTCAGAGATTGATAGAGTTGTTTTTTCCCGCACGCAGCGCGGTCGCGGAGCGAGGAGAGAGACGCATGCATGTAAACTTCTCTGATTTACTGATTTATTTTTCTGACTAACGTAACGCCCCCGGCCGGACCAAAAATCGGCCCCCCGCACCAAAACTGGCCCCCTGCCAAAAAACCGGCCCCCACCCAGCCTACCGGGGGATTGCCCGGTGCCCGGCATTGCCAGTCCGGCCCTGCCTAAGACTGTGACTGGAAGCCCTTGTGATTTTGACACCTCTTTGGGCACCAAAATTGTGTATGTTCAGTTAAAAAAACAAAAAAAACACGTTGTATTTGGGGGCCCAAAAGTGTTTTCAGAAAATGGTAAGTTGATGCTTGGGGTGAAAATGGGTTTAATATACCAAAAAATTAAAAACTAGTAGATGAAAATCTGTGAATTTTCATAAAATGACGGGCTGTATTTAGGGCAAAGTGTAAGTGTTTCTAAAATATTTTTAAAACTGCTGTTTGAGTGCTAAAGTATGCATAGTGGAGGACACTGCGTATGTTCTATAGATCACTGGTCAGTCACCAGGTGAGTAGCGGGGAGAGCCGAGCCAGAGACGAGCCAAGGCTGTACTCTAGCTGTAACAGCTCATGCACAAGCAGAGTCCTGAAAATATTCGTGCTACAAGTATCGTGTCAGAGTATTATAAGGTGTTTTCAAAATTCAAGAAAGTATATTTATTTAACACGCAAAGGGTTTCACCTTAGTACATCAGATGATTTAAAAGTATTTATGAAAAGTGAGTGTTTGTTTTTTAATCGATGAACGTTCCTGCCCCTTCCTGATGACAGTACTGTCAGTAAACTAAGGTAACCAGCTGTCACGTATGTGTTAAATGTTGCCTGGCTTCTTCTTGTAGGTGCAGCAAAATTATACACAAGTAAATCAAACAGGAGACCTGTGTTTTTGTACACATCAATCCAGAACTCTGTATTGGAATGTGCTCTCGTGTGATAATGAACAAACAGAAGGCTCCGTGAAATAGAGGATTTGCCTAGGATCACACATTTCGGTCAGGTGGAGAAGCCAGGGTTAATCCCAGATTTTCCACTTTCACACTGTGCAATTCGGCCACTAGATGCGTATCTCTTTCTGACATTAAAGTTTAGTGCTGTGTTATTCATTCTCGGTGGATAAGAATAACGCAAAATCCACATTTTATGTTTTACAGTTTTACATAGCGCTAACCTTGCACAAGGTCATTAGAGCGCTTCATAGGAGACTCAGACTATGTTACACTTTTTATTTTCAGCACCGGGAGATTTGTACGGATTTCGCCAGGATTCACTGGATGCTAAACGGAGGCCAAGATCCTTGGTGCCGATCTAGGCAAACTCCCCCCCCCCCCCCCTCCCCCCTCCGCAAGACGAACCTAGCATGCACTGCAATAAATAATCACACAAAACAGGTTTGATGGAAAACAGGTTGCTGCAGGTTTATTTCATACACGAAGTATGCCAATGTAGTGGGTTACCTTACGGGCGATCCAAGGGCAAGCAGCGGTGAGTGACTAACCTAAGCTGCCCTGCCCTCCTGATGAGCCAATTGCAATGTGACCAACCCAATCGGTGCTACTATTTATCTGGGGATTATCCCCCTTAAATACCGTGGACCACTAGTCCATGCCTTTACTCACGCCTTTTTAGGGGCAGAGCGTGTCAAGGCCAGCCCTCTGTTGCTCAGGCTTACAACCGCCCGAAGGACTAGCGAGCGCCGTCGTTTTCATCCAGGGTCCTGCTGTAAAGACTCCTGGGGTTTCGCATATCCACCCCTATTCTGCTCCTGAAGAGGGTACCCCTATGTACCATTTAGCCTCCGGATCGCCCTGTAATTCCGCCTGCAACACAAATTAACATGTTCCCTACCTAGCCAAGACCTCCAGCCAACACTTCGGGTAGGCGGTAGGGAGGGAGATGGCGTGACCATGAGGAACAAAGAGGAAGGCCAGATGAGTGGGGGCAGGTATAAGTACCTCGCCCGACCCTCTCATGCCAGAAGTGATGCGGAATTGGCACTGTACTTTGGAGACTCCCCAAGGATCCCCGGGACTGGAACATGGTGATGTGCCTAATATGGGACTAAGGTAGCCGCCCTTTTGAATGGGTGCCCTCCGTGCGCCGCGGGCAGCTTCAATCTCCGCTCCCAAGCATACACGATTAGATGTTGTCTCCAGAAGCCTACGTCGCCTTCTCCCGGAAAACATGCATCGCGGTTCCAAGAGGACCTCGACCTGAGCCAGAGCCAGGCATCTGACCAAGCCTGGCGCGAGGTTTCAGTGGCACGCCCACCTCATCACTGGTGTGACATATTTTGTGACTCGTGGAGGCATTTCATTATATAGAATGATAGCTTTCTTATGGCGTAATTATAACCATTAGTTCGGCCTTTGGAGGCAGGAAAGCGTAAAACTGGTGTCACCAAAGGTGTGTTTCTGCTGCCTGGGCCTGTGAACCCTCATCACTTGGGAAGCAGCCCAGTTACCTGAATCTGTGAGACCTGTGTATTGTTACCTGCTGCCGGGTTCTGAACTGTAAGATCCAGGTAACTTTACATTTCCCCGTTGATCTTTTTAAGACGATTCTTAGTTCGCTGACTGAAACTCTACCTGGAAGGGACGAAAATGAAAAGTAATGTGCTGCATACATTTTGGAAAACATTTGAAGACCATGTCAAAGTGCACACCCCATTACTTATACCAATTATGCGAAAATACACAACTCTCCTCCCCTTTTTCTTCATATATTTCCTGATGCATGATGTTTTCAAACAATCCTCTGGAAAGTCAGACTTGCTTGGCACACAATGAAATCTAACTTTTGACATGATTGCCCTTACAGAGCTGCTGTTCAAACCTGTAGTGTTTTATTACATTTATCTGAACATTGTGCTTAAAGTGCGCCATTCGATTCCCTTTATTCGCTGCGTCACTGCAGAAAGCTTTATCCGTCTATGCACCAATACAGTAACATATACCTAGAGAGGGCTTTGGTTCCGCCCCTTGCTCGCCATTGGATGGCTTTCTTGTCTATTTCTGTAAGGCTGCCCGGGGGGGGGTCGCACAGCGGCCCGCCCCTTGGAGGGCGGCCGCCTTAGTGCCACAGGAAGGCACAGGGGTGGGAGGTCGAGTCCCTGGGCCAGTCCGGGGGAGACCCCAACAGATAGCTGTTTCCGGCGAGGGCGGGCAGGAGACAGGGGTACTTATACTGTCTCCGCCCCCTCCTCGTCCTCTTGTCCGCTCGTTCGCCTTGCCCGCCCCTCCGCTTACCCGGCGTCCGGAGGGACAAAAGGGGGGGGGCAGGTTTTTTTTTTTTTTTTTTTTTTCTAACAATGTTACTTTGTGTTGCAGGAGGAGTTACAGGGCGATCCAGGGTCTGCACTTACCAAGGGGTACAGCATGCAGCAGCACCATGGGGTGCTAAGCCAGGATACCCAGGGATGTTTAGCGGGTCCCCTGGAAGAACGACGGCGCCCCGTTAACCGAAAGGCGGTTGTGGGTCTGAGCAACCGGGGGCTGCCATTTATGCTCCGCCCACCCATCACGGGGGGGCGTGGTGAAGCATGTGGACTGGTGGTCCACGGATGGGAGGGGTGGACCCTCCCAATATTTGGTATACACCAGTTGGCGTTGCCATGGTGACTCTAGGCTTATCAGACGGGCAGGCGGCATAGGGCTGGCCTGCCCTGGGATCGCCCGTAAGATAACCCACCTTGTTTGCATATTGGTTATGCTAATAAACCTGCAGCAATATTTCTCCACTTACATTACAGTGTCGTGTGTTTTTATTTATGCACTTATGTCTTATGTGCTTTGTGATAACTGTTGCCGATATTGGCACTAAACTCCCTGCTTCAGATTCCCTGGCTTTCCTCCTTACTTTTGTTTTTGTTCCACCCCCGGAGAATTTAAACTTCACCTTTATTTTTGATTAGTTAAGTTCAACCCTTCACCCCTGATATTAGAATTTGTTTTCTTTCAGTTTTTTTGTGACATTTGTGATGTAGTGCTCCCTGGGATTGTAGAACGTATTACTTACTCGCCGTTTTCCTCTCTTTAACTCTCTTCCTCTTTACTTTAACCTTCTACCCCTCCGCCACTTTCTAATTGTCACTTCCGCTGTACTCCCCACTGCCTCATTATGGCTCTGCCCCGCCACACAAAACTTTTACTGCCTGTGTCTCTCGGTACCCTCCTCTCCCCCCCCCCCACCCCTAGTTTCTTGCTCCAAGCTGTTGTTTACTGATAACGGTTTTCACAATGCTTGTAGAATTGCATTGGCAAAGCTTTTACTGGTAACTGGCCATTTTGGAATATTGTTTTTTTTATACTTCCAAGATGGCCTTCACTTGTGTGTGTGTGTGGGTAGATTAAATGTTAAGGCCATCTTGAAAGTACCAAAAATAACATTCTAAGATGACCAGTCGCCATTATTGGCTTTCCCAATATTTGCATTGCAGTTTAGCGAGCATTGGCAAAGCCAATAACTGGCTGCTACCTTGTGTAAAGACGCAATGTGGTGGCCATTTTGGAAGTATAGAAAATAACATTCCACGGTGGCCAGCTCAGCATTTCTATGGGTTTTGGCAATGCTTGCTCTGCATTGGGAAAACAAATACCAGCAACTATTCAGCAAAGGCAAAGCAAGAGCAATTGGCTTTACCAGTGCTTGTTTTTTTTTTATAAAAACTTTCCTAGGCATCAATTAATTGGAGGAAAACTGGGCTTGCAAGAGGTGTCCTTGGTGACACTGGAAACCGCTCGTAACAACACGTTTTGGCTCTACACAAGCTGCCAGATGAGTCTCAAAGTAGATTTAAAAAGTCTGCAAATCAAGGGTAGAGTGACTTGATGGAAACCCTGAGACCTGCGCCTTCGTCACTGAGCATGATTACTGCAAGGAGGAGATGCAGGCCCCCAGGAGGATGCTGGTGCAATCAGTGCCACTCAATGTTCTTTGGTGTGTCACGAGATGAGCCGGTGTGATCTAGTGGCTTGGACATCTTATGAGGTCATCGAACAGAGCTATGCACGTAGGAGAGGGGTTCAGCTTCTATCACAGGTGGGTGGTTGCATTTGAGCCGTGTTGGGATGCTGCTCCAGACCCGAGTGTATCTTGAAGACCCCAATTTTCCTCTTTGCACTTTTTGATTTCAATTCCAGGGATGTTCTGATTTTTGCCTGTTAAGTTGGTCTTCTGAGAGGGTGGGCTCTTCCATCGGATAATTTGGCACAGTGGTGGACGCTGCCTTGTTATGTTATATTATTTTTAAATATTTATAAAGTGCATGGCTGCCCCAGCAACGGGGCGTCCTAGCGCTCGTCTAGGGAGATAACCCGGTGAAAGGAGCAGAGGATTAGATTGAGAACAAGTCTTCGCGGCCCTTCTGAAAGCCCAGTGATTAGGAATAGTTCTAATAGACAGAGGCAGCGTACTCCACTGGGCGGGGGCTTTTGCAGAGAAAGAGTGGCCTCCTGCCCTCTCTCTTCTCACCCGAGGGACATGAGCTAAATGTAGCTTAGCAGAACGCAAAGCTCGGGGGGGGGGGGGGCATAAGGACTGGGAGATTGGCTAGAATGGGGGGACCCAGATAAGTTTGAATTTTATGGGTGAAACATAAGGATTTAAAAAGAATTATTTCTGACACCGGCTGCCAGTGCACCCTATGGATAAAGCCAGAGATAGAACATGATCTAGGAAGGGTGAATAAAAGCCGAGCCGCAGCATTCTGGGCTGTCTGAAGCCTTTTGATCACAATCTTATTGGAACCCAAAAACAGCACATTGCAGTAATCCAGCCTAGAGGGTATGGTAGCCTGGACAATCATCTGGCGAGTGTGGGAGTCAAAGAATCTCCGAATGTGTTTTAAACCACGTAGGAGTCCAAAGCAGATGCCTATTACTGATTTTGCTTGGGCTTCAAAAGACAGAGCATTGTCGACCCAGACACCAAGGTTCTTTAAGGCTATTTTGGGCTGCGGCAGTAAACCTAGTGCCTGAGGCCACCAGTGATCGCTTCACATACGGGAATCTCTCCCTAAGAAAGATTTCAGATTTGCTGGAATTGAGCTGAAGGCAATTGGCAGCCGTCTCGGCAATGACCATCATGTCCTCTTGGAATTTGACTAAGTTCTGCGTGACGTTATTAGCAAAGGAGGCCAACAATTGCGTATCGCCAGCATAGGATACTAACGTGCTATTGCGTGATTTTGCCTTCTGGGCTAAAGGGAGAATATAGATATTGAATAGGGTAGGACTCCAGGTGGAGCCCTGGGGGACCCCATAGCGTAGCTTTTGAATATGAGACTGATGGGGATAGGAAATAATCTGGAAAGGTCCATCAGTAAAACAAAAAAAAAGAGGTGAAGCAACTCAATTCCGCTCCCCCAATGCCGATATTCTGAAGACGACACAGCAGGATCTCATGTGAAACGGTGTCCAACTCTGCACACAGATCACGCATAATCAAGGCAGAGGATTTGTCCTTGTCCAAGTTGTCGCACAGGTGCTCTGCGACCTCCTAGCAGTGCGGATTCGGTGCTATGTTGAGGTCTGAAGCCATTTTGAGATGAGTCCAAGATCAGATTAGCCTCCAGAGAATTAGCTAGAATAGCACTAATGTGATTCAGTGATTTTGGCCAGAAAAGGTAGAGAGATGGGGCGGAAATTTTCAGGCTTGGAAGCATCCGGTGCGAGCTTTTTTAGTAAATGAATAACTTTAGCATGTTTCCACATAGCTGGTACTGAGGCTGACGATAGTGACAGATTAATCAATTCCAGACAGGCAGGGAGCAGACAGTCCTGAAACTTTAGGAAAAGGTTGGGCCAAAGCAGGTCGTCGGGAGAACCGGATTTTACTTTATTGTAGAGGATGAGAAGATCTTCAAACGACAGAAGGGTTAAGGCATGAAGGAGCATGGGAGGATGGCTAATAGTCCGCTCTGAGAGGTAGTGGTTACTATCCGAGACAAAATTCTCATAGATCTATTCTAGTTTCCGAAAAAATATTTAGCAAATTATTCGCATTGGATATTAGACTAAATGATGGGATCAGCTGTCAGTGAGGGTTTTGTCAAGCCCTTCAGGAGGGAGGAAATCATTTTAGAGGGGTCATTACTTTTTTTAGGTCTCGCCTGACCCAGCGCATGCGCTGGTCTGGCGAGACTTATTGAGAGGGCTCCAAAAAGTTCTACCAGGCCAGCCTAGAGCTACAGTGCATGTGCGCAGGCGCGCGGGCCGCGCTTTACCGCGATTACTTTCACTTTCGCTTTGATGTTTGAATGCGATCACCTTCGTGGCCGCACGGCCGCTTGGCATAGCCAATAGGTCTCGCTTTTGGGACCTTATAAGTATTTTAGTTATGCAACTGTTGCATGGCTAAATACTTATAAGGTCCCAAAGGCGAGACCTATTGGCTATGCCAATTCTTGTTTATTTTGTCGGTCACTATTCGGCTCTCGACTTCCGAATTTGTTTGTGATATGCCTTGATAGCCTCTCTGGGGCGTATTTGACCTGCGGGCTCATAGGAGCGTCTCCCAGCACGTTCTAGGATCTTGCAGTTTTTCTTAGCTAAGGTCAGACTCGCTGATCCTTGTAGGTGGTGAAGTTGTCTTGATGAGGGGAGGCGCCGCTAGGGACATCCATTCATCTTTTTGAGTCAGAACACGTTAGATCCCAGCAGCTTCTCCATTTCATTAAAACTGTGTTATCCTGGGCAAGTCCCTTTTAGCCCTGTAGAATAGAGCAACAAGAGTGCACCAGTATTTGCATCTGACAAATAATTTTTTAGAAGCTTTCGAAGATGCATTCATGATGATCTTGCAGCCATTAAACTATTTGACCGCAAGCCACACACTCCTCCAGACTGGGTTCCTACCTCCCACCTTCCATCTGTCCTGCAATTGCAGGCTGATGCAATGCACCCACTCATTTGTGTTGTCTTTTAAGAGATGAAGGGGCGCGTTTATGTGTTGCCAATATATGGGGCACCTTTTGCCACGCAAGGTCTCTGCCAACTAACTGGGAGCCATGGACTCTTTTAATCCCAATTTGACTAAAATTGAGTGACCCTGGCTCACATTCCTTTCACGATGTTCTTTCTATGTCGCGGTTTGAAGCATTTAGAACGTTGCTGATTCTAGGCGCTAGGTACAAAGAAGCCTGGAGTTTAGATTTGCACAGGCTCCCGTTGCAGATTACGCAGCACTGATGCCTATCCAGCGAAGAGGGAGCGTTCAAGCAACCCTGCACACGGCTTGCAGTTCTTGTGCCAACCCACTGAGCTAACCAACTCTCCTAATTCCAGCCAGTGCACTGGTACTTTTGTCTCCCTAGACAAAGGGAGCGCAGCAGGTGGACAGGCCTGTTGTGGTTCCCCTGAGTGTGTTCTGCATTCAGTGTTGTAAGATTGTGGTGAAGCATAAGGCACATTTCCAAACACCCATCATTACCCAACTCGCCCAGCGGTGCGTCGGAACGGGGGTTCCTGTTTTTCTCTTCTCCCATGAAGTTGTGACACTGAGCCCGAGGGCAGAGCTGGGCTTTGGGCTAGAGCCGGCCTGAGGACGCCGGACGCCACGGCGACACAAAAACAGCTTTTAAGTCTGTATTTATTTAAGGGTCTATCCAGTTAGTGGTCACAATACAGCTCAAACGCCGAGCTGACGTCATCGAACAAAGCAGCATTGCTATTGGTGATTGTTAGTGATGCAGGACTGGGTAAAGAGAGCTGTTCTTTCTCCTCACAGGATGGCCCCTTTAAATTGCAGGATACATTCTCTGCCTCCTCCAATAACATACTCAGTAACCAATAGATTGTGTACTCTTAACAAACCTCCCTACCCCTAGCCACCATCCCACCAATGTTGGCCCAGATACCCCCTTTTCCACGGACCTCCCCCTACTATGGGCTGAAGAGTTAACTTCAAACATTCTCTTTATTTATACCAAATAATCTGGCAATTTGATATAAACTGCCAAAATTAACTAATTTGGGATGGAGAAAATTGTCACAGGAATCTGTCCCTCAAAATTAAATGGCTGAGTTCAGTCAACTTGAAAGGGAGGGTAACAAGCATTGGCATAGCCAATAGGTCTCGCTTTTGGGACCTTTTTAGGTATTTAGTTATGCAGCACAATCTCCTTGGTGCAACAACATCAACTGTTGCATGACTAAACACTTATAAGGTCCCAAAAGCGAGACCTATTGGCTATGCCAATGCGTGTTCCTCTTTGCTCCCACCGACCCACAACCTTCTGTGGGAGTGAGTGTGAGCTGCCTTAGTCACAAGCAGAGGGGTCCACTCAGTATGACGCCATCCGTCATTGTGCGCCTGTCGCACGAGGCAGTGGGCTGCACATACTTCTGGCAGGGTGCAGTGGGCGCCAGCATCAGAAACTGGTCGATGCCACTCAGCGTGTGATTAATAACCCCAATTACAGCCCGCCCCCAGGGTGCGTGCTGGCAGGAGCCGCGCGCGCTGGTGTCAATCAGAACCGGGAGACGCGCGCAGAGGCGCCGAGCGAGCTAGGCGCAGCGTGTTCCAGGCGTGTTTCCATGAGAAAAATACACACACACACAATGACCCTGAGGACGTACAAGGGGCAGACACAGTGGCATAGCTAGGGGGGTGCGGTGGGGGCGGTCCGCCCCAGGCGGCACTATTTTGGGGGCGGACAAAGGCATTCAGATAAGGCTCGGCTTGCTTTCGTGGACGTTCGGAGACGGGCAGAGAAGGAATAGGACTCTGGCAATGTCCTCTTCTTTTTTTGTGCTGACAGCTGTCCCCCCTCTCTTCCTATTATTCTCTCTCTTTCTGTCTTGCTCCTCACTTACTGAAAAAAACCGTAACTTGACGAAAGGGTTCACCACCTCTTTCCTTCTTTCATTTAGTTGCTTCCCTGTGAAATGGATCCAAAAAAGAAAACACTCTTGCGGGAAATGCCCTTTTTCTGACATTTTTCTATTCCAAAGTGCAGCGAGATGGAGAGAAATAGAAGCTTTTAAATATGAAAAATAAATACATAACTAAATAAAGCAAGACAGAGTGGTTGCAAAGTGGCCAGATTGGTTGTATTCACATCCAAACACATCAGCCTCACTTTACAGACTTTGCAGTGAAGCGCTGCTTTTGTTTTCTCGTCTTTCTTTGAACAGCGTTGTTGTCCCCTGGTGGGGAAGTGTACCATTCCTGGAGGTACTGAAACACCAGGTTGATATGTGGATTGGAAAACAAAATGTGTACCATGGCTCTGTGTTTATGGATGTGGTCTTTTTATACCATACTTCTTACGTTTATTAAGGATATAAGCAATGGACATTAAACGGTTCCCTTCAGGGCCCTGTACTCATGTCCTTAACTTTTCAGGTAAAACCACTCGCTGATTTCTGAATAATGAATGAGAGATCGTTAAGGTAACCATGTTGTTTCTGCTTACATTTCACATGCTTTACTTAATCTTGCATTCCCTATGAGTGGTTGCTTTTACTTTTTTTTTTAGGCAGCATATTACTCTTATCAAGTGCATAATTTGAATTGAGCCACATCCAAGTGTTTATAGCGGGCACATTTAGGTTGTAGCTGAAGGCAGCGCGAGGTTCTCTCCGTGGGGCAGTATGGTGTTCAGTGGGAGAGAGGATGTGGCACTATGGCCAGAGTTGTCGAATTTGGAACTGGGGAACTGGGTTCAGCCTCATGACCAGTCCACTAGACCACTCTACCGAGGGAGCATATTCCCATGCTAGACCTTACAAGGCCCCACTAGACCTTAGAAGGCTTGATGTCTTAGCACAAGCAGGTGTACCCTAGTGGTGTCAATTGTGGGTTAACCTTGAAGGCCTGTCCACCACAATCCATACTGAAGTTCATCTCCAGTCTTGGGGCAGGCCTACGAAGCAGCACACCCTAGAGCAACAGTGATCTAGTCACTGTGACTCTGTCACTGAGGTCACATGAACCTTGAGCAGGTTAGGGCGGAGCAAATGGTGTGACCGTACTGGGTACCTATGTCGGGTGGGTGCGTAGTGTTTGCAAGTATATTATGGTTTAAAAAAAACTTGCTGCCACCTTCCTGGCCTCCAGCAATTTTCAGAAACAATAAAAATTTCATGATAACTTCGGTGATTAATGTTCTTCCTAGAGAGAGATTCCAGTTTTGTCTAGGGGAAGGGTTGACTCCTGGAAAGGTAGCACAGAGGGTTAATATGCCTGCTGCAAAGAACATGTACCATGCAGATCACAAAGTGCACTGCTTTAATGGGGGGACCATGATGAATGGTCATTTAATATCAGCTGTAGATGATGGATCCCTGAACAGTGTCATGTATGTGCATGTTTGCATTGTGCTGAGGGGATTACCAGGTAATTGTTCACGCAGCTCTCTGATGGATGTCACATGCGGTTTTTCCCAGATAGATCATGCAGTCTGTGTGTTCTCTTTTGTACTGCCAGTCACCGGTGTATTCAACTGTGTAGCCTTGGACCGTGTCATGTATGTGCATGTAACTTGCATGATCGAGGTAACTATTAGCAGCGATACTACGTGTCTCTCAGTCCTTTTTCAAGTGCTTGCCGTCCTTTTACCCCAGCAACCCCCCCCCCCCCCCAGGGGCGGATATCTGACGGATAGCCCCAGGCGCCACAAGCTCTGAGGAGAACTGGACACACACACACACACAATGAAATCCGCAGCAGCGAGGGAGGCACACGCACCACACTGACAGGAAGACTACTACACAAAATGCCATGCAAGTGTTACAGTTTTGTAGATGAATTATGCATCAAGCTTCTAGTTTATTTGAGTTACCTTCTCGGTATCAAAAAGAATCACGGGGAGATTGTTTTTATTCTTTGTGTTCTATGAATTTTCGTTTTTAAACGTTAGATATTTTGCTACAATTTGAAGGAAATATATATTTCTATGGATACTACTATTCATCGCTTGATGCTTTTTACACTGGTATTACCATTTTCTGCGATAAAACTTATAATATGACGAAATCTTACTAAGAAGAATTATGCTTTTATCGACAGCAACAATAAAACTGATAAAATAGCACGATTATTATTGTTATTGTAGTATTGTATTGTATTGTATATCGATTTGTAGAGCGCGATTGTAGTAGTAGAATGACAAATACAATACTCCTGAAAGATTCATCTCAAATACAGTCAATATGGTTTTTGTAAGGATTATACCATACTTTAACAAATGAAATCGCTCACACAATTATCCCCTTGATTAATTTAAAATGATACACAAATGCTTGTATTAACAAAATAACTTTATATAAAAGGCTATATTTATTTTGTTTTGGCATTTACTTTTGACACCCTTGTCATGAATGTCTAGGGCTGCTCATATACCCCACTATAAACCCACCTTGACTGTAAAATGGTTCAAAACGTTTGCTGTTTATCTCATAAAATAAACACCTTAAATGAAAACAGTAACTGTTAGCAGTGGCATGCACATTGAAAGCAGCCGGGTACTATTTCATTATCAACAACCATCCGCGATGCATTACTGAAGGCTGTCTGCAACTTCAGTAATAGCATGCTTTAGATATTATTGGACTGGGCTGCACACAGGAGAGCTACCCACAGGTAGGTGGGGAGCTACTGGTAGCTCTCGAGCTACTCGTTGGAGACACCTGCTTAAGACCCACACAGACCTTGAACTCTTATGAGAGGATGATAATGTAAACATTTCCAAAATTGAATTACTCTGTCTTAATTATATTAGGTTTACGGGTTTTTGTGTCACGAGGGGGAAGCATCAATTATTGGGAGCAGCGCGTCCGATATGGTTTTGGTAGACGGGATGACCAGGAATGAACACAGCGCATGCCTGTGTGCATAAAGAGGGGTGCCTCCGGGGCAACAGAGGCGTATGTGTGTGTCTGTGCGAGAGAGAGATGCCGACTTAATTATGGGGACCAAGGTTCCAGTGTCGGCTTCTGCTCAAAATCCAGCGAGTCTGGGCATATCACTTAATCTCACTATGCTGATAAAATAAGAAAGAAAAAGAAATGTGATCTTGTGTAGTGCTCATGTAAAGCGCTCGGATTCCTTCAAGTGAAGTCTGCCTATATAAAACCACAAAAAAAGGGGGAATGTGAGAAACGGGTGTAACTAGTAAATGAAAGCATGAGCGGGTGAGGAGAAGGAGATGAAAGAAATACCCAAAAGGGTGGACGATTATGGAGAGCTACAGACGAGGGAAGGAAGGAGGGAAAACAAGGGACAGACAAAATGTAAAGATTTTTTTTACAGTTTTCATATAGCGCGAAAGCGACCCGAATGTGTTGGAGCGCTTTACAGGAGCATCAATTAGGTTACCCATGGACAGTACACATTAATTTATTGGTAGGCACAGGGAGATTAAGCGATTTGCCCTGAATCACAGGATGTTGAGCCGATGCCTAGACTCGAACTTGGTGCCCCAGCTCCAAAGTCGGCAGCTCTGGCGGTTCGTGCCTGAGAGAGAAATTTGACCGGGAAAGAAAAAGGATTCCGAGAGTCAAATACTATTAGGAGAGCTCGGGGCTGAGGTAGAATCGCGCAGGCGGTCAACAACTCAGGGTGGTGTGGTGACTGGAGTGCTCTGCAGTGATGCCCTTACCATAGATAGAACACTCTTGCATAACTATGCAATCACGAGCGGGACCAGTTGGGATGTTCTGGAGGTAGTGACAGGCAGTTCTTGTCGCTTGGAAGGCGCACTCGGTTTCTCATACTGCGCTTGAATAAGCTTGAAGACTGCCTTTCTAAAATGTCTGCCCACTGCTTCTCTGCAAAAGTCTTTTTCCCTGCCTCAACAGATCGTCAAACAGCAACGCTACACGAGCACTATAAAGAAGCATTGGCATAGCTGAGTGGTGCGCGCGCGAAGCTTGAAGACTGCCCTTCTAAAATGTCTGCCCGCTGCTTCTCTGCAGAAGTCTTTTGCCCTGCCTCAACAGATCATCAAACAGCAACGCTACACGAGCACTATAAACAAGCAATGGCCTAGCCGAGTGGTGCGCGAGCGGCGGCAAAAGTGAAAGCAGGCTGGCGAGTGGTGTGCGATGTGCGCTCACCATGACGTGAGAGGAAAGCCAGATGGCGCCTCTGCTCATCATTGTGCGCGTAACAGCACGCTCTATGCCACCCCAAAAGCTGTGGTCGAACTTTTGAAAGCCCACTCACAAAATGTCTCGCCAGAGCAGCGCATGAGGTGGCTCAGGCGAGATCTAAAAAGGCAGGTGAAAGTTGCGTGCCTCATGCCAGTGTGCGAGAAGGGTCCAGTCTGGCAGTGGCTGCACGTGCTCAGTAGCTGCACGCCCATTGGTGGAGGAAAGAGAAGACGCCACGTGCTGGCAATTCCAAGGGAAAGGGTGTTTTTTTCCCCCAGTCATTTCCACCACCTGAATCCACAGAGTTGGAGGGCAGAGAAGACGCAGAGCAGGTGGGAATTAGCAGTGCTTAATTTGTAAAAGTATAAGCTTTCCTCAGATGTCTGCGGCCGGTGTGATCAAAGGGCAGCGTGCCGAATATCAAGACTGCGTAGTCTTGATTCTTCCTCCTCCCTCCACCTCCGGACAATCCCTGTCTCTTTACCTCACTCTTGCAGGTTCTTTTTTTATCCTGCTTTCTTCCTTTGTCACTGTTTTTCTGTCTTTTTCTTCCTCCTTCTTTACCTCTTTTGTGTTATTCTCGCTCTTGCTTTAGATTAAAGTCTGCGTACGGGTGGGCCCCACTTGCAACCACCGGCTCAGATGAAGTACTGGCTATAATAAAACCCTGGTGGTCAAGCCCAGGCCCAATGCAGCCATGGTGCATCGTTAAGTGTGAACTGAAGCTTTCAGATGCCTATAGGGAAAGATTTGAAAAGCAAAAGTGAGCTTCTCGGGTCACCCAGACTTCCTCTTTCAGCATACTACCAAGAAATTCTATCACTTTCATCATTTTAATTTGTCCATGGAAACAGCGGGAACATTTCCACAATCACTCTGCATCGTCAAAAGGTTCCTCATAGCCCAACTGCCTTCCTTTTTGTATCTGATGCTGTGTTCAGGGACCCCCCTTCTTCATCTCTGTCTCACTCTTCCTCATCATCTGGTGTTTAGAAAAACTCTTAAAACTCCTCTCTCTCCGTTGAGATCCTGCAGTTGGTTGTTGGTTCTAGCGCCACGTTGCCTTTAAGCGATAGCAAGCGCTGCACGCGTCCTAGTTCATTCCATTTCTTTGGTCCAGGAGAAAGCCTGACGACCTTCGGGGTCCTGGAATCCAAAGCGAATGGCGGAGCTTGTGGGGGTGAAGTCCTCGCACTGAGGTGCAGTTTGTGAGCCCCGTCCCCTCCTGGTTTTGCTTTTTAAGGACACTGTGCTTTTGTGCAGTGGATGCAACATCTTTGAACTTGCTGGAGGTGCTCCACACCTGGTTTTAGATCATCCGGGTGACCCAAATTATTTACTTGGGGGACCCCTAAAGTGCCCCCAGCAATAGAAGGAGCTGACTGAGTGGATTTTACACCTCATGAGAGAACAACAGTCTCCAATGACTAGGGCCTTTCATTTGCCCCCAAATGTCTGTTGTGGGGCGTAACATGAGAGCGGAATCTCCTACGAGGGTATATTGACTGAAGAACACGATGGTTGATCCCCCTTCAGGTTGGGTTTGTCGCTGTGATATCCTGTACAGAGTTTCCCTTCTGATCCCTTCGCCAGCCCTAAAGCCTATCTGGGAGTGTTGGGGGAACGTCAATTCACACTCTCCTACCCCAGGCCAGAAGTTTGCTGGAGAACAAAGGATTGCCCAAAACCAGCTTTGCAAAACCAAAGGGGGTGATGGACGGAGTGTTGAACATTGCAAACACTCACCCCAGTCAACTGATCTGGGTTTAATCATCATCATTCTTTAGCTCACTACGCCACCCCAGTTCAGACATGGCCATATGCAAATCAGTCTGACCCTGTGCCTCATGGGAACAGTCCAGCCCGAACTGCCAAGCCATGTCTTCCCTGGACCGGAAACAAGCGGGTTTCGGGTTCATAACACTCATCGGCCAGGCTATCTTGAATCCAGTGGCAAAGTGAGCAAGGGACCCACGTCTGGGCATACCCTGCCAACTTAGGGCGAACAAAGCAAAACCAAAGAGGATGAAGGACGGAGTCTTGAACATGTATGCCATTGTTATGCATTCTGTCCATCAACTGTTGTTTTTGCAAAACCAGCTTTGGCCACATTTGCATCCCTCGCCCAGATTTGCTCAGCAACTGCTTCCCCTGTCATTGGATATCTGGACTGTGCCTGGCCAAATCTACACCTCTGAGGCCACATTTTTCCAGGTTGATTGGTCATGCCTGGAGACAGTTGGCTTCCATCACTGGCAGCCTATTCTGTGTTGCTGTAGTCCAAAGCCTCTAAGTGAATGTTTATGTGTCCACTTCAGTGAGAAAGAAGTGTCCCGCACTACAGTGGCTGAAAATATGCTTTTTTGAAAGTTACTCACCTGGTGTTTTACTCGACGTCCTGCCCGTGCCCCATAACTGATGAAGAACTAGCCAGACATGGTCTGTTTCTTGAATTTGCCCCGACTCCCTAAGGAAGCCCTCAGCATCCTCTGAGAGGAGGCATCAGACCAGGACTGTGTTGCCAGGAAGCTGTCAAGAAACCCAGGAGATTGAAAAAACCCTCCTTCTAAGACTGGGAAAGGAGTTGCCTGACTCTTACAGTAGGTTGCAGGCTCAGCTGAACCGAACCCTACATGGAGGAGGTCTGAAGTGCAAGAACCACCTGTGAGCCCTGTATTCTGCTGCCAGCTGCCTTGATCTAAGCCCAGGGAGCTTATCTAAACCAGGGTTTTTCAGTTCTCCCTGGGTACTAGGCTTATCTCCGAGGCTGATTCTGGAAGCGTTTGACCCATTTCTCTACTGCCCATTTTTCAAAAGATGTTGTGGGGTTAATGGTGTAGTAGTTAATCTTAAACCAGTGCTTCACCAAGTTGCTGGTGGGAGCCGTTGGATGGCACTGGTCGCAAGGGTGTTCCTGCTACTGTAAAGTGTTGATGCCGACCAGTCATTTACAAGGCATGTGTCTCTAAGAAGCCCTCTGTGGGAGCTAAGAGGGCATCAGTTGGGGCAGAGGCGGATGTACCGCACTGTCCTGATCCTCCTCTTTCATCGACCACTGGGCCCTCCTGTGGAAATTTAGCTTGCAAACTGAACATTATCTGCGCCATCTTGCCTCTCCCCAGCGCCACGCACAGTGAATGCACGGCCGCCATTTTAGGCACCCCACTCTCTCCCCGCTCATTCTCGATCGCCAGCGCTTTCCCCTGGCGCCGCGAGCATTCCCCCCCGCGCGCCGGCCGCCCCCGCTCTCTCATACACGGGCCATAAACCCTCTCCTTCTGCGCGACCCTGCTACGGAACCACATCCGACCGACATCCCATACATGGTCATGCCTCTCCTTTGATAACCCCCTTCCTCTGCGCCCCATTGTCCGAACTGGTCCCAGGCAATCACCTAGCCCTACGGATGCAGTTTATTGCCCCTACTGTAAGGGAAACACCCCACATCAAAGGGATTACAGTAGATCAAAGCCCCTACCCCCTGAGACCCGACCGGTCACACACACCCCCGGGAATTGGCGGAATACCCTGCTGCGCGATAGCCATCTCCTACTGCGGGTAAGGTGGGAACTTCTACTGTAGCTATGTGTGGGATCGGATCTGAGCCGGGGCTTCAGGGGATGTTCTCTCATGCATCAAGGGAATCTCAAGAATGTACTATGTGTAATAAAGCAATAAACCTGTGTATAAGAGACCAGGTCTCAGAGATGCAGTTAGAGCACCTCGTGACGATACCTTGCTGTCTGATCTGATGTGTTCTGCTCCGACGGAATAAAACTTTGTTTCCTGCCTTCCAGTCTCCGGCGCCTGCCTCTTTCATTGGTAAATTATCGAGTGGTATGAGAGGCGATTACCGCCGGGCAAATACTTGAAAGGTTATCGATTGAAACTGCCTCTACCATTTAACAATTGGCGTCCCAAGCGTGGGGCCCATCAGCGACACGTGGATCCAGTGGGAGAGGTCCCGACGACAGAGTGAACGACTGCAACGATCGGGAGAGCTTCTGCCCAATAGACCCTCGTCTGGCAGCCGATCATCCGAACTTCACTGGTTCCGAGCAGACCTCTCTCGAGTGATCTACGGTCCTGACTGGGAACCATCAGGAGTGCCGCGGCAAATACGGAGAGTAGAGGACGATCGGGCGCTGGAGGCGGAAGACGAGAAACTGTCCACGCGGTCCGGGTAAGGTCGTGATACACGACAAATTGCGAAATAATTGATTGATTGTTTGAAGCTTTGGAATACTAGTATTGCTCATTGATTGTGCTCATTGATTGTTCTCTTTGAGATATTCGCTGTCTACAAACGGGGAGGAGTAGAAATACTCTCTCTCTCTCCCTTTGCAGATAGTGAAGGGTAGGTAACGCAGACTTTTGTCCCCGTTGAAACCCGTCGTGCCTATCTTTATCTCCCCATTGATTGATTGATTGTCCGAACACTAGTTGTTCGATATTGGTTCTTTGGAGGTATTCTCTGCTTACAAATAACGAGGAATAGAGATATTCTGTCTAGTCTTTGCAAGCAGTGAAAAGATAGGTAGTGCTGACTTTTGTCCCCGTTGAAACCCGTCATGCCTATCTTCTCCCCACTGATTGGTAGTTGGTTCTGCCCGGACCGCTTATTAGAGGTGAACCATCCGGCTCCACTGGAGGGCACCCCTAATAAGGACATGTTCACTAAATATGGACTAGTCGCCATAGCTTATAGCAAGCTGTGGCATAAATATACCAAGAAGGACCCCGAGAGTCAGTGGCCACTGATGGGATCCTTCGACGACCATAAGATAGAAGCGCTAGAAATAGCTCTGCGTAGCAATAAGACAACGCCTACTATGCTTGACAGTATTGGCATGTGGCGCAAAGAAGCAACGCAACGGAAAAAGAGGGAAGAAGTAAAAGCAGAAAAGGAATTACGAAAGGCAGCCCACCTTGCCGCTAGAAGGTTAGAAGAAGAAATAAAGGAGAGAAGGGAAACTAAACTAAGGCAGGAACCCGAAACATCAGGCCAGTACGCTGTTAGGACCCCTTCTTTGCTCTGCCCTGAGTTGTCCTCCAAGCAGCGAACGAATGACGAATTACTGTTAGGTCCCCCGATCATTTACATGCCCCCTCCATACGCACCCTCCCAATCAATAGTGCAACACCCACAACCCCCAAACACGAACGAAAGCAGTACAGGGGCCTCGGTCCTCACGGCCTCCGCGCCGGCCGAGCCTCCTGTACTGAACACAACGTCGGCAATAACGTTGGATGACCCTGAGATGAGAAAGAAAGATTCCACCAGAATGAATCGACTAACGAAGGATGAACGAGCAGGAATCGACAAAATAGTAAAGACTCTAGTGGAGCGTAAGGAAAGTGAGGAGTATATAACAGACGTATATAACTCGTATGCAGACAGCCGCATACGACACTTTGTCGTACGACTTTGTTATCATGCCCTAAATGCATATGAGGATAGGTACCGCGATAAAGGTCCCAAAGGCTTAGCGACCCTATATAGGAAGGTAGACATTGGGGAAGAAGGAGAGGGCGATGTAACGAACCTCTTCACTCGTACACTCGAGGTCTATCGACACCTTAGAGAACACAGGCAGACCACCAAAGCAGAAACCCCCATAGCGACTAAGCCCCAAGAAGGAAGGGCTGATACCATGATGCCCATCAAAGAGGCTGCCCCCTACTGGGTCCCCCCACGAGGTCAGGGAACACATGACGACATCAACCACCAAGATGCGAAGGGAAGGGTTGTATATAATTGGGTCTACCAGCCATGGGACCGACAAGATATTTTGACCTTTAGAAAAACTCTACCCGACTTGAGAAAGAACCCGACTGCCTTCTACACTGAACTGGGTACAGCCTTAGGTTCTACGATAATGACTTTAGCAGATATCGACTTGTTCTTTGGGCTATGTCTGCTGGCTGATGTGTGGAAGCAAATCCGGAAAGTTGACCACGCTGAGCCGTTCGGATATACCTGGGTACAACTCGATACCATAGATAAACAGCGAGAACCGGGACAGAAACCCCCGAAAGCCATATTAGAGCTCCCAGACAAGATTGTACTTAAGTTGAAGACTCTAATCCCGGAAAGAAAGGTAGATTGGTCAATAGTGACGGCTTGTCGCCAGAAACCCCAGGAGGATGTGTCTGAATATTTCTCTCGGTTCGAGACTGTGTTTTCCGATTATAGTGGCCAGGACATGACCACCGCAACCGGACATCACCTCTTTGTCCAGAATTATGTGAAGGGTCTGTCACAAGAAGTTTCCCAGAAACTACAGACCAGCGAGAGTAGTTGGGCAGCCTCCAAACCCGCAGCAATTCTCCAGATGGCCCAATACTACGAAAACCAGAAAAACGAGAACGATAGGGCGTCAGAGAAGAAGAAAAAGGAACTAAAGGAGAGGGTAATGATAGCGCAGTTGCAAGGGGTGACCATAGGAAGGGAACCCCCGAAAGAGAATTACCAACCAACCGCCCCTAGAAAGCTACCCCCTAGAGACCATACCCCTACACCCTACAACGGACGGAGAGACTTAGATGGGAACCAATGTGCGTTCTGTAGAGGGTTCGGACACTGGAAATCCCAGTGCCCGGTCCTTCTGGAACTTAACAAAAATAGGGATCCCAGAAACACCGCATATGACCCCAGAAATAGAGGACAGGGACGAGGGCACACGAACGACGCCATCAACGACAGGCCAGGCAGACCAAACACCTTTGATCGCCCCCGACAAAACCAGTGTCAGCAGTCCGACTACGAAAGCACCCATGACTTCGCATAGGACCGCCAGGGGCAAGGGAGGGATCCAGTCGAACTCCGTGTTGACCAGCAAGGTCCTTACGTCACTGCTAAAGTCTTGGGCACAAAATCTCCATTCCTGGTAGACACTGGGGCGACACGTAGTGCGTTATCCAAACGACTGATCCCTAGGGCACCCTTGTCTGGCTCACATGTAACCTCAATAGGCTTCGATGGAACGCCCTCCACTAACCCCTTATCAACACCAATCTCCTTTGACTTAGAAGATAACACCACTGACACGACCTTTCTGCTCTCCTCCAACACCCCCGATGCTATTATGGGACTTGATTTGCTAAAACATTTTCGAGCTACCATCAGATGCTCCCCAGACGGAGTTCGAGTCATCCTACACGATAACCCAGATCTGTCCAGACCCTGTCACACACGGCGTATGCTCTCTATAACCGATGCTGACATGTCCCTACTCGACACATTACCTTCACATCTATGGGCTAAAACCGACTCAGATGTAGGGCGCATGGTGATCGACCCGGTACACATAACCGTCCGACCGGACGCAGTGCTCCCAAAGCTTCCACAGTATCGGATATCACCCGAAGGCGAGAAGGCATTGGTGGAAATCATCGAGTCCCTAGTCGAGGCAGGGGTGGTAGAAGAAGTAGTCAGTAATGTTTGCAACAGCCCTATCCTACCCATTGTAAAGAAGCAAGGCGAGGGAGATGAGAAAGCCTACCGTTTCATTGTTGATTTGCGAGAGGTTAACAAAGTAGTCATACCCCAGTACCCCGTGGTCTCAGACATCACCACCATCCTCACCCTGATTCCATCCACTGCCACCACCTTTACTGTTATTGATCTCAAAAACGCATTCTTTTCCATCCCCATCCACCCAGACAGCCGCTACCTGTTCGGCTTCACTTTAAAAGCCCGTTCGTACAGATTCTGCAGGGCACCCCAAGGCTACACTGAGAGTCCCAGTATTTATAGCCAAGCCCTCAAGAGGCAGCTAGATGCAGTCCAACTACCCGATGGAGTGGTGTTGATACAGTACGTCGATGACATTCTTTTGGCGGCCGACACCACTCCACTTGCCGTCACAGCCACCATTCACCTCCTCCGCTTCCTTGCGGAGAACGGTCACAAGGTCTCCAGAAAGAAATTGCAATTCTGCCAGCCCCAAGTAACGTATCTAGGCCACCTACTATCCAAAGACGGGAGGAAACTTACCCCTGACCGAATTCAGACCATCCTAGAAACCCCTGTTCCCAAAACACAGAAGCAAGTGCGGTCCCTAGTAGGCCTCACCTCCTTTTGTCGACAATGGTTGCCAAACTTCAGTCTTATCGTAAAACCTCTGCTTTCCCTGCTGGCTAAAGATGTCCCCTTCCCCCTCCCCTGGACACCCGAATGTCAATCCTCCTTCAAAGAATTACGAGACGCCCTCTGTTCGGCCCCAGTCCTAGGAACCCCAGACTACACTAAACCTTTCTCCCTCTACACCCACGAAAGGGAGGGATGTGCGTTGTCTGTCCTAACCCAGTCCATAGGCCCTAAACAGCGCCCTTGTGCCTACTTCTCTGCCACTCTTGACCCTGTAGCCAGAGCTTTGCCCGCATGCCTTCGAGCAGTAGCCGCCGCGGCTATCTCTATCCGGCAAAGCGAGGGGATCGTACTCTCAAACCCCCTCACAGTATTGGTACCCCATGCGGTTGACACCCTCCTGAACCAAACCAAGACTCAACACCTGACTAGCGCACGACTCACCGGTTACGAACTGACTCTGCTTGCACCCCACATCACATTGAAACGATGCACCACTCTGAATCCAGCTACTCTACTACCTCTCCCTGACACTGATCGCAATGCGTCCCCTATACACGACTGTGTGACCCTCACCGACGAACAGACCAAGAGTAGGGTCGACCTCCGAGATACTGCCTTCCCGGACCCTGACGGAGAACTGTGGGTGGATGGCTCATGCATCAAGCTCCCCGATGGCACCACCTCAGCTGCCTATGCAGTCACCACAGCCCGAACAGTTGTTGAGACAGCCCGCATCACACAGCGATCCGCACAGGCGGCGGAACTAATTGCTCTCACACGAGCCTGCATCCTGGCAGCCGGGACAACCGCAAACATTTACACAGACAGTCAGTATGCCTTCGGGGTAGTTCACCACTTTGGGCTCTTATGGAAAGAGAGGGGATTCCTGACCTCTCATGGCACACCCATCCTGCATGGAGATCTAGTCTCTGCCCTGACCGAAGCAGTCCTCCTACCCACACGGCTGGCCGTGATCAAATGCCAGGCACACAAGAAGGTGACAGACATTATAGGACAGGGAAATGCACTAGCTGACATTACTGCCCGAACCACAGCCGAGAATAGGTCCATGACCCGTATGTACGTGACCAGGTCACAAGCTGAGAAATGGAAGGATGCTAGGGAAACGATTAGGGACATCCAATTAGCCAGTACACCACACGAGTTAACTGAATGGGCACGGGTGGGATTGAAGGACGATGATGGTTGCTGGCGGACTAAAGACTCGGACAAATGGTTGCTACCAGACTCATACTTGATCCCCATGCTGACCATGGCACACTCCCCCGCACACATAGGGTCTGCCCCCATGATCGAACTCATCTCCAAAGTCTGGCACAACGACAAGATCCCAGACTCAGCCAAACGTCTGGTCCAACAATGCCTAGTATGCCTCCAACACAACCCTGGGAAAGGAACTGCTGTACCCCGGGGAGGGTTTGGGGTCCCCAATCACCCTTTTGTAGTCCTACAAATGGACTATGTCCAGTTAGAAAGGTGCCAAGGTTTGAAGTACGTACTTGTTGTTGTATGTGCCTTCAGCAAGTGGGTGGAAGCCTATCCAACCCACGACAACACCGCTATGACTACTGCAAAAGTACTACTGAAGGAATTCTTCCCCCGATACGGCCTTTGTCGAATTTTGTGGAGCGACAACGGCCCCCACTTCGTAGCCGAAGTTATCCAACTCATCTTAAAAGGGTTGGGTGTAAAACAGAAATTCCATGCGGTCTTCCATCCCCAATCTGCAGGCCTGGTTGAGCGACACAATGCCACATTGAAGCTTAAGATAGCAAAAATAGTCGCCACCACAGGACTAAGATGGCCAGACGCTCTCCCACTAGCATTGCTATCAATGCGTTCCACCCCCACCAAGCACCACTTAACCCCCTACGAGGTCGTCTTCGGGCGGCCCATGAACCTTTGGACTGCACCAAAACCAACATCCATCCACGACGTCCCGGACGTCCTCATGTCTGATTATCTGTACAATCTAACTAAAACGTTGTCTGTTATCCATCAGCAGGTGCTGCACGCCATTCCCGATGTTTCCAGGGGCCCCGGACACGACATCCAACCCGGTGACTTCGTCTTAGTGCGTAACTTCCAGCGCACCAAGAGTCTGGAGCCCCGGTGGACGGGCCCCCTGCAAGTCCTGATCACCACCAGAACAGCTCTTCGAGTGGAGGGGAAACGCAATTGGCTGCATGCACACCACTGCAAGAAGGTATCACCGACCCTGACAACCACGGACAACATCACCGCCCAAGAAGAACTTCTGGACAAAGACCGACCATCCCTGAGCCGCTGCCCAGATACAGAGACACTCGAGTTAGTAAGATATCCTGATCCCACCGTGCCATCCAAGGAAGGGTATAACTTGCGACGAAAGGAGAGAACTTCGGCTAAGCAGACCACAGGCTAAGTGGAAATCTCAGAGCGGTAGCCTAGTCACCTCAAAGGCCACCAGGAGAGAAACTAAACGAAGTCTGTGGTTCTGCCCGCTACCGAGTCTCTTGAAGGTGATGGAAGCGCCCGACATGAAGATGATGGAAGCAACCGAACGTCCGAAGATCCACTACAAAAACCCAAAGACTGACCGAATGCACAGCTTAAAGACTATTGCACTTTTCATTACCCTTCTCTTTTGCCTTCTCCTCGTGGTCACCTTCTGGATCATGGAGGAGGGCACACCCGCTCATAAGATATTGCTGACCACCGTTCAACCTACCACCACGAAAGAACACCATCTGATCTCACTTTCACCCCAACTCCGAGAAAGGCGTAAGGAGTTCTGGAATAACTCTTTTGTGCAGTTACTCCACCAACACAATCTTGCTGCCAACGCCACTAATTGCTGGATCTGTGGATTGCTACCACATGCCACCGGACACTCTATCCCTGTCATCCCTTCACCTTTTTCTGTCCATGGTTCCTGCCTCGCCTGGCTAATCCTCCTGCAAGAAAGCTACAAGGACAATGCCACTTCCGGCAGAACCATGTCACACTTCTACCATGGGTTCTGGCTGAACAAAACTGGAAGAACTTCTGCCCTCTTCTGCCCTCTGAGATCGAACACTTCCTTTCACATGGACATCCCTGCCAAAGAACGAGTTGAAATGCAAGTGTTCAACAACCCAGCCAGACCCACCTTCTCTTACCTCCGGAAACGGACGGCCGCCACCCTAACAGTGGCCCTGTCCGTCATCAACATCACTGGATTTGTGTGCCTCGAAGGCCTGGGGGCGCAGCTGGTGGGCCACAGCTCCTGCCTCATCACCTGAACATTGGACTCAGTTGACCCACCCTCCTTTGTTGCCTCCCCGAATATGTACTTCGTCTGTGGTACTAAGGCCTACACCTGGCTTCCGAAAGGTTGGGGAGGCACCTGCTACATCGCCTTTGTCCTTCCTCCGACATATGTGGCTCCAGCAAACTATCACCGACAGAAGCGGGCCAAAGACATTGTGCAAGCCGACTCCGCCGGAGCACAGTTCATGGACGCAGTGAAAGGCCTTGTTCCACTCTGGGGTCCAATGGCAAACAGCCGTGCCATCCGCCACTTAACCCAGGCAGTCGAAACGGCGATGAACATTACGGCTGGCGCCCTCGCCAACAACACCGCCGAGCTCCAGGCCGTCCGCTTAGTGGCCCTTCAGAACCGCCTCGTTCTAGATGTGGTTCTGGCTGATCGTGGAGGAGCATGCCGCATCATTGGGTCCAGCTGTTGTACCTACGTACCGGATAACTCACCCTCAGTCTACAAAGCAATTGAACACCTCCACAGACTGTCCGCAGAGGTCCATCAAGAGCAAGGAGAATGGTCACTGGGGAGTTGGTTTTGGGACACTATTAAAAGTTGGGGATGGAGGCTGTTTTCATTTATCCTCATACCAATTGTGATACTATGTGGATGTTGCTTGGGGATTCAGTGTCTGCCACCTTTATGTTCGCTTTTTATGAACTGCATCTGCCCTAAGACTTTGGACTTTGAAACAGAGCGAATGAAAGCTCTGTATGAGGTGGAAGTTCGGAGTATTATGGGGATAGATCCGAACTAGGCAAGCTGGCGAGATATGTTAAAAGGGAGGACTGTGGAAATTTAGCTTGCAAACTGAACATTATCTGCGCCATCTTGCCTCTCCCCAGCGCCACGCACAGTGAATGCACGGCCGCAATTTTAGGCACCCCACTCTCTCCTCGCTCATTCTCGATCGCCAGCGCTTTCCCCTGGCGCCGCGAGCATTCCCCCGCGCGCCGGCCGCCCCCGCTCTCTCATACACGGGCCATAAACCCTCTCCTTCTGCGCGACCCTGCTACGGAACCACATCCAACCGACATCCCATACATGGTCATGCCTCTCCTTTGATAACCCCCTTCCTCTGCGCCCCATTGTCCGAACTGGTCCCAGGCCATCACCTAGCCCTACGGATGCAGTTTATTGCCCCTACTGTAAGGGAAACACCCCACATCAAAGGGATTACAGTAGATCAAAGCCCCTACCCCCTGAGACCCGACCGGTCACACACACCCCCAGGAATTGGCGGAATACCCTGCTGCGCGATAGCCATCTCCTACTGCGGGTAAGGTGGGAACTTCTACTGTAGCTATGTGTGGGATCGGATCTGAGCCGGGGCTTCAGGGGATGTTCTCTCATGCATCAAGGGAATCTCAAGAATGTACTATGTGTAATAAAGCAATAAACCTGTGTATAAGAGACCAGGTCTCAGAGATGCAGTTAGAGCACCTCGTGACGATACCTTGCTGTCTGATCTGATGTGTTCTGCTCCGACGGAATAAAACTTTGTTTCCTGCCTTCCAGTCTCCGGCGCCTGCCTCTTTCATTGGTAAATTATCGAGTGGTATGAGAGGCGATTACCACCGGGCAAATACTTGAAAGGTTATCGATTGAAACTGCCTCTACCATTTAACACTCCTTGGCTAGATACCCCAGGACCTGAATCTGCCCAGTTTCCTTTTCTCCAACCTCAAAACTTTCAGGTGGTGAAATATTTTGCGTTTTGAGATCACCATCTCGGCCATTCTTATTGAGGCCCATTAAACTCTGCAGCTGGAGCCCAGAGCTGCAGTGGTAACACTGGTTACATCAGCAGTACCATTGCACGGGGGGTACACTGCAACATTCCATGAAGTGGAGCATCTGGCACCGTCCGCAGACAGATTACTGGACTATAGTAAGCGCTCACTGTTGGTGATCCTTAGACAATGTAATATCTCTTATAGTTTCATTTTGTTTTCAAAGCACTCTCCTTACTTAGCCCTGCTCCGAAATGTGCTCGGGATCTACTCTGTTGGTTCTGCTTCATTGACACAGCTGAACTTTTCCTATTTGCAAAGACGTATGGTTATGAAATATACCTTTGAGTGTACATTGAGGTTGTATGTTATGACTATGCACTGCTACATCAGAGTCCCAAACCCTCCACCACCTCCCGGAGTAATCCGTGACGATTATCCTCTCTTTCCAAGACTCTGGTCCACAAAGGAAGTCATTTAACCATCCAGTTGAGTTGCAATAGAAACTTGAGGCCCCGACAAACGAGTGGTAAATGACAGGACCCTGGACGGATGCTGCCCAGTAGGTCACTCTATATGGTCCTCTTGAAAACATCAGTGCACTTATTAGATATCTGTCTCACCTGCCCCACAACAGGAGAGTTGTCAAAAGCAAGGAGGTCATGAACCAGAGTGGGTGTCCTTTTTTATGGTCTCTGGTTCCCACTTGCCTTGACTCGCTCTATTGAGTGCTCTGGCTTCCTTACCGCCCCTTCGCCTACATGGTGATACAGACCATACTCATTGTACCCCGACCACCTCTTCTGCTCATAGCATCCCCATTTCCACTTGCGTTGCCCTAATCTACTGAAGCCCAACAATATGTAGTAAACAGTTTTAACTCCGTATCTGCATGGGTCTGCCTTCTTTCCCTGGCAGACTTGTAGAGCTATAATGTACTATGTCTGAATCTCGGCTGCCCCGCACAGTACCCTCTTTTCTGCCTGTATTCCAGGCCAGAGTATGGTTCTGTGGGCCACATAACCAAAAAGTAATACATTCTTAGGAGTTTGACCGCCGCCACATATTGATGTGTGCATAAAAAGGTGTCTTTGCTAACTAAAGGGCTGATTTTGATGGTGGTGATCAGGAACCCACCCGACCAGCAGTCTTTTATTCGATTGCCAAATTATGATGTGACCGCCATGCTGGCGGTTCGAAAAGTGCTCTTTAACACAGCAACTTGTGTTGCGTCCCAGGATAAGGGCCGCAGCACAAGCCGCAGTGTGGAAGAGCACTTTCTGGACATCCATGCATTGTGCTGTGCACCATGTGGTACATGGCACACGGAGCATGGATGTGCGTGGGGGCACTCCATGTGCCCCAAGGGCCACCTTGCAGTGCCCCACCAGTGATGGGAGCTCTCTTTGGGGCCCCCAAAGTCTGTTTCTGACAGCCGTTTCATGGCGGTCGGACCACCATGAAAAGGTTGTTGGAAAGGGACTTCGTAATCCCGACGGCGGTGCCTCCCTCGACACCATCATTCAGGATTGCGAATCCGGCTGCCGCCCCGTCTGGATCAGTAGATCCTGTCGGAGGAGACTGACTGTCCCCGTCCAACAAGGGTCCGACCATCTGCATCATAATGCAGTGCTCGGACCAAAGGGCTGTCTGTCAGTGAGACTGCCACACGGCCTGTCGGTAGCGGTACCACCGACATTGTAATTGGCCCCTAACTTACCTGCTGCACCTCCTGTATGACCTCACTCGACCCAAGACTTGAATGGTCTTTTTAATGTTACTTGTCCTTACTCCTACGGTCACATGCCCAGACTGACGAGAAATGACACCTAGTGGCGTAGTGATAAACGAGACTGCATCTACTTCACCTTTCAAACCACCCATTAAAGCCCCATAATCCTGCCAGCCTCCAAGGCCGCCATCTTGATTTCATTGACTAGCCAAGACGTCTGACCCGGATGTCCTTCAAGGCAAATGGCAGGGCAGCAATGCCTTGATGCTGCGTTGTCCGGTGCTTCTTGCAAGGGGAGCGCTTCCCGCAATTCCTGATGATGCTGCTCTGATATCGGAAGCCTGCTGGCGCGCGCCCGTTCCCTGTGGGACGTGGCGCGGTCTTGTGACGTACAGACAGTGTTGTTGTCAGATTCCGCTCAGCCTTCATAGGCCCGCTTTACAGCTTCCAGGCCTCCGGATTTTGGCGCTTTAGAGCCTGTTCTTCTGTGGCTGGCCCTAAGGGCTGTATGTGAATATATAGATGCCCATACTGCCCACGTGCACCGATATAGACTGCGGAATATCGACTACCAGACTATTGTCAAGGTAAACATCCATAAGGAAGTATAGGTTTATTGTTGTTAAATACTTACCTTGAGGATACATTTATAGCGGATATGTGCAGTCAATGTAAATGCAGTCGATCTAAAAAAGAAAAATCGATATTTTGTTAATCCCAGCCCAATCTCTGTTTGCTATGGCCTAAACCTATATCAATATTTTGGGGCGGTTCTTGTTTAAAGAGCTCCCACAAGGCCACCTTCTGGTGAGCCCTTCGTACACTGGACGTCACGTGGTGCCCCCCAGTCTTCCACTGCCCCAGGTCTGGGGATTCCCTTTTATAACCAGACTCACCCTGTTAAGATCCCCAGCTCGGGTCTGAGTGTCCGCCCTTTCCATCTATACATCGGCTCCTCCTGCCCATTGATGAATTCAGGAATCTACTTGTTTTTCTTCGAATTGATTCAATTGCAAACCCGCCTTTGGAGAAAGTTTAGCTCCTAACTCCGAAGCAGTCTGCGCCACTGAGGAGGGACGCCGGAGTCAAGTCTGAATGGAATCTGCAGCCCCGATCTGATTGGACGGTCTCCAGCCCGCTAGGAAGGGGAGCCAGTGTTTACCTTTGAGGGCGGAGGCAGTGATTAGCAGGTTAATTGAGTTCTAATGTTTATGGTCATCAAAGTCACCTTACCTGTAATTGGGAACTGCTGTACAGCCCTTCCAGGCAGAGGCTCCGCCCACTCCCTTCGTTGTGTCCTCAGTGGTGGTGCGACCGCCCATTGCTCAATCACAGCTTGGGTGGTAGGGCCTGCTCCACCGGATCCTCGGCTACGTCAAAACGCGCTTCCTTTCATGTGCTTGGCATTTAAACCTTCGCCACCCTCCAAGTAGGGTGACCAACTGGCATTGGTGCAAATTCAGAACGGTGAGCGTAAAAATTCAGGACAAAGGGTCCAAATTCAGGACACAAATTCAGGACAGAAGGTCAAAACTTCAGGACAAATCGGTATGTTTTACAGACCCATCAGAGGAGGTCGCGCAATAGTATTTAAGTAAGACCAGCCATATCCAAACATATTCAACCATTTGCAAACCTATCCATCATGTATCCTTCCATCTATCATTTCACTCATCAATCCCTTAATCCATCCTTTCACTCATCCACCCATCCACCCTTTCACCCTATCCATCTGTGTACACATCCATCCACTCTTCTGCCCATCCATCCATTCACTCACCCATCCAGCCATTTACCGTTTCACCCATCCAGCCATCCTTTCACTTACTCATCCATCCACCCACCCAGTCACTCATCCTTCCACCCATCCACCCTTTCAGTCATCCATCCATCCTCCCTTTCTCTCTCCATCGACCCTTTCACTTAGCCATCCTTCCTTCCATCCTTCCTTCCATCCACCCATCTACTCATCCACTCATGAATCCATCCATTGACCCTATCACTCATCCATCCTTTCTCTCATCCATTTATCCTTTCACTCCTTCACTCATCTATTCATCCTTTTGTCCACCTACCCTCCCTTTCACTCACTCATCCATCCTTCCATCCACGGTTTCACTCATCCGTCCATCCATTCACCCTTGCACTTATCAATTCATCCATCATTTCACTCATCCATCCACCCTTTTACCCATCCAGCTACCCTTCCACCCATACATCCAGCTATTGACCTTTTCTCTCATCCATCCTTCCACTCACTCATCAATCCATCCATCCTCTCTCATTATCCATCTATTCAATTTTTCATTCATCCATTCACCCTTTCACTAATTCAACCAGCCATCCACCCATCCCTTCACTTACTCACTTGCTCACCTTTTCATATTAATTTTGAGCTGATCCTTTTTGAGAAGAGGCCCATCAAGAACTTCACCCTCGCTGCAGGAGCCATTCCAGGACTGGAACAGAAGCCACCCAGGGCGGAGACAGGATCCACCACAGGGGGGGGGGACAGGAGCCATCACAGGCGGAGGGTGGACAGGAGCCACCACATGGGGGGGACAGGAGCCATCACTGGGGGAGGGGGGGCAGGAGCCATCACAGGAGGGAGAACAGGTTCAACCAGGGTGGGCACAGGGGTGGGCATGCAGTATTCTAGTATCATCTTGGTCTCTTCCAGGGTGGTATAGGGCTCCTCACCCCCTCCTGGACAGGACAACGAGAAGCCAGGCTCTCTTTCTAAAATGTTAGTTTTGCCATCCCCCACTGTGATGTACAGTACTTAAAGGAGATACTCCAAGAGAACTGATATAACTGATTGTCCTCCATACTTTGTTCATCAGTGTGAGTGCGATTGTGCCATTTCTTTATTTTATTACATTATAGACTGCATGTTTGCAGAACCGAGGTTTGCTTACAATTTAGTAACAGTAATTAAGCTCTGTGAAGAGAACCACGTGCTGCCTCGGTGTACTAGGATGTTTGGGGCCCTGGGCAGAAAGCGATTGTGTGAGGCCCCTCTAAATTGCAGAGACATGAGAATTCAGGGCTGTTTGCATCTGAATAGATGCCCCTGGGCCTGAAGCTGCAGCCCCTCCCTCTCAGTCACCTTCAAGTACCTCTTAACAGCTCATCAAGGGCTGAAGGTGTGAGGGTTGCCATCCCGCTGAGCCCCTCCAATGCTGCTGGGTATCTGAGCTTTGGTACTGCATCGGAGAATGTTACACCCGACCTCAACAGCATCGGAGTCCAGCAGGGAGGTGGGTGGAAGCTGTGCCGGCTTTAGGGTGGTGCGACCGGTGCCCGGTTAAAGTTACGGACAAATGGCGTTCGTTAAAGAATCCTTCACGGACAACGGACAGACGGCCGAAATTACGGACTGTCCGTGAAATTTACGGACGGTTGGTCACCCTACCTCCAAGTCTGGACCGCAGAATTGAAAATGTCCCGCCTTGGCGCACAGGTGCACCGCTCATACCAGACTCTGGACAATCCAGATACTTCATGGTTTGGTATTTCACTGGTTTGTTATTTGCAGCAGTGACTTGAAATATGAGTCTTCTCTGCCCTCGGAACCGCGCCCACGCCCAACCTTCAGAGGGGTTCATGAAAGCCCAGTGTGCCTCGTGACCATTGATGAACGACTGTAGTCACACTGGGGTGTTTTTACCCCCGCCTTTGACACCGAGTTGTTACCGGTCTTGACCTCTGACCTCTGGTTGTAGTTCCATATACACCGTTCCCGCAGCCAGGACTAATGGCGTCCTCCATGCAGAAAGGGGTAGCTTGGATGTGTGAAAACCCTCCAGCTAGTGTTCATGAAAGTCAATTCACCAAAATGCCTGGGGTAGCGGAAGTAAAAAAAAAAAAAAAAATGATGGATGGAATACTGAACAAATCAAGCATTCAGATCTGGGTTCAATCCGTCGTTCTTTTGCTCACTACGCCACCCCAATTTGGACCCAGCCATAAGCAAATAAGTCTTGACCCTGCTTCCCATGGGAAAAGTCCAGTCTGAACTACCAGGCCATGTCCTCCCTGGACCAGAAACCAGCATCCTGGGACCAGTTTCGGGGTATTGGAAGTGACATCACATGCTATTTGACCTTTACTTTCTCACACACACACACACACACACACACACACACACACACGCACACATACACACACTCTCGCATGTCAACACACTCACTGTCTTGCACGCAAATAACCTACGTATAAAAGCATTTTTAAACTTACCTCAGCTGCTGGGGGGGTCATAATTCAGCTAACTTTACTCCATTCTATATTACACCAATAGTGAATAACATACCATTGTTCACTATTCGTGTAATAAACAATTGACAGAAAACAAGGAATACGGGGCCCCATTGGCTGTCTATAAGGACGAGCTACCAATGTGTTCCAGCCACGGATTTTGCTACCTCTGAGGCCAGGGGTCGCAAAGGCAGTCCCAGGAGTTGCAAGGAGCAAGCCAGGGGTTGCAGCTGCGACACCTGGTGATCCCTAAAGGACGTCCATGTTAGTGCTGCATGCGGCAGCTCGAGTGCTGAGGCGTGGCGCTGGCTTGTGCATGTCAAGCTGCCCTCAGTGTGCAGTGGCGGCCAGTGAGGGTTTTCCTACGGTTAAGGTGCCCATTTGGCCTTTGAACCTGTCTGCAATTTCGAGCCAGGTTGCAGGTTGGACCTCGTTTCTTGGTCTGCGTAAGGCCATATCTAACCCTTTGATTAGACGATCTTCCCATGGAAATGCCTCCGCTCTCCCGTTCAGCCTCCACTGAGCCAGCACACACACCGTCTGCCTGAACACACCTCTGGTCCCTCTCCACTGCTGGTCTGCAAGGGCCGATCCAAGCCGGATTTTCAAGATACCTACATGAGATAGATTTGTAATCCATGACCCTACACAGGAATCGATTACAAGTGAGTATTCCCTCAATATCTCGTTCGATCGAGTCCTAGTTGATTAACAATTGGTTTTTGCATTTTGTGGTTCAGTAGGAGAGGGGTGTTGGGCTACCCGATATAGTCGGGGCCACTGGAATTCTATGGCAGGGGAGGGCCAAATTATGTGGCAGGGTTGAGTAAATTATGCAGCAAAAAAAGGCAAATTATGCGGCGTAATGCGGCACCTTTTGTGATAGTATTAGTTCATTATTTTGTCGTTTTTACACTTTTTAACATTGTCTGGGCATTGGTTGCACATCACTAGTACCAGTTTAACACCCAAATAAAGCATTACGCAGCAAAAAGGTGACCAATCAACCTTTGCAAAGGACCTTCCACTCTGCAGCAGCACATGTTGCTGCATTTTTTGTAACTTTTGAACCATTTGAGCTAGAAACACATTTTTGTACAAATCAGCAGATTATGCAGCAGATGATGGATTGTGTGGCAAATGCGGCAAATCTATAATTATGCAAAAAACACAGCGGCCTCCTAATCACGTTATTCCAGTGGCCCTGATTATAGTCTTAAAAACAAGAATTGGCATAGCCAATAGGTGTCGCCTTTGGGACCTTATAAGTGTTTAGCCATGCAACAGTTGCATAACTAAATACTTATAAGGTCCCAAAAGCGAGACTTATTGGCTATGCCAAGCAGCCCTGCGGCCCCGAAAGTGATCGCGATCAAACATCAAAAGTGAAAGTAATCGCGGTAAAGCGCGGCGCGCGCGCCCGCGCACATGCACTGTAGCTCCAGGCTGGCCTGGTAGCACTTTTTGGAGCCCTCACAATAAGTCTCGCCAGATCAGCGCATGCGCTGGGTTAGGCGAGACCTAATGACAAACTGCATGCCAGCCTAATCTGTGGAAATTCAGCTGCCCCACAGCCAGGAGTGTGCCCTTCTCATCAGCCCTCTGATGGGAGCCCTACTGCGCCACTTGTGGGACCTCAAGGGGGCGCTCTGCTTGCAACTGTTCATAAACCTTTCTCACCTTGCCATGGACATTCAGCTTTGTACATTAACTCAGTGAGACAACGAATTATGTTATATGGCTACATTACAGACAGCAATGTCCAGTTAGGAAAGACCCATGGGAACCATATAACAAGATAAAATGGCGTACAGGCCTTGGCTACTGTAAGGCAAGGAGGGGCCACTGAAGACTTTGAAATGGAGTCTGGAATGGTATTGTCATTGCATTTGCATAGCACTTCCTACCCCCGATGAGGCGCTGAAGCACTTTATGGCGAGAATCATGCTACTCTGAACCCAGGGTTAGTTGTTTTTGGTTGGTGCGTTTAGTCGTGTGTTCTCAGAAGAAACTCTTACATGCATTACCCTAGATTGTTTTTGGCGGGTCGGAGAGAGTTGGGCGTCATGGCGGTGGCAGTGTGAGGTGAAGCTGGGATTCTGAGGTCAGGGCGGTGCAGGGCTGCTCTGTGTCCATGTCTCCCCAGGGCGGTTCCGTTGGATCCGATTCGGGTATTCCAGTCCAAGCTGGATGCATCGGTGGGTCGGTATATAGCGCAGCTGGCCTCAGACCGCAGCGGTGTGAAGCATCAGCAAAGACTCCATAGGCACCAGGTGGGGCTGGGCTGGACTGTTCAATCACAGAGGGTTTTATAAACTACCCAGTAAGCCTTTCCTAAGCAGTATGGTGGGTCCCTCAGTACACATGGAATGTTTCACTGCCTTACTCTTCTACCCTGATTCTGCCCCCCCCTCCCTGCCCCCCCTCCCCACCTTTTAACCAGATTTGGGTCATTTTTTTACCAAGTCTGCTCCTCCTCCGTCCTGATGGTAATCCCCCACCAGGCAGAAGACCTCAGTGAGCCCCTTGCATCTTGTAACTGGGCCAGAAACTCTTTATTGAAACTTGGCTTCAGTTCTGTTCAGATGTATCCAGATTATGTGACTGGGAAAAGAGCCTATTTCCCAGCTCCTGTGGTAATCTGCAGAACCTGTGCCTTCTGTCTGCTGATTCCCTTCCAAGTGCAGTCTCCAGCCTACCAGAATCTGCACTCCTAGCTCCAGTTTTGTGGATGAAGGCTAACGCGCTGGTTGCCTCTGCGGATCCGCTTGCATCACCGGGGACCTGTAGGATTAGCAGTGATCGAGCCCGTCTTCCTTGGACAGCGTCACTGTATAGGCGTTACCTGAAAGCAGGTTTTGACATTTGAACATAGTCCAAAGGAGTCCAGCCAGACCAGTTACCCAACTGAGGACACAGAAATCATTGGCATCATGGAATAGGAATTTGCACTTGGGCCCCACGTGACCAAGGGCAACGTTGAGTCTCTTCCTCATGCTCCATACATCACTACATCGATGGACTCTTCCTTTCAGCCAAGCAAGTCTTCATCCTGGGTGATGCCCATATTCGACTCTGGTCATCCGATAGGAATCTATTCTGCATTCATTGAGAAATAGGTCTAGTTTCATCTGCCAACGCAGCCTTCGGGAATTTGTGTCCCGCCTCTGCAACCTCATGTCTTTTTCTTCACCTTGAAAAGTCCCTTTAGATACAGTTCTTGTTTTTTTTTTGTTGTTTTTTTTGTGTGTCTAGAAGACCACTTCTAACTGCCCCCCTGAAGACCTCCGAGCATCTTTGGGTTTCCACTTGTATGCTAGTTAGCGGAGTTTTGGCTTCGGTTAACTCTCTCCCAGGTGTTTCTCGTCCCTGGCGTTGCTCATTGCGTGCATACTGTTAACCAAGAGATATGCTTAACACCTAAAAACTGTGCCTTTCTGCCACAGGACTCCTGATATCAGACTTGCCATATGAAAACCGATACGGAGTGCACAATCAGATTTTTTTTCCCCCAATTATGTGCCCTGCTTTCACTCAAAAAATGAGAACGATGCACAATTAGAAGTCAATACCTGTGTTTACTTGGGAAACATTCTACTGGGCCAGAAGCTTCAACTCAGGACACCATGTAAAGGTCTAAAACATTCATAATCCCATCTCATGTGGTACCTTACCCACACTCCCACCGGCCGGGACATGACTCCAAGGAAGTGTCAATGTTTCGGCCTAACAGTGATTGCTTTTTAGGACCATCATCAGGACACGATAGTGACTTCCAGACTATTCAGTTGCTCAGAGCAATTCATTACTGTTCTATCAATTCCAGTAAATTACTTCTATGTTTGAATAACCTTATTAAGCAATCAAACATATTGTCTAGTCTTTCAGAATTCCTTGCTCCAGAACTCTGCAGTTCCAGGCCTACAATCTGTAATGTACTCAGGAAAATGCATTGCTCTGGGGAATTGAATCGCCTGAAGAACACTATCTTGTTGGGTGATGGTTCTAAAAAAAATATGGGCTGCGCTGTCATGGCGGATTGGGCAGGGGACCTGGTCGTGTTATTATGTTTATTAACGCATACAACATAACTCCTGGTTGTTCACCATGCACAAAACACCAATTTGCCAATGGCACTGAAACACATAAACCATAATCAAGAGAACATAGCAGACAAGCCTGATTTATGTTGTCTGTTTGTGTTAATAAATATAACTGGGACATTTCAGTGTTTTTTACGTTTTTGAGGCAGAAACAAAACCCAATTTGTAACTGTGATTGGTTTCAGTAAATATATTTAATGTTTTGCAAGTGAAAATGTCCTTGAGGGAGGAGCCTAGCGCTTGACCAAGATAGCCGCGTGAGCCCTGAGCTCCCGCTACCCTCGCGCCCTCCTGCACTTATCCTGTCCTAAATCCTGATTTTCATGCACGGAATCCTGCAGATGAGTCACAGCTGGGGCGACTGACGCTGTCCGGGCGAAGATCGCCCACCGGGGACCGAAGTTGTGCATGGCGGAAGACTGCGGCCTACCTCCGAAGGATGCCGGGGGCTTGCGTTGGCAGGATGCCCGGCCACTAATTGAACAACAGCGGCCCTGGGAGGTGTGAACTGACGGACGGATGCCGCTGCACTTTCACTTTCGCTTTCTCGCCCTTTGTTTGCTCTGGCTTGGGAGCGCTTCACGCATATCCTCCTCTGTCTGGAGGACTTCCACTCGGTCCTGACTGACTGTTGTAGTCCTATTTGACCCTGTTTCCTCTAGCTGCGTGAGGGACATCCTTTGGCAATTGATTGTCCTGCTGTTCGGGATGTCGACCAAATCGGAGGCGGACAGGTCGAAGTATAAGACTACCCGGCGGGGAGGCTATACCCAATCCAACAATATGGATTGTTATGCCCAGCAGAAGGGGTCGCCTGGTGGATCGGGACAGTCGCTGGAAGCGCAGACGGCCGATTCATCCCCTGCCTCGGAGCTATCGCTGCAGGATATCAAAGGGGCGATAGATGGGATGCAATCTTCGATTGGGCGACAGTTCGAGACCCTGGCGCACAAGGTGGACATGATTCTGATTGATGTCAACTTGATTCGCGCGGACCTGGGCAAAACCAATGAGCGGGTCAAGTCCCTGGACCTCAAGACCACTGGTCTCGCGGACGATGTCTCGGAACTTCAGGCTGAGGTTCGTAAGTTACGAACTGCGAGTGACCTCTCCGCCCGCCGGCTCGAGGACGTCGAAGGTCGGGCCCGGCGCAATAATGTGCGCCTTATTGGGGTCCCGGAAACTTCAGAGGATCTCTCCGTGGATTTACTAGTCGAGGATTTGGTGGTGAATCATCTTGCGCCTAAGGGCCTCAGCAAGTTCTTTGCGGTGGAGCGGGCTCACCGAGTGCCTGGAGGACGGCCTAAGGTGGGAGCCCCCCCGCGACCGATTGTAGCCCGGATCTTTAATTTTCGGGATCGAGACGCTATCCTGCAAGCATAGAGGGTGACAGGCCCGGTCCCTTTTCAGAACGCCTCTGTGAGTTTTTATCCTGACTTCACCCAGATGGTGCAGAAACAGAGGCAGAGTTTCCTGGGGGTGAAGCGGCGGCTCAGAGATATGGACCTGAAGTATGCCATGCTTTTCCCCGCCAGGTTACGTGTGGTGTATGAGGACCGGACTTTCTTCTTCGAATCACCGGACATGGCAGGGGACTGGTTGGATGCGCTCCCTCGGCGGCAGCCCGGCCGGGACGGCGTGGACGGAGCGGAAGGCGACCGTGATAGACAGAAGTGATACCTCCAGTGTTGGCACGTATTGACTCAGCCCCGGACAGTGACTCGCACCTTCCTGCAGTAATGGGAGGGCGGCGGGGGGAAGATAGGAGCTCTTTCCTCCCTTGGGGTACTTTTTGTAGATTTGTTTTTGATAGGGCGACAGGCACACTGCAAGTTGGGGGGGCTTTGTAAGCTGACGCAGGGGTGCAGGGGGGGGGGGGGATTTGGGATGTTGGGGTTGTTGTTGGGGGGTGTGGTTTTTTTTCTTGCAAGGCGTAGCAATGGTTGTCAGCATTGTCCGATCGTGGTTCTCCGGGGGGGGTGGAGGTCTCTTTGTGTTCGGGGATGGGGGATAGGGGCTTAAGCATAATCAGCTGGAATGTTAATGGCTTAGGGGATCGTATTAAACGGGGGATAGTCCTGCAATTCTTGAAATGGACCTCGCCAGATGTGGTCCTCCTGCAGGAGACCCATCTTATAGGGAATACGTGTTATGCACTCAACAGAAAGGGCTATAAATTCATTGCTCACTCGGGATTCTCCTCGGGCTCCAGGGGTGCGGGCATACTTGTTAGAGCTTCCCTACCATTCGAGGTTGATTCTACCATTGCTGACGACAGGGGGCGCTTTGTGGCTGTGGCGGGGAGGTGGGAGGGCAGAACGTTGGTATTGGTTTCTGTTTATGTCCCTCCTGCCCTGCAGGCCTCCACGTTTGCTGATCTGGGCAAGGCCTTGTTGGAACTCCCCGAAGGGATGCTGGTGGTGGGAGGAGACTTCAATGCGGTTGGTTCTGGAATGCTTGATAGGTGTCCGCCCAGGGACACCGGGGGTGCTCAGAAGTGGCTTCCCGATTTTATAGACACTTTTGGTCTGGTAGACTGTTGGAGGCTATGGCACCCCACTCAGAGACAATATACCTTCCATTCCGGGGCCCACGGGAGTCTCTCCCGGATTGATTACTTGCTCACTCTGGCTGCGCACGCCTCTTTGGTATCTGAGGCTAGGCACCTGGCACGGGGCATTTCTGATCATTCACCGGTGTGGGCCCGCTTGAATAATGGCCGGGTGGCGGGGGGCAGGGTGGCTCCCATTAACCCCTGGTATTTTCGTGACCCCAAGCTGCGCAGTGCGTTGCTGAAGTCAGTTGACCGCTATTTTCAAGAGAATCAGGGTTCAGTTGAATCTGCGGTGTCCTTGTGGGAAGCTTTTAAGACTGTATTGAGGGGGGAGGCCTTTTCCCTGGTAGTGGCCGCCAAGCGGCGGAGAGATGCCGAGGTGACGCAAGTAGAGGACGAGATAGCGGCTTTGGAAGTGGCCTTGGAAGAGGATGTTACACCGGCCACACTGCATAATTTGAGCTTGAAGCAACTGGAATATAGGGATCTGGTGACGAACGCTGCTAAGACCCTTCATAGGGAGCAGCGGGGTCGACTGTATGATGTCAGCGATAAGGCCGGGAAATTGCTGGCGTGGCTGGACAAAAAAGAGCGTGTCAATCGAGTGGTGCCGGAGTTGTGTACGGATGGGGGAGAGGTTGTTACTGACCCTGACGGTATAGTTCAGTGTTTCTCGGACCATTTTCGTACGGTATACACCTCGGTCTCGGATAGGCCGACTGAGGATTCGTGTGACCTGTTGCGGGATATCGCTCTGCCCTGCCTTTCTGCCATTGATAGGGATGACCTCGATGGAGATATAACTGTCGACGAAGTGGTGGGTGCTATCCGCGCGTTGCGCTCCGGTAAGGCTTCGGGCCCAAATGGTTTGCCGGTTGAGCTGTATAAGCTTCATCTGGATAAGTTGGCTTCTCACCTGCGCGCCATGTTCGTGGAGGCGCGGGTGAATGGGTTTCTTCCGCTCGACCAACGGCTGGCGACGATTGTGGTAATACATAAAGACGGTAGGCCCCGTGACAAGTGTGGCTCCTATCGGCCGATATCACTTCTCAATGCCGAGCCGAAAATCCTTGCTAAGCTCCTTGCTAACCTCCTGGTCCGGGTGCTTGGCGACTTGATCCACCCGGATCAGTCGGGCTTTATCCCGCACCGTAACACTGCACTGAATCTTAGACACCTTCATGGTGTGATTGCCAGGATGGGCACGATGCGGGAGCCGGCTGTTGTGGCGCCCTCGATGCCACGATGGCCTTTGATACGGTGGAGTGGGCGTACCTGTGGGCTGTGCTAGCCAAGTTCGGCTTTGGGCCTGGATTTGTGGGCTGAGTGAGGTTGCTCTATGAGGGACCTCTCGCCAGCGTCGTGGTGAACGGGCGGGCGTCGGCACCGTTCGAGCTCGGGAGAGGCACCCGGCAGGGTTGTCCCCTGTCGCCATTGTTGTTCGCTCTTGCTCTTGAGCCGCTGGCGGCATGGATACGATGGCACCCGGACATACGTGGGATTCGCTGGTCGCCTGACCACGAAGACCGTATTTCACTTTACGCCGACGACATTCTGCTATACCTCGCCTCGCCTAAGAAATCTCTGATAGTGGTTTGTGACGTCTTGACTTCTTTTGGTAGAAACTCTGGTCTTGTCATTAATTGGGGGAAGTCATACTTGTATGTCCTGTGTGGAGATGTCCCGCCTGTCCCGCGCAACTGCCCGCTCCAGATAGCCCAGCAGGGCTTTTTTTTATTTGGGGATCTATATTTCCATCGATTCCATTTTGCGATACGAGAAGAACTTGCTCCCTCCCTTGGCGCGTCTGCGGCGGGACGTGGCGGGCTGGCGGCGGTTGCCGCTTTCCCTCCTTGGCCGTGCCGCTCTGTTCAAGATGATGTCTCTTACCCGTTTCCTCTATGCCCTGCAGAATACTCTTGACTGGGTCCCGGCCAGTTACTTCCGTGAGGTTGAAAGCCACCAGCGCGCGCTATTGTGGGAAGGGCGTCCGCGTATAGCGATTGCTAAGTTGACGCTTCCGTGGTACGACGGGGGTATTGCGCTTCCGGACATCCAACGTTATTACTGGGCCACCCAGTTGAGTGCGATTAACCATGGTGTATATGGTCCGGCGCTGAGCCCTGGCTTCGCCATGGACCGATGGTTGCTACGTGGGGGTAACTACTCCAGAGCGCTGTATTCGAAGTCGTTCGACTTAACCCTAACGGGGCCCACCAGGGTGGCTGTGCATGTATGGAAGGTTGCGACGGATTCACTGGGCTGGAAGGGTAAGCTTACCCTTGCCACCCCTCTGTTTGACTCCGATATTCTGGGTAAGCTTTGGCATACAAAAGGGTTTGAGAAATGGGACCTGATCGGCATATCCAGGGTTGGAGACCTCTTGGTTAAGGGTAGGATAAAATCATTCGAGGAGCTGCAGAAGGAATATGAGCTGGGGAGCACGGAGTTCTTCCGATACGCTCAAGTGTTCCACGCCTTGCGGTCAGTTCTTGTAGAAGGGGAGAAGGTGCCTCAGTCCTCTCCGTTAGAGGACCGGATCCTGGATGGCCATATGCCAGAGAGTACGATCTCGCTCATTTATAAGAAACTCATTAATGTTCGGGCAGATCTTCTTCTAGGGTTACGTGCTCAATGGACCACGGATGGCCTTGAACTAGATGATGAGGATTGGCAGTACGCAGTTTCCTCTCCCAAAGAGGTCGCGATCCCCGCGCGCCTGCGGTTGGTGCAGCTTAAAATACTCCATAGGGTCTACGTGACGGGGCCCAGGCTGGTCCATATGGGTTTTTCTGAGGAGGGCTTATGTAAGAGAGGCTGTGGTATGGTGGGCACCTTCCTACATATTATTTGGGAATGCGGTGCGATTATGGAGTTTTGGAGGCGCATCCACGAGGTGATGGGGGAGGTGACGGGCATCGTCATGCAGCCTGAGGCGCGGTGTTGTCTTCTGAATGTTTGGGGTCCTACTGACCACGACGCGGCACAGACTCAGTGGGTGACCCTGGGTAACATGATTGCCAAGCGCGACATTGCTCGTCTGTGGGGCTCTAATGGGCCTCCTACATTGACAGCATGGATGGAAAACATGGATTGGAGCATGTTTAGGGAGAAGACAGTGTATTGTGCTCGAGGGCGCCCTCGGAAATGGCACTCTGTATGGGGGCGCTGGAACCAGTACAGAGGGGGCATATGCCTGCCCCCGGACCCGGATCCGCCCGAGGAGCAGCTTTCCCCTTAGCTTTCTTTCCGGCTTTGAACTTCTTGCTGATATGTGTATGTCTTCTTGAGTCTCTGACTTCCCCTCCCTTCCCTTACTACAGACCTGTGCCTGTTAGACGAAATGGGGCTCGCTTCCCCTGATGAGAACCCCTTCTGGTGCTTACAGTACTTATCGCCTTGCTTGTGTTTAGGTTTGGATTTGTGTTTATTTAAAACAGAACCTTCGATTCTCCTGTCATTGGAATGTTGATGCTAGCATGTGTTGTGTTTTTTTAAAGCTGCCGTACCTCCGGGTTGTCGGCTGAATAGCTTTGTCACTGATCTTACAGAATAAAGGTTTTTACAAAAAAAAAAAAAAAAAAGAAAATGTCCTTGAAATTCTTGTGGCATAAAATGCAATGCCATCAGAATTAATGCTTTTGTACACAAATAGCTTGAATATTATGTAGCTCTTCAGACCACAGATCCACCATTTCTAAGCGCTGTATATAGCAATTAAATATAATAGTAAAAAATTCAATTTACTACTGCTCAATTAACAGACCTCAGGTGGACGAATGGCTGCGTTGTCTTTGTCAGGCTTCACACTTGTGATCTGGTGATTATCACACGTTTCAGCAGCGAGCGTTCAACTGATTGGGGCATTCTGCCGATACCAGTGGGGTATCCGATGATAGTCACGAGGGTGCTGATAAAACCGTGCTGGCTCTAAGGCAGGGAGCTGCCAGTGATGTTGGAGGTGGGTGGGGGAGGGGCGCGAGCATCTTAAACATAATGCGGCGTTGGGGTCCGGCTTCTTGCACGAGGGGGCAGATGCAAAGTAGTTCATAAATGCGCCCGTCTTTACTCCCGCCGAGGGCGAAGTCTCGCGAGATGATGCGTCTCACGGTTTAGGCGTGCAGTTAGTTATACAGATGGAGGGGGAGATTGGGGCCTTCACACTGTAGGCTCTGGTGGTCCAAATAATGCCCCGTGTATCATTCTCAACACGGTTCTCAGTGTCCAGGAGATACAGGGGTAGTCCTTGCTTTTTAGGTCTCGGCTCGAAGGCTGCGCTTGGCCTCTGAAATACTGGTCAGCCATTGGAGAAGAGCATTGTCTCTCCAAACAAGCCCAGTCTTTTTCGGATTCGGGGGCGTGTTTTTTTACTTTCTTTCTCTCCTCTGGAATGTAAACATTCCAGCCAATGGCAAGAGGAGAGAAAGAAAAACACGCCCCCGAATCCGAAAACGCCGCTGCGTTTCTCCGAGGCATTTCTGCTTGACCTCGAAGAAAGGCGGTGGTGTTAATGGCGTCCTCTCCCCCTGCTGTCGGCTCCCGTGTTCGGCTGCTGCTCTGGTTTCTGGTTGCTGCTCCGCGCGCAGCGTGTTTTCTAGCTCTGTTTCCTGCTCCCTACCATTTGAGCCCAGCGCAGGATGTTACGTCCAGCCTCGGTCTCGAGTTGCCTGACTCGGCCCCGCCCTCCTCATCCCCTGTTTTTAGGTCTCGGGACCATCCGGTCGGCAGACCGGAAGTCCGGAGATTTAATGTCTTTGAGAAGAGGGGCTTGCACCCGCCCCTCTTCTCTCCTGTTCTCCATTGGCTGGCCTCTTAAATGCTGGCCAGCCACTGGAGAAGAGGTCCAGTCACTCCGATTATGCCCCGTCCTTTTCGGATCGGGGGGCGTGTTTTTTGCAACTTTTCGCATTCTCTCCTCCAGCCAATGGCTGGAGGAGAGAAAAGACAAACACGCCCCCGAATCCGAAAATGCCACTGCCTTTCTCCGAGGCATTTCTTCTTGGCCTCGGAGAAAGGCGGTGGTGTGCCTTTTGCTCTGCCTTGTTTTCTTTTGCTATAACATATTGCCGTGTTTGTTTTTGATCTGCCTCCTGGCAGCTCCGAGCTCTGCTTGATATACGCTCGTCTCTTAAACTTTGGCATGTGGCCGTTTGATATGCTTTAACTTTACACAGTCCATTTAGTAGGAGCGGCTTCGTCACGCCCGGGGTCAGCTGAGATTGACCGCAGAAGGTCTCTGGGGGATAGAAGGGGTGACAAGACCAGGAAGGGTTGCTGCGTGGGCCCCACTGTGGTTCTTAACAGGGTCTGTGTCAGGGGCGCTTTCTCCTATATGCTGGGCGTCGGCCCTTAACAAGGGCATCAGATGCATAGACCGGAAATCTTTCATTTTTATTTGTCGAACCTTGCATTGCTGATTCATTGGCCCAGCATTCACGGCTTTCGGCATGCGAGCATTGCTACTACTTCAGGCATTCTTTCTGTAGAAAGTTTTAAAATATGAACTTAATTGCTCTACTCTAACATTCCAAGTTGCAAGGACAATCGGCTGAGTCTGTAAGCTGCGCATGCTCCCTGCTAACGTGGGTACTTGACTCCCAGCTGCAACAGAAAGTGAATGTATCCAGTTTCCTAGACTCTCATGGCAACTATTGACTAACAGTTCAAGCTTAGCTCAAAAAGGGCGTCTGTGTGATTCAGGATATAGTACAGCACAGTTTTCACAAGTCCGGTAAAGATATGAATTTCCGTTCAGAATTTCGTGTTTTCTTGCGTTTTTTTTACCGGCAGGCTTCAGCTCTGCCTCTTCTCTCGCCCTTTCACTGTCTCCCCCGCCGCCCCCTCCTCAGCCTCTTCCTCTGCAGTCTCCGCTGGACTCGATCTCCCTCAGCATTGGTATGCCCAGCGCCCTCTCTCCCCCAGTCCCTCCGTCTCTGCCTCTCTGCCTCCCTCCCTCCTCCTCGCCTCTCTCCCATGACGTCTGATCACATCTCGATGCCTTGAGAAGGATGCCCGTGCTATCACCAGCAACAAACAGCCTCAACGCTGCATCAGCCCTATAGTCACTGTTGTATCTCAATTCCTCAAGTAACGGGCAGTGTACCCACCTTTAGTTTTAATGCGCGATGGGCTGTGTACCCATCTTTTGTTTTAATGCGCAATGGGCAGTGTACCCATCTTTAGTTTTAAGGCGCAATGGGCAGTGTACCCATCTTTTGTTTTAATGCGCAATGGGCAGTGTACCCATACTTTATTTAAAAATGTGTAATGGGCAGTGTACCCATCTTTAGTTTTAATGCGCAATGGGCAGTGTACCCATCTTTAGTTTCAATGCGCAATGGACAGTGTATCCATACTTTATTTTGAAATCAATAAGGGGCAGTGTACCCATCTTTAGTTTTTACGCACAAGGGCACTGCACCATACACATGTGGGCAGTGAAACCTATATGTTCAATATTTTGTGACGCTTTCTCTATCGCCTTGCACCTTTCTCTTACATCAATTTTTCTGCTTTCTCTTACTTCTATATCACACTTTTAATTCCTTTATTTTCTGTTTCTCTTCTCTCTTTACTTTTATGATGCTATAATCGAGTGTTTAACACGCAGGTTTTACATGCAACGTTTTACATGCAATGTTTGAATTATTTCTATTAATTGTTTTTCCCAAGGGCAGGGGATGTGCTATATCTTGAAGCTTTTCACACTGTTTCACCCTCCTTTCATTCTAGTCACTTTCTACTACTTATTCACATCTTTCTAACCTGTCACTAGACTTTCATTCTTCCTCTGATATTTATTGTGCGCAACGATGCAAGTACCATCATTCATACTTTCATGCTGCAAGGTTGCAAATTATTGTTGTTTATTGTTGTCCAAAGAAAGGGGATGTGTTTTATCTCAATTCCTCAAGTGCATCTTCTCCTTAGCTGCTCAGCCAAGTTAAATGTGATGTCTGCGTGGAATGTTGGAATGCTTGATGAGAGAGAGACTGGAATGTTGGTGTGCCTGCTTGTGTGGTGAGAGTGGCAGTTGGAGAGAGTGGGCTGAGCGGCAAAGATGCTGCTCCTGGTGGGTCCTGTAACATACTTCTACTAAACCAACCAATAAACCTTCTACTTCTGTTATACTTCCTGGCTACCTCTGGTCATCATTGGATCCAACAAACATTAACATTGCAACAGTCACCCGGAGCTAAATTTAGAATTAAACAAATAAACGTCGAGGATCACATGTTGCCGCTGGTCGCCAGAGGTTTCTGGGATTCAAACACAACACCCTGCAATACAGTATGAAGCCACTTAAGCAGCATTTTGTCGCCATATACAGCCTGACATGGAGTAAATTGACGCATTGCATTAAGCCTCACAACATATTCCACTTATCACTTCTCGTCTGGCTCTACCTTGTCTGCCCCGCCCCCCCCCCCTCCCTACATTCCTAAGTTATGTGCATGTGAATAGCGCTTACTACAGCTTGGAAGTTCCGTGGCGCTTTCGGAATCTAGGCGCCCGGACCCCTACTGTCCCTGGCTAGTGGGTGACAGGAAGAGGTCTGCTGATATATGATTGTTTACGTCTCAGGCTGTTTAGAGATGAGTCACTGTGGGTGGTGGTCGGTGAGGTGAGCATGGGCCGGAGTCTGGACAGTGGTTGGACGTGTGCACTGAAAGGCTAATGCTCTTGTTAGGAGGCAGACATTAGCTCCAAGGACAGTTATATTGTAGTTGCTTGAAAATAAACACACGCAGTGCCAGCGGGTCTACTAGGCGCTGAAACAGGAGTGCAGAGTCTCGGACCTGATGGAATTCCCCTCCCCCACATCTCCTGCTCGCTGTCTGTAAGGGTCACCCTACAACTGGAAATGCCTGTGCAACCCTCTACTTAACAATGGAAACAGAACACAATTACCAACAAATGCAGCACAGACTGACCTTTGTGCTCAAGAAGCTCGTTTCCAGCACCCCTTCCCCTCGGATGCTTTAAAACTGCTTAAATCAAGCTGTATGGCTCAGTGAGTTATTCAATACTCTACTACACAATAAACCGCGCCTGAGCACTTCACAGGTCTTTAAAAAGACCATTTGCATGTTAATGAGGCCTCACTGTTGGTTCACCCCTTGTAAGAACCCCCCCCGCAGCTCCACTCTGCCTAGATTCAGCCCCCCCCACCCCCGAAATCAGCGCCACTCTGCCTACTGTTTAAAGATTCAGCCCCCCCCCCGAAATTTTTGCTTAGCCCCCCACCCCCCCCCCCCCCCAACATTAACTAGCAAGTGATTTCGCTGGTCGCTCTTTCACAAGCTCTGAACTTTGGCAGTGATGTTTCCCCTTGATAGAGAAGTTTCAGTTTCTGTATTTGGATTCCATGCCCATTCCTTCTTTGTCCTCTCTGCTGAAAGTGCTCTCTGAAGTGTCAAATTTTATTAATACTAAACAAAAAACGCACTACCGTGCCAGGGCCAGACTTGGCGTTGATAATGATTGTTTGAAAAGGGAACTTTGAAAGGATACGAACTTGAACAATTCTGGTTTCAAAATATAAGAGAACACTGTAGAGGCATGCGTCTACCGACTGTTATATATAATTTGGGATATATTTCTTAATCTTTCAGTTCAGCCACTGCATGATTATTTTGTTGTCTCTTTTTGAAACTCAGGAGCAGTAACATTGTCGTGGTGTCACTAGGGCTTCAAGTGGATGCTTTTTCAATATTATATACAAGCCACAGTTACTGCTAATTTATCTTATGCAACTAACAACGATTGACAAAGCCAATAGTCGTTACTTGTTGTAGGTATCATGTTACTTGCTGTATCATTATGCCTGGATGCAATGACAAAAGAGACCGCAAAATACAAGTCGTATAGACCCCGCGCAACACCGCCCCCCACCCCCACCCATTTTTTTTTAATCCCACTTAAAGCCGTGGGTAGGATACTCAACAACAGGGCCGAACTGGAACCCCAAAGTAGGCCTGGCAATTATGTCGGAACAGCTGGAGGGTCATGGGGGAGGTTAACTGGGAAGCACTTTTGCTTCAGGAAATGCCCGATGCCCGGGCAAGCCAGCCCGGCCCTGCTCAACAACCCCGTTCTCTCCCGCATTTACCTGTGATCAGGCGCGCATCACCAATTGGGAGTTTTGGTGCTTTGGCGTCGGGCTGTATATTTTCGTTTGTGTCCGCAAAAAATCACTGTAGAAGATTAAAACTGATAGAAAGAAGAGTTGATATAGCAAGAAAACCAAAGTCCATGGTGGAGCAACAGACAAACGGGAAAACATCGCCCTTTCACTCTTTTCCCTGGAGGGGGCGCGTGTTCCGGTGTTAATTTCGAACATTTTCTAAATGAGTGTAGAACACGTATAACAAATGGCTGAGACAACCGCTGAGGGGTTAGACAAGGCAGAGCAAAAGGCACACCACTGCCTTTCTCCGAGGCAGAGCAGAAATGCCTCGGAGAAACGCAGCGTCCAGGACGGGGTCTGATCGGAGTGACGGCACCTCTTCTCCAATGGCTGGCCAGCATTCAAGAGGCCAGCCAATGGAGAACAGGGGAGAAGAGGGGCGGATAGCAATGGATTTCCAAGCTATTGGCATTGCTCATGACAATGCCGTTTCTTTAAATGTTTTAAAAACGAAAACATAAACAAAAATAATGTCATGAGCAATGCCAATAGCTCTAACTTTACCAATGCCGAGACCATTGCATTGTAAATGCTTGTTATATATCAGCAAACTGTACATACAGCACACCAATACGGACCCTACAGATTGTGGCTTACATTCATAGACTGCAAGAAGGAACAGGCTGGATCCGCACCAAGGATCCCAAGACTGCTGCATAAAACCGCGGAAGCTACAAGAGCCACGTGACCAACCATGGAGGCTAAGCAGCTTAGCGGGTGACCTTAGGAAAGGAAAAGGAACGAGTCGCCAGCACAGTGCACACGGCCAACCTATGTGAACCAATGCCAAACCATCTCAGTAAGGTGGAAAAAGTGATGCACGATGTGCAGGAGCTCACACCAGTTGTAGCTACTTCACGGTATCGAAGTGGACTTCAGTATCTTGTTAAGTGAGATTGGTTTGGACCAGAGAGGGGATACGTCAACCAGCTGCGAACAAGTTGATGCGCCGAGTGGCTCAATACAACCGCTGCAGGGAATATCACCTTATTAAGCCGGTAAAAGTGGACCCCAGGCTAGAATTACCACGACATTTAAAATATGCAGCTTGTTCACATGTAATTGTTTCCAACAGCTACGGAATTCTGGGCTACTGGCCAGACGGAGCGAGATTTACTTGCCACTGCTTTAAGACTTTAGGTAACTAATAAAGTCAGCTCTCCTTCTCCTGGCATGGAAAGGCAGCACCCTTGCATAAGGAAAGAGTGTGCTAGGATACAAAGCGAGGGGAGTGCCTGCACTCCAACGGCTGATCGCTGCAGACAGGCACAGCTTACTGCACTTAGATGTGGAGGCCAAAACAGAAGGAGGATTGGCAAAGCAAATAGGTCTGGCTTTAATGAGCGAAAGTGTTCAAAGAGCATTTCTGCACGCCTAGTTGCCATATTGAAATTGGTGTATACAAGAATGTGTGTTTATCAACGTATATGGAAGCCTTCAGCGGGCAAAATATATATCCGGACTAAGACCTACCAAAAAAAAACAAAAAACAGACTGATTCTATTAAACAAAAAAATGACTGCTTACTGTTTATAATGCATTTTTTATAACAAAAGAAACGGCGTGGCGATTAAGTGCACTTTTGAGATTTCCATCTGTCACTCATGCACTGCGAGGGAAGCACTCCCACCAGGCAGACAAATGATACACCAGTCAATAGTACAAAGTGTAAAAGGAGCTGCTATGAACAGAAGCAGAGCCCACTAGGTTTATTTCAGAAATTGTGTTTATGGTTTGGCTTGAAAGAGCCGATGTCTGATAGACCCATTATAACCTAACAAAACATAGGTCTCACCTTTTGGCTTTGCTTTTTGCCAATCCTGTTCAGCAAATGCAAGAACAGAAAAAATGGTTATTGATATTGCTAAACATTAGCCAATTTAAAAACAAGCATTGGCAGGCCCAAAAGTAAACGTGCGCACTTACAAAGCGGCATCGGGGACTTTAATTCACTGATGCGAGCATGAGCCATAAATAAAATCAAAAAGCAGCAGTATGAAAGCGCAATTTCCTTACTGGCCTTCCGCCTCCATAACATAAAAAAATATATATATTTTTTTTTAAATGACAAGCGGGGATGGGGTGAGGGAGGGAACAATCAAAGTGTTTGAGGGAAAAGTAGGAAGAGGAAGGAGAAAAGCAGCGAACGAGAGAGAGCAAAACACAGGGCTCTGTGTGGGGGGTGGCTCTGTGTGGGGGGGTGGCTCTGTGTGGGTGGTGGCTCTGTGTGGGGGTGGCTCTGTGTGGGGGTGGCTCTGTGTGTGTGTGTCTGGGGGTGGCTGTGTGTGTGGGGGTAGCTCTGTGTGTGTGGGTGGCTCTGTGTGTGTGGGGGAGGGTCTGTGTGTGTGGGTGGCTCTGTGTGTGGCTCTGTGTGTGGGGGTGGCTTTTTTTGTAGGTGGCTCTATACGTGGTGGGTCTGTCTGTGCGTGGGTAACTCTGTGTGTGTGTAGGTGGCTTTGTGGGTGGCTCTATGGGTGGCTCTATTTGTGTGTGGGTTGCAATATGTGAGTGGCTCTGTGTGGGTGGCTCTGTGTGTGTGTGGGTGGCTTTGGGTGTGTGGCTCTGTGTGTGGGTGCAAATGCCATAGGTCTCGCATTTGAGAGTGATTAAGCTATTGACATTGTAAATAACAATGCTGTTTCTTTAAATGTTTTAAAAACAAAAACATAAACAAAAATAATGTCATGAGCAATGCCAATAGCTTTAACTTTAACAATGCCGAGACCATTGCATTGTAAATGCTTGTTAAAGATATTTTTGCCGTGATTTTTCTTTTTAGGTCTCGGCTCGAAGGCTGCGCTTGCGCAGTCTCAGTCCGAGATTTAATGACTTGGAGAAGAGGGGCTTGAATCCGCCCCTCTTCTCCCCTCTTCTCCCCTCTTCTCCATTGGCTGGCCTCTTAAATGCTGGCCAGCCATTGGAGAAGAGGCTTGTCTCGCAAAACAAGCCCCGTCCTTTTCGGATTCGGGGGCGTGTTTTTTCGGTACTTTTCTAATTATCTCCTCCAGCCAATGGCAAGAGGAGAACACGCCCCCGAATCCGAAAGCGCCGCTGCCTTTCTCCGAGGCATTTCTGCTTCGCCTCGGAGAAAGGCAGTGAGGTGCTGGACCACACTGTAAATGTAAACTTAATTGCACGAGTTATTTATATGTGTAAAATGTTAACATTTTTAATCTGTCTGTAAAGGGTTTAATAGGTTAATGTTTTTTGAAGCGTATTGGTTCACGTGTGTCTTAAAATCTAAACAAAGTAGAAATACTAATGCCCGTTAAAGTTTATGGGGGGGGGGGGGGGGGGGAGAGTCTATCCAACCAAACGCTCTGGAAACCCAAAATGTAAAATAATGGCTACTAATTAAATCCTCTAATATTTTATCGAAATCGCAGATAAATACTGCCTTTGTTTGGAATATCCGGTTTTATTTCAGTTTGGGGCATAAAGCATCGCTTTCAGAGATGAGTGTTCCACACTGCATCATTGACATACATGCTTTGGGGAGAAGGCGAAATTCATATGTATTTTACCGTCTTATTTGGCTTCTCAGTTCATCTCCTGCTCGTTAATTAGGCCGACAGTGGAAACCCGTCAGACTGAGGCAGCCCCCCCCTCCCCCCCCCCCCCCACGCCAATTACAGGGCAGCAAGCGGGCCTTTGGAGGGCACTCCAGGACTGACGGAGCCTTTAATGAAATCTCCTGATCTGTCCGGAAGGAAGAGGCGTTCCCTCCGAACCCAAGAAGTACTGTGTTTTCCTTTGAAACCGACATATGAAAGGGCCCTTTAAAGGGTAACCAGATTAGATTGACTTTATTCGGTTTTCTTTTGAAACCCTTGCTGTCGCTCACTCTGCAACTAGTTATATTTTCTTTCTGTCCTGGGTTTGCTGCCTACAGATCTTGTCATTATGACCTATAGTTGATAGTAAAGCCATACTTGGACTCTCCTAGTACCCCAGTGATACCCTGCGGTTATATACAAACTATTGAAACTGCCTGCCGCCACCCCCCATCCCCCCCCCCCCCCCCCCCCGCAGTGTTGGTTCAATCACTGGTACAATGTTTCCGGTCACTGAAGGATACTCTACTCCATTTGCATCGGGTGACACAAGTTGTACTGCCATTTTTTTTTAGCTTTTGTCTGTGTTGGACAACTGCATTTTTGTCTTTTCTTTATTGAAGACCTATTGTGTACAATGCACCCTGGTACCGCCCATTGTTAGTCATTGGCTGCCTTTCTTGTCAATTTCGTTTGTTTGATTCTTAGCCAATTATTTCTCGCTCTCCAATTCCCCTCTCTCTCGCTCTCCTCTTCCCTTCTCTCTTGCTCTCCTCTCTCTCTCCTCTTTCCCTCTCTCTCCTCTTTCCCTCTCTCTCTCGCCTCTTCCCCTCTCTCTCCTCTTTCTCGCTCTCCTCATCCTCTCTCTCTCCTTTCCTCTTCCCCCTCTCTCTTCTCTCCTCTTCCCCCTCTCTCTCTCTTCTCTCCTCTTCCCCTCTCCTCTTCCTCTCCCCCCTCTCTCCTCTTCCTCCGTTAATTCGGTGTGTATCAGGGTTTCCACTTGGATTCACGCCGCTCTCACTCGTCAGGGAACTGCGAGCCCTTCCCCTGGAGCCGCTGACTGGGGGTCGCAGGCGTGGGCGGACTGGGCGCTGAAGTGACCCCACGGGTGGAGGGGCGCAGCTCTGTGTTTTGCGGACCATCAGTGCAAATAAAACGCAGACGCTCACAGTCCAGACAGGGAAAATAGACCAGGACAGAACACCAATATTATGAGCTTTTATTCTTGGGCAAAACGAAGGAGTGCGGAAACGTAGTGTGCCCAACGCAGTGTAGGTGCTGTGCCCTGGTTCTGCCCGAACAAGTTTTACATGTGCTGATATCTCCGCACTTCAAAGATTAAGAAATGCACAGCAAAGTATGCAACGTGCAGCGCAGCACAACATACTCATTGTACAATTTAGCAGAACCAATAACCAGCACGCAAATGAAATGTCTAGATAGAAGACTCTGAGACAGACATATGACTGTTCTTTTTTTCTGGTCCATTAGTGTAAAAGAGGGGTTCCTGTGGCACGAAGTAAAATCAAAAGAAGACGTCAACAGAACACAAAGATTGCAATTTGGACTATAAAATAGAGGCCAATAGTTTTGCACTTTTATATGAAACAAAAGATGCAATGCCCGTCTTCCTTTTGGTTGGAAACGTCAATGACGCAGTTCTGGTGACGAACTGAGAAGTATGAAAGGGCACCGCCTCGTCGCCGTGTATTATGATTTCTTGGCCATCTCTCTAATGTTGTGGAACAGCAATAGGTAAACATGGCACCCGTGTATGTCAGACACATGCTTACGCGATGGGCATGTATTTATTAGTGCAAAGGAACCATATTGGGCCCCTGTTTTGGCTTATGTGTTTTAAAAACATGCAAGCAGTGTGTAAACACACAGTTTGTACTTTATAGGCTTTGCTTACGAAGCAAAGCTGGAAGTAACTGCGCCTCTTAGTACTTATAGTCCTTGCTTACGAGAAGCAAGGCTGCCAGTAAAATTGCGTGTTTACACACCGCTTGCAGGTTTTCAAAACCCATAAATAACAAGCATTTACAATGCAACGGTCTCGGCATTGTTAAAGTTAGAGCTATTGGCATTGCTCATGACATTATTTTTGCTTATGTTTTTGTTTTTAAAACATGTAGAGAAACGGCATTGTTATTTACAATGTCAATAGCTTAATCAGTGTGTGTAGGTGGCTCTGTGTGTGGGTGCAAATGCAATAGGTCTCGCATTTGAGAGTGATTAAGCTATTGACATTGTAAATAACAATGCCGTTTCTTTAAATGTCTTAAAAACAAAAACATAAACAAAAATAATGTCATGAGCAATGCCAATAGATCTAACTTTACCAATGCCGAGACCGTTGCATTGTAAATGCTTGTTTAATTACTCTTGCTGAGAGGGAATGGGAGCAAACTTCAATGGAGCTATAAAGCAAGTTCATTAAGATTTAGGCTGTGTCTGTCAAATTATCTCTTGTGCTGAACTGGTTCTCATTTTCATCTGATCACAGATTATCCGTGGATCTCGTGAGAAGAGGCAAAATATTTGTAGTTGTTTCTATAAAGTCGACAAATAGAATAAAACGGAAATCTCTTGTTTTTCTGTATAAACACAATCTCAGAACTATTCAGCTTTACAATCTCTTGGCCCTCAGCCCGCCAGGGCTAGTCGGGGCTGGATTGAGCAGTGTTTTAAGGCAGAGCAGGCTGCAGAGTTCTTAGCCCCGGAAGTGACGCCACAACGTGAGATGGGCGAAGGGAGGTTATATGAAGGTTCCATCTACTTTCTAGGTCTGGCCTAGAGACCCCTTTAGCTGTTGTATAGCCTCATGTTTTCAATATAAAAATACATACATGCTTAGATACTTACAGGTGTTTTCTGTCAGCCTTTCTACCATTGGTCTGTTCAAGTGTCATTCACATTTTGCTTTCACCCAGATCAGCCTACAGAAAGTGGGTAAGCCTACTTTATCCATTGGCTGCCTTGTACTGTGAGTGATGCCATTTTGTCTATTCAAACGTGCAGAGCCATTTGAATAGGAGTGCGTTTCGGTGCAGATCTGCTGCGTTCGCGGTGCTTATCCACACATTTATTTTTTATATTTTTTTAATGTTTGACATTCTTTGTATATGCTGGGATAAATAAATAAATATTAAATGAAATGTCAAGGCTTGGCTTTGCCAATGCTTAAGGTCCTATCCTGAAATATTCTTTGAAAACTAAGTGCGATTATGAACCACCACTTCCGAGATTTATTCTTTTTGAGTCCTGTTGCAAGGGTGTTACCAACTGATCTGTGGAGTGCATGCATTTAATAGACAGTTATAAAAAATGTCTACACTGGGGTCAGTTTGACTATTACTAAAATATATATTTTGGAAGCACTTTTTTCACTTTTATACCTAAATCTTTTTTGTGAATTTTGGTGGCAGCCTATCTTATATTGTTAGTAATGCAAGCTTAAAATAATGACTTGCATATTCATAGTACAGTTTCACAGACTGGAAACACATAACACTAAAAACACACGAGTCGCTACACCCACCTGCACCAACCAGATTTCAATTCTCTGGCTCTGTTACACGCAGAAACATGTGCGGGGATCCCTTCAACCAGCTGAGGTTTTATAACGTAACATAGCGCATCTCTCCCTGATTACTTTAACTTGCATTTATTTTTCAAGGTGAAAGTCCAGCAAAATAGTTGCAGAATATTTAGCTCTTTTTAGCCCCGCCTTTGATCCCGCCGCTATGTTCACTGACCCTGCCCCACTGCACTCACGATCACAGTTTCGATACTTTTTTTTAATGAATTTCGACTGCTGTGCCATACAATGAATTTAAATGGAACTCTTTTCCGTAGTGCTAATCCTGTAAATCTGGCATGAGTCTGACCCTTTTGGACTTGCGATGGACACCCCTGCTCTGTAGCCTTCTCCATTTCAAGTCGTCAAGGCTGGTTCCTTCTCCTCGAATGGTTCTTCCGTCAACTGAGCCCTTCCTGGAAACTGTTTCTGTCCATTGTCCTTTCCCTCTCAAATACTGCACTTTAAAGTCTTCTACCCTCACTAGCATCCTTCCCGCCCCTACCCTCTCGCTGGGTCATGGTTGTGCAACATACAGCCCGCAGGCCAGAGGGCGTCACTAGTGCTTGTTATGTGACCCTCCCACTAGTAGGCATGTTTGTATTTTTTTTTTTTTAAAGTTACACCAGGTCTGAGGACACTTCTCCTTGCGTGTAGCCCTCAGCTTAGTAAACTGCGGCCGGCCTGCAGAAGACCAGAAGAGCGGTCTATTTATTACTACAGATCTCAGCAGCTCTGCAGCAGGGTCCTCACCAGCAGACCACCGAGTATTCACTTTAAAAGATTCAAACCACCGTCAAGCTAAGGCCGGTTCTTTGATTATAAATCTATTGCGAGAATCCAGGTCCACACAAGATTACACTGACTGATCATGGCAACCTGTTGGGTTGCCATAAAGCTCTAAAACCGCCCAATGTGATGTATTTTTTTTGTTTTATTTAAGACTTTACTAATGCTATGAAGGCTTTTGTGATGAAACCCCTCGGAAGATTAACATTAAATAGACTAACAAACCTTAAAATCTTTTTTTGAATAAAGTGCAGACTCGACCTTTGCAGCTGTCATACTGTGAATTTTCAAAGGGTTACTAACTAGTGCATTAACTACCAGAGAGCTCAGACTAGTGAATGTTTGGGAGTCAGTAGCTAAGTTGCGGATCTGGAAACTGAAAGACGTGGATTTGAATCCATCCTGGTTAAAATGTGTGCTCTTGGACACATCGCTTCCTGTTTTTGTACCTCAGCTGCTTTTTAGTGTGCACTTTGAAAAATAATGAAGTTGCGGGATATAAAAAAAGAATAGAAGTGAGAAGCAGGGAGTCAAAAGAAAGGAAGATAAATAGAGCAAGTGCTCAAAGAATGGATAAGCGTGAGATGAGACTTGAATAATAAAGTAAATAGCAAATAGGTCTCCCCTTTGGGGCCTATTGGTTTTGCCAATGGTTTTAGCCAAATCAAAGATTTATTTATTTATTTATTTAAAAGTTTTATATAGCGCTAGCTTGACCCGTAAGTATCAGAGCGCTTTACCAACATACTGTAAAGAAAAACAGATGGAAATTGCATTACATAGTAGGCAGGTAGTAAGGAAGCAAAACCAGGGATAAAAAAATACAGCATGGAAGATAAGGTGGTTAACACAGTCCGGTCACCAACTATCCTTAAATGTCAAGAGAGAGGATTAAACTCGGATATTGAAGTCTAGGTTAGTTGACGTTGGTTAGGAAAGTATTTGTTAAGGAGATGGATTTTCAGGTCCCTTTTGAAACAGAAGAAGGAGGGGTTGCATCTGAGGACTCTAGGGAGAGCGTTCCACATCCTGGGAGCGTTGCCACAGAACGATCGGTATTGTGTGGTTTTCTTTTTCAGTTTCGGAGGAATAAGGAGGAGTGAGTTGGAGCTTCTCAGAGTTCTGGATTGACCTGCTCTTACCAGTTTGTTGTTCAGGTAGTTAGGGGCCGGAGAGTGAAGGCCAGTTTGTAATTACACCTCCCTTCCATGGGAAGCCAGTTGAGGGAGTTGAGAGCTGGAGTGATGTGTTCAAATCTTTTTACTCCAGATACGAGTCGAGCGGCCATGTTCAACACTGCCTTTAGAGGGGCTAGGTGAGCTTTTGGAGTCCCTGTTAGGATGGCGTTCCCGTAGTCGATTTCAGAGAGAACTAGGGATTGGACTACTGTCTTGAGGTCATCATGGGGAAGAAAAGGTTTCAATTTCTTGAGGTGATTTAGAGAGAAAAGAGCACTTTTTGCAGAGTTCTTGATGTGGGCCTCCAAAGATAAGTTCTTGTCAAGGGTGATGCCTAGAGACTTAGCTGAGTTGGATAGGACGATGGGGCAGTTTAGGGCGACCAGATTCTTGAGCCACTCTTGGATTGGACGATGGTTGCTTTTTGGAGAGAATAGGATTAGTTCTGTTTTATCTGGGTTGAGCTTTAAGTGGTTAGCATTGAACCAAGTTTGGATCTCGGTTAGAGTGGCATTGAGGTGTTGGATGTCGCTGGGAGACTTGATTTTGAAATAGATTTGGATGTCATCAGCGTAAAGGTGGTAATTCACTCCATCTTTTTTCAAGATGATTGTGAGGGGCTCCATGAAAACATTGAAGAGGGCCGGGGTGAGGATTGAGCCTTGCGGGACCTCAAGTGTGACTTTTGTTGGCTTCGAGAGGCAGGAGTTGATTTTAATTTGTTGCGAGCGGTGTTGAAGGAAGGAGGTGAACCATTTTAGAACTGTGCCATTGATGCCGGAGCGCTTCGACAAGGTCTCCAGAAGCGCTGGATGATTTACTTTGTCGAATGCCGCAAATAGGTCAATAAGGATGAGTAGGCAGGCATCCCCTTCATCTAAAGCCTTGTGAATATCGTCAGACACGTTGAGCATAGCTGTTTCCGTGCTACAGCCTTTCCTGAATCCTGATTGAAAGGTGTTGAGGAGGTTGAACTCATCAATGTGTTTGTTGAGTTGGTGGAGAACGCGTTTCTCCAATGTTTTTGCAAGGAATGGGAGGTTGGAGATAGGTCTGAGGTTGTTGAGATCATTCGGGTCGGCCCCTGTTTTTTTGAGAATGGGTGTGATTTGTCCAAGTTGAAGGGAGTCTGGGCCACAGCCTGAGGTGAGAGAGGCGTTGATGATTTTTGTCCAGAAAGGGGAAATGGTGTGGCTAAGTTCTTTTATGATTGTGGATAGGATCCATAGTGTGGGAGGAAGGTTTTAGGTTAGAAATTATACTGAAAACCTCATTTTCCGACATTAGCTCAAAGTCGGACCAATGCGCATTGTTTTTTAGCTGGAGGCAGACCTGATTGTCCTTGGTAAGAAGTCTTTCTGAATGATCAGGGGTGGTTAAAGTGGGGCAGGTTAAGAGGGAAGGAGGGTTAGAGGTTTGGATGAAGGATTCATCAATTTTCGAGACTTTATTAGTGAAGAAGGTGGCAATTTCTTCAAAACGCTCATTGGTGGCTTTGATTTCTTGAGAGGGAGTGCAGTTAGTTTGGATTTTGACAATGTTGAAGAGTGCTAGTTGGCTGCGGAAGAAAGACGCCTTTTCACTGAATGTGTTTTTTGTATGCTTGCCGAGCAGCTCTAAGTTGCGCTAGGTGTAAGGTTGAGGGGTTTAGTCTCCAAGACCTTTCTGTTTGTCTGAGTTGACGCCTTTCCTCATTCAGATCCACGTTAAACCAGGGTTTAGATTTGGTTCGCCTCAATTGTTTGAGTTTGAGAGGAGCTACTTGGTCTAGAACCTCTGCCATTTTTGAGTTAAAGTGTGTAGTGAGGTGATTGGCCATCTGATGAGGGTTGGAGTTGAAGATTGGCATGAATCCTGGATTCACGTTCGGATAAGGGGATTGCTGTGATATTTCTGGTCCAGTGTTTGGGTTTGTCATCACAAATAGGTTGGTGGAAGACAAGTGCATCAATCTTGAACAGAATGAGGTGGTGGTCGGACCAGTCATTGGGAGAAATCGCTCTGAGAGACCAGATCATTGCTGGTAATGATCGCATCCAGTGTTGCACCTGTGATGTGAGTTGGTTTATTGCAGAGCTGTTTGAGGTTATATATTTCAAGTAGGTTGGATAGGTTCTGGGCAGTGTGGAAATATGGATTTTTATGATCAGTTATGTCCCCTATCTTGGACCCCAACGGTTTCATGTATAAATCATAAGTACATGTATGTTCCCTCCAGTTCCAGTTATGAAGACGCAAACACATGTGCGTCCACCGCCAACATGTCCTCTTTCAGATCCGCCATGAATGGGCCGGATATTCCATTCCTAAGTATGAAAGGCCACCGGCTTTATATGGTTCACTTATGCCATTTTACAGTCCAGGCAAGTAGGCCCTGATTCTGCCATCAAGCTTTTCCTGCCTTCTGCCTCTGAAAGCTCCAGTCTGAGCTCGCATCTGTATCCATGAACTTTGTCCTACTCCCTGCGCAGCTAACGGTGCCTGACATCAGCCTGTTGCCTGCCAAAAACTGTATTTCACCTTCGAAATTATCTGCTCCGCTCCCTATCCAATGCATTCCTGTCTAGTAATTTAAGTAAACATTCTTCCAGCTACCGAGCAAAAGGCCCGGTTTCTCTGTCTTTATGCAAGTAATTCATAGCCCTGTTACTATGGAAGATTTTCTGCCCCCGCATATTGTGTAGACACTTAGACGCTTTCACACGCACTCACAGTCAGTATAGTCAGTATAGAATAAGATTCTACTCTAAGAGACCTCTCTTTTGGATAACATAGTTCTTTAAACATAGGATGTTAGATATGATTTGGGATTAGGTTGACTTGACCCTCCAGACTTCTGTCGCCACATGTAGAGCTAAATGTCAAGTCCCCTTTACCCCCTAGTTGCACGTCAATCACACGTCATGCCGCTGCGCGCGCATTTCTGCCAAGTATTTCTGCTGACATTGCGAAATTCTTTCATGGAACCACCCTATTATGACATCATACTTGATGACGTTCTCTAGTTACGCCCAGTTACACCCACTTTTGCTACGCATGTATGTTTTATCTTTACTATCAATTGTTACGCCTCCTGCATTTGCTTCACTGTAATGCCTATTGTATAAAAATGATTACTTATCAATAAAGTACGGTCTTCACTTCCTGAACCTTCGTGGTGATGGAATCTGGAGCTCATCAATTTAAATTGATTTTGGAATAAAGCCCGTTCCGAACCTCTAATACCACGGATTCTGCCTCTTATTTTACTGAGCTATTGTTATAGATTTTCCGCATCAAATTAAGTTCCGGTAATTAAATTATTTACCACATAAATGGTGCCCGAACAGGGACACTTTCTCATCTCACGCGCCGGCGGTGCGTTGCAGGCCCGGTCTCCTGTCACAGCTGGACGGACAACAACGCGTACCCACAGGATTTCCTGTATCTCCCTCCTGCCGAGCCGGGGTAACTGAGGCTGCGATCAACACCCAGACGAGGCGGTGAGAAGTGCGAAGTATCCCGACCAGAGCCTAGCTGAGAGAGCAAGATCCGAGGTATACAGAGGCCCACCAGTTTCCGAAGTTTCCGAAGTTCCGAGTCGAGTCCAGTCCGGTTCAAGTTCAGTTCAGTTCCGAGGCCTTCCGTTCCGAGCTACCCGGTGAGTACCATTATCGGGGAGGCGTTCTGACGTGCACATAGGTTGTGCCGGTCAAGACGGGTTTGGGTACACAAATCCGGTCTGCACTGTTTCAGCAGTGTATCTGTACTGTTTAGCAGTATATCAAGTATGTCTAGTATATAATTCAGATTTACCTAGTTAGTATCGAGTATTATGCTTAGTGACTAGTTTCCTTAAATGACCGTCATTGTTTATTCATTAAATGTTAAATGTTAAAATGTTTTAAATATGTTCTGTATATTGTGGTGTGAATGACTGTTCATTATTGTGTTTTATGGTATTAAACGTGTTCAAAATTAGGTATCAGATCAGTTCTCAATATGCCGCTCTTTTCGAAATTAAGACAGATCACCACTAGAAAGGGGGTACTCGAAGAAGCTGTTCCCATTCCTCCTAGGGACACTCCAGGGTACTTCATGTATCATAAACATGGCCTAGACGCCATATTATTTCTTGATCTATGGGTAGACTACACCAAGGAATTACCAGAAAGTCAGAGGTGGCCCGCAGCTGGGACCTGGGATGCAGATTGCATTATGAAAGTAGAAGAAGAATTGTGGAAAAAGAAAGCTAGACAGTCACAGAAAGATGCCATTGAATTATGGCGTAAAGAATCATATAGACGCACAGAAAAAGCGCTCAGACAGGAAGAGAAAAGTAAGGAGAATTCAAACAAAGTTCGAGAAAGTGTATTAATTGAAGAAGGTAATCGAGTAAAGTCCGAACAAACAGACAGACAAAGAAATGCCCTTGTGAATGGTATGTATCCTCTTCTGGCCGAAGGATTACCTAAGGCTACTCCGGAAATACCAAAAGACTTGCCACCCCCATTGTTTCCGATAAAAGTACATCCCAAAGGGCATCCCAGATCCGCAGAAGATGTTTTTCTTTCCTCTTATTTAGACGACGCAGCTCCCGAGTATGCTAATGCTGCGCCACATAGACCGTCTGCCGAGGGGGTTCAACGCCAAGACCCTCCTTCGTCTGTACCTCTGCAACAGCAAACCCCGACACAAGTTCCGGCAAGCACATCTGTTTCTACATCTGCATCCACACCTATGGTTGCTATATCACGTTCAACGAATCCTTTCACATCCAGCACCCCAGGTGGTGCTACCGGAGGTACATCAAGCATTTTTTCTACGCCACCCAGAACAAATAAACTTTCCTTTCAAGAATTAGCCCACCAACGCACACCCAAACTAGTAACTCCCAACACGCTCAAGGAACTTCTAATAGATTGTAGATATGACCCTGTGCCCGGAAAAATGGACGAAATGATGCTGGCATCATTACGTATCCGACGAGCTGCAATATACTTAGGGAAGCTACCAGGAATGACGGCACATTTAGAAAATATATATCATTTTGTCCAGTCAGGGCGAGACCCTGAGAGTATTACCAGAGCCATGGAGTACCAAAAGGTGGAAATACAGGGGGAACTGTTACGTTTCCTCATAAACTGTGTGATCAGAAATCAAGATCAACCAGGGGTAAGTCCGGAAGAAATGCAAATTCTTACCACATGGGGTAAGAATATATCAGAGGGGAGACACGATAAACGATCGTGTATAGTAGCTATGAGCCGAAAGATCCGCAAAGAAATAGAACGAATACACGAGGAAAGATTAGCAGTAGACGAACCTGAACAAACCGAGGACGAGGAAGAATTAGAACTGCCCACAGGACAGTTAGAAACCATGGCCTATGTAGGTAGAGGAAGATCTTGCAATAATACTAGATGCTTTACTGATCCGATATGTCCGATACGTCCAGATAATAACAGAAAATTCCAAACTCCTATAATAAATATAAGGTCCCCCGAACATTCATTCCAAGCCGCTGACAAATTACTCCGAGAACGAAGGGGTTATCATATACTCGATTCCATGGACGAACAAGAATTAGCCAGGTCAGCCGTACACTGGGTTGATAGTCCTGGAAAATATGGTGATGATACACTAGCACATACGTTTTTGAACCTCGCCCCAGATGAACAGCGTTTAGCTGGTATCTACATGATTCAACAACTTCTTATATTATATAAAAGCCAACACTCCGATCCTGGCCCCTTACCTGATATATTGACTGAATTACTCACGAATAAATGGAGAGGTTCCGGTACTAAGTTAATTAGAGAAATACTAGAATCTAGAAGACAGTATATTCTTTTTGTATGTCCTGAACATGTCTCACTGCCCATCAAGGAAAGAACGACGTATTACATGGATAGACAGAATCCCTTACGCGAAGTGCATCCGATAAAGGGTGATGACAATGAGTTTAAACGTGTGTTTGTATACATACCCATATCCAAAATAGAACTATTAGAAATGAAGAAAGTGGTACCCAGTCATGACAAAGACCCAGCGGGTTTCCACCGTGAAATTAAAGATATGTTACTCATGGGAGAATATACCTACCCCGACATTATGACAATATTGAAGGTATTATTGCCTGCGGGCATTTACGAAAAACTCAAGGAAAAGGATTGGGAGGTGGGAGACCAGAAGATAGATTGGACAGCATTAGAAAACGAAGAAAAAGCTCGAGGTCCAGGTTCAGGGCTCGGGGACAAGATCAAAGCACTACCAGGTCTACTAGTACAGGTACTGCCACGTTTATTAACTACGAAAAAGGAAGACTGGGGTGCAATCTCAGCCTGTAAACAAAAATCAGATGAAGACACTAGTGATTTTTATTCCCGATTTGAGAAATGTTTTGGTATAAATAGTGGAATAAAAGCAAGTAGCGAGTCGTATCCACACCTGTTTGTGACAAAGTTAGTTGAAAATGCCTTGCCCCAAGTTAAGAATAGAATATTGAAGTTCGAGAGTACCTGGCAAGGTAACACTCCATCACAAATGTTACAAATGCTACAGTACCATCACAATAGGATTAGAGAAGAACAAGAACATGAACATAGACGCATGAAAGACACGAAAATGAAAATGCTAGTTTCCCAGACAGTGCCAGCTGACGGTCATAAGAAGGGTATAACACAGTCCAGTGTTTCAGCAGGTCCTGTTAAAGGGACGTGCAACTATTGCAAACAGCCAGGTCATTATGTACACGATTGTCCCGTTTTAAAACATAATATTGCCATAGGTAACGCAAAAGAAAGACCAAGACCAATTAGACAGGATCAGAACCAACAAGGAGCCCCGCAGCATGCACAGTCCATGCCAGCTCCGCAACAGTCTATGCCAGCTCCACCACCGCAGCCTATTGCTGCCACACAAACAACGACCCGACAGATGTATCAGACCGCACAGTATGACTATCCTGATTATCAACGATACTCATGAAACAGCCTAGAGAGGGAAGTTGGCTTACCCCTTATTGAGGTCCCTGTAGATCAAGAAGGACCTTATGTACACAGTGAACTGTTAGGTCAAGATAGAAAATTCTTACTTGATACAGGGGCAAGCCGAACAACAATAAAACGTAGTGAAGTACCAGGGGCACCCCTCTCAGGCACACAGAATATTTCCCTTGGCTTTTCAGGAAAACCTATCATTAACGAAGTAACACAGCCTCTTCCACTTACGATCGGTCCCTTGACACGAACTACAGATTTATTACTTACTAAATCATGTCCAGAAAACTTGTTAGGCATAAAAACTTTGAAAGCTCTAGGAGCTATTATATGTTGTTCTCCGGAAGGAGTAAGATTGTTTTTACGGGATTACAAAGGGCACTACGTGTCCCGAGACATGGATCACCGACTACAGACTTTACCGACACATTTATGGGCACAAGGCCCTACAGATGTTGGTTGCATGAACATTACACCATATCGAGTCACACTAAAGGCAGGAGTGGTACTTCCACGAATGCGACAATACAAGTTACCCCCAGATGCTGTAGTGGCTTTACTACAAATCATTGACGAGCTTATTACCCAAGGAGTGGTTGTGGAAACTGACTCCAATGTATGTAATTCACCGATAATTCCGATTCTTAAACGAACCGATCCAACAGCCCCGCCAGTATATCGATTGGTTATTGATCTGCGCGAATTAAATAAATGCATAGTACCACAATACCCCGTAGTCCCAGACATTTCTTCATTACTGACAGCCATTGATTCCGAAGCAACATTCTTTACTGTAATTGATCTCAAAAATGCCTTCTTCAGCGTCCCAATAGATCCGGAAAGCCAATACTTGTTCGGATTTAGTTTAAATGGACGTAGCTTTAAATTCACACGCGCACCTCAAGGATTTACAGAAAGCCCCAGCATTTATAGCCAAGCACTGAAACGAGAACTCGACAGTATCCACATGCCAGTCAACACTGCCCTGCTCCAATATGTCGATGATCTGCTGATCACCGCTAGAAGCGAACCTGAATGTGAAAAAGCCTCACTGACGGTTTTACAATTTTTGGCCGAAAAGGGGCACAAGGTGTCCCCTTCTAAGCTGCAATTCTGTGTCCAGCGAGTTGTTTACCTTGGTCACTCGCTGTCCAAGGAGGGAAGGCAGCTTACACCAGATTGCATCCAGCTAATTGCTAATATGCCAGTACCCAAGACACAAAAGGAGGTGCGGGCTTTCATAGGCCTCACTTCATATTGTAGGCAGTGGATCCCTCAGTATGCATTTCTAGCAAAACCACTCATTCAATTGACAACACAGGAGACAGCCACATCGACTGTTCTCCCTTGGACTCAGGAACATACACAAGCTTTTGAAAGCCTAAAGAAAGCCTTATGCCAAGCACCTGTTTTAGCAACACCATGTTACAATAAACAGTTTACACTCTTCGTTACAGAACGCGAAGGTACTGCCTTGTCAGTACTCACACAGGAACAAGCAGGATCACACAAACCATGTGCTTATTTTTCTAGTACATTAGATCCCGTAGCTCAGGCTTTGCCTGCGTGCCTGAAATCAGTGGCAGCAACAGCTTTAGCAATCAGACAAAGCGATGCCATAGTATTAGGACATCCATTGACAGTACAAGTACCACATGCAGTAGAGGTTCTCTTGAACCGCACACAAACACAACACTTGACTATAGCACGACTCACTGGTTACGAATTAACATTGTTTCAGCCACATATAGAAATCAGACGTTGTAGTACATTGAATCCTGCCACACTGTTACCTATAAATGGAACAGACCCACTAGCACATGATTGTATTGAAGTTATCACTATCACGACGAAACCCAGACAAGATTTGACAGACGTCCCATTGTCAGACCCAGACCTGACGTTGTATGTAGATGGTTCATGTATGAGAACAGGTACAGGAGAGCTAGTGGCCGCTTATGCAGTCACAACAGACACTGAAATCATTGAAACTAATTGCATAAATACCTTGTCCGCTCAAGCCGCAGAGCTCATCGCTCTGACACAAGCCTGTATTCAAGCCACAAATAAAAGAGTCAACATATACACTGATTCACGTTATGCATTCGGAGTTGTACATGACTTCGGCGTGCTGTGGCGAGAGAGAGGTTATTTAACTTCTCACGGCGCCCACATTCAGCACGGACCCCTCATTCATGCCTTATTAGATGCAATACATCTACCCACTGCAATATCAATTATGAAATGTAAAGCTCATACGAAAGTTACTGATATCATTTCTCAAGGCAATGATCTAGCTGACAGAACAGCTAAACAGACTGCTCAAACTCGAACATCCGACATGACAAAGACAATAGTCCCGACACCAACATATTGTATGATGGTTAAGGATCCCGCTCTTGACGTAATCGACATACAGACACATGCTACCCCAGACGAAATAAAGAAATGGACTGAATTAGGAGGGATCCAAACGGATCAAGGATGGATGACAAAGGAAAAATCTGTGTGGTTCCTTCCTGATTCAATGGTCCAAGTCGTTATTAACACTGTACATAGTCCAGCACATCTAGGAGAAAAAGCTATGCTAGACAGCATTCAACACATTTGGTTCAACAAACATTTACGAGCAGCAGCTAAACAAAAAGTTCGTACCTGTATGATCTGCTGTCAGTTTAACCCAGTAAAAAGCATTCCCGTAGAACAGGGTGGATTTCAGCCTCCTGATCACCCTTTTAAAGTCCTCCAGATGGATTATATCCAGATGGAACGATGTCGAGGATTCAAATATGTTCTCGTAGTTGTCTGTGCTCTTTCCCGTTGGACAGAGGCATACCCGGTTTCAGATTACACTGCCCCGACTACTGCCAAACAGTTAGTTCGAGAATTCTTCCCACGGTACGGTTTACCACGTGCTGTCTACTCAGATAACGGCCAGCCGTTCTCATCCGAATTAATGAAACACGTTTCACTTTTGTTAGGCTATCAGTGGAAATTTCACTGTGTCCGACACCCCGAGGCAGCAGGTCTCGTGGAACGACATAATCAGACCCTGAAAATTAGATTGTCCAAAATTTGTAGAGAGAAAGGTGTCGACTGGGTAGTAGCCTTACCCGTTGCACTCTTTTACATGAGAATGGTAGCACACTCTCGAACAGGGCTATCCCCTTATGAGGTGATCTTCGGTAGACCACCAAATATGTGGGGGACGCCTATACCACGCAAAATAACTGATATTGACTGTAATATGCTGACAGATTACTTGGCTTCCTTGATGTCTGCACTACAATCTTGTCGTTCACAGGTAGCTGCAGCCTTTCCCGACAACACCGAGGTGAAACCCCATGACGTAATTCCAGGGGATTTAGTTCTAGTGAGGAACTTTGATCGGAAGTCTCAGCTGGATCCTAGGTGGAAGTCGCCTCAACTCGTATTGTTAACGACGAGGACAGCCGTGAAGATCGAAGGTCGCAAAGGCTGGATACATTCAAGTCATATCAAGAAATTTCATGGACTACCGTCAGACGTAAACGACACACCTTGCGTGTTTTCCCCGATTGACTCAAAACTTCCTTTGGTTGAACTGAATAACCACGAACTATATAAACTAAAACTTAGGTCTAACCAGTCAGGCAATTTGATTGTTTAAGTCCTCTCCAAGGTGAATCGGTCGAATTTGTCTCTGACATGTACTCCTTAGACCTGTGTAGAGAAAGAAACAGAAGGATAAAGCTGAAACGACATGCGTACTGTAAATCACTGCGTAGTCATTGCACAGTGACGTTATTAATTTTGTTTTTCTTAAGTCTTTTAATAATTACTGCAAGTATATTGTTGCACATATATTATCCTATTTCTAGACATGTTTATAATGTTACTGCTGAACATTCTTTTAGTGAATTACCTCCACATGAATTGTCCTATAGATTTGCGCTGCGCAATAACACGTTTATTAGTATGTTACATCATTCCCATCAGGTTAGCAATGCTACAAATTGTTGGATATGTGGTCGACTCCCTCCCTATCAGAACTATAAAGGAATTTTTCCTCTCTTTCCATACCCGTTCACACACAACGGCTCCTGTGGAGCATGGTTTAGTTTAATTAATTCCCTAGATTCGAATTCTGCAGTTTATCAAGACAACTGGGTATGGGGAAATCTGAACTTAGGTTTACTTAAAGTCTGCTACCCTAACAAGGAGGGACTTCCCAAAAGAACAGGAACTGATCTAGAAAATGAAGTATATGGATTAGGTAATTTTACGCTTAATCTCATGATCCTGAATGTCGAATCCGAAGCTACACCAATTTTGCCCGCCATGTCAGTATTTCCAGTTAAAGGTGAATTATGTGTAAGAAAGAATGGTTCCATACATATGGGTCATAGTAGATGCACCACTGTAATAGAATTTAGTGATCAAGGCAAGTCTACATTTAGAGCTTCCCGCCATTCCTACTTCATATGTGGTCAGACGGCATACATACGTTTACCTCTAGATTGGGATGGTACCTGCTACATCGGATTCCTTTTACCGCCTGTTTTCCTAGCTCCTCCTGATTATCATAGAAATACTCATTTAGTACACAATAGAGAAAGGAGAGATCTCCCAATAGTCGATTACACTGAGACCGCATGGGAAAAATACACAGATTTCAATAAAGGTCTCTTTCCCTATATAGGTACAGTTACCAATAGTAAGCTGATACGTAGATTAACCAGAACCCTTGAAGCAGTAGTGAACGAAACTATTTCCGCCTTAGGCAATTTAACAGAAGAGCAGTCTGCTATGCGGATTGTTGTGCTTCAAAATCGTCTTGTCCTTGACGTCATCCTGGCCGATAGGGGCGGAGCTTGTAGGGTCATCGGATCAAGTTGTTGCATTTTCATACCAGAAAATTCGCCATCTGTATATAAAGCCATAACTCGCCTTCATAAGATTGTAAGCCAGATACACCAGAATCCAGGCACCTGGACTTGGTCCGGTTGGTTTTGGAGTGTATTATCTACCTTTGGATGGAAGGTCCTATCCTTCCTAGGTATTGGCTTTCTCATACTATTCAGTTGCTGTCTATGTCTACAATGTGGACCAGCGATCTGTGGTCTGTGTGCCGCATCGTGTATTCCACCACCAAGATTTCATTCATCCCAGAAGAAAAAAGAAGAACAAATGATGCTATATGAACAGATCAACGGATTGATGAAGATTGATATCTCTTGACGGGCAAGTAGGGGACAAGGAGGGAATGTGGAAATATGGATTTTTATGATCAGTTATGTCCCTTATCTTGGACCCCAACGGTTTCATGTATAAATCATAAGTACATGTATGTTCCCTCCAGTTCCAGTTATGAAGACGCAAACACATGTGCGTCCACCGCCAACATGTCCTCTTTCAGATCCGCCATGAATGGGCCGGATATTCCATTCCTAAGTATGAAAGGCCACCGGCTTTATATGGTTCACTTATGCCATTTTACAGTCCAGGCAAGTAGGCCCTGATTCTGCCATCAAGCTTTTCCTGCCTTCTGCCTCTGAAAGCTCCAGTCTGAGCTCGCATCTGTATCCATGAACTTTGTCCTACTCCCTGCGCAGCTAACGGTGCCTGACATCAGCCTGTTGCCTGCCAAAAACTGTATTTCACCTTCGAAATTATCTGCTCCGCTCCCTATCCAATGCATTCCTGTCTAGTAATTTAAGTAAACATTCTTCCAGCTACCGAGCAAAAGGCCCGGTTTCTCTGTCTTTATGCAAGTAATTCATAGCCCTGTTACTATGGAAGATTTTCTGCCCCCGCATATTGTGTAGACACTTAGACGCTTTCACACGCACTCACAGTCAGTATAGTCAGTATAGAATAAGATTCTACTCTAAGAGACCTCTCTTTTGGATAACATAGTTCTTTAAACATAGGATGTTAGATATGATTTGGGATTAGGTTGACTTGACCCTCCAGACTTCTGTCGCCACATGTAGAGCTAAATGTCAAGTCCCCTTTACCCCCTAGTTGCACGTCAATCACAAGTCATGCCGCTGCGCGCGCATTTCTGCCAAGTATTTCTGCTGACATTGCGAAATTCTTTCATGGAACCACCCTATTATGACATCATACTTGATGACGTTCTCTAGTTACGCCCAGTTACACCCACTTTTGCTACGCATGTATGTTTTATCTTTACTATCAATTGTTACGCCTCCTGCATTTGCTTCACTGTAATGCCTATTGTATAAAAATGATTACTTATCAATAAAGTACGGTCTTCACTTCCTGAACCTTCGTGGTGATGGAATCTGGAGCTCATCAATTTAAATTGATTTTGGAATAAAGCCCGTTCCGAACCTTTAATACCACGGATTCTGCCTCTTATTTTACTGAGCTATTGTTATAGATTTTCCGCATCAAATTAAGTTCCGGTAATTAAATTATTTACCACAGCAGTGGAGTCTTCTGGGTTGTTCCAGTGGATATTGAGGTCACCCAGGAACACGTCTTTAGTGTCTGTCATGGAGAACCGTGATATTAGGTCTGTTAGTTCTTCGGGGAAAAGGCTACGCTCTCCTGGAGGATGGTAGATGGTGTGGAATTTGATGGCTGAGGTACCCTTGGCAGTGAGTTCGACACCCAGGTATTCAAACAATAGGTATACTGCAGGTTTAAGTTTGGTAATCTGTATTCCTGCCCTTGTGGATGATGGCTCGTCCTCCCCCAGTTTTGATCGGTCTGTCTTGTCTGATGATGGTGTACCCTGGAGGGGTGAGAATGTCAAGAATGGGGGTGGAGTGGACATTGAGCCAGGATTCAGTGAGAAAAGCGATGTCAATTTCTTCAGCGAGTAGAGCATCAGCAATGTCTGTGGCGTGTTGTACTGCTGATCTGCAGTTGAGCATGCAAGAGAGGACAGGGAGCCTCGATGATGGGGGGGGGGGGGTAAGGTGGATAGAGGAGTATTGAGCAGGAGGTCTAGGCGAGTGGACATTTTTAGGGATTCTGTTAGTGCCGATAATAACAGGGATGGGGAAAGGGGCTGACTTCTGGCTCAAAGCGAGGTAAGTCATTGATCTCATCAGGTTTCGGTATCGAAAAGGGTTGGCAATCCCGGTTGGGTCGAAGTGCTTGACTCGCTGATGGACTGGAGGGACGAGGGGTGCACTGTGGGGGCCAAGGGAGCGGTGTGGAGTGGGAGGAAATCTACCCGGGGAGAGGGAGCACGGCGGCTTGGTCCTGTTGAGAAGATCTTGTTGTAAGTATAGGAAATCCGCAGCAAGGGAGTTAATTTTCAGCTCCATTGATCCAAAGATGGATTGATAAATAGAAAAAAAAGTAACGCGAGCATGTGGGGTAAAGAATACCAGTGAGGGGGTGCAGCACAGATGGTGGGGGAAGCAACACAGGTCCAACAAACGCAACACTGAGGACGCGGGTGGGGGGAAGCAACACTAAGGGCACAGGGGGGCAAGCAACACTGAGGATGCGGGTGGGGGAAGCAACACGAAGGGCACAGGGAGGCAAGCAACATGGATGGCGCAGCAAGGGAAGCAAATGGAGACAGGGCAATGTGGGAGGGTGGAAGCAACTGAACAAGAGATGGTAAGGTGAAGGTAAAGCTCCCAAGAAAGCGGCTCAAAGGACGACGCTGTATTAAAGTGACATTTTTATAATTCATGAAAAGAAATGTGCCAAGAAAAGCAGGCCCTTACACTGAATGCTAAAAATGTGTGCAGTCTGATTGAATGCTTAATAAAAGCACGATTTAAGTTTTTTAAATTTTAATTAGGATTGTTAACTGTAAGAAATGAAATGTGTACGTAGAAGTATTGTAAAGGCCCTTGATGAAATAGTGTAAAACTGATGGTGCACGGGAGACCAAGTGGTAGGGAGAATCTGTATGAAACGGTGAAGACATCGAACAGCTCAATGGAAAAGGTGTTGAAAGTAGAATTTTATAATGGAAAGAAATGTGCTGGGAGAAGTGGGAGCTCACCGGGAATGGGGGGGACACATGAACTCTCATGGAGTGTTTTCAGAAATAGATTTAAAAGTTCCCAAAAAGCAGGCACTTGTGGGAGGATAAAAGAAGTCAATCGGAGAGATGGTAAACAGACGAGAGGGATAGAACCTAGATTGGATGGGCTTAAATAAATGAAACCATTGAACAGAAAGCAAGAAAAAAAGTGACAAAACAAAAAGCCAATTGAAAGTAGTGGGCGGAGTTGCTTTCCAGGTCAAATATAGACATATCCTCATGTCTTTCGCTGCCACACAGCTGCGCTGTTTGTAAGGCTTCGATGGGCAAAGGTAACCCTGGGATCACAAGAAAATGTTATACAAGGATACCCGGAAGAGCAGAAGAGAGGAACGAGTGAGGGGAAAGAGTAGTAAAGAGAATGCGATTGGGAAGAAGGGTCAGATTTAAATGTGCTAAGTATAAGAAAGGGGGAGAGAGGGAAAGAAAGAAAAGAACATGAGTGAAAAGGGGACTGAAACGAGGGGTGCATCAAGAGGGGAGAAGAGGCAGAAAGAGGGAGAGCCACAGCTTGGTAAGGAATTTGGCAATAGAAAAGGGAAGAGGGAAGGAACAGAAAGCTAGAACCATGAGCATCTACAAAGACATAAAAGCACTGCCAGGGTGGCTCAGGATTTCAGGTCTATGGGGGCGGCCGTGGGTGCGTGGGCCATGGTAATCCAATAGGCCATGCAAGTAACAACTCAATTAATTTCTTTCCACTTTGCCTTATATGGTCTTCATTAACCAACTCGATGCATGTAGGCGTTCTACCGCTTTCTTTCCTCCTGCCGCTGAAGCTTACCCTACTGTGTCCTTCAGCCTACAAAGCCCACACCTTGTTGTGTGCGGCATCATGTTGAGTTTATACCCCTCTGCATAGTCTCCTCACAGCCAAATGCTTCATAATTAATATATGGGAAGATGACCCGCCTCCGAAGTAGAACAGTCTGTGGGTCAACGTGGGCCATGGGGTAGCTAAGCGAAATGTAGCAGATAAGTGGATGGCCGCGGAACCACCGGTCCAATGACATGGACTGGTGCATCCTTGCAGAGAAGACAATCTACCAAAGCAGGGATGTCCAAAGAAATGGGAGAAGATATGGTCCCCGTGGAGGGCCTTCAAAGGGGTCATGGATGAAAGGGGAGAGCCCAAAACAACCACTTAATCAAGAGAGACTTCCGGCGGGGTCAAAAGGACTGACTTAATCTCAAGAGAACTACATGTTATGCTGTATAATGTCTGCTGCTGTATTTTATTTCTTGTTTGTGTTGTCACTTTATGTTGAAAACGAATAAAAATAATTCGAAAAAAAAGTATTCTAAAGTGAGCTTTCCAAGGGAATTCCTGATGTTCCCTGCCGTGTGCTGGGTACAAGAACCTTTTGTGGGGCTTGGCTCCTTGCCATGCTGTGGTTTCTGATCTGCCACAGGTTGGGTACAGTTCAGGATAGCACCCTCTGTAGTGGTGAAGGAGCAAGGAAACTGGACACGCCTGACCTACATTAGGAACCCTTCCGGCCTCAGGTGCCTGCCGTTGAAATCCACCTCACGGGGTGGCGGTGTCTGAGAGCGGCCCAGGACAGCCTGGCAGAACGTCTTGAAAGAAAAAAGTAATGGAGGAGTTATTGGGGTTTCTCTGCTGGGGGCTCGGGTGTGCCAGATTGATTCTTTTTTTTCACAACGGAGGATTACATGACATTTAACCTTTAGTACGGTCACATGTCGCAAGTTTTTTCATAATTTTTTATATTGTGGTATTTTGTTCCCTCTTGATTGTGTTTTTTTTTTAGATTATGTGTGTATTTATTGGTGATTATTACTAATGCCCTCATTTAGCCGAATTGTGTATAATATTGTGCCTTACAACGAGCAGTTTTATCGTTGTCTTCTCATTGGCCTACACAAGCTCATTTTCCTGCCTCAATCTCGTGACCGTCCTGGGAAGCAAGACTAGACCGCTCGCACGTTGTTTTAGTCAGTGCAACGGTGTGTAAAACCAGCACCATGTTTCTTCCCCTGGAGACAGGAGGATCCATGCTCGGGATGCTCTGACAGACTCCGGCCCATATGAAATAAAGCATTTTACCATAGACACAGAATGGGTAAACCCCTTTGATACATGTGGCCCCTTGTCTTTGACTGACCGTGGGCAGTATGGCTCCCTGGAAGGGCCATCCTTCAGAGGAAAGACATTCAGGGGGGATAAGTCAATTTTCACAGATCAGCAGAGAGCACAGTGGGCCATATGTACGAACACATTTTCCCATAGACACAGAATGGGTAAACCCCTTTGATACATCTGGACCAATGTCCGGTTTTGTTAGTCTCCAGTTAAAATGTTCACTTTTTTTCATTTCTAATGCTCAGCTGTGCTAATAGTTTTTCATTAATATTACGCGCCAGGTTAGCATATAATAAAGCTTTGTAATGACATCATTAATATATTTGTTGAGTTATCAGTGACTCCACTTAAAGTGATCAACATTCTTGGGTCTCTGGCAAGCCTGGAATATTCTGTGTACTGACCCATGTCAGTGATTTGACCAGTGTGACCTCCGTCCAGTTTTACTGCTCTGCTGCCCCACAGGCTACCTACACCCATCTCGGGACAATTAAAATCTACAGGAGGGAGGCACCACCCCCCGGCTTGCGTCACAGATTCTATTGTTGGGTGGACTTCCAAAAATCCTTCAATGGTGGTGTTAAGTGACCTCTCTGTTTAAAGAGGCGTTTGTAATGTAACGCTCTGTTGTGACTTAGAGTTTAAGCCTTTGCTGACTACACTAAAGCAGTGAGTTAAAGTTACGAGCTGCTTTAACAGCGTCACGTTCACATTGCCTCCAAGTTAGGCCCGTCTGCTCTGTGCCACTGATACCAGGGGGTTCAGCTCAGGCTAATTTGACTTTACTGATTCACCCTAACAACCCCAATTTCTTACATGTTCAATGTACCCCAGTTGGCTGGATAGAAGGCAGACTCTGCTTTTTGTGTTATTCTAATTCATGACCTCCAGAACACCATATGTGTCAGCGGTGAACATTCAGCTCACTGAGCCACCCTTCTGTAATACCAGGCCACACACTAAAGGACCTCTTCTCCATGTAACCCCGGGCCTGGCTTGGAGTGGTGATGAACTCTGACTTCTGCATGAAGAGCTCAGCCCGGAAGTGTAGAGCTCCCTTCACTGTAGGGCCTCTCACTGATCTCTCCTCTGGACTGGGCACTTCCTCTGAAATGGGAAGGCTTTCCATCACTGGTGAACTCTACATCGGCCTGCGTTGGATTCTTACAGGTTTTCCTTCAGCCATAGTTACCCCTTCTGAGTGGTACATTCCATACCCTCTTCTGTGCACATCTCTGCATGCACGGCGAGTGCCGCACAGATGCTCTTCTCGTCAGCCATTCCTCTGGTTTTCCATCCCTCCACCCACGTATTTCCTATTCCTTTATATTACTTACACTCCCAATCTTCTCTTCATCTTGGCTGCAAGGCCGGTTCTAGGATTTTTGGGGCCCTGGGCCTAAAGGGAATGTGCGAGGCCCCTCTAATTTGCATACATGACATATTCAGGGCCCCAGAAGCTGCTATGTTCAGACTCCTCCTGGTCGGCAGGTCCTCCTCTCAGCCACCGACAACCACCTCTTTTACAGCTCATTTCGGGCTTAAGGTGTGAGAATTGCTTGGGGCTGAGAGTTAAACCTGTGTGGTGCTAAAGTGTTGACAATGGGCGTCCCGCAGTGTCTTTGAGTCGGCAGCTGGGCAGGAGGTCTAATTACAGGACAAAGTGCATCTCCTTGCAACTGGGACACCATCCCTAAGAGGCAGGGAGGGCCCCACCCCTCCCCTCCCTCTTATGGGCCCAGTTGCAAAGAGACTTTTTTCAATTGAATCGGCAGGAGCACAAGAGGGCTGGTGGTGTGTTGAACTGGCGCGGGGCCCCATGCTGGTGGGCTGAGTGCGACGCCCTGGGCAGCTGCCCACACTGCCCATGCCTAGTGCCAGCCCTGCTTGGGTGTATCCACAAATGTGAAGTTCTATTGTTTTCATGTGCTTGTGTTTTTCTTAAAATGACCCCTGTGACCCGGAAGTACATAAGTGTGTTTTTATTTGCAGGGTAGCCCGGCACACCTCAATGGAGTCGTCTTTGGGTACGATGCCTCCCAACAGCAGAGCAGCCCGCAGACCCCAGGCGAGACCCAGCCCTCCTCCCCAGCTGCACCCTCCATCCCCCCACGGCAGACCTGGGGCGGGAAATACGAGTTCCTGCTCTCCTGCATCGGCTACTGCGTGGGGCTGGGCAATGTCTGGCGCTTCCCCTACCTGTGCTACCGGAACGGCGGAGGTGAGTGTCTCTTGGTTATCTACCTCACACATATTCCAGCCACTGAGTGACCACTGGGCTGACTGAAGCACTCTCATGGCGGCTTTGGCTTTGGAGCGGGATGTAACTTCCAGTGGGGCAGCAGGTGCAGTGACACCGGGGCCCACTGAACCCTGATAATTTCTGTATTTCACATCAAATAGCCTTTGAGTCTACTCTAGAACGTTATGTTATGTTTGTTCTCTGGCCTTTGAGTGTAGCACCTTGTACGGTTCAGGACTTGGTGCCAGGCGCTAGAACTGGAGAAGCAAAGCATGTCCATTTAATGAGGAAAAGCAAAACTTAAACCGACACATGGGGGAAAAAAAAGAAAAACAGCCTTGATTTGTAAAGATTAGTCTTGGACGTCACTGTGACTCTTCCGGTGAGATTGGTACTAGCACGAGTGTTGCCGAAGGTTTCAGGAAACTGCACGTGGATTTTTGGGGTTCATTCTCTCTCCTCAGTGCTGAAAGTGCTGGTCCTGACTTGAGCAACATTACTTGGCTTTCGACGCTCAATTCAAATTTGGCCCCATGTTTATTGGTCTATTTAGTAGCAATTTCCTTGATTTCTAGAACGGGTCAATAACATTTACCGATGACCCCAAAACACATTCTTGGAAAAATGGCCATTCAAATAAAGTGTTTCAATAATATGATGTCATAATTCTCATTTGTAGATGTTATCAGTTTGTAAAGCTCATGTTGTCATCTTTCCATAACTTCAGGGCGCTGGAACACATGCAACAAAGGGGACCAGTATATGCAATGAATAGAGAAGAATAACCAGACCATTAAAGTCATGTCGGGTTATGTAGCACCATTTCTGACATCCCTTTACTGCAGAACCGGATTAATTTTAGGCAAAAGCTTCCTTAAACAGTTAGTTTTTCATATGTTATCTGAACCGGATGTGCTTGGGCTCAGCTCTGAGTTTGGGATCCAGGGCGTTTCCGCCCTCCATGAGCATCCTATGTGTTTCAGACCGCTCAAGGGCAATGGAGGAACCAGGTGTGATGATGCTGACCATACATTATTATGAGGGATTTATTTTTTTGCCTATGTTTGTGCCAGCCTTCCCCTTGGATGCTGCAGAGTGACTTGAAGTGAATGCCAGCATCAGTGGGAGCTTCAGATCCAGTGACACACGCTCATGTCTCCATAAACCAAGACACATCTTGATGCTTGACTTCGAAGCCTTTGGTCTTTCATCACTTTGTCAAAACACTTTGATAGTTTATGGGCCACAAATAGTTTGCATATCTCAGTCATTCGCTGAAAATGTACCAAACCTCACTCCATACTGGGCTTGTGGTTCTCTCACCCTCCTTGAATGTCTCTCTGTCTCTGCTCACCTCTTCAGGACAGGGACAGCCCCTGCCCTCCTTCGCAGTCACCCAAGAGTGCCCCAGACCTTCCCTAGGGTTCATGAGCAGTTACTAGTGAGACGAAACCAGGACACGTGATCCCACCAAAGTGCAGCTGTGGCTTAACAGAGGACCACATCTGGAGCAAGACAGACCCTCCAGAAATACCCGAGTCCCAACTCTTGCCATATATCATTGATCAGAGTTAATAACCCTAACAAGTAGTGACCTGCAGCTAGTTACCCGCTTACTTTCATTAACGACTTGCTAGCTTAGGGCTCCTTTAACTCATCTTTGATCTCTGCGTGTCTGGTAAAGATGGACTCTTGTCCAGGATGGCTTCAAGGAATCTACATACTAGTGACTTGACACTAGCCGTGTCTTAGACTGTCCAACCCCTGGGCATAGTCCCGGTTCCTCAGCTTTGAGGTCGACTGCTCTAGCTGTTAGCCCACATCCTCTCCATCTCAACAAGAATCTCTTGGATCAAAGTGGAACTCTCAAACAGCTCTCCCCCCCTCAACTCCCTGACATTCCCTTTCTGATTACACCTCGCATTCAAACAATAATCCAATCTCTCCTTGTTTTTTTTCTCCCTGATTTCGTAAGAAAACCTCCTCAGGGATGTATCGGATCTCAAACCCTTTTCTTTCTTGGCAGATCCATTCCCTTCCGCTGTGGCTTGGGAGCTTGCTCAGGCCCTTCTACATTGGCTTTCCATCACCAATCCATCTAATTGTACTAAATTGCCTCAAAAATACACGTGTAAAATCCCTCTTAAAGATGAGCTGTGATTCCTCGAATGTGGAACATTCCCAAACTATCCAAGGTCTGCCTTTGTTTGGCATTGCTTATTACGAAATATGTAACTTTACAGCTGATAAAACATATCTCTGCAAATGATGAAATAAAGGACATCCCAGCTCCCGCCTTCTCCTAGATCCAAGAAGAGCCTTGGATACAGATAATCATCAAATTATGCTGGACACTTAGAAAAACAAGATGGGTGTTGGGAGAGCGGTCTTACGGTGTTTCCACTTCAGTTCCTCTAAACATTCACAGATGGTCCAAATTGATCAAAAACTTTTCTGTTCCCTCCTGCACTTCATACTGTGTCCATCCCACTGCCAATTCTTTTTAATATCTTTGTAGGGACTTTTGGTGAAGTCTCCAGAATCTCCTTCCAATAATATACTAAAAAATACTTAGCCCGACCTCCGACTGGATCCTCCTAAATATATTATCAAGTTAAAATCCACATTCAGGTGCATCCAGAAATGGACGTAGAAAAAGCATCTCAAATGTGATCCCTTGAAGACTTACTTTCTCCTCCTAATGCTGCCAAAAGACCTCATCTGGCTTGAATCCCTAAAATCTGTAGACCTCACCCGTCATCTGGCCACCACTGCAAAGTATCTGGTATTTCTTCCCGACTCATCCCAAACCTTAACCCCTTCTGTGCCACGCCCTTTCCCCCTCCTGTGCCGGGCGTTTTATTAGTGGGTGGGGTTCATGACGAGATAGTCTCATCATGGGCACAGCGCGACCGTGCTCCATGACGAGACTATCTCGTCATGGGCACTGAAGAGGTTAAAAGCGATAGCAAAGCTTTGGTTAAATCTGCCAGATTCCCCCTTCGCAAGCCTAAGTTCAAACACATTCTCTCCTTTCAGGATAAGAAGCTGGGAGTAGACTCTTTGGTAAACTCTTGTTTTGGTAGGCCCCCCGCTCACCTACCATAAATGGATTAGGCATTCTCAGAACACTGCAACATGCTTCAGCAAGATTCATCACTAATGCAAAAAAAGGAATTGTGTTACCCCGGCACTTGTGTGTTAAAATAGCTCCCCAGTGAGGCATGCGGCACCATGACACCTGCCCGGCTTACCTGTAAAGCTCTGGATCACCTTCTAGCCTAACACTATGTGATATTTAGATGCCTCATACATTGCCTAATACATTGTGTACATTTCCCACATTATTTACCTTCATTCCCAACTCTTGTTGATGTATGGCGTACTTAAACCTCCCACACTACCCAACGCCTAGGTTTTACGATTTTCCGCTTCAGTTGCTTACTTTTATCTTTTAACTTCCTAGCCCTCTATTGCTTGTATGTTCCTACCTGTATGAACAATGGTGGCTTGTGCAAAGTGACCCTTTATTTTATACTCCTGCTTACTCTCATGAGTTTTTTACTTCAACCCTGATCTTATGCAGTCTGTTCAGTTATCAGTTTTTAGTGGATTTCAATTATGGTTTCTTAGTGTTTTCCAAACCATTTAAAATCAGTCCATATCAGTTTTTCTTCAGCTTCCTAACCCCCAAAATAGACAAACACTGTTTTCCAGTATTTACAAAGCACGTTTTTGTTTTGCAGTGATTGTTGAAAAGTACATATTTAATTTAAAGGAGAAGTAATGGGTGCTATGTCGTGTCTTCCCATTGGCAGTGTATCCAATGGACTTATGTTAGACTGTTTCAAGCGTAGAAAGACTGTGCATTACGCTCTTACTCGCATATCATGACCTCTCTCCCTTCTAAGCATTACCTCTCACATTCCCCCTGTCTGGGTTACAGGACTGTTAATGGATTTACAAAGTAGGAGTGCTATACTCAAATGTTTTCATAAATAAATTCCTGGACACAATTGTGCAGTCAACATTGTAACTATGAACTCAAAAACTCCAGGAGTGGAGGTGGGTAAACATCCAGGGTTAAGTAGAGGTATCACGCATAACAATGGGACGCCTTGCAGCTATGAATTTTGTTGATATGTAGAAAGTTTTGCATCATGTTTTAACAACTATCCCAAGTGCACGGAGACAGTACTCTTTTTACAGGTACCTGTCACTACACCTTGTATTGAACGTTTAAAGCTTGGGGTGTTTGGCAGTTGACCTGCTATCAAACCGGACTCGTTAGATAAGGGGCTGATGTATCAACGGATTCTGTGCCTCTGGGTAAATGCGATAATATATATTGTCCAAGGTTCTTATGAGCCATCCATTTCACCAATCAGTGAAAGAATTAAACCGTGCCAAAAGATCATATATGTTGTGAATAATCCTAGATTCTCTGCAGTGTATTAAATAATTTGATCTGACTAAAAACATGGTCCTCAACCCTGCACCTTTACCTCCAGTACACAAAACTGGAGGAAACGAAAGGAAGAAGAAACAATATTTTGACATCTATACAATTCAGAACTGAAGAGAAATAGCCTTAGACCAGCCTTTCTTGTTGCTACCTTGCATAACAAAGTTGCATTGTGTTGGCCCTTTCAGGAAGACATAAAAATGACTCATTCTCCCTTACTTTCCTTTCTGTGGATGGCATTTGAGTTTGTGGTTATGCTGGTGTTTATACGTTTACACTGAGGAGGGTTGTTTCCCTTAAGTGGGTTTTATCAGTTATCATGCATTTAAACCTGAAGCAGGATATGCAGCCCAGTCCTCTTGCTCATAGACTCTACTGCGACCAGTGGTGCCCCATGCAAAGCGCAGTTTTGTTCTAAATATGTAGTTATTCCCTAGTTTGTTCTTGTGGTTTGTTTTGAGAATCTAGGCTGCTCTATAAGTTCTATTTAACTTACACACTTCAAAATGCTTATTACTGCATAGTTACCTAATTGTTACACCTTTGAATTGAAGTCCTTTTTAATTCTAAGGCACTGCACTTTTATAAAATGTAATGCATTGTTAGGCACCTTATGTCATTGTACTGAAATCCTCTAAAATTCTGAAATAACCATGTTGTAAATGACATTTGTTTTGTGTCTCCAGTTATCATAAGGTGACTCCTGCCTTGTGTTACCCCGCCCACCTTAAGTGCTCCGCTTTATAACCATGTTGGTTGCAGGATGCACTATATAAAACAAAACCATAAATACAAGTAAGGAGGTTAGGCTGTTCAGGAGAACTTACAGCCCCCCTAAGAGGTGGGCGTGGAGCTCGGGATCCCACCTAAAGGAGAGTCCGTTTCAGAGCTGTGCACCAGCAGTAGTTGGATTCGCTTTCTCTAATGCTTCTATCTTGTGGCCTGAAAGTGGAAAGCTTTGAAGTCTAGATGTTCATAGGGCATGTGTGTTAGGTGTGCCTCGTACCTTGATGGTGGCAAGCCCCGAGCTTGCAGCATGACCTCCAGAGGATCTTGGCTGACCAAGAGTTATCCTGGTGCCTCATGTATTTTTTCCTTTCTTGCACATAATTCAGTCATGTATATGAAGTAAGCTTCCACAGCTTTCCTCACATGCTATGAGCGTGTGGCCGTTTTGTGTTGGAGACACACTAATTCTCTGATGTGCCTGTTAAAGTTGGCCAAGATTTGCTTCTCCGCATGTTCCTTTTAAAGCTAGCCAAGCTCGCATTGCTTCTTTGCCTGTTGTGCCTGTTGAAGCTAGCCACACTTTCACTGCATTTTACTATACTGTTTTGTGTTGGGCACGCTTGCACTGCATCTCCATGTGTTGTGCTTGTTGAAGCTGGCAAAACTTGCATTGCTTCTCTGTGTGTTGTGCCTGTTGAAGCTGGCCAAGCTTGCATTGCTTCTCCGTGTGTTGTGCCCATTGAAGCTGGCGAAGCTTGCATTGCTTCTCTGTGGGTTGTGCCTGTTGAAGCTGGCCAAGCTTGCATTGCTTCTCCGTGTGTTGTGCCCATTGAAGCTGGCGAAGCTTGCATTGCTTCTCTGTGTGTTGTGCCTGTTGAAGCTGGTCAAGCTTGCATTGCTTCTCCGTGTGTTGTGCCTGTTGAAGCTGGCCAAGCTTGCATTGCTTCTCCGTGTGTTGTGCCCATTGAAGCTGGCCAGGCTTGCCCTGCTTCTCCGTGTGTTGTGCCCATTGAAGCTGGCCAAGCTTGCCCTGCTTCTCCGTGTGTTGTGCCCATTGAAGCTGGCCAAGCTTACATTGCATTTCCGTGTGTTGTGCCTGTTGAAGCTGGCCAAGCTTGCCCTGCTTCTCCGTGTGTTGTGCCCATTGAAGCTGGCCAAGCTTACATTGCATTTCCGTGTGTTGTGCCTGTTGAAGCTGGCCAAGCTTGCCCTGCTTCTCCGTGTCTTGTGCCCATTGAAGCTGACCAAGCTTGCCCTGCTTCTCCGTGTGTTGTGCCTGTTGAAGTTTGCCACGCTTGCACTGCTCCTTTTCTTGCTGAACCTGTTTGTGTGAGAGAATCCTGCATTGAAGCTGTGTGTGCTGTACCTGGATCTGTGTATGATGGAAGCGCACACTGCTACCTGTCCATACCTCGGTTGTGCATAAAGCTTTCAATCCCTCCTGAGCAGTACCTTCTTTGTGTGTGAGTGAAGGTTGGACTGCTGCCAGGTGTACTCCACCTGCCTTGGGAGACAGACATGCTTTGTTGCTCCCTTTCTGCTATGACATCATTTTCCAAGTGTTGGAGTCATTTTCAAGGCATGATAGTTTAGTGCAAGTAAGAAACCGGCCCTACCTGGATGATGGGTATGCGCTGAAAAGTAACAACGGGCTAATGGCAGGGATTAACAAATAATGACAACAAAGAAAAAGAAGGGAGGGTAAAGCAGATAAGAGAATAGGATGTAACCAGGAATACCACAGATGAGGACATTTGTAAATAAGAGCTGCAAAAGAGTGCAAAAGTAAAAAGTGATGCAAGAGGAAAAGAAGCAGGGAACAGAAGAATTAACCGATAAACTATAGAGCGAAGGAAATTGGCAAAATCAGTTATAAACCAGCTCTGGTAAAACAAATGGGTCTCACTGTTGGGACCTGTTGGCGATGCCAAAATCTCGTACTGCATGCAAAAAGAAAAAAACCAAATCAATCAAATACTGGTGATTGGTGCGCGCATGCATGATTACTCCTGCATGCCTACAAATTGACGCTATTGTTCATCATTTACCGAGATATATATATATGAGAGGGAGAGAGAGAGAGAGACCCAGAGAGAGAGAGAGAGAGAATATATATTCACTGAAAAATAATAAAACAAAGGTTACAGGGACATTATAGTTGGGCATTAGCATTGAAAAAACCTTAAAAATGCACTGAAAAAAAACAAAGGTTACAGCGATGTTATAATTTGGCTCCGGTTTCACTTGTACAAAACCCCAAGTGAAATTCAGCAGTTCTAGTTAGCTTAGCTAACTTTAACTTGTGCCCCCACATACACTGCTTGACCTTGCATATTACATCGCTCATAACATGGTCACTGACATCTTATTTTTAATTTTGCAGCGGATTCATGGATCCACCAGCGAGTCTGCAGCAAAACAAACCTAAAATTCTTTTTACCCAAGCCAAGGGTACCTGAGGGACCCGCCACCATATCTGGGGGGGTCAGGGTATTCCTACCCTGCCCCCTTTTCTTTATTTTTTACTTTGTCTGTGGGACTCTGCTTCAAGCCAAGTCCCAAGATGGATGCCAAGACTTCCTGGTTGAAGTGTTGGCAGCCAATCACATTTTAATAGGATCCGCGAGTCCACCGTAAGGACTCGTGTCCCCAGATATCTATATTTAATTAAGTTGGATATCTCAAACTACTGAACGTATTTACACCAAATCACAAAAAGCACACTTTCTGGAACAACATCTAGGTTTCTACCAAATTTGGTGTTAACCGTTCAGCGTTTCGAGCTGTAGTCTTGTTCAAAAATGGAAAAATCCCCATAGGCATAGCATGGGGAAAACATGTTTTGGGACCACCATTTTTTCTCGCTCCTGCTTGATGGATCATCCTGAAACTTTTAACACAGTAGCTAAACCAAAAAGGGGAAGCTATGTGAACATTTTGTGGGGATTCGTCAAGCGGCGCCAAAGTTATTGGTAAAACAAAAAACACTTTTCCTATGGAAACTTTGGTCCTAACTAGCCCTCCGTGCCCACTCCCCCAATTATTTTTTTTAAATTTATTTAGAAGAAGACTGGACACGCGGGGCAACAGATGAGTAGGTGGGGGGAAGGAATTAGTGACGACTCGCAGAGAATGGGGTGGTACATGGGGGACTTAAAAAAAAAAAAAAAAAAGAAAAGAAAAAAGCCCACTTACCTTTCAAACTGCGCTGTCTCTCCATCGCGTTGCCGCTCTTCTCGGCGAAGTTCAAACCCGGAAGCTCCTAGGCCCCCCATAGCCAATCTGAACGCTGCATTGCAGAGTTGTGTTTGGTCTAAGTGCTGTGGTTCGGCGGTCAGTCTGGGGCAGGGAGCCAGTGTATGTTCCTCATCAGGTGGTGCCTTACAGCCTGGTGGGGGAAGAGGCAAAGTGCCCATGGCTTTTTGGCCGGCCCATGACAGACGGCCAAACAGTCCTGCCCACTTGGAGTGTGCAAACCACTCCCACCCCTGTGACCCCAGGCCCACCCCACCTTAACCCAGCCCCATTTCAAAGAAATTGATAATAACAATGTTATCATTTCATTTTTATTTTTTATTTGCTCTGGAAGGATTGGGGTGTGGGTGAGCGGGAGAAGATAGTCAACACACAAAGGAGAAGTCAGCACAGTAAGGGGAGGGATGTATTTTATTCTTCAAAGAAGATCTTGCAACTCAAGGGAAGCAGCAAAACTAAGCATGAAAGTAGGTAAGCTATGGGCAGGCAGAAAACCCATGTCACAATATGCATTTCAATGGGTATCGATTCACCAAAATGCCAGGGGTAGCGGAAGTGTGTCTCCATTCAGGAGACCATAATGAAGCAGGACTTCCTCTACCGGTTCCATACCTACTCTGGTCGCCCTTGGCTTCTTCACTCCAGGCGGCTCTGCACCCAGTTTTGAAATGCATGTTCCTGAGGGAAGCTGGACAAAAGTGGCAGACTTGGGTGGGCTGTGCTGAGCAGTGTACCTTAAGTGAGACAATTAGTTAGCCAATGGAGTCCAGCCCCGTTACCTGGGCAACCACAGAAGAGTTCAATAAGGGTGAAAGCTGAGCCCATGTGTGTGATTGGCTGCAGCAACCCCACCCCCAGTGTGACTGACTGACTGAGGCCAGAGTTTAGCTGAAGAGAAATTAATCCGCACCAGGTGACCATGGAGGGGAGAAATGCACCACTCCGCTCATTTGCTCAGGTGATTGGGTGACAGTCTGCAATCTGAGCTGTGATGCAGGGATCATAGCGGGATGCCCAATCATAACTCCAGATGTATGCCACTTGGCAGAGCCGATGTAATAACCCATGCATACTACTCCATACATGCACATCAAACTAGATCTGCAGCCCCCACTTAAGTCCTGTGGTCTGTGAAAACTCACTTTCTCTCTCTCACAAACTTGAATGAAAACCAAAAGAAAATGCCTGAAATAGACTGCTTTTAAAACGTAAACCTGAAGGTAAAACAAACGTGCACTGGTATGAATAAAACAAAGTACAAATTAAAAAAAAAACGCTAAATAAAAGCACTCATTTTAACTCCTCAAAAATGTTTGCCATCTCGACAGTTTGCATATTAGAACAGTAAAAGTGGCCTAAATTGATCATCTTGTAAATACAACTACATCTTGGATACAGCTACAACTGGGTATGTGTTCTCACTTAAGATTTCACACCCACTTCTCCTGTGCTGTTCAGTCTGGTATAGCACAATATTGAAAGCCTCCAAGCCTGCTTGGGGCTTCCTGGGCATCCCTGTGTTGCTCTGCTGCACACAAGCTGAATCCATCAGAATTGTAACCGTTCCAAGTTGCAACTGTTAGTCTTGAAGCTGCTACAGAGCCTCTGAGCATTTTTCACATGTTTTTTTTCTTCTCTGTTCATAGCAGTGCTTAATTTGAGCCTGTGGTTTCCGGTGCTTGGCACTGGTGTACTTAATTAATTACCAGTGCTCGGCACTTCATTGACAACACACTTACCTGCACTTATGACAGTCTGCCACATGGTGGCGCTGCATATCAAATTTAGCGATGAGCAGAATTAGTTATTTATGAATACAATGTGCATTAATACTTAATAATACCTGCCTCCCCCAGGCATTCTTTTAGCTTTGGGGACCTGGAATAATCTGAACTGTCTCACTTGCAGGTGAGAGAGATGGTTAATAGTTGTTTTGGTGCCATCTGGCAGTGATGACCGGTGCAGTGGGTGGTGCAGGCTGCAGTAGCCTCCTGGTCAGGGCCTTGGCACATATTTTACAAATGAAAGCACTGGTTCCTAGTGCTGCCTTTGCCCCCTTTTAGGCTAGGGGTTGCAAGGGCATTGCTAGGGGCTTCAGTTGAGACCTCTGGCGACCCCCAAATGACGTCCACAAAGCATTTTGCAACCATACCGCTTGTGCTGTCTTGTAGGCTCGATCTAACCAGCATTGGCATAGCCAATAGGTCTCGTCTTTGGGACCTTATAAGTGTTTAGCCATGCACCAGTTGCATAACTAAATACTTATAAGGTCCCAAAAGCGAGACCTATTGGCTATGCAAAGCGGCCGTGCGGCCGCGAAAGTGAAAGTAATCGCGGTAAAGCGCGGCGGCCGCGCACATGCACTGTAGCTCTAGGCTGGCCTGGTAGCACTTTTTGGAGCCCTCTCAATAAGTCTCGCCAAACAGCGCATGCGCTGGGTCAGGCGAGACCTAAAAAGGGAGATGTATTGAAAATGAGATGGCATAGCAAAACGAAAAGAAAATGAGTCGAGGAAAAGAACTGACGTGGAAGTGAAATAAAAAAGAGGGAACAGAGACGGAAAGATGAAAAAATAATGAGATTGTTAGGAAAAGATAAGAATAAAAGAAAGGGATTGGTACATCTTTTTGTATTTGCGCATTTACCAAAGAGACAAAACAATTGACCTCGGAAGATGAAGACTGTGCAAGAGAACTGTACAGGAATGGGAGGAGAGACCAGAGGAAGGCCTGTCCTAGAAGCCAGGAGACTTCTGTGTACTAATCTCTTTTATTTTGTTGCATACATGTATAGATCATTCAGACGACTGGTCTTTTATGTATGTACATGCGGTACTTGGAGAATTTTTCTTCTGTTCTTCTTCGGTCATTGTTTTGCTTATACGTTTATATATCATCAGTGCTTGATGTTTCTGCGATGGTATTTGACTACTGATCATTATTTGTCTTATTTTAAAAAAGAACAATTTAAAAAAGAATTGAGATGCAAAAAAAGGAGAGGTTGCAGTGCCTTTAACTCTTTTCACGGCCTTTTCCACCTGCACATCCTGGTAGGTTTCACCTTTAAAAACATGCATGGGAAAGAAAAACGGTATGGATTTTCAAAAGTACAACTTGTGATTCTAGAAAAGGTAGAAACACATGTGTACATCTGCATCAGAATTACAATTACATCTGTGATGAGGTAATGCATATCTAGTTTGAGAAGTGTGGAGTTTTGCAGTATTTAGCCCTTCATATGTGTATGTACAGGCGTGTACATGTGTAGAAGATAGATAAGAAGTAACTGTGTAATATAGTCCTATGTTGCCATTGTGGGGTTGTGGTGACATCATAAAGGGTAAGGCCCACACCAGAACCCACACATGGGCACACGCTCTTCACGATTACCATTGATAGATGGTCCCATCAGTTTTATCACCCTGTTTCCCTATCCCCACCCCGGTAAACCTTTCTAAAGCCTCCACTGCTCGCGGTCTTCCCCAAACGGGATCCGACCTTCTAGTCAGATCAAGATGCTCAAACCTGGCGTGCTGACTCCAGGTCTAGAGGCAACCAAGGGATGGCGTGCAGACTCCAGGTCCAGAGCCGACCAAGGGATGGGCTGCCGACTTCAGGTCCAGAGCCGACCAAGAGATGGCCCGCTGACTGCAGGCCCAGAGCCAGCCAAGGGATGGCCTGCTGACTCCAGGTCTAGAGGCAACCAAGGGATGGCGTGCTGACTCCAGGCCCAGAGCCAGCCACGGTATGGCCTGCTTACTCAAGGCCCAGAGCCAGCCAAGGGATGGCCCGCTGACTCCAGGTCTAGAGCCAGCCACGGTATGGCCTGCTTACTCCAGGCCCAGAGCCAGCCACGGTATGGCCTGCTTACTCCAGGCCCAGAGCCAGCCAAGGGATGGCCTGCTTACTCCAGGCCCAGAGCCAGCCAAGGGATGGCGTGCTGACTCCAGGCCCAGAGCCAGCCAAGGGATGGACTGCTGACTCCAGAGCTGACCAAGGGATGGCCTGCTGACTCCAGGCCCAGAGCCACCCAAGGGATGGACTGCTGACTCCAGGCCTAGAGCCAGCCAAGGGATGGCCCGCTGACTCCAGAGCTGACCAAGGGATGGCGTGCCGACTCCAGGTCCAACCAAGGATGGACGAACACCCAAGGGTTCTTAAAGTGGACAACCCTACTCTCATACCGGCTCCACTGCTGGCACTTCTTCGGGCTGCAGCCAGTGCGAAGGCTGAGGATGTTCATTGATCCTCCTGGCAGGAGGCCAACTCCATTAATTGGTGTCTACTCTGAGATAGGCACCGGGTCTCAGGTGCATCACTGATCCCTCCATCATTGGTTCCGTCTTGTGTGCATGAATCTTGATCCACATACCTTCGTTCAGCTGCCTTCATCAGTCAAACACTCCAGAACGTGCCACACTCGTCACACTCACCTTCTCTGACTCGTGGGTAAACACTCTGATCCACAGGTGTGCCCTGAACTCGTTAACAAATGGTCATATTTTGATTTAGCACTTGGTTTGTCATGGAAGGTGAGTAGAATGGTGACCACCATCTTCATGAAGGTGTAGATAGTCAGTGTACTGGTGGGTAGCCAATCCTAATCCATTTGCATACCTCCAGAGCAGATTTCCCCCCATTTGGCTTTGGGAAGACAATAAGGACTATAGAGATGGATTCACTCGGAGGCAGCCCACGACGTACGCAGAGCAGCCGGTCGTCATCCCAGGCCACAGGAACTGCCGTGGAACACAACCATCGCCCAGGAATGCGAGGCAACTCTTGTAAGTAAATGACACATTTGAGGGCATGCGGGGTTGCCACGTGTCCTCAATAGAATATACAACAATACGCAAGTAACACAATACACGAGTAACACTTACTACAAGGACGATCCTAGTGATGTGAATAAGACTGCTGTGGGTCATTAATGTCGGTTGTTAGAATGGTCTGCGGTTCACGAATCCGTGCACGTTCACAAGCAGAGAGGAGGAGCTTGCATTGGTTATGAGCTGAAAGAAACTAAGGTAGTAATCCATAAAAGACTCATTCCCCATCTTGTTGAAATAAACAGCAGGAAACTGTATGGATGGTGATGCTGGAAAAGAAGGATCCTGACTGATAGACGGGTGCCAGTTTCAAGATGCTTGTCTACTTCCCGTCCCCCCACTGCCCCCAGCCTCCGTATGTTACACATGGCAACTGCAAGCTTGAACTTCCCAAATGCCTTTAGGTTTTGGGTCCCAAATTGTAAAAGTACCCTTGTCCCTTCTTTTGACTTGCCGTGATCAGCTTTTCTCCTGCCGTGTTGCTTTTTCTCCTTGGACTGCACTATCTATGGGTTCTCTGAGGGTGCTCCATGTTTTGTTGCTCCCCCAGCTCCTTTGTGCCAAGGGTGCACCCAATGTGTACCCCCACCCCAGGGGATGAGGGCTGCTGCTGACACACCAGACTATCGGGAGGCTGAGTTTATTTATTTAACAGTTTTATATAGGGCTGCTCTATCCAAGATGGGTGTTTGTCTGCCATACAGAAACTTCATGAAAAGTGGCTGATTGTGTGGTGGGGATTTAGAAGCCTTGCTACCAGTGCCCCTGAAATACCCATGTGTACTATCTGCTCAGTCCTGTGCAACAGAAGTCCAAGCCCTACAGGCTTGCCTGATGGCTGGGGTAGAATGATAGTCTGGGCCTCTCTGAGTGATGCATATCAGTGATAGCTAGGATAATGCAGCCTCCTATGTGCCCTTAAGGGTCCCTTTTTAAGGGACATGGTCAGAGTAACTTGGCTAGCCAATTGAAATAAAATAGTATCTGAGACCCCAGAGGTGAATGACTGCACCCAACGTGGATGTTTTCCATTCACCATTGACTGCCACAGAATATGGAAAAAGGGACTTGTGGGAGCTTGCAGGGAACTTTAAACTTTTCTTAGAGTTGGTCCTCCTGGAAAAAAAAACTTTGGAGTTTAAATAGTTCTAGGAAAAATAAGACTGTGGCTGTGAAGAATGCAGATGCTATTTACCTGCTCCCTGATGTGTGTGGATGTGTTTATACGCTGCACCCGCTTCCTGTGGGCGTGTCTCTATGGACCTGCCATCACCAAATGAACAACTGTTTACTAGCCATGTCACCAACTGGGACTCAACAAAGGTGCTTGGCAGGCTGCCTGCCATGCCTTCTGTGTATCAATTAGCAGCCAGGCAGCGAGGAGTCAAGGAATGGAGCACTTACAGCAGAATCATCCTGCAGACAGGCAGTGGGGGAGTCCAGGAATGGATCGCTTCTGGCAGAGTCAATCTGCAGCCAGGCAGCGGGGGAGTCCAGGAATGGATCGCTTCCAGCAGAGTCAGCCTGCAGCCAGGCAGCAGGGGAGTCCAGGAATGGATCGCTTCCAGCAGAGTCAACCTGCAGACAGGCAGCAGGGGAGTCCAGGAATGGATCGCTTCCAGCAGAGTCAACCTGCAGCCAGGCAGTGGGGGAGTCCAGGAATGGATCGCTTCAGGCATAGTCAACCTGCACCCAGGCAGCGGGGGAGTCCAGGAATGGATCATTTCCGGCAGAGTCAACCTGCAGCCAGGCAGCAGGGGAGTCCAGGAATGGATCGCTTCCAGCAGAGTCAACCTGCAGACAGGCAGCAGGGGAGTCCAGGAATGGATCGCTTCCAGCAGAGTCAAACTGCAGACAGGCAGCAGGGGAGTCCAGGAATGGATCGCTTCCAGCAGAATCAACCTGCAGCCAGGCAGTAGGGGAGTCCAGGAATGGATCGCTTCCAGCAGAGTCAACCTGCAGCCAGGCAGTAGGGGAGTCCAGGAATGGATCGCTTCCAGCAGAGTCAACCTGCAGCCAGGCAGTGGGATAGTCCAGGAATGGATCTCTTCAGGCAGAGTCATCCTGCAGCCAGGCAGTGGGGGAGTCCAGGAATGGATCGCTTCTGGCAGAGTCAATCTGCAGCCAGGCAGCAGGGGAGTCCAGGAATGGATCGCTTCTGGCAGAGTCAGCCTGCAGCCAGGCAGCGGGGGAGTCCAGGAATGGATCGCTTCCATTAGAGTCAACCTGCAGACAGGCAGCAGGGGAGTCCAGGAATGGATCGCTTCCAGCAGAGTCAACCTGCAGCCAGGCAGTTGAGAAGCACTGAATGGCTCCTTTCCAGCAGAGTGGGCCTGCAGCCAGGCAGCGGGGGAGTCCAGGAATGGATCGCTCCCAGCAGAGTCAACCTGCAGCCAGGCAGTGGGGGAGTCTAGAAATGGATCGCTTCCAGCAGAGTCAACCTGCAGCCAGGCAGTTGAGAAGCTCTGAATGGCTCCTTTCCAGCAGAGTGGGCCTGCAGCCAGGCAGCGGGGGAGTCCAGGAATGGATCGCTCCCAGCAGAGTCAGCCTGTGCTGGCATGGTCGGGAGAAGGGGCATGCTTGGGCAAGGCTCAGTACCTGGAAAGGGAGCTCGCCGTGCTCCAAGAAGTCACACCTCCTAAGACTAATGCTGCGGGCACACATTTTATTTCTCGTTTCATATTTATGTAGATTAAATGTCTTAAAGTGTAAAAAAAAAATCCCTGGAATAATTGATGCTTAAGAATCAAAACTTAAAAAGCATATGTGAAAAGACGACTAATACCATAGTAAGCAACCAAAATAAGAACCTATTCTAAAACAGGAAGAGGGGAAATGACTTGACTTGGTATAAAAAGCACTGGCAAAGAGAATAGGTCTCGCCTTTGAGACCCATTAGGATTGCTAATGCTTTTTGATGAGACTGTACCAGTCAAAAGAAGGTTTTGTCATGCCATTGCGTGACTTGATCTAACCTAAAGATTATGTTTCTAAACTTTGGGCCTGATTACCATCTTGGAGGATGGAAAACTTTGTCGCAAACGTAACGGATATTCCGTCCGCTGTTTTACAAGTTCCATAGGACATCATTGAATTGTAATTTGGCGGACCGGATATCTGTCCCGTTTGTGACAGAGTAAACCTGTCCGTCAAGATCATAATCAGGCGCTTTGACATCGATTTGTGCATCCTAACGGTCCCCTTCCCAAATTTGGCTCCTACTTTGTTGAACTTAGAGTTGACTTCTTTTCGCCACACCATTCTCCTGACATCAGAATGGTGGCAACTGTTGCTTAATACACCAACTTTAAAATTTGTTCGTAAAAGCCTTCATATATATCGTATTAAATTAGTGAAGGTATTTGTAACCGTTTTAGTCCCTCTTTTTCAAGGCTTCATATTCATTCTTCTTCTACAGCCTTTCGGAAACAGAAGACCTTAGTGTTTGTAATTCAGAACAAGAACAAATATGGTATTGTGCAGTAAATACCCTTGTATTTGTCAAGGATTCACAAATCCTGCACTTTGTCTTCCTAATCATGAACAAAACAATAATCGACAACTGGTCAAGACCTCGCTGTACTCCAGGTTGGATGTGACATGGATCACTGACCGAATATAGGAAACAAAAATATCATGTGGACAGAATAGTGTCAAAAATAGTGAGTACCAAAATATCGAGAAGGAAAGTGCAAATAGATGGGTATATATTTACTATTCTTAACTCCACATCTATGTATCATTAAGATACACATATCGTGAAGGTACATATATGTGGAGTTGTATATAGTGAAACTTTGCTTACCTATAGAATTTTCCTTCACAATATTTCTGTCCCATGTTATTTCTATTTCCGATATTCTGTCTCAATACCCGTTTTGTACAATGCAGTCAACGTGATCCACTGCGGGAATGAAGTTCAGTGCTTCGGATGGCTTTACTTCCACGCAGCTGAACATCCAGCTCTGCCAAACACAGATTAAAGAACAAGGAGTCCAATGTGCACCTTTGTTTGACTCTTCTATTTCGGGGGATGTTGGATGTACACTTCCTACTATCACACAGCCACACGGAGATCCAAGTATTTGTGTAGGGTTTAGATTGCAGCCAGTGACCCATGTGGAATTCTGTATTTCTTCAACTCGTTCCACGATGTTTGTCTAATGACTAGGTCAAATCTAGATTTGAAATCCACAATGCAACAAAACAATGCGGGAAAGATCTTCAGCAGAGCCCCTGTAGGTATAGTAGCAAGAACTGTGCAGCTGTGGTTGGTGGAAGATACTCTCTAAAACATGTTTGAAAAGCAGATAAAGTCCGTCCATTAACCCAGTTCAAGAAATGGATCTACAGATATTTTACTTCCTTTTTGTAGGTGTGTGGTTTTTTTGTGTGGAGTTTTATATAGTGTGAACTAGACCCGAAGGTATCCGAACTCTTTACACGAGCACCAGTTACGTTACAGAGGGACACATTCATTTTTTTAGGCATGTGGACATTAAGTGATTTGCACAGAATCGCAGAATGTTGAGCATCCCTGCCGAGACTCGAACCAGGTTGGTTCCCCAGCTCCGAGGTTGACCGCCCTAGCCGTTAGGCCACATTCTCTACCTTTGTTTCAATTTATTCATTTGGAGTCATTTGTATTTCCAAAGAAACGGCCAGCTTCTCTGCCTCATGCGTTGATCGGAAGTAATAGCGATCATGGGTGCAGTTGCACCAGAGTTGAGGGATTCATGGCTTCAGTCACGTGTGCCACCTCATGGATGACTTATTATCCAACCATGCAGGAGACTGGGATATTTTCCATGATTGCTCTAGGACCAAATTTCACCTTACGAGATAGCCATCAAAAAGAGGCCAGTGATTTTTAAAAAACTTTCGATACATATGTTATTAGACATAATAAAATCTTCATACAAGCCTCCATGGGGATTTGTCCAGTCAGCTGGTCAGACAGGAAAGTTGTAGGAGACCACAAGTACTACCTTGCCTTTAAGGCGATGCCCATCAATGTGAGAGTTGCCATGTGTTGGTCCTCTCTGTGCACCACATACAGTGTTGGGAATGCTTGAGTTTTGATGAAGAGTCCTGAGGAATCTGGTATGTGCATGCTTGAAGGCGACTTCCCTGCAACTGACTGATCCTCGACACTCCCTCAAAGCAAACCGATTGCTCCCTAGAGTCCTTTCCCAAGGTTTAGAGACTGATTGGGCCCAAATGCCAGAGATTCTGACACCTACAAGCTGATTTGTTCCTCATCTGAGACGCCCGCAAATTAGAAACTGGTGTAAGGATTGGTCTGTGCTTATTCCTGAAGCCTTCAATCAAGCCATCGTTCACCGTGGATCTTCTGAAATGAGTGGTCTGATTTTCAGTTTCAATTTTTCTGCACAAGATCATCCTCATTTGATCCTAGTGAAGAGCGTTCCTTTGCTAGGCAACCTCCTGACACCCCCAAAAGTCCTGGTTCCTTAAAGTGCGCACTAATATTTGTCTGTTTGACTCTCTCAAATATTAAGGTGCTCCACAATTGACTTTGGGTCTTTATAGGCTTTTTTCAGACCCAGCTGATAGGGCACCAATGCAGTGCATTTATGCTAGAGCACCTGCAGATACTGCATTGGAACACTGCTTGTTTAATGCACGGGTGGTAAATATAATATCTATAACTGTGTGCCACTAGAAACCAAAAGAGCTTACTGAACCAAAGTGGATCAACTGGAAAATGAGAATTGCGTCCCTGGTTAACTACATTTTTACCCTGATTACATTGTGCTCTTGAGAGTGATGTGTGCATGAACATAAAGATTTGCCGCACGTGAAATGTTTATAATCTTCTACAACATTGCATGCTCTGTACATCAACAGCTGCCATAAGCCTGTCCAGCGGGGGTGGGGTCACCAACATGGGTGCGTTGTGCTCCTCAGACATCCATTGCTGGAAACTGGGTGGTCAGAACAACATGCCATCAATTTAACATATCTGTGCCAAGGCTAGATATGGCCAACGTACCACTGGACCTATTCTGCCTCGTGCCAGTGTGACATGGCAGAACAGTGTGGGCCAAACCGCGCATAATGGGGCAGAGCTAAATTGAAACCGTCAGTTTTGATGCCTTGTAGGTCTGGGGTGGCCTGGGTAAGCAGATCTACTGAATCCATGCCAGATTACCTTGCTGTCCATGCACAGTAAATTTACATACATTGAATTTATGTGGAACTCAGTGATGCAGTCTATGGATTCTGCCCTCCTGGGCCTTTGTTGGATGTACATCTTCTACAAAGTATTTCTCTGATCATCAGAGTTGACATTATTTCAAAGTAATACTTATTTGTAATTTTTTTGTAACTCTTTAACTCCCCTCTTTCTTCTATCATCTCTTTTCCACCACCTTCCCTTCCTCTACGCCATTTCCTCCATGTTGACCCTGTTGCCTACGCTTGTTGCTTCTTCTCGCCCCTCCTCACTTGTTGCTTCTTCTCCCACCTCCCCGTCCTCACTTGTTGCTTCTTCTCCCACCTCCCCGTCCTCACTTGTTGCTTCTTCTCCCACCTCCCCGTCCTCACTTGTTGCTTCTTCTCCCACCTCCCCGTCCTCACTTGTTGCTTCTTCTTCCACCTCCCCCTCCTCACTTGTTGCTTCTTCTACCACCGCCCGTCCTCAATTGTTGCTTCTTCTCCCATCTCCCCCGCCTTACTTGTTGCTTCTACTCGCACCTCCCCTTCCTCACTTGTTGCTTTTTCACCCACCTGCCCGTCCTCATTTGTTGCTTCTTCTCCCCCCTCACTTTTTGCTTCTTTTCCCACCTCCCCATCCTCTCCCATGCAGGAGCCTTCCTGATCCCATACAGCATCATGCTCTTCTTCACCGGCCTGCCTCTCTTCCTGATGGAGCTCAGCCTTGGTCAATATGGCGCTGCCGGACCCATCACCGTCTGGAAGTGCTGTCCCATCCTTAAAGGTAAGGTACTGCGGAGTTAGGGGAAACTGAAAAGTTTCTATTTCTTTAATTCCTTACCTAAAATACATCCTGCCTCTCATTATTCTAGATAAGGGTTTTATACTTTTTCTGTCCTTTTTATATATGTTTGTATCTTGAACTTCTAGTTTGAAAGTTTATTTCTATCCATCTGTCATAATGTATAGCCTACGTGTATTAGCAATACTGATATATTCCTATTTCTAGAAGAAATAAATGAAATTTCAACACATTTTATACTTGTTCGATGTGTGGTAATTGTGCCGATCAGTAATCCTCCGACACTACTGAAGTACATCAGACACCACTCCATGAAGCAGCGCTTAGTGCCACACACGGTGGTATCCCTGAGGTAGGTACCGCTCCATTCAGCGTTCCTGCACCCGCTAATACCGGGTGCACGAGCACCGGGTCCAATATCATAGGGTGGACAAACGCACCTGGTAAAATCTCCTCGGGAAGTGCCAGACCACCCCCACCACCTGACCCCTTCGGACACCACTGTAGGGGGCATGCAGTGGTCCCCCCCTTGACCGGCAACAGCCCGCCCAAAGCCTAGGCACCCTAAACCTTCCATCAACTCCCACATACCAGCTGCTCACTGCAGAAAGAGTGGGTGCAGAAACATCACTAGAGTCGGTGGGAATAACTATGCGGAAAAGGACCCAGTATTCCTGGGTCTGCTGTTCTGGCACCAAAACCTGCAATTGCATGGTACAGGGGTGCAATTAGCATCTGGAATGAATGAATGTATGTATGTATGCATGTACATGGTATTTCTATAGCATGAACCTAGCCAGAAGACTGCAGAGCAGTGTACATGATCAAAGGAAATCTTTGATTCCGGTCCCAGTTTTCCAGCACCTTGCAGCATCCAGCTGCGAATTCGGGCCCTTGGTAGGGCTATAGAAGTAAATAAATCTCTATGGCTACTCTAATGGCTTTTATGTCAAGACTTCTAAACCCAGAAACGTCATCTACTCCCGAGCCGTGTGGCAAGGGCTAGAGAGGATATTCCTCCCAGGAGCCATGTACTTCCATTTCGAAGGCGCTGCATTGGCTTCCAGTTAACAGATGCTCCAGAGTCACCTACATTAGAGAATGTTGAGTCACTTACAGTAGTTCATAAAGCAGTTTATCGATCCACCCTAAAATACCTCAAAGACATACACCGCATGTATCGTTCTATCGGGGAACTAGCTCCAGAGATGGAGACTCCTAATTCAAAATCCTGTCCTCTCCTTGGAGAGCGGTTTCTGTATGGAATGATTTCTCCCGAACTTAGGGCTCTAAAGCGGTTTACTCCTAGTCACGAAGGCTTTTCGAACATTATGGTTCAAAAATTCAGAGGAAATCCCATGCACTTCTCTTGGGAACCCTGAATGGAATCCAGAATCATTGGCGTTTCCATGTAGCAATAAGTCAACAGTGCCATTCAGATCACCACTTGGGCTGCCAACCTATTGGAGGGCAGGTTGGCAATGGGCTCGAGGTGGAGCCTGGGAAAGTTTCCTGTCCAAACCTATGTGCCAGGTTCCACAGCCTGGTCTTTCATAAAGGCAATCGGAGATTTCCCGCCCAATGTTTCAGTATCTTGGAAATGTCAACGTGAGATGCGTGAGGGGTTTCCAGGCCTTCAGAATTTGATAAGACCTTGTTTATTTCACTATGAAACAAAGTTCTTAAAAGAAAGGTTAGCATAGTTAACAGGTGAAGCATTAGGAGGACAATTGTCTTTATAATGGTGTCATGTACATTCCACACGAATGTGGGAGGAGAGAGGGAATCCCTTTTCTTTTTATCATCATGTTTACACATTTTAGTTGTTTTGACCTCAATCTGATTTGTGACTTGAATATCCAATCCTCAATCACAGGTGAGCTCCCGACTAGTTCTATATCCGATATATTTGCTTGGGAGAAAAAAGTACTTAGCGGTAAGTTTTGTTTTTTCTTGGTTGATCCTATAACTCAGACTGAGGCCTTAGTTGGAATTTTAGACTGGGTTGCCAGCTAGGTTCCAACAAATTGGGTCAGAACTGGAAGGAATATTGTTTGAATGGACAGACTTTGCAAATTGGCGTTCTGTATTTAAATACCATGGGTAAGTGTTTTCTCTAATCTTGATTAGAGGATAGTTGAGAAAGAAAAGCAGAGAAGAAAGGGCCTTTCTCTGTCTGTTCCCTCTTTCGTGAGTCACATGCAAAGAAGGGTTGCCCTTTAACGAGCAGTGAGGACTAGGAAAGTGATGTAGGTATTTGATCCATAATAAATACCAATGCTCTACCCTATCGGTTTATCAGTTTTATGTAGCGCGGCTACACCGCAAAGACTAGTTGGTTGCCTCGCCTCAATCCCAAGGCAATGAAAGCAAGACAAGAATTAAGAAACGATGGGCTACAGGAACCGAAGATGATGGGTGCATCACATAGTAACAATACCGTAACCTTGGCCTTGCAGTGTGTGTTTTACATCAGCCAGTCCTACCAGTTGAGGCCATTTTGTCATCTACGGCTGCGAATCCACGAACCTCAGCATACTTCTGTAAGTGCACAAATATTGTCACGTAATTTGGTTTTGGCCATTTAACATCTAATGTTTGACAAAGCCTAATTGTTAAAGTCTAATGAAGGCGGGGGAAAGTTTTTCGAGATCTAGACTTTGGAATCAGACCCTTTGGACAGAGTGGGGCCTTGGCGGTTCTGAATCCCAGTAAAGGTCTCCTCTTCTGCTTGTGTGAAAATGGATGCTCTTGAGCAAAGATATCCTGGGGACAAGAGGATCTTGAAACCTGATGTGAAACTTTGGCCCAAGACCACCAGGACTGTAGCTTTCATTTATTGGTACTTTTATATTGAAGAGGAACTCTGTGTCAGACACAGATAGTGTGCTACTTTCCCCTAAGAGCCTGACATAGCGGGCTCTACTGGCCATTAAAGGCCCGCTTCAGTGTTAAAGGCCCAAGCCGAAGGCCGATTGAGGCCGCTACAGAGGGCTCTAAGGCTATTAGAACACTCCACTCCTAGAGGGCAGAATGTTCTAATTTGTAAAACAAAGGCGTTACAGAGCCTGAGGGGGTTGAAACCTCCTCGGGCTCCGTGAGGCCTTTTTTCACAGCAAAAGCTGTGAACAAATATTGGGATGTCGATGCTCCGGCTTCCCTCCGCCATTAGACGCCTGGAGCACTGCATTGTCTTCAATGGAGCGCTCAGCATTCATTATTCCAATTCTATGAAGTGTTCCACAGATTTTTTTAATTAATATATCCTTGATGTCTGTATGCCAGATTACCAAGGCCCATGCATTCTTTTTGACCGATTACTTTTTAGACCTGTATTTCTCTACTTTTCAGTTGGCCAGTAAATGATCTACTCATTTCTGCCATCACGGTCATGGTTTGCCCTGCAGAATGCAGTGCTGTGCTGTGCTGTGCTGTGCAGTGCTGTGCAGTGCTGTGCAGTGCAAGTCTTTTTTTTATTTGGAGATTGTCAGATTGGAGTCTGGTACAACGAGCATGTTCTTTGTGAATGACCTCAAGCACCCCAATATTGTGCATACTGTTCATATTTCTTCTCACTGGTTCAGCTTTTACATTTTAGGGTTACCAATGTTAATGACCGTTAAGTTCTGGAACAAAGGCGAGCTCACATGGTTTACATAGGAAGTGGTGCCAGGCTCTGAGGCTAAGGTACCCCATAGAAGCAAACTCATTAAACCCTAAGTGTCACTCTTGGTAGTGTTAGATTACCAGCAGCTGCCTACACTAAGAGGTGTTTGAGCATTAAATGGTGATCTTAAAGGCTCTAGATTTTACCCCGTGGGTGGTATTAAGGCTTGAAAATTCACCAAATGGAGAGAAGTACACACGAGGCCAGCGTTAAGACCGTGCCACCATGTCGTGTCCATATTGTGAGGGCTAGAGTTTGACATCGTCTAGGGAGCACCACCTCGTTCAACCTTTGTCTCTCTACCATTACAGAGACGAATGGGAGTGCAACTCTATAGGACCTGGTAGCCCGGCTCAGGCGGGCTCGTGGTATGTGAAGGACGCTCTCCAGCTCAGCCTTCTGGGTGACCGTCTGATGCTGACCACTGTCCATGGCTCCGGCCTCATTTTATCCAACCAACCTTGGACAAGGATGAGCCCCAGCTTTCTCGAAATGAGCCCTTCAGGAAGTGAAGGTACTCTCTACGTTGAGTGTGACATGTTATGTCTTTTGAGAGGACATTCCAATGTGTTGCTAAGGAGAAATTTTGTTTCCTGCAACATTTTTAATCTGGAAATGTCAGGATGTAAGTTATTAGTTTGCTTGTAGATGTTCCAATGGAATTTTGTCACTTCAAATTGTTAGTTGTTTTTCACACTACAAAAAATTCTTTGAATAACCAACGTTGAGTACCCCCAAAAACGTACCCTAACCATGCCCTGCAGCCAGCAGGGGCCCATAGTATTCCAACAACAAAGTCTCCTGGAGAGCATTTGGTTTTGTCATGTACGCAAAAAATGAAATGTCACTTCCCTTAGTTATTGTGTACTAACCGATTCATATTTATGAGTACGTTTTAAAAACAAAACCAGTTAGGACATCTGTCGCCAAGTCTGATTATCTCACTGTCGGGATGGAAAAGCCCCCTCTATGCCCAAGTGCCCCAGCTACAGTGATATCTGAATCCTTGGTACCGATTTTTGGTCCTGGGCGAACATGGATCATGCATGTGTGCCATGAATTAGGCCTGTCTCCGAGATTGTGGTCTTGTTAGACCGGGGGGAGTGCACAATGTGTTGCCCTCATAGCTATAAAGGGCTGCTGCACTTACGAAGAGGTAAGTAGCGTGAGTGCTGTGTCTTTACCTGTGTCACTGAAGTGAAGCCTACTGGCCCACTCATTGATCGTTGATGTGTTCTTAACTCGCCCTTAGCCTACATCCTGCTAGTATGTAGCTTTGTGCAGCACTCCTGTGTTTGCATGGTCATGCTTTAAGGTACTTGTGCCTGTGTGTGGTTCAGTATATGGAAACATATAAATTCATTTATGGAAACCCAGGGCCCTGGAAAGGCGTGGAGGAGCCATCCCAGACAGATTTCTAGATTGCCAATATTCCTGAAAGCTGGAACACACACACATACGGACACGCTTTCACGTGCACATCAGAAGGGCTCTTTAATGCTGGAAAGATCACTGTTCAATGGGGCTGGGCAGATTGTCAGAGATGATGGGGCTGATGAGGCAAACACTGCAGAGGCAGGGAATCCGAACGAGCAGGGCTGTGGCCTCTGTATCCTTGTGGCGGCCAGACATGCAGGTGTGATTCCCTATCACTCCCATGGTCTGTCTGTGCGGCCATCAAACTTTGAGCTGCTGCTGGTGTGATAGACTGCTTCCTGGACAAAGGACAGGACACAAGAGTGGGCACTTCAAAATGGGCAACCCCACCAGCGTGAACATCAAAGACTGAGACTCTAAATCACATCTGTGTCTGGAAAAGAAGTATAAAAAGGGGAGCTTGAGCCTCACAAAATTGTCAAATGTCAGATATTCAATTGTGGCCGTAAGTCTGCGTGGCGAAGCTAAGCAGGACTCCTGGGTGTTGTGATCAGGATTGAGAGACCAAGGTCTGCTAGCATCCCTGCTGGGTGAGGGGACGTCACCCAGGAGAATGAAGACCACTTGCCCTCAAGCCTGGTGCACTAACGTTTGCCTGCCACTTAGACCAGAGGACGCTTTGAGGAAGAGCATGCCTAGAGGGAGTGACGTCCAGTGGGGATCCTGTTGAGTGGATCCCTTATGAATGTGAGGTTCCAGTCAGGACAGCCACACCGGTTGCCTGTGTCCCGCTGTTTGCAAGCCTGTATCCCAGGTGGAAGCCGCGGTTAAGATTACCGTTAGTCGCTCCAGCGCATTACAGTGGCCAGAAGTTGATGTCTCCCTGTGAAATACTGGGAGAGGCCATCGCCCCATGGGAATACCCACAGTCCTTTGACAGGAAAGTGGGACGTAGGATCTTACCATGACCACACTAGAGTGCTGGCCTTAAGAAGGCTGTGTATGTATTTGTGGTGCGCTAGATTTCACTTGGTGTTCGTATATAATTCCTACTTTTTCATAAAAGCAGGCATCTGGCTTTACATTCAGTTGCGGGAGTTGCTGCGTGTATTTTGAGTCTTGTGCCCTTGTAAATCTTGCACCTACATCCCCCCCCCCCCCCCCCCCCCGAAAACCTTTGGACTGCTCGACCCATGCTACCAGTGTGAATCGAGTGCGGGAGTAGATCTTGGCTCCGTTAATCAGAGCCTATAGAAGGTCAGGTCCTAGGACATCAGGAATACAACACCTCTGCCTCCTCCTGCTCGCCTCATGGCCCTCTGAAAGGGTTGCATCCAGTAACCTTGCAACTGTTTGACCACTGAGTCCTGATACTGGGCGCTGCCATCGGCACGAGGATGGGCGACTTGATGTGAACTCTCCCAGTGTTCCTTGCACCAAATCCTTTCAACCAAGTTGAACTTCAGATCCCTGCCGCTAACTGGGCCTGGCGAGCTCTGAAGAGATAGCAAGGAGAAAACCAATAGCCACTTTTGTCAGCGCTCCCCCCCCCCCCACACACACACACACTTATTTTGTATCTTCGGGGTTTTTCTTAGCACCAACCACCGGACCATGAATATTTCTGTCAGTGGCACAAAAACTGCAAGTTGGAAATGAACAACTTCTGCCACTTATTATTTTAGTAGAAGCATCCACTTTATTGGGAAGTAGGCGGAGCATATAATTCCATTCTTTAGTTAAACTATACGCACTGAAGGTTCCTAACATTGTACAAATACATGTACTCTGCGCCATCCCCCCACACTAGACATTTAATCTCCCCTCCTCTTCGTTAATGTGAAAACCTTTTGCTGTTATGTATTATAAACTATTATTACTAAAGCCTAAATCTCAGTTGATTTCCTTTCCAGGCTGCTCGCCTCAGGCCCAGCTGGCTCAATTTTTTTCCTTGTTGAGGTTTTTATCTGGTTTTAAACCTTCCCTGTTTCCTCCTTTCCTTAACCTGAGCTGTCTCATTTGTCATCAGAACACCCCTCCCTTAAGGTATTGTTTTTGTCCACTTTTTCTCTATAGGCCTTCTGCTCCCCCCAATTCTCCAGGACTTCCATCAACTTAACTAGGACCACTCTCTTCCAGGGAAGGACAAGTGTATCCACCCGCCTTAACATCAGCCATTTTAATACATGTCCCCATGACTAAGCACTCCAATATTCCTGGCCTTACAAACTCTGGCCATCTCCCTGTTTACCTCCTTACACACCTTGTTTATGGCTGTTGACTTGCAGGCTACCCTCCAGTCTCTCTCGTGCACAACCTGAGTCCGTAAAGTGGCAGTTCACTCCCACGTGTCTTGTACAGCCTTCAAATCCTTTTACATCAGCCTTAATAAGTCCGCCCACGTAAGCTGCACTAGGTCATTCTCTTCCAGGTGAATTACCAATATTTGCAGCCTTGGTCCCATCTGTCCCATCTTCTAGAGCGTAAGCAACAGCTATCCCCACCAAATGCCCCTTATCCATGCTACGGCACTGACATCTTGTCGTCATCCAAAGCCTATTGGCCATGTGATTCACTTTTCGCATGCTCCTCTGACCACATCACTATGAAGTGCCTTCATAGCCCGATCACCTTCCTCCGCTTCCTGCAAACTCCACTTCCTGGCAAGAGACAAGTCCCCCTTAGCAATCCGCTCACCTTCATGAGCCCCCTTGCCTTACATACCCCCATACCTCTGCTGACCTCTACCTGCCCAAACCCTTCGGTTTCTCCTCATCGCATTATAGTTCCGGTCTTAAGCCCACCCCAAGCCCCGTTACTACTGTGGGAGCTGAGCCCCAATAATTTGAAGACTCTGGCTTCAAAATCTGCAATTAATCTAGCAGTTAGACTCTACACCACTCATCAGAAAAATATATACTTTAGTAAAATATAACAATATAACTGTGGAAGCATCAATAACTGAGTTCTAGAAAAGAAATGGGCAAAAATGTATTTATTACCGAATAATTATCAAAATGAATTGCCATCCATGAAGGCACCAATACAGAAATACAAAGACATAACATTTGATCTCAATTAGTCAAGTTTAAGCAAAGCCAGAGAGCCAAACTGATAAAGAAGACTGAGAGCATTCCATAAAAAAATCTAGACAAAAATGGACATAGTCTCAGGAGAAAAATAAAAAGTCAACCCAGCAGCAGCTGAGGCAACAATAAAAAATGACCTGGTGATTCTAAAACCCAAGAGTTTTTATACACAATTCACACAAGCTATTAATAAATTCTGCAAATTCAGCATGGTATGATTATGGTTGGCGTTGCATTGGCAAATCAGAAGCAGCAACGCAATATTTTACAATATTTAGTACTAACCCATTTCTTAAAGTAAGAATTCTTTTGCCTTCTCCCTCAGCAACTGTACTCCGGAGATGTTCAGCACAAAATGAAGCATTTCTTAAACAATGGTACTTAGAACTATTACTCCTACAAAGTAACTTCCAGCGGGAGTCCTTGAATATGATACTTTGGGTACACAATGGAAGCTTCATTCACAATACACTCTTCCTAACACAGTTCGTTATTAATCTATGTTCACCAAGCATTCCAAAAAGATACTAAAGGTCTCAAAGACCACACAACTCAACCGAGCAGCCCACCAGCATTGGCTTGTCCACAAGTATATAAACTTTGAATTGCATCATTAAGAGGGAAAAATCATCCAGGTGAGCGGGTAGTAACTGAAGCATAGAGTTGACATCCACATTGCCCGTTTCAGCGTCCGCCCCGTGTTAACTCACTAGGGCCATTGCCTCGTCAATGCTAGAGTAAGACACTGCGCATTCACTCTGGTCAATATAGTTTTTTATGGACTCACCTTCTGGCCATAGTAGGTGATGAATCGGTGTGTTGTCTCCTTTCACCTTCTTGGGGACAACACAAAAGAGTGATATTACCAGGTCCTGTATCAGGATCTCCTGAAACAAGCCTATCAATCATCCAGCTTGAACATCCATCACCAATTTAGTTCAAACTATCTTAGACATGTCATTCGCGGGTGGCAAATTATAAGCCAAGGGCTATGCCATGGCCCAAAGTATGGTACCCTAAATCCTCTACTAAACTCTGCCTCTGTGCCTCCTCCCTGTCTGGGTACTGCCACCACCACGGTTCCATCACCTCCTGGTTAGCTGGAGTACTGGCCCATTCCCATAGCCCCTCTCCCATCGCCTCTGTCCTCAAGGGTTGCGGAGCCAGGGTCGACATGTACACTAAGAGTTACAGAGCGAGAGAAATTATTAAAATAGAGGAAAACTGAAAGAGAGGAAAAGAGAAAGAGTTGGGTGTGAGAGATAAAGGTAAGGAAGATACAGTAAGGATGAGAGAAAAATGGGTAGACAGAGGAAATAAATGACAGGAGTAGGAAGGAAGGGTGGAAAGAAGGATGCTTGAAAGTAAAGACAGTAAAAAAAAGGTTGAAAGGTAGGTTTGAAAGGGTTGAAAGAGGAGGAAAGGATGGATAGGTGGAAGAGTGAAAGTATAGGTTAAAGAGTGAAAGGGTGGGTTGAAGAGTGAAAGGAGCAATAAATTAAATGGTGAATGAACAGAAGGATGGAAGAAAGACAGACGTGGTAGATTGAAAGAGCGGGTATGCTGATGGATGCTTGAGTGAAAGGATGGATGGATAGGTGAGTGAGTGGGTTGATGAAAAGGGGAAGGGATGAACATATGAATGGATTATTAGCTCATAAGATGGAAGGATAATGATGGGGTGAAGGTAAGTCCTCTAAAAAGAGTTGGTGTGCTCGGTGTGTTTAGAGCTCTGGTTCAAGGTAGGGTTATTTCAGTTTACTGGATATCCGTTGATCCTTCCAACATTCACGTACCAGTCCTCGCTAACGCAGTCGACCATATGGGCCGCTTCGACACCGCAGCTTTAAGTACAGGTGCGCGAGTGCTTCGAGGTCATGGAGACCCATGCAGTGCACAAATGGACTTTGATTCTATTTAGGAACTGGTAGGCGCGTGGCTATCAGTGGTGCTTCAGGTGCAGTGGCACCAGGGTACAAGGACTTTGGGAATTGATTGCTTCCAATAATGGCTGTAATTTGTTACTCATTGGGTGGATGAAGAGCACACTTTCATGCCTTGCATTAGGGCCCATGAGACCTTTGCTGTGCATGGGGTTCCTAACTTCACTACCATTGCTTTTCACAGTTTTCATTTTGATTGGACACCTCTGGAGCACAGCTCTGGTCTGCAGGGGCCTTTGAACTGGAGTCTCCACAATGAGACACCAGTGCCTCTGGGCTTTCCCTTCACAGCATCTTTTCACCCAGTTGTGTATTTATTTTTAGTGTATTTCACTATGCGTTTACCCAACACCAGGCCCCAATTCCAACCTGCCCCAGTTCCCAAACACGGATTGGCATAGCCTTTGGCTGTGTGCAGCTAGTGTAATTTTCCCCTGAATACTTTTTGAAAAATATTTCAATCTTCATAAAAATCATGATTTTGTACACAAAAATGGCAGCTGCATGATTTCGATTTTTATGAAAATCATAATTTTTTCACAGCAAACTTTTTTTCTTTCAATGTTGTTTTTTTTTTTTATAAACCATTTTCAGGTCTGAGTGCCATCCAACCCTCCCCTGGACTCAGACATCTCTCATGGTGCCCCCCCCCATTACTTTGGAAATAAATGTACCACTGCGCAAAAGTCACAATTTTGCACAAAAATCACAATTTTGCACAAAAATCACAATTTTTAATATGGCAGCAAAAAATGTGATCCTCTTCATCAGCCGGTAACATTTATAAAAACAAAAAAACTGATTTGTGATGGACAGGTTTTGTGATTTTAAACAGCAGAGGTATACAACATTTGTAAAGGCCGCCCAGCACCTTTTTAAAACGCTTATATCTCCACTGAACGGATTTACTTACACCAAACCAATGGTAACACGCTTTCGGAGTAAAGTTCTACTTTCATGCCAGATTTGGCGTAAATATGGGAGATAAAATTGGAAAGAGCTGCTCCTAGTGAGGTTTGACCCTGCTACAGTTATAAAACCATTGTGAGTGGGGACATAATAAGGGGTATCTCTCCCTAAGGATAGGGTTTTGCTCTGAGTCACGCATCTTTTTGACCAGAACAAGAGGACAGACTTAGCCGTGTCTGCCTCCCCAAAAAAATAGCAGATTCTAGGTGTGACTAAGTATCACAACCAACTTACCCAACTTGCATCATGGACACCGAACTCTCGTTCGGGGAAGAGATTCTAGCAGAGATCCTTAACACACCATCTCTACTAGCGGAAACCATAGTTACCAATACGGTCAAATACTCAGACGAATGGGAGGCTCTCTCTTCCAAGAAAAAGGAACAAATACGCACAGCCCTTCACGGGGCATTTATGACGGAGTTCCTCCGGAAAAACACAGCCCCAAGAGGCCTTATTGTTACCAATGAACCAAGATTGTTCCTTAACAACAAGGAGTTCAGAATCAATTGGTCGAGCATCGCTTGGAAGTGCACCAAAGACTGGCTCATTCTCATTATTAACACCGCCAGACAACTAGCAGATGCCCTCCTTATTGAAATCCAACAAAGCAAATGCAGACTGAAGACAACGGTACAACTTTCAGCTTTTAGGAAAAAGCTGGAAGAAATCAACAACTATCATTCTGACTATAAGGAGTATTTAACACAGTCAAAACTAACCAAACTCCGGAACGACGTACAGAAATTCAGCAAGGAAACAGTATACCCATATGTCACTGACGAACACTATGACAAACCAGCCCCTCAACAGACCGGGAGAAGACAACGGTTCAGACCCACCCCTCAGAATTGTACATTCAGCTCCGGAGAGGAAAGGAGTGACAGTGGCAGCGATGAAGGTTCAGGACCACAATTTCGGAAACCATCGGGTTATCATCACCCCATGATGCAAGCCCCACCACCCCAACCCCCTCCATTCGGATTTTGGCCACAACCATACTACCAACCAGGTTTTGGATTCCCACAAGGCCCACCGCCTTTTTTATTCCAGGGCCGAGGCAGAGGGAGAGGCCGACAAAAACGAAGGAATACGAGGGTCCAATGGGAAGATCAACCACAACCACCCCATGTAGTGGTAACCAGGAGCAGAGGGAGAGTGGAAATGCCCTCGACAAGCAGGGAGTAACCAACATAGTCAACATCGGCAAACACACACTTACGCACGATGAGACGACCGTCCTCTCCAAGGGTTTGGGTTTTGTTCCCACACCCAAGAATGACCCCTTTGTCCTCAATACGGAGCTGGCCCAATTCTTCCGGAAAATCAAACTTCGCGATTTCTTTGGAAATACTAAAGAAGGTACAGAAGAAAAGAAGTCAACTGGACTTAGGAAAAAATCTACTTTCCAACCACCTAATCAAAACATCTCATGCCATATACTTGCATTTGAACAGACTGTGCTAAAGGACATTGAAGATATCCATTTCCAGGACACGCGAGGTTTTGACAACCTGACTGGGAAAGAACGCACGGCCTTCAAAAACCTAGGTAATAACAACAACCTAATCATAAAACCAGCGGACAAAGGGGGAGCTATAGTCATTATGGATAGTGACATGTACCGAGAGGCGTGCTTGAGATTACTCACCGACTCCAGCAGCTATACCATACACAGAACCGACCCCACAGGACCACTGATGGCCAGGATCAAGGGCATGGTAGAAGATGCACTCAGCAACGACTGGATCACTAAACAAGAGGCCTGCTTACTCATAAGTGAGGAACCCAGAATGCCAAAATTCTACATACTCCCGAAGATCCATAAAAACCGAATGCCCCCACCAGGCAGACCAATTGTGTCTGGAATAGGGTCAGCCTTGGAGCCACTGTCACAATTTTGTGACTGGTTCCTTCGGCCTATTGTTAAGGAGTCACTCTCTTACCTCAGGGACACGAAGGATGTCCTTTGTCTCCTCAGAGATCTCACGGTGGATACAACCAATGACTGGTTTATAACCATGGACATAGAAGCTCTTTACACGAGCATACCACAAAGGCGTACTTTGGAAGTTGTGGAAAACATCATCCTCAACAGAGAGTGGGACTTTTTAACCCCACAACATTTCGTGATGGAATGTGCGGAACTAGCGCTTACTGAGAATTTCTTCGAATTCGAGAAAGTCATCTATCACCAAATCTCTGGTACTTCAATGGGCAGCACCTTCGCCCCCAGTATGGCCTGCCTGTACGTTCAGCAATTTGAGGATGACTTCATCCATAACCCACACAACCCATTCTTACAACGCATCAGAATTTGGAAACGTTATATAGACGACGTGCTAATAGTGTGGAATGGAATTGAAGAAGAAGCAACAAGATTTGTCCAGTGGGTCAATACCAAAGACATACACCTTAGGTTCACGCATACAATCAACAAAAACCACGCAGTCTTCCTTGACTTAGACATCTCAATGACCAACGAAGGGATAACTACCAAAGTGCACAACAAGCCCACCGACAGGAATAGCCTTCTCTTATATGAGAGTTATAATCCCAAGTCCCTAAGACAAAAAATACCGGTTGGACAATTCCTTCGAGTCAGGAGAAACTGCTCAGATATTGATACCTTCGAGGAACAGGCATCCCAACTAGAAAAGAAACTCGTCGACCGCCACTACCCCAAAAAAATGGTACGTAGGGCGAGGAAACGAGCAAGAAACAACCCAAGGGAAGCACTCCTAGAGGATGTGGAAAAGGAGAACACCGAAAGAACAGTGTGTGTTACCACATTCACTCCTATCTCCAACACAGTACAGAAGATCATTAGAAAAAGATGGAATATCCTGAATAGCGCTGGAACACAGTGGGAACCCCCACTGTTTGCATTTAAACGCAACAAAAATCTGCGTGATCAACTAGTACGCGCCAGTATGCCCACTGCAGATGGCACTGAACAACAGAGGCTTTGGGACCAACCACGTGTGATGGGACATTTTTCATGTGGTGGATGTACATCTTGCAATCTAACCACCAACATGAAAGAAGTCAACATAGGCACAGGAAAACCTTGGCAACTACGAACATTCAGCAATTGCAACACTGAGAATGTTGTTTACCCAATAACATGTCCATGTGGTCTCCAATATGTCGGCATGACAACCAGAAAAATCAGGATACGCATTAACGAACACTGTAGCACCATCAGGTGCAAGAGAACAAACACCAAACTGACACTTCACTTCCTGGAAAAACATCACAAGGACACTGACCTCCGTTGGACTGTCCTTGAAGTGATGAACAAAAGTAAATTTGACCTCTCAAAAGCGTTACACGTAAGGGAACAACGGTGGGTCTACCGTCTGTGGTCCCATCAGAAAGGCCTCAACGACGACATCCCTTGGTTCCAATTGGGTAGATGAATACTAAACTAGCATTCCACCTTTCCCACTGCCATACCGTGAGGCTCACCTTCTCTCTGTCTCTCCTTCCTTGGTTTCCCCCCCCTATATGTTGCTCAAGCATGACTGGTAAACATCACAGTCACCCTCTTCCCACCCCGGCACTTTAAGACTGCCCGCCCACTTTACCACGCCCATTTTTGTTAGGGTGACCGCTACTTGTGCCCTTACCCCCTCCGCATTTTGGCTAACACCCGCGTACTTTTTTAAGCACGCACCTCCTCGCCTTATTTACCACGCCCTCACCATCCTAGGCGATCACGTCACACTGGTGCCCTGCGAACGAATCAGAACTCTCCTATCGCGGCCCCCCGCGTTACCCTGGCGACCTCAGATGCGCTCTCTGGCTGTATACTTGATCCTTAAAGCACGCAATTCCACACTGGCTCCCTGTGAGCGAATCATATCCCTCTCACTGCGGCACCCCCGCGTTGCCAGGGCGACCTCAGACGCGCTCTTCCCCCGGAACTTCATCCCGCTTACACGTGACACTACCCTCATGGGAGTGTCCAGCCCTCCTGCACCTCCTTGTTTGGGCATGCACCACCCTCTGAGCAACACCATTGGTCCCGCGCTACTGCCATTACGAAACCAGGCACTGCGCCGCACGCATCCTTCCCGCGTCAGCTCGGGATACCGGAAACCACACACCAGGAGCCACTCTTCAGGCTCAATCACTCAGCGCTGCTTCTAATTAAGTCACGAGCGTACTATTTAAACAACGACCCCGCGGCCTCATTCCTACATTCGGGAGGACCGGGAGCAGCAACATAGGACGATCATGGGATTCTTTTCCTGAGACAGTAAGAGTATGAATGCAGTGAATGTTGTAACTGGACCCTTCCGGTTCGTTACTGTGTGAATGAGCGTGTTCTACACACGTATGTGGAAAATCCTCTCCCACACATCGTTTGATGGAAACTTTGGTTTCCCTTCTCTCCCTCCAGAATGAACAGGAGTTTCCCCTCCCCTCCCCCCATGTGGCAAGTAGTTGTTTCAACTAGGGTAAGACCCATGAGAGCTACCACGCTCTCATCACTCTCGATCTGTTTGTGTACACACATAGAGTGGCACAAGTCACGTGAATAGTCACTCACCTTAAGGAACTCACGCATGCGCTGTTTCTTTTTATTGTGTCTCGCATGTAATGTTTTTTCTGACCCAGCTCTACAGGTTTATATATATATATATATATATATATATATATATATATATATATATATATATATATATATATATATATATATATATATATATATATATATGTTTGTTCACTTTTATATCTCCCTTCAGGCTTGACGTTTGGAAGCCATTTAGGAAACGGAGTGCGGCCTTTGCCACACCCGCACAGTGGTATTTTCTTGCTACTTGTTGGTAAGAACGGAGCCCCCAGTTTAAACTTAGGTCCTGATGAATGCCCTGGACCCGCTCGGGCCTACATGGCAGAAACATGTTGACCATTCACTAGACGGTTAGGGGACACTAAACACCCCACTCACCGTCCTTTGTTTTTAGCATCATATAGTTATTGGCCACATTAAAATTTACTTTCTGGTAACTATAATGATTTTTAACTTCACTTTCCATCTCACGGGCCCCCACTCCTTAGTTTAGAAGTGCATCCCTGTCTCCAGGTGTATGCCCGCCCTCTATCAAACGAAGGTTTTAGAGGGCGAGGACTGGCCGATGATGAGGCATGACACCAGGTGGTGTGTGAGACCACTCCGTTACTTTTTGTGAGATGTCCCCACTCACAATGGTTTTATAACTGTAGCTGGGTCAAACCTCACTAGGAGCAGCTCTTTTGTGGTAAACATTTAGTAATGGAGGCCGCTAGCTCCTAGAACCCCACGCCTCCTTTTCCCTCTTCCACACATTGTGGAGTCCTTTTGTGATTACAGATAAAATTGGAAAACATCTTTTTTACCCCCCTCTACCCACTTTTTTTCCCTTCACGAAACAGCACAATTGTAGTTTCCTTTTTGTAAAGCACTTTATACTAGATCCTTACCAATATCTTTTTGTTTTTGCTTGAATTATATATGGTGGCATTGAGTCATGCAACTTTTGTAATTACTTTTCTGAACCCCCATTTGTATGAGTGGCTCTGTATTCCTATTAGTTGCACCTGCACTTAGAAACAATTAAGTTTGGCAGTGTGTGTGTTTTTGTTCCAGATTTATATAGCGCGAGCTCGACTCGAGGTTTTCAGAGCGCTTTGCATGAGCACCAGTTGCATTACAGACGGACACATTCGTTTTTTGGTAGGCACGGGGAGATTAGGTGATTTGCCCAGAATCACAGAATGTTTGAGCCTCCCGCACGACTCGAAGTTTGTTCCCCAGCTTCAAAGTCCGCAGCTCTGGCCGTTAAGCCACATCTGTTGCACATGATGATCACGATGAACGCAAACCTAAAGCAAGTATGGCTTCACTTGTGCATTCTCACGACATGTGCCACGTAACTGGCTCGAGCTGTAGGTAGTAACGCAAGGCAGAGACCTGATGCCGCTGAGAGGCAGCTTACATTTGTTTAAAGAGGCCGAGGTTTCTGGAGCTGCTTAGGAACGCAAGCATGGGGGTGAGGAGACAGAAGAAGGACTGACTGGGTGATTCAGAATGACCATAAAAGCAATGCGTCTTGTTTCAACTCCTCTGAAATGGCGCCAGTCAGGAGGAGTGACTGTTCTATGTCCCTGGTCCTTTTTTCCCACCTCCAGTGCACTCCAGAACTAGGCTGCACCACAGCGCTAGAGCGGTTTGGATGATGTGTAGACATTTCTACCACAGGTTGAGCACACGCCCAATGCAGTGGTTCTTGATCAGTCGAGAAGGTGTGTATGACCCGAGCAACACTAATGCACCGTGTAGTGTGTAGTTTGTAGAGCTGTTCCTTGGCACTGCATGACTCTAACTTTAGACCTCTGTTCTCATCTAATGTGCAACTGTAGCGCTGCCACAGGGGACTGCGGACTCTATCCGCTATTCTTCACGTAGCGCATCATTTGGAGAGCTCCTGCCTCTAACCTCAGATCTCTGTTTTGTTTCCTCCCTGCTCCACAGGCATCGGCATTGGGATGTTGTTGGTCTCATCACTGGTTTCGCTTTACTACAACGTCATCATCGCCTGGACCTTCTACTACCTGGGCATGTCCTTCCAGAGCCCGCTGCCGTGGTCCTGCGAGGCTCCTCAGAATGCCCACCTCTGCAAGGTGACCGCCTTTATTGAGCTTAGGGGTGAATGCATGGTCAGCACCACACACCGCCATGGGAACAGCATTGTGCACGAAAGTTACTTACAATACACAAAGAGCAACGCATTTCCTTCCTGAATTGGCCTCCACGTTGTGAATTTACTTGGATTGTGCAACACAAATATCCTAAAAAGTGATGGGTGGGCTGCTTGCATTTAAAGAGAGCCTGTTGATTGTTTACTTTGGACCGCCTTGCAGTCTTTTATTGTACCCACTCCAGATAGACAGCAACTGTTTACACATCAGCCCAGGTCCTGCTCCAGTAGGAACCGTCCTGCCTGAACTAGAAGGGCACACACCCTGTCTGAACGGGAACACAAGCCAGATCCATGCCAACCACGATGGGCCACATCCATGAGGTGCAGCTTGAGTCCTATCACACAGAGCACACCAGCAGGGTCACACAGAGCACACCCGCAGGGTCACACAGAGCACACCCGCAGGGCACACCAACAGAGCACACCAGCAGGGTCACACAGAGCACACCAACAGAGCACACCAGCAGGGTCACACAGAGCACACCCGCAGGGTCACACAGAGCACACCCGCAGGGCACACCAACAGAGCACACCAGCAGGGTCACACAGAGCACACCAACAGAGCACACCAGCAGGGTCACACAAAGCACACCAGCAGGGTCGCACAGAGCACACCAACAGAGCACCTTAGCAGGGTCACAAAGAGCACACCGGCAGGGTCAAACAGAGCACACCAGCAGGGTCAAACAGAGCACACCAGCAGGGTCAAACAGAGCACACCAGCAGGGTCACACAGAGCACACCAGCAGGGTCACACAGAGCACACCAGCAGGGTCACACAGAGCACACCAACAGAGCACACCAGCAGGGTCACACAAAGCACACCAGCAGGGTCACACAGAGCACACCAACAGAGCACACCAGCAGGGTCACACAAAGCACACCAGCAGGGTCACACAGAGCACACCAACAGAGCACACCGGCAGGGTCAAACAGAGCACACCGGCAGGGTCACACAGACAACACCAGCAGGGTCACACAGAGCACACCAACAGAGCAAACCAGCAGGGTCACACAAAGCACACCAGCAGGGTCTCACAGAGCACACCAACAGAGCACACCGGCAGGGTCACACAGAGCACACCGGCAGGGTCACACAGAGCACACCGGCAGGGTCACACAGAGCACACCGGCAGGGTCACACAGAGCACACCGGCAGGGTCAAACAGAGCACACCGGCAAGGTCAAACAGAGCACACCGGCAGGGTCACACAGAGCACACCGGCAGGGTCACACAGAGCACACCAGCAGGGTCACACAGAGCACACCAACAGAGCACACCAGCAGGGTCACACAGAGCACACCGGCCGGGTCACACAGAGCACACTGGCAGGGTCACACAGAGCACACCAACAGAGCACACCAGCAGGGTCACACAGAGCACACCAACAGAGCACACCAGCAGGGTCACACAGAGCACACCAGCAGGGTCTCACAGAGCACACCAGCAGAGCACACCAACAGAGCACACCAGCAGGGTCACACAGAGCACACCAACAGAGCACACCAGCAGGGTCACACAGAGCACACCAACAGAGCACACCAGCAGGGTCACACAAAGCACACCAGCAGGGTCGCACAGAGCACACCAGCAGGGTCACACAAAGCACACCGGCAGGGTCACACAAAGCACACCGGCAGGGTCACACAGAGCACACCGGCAGGGTCACACAGAGCACACCAGCAGGGTCACACAGAGCACACCAACAGAGCACACCAGCAGGGTCACACAGAGCACACCGGCCGGGTCACACAGAGCACACTGGCAGGGTCACACAGAGCACACCAACAGAGCACACCAGCAGGGTCACACAGAGCACACCAGCAGAGCACACCAGCAGGGTCACACAGAGCACACCAGCAGGGTCTCACAGAGCACACCAGCAGAGCACACCAGCAGGGTCACACAGAGCACACCAGCAGGGTCACACAGAGCACACCAGCAGGGTCACACAGAGCACACCCGCAGGGTGTAACCGAGAGAAATGGAACATAAGGGGTGAGTGGAATGTTCGAATTCATCTCTTCCATTCATAATTACTCTGGGCTGCATTCCAACCCATGGATGGCGACCCGTCCCTTTTTTGTGCGAATTAAACCTCCCTAAAAAGGAGGAATGTGGCCACACATGTGTCCTCAGCTCATTGTGCATTAGGTTTGGGGTACTTCTGTTCCTTTTCATAGGGGACCTGGCAGTTTGGTCTGGCCATCCTCTGTGGAGTGGGGCCAAGACTGACTGCATACAGCTGGTCTCTTTCCATAATGGCTAAGACCAGCTAAAAAATGATGGAATGGAATGGAATCATGAGCAGTAACTAGTAGCTATGATTAACTCAAGCATTCCACCCTTTACTTTTTGCGCAATCTACAAAAATATCCAAATCATCCTTGAGTCCTGAAATAAATACAATTATGGATGTACTGTTGGGAGGTGGCTGGTTTTGGTTAATACTTGTTGTATATTACACTGTTCGGTGTGTGTATGCAGAGTGTTTATGCATGTAAGGTGCTGATGTTGAGAGCAACGCACACTAGCAACTGCAAGGTCATTGTTTTATTGGCATTCCTCCAAACTTACCCTCCTTTAGCTAATGTCACCGACCAATGTTCCCATTTTTCCAACCCGACTGCAGACTAAAGGCTTTTCTCCCAGCCCTGGATTCACAGGCGCCCCTGGGAGAGGACAGTGACCCCTCATTCATATTGGCTGGGATTGTGGTATAAAGACGGAAAATATCAGGAAAGAAAGCATTTAGCCTTCACGTTTTTCCCTCCTATATCTTGACCAGTCTGCAGGGGCGAAGTAAGGGCAGTGAAATGTGCCCATAAAAATGCAAAGATTGTTTGGAAAAGGTGTGAAAAAACCTGAGGGGGAAGAGTGGTTCTTTAAAACCGTTTCTAAGAATTTTTTTCCCAATTTTTCCTTTTTAAAGATAATGGGAGGTGTTTACTATGGCATGGTTCAGCGTTTTTTAAACAGTCTGGTTTTCAGTAATGGGCGTGTTCTTCCGGGGCTTTCAGTGCTTTAAAATGGAAGGTTGGCAATATCTGACCTGATGCATGCTGCATCATTCAAAGAGCTGGCTCTACTTTGGGAGAAAGGGAATCAAATGTGTGATGTGATGAAAAAACACTGACTGAGCTATTATTAAAGTGTGAGAATGGACCAAAATAAAATAAACAATCGTTGGATATCTGCCTTTTCTACATGGATTTTTCATCTTTTTCTTGAGACTATTTTTGCTGGTATTAGGACTCTGCATTTTAACACTGCTTTAATTGGCACTGTGTGTGCGCGCTTTGGGCCTAAAATGGTACTGTCCAAATTGTTTCAATCAGTTGGTCTGTTTAATTTTCCTGTCGGGCCATGGTAGATGACACAGAAAATGAACCAACGGCATGAAAGTGTATTGTAATGTGTGGGCCTCGGCTTGTATTTACACCACCCAAAAATATTTTTTTTAATGTATATGGGTGCCTGAAGCACTACAGTACGCTAATTGTGCTGTAGTTTTGAAAATTCAGCTGTGATATATGGAAAGTAAAAGTGCCTTTTCTAAATAAGAAAACCTACTTCTCTATTAATGTCAACCCTAAAGTGTGCATTGTATGTCCACAGGGCTGGGTACTTAATGTATTTAAAAAAAAAAATGGCACACCACATATTTAATACACTGTGTCCTTACCACGACTAAATATCCTAGTGATGTTTTTTTAGTGTAGGTTCCACTATATTCTCCACGAACATCCCTCGGGAGAATTAAAACCCTTAATTTGTATCTTTATCTGGAAAACTACTAGCACATTGATTCAAAGTTATTTTCCACTCAGTTTTCAAAATCCAGTGGAATGGGCAAAGATGATTTTTGGTAATTTCAGTGAAAATGTAATTTATTTATTTTTTTACTTTGTACAGCTGCAGCTACATCAGAGACACATGTCACTTGTAGGCTACTGGAGGCTCAATACATATGTTTAGCTGGAATTAATGATCTTGCTCTCCAGTAGACTGTGGCTTGGTCCCTGGACCCAGGAAGGCAGATGTGTTGCCAACAACTAGCCACTTCACAGGGATTACCAATCTGTGAAGGGTGCATGAACACATGGCAGAACAAACAACTGCCTTCACATTACTTCTTTTACTTGGAGACGGTAAATGGGACTGACAGAATCTGTTCCTGTTTATTCGCAAGGCACTCCTAGATTCTCTGGCTCAAGTCACAGAAGGGGAAAAAAACAGTTCTCTGTGCTGACAGAGGAAGGTGACTGCATCTCAATAGGGGAGTAGTTTAAAAGAGCTTGAGACTCTTGTGATTGAAAAGGTGTTCGCCATTTTGGATTTAGAGTTCTGGAAATGTTTACTGTAAAGCAAAGAGGAAGTACAGCAAAAGGAGGTAGGCATAGAGCCAGAAAGAACACAGGATTGGGTAGGGAAAGTTATCCTATCACTGGCCAGTGTAGTGGATAAAACTAGAACCTCACCATCATCTCCTTGGAGCATTTCTGGACCTGCGAAGACCACACCTGAAGAAGACCCTGTTGGAAAAAAGAAGACTCCTTCTACTGGATGGTGGAACAGGCTATACCGGTGTATTCTAATGGTGGCGGGCACGCAAGAAACCATTGCAGGGTTGGGTCAGTCGGGAGAGTTACAATTCTTGGCCCTGTAGTTACATGCACTTTTAGTTGCCATAGTATTGCCATTAGTGGGCAGAATCTGATCTCGCTGTCATCTAGACTGCACAAAGGATTTGATGCGGATCATGACCTTATGTGATGCTTACATCCCTTGCCTTTTTATTTTTATTTCTCTTAGGCTTTGTATATGCCTGTATGCTTTGGGTATCTGATCTCTTTCATGTGTGTATGGCTGGCTGTGGTCTTCACAGAGGAACTATCTACAATGTTATGAAAAACCAGTAAAGAAATGTTTAAAAAAGAAAAATATATGAAAGAAGACTCGAGAACTCCTGGTGTCTGCTGGCCCCTAGAGGCTGCTACCGCTCCCCAAGTACCGGATGGCTGATCCCGGTTTGCCTGCTCCATGGACAGATAAAGCAGAAGGGTCCCTGTCTCCATCGGAGCCTGGCTGAACACAGGGGGCCTGACCGCAGAGGACTGGACTTTGCAGGAGCAATGACCAGAAACGGGTCTTGTGCCTAGATGCTTGACCTGAGGGTTGCAGGAGTGACCAATAGGAACACTCCCAGCAGTTGGGAGCAAAGAGAGATTTAGATATTATTTCCACCTCCGGAAGTTCCAGAAAAGGTGATGAAGCACCTCCAAAGAGGACAAGAAAGCAGGTTTGCCGTACTTGGAGATTTTTGCAGACTTCCATGCGGTCCTACTGAACCAAAGATATCCATTCTTGTGGAGCCATGCTTGGCCACAGCTTCTAGTCTGGTTTCTTTGGAGTATTTTGAAAACCAAAATAGTAAGCCGAAGGTAAAACCTTGAACCGGTTTGAGGTGCAAATCTGTCCCAGCAGCAGAGAAGCCTGGGCGGTTACGAAATACAGCTTTGTCCTGTTCTGAGATTTTGGTGCCAAACCCTTCAGCAGGAACTCGACTATGACCTATGTGAATTCAAAGGACTCACTTTGATTGCCCCGTTGAAGGCTTCTGACTTCCAAAAAATAAACTAAAGTCAAAAGGTAAAAACTTTGACTGAGACCACCTACTTGGTGGATCTCCCTTCCGTTTCATGATGGACCGCCTGAAATCACACCTAGGGCCTGGTCAACCTCTGACTGATACTTTTAAACTGCTTCTTTCTTTTTCATGTGCTTTTTACCATAACAAAATGAAAATTCATAGGTTTGGTTCTTGTTATCCAATTCTAATATTTTTGGTGCATTTTTGTTCATTACATTTGTCTCTATTTGGTTTGGGATTTTTTGCATTGATTTCTGGACTTTGAAGTTGTTAGTACTGGTTGAACTTAACCCACATTTATCTGGTTATTTGCATTCTGGTTTTGCCAGTGGAACTAGGGGTTGAGCAGAGATTCTCTGAGAACTGTGTGTAGTCATAACAAGACTTTGTTCATTAAGTCATTACAGCCCCCCTCCCCATTGATGTCATTTAGGGGTCTCCAGGGGTCATAGCTGCGACCCATGGCTTGCCCTTTGCGACCCCTGGACTCGGAGGTGGCAAATTTAGTGCCGGGAACATCAGTGCAGCTGGGGCTCCACTTTCTTTATTTTCTGTCAATTTTCTATTACACTTATAGTCAATGTATAAAATATATTATTCACTAATAGTGTAATAAAAATGGAGTACAATAAGCTGGAAATGCCCTTCCAACTCGGCTGAGGTAAGTAAAAAATTATTTTAATTGTATGTTGTGTGCGTGCTTGCGTGTGAGAGTGTTTGTGTGAATTTGCGTGTATGTGTGTGAGTGAAAGTGGAGGTCAAATGGTGTGTCACTTCCGCTACCCCTGGCATTTCGGTGAATTAATCCATGCCCCTCCCCAGTGCTTGATTTGTAAATTGACAGACGTGCCAGGGCCCTCGTCAGGAGGCCACTGCAGCTTGCGCCACCCATTGCCCCTTGCAGTGCTGGCAGTGGCACTGCCAGCACAACTACTAACCATCAGACTCCTACAAGAGTGACCATTCAGACTATTCAAGGCCCTCAAAGCTATCAGAAGGCTTGGACAGTGGGCATTTTAAAGTTTTATCTAATTAATAAACAATTGTTGAGAGCTCATCTTTAATTTGGGCAAACAGTTCCACCATGTGGCAGGCCTTCAGAAGTACCGCTGTTATCAATTAAATGCCAGCGCCAAACACCGGAAACCACCGGCTCAAATAATTCGGGGACGGCCACAGAGCTTAATAGCCCAATTTTGATACAATCTGGTCATAAGATTGAACGGAGTTTCAAAGACTGCTGCAGCTCAACAGGAAATAAATGTCTGTGCGCCCTCGAGGAAGCTAAGGTACACCTCCTCTTTCCGCACATGCAAACGCATAGCAGGAACATGTGTAAGCACAGAATTCAGGCTCTTAGCACCAGTCGAAGAATCAGTCCACAAACGGACTGCACCGATATGCGGACCTCTCAACTACAGTAAACCTCCTCTATGGGCCAAGATATGGCTTTCATTCAGGGCCGGACTGGCCATAGTGGGCATCGGGCCTTTGCCGGGGAGGCTGGAAGGGTGGGGGCCGGTTTTGCAATTTTGGTTCCTAGTAACAAAAGCAGCAGTGCTTCACGCTTGCCCCAGGCCTCCCCGGGGGTGGGGGCCGGCAGACAACATTGCCAGGGCTGCTTTGGGTTCCCAGCTCGGCTCTGCTTCAATAAATACGGTGCAGGTGACCCTCTTGTGGAAACGGAAATACCGCGTGAGCCGATCATGTGCATTGAGACGTGGACCGGCGGGGGCATCTATAAATAAGGGTGTGAACGTGTGGACTGCGCGCTGCTGCCTGAAGAGGCCAAGGCACCGCAGAACTGGGGAGGGGATGTGGCGTAACCGCCAGAGCTGCTGACTTTGGAGATGAGGATCCAGGTTCGAATCTCGGCGTGGGCACAGCATCCTGTGATTCTGGGCAAATCACTTAATCTTCTCGTGCCCACCAAAAAGGAATGTGCCCTTGTGTAATGCAACTGGTGCCCATGCAAAGCACTCCAGTCGAGTTTATGCTTTATAAAACTGCACACCAAAAAAACGGAGGTACCACCCTTGTGCTGCTGAAGTGGCATTTTAGAAGCCATCGTCAGATGAGCAGGCTGGCAGCCGCGCAAGTCTGTGCCTTACTGATGCTTCAAAGTGTCTAGGTGGAGGGGAATACAACTAAATTCAGTACATGTTCCAGAATACGACAAGCTAGCAAAATTCAGTTTGTGATATACCAAAAATATATACACCCTTTAGCAAATAGCCCCACGGAGTGCTTGCAGTGAAATTCAGTAAAATGTACCCTGGTCACTGTCTGCCCCTGCTTACATCACATGGCGGACATACGGCCTCGGAGAAGGCAAAACGCCATGACCCTGGGCATGAGATGCATCTTGGCAGCATAGAGTTTCCTTCTAAGAACGCATTAGCAAAGAATAACAACTTTGGTGTTTTTGCACAGGGCTTGCCGCCGTATTTTCGTTCCTTCATACTGTTGTCAATAGCAGTGGTCCCGGACAACAGTGTAAAGGGCATGTGCTGCGGGGCAAATCAATACCCTTCAGGTGGGCAGAAGTCCAAGCGCTGTGTGCCAAGCCGACTTTCTAAGAAACCGTGCCACTCCAATCCATGTGGGCAAAGGCGACCAGCGTGAACAGTGTGCACTCAGACCTTTGAAACCGCAGGGCAACTTGATGCTTACTCGTTGGGGGCAAAAGTGCTCTGGTAGCCTAGAGCATGGTTTGAATCCAGGCCACTGGAATTATGCGGCAGGAGAGGGCCAAATTATACGGCAGGGTTGAGTAAATTATGCGTCAAGAACAGGCAAACTAGGTGGCATAATGCGGCACATTTTGTAACGGTATTACTTTATTATTTTCACATTTCTACACTTATTAACACTGTCTGGGCATTGCTTGCATCTCATTAGTACCAGTTCAACACCCAAATAAAGCAGTTAGCAACAGAAAGATGACCAGTCCAGCTTTGCAAAGGGCCTTCAACTGAGCGGCAACACGTGTCACTTTTCTTTTAGTAACTTTTGAACCATATGAGCTAGAAGCAACATATTTTTGTTGTTAAAATCTTCAGATTATGCGGCAGATGATGGATTATGTGGCAAATGTAGCACATCTAAACTTATGTGAAAATCACTGCACAATCACATAACTCCAGTGGCCCTTGTTTTAATAGAAGATCAGAGAAGCGCTGGGCTAAGGTAGACCAAACTACGAACATCCAAACATCTGCCATGCTGGTGCCCTGGCTGGCACAATAGACACCGGGCAAGTCTCCCTTTACCAGCTCTTCTCCTTTTTGCCCTGAAATTGCACTCACCACTGATAATGTAAGTGGACGTTGTCTAGTTGGAAATCCTAGAAGATCAGGAGGATGACTCCTTGAGTAAATGGGAAAGGCCAAGGGTCTCTGGGATTTAAGAAGAGTATTGGAATCTCATGGAGGGGTGAGGAGAGCAGGATGACCCGACACAGGCGGATTTCTCTTGCACTGTCAGGGCAGCACCCTACCAAGTGCTTCGTCTCCCAGCCTGGCATGTGCAGGGGCTAGTCTGCCGGGGTCTGAGCCATAACTCGGCGAGGGCTCCCTCACACTTGGGAGCCTCCATGAGCATCAGAGAGGCTGGGGGTGCGACCCCCTTGTGCACAATTTTTGTTTTGTCTTCCGAGCAGGTGTAGGTGGTGTCTGGACCTTTTAACGTTTGTGTGGCTCCTGCTCACGTTACCAGCCTCGACTGCTCTTTAATGTCCCTCCTCCTTCACGGGGTATATTCATTCAGCACACAAACAAAAAAGAACATGCAACGATGCATGGCTACCAGTTCCCATTCCCGCTCTTCTGGCCTCCTTCTGCTCATCCAGCAGCACGTCTGCTGGTTCGTTCTTCCATGTTTATTACAGGGCCTTCTCCGATGACCCCTTTGGGTGTTCGGCACATGGTATCCCGCAGCACCTGCGGCCAAGCTGGCTAGTCCTTATTACAATTATAATGTGCACATCTCTCTCTCACATACCCTCCTCCATCACGCCGCCGGGCGCCGCGTCCCATAACACTATAACCGCAGCTCGGTGGGCATCCAACGCAATATTGAAACGCTTCCTGCTTACACTCAAAACAAAAGCATATTTCCCCTCACACACTACACGGTGTAGCTTCCTGTCCACATTTGTGAGTATTTTAGCACCTGACAAAGGGTATTAAGCGCTGTACAAGTGTTACAATCCAACGGTTGTCCAGATTGAAGTTTAATTTCAGGTTATGACACAGATTACAACATCCAGCATGATTGGGCCAGGATAAGATAACCTTAATTATATATAAAGAGGGTACCCACAGACCAATGGCACACCATAAACTGGAAATGAGGAACCTGCAGAAAGGGAGGTGAAGTCAGCCTGAGCTTGTGGTGTTGACAAGGAAGTGTGCCAGTGGCTTATGGGCAGTGGCGCAATACAGGCCCTGGATCTCACTGCATTACAGCATTGTATGTTTTCAGTGTGGAACAGGAGTGCAGGCATGCAGAGGGTCCAGAGGAGAGCTAGCCAAGCATGTCAAAATAATCTGATATGTCTGACTGCAGGAGTACTAAGGAGCCAAGCACTCCAGTGATGCAGAAATACATGTGCCAGTGCTTTAACAAACCCTCTTAATGAGGAGTTTAGACTCTGATACCCACCCGAACTCAGGGAGGAGACATATTTTTTGGTCCTGAAGAAACGCTAGGGCTCCAGCAAGCAATCACTTTAAAATAGTCAAAAACATGACTTACCCTTGAGTTAGAAATGCGGTATAGGCAAGTTATGTTTTTGACAACTTTAAAGTGCTTGTTTGCCAAAGAAATTTTTGACAAAAAAGGAGTTCTTGATGCAACCAACTTCCTGAAAAAAAATGCTAAAAAGATGAATTCTGTTATCATGTTAGAAGGTAGAAAAATATCAAATGGAGAACAACAAAAGGAAGATCATTTCAGATGGTAGGAGCAAGAGACGTAAATGTGTGTTCACCTCCCTGGATTTGGGTGGACTGAAGTCCCCGCTCTTGAGAACAACACAAACATTTGGGCTTGAAGCAACAGTTGCAGAACCTGTGGATTTCCACAGCTGACCAGGGAAGTCTTCCTTACCTACCGGAAGTCCACTTAGGGGCTCAGTTGAACAACAGAGGGAGGCAGTGAACATGCTAACACTGTTGTGTTTCTCACGTGGCCGACATGTGCTCATTTTGCAAAGCACAGAGCGCGACAATATGCCGCAGGTGGTGAAACATTATAACATTGGGATAGCATTCGAAGTAACCGTAACCCCCGGATACATGAGTGTTTGTTCACTTACATGATGGCATTTATATCCATCTCCTAGCATTGTGAGTCCCAGAGGGATGTCTGCCTAAAATAGCCCTCCTACACTGTAGGGTTGTACATTGTTAGACGGACCGGGAGGGTCGGCCGAGGACAAGGGGAGAGGTCTCCGGGGAGAGCCGTCTCCAGCGATCGTACAGATGAGTAACTTCCCCCCCCCACAGATACACACCACACAAGGATAGGATTTAACGTTCTTTATAGGCGATTTCTTGAGGTACGATGAAATGGTACAAGGAGGTCTGCACTCAGGGGTCCCCTCGATTCTAGTCTCTTGGTTTGGGAAAAGGGGGTAGCGGGACAGTCTGATTACCAATCTGGTAGCTGAGATGGTATGGTGGGTAGCTCACAATCCTCGAGCTCGGTGTTCTAGCTTGGACGGGCCGCGGCAGCGCCAGCAGGTCCCGGTGAAGGTGGTCGTTACACGGTCCGCGGCAGCGCCAGCAGGTCCCGATGAAGGTGGTCGTTACACGGTCCGCGGCAGCGCCAGCAGGTCCCGATGAAGGTGGTCGTTACAACGGTCCGCGGCAGCGCCAGCAGGTCCTGATGAAGGTGGTCGTTACAACGGTCCGCGGCAGCGCCAGCAGGTCCCGACGAGGATGGATGATGCAGAAGGCCGCGGCAGCGCCAGCAGGCAGGACGATAATTCACAAGGCAGGGCTACGGCAGCGCCAGTAGTCCGTCAAGGCTGAGTTCTTCTCGGTGTCTCTCGACTCCAGGATACAACTGCCTTCCTGCTCTGGAGCTGCCCTAGTTATAGGTCTGGCGCCCTTTGATGTCCGGACCCTCGCACTTGGAGGTCGGGGGGTCCGGGATGAGGGAGTCCAGACACCCAGCAGGGGGTGGAGCCAGCGCCCGGGGGAGCTGGAGGGCGATCGGCACCTGGCGGGGGAGAGCCATCGACACTTCTTTCTCCCATTGACCTGCCAAGTGGTCCGTTCACCTCCTGGGTGGATGGTGGTGCCGGGATGTCGGGGCCGGGCCAGGCCCAGGGTTAGGGTCGAGCTGAGGCCACGCGGCCTCGTGGCGCAGTGTCCAAGATGGCGGCTGATCCGGCCGGGGGAGCCGGTAGTGGTTCGGCCCCATGATACATGGATGTCCGGGGGCAGGAGTTCCGTTGGGAGACGGGGTGCGGGTTGCCCTTGTGGGTAACACCTGGGAGTCCGGGGCTTGGGCCTTGTCATGCGGGGAGGGAGCAAGCCCTACATGTGGCCTGTCCAACATGCGTCCCCCCCCCAGCTGAAGGCGGGGTGAGTCACCCATCCTCTTGGGGACTCTCCTCGTCGAGGCGGAAAAAGCGTGACAGGCCATCTGCGTTGGCGTGGTCTTGGCCCGGTCGATGTTCCACAGGGAAGTCCATCCCCTGCAGGGAGATGGACCAGCGCAATAGTTTTGGGTTTTCCCCCCGCATCTGCATTAGCCACTGCAGGGGTCGATGATCGGTTTGCACCCGGAAGTGGGTACCGAAGAGATAGGGCCGGAGCTTTTTGAGGGCCCACACTACTGCGAAGGCCTCCCTCTCGATTGTGCTCCAGCGCTGTTCTCGGGCCAGGAGGCGTCTGCTGATGAAGGCCACCGGCTGGTCAAGACCCTCGGGGTTCAGCTGGGAGAGAACCGCCCCGATGCCGTGGTCGGAGGCGTCCGTTTGCACAATGAATTCCCGACTGTAATCGGGGGCCTGGAGCACAGGGGCGGTGCACAGGGCGGCTTTCAGCTTCTCGAAGGCCGCTTGACAGTCGGGGGTCCAGTTAATCTTCTTCGGGTGGTTTTTGGACGTGAGACCCGTGAGGGGCCCCACAATGCTGCCATAGTCCCTCACGAACCGCCGGTAGTAGCCGGTGAGTCCCAAGAAGGCTCGGACCTCGGTCTGCGTGACTGGGGGTTGCCAGGACTGGATGGCAGCGATTTTGAGTTGCAGAGGGGCCACCAGACCGCTTCCCACCTGGTGTCCGAGGTAGGTCACGGACCCCTGACCAATTTGGCACTTGCCGGCCTTGATTGTGAGGCCGGCCCGCTGGAGGGCTTGCTGGACCTCTCGGAGGTGGTGGAGGTGGTCGGACCAGTGGTGGCTGTATACAGCGATGTCGTCCAGGTAGGCGGCGCTGAACTCTTCGAGCCCCGCCAAGACCTGGTTCACTAGTCGCTGAAAAGTAGCTGGGGCATTCTTCATGCCGAAGGGCATGACTTTGAAGTGGTAGTGGCCATCGGGGGTAGAAAAGGCGGACCGTTCTTGGGCCCGGGGTGTGAGACCGATCTGCCAGTAGCCCGCTGTCAGGTCGAAGATGCTGAGGTAGCGGGCAGCCCCCATGCGGTCGATCAATTCATCCGCTCGGGGGATGGGATGAGCGTCGGTCCTGGTGACAGCATTCAAGCCCCGATAGTCGACGCAGAATCGGAGTTCAGGAGTGGTGCCGGGGGCAGCGGCTTTGGGGACCAGCACGACCGGGCTGGCCCAGGGGCTGTCCGAGGGCTCGATGACCCCGAGCGTGAGCATCTTGGACACTTCCTCTTGGATGCAGGCCCGCACCCGATCTGGTACGCGGTAGGCCCGGTGTCGGATAGGGGGACTGTCCCCAGTGTCCACGTCGTGCAAGCACCAGGGGGTGACCCCTGGGGTGAGGGAAAACAGAGTAGCAAACTGCAGCAGGAGGTCCCGGCAGCCTTGGCGTTGCTCTGGGGTGAGGGCATCGGAGAGCCGGATCCCGTCCACGGAACAGTCTTTCTCCTGAGTCTTCAGGAGATCAGGGAGAGGCTCGGAGTCTTCTTCCGCCCCACTGTCTGTAGCCATCAGGAGGCTGAGTTCCGAGCGCACAAAGTGGGGTTTGAGTCTGTTGGTGTGGAGGACCCGGAGGGGGTTCCGGGGAGACTCCATATCGATGAGATAGGTGACGGGGCTCTTGCGTTCGACCACTTTGAAGGGCCCCGTCCACTTGTCCTGCAAGGCACATGGTTCGGTGGGGGACATCACCCACACTTGTTGACCAGGTTCGAATTCGACGGAGGAGGCATTTTGATCGTACCATTTTTTCATGTCCTCCTGACTGGCCTCAAGATTCGCTTTTGCCATTTCCCTGAATCGCCGGGTCTGATTGCGTAGTGCCAGGAGGTACTTGAAGACGTCTGGAGGGGTCTTTAGGGGGGCTATCTCCCAACCTTCTTTGACTAGGCTGAGGGGCCCTCGCACAGGGTGCCCGTACAGGAGTTCGAAAGGGCTAAAACCGAGCGACTTCTGGGGAACTTCTCGATAGGTGAAGAGGAGGCACGGAAGTAGTACATCCCACTGGCGATGGAGGGGCTCTTCCAATCCCCCAATCATTCCCTTGAGCGTGCGGTTGAATCGCTCAACTAGTCCGTTCCCTTGAGGATGATAGGGGGTCGTGAATCGGTAGGTGACCCCGCACTGTTGCCAGAGGGACTTCATATATTTCGAGATAAAGTTTGTGCCTCGGTCGCTGACGACTTCTCGGGGGAAGCCCACCCGGGAGAAGATCCCCATTAAGGCCCGGCCGACCACCGGAGCTGTTACAGTTCGCAGGGGCACAGCCTCGGGGTAGCGGGTGGCGTGGTCCACCAGTACCAGGATGAACCGATGTCCTTGTGCTGTGCGGGGGTCCAGGGGCCCCACAAGGTCTATTCCTACCCTCTCGAACGGGGTGGTGACAACTGGGAAGGGTTGCAGAGGTGCTTTGAGCTTGCGCCCGCTCTTCCCGCTGGCCTGGCACGTGGGGCAGGACCGGCAGTGGTTGAGGACGTCGTTTCGCATCCTCGGCCAGAAAAAGTGGGTCACCAGGCGACTGTAGGTTTTGTCCTGGCCCAGGTGTCCAGCCAGGGGGACATCGTGGGCCAAATTTAGCAGGAAGTCTCTGAAACGGAGGGGCACCACCAGCACTCGACTGGCCCCTAACTCCGCGATTCTCTGTTCACTGTATAACAGGTCGTTATCCCAATAGACCCAATGGGCTCCGGTGGAGTCCCCTGCACTCTGGGCGATGGCTTGCTGGCGGAGTCCCTCGAGGGAGGGACAGGTCTTCTGCTCCTGGCGGAACTGTTCCTGGGTGGGCCCCCCTTCTTGACGCCACTGAGCCAGGCCGGGAAGGTCCTGGGGCTGGGCGACCCCTTCGGGGGTTGGCTCTGGGGGGTCGGTATAGTCGGTGTCCTCTACTGGAGCGATCGGGGGAGGAGGTGCAGGCCATTCTGGTTCTTCTGGTCGGGGGATGGCACGGGCGGCCATGGACCGGGTGGTTACGCACGCCCAGTCCGGGAGGCCCAGCATCCCCAGGTGCTCTCTTCTTTCGACGTCGGCCCACGGGGAACTCTCAAGATCATTCCCCAGGAGACAGTCCATGGGGGCATCATCCCGGACCATCACCTTCAACATGCCGGAGACCCCTCCCCATTCGAAGGGGACGCAGGCCATCCGACATAGACTCTCGGAATTGTCGGCTGAGCGGACGGGGCAGAGAATGTTCGGCAGGATCTGCTCTGGTTTTACCAGGTGACAGCGGACGGCCGTCACACTGGCCCCGGTGTCACGTAGGGCTTCGGCCCGGCGCCCATTAATGTTCACCCACTGGCTATATTTTCTGGTGTTGGCGGGTAGGGGAGCCCGCGGGACCATGTCTTTTCCCCCTAGGCACGCTAGAACCATGGCGGCCGGTTCCCACTCTTGTTGTGCCTGCTCATATTCTTCTTGTTCCTCGGAGATTTGTTCTCCCCCCAGGGCGGCGGCAGCTACCTGGCGGGGTTTTGGCGTTTGGTTCTGCGGGCAGTTCGGGTCATTGGCGTAGTGGCCGACTCGCTGGCATCGGTGACACGTGACGTTGGCTCGGAACCCCGGGCGCATCGGGGGGTTGCCCCGGCCGGCCGGGGGCGGGGTGCTGGCAGCGGGAGTGGCCGGGACGGTGTCTCTCCCTCGCCCCTGGCCTCCTCCTCCTCCTCGGGGACGGTGCTGACCTTGGTTGTTCCGGTTTTGCTCGTGTGGCCCTCTCCGGCCCACTCGGGTGCTTTCCCACCGGTCAGCTTCGGCGGCGAGTTGCCGTGGGTCAGTCAATTTACTGTCGAGGAGGTGCTGCCTGAGCTCGACGAAGCAGTTGTTAGACAGGTGCTCCCACACCATGAGATTAAAAAGTTGCTCGTAGGTCGTTACGTGGCTTCCCTTGATCCAACCCTCGAAGGCTCGGCTGAAATAGTTGACATATTCCACCCACGTTGTACCCGGGATCCGGGTGCAGTCCCGAAACCTCTGGCGGTACATTTCGGGTGTGAGCCCATATCGGGTGAGGAGGGCAGCCTTCATGTGGTCATAGGATGACATCTGATGGTCTGGGAGCTGCAGTAGGGCATCGCGGCCTTCGTTGACGAACCTCCCCCATAGGCCGGCTCCCCAGTCACTCCGATCGATCCGGTGGGAGGTCATGGCGATCTCGTAGGCTTTGAACCACTGTTGTATGTCGTTGTGAGACCGGCCTCACGGCGTTGCCCTCTCCATCATCCCGCCAACCTGCAACCACCCTCAAGACACGACATCCCCGACTCCGGCCGCCCCAGCCACCCCCGATCCACGGGCCGGCCAGAGACCTGACCAACTCACCACCCTACCACGCATGTCCAACCAAGGAAGCGGGAGCCTCAACACAGACCCAGAGGCGCCAGCCCAGTCACACCTCGGGTCGCCTTCCCCGGGAGGACTCAATCGGCCACCAGGCCCCTGGGGAGCAGGCGCCTCCCCTACCGAGCGTCTGGGGTCCCTCCCAGACCCACCTGAAAAGACCAAAGAAGTGAGCGGCAGGAAATCCCGCCGAACCCCCTCCGTCACCCCAGTCCCCCCTCTGCGAGCACTCTGGACTTCAAAGAACCAGCGGAGTATAACAAGGGGTGCCGGAGGAACAAGGACAGAGAAGACCTGGAACCATCTGAGCCTGCTGACGCTGTCGCGGCTCCTGAACGCTGAAGTCACCTGGGCCTGCTGAGTGACTCGCGGCCTCTTGCTATTGAACCATCTGAGCCCTGCGGACGAGGTCGCGGCTCCCGAACACTGATCCACCTAGGCCTGCTAAGTGACTCGCGGCCCCCCAGCTATTGAACCATCTGAGCCCTGCGGACGGAATCGCGGCTCCTGAACTCCGACCACCTGTGCCTGCTGAGAGACTCGCGGCGCTCCCCTTGAGGACGACTCGATAAGAGATCGCCCAGAGACACGACACCCTCCAGCTCGAGGATTGTGAGCTTCCGCAGGGTATTTCGCAGAGACACTATCTTGAAAGACTGTCCCGCTACCCCCATTCCCCCCGACTGATTTGTGGTACGTTGTGCCACTGCTGTACTATTTTGCCTTTTGGGTCATAAAGATCCCTTGAAATCATCGATAAAAGAACTTATCGTCCTACCGAGAATACGTGTGGTGTCCCTCTGTTCACAGTGCAGATCAGGGTGTGCGCGCCTGGTTCGGCTTACTTGGGAGAGGTGGGTCAAAGGGGTGGGCAAGACGTGTATCGAACCCCCCTCCGGCGGACGCCTTTCCAACAGTCGTCCTCTCGGACATACTCTCGGACAACATCCTTGGGGATGTGGACTTTCTTTTCGGTTGCTCCCGGGGTGCGCGGTCGCTCGGGCACCTCCGGTTCTTTGTTCTGCTTCCGTAGTTCTATTTCTGCCAGTTTGCGCTCGTGTTCGAATGTTAGTCTTTTTTCTTCGAGCTCTCTCTGCCTCTGTTTTTCTTCCCGTTCTTCTCGGAGCCGCAGATGTTCTAGGTTCAGTTTTTGCTCGGCTAATTTTAGTTCACCGTCCATTTTGAGTCGTGCCATTTCCAACTCATGTAATCTGTTTTTTTCTCTTTCTTGGATCTCTTCCTGCGAGAGGCCCGTTCCTCGCTCCTCGGGAGCCGTGGCGTTCCTCTCCGATGCTGCACCGTTTTGGTCTGGGGATCCGGCGACCCCGGTTTCTGCCCACGACTCAATGGCGTGCTTAAAATCGTCTTTGGTACTCAGGCCGGTGGTAGCAATGCCTAGTTCCATGCAGAATTGTTTCAGTTCACGATGGCTATACTCTTCCAATTTATCCATCTGGAATTTCTCGGTGGATCCGCTCTCTTTGGTTGACATCGTGGTTTTGTCGTGGGGTGAGCTACTCTCTGTACGATTACGCGTTGATTCGGATCGCGCCGCTGGCCACCAATGTTAGACGGACCGGGAGGGTCGGCCGAGGACAAGGGGAGAGGTCTCCGGGGAGAGCCGTCTCCAGCGATCGTACAGATGAGTAACTTCCCCCCCACAGATACACACCACACAAGGATAGGATTTAACGTTCTTTATAGGCGATTTCTTGAGGTACGATGAAATGGTACAAGGAGGTCTGGACTCAGGGGTCCCCTCGATTCTAGTCTCTTGGTTTGGGAAAAGGGGGTAGCGGGACAGTCTGATTACCAATCTGGTAGCTGAGATGGTATGGTGGGTAGCTCACAATCCTCGAGCTCGGTGTTCTAGCTTGGACGGGCCGCGGCAGCGCCAGCAGGTCCCGGTGAAGGTGGTCGTTACACGGTCCGCGGCAGCGCCAGCAGGTCCCGATGAAGGTGGTCGTTACACGGTCCGCGGCAGCGCCAGCAGGTCCCGATGAAGGTGGTCGTTACAACGGTCCGCGGCAGCGCCAGCAGGTCCCGATGAAGGTGGTCGTTACAACGGTCCGCGGCAGCGCCAGCAGGTCCCGACGAGGATGGATGATGCAGAAGGCCGCGGCAGCGCCAGCAGGCAGGACGATAATTCACAAGGCAGGGCTACGGCAGCGCCAGTAGTCCGTCAAGGCTGAGTTCTTCTCGGTGTCTCTCGACTCCAGGATACAACTGCCTTCCTGCTCTGGAGCTGCCCTAGTTATAGGTCTGGCGCCCTTTGATGTCCGGACCCTCGCACTTGGAGGTCGGGGGGTCCGGGATGAGGGAGTCCAGACACCCAGCAGGGGGTGGAGCCAGCGCCCGGGGGAGCTGGAGGGCGATCGGCACCTGGCGGGGGAGAGCCATCGACACTTCTTTCTCCCATTGACCTGCCAAGTGGTCCGTTCACCTCCTGGGTGGATGGTGGTGCCGGGATGTCGGGGCCGGGCCAGGCCCAGGGTTAGGGTCGAGCTGAGGCCACGCGGCCTCGTGGCGCAGTGTCCAAGATGGCGGCTGATCCGGCCGGGGGAGCCAGTAGTGGTTCGGCCCCATGATACATGGATGTCCGGGGGCAGGAGTTCCGTTGGGAGACGGGGTGCGGGTTGCCCTTGTGGGTAACACCTGGGAGTCCGGGGCTTGGGCCTTGTCATGCGGGGAGGGAGCAAGCCCTTCATGTGGCCTGTCCAACATACATGTAGAACATTGTCTCTTACTAGCTTTAGTTTTGCCTCTGTTTATCTGTCTTCACTGTTGAAAAGAAGTGAAATGTACAGGCTTCTTAATGGCAGAGGACATATACACATCACCAAGTTTCCCAGACCTGTTGTACCTGCTGTCCAGAAACTGATGTTAGCCACCGAACAGCTTCACCGCCCCCCCCACCCCAAGTGAACATGGGTTATTTTATTTCACGCTTATAAGTCCCAACACTTCCTCATCCCTTGTACCCTCAAGATATGGAAACTTGGTGAAAGGAAGGGTGGAGTTATACCACACAACATTGATGTCATGACCTAATTCTCCAGGTCAAGGGCCAGCGATTGCTTCTCACGGTACTATCATGTACTGCCATAACATTAAACACATCTGTCTGGATTTCAAAAGCCCTGTTCTTTTTCCGCCTTCTCATACAGATCTCTTCTCTCATTCCGTGAGGAATCGCCAACATAGCCACATCCTCCTTCAACTGCAACACCCTTTGGAGTGCAGGAAATTGCTTGTGTTCCTTCGTATCCAACCTGATATCTGCACACTCACTCCACCATCATTCACTCTCAGCCTCTTTACATCCTCTTTTCTTAATCTTGTGCCTTGCATATTGCTTCCGACACACCCTCCAGCTTTTTCGCACTCAAATGCTACCAACCCGTCCACCCGCTTTTCAACAAAAAAACACTAATCCTGTCTACACAAAGGTATCACATTGGTGCTGCAATCTGGTGTGATGCAGAAAAATCCTTCACAAAACATTCAACCGCCCTGTCGAGAGAAGATCACCTTAAGTCTTCATGACCATATGTTATGACGGCTCTTTGGCGATGCAACCTTCATGAGCCATTACCAATGCCTTATTCCTTCTTCCCAGTATTGCCACCCGCAGGTCTAACTGTCTGGCCAAATCCCCATCCATTGTTAATTCATCTGCTAAACATACATAGCCATCTTTAGCCAAGGCCAGTTGACCTGCCAGAAGCAAACCTTCGTTGATGTAATGGATAACCCTGGATAGAATGAGCATTATTGGAACTCTGCGTCCTCGTCTCGTCTGTCAATGCTTCATTCAATGCTTTGTTCACCTGCTGACAAAACACTCTTTCTCTTCAGTCTTCATCATTGGCAACTTAATCTGTGACATCAAGGACAGTGAGTGGGACACAATTGTCAGTGACATTTCCGAACCGTGCAACATAGTCCATATTCTAAGAATATTTCAGAGACTGTCATGCCAGCTTGGAGTGACGCAACCGGCTCCTTTGGTGTTCAAGAGGTGTCGGGTTTTGGATTGGGCTGAGGTTTCTGTCCTGGTTTCAGTGCTGCCTGACGCAATCCACTCTTTCCTGTAGACCCAGTACCACCTACACAGGGCAAACAGTGCATGAAAATGAGGTGTCTTCCAGTAAGGTCACATGGGAGGAAAAGCACCAAAGGCAAAAAACCTCCAGTGTCAGATGGAAGATGTACTTGGGAAAACCGTTCAGAAGTTGATGCGAAGAATCGAGAGACTAGGAGAGACTTGCAGAAGACTCATGAAAACCATGAAACAGTGGAACAACTGTATAGAGCAAAGGGTGGAAAACGTGGTAGACTATAGCGTGCAATACTATTGGATGTATTGCATTGCACTGCACGTTTTTTTCCAAAATTCAGAAGCAGCCTGCTAGAGAGACAGGAAATGACTTCTTGGATTGGGAAGCAGCCATGGGAATCCACTGTGCTCACCGGATGATCTAGTCCATCTCTGCCTCTTCCTAAGAAACTGTGGGACAGAGAAGGCAACATCACGCATTCCAAAAACTAAGCAGATGACTTCCTGAAATAAACAGGCTTTCACAGACACCTTTTCCTCCTGGGATATTGCTTGCTGAGATTTAGACATTCAGGTGAACATGTTGTGTTCTCTGCTGCATCCTCAAGCCACCGCCAAAGGTCTATGAATGGCCTATGATTGGTAGGCAGGATAAACTCTGGTACCCATAGGTAGTTCCCACAGTGCTGCCCTCCCAACATGCCAGGTCCTCCCACTCACACAAAGTAACATGGTCCTACAGCAGTAGATTCAACTTCTTCGAGCCCCCTGTCATTTGCAGTAGTAATACTCACAATACACGTCTGCTCCCATCTGTCACAATTATGTATTTGTCAATTGCGTCAAAAGCTTTTAATGTTTTTGACTCTACTATATTCTCCTTAACTCAACCCAACACGTTTACACTTTTTGCTCCACACAATGTTGATATTATTTTTAAGTAAGAAACTTTTGGGTTCTGTCTTTTGTGATACAATTCTGGAAAATGATTGCGCCAGCCCCATGAATGAAATCTTCTGATCTGAGCCTCTCCAATGGCATGTCCCAAGCTCTACTGGCGGCAATGCTTGTTTAGCACATATGTCCCAAATACTCCACATCATCCACTGAGATTTTACTCTTCTCTCTTCTGGGAGTCATTCACTATCAGGGCCACTGAACACTCTTTCCAATGCCTCCTGTTGGTGCGCACTCACCCTAAATCCAAGCATGTCATCCTGAGTCTGCTGCTCTTGTAACTTACTGAAACTAGATGTACATGGCTCTTGGAAAGTGAACAGACGCTCGTACTTAGCTGACCACATTCTTTTATACCAAAGCGCACCCTGAAAAATGTCATGGCTGCCTGTGTTGGTCTGCCTGATGAACCAATGAGGGTATATCCAGTCTGTAAACAAGGAGCCCCCCCCTAAGGGAGCACGGCTATATTCAAGAGCAGGACGGGGTCTACAGAAATGTTGAGGCACCACAAATCCACATCCAATCTCGATGATTTAGGCCATGGGCATCAATCACTCCCAAGTTTTGATTTCTTCAGTTGTATCTAAGTGACATCCTCTCCTCAACTCTCTTGAGCTTCTTTCTGAACAGCGAGAACTCTGTGAACTTTGTCTACATAGGGTCGGCCGTCATCCCTCAGGACGATCTTGTGGCAGAACTACTTAAACTTCCCAGCATTTGCTAATAACATCCAGGATTTCACTCCCAAGTGGATGCAGAAGCCTTTCCATCCTCATTGGCACATGGATCTTGATACAGGTGAATGGGATCCAATATGACATTGACTTTTCTTCTATATTAAACCACAATATTCATCCTTCAAGGCATACACAAGGCCCTCATTGTTCATAAATCTCAGCATGGCGTCAACTCTACTGCCTCACACCCATGGAGCAAGATCTTACCTTCTATTTTAACCCTTGATCTAAAACCTCAATTGGGTGCTACTCCAATAAATTCGCCCTCTATAACTAGGTTAGAGGGAGATCTTGTACCTGCCATTACCCGTGTACCTTTAATACAATGCATAACCATGTCTTCCCGCCAAATACTCTCTTCCTGAATCCCTTCCGCCCTGCACCCACACTTTATCAGGGTGTTTCCGCTTCCTTCCCCAGGCACACCCTCGCATAATGCCCATTTGTTACCTTTATAACATGTTTGTGACCACGCTGAAACGTTTTTAGATTCCTTCCATGACATTTACTTCCTCTCTTCAAGCAGCTACTGTCCTCCCGCTCGTTCTTTACTCTCTTGTTTTGCCCTTAGGTTTACATTTGCCAACTCTGCTCCTCATGATGATGGTCACTTTTGACTCACACCATCAATTGTCTCATGCAAGATGCTGCATGTCAATGTTTTGGGGCTGTTTTCAGAGCCTGATCAAAGCTGGGATCATCGGTAGGCAACAATCTCTGTAGTGCTTTTTTCCTACTGTTTTTCTCAATGAACTGTTCTCTAATCCATCTCTTTAAACTCTAGTTAGTTGCATGTAGGAGCCAATGTTCCCAGCTGCCATGAAAGCGCACAGGACAAAATTTACATATTCTCCTTATGTCACAGATTCTTATTCACAAAGGTTCATTCATTGGTGGGGCCCATAACACCAACACGCTTCTCATCCACACAAAACTCACTTGAATCTGTACACAGAAGAAGGGCTGCTGGACAACGTGGGTACCTTATTACTTATCAGGACTATTTTTCTATTATTTATATTTACATTCTATATACAGTCTTCAGAATCCTGACTTTATCATCAAGGCACTCCACTGTTTGGTCGATGGACCAACTAGTTGGACTGGTTGATGGTGAATTAGAACCAGCTAAAACACAATTAAAGTCTAGAAAACATTTGAGATCTTCAATGATTAATTTAAGAACCAAACTCATTTCTTGTTATTTCGATTTTGTTTATCTAAATTATGAATCAATCCTTTTAGCCTTACATTTATATACTACAGCTCATAATTTGAAATTTTGATTTATTAAAGAGTAATTAAACATTTAGAAAACTCATTTAAGCATGTATTTAGAAAATTGCAGTAAATCATTTCCCAATGAACAGGCGACGAATAGCTTCAAGTCGAACCACCCAACAAGAACTCCCTCTCAAATGTTAACCCAAAGGCAAACGTAGCCGCAACTCCAACTGCAACTCTCGATCTTCTCCCGAACCCACTAACTCCAACTCCAACCAACTCTAACTCCAAAACCCAACTGCAACTTCCGAACTCCGAACTCGAACTCCGACTCTCTAACTCCGTAATGACAGATGAGGGTTTATTATACCTTTTTGTGCCTTACTTCATACAAATATGGCAACTTTTAGGGCAGACCAAATGTTCTGATTGGCCAGTTCCGGGTTATCAATAGTTCATTGCACTCTTCCCAGTGCAAACTGGTTCTGCATAGTGACTTGGCACAAAAGTTCACAAGTTGTCACGGTCTTTCCGATTCCCATGTGGGGACCAGCGAATGCATCTTTTCAAGGCAAAAGGGTCCTATGGACAGGTTCATTCTTTGTCTCTTCCTTGGTTCTCATATGGTCATCTTCTGGCTTGCGGTCAAGTCCCTAACACATCGACCTTGGCAAGGTCAAGAGTTCATTTCACCTCGTGATCTCCAAAGCTATCTGGGCATGCGCAGAAATCTAGAGCACAGGGTGGCATTTGCTTCAGAGAACGCCATCTTGAGTACTGCGGCCTAGTAGGCCCGAACTTTAACTAAGCAAAAATACGAGGCTTAAGATGGCGGGAGGGATGTGAGGACTGGATATCCCTCTACGCAGATGATGTTCTGATATACATAGCTTCTCCTGCGTGGTCTCTCAATGTACTACTTGATATCTGCCGGGCGATTGGATCAGTGTCGTAATACACGATTAACTGGGAGAAATAGGTTCTTTACGTCCTGTATGGCCCACCTCCTAAACTGCCCCGGGGTTGTATGGTCAAAATGGTAACAGATAGCTTTAAGTACCTTGGAATACATGTGACGTCAGACCCCGACGCGTTCCGGGCACTCAATCTCCAACCACCGCTACACAGGCTGCGACGTGATATTCGACACTGGAAGACGTTGCCGCTCATCCTACTGGGTAAGGCGGCGCTTTATAAAAAAGCGCTTTGCCTTGTTTCTTATATGCACTTCACAACACGCCATACTGTGTGCCCAACTCCTTCTTCAAGGCAATCAACTTGGAAGTTACCGATCTCCTTTGGGACAATAAACCTGAGAGGATAGCCATGTATAAACTCGTTAGGAGCAGGCACGATGGTGGAATTGCTCTTCCTGATATCCGGGAATACTATTGGGCCTCACAACTGAAGACAATCAAACAATGGCTCCATGTGCCGGATACAGATCCAGCATTTCGCTAAGACAGGGTGGCCTTGGGACCTGGAGGAATTAATAGGATGCTATATAATAAGGGAAAAATGAAAGGGATTCCTGGGCCGACTGCACACACGCTTCATGTCTGGCACGCAGCGACACAACACCTCAGATGGGCCGATAAACTTACGCGACACACCCCACTGTGGGACGCTGGTAGACTGGGCACCCTGGGAAATAGTAAAGGGTTTCAGAAATGGGACCGGATAGGAATTTCCAGGATAGGGGACCTATGGAAGGGGGGCAAGGTAGTCACCTTTACTTACCTGCAGGAGCACTATGAGATGGCCCCCGGGGAGCGGTTTCGATACTTGCAGGTGAAACACGCACTAGAAACATCACTTCCAGCAACAGATACACTCCCTGAATCATCCCCCTTAGAAGACCGACTCCTGACCGACTTTTTTTGCATAAAAAAGTAATTTCCCTCACGTACCAGAAACTCATCAATAGACCGACAGACCCCCTGACACAGCTACGAGTGACTTGGCAGGCGGAGGTCGGAGACATGGATGACTCGGACTGGCAGGAAGCCATTGCATCACCACGGGAGGTAGCGATCTCCTCGAAACTACGACTTATACAACTACAAATATTACATAGGACCTACTACACAAGAGTGACTCTACATAAGATTGGTAGGGCCTCAGACCAGTATTGCTTACGTAACTGTGCAGAGGTGGGTACATTCTATCACACTTTCTGGGAGTGCCCGGGGATCACATCGTATTGGAAAGCAGTAATGGACACCATCACTGAAGTCAGTGGAGGTACAGTTCCGCTCTCTCGCAAGTGCTGCCTTCTGAACATATGGAAGCCTACAGACCTTAACTATGTTGACCGACAATGGGCAATAACGGGGATGATGGTAGCAAAACGAAACGTAGCTCGGTACTGGGGAGTAACGCAGGCCCCAACTGTGACTGGCTGGTGTAACGACATGGATCTGATTATGTTTGCTGAAAAAGCTACATATGTCCATAGGGGCTGTCCCAGGAAATGGGGGAAACTGTGGAGCAAATGGAATGTGTATAGAGGTTATATATGTACTCCACCAATCATAGACCATGAATCAGACGATGAGATGGAGTAATTGCGAATGTGTAATCGATCTATCACTGTACACTGTAATGCCCATTGAGAAGTTTTCAGTGTATCTTTCTCTATATGTGAAATGTTTTACAGACTTTGTGTTAAATACAATAAAAAATGTAATAATAAATAATTGTATGATCGCTATTATAAATTTTTTTTAAAAACTAAGCGAAAATAGACATAGCAGAAATTAAAATTTAGAAATGAAGGTTCTAATGTTCAACCCACACTAATCCCAATATATATTAGTATTTTCCTAGCTTCAGAAACATTTAAAGTGATAATACTTACCATACGATAACTTTAAGCCACAATACAATCACGTAGCAGTATAAATCATGCAATTTTCTATCTCACCACAATCTAAAGTTAGTTTGCGTACCATTGTTAATTATTTAATTTTGCCATACAATTAGCAATTTAGTTCCATGTGTGTTTGTGTTTATCAAGGTGCATATATTGATTAGTACCACTTCCACTGCAAACATGTTATGTACATTAATTCTAGAATGATTACATAATTAATTTCATGCCAATTAGAGGAGGTATACAAAATCTTGTTTTACCTGCTCCATCGAAGGCATCAACCTGTCACCCAGGCTATTGTACTCTCTGGAAAAATGGACGGGTCTAGAACTCTACTTTCCTTCTCAGTTGATCCCCTTATAGGACATCTTGATCTCTGATGCAGAATCCTCTAATATATCACCTTAGCAGTCCCTCCAAGTTCCATGGTCTCTAAATACTTGTGAGCACATTTCTTGCTCCAAAATCTAGACCATTCTTTAAAAGTCAAACATCCTCCATGCAGTAAATACTTCCTCGCTAATTGCCTCTAAGTAGGACCCAGCCTGCTCCTTACGCTGTTTGCAGTGTAATGGAAGAGTTCCCAGCACAGATTGGGATGGTACTGGTGGCATCACACTTCTAATGCTGAACAGCGTTTCATCGGTGACGTCCACAGGCACCGTGTTTAGGGACTCCCCTCGCACATACCTCATATATGGAGTCCACAGGCTCATTGTGCTCGGTGCGCTATATTACCTTGTTCAGGTGTAAACATTGGCTGCAAGCTGCTTTAGATGTTGCCATGTCGCTAATAACTACCTGATAAGCATAGATGACCATCAGCAATGGGAAAAATGACTGCACCATCTGTCCATGTTTCTTCTTCAAGTCCATGCCACTGGCCGAGTAGAAGCACCGCCCTAAGATGCCTTCCTACAAACACAATATGGCATAGAGCTGCATATAATCTACGTACCTTCATGATTCAACAGTGCAATTGTGGCCTAGTTGAACAAAAGTTGAACCCCCATGACAGTTCCCTATGGAACTTGGAACACTTCATCCTACACTAAGCCCCATCGGTTGTTGTTTATGCCACAAATCGGCTTTGTTCGGCTTCTTCATAAACTCTCAGCCTGGTGTTTGTTGCCCGCCCATTTGTCGGAGTTGCTGTGTGTGGCTACTTTCCTTTTGTAAAACATTTGTGTTGGAAATGTCAGGGCCAGTAAATAAAATAAAAGATGGAGTCCTTTTTCAAGAGTCTGGAGTCCTTTAATCAAACCTAAGAGCAGTTGTTCTTGTACCCCTTCTTCCCAAGTTGCCTCAAGTGGTGGTGGTGGTGGTGGTGGTGCTGGTGCCACACTCTGGAGCTCTGCTCCCTTCCCAATGAGCAGAACAATAATATGCATGCCCAGTAGGGCCACTAATAGCACCACACACTGGGTATTGTGCTGAGGTCCCCAACACCAATCCTTGTGACTCCGCTCCTGCTTTACAGAAGAGCAAAGATTCTGCATTATTCAATCCATCGGGTCTCCGTCCAACACCTACAATATGTTGTTGCTCACTTAAGGAACTCACTCCAGGTGGGTGTGACCTACTTGAAGTCCTCTAGAAGGATTCCAAATCACTTTTGTACCAAATATAAGGCACATCAAGTGAGATCTTGCAGCCAACGTTTGATTCACCCTCGCCGTAGCTCAAATCACCCGCGTGAAATAGCACCGTGGCTTTCAAAACCTAGAGCTGTGGGAGCCTGCATGAGAAAACCTACTGAATGCCTACAGCTGTAACCTTGCCCTTCCTAACCAGGACGGTAGAGCCTGAAACTCTTCATTGGCTTTACAGTTTGTATCTAAGGCACCTGTGACAGTTTCCTCCCTCCCCTTCCTTCTAGCTAGCTGGAGTAAGCTTAACTCTGGCTCCAAAACCCTCCAGCAGCATGAAGACTCTTCACTAGTCCCTTCCTAGGCCTGTAAGGGCCAGCACCCACCTACGCCCTAGTGGCTGATTGGGTGTATGCTAGGCTAGTTACTTACCATGTGTTAGTGTCCAACCACACGTCTGGTGCTAGGTGGCATCACCAACAGGTTACCCTCTCAGATGCTCCTGTCTGGGTCTTTCCATGCCATGTCTGCGGGTGGAGAGTCCAGGCCACCTCTTACCTCTGGCAGAGTGTGAGTGTGTCTGCGTGCATATATCTGTGTTACTGCAGATGTGGCTGCGTGTGTGTGTGTGTGCGCGCGCCCCCGCATCTCTGCAATAGTATGCGCCTGTATGGCGGTGTGTAGTTGTGACACTGATTCTGTATGTATGACAGTTTCGTGACACACTCATACAGCCACGTGATGGTGTCGGAGACCATATGCGCCTGCATGGAAGTCTTGTTGAACTGTGTGACAGTGTGCATGTGACCGACCCTACAGTTGTGAGTTCATCCATTGTGCCTGTAGCTGTTATGACCGCTTGTATGTCATTGACCGGGTGTGGGCAGCTGTGTGAGTGGCATCTGCTGTATCATGTCACTGGCTTTCAGAGGGTCTACTCGCTGGGCAGATCTAGAGATGCACCAGGCTGTGGTGGGCCTTACCGGTTAGATATGTTATTGCTGGTTCTGTTGTATGTAAGTAAGTGTGTTGATGCCCCATACAAAGGCACTGGACGGAGAGGCGGTGGGATGCTTGCGTCTGTCCCCAGGTATCATCACCTGGACATCTTGAGTACTCCTTGGGTACTGTGCTCCTGGTTCTGATTGGTTTACTCCTTCTACTCGTCTCCCGACAGAGTAATCCACCCAGCAGTATTAATCTGGAATTCTGCCCTGTTCGGGCCTTAACCAATCTATTGCTCTTTCCTGGCTTCAGAGAGTGTTTACTACAACATGAATCTCTCTTCTTTTTCAGAACGTGACTGCAAACACCACCCAGCTGAGCGCCAGCGAAGCCTTCTGGAAGTAGGTGCTTGCATGGGGTCTTTCATACACCTGCATGAGGGTGGGGTCATGACGTGGGCGAGACATGCAGGGTGGGGGACAGGGCATTAGCCATAAGACCTGCTTACTGTAGAAAAGGTACATGTATCAGAGATTCCTAAACGTCCCGCTGCCTGACCAGAGCGCGCTGCAATATGACCAGACCCAGTGCCCAAAAGTCCTTGAAAATGTACTACGATTTAGACAACAAAAACGTCATGGACACAAATGCTTGAATTAATTTCACCACTTGTAATTCCCTGTTCACATTCCATTCCGTTGTTATGGACTCATTTTGGCAGTTACAGATTGATGGGACCAACCATGTGCAGATCAGTGTTGGCAACACCCCAAAGGGCATGCCCAAGAGTGAGCTGGCATGCTGAGCCCCTCCTGAATCTGAACCCAAGCACCCACAGGCTAGTTTCAGCCTTCTTGGGTCTCACCAGCGCGGTGCAGCTTGAGTCCGTGTCACAGCAGGCTTGGGAGCCACAGCTGGGGTTCACCTCCCACCGAGGGAGACCCGGTCACCCCTCTGCTTCTTTTTCTCCCTTCCTCATATATTAGTATTGTTTAATATTGGTGCATGTATCGCAATCAACATTTGTATCTCAATAAGGGTCCATGCTGGACTTGCATGTCACTGTATTTGCTGTTATTTTTTCAGTACTATATGCCAATAAAAATAAATGCTAGAAAATAATTTAAAAAAGACGACACAATAGAGATGCCTGGAAAGGCTTGCATCAATCTGACCGTTCATTGGTGACATCCTGTGGGAATTACAATTGGGCACAAGCCCTGCGATGCTAACTTGGACCACTTTTACGAAAAGTCACTATTTAACCTATAAAACATCCTCATATATGTTAAAGGGAGCCACCGACAAAAACAGCGGAAAAGATGTAACATACAAAGTGCTTGTATTTGCCCGAGGTGGGCAGTGAATTGGCCTTGGGTAGGTTGGGTAGTGGTGGTGCATGCTGGGACTGTGAGTGTGGTTTAGGAGCAAGTGCAAGGCACACTTGGAGCAGTACTGCTGGACAGTGGGGTTAAAAAATGGATGGTGAGGGGTAAAGGATGAAGGATTTAAAGCTTGGCAGGGGATGGAAACTGGCACATTTGGGAGACACACATTTGGCACTTGATGTACTGTGCTTGTGTTACGCACGCTGCTGGAGTGGATGCAGAGTGTGGCAGGACAGGATGGACTGTATCACTTGTGGCTGATGCATGTTTCCACGGTAGGATGTGTGTGTGTGACGCGTTCTGCTGGAGTGGATGGAGAGTGTGGTAAGACAGGATGGACTGTACCATTTGTGGCTGTAGCATGTTTCCACGATAGGGTGTATCTGTGTGATGCGCGCTGCTGGAGCGAATGCAGAGTGTGGTAGGACATGATGGACTGTACCACTTGTGGCTGACGCATGTTTCCACGGTAGGATGTGTGTGTGTGTGACGTGTTCTGCTGGAGCGGATGGAGTGTGGTAAGACAGGATGGACTACCATTTGTGGCTGTAGCATGTTTGCACGGTAGGGTGTATCAGTGTGACGCGCGCTGTTCGAGCGGATCCAGAGTGTGGTAGGACATGATGGACTGTACTACTTGTGGCTGATGCATGTTTCCACGGTAGGATGTGTGGTGTGACGCGTTCTGCTGGAGCGGATGCAGAGTGTGGCAGGACAGGATGGACTGTACCATTTGTGGCTGTAGCATGTTTGCACTTTAGGGTGTATCTGTGTGACACACACTGCTGGAGCGGATGCAGAGTGTGTTATTAAAGGATCAATTAATCAGGGATTTGTTAAGGGCGCTACTCACCCGCAAGGGTCTCAAGGCACTGGGGGATATCGTACAGCTACGTCTTACCTAAAGACTTGAGGCTCTTCCTGAAGGCATGCAGAGTGGTGGAACGTCTGATGCTGAGTGGGAGTTCATTCCTGGTCTTAGCTGCGATGTAGGAGTTCCACTTGTTCTGGCTCTGCGGATGCGAGGGGTTTCGGCAAGGACGAGGTCGGTGGAGCGGAGGCTTCTCTTGGTTGTGTAGAAGGGGACTCTTTTGTTGAGGTGCTGGGGTCCGGTGTTGTGGAGGGATTTGTAGGCGTGAGTGACTAGCTTGAAGGTTACTCTCTTTTCGACGGGTAACCGGTGGAGGTCTCGTAGGTGCTGGGTGATGCAGTCATGTCGTGGGATGCCGAGGACGAGTCTGGCGGCAGTGTTCTGGATGGTCTGGAGTTTTTGGAGCACGGTTTTGTTGATATTGGCATTGAATGTGTTTCCATAGTCCAGTCTGCTGGTTATGCGTGTGTGGGTGACGATCTTTCTGGATTCTGGGGGGATCCATTTGAAGGTCTTGTGGAGGATGCGGGCAGTGTTGAAGCACGTGGAGGAGACGGTGTTGACCTGTCCGGTCATGGTGAGGGATGAGTAGAGTATGATGCCGAGACTGCGGGCGTTGTGCATAAGTGTGGGGGGTTGCCGAGGGCGGTGAGCCACCAGGTGTTTTCCTATGCGGAGGGGGTGGGTCCGAGGACGAGGACTTCTGTCTTCTCTGAGTTGAGCTTCAGGAAGCTGCTGGCCATTCAGGAGGCGAAGTCTTTCATTCCTTCCTGAAAGCTGAGTCTGGTGGTGTCTGGTTCCTTTGTGAGTGAGAGGATGAGATGGGTGTTGGCGTAGGATACTATGCTGAGTTAGTGCTGTCTGATGATGGCAGCGATGAGGGCCATGTAGATGCTGAAGATTGTGGGGCTGAGCGATGATCCTTGGGGTACTCTGCAGGTGATCTCTGTGGGTTCGGAGAGGAAGCGTGGGAGTCTGATTCTTTGGGTTCGGCCAGTGAGGAAAGAGCGGATCCGGTCAAGGGTGGTTCCCTGTATGCCGGCGTCATGGAGTCTGGTGGTGAGTGGTGAGTGTGCGGTGGGAGATGGTGGCGAAGTCTGCAGAGAGGTCTAGTAGGACGAGGGTCATGGTCGAGGAGAGTTTGGATGTCATCTGTGGCGGCTAGGAGGGCGGTCTTGGTGCTATTGTTGCTGGGGAATCCGGCTTGGGAGGAGTCGAGGATGGAGTTAGCTTCGATGAAGTTCGTGAGCTGGATGTTGACAATCTTCTCAGTTACTTTGGCTGTGAAGGGGAGGAGAAAGGATGGACTGTACCAATAGTGGCTGTAGCATGTTTGCACTGTAGGGTGTATCTGTGTGATGCACGCTGCTGGAGCAGATGCAGAGTGTGGTAAGACTGGATGGACTCTACCACTTGTGGCTGTAGCATGTTTGCACTGTAGGGTGTATCTGTGTGATGCATGCTGCTGGAGCAGATGCAGAGTGTGGTAGGACAGGATGGACTCTACCACTTGTGTCTGTAGCAAGTGTTTCACTGTAGGATGTGTGTGTGATGCACGTGGCTACAACGGGTGGCAAGTGTGGTAGAAGAAAGTGTAGAATGTGGTGGTTGCAGGGAGGGGGTATTAGTGTTAACTGGAGAGTGAACAAGAGGCTGGTGTGAGAGTGGATGCGGTAGAGGCGGCAGCAAGGGAATGTGGTCTGGAGGCTGCAGGGACTCCGAGGGGCGGCGAGGGCCCCCGAGGCCTGTTGGTGGTAGTAGCAGCGGGCAGGGTGCTGCCAGGGCCGGATAAAGGTGAAACGAACAGTTTTTAGGCAAGGCTCAGGTGTGAAAGGCAGTGAGTACAAGTGAGCAGCCATTTTGCACTTTATCTAGTCGACCTCCATATTGCACTTGGTAAGCCAAAGCTTCACCAGCATCCGTGTTTGGTGAACTCTTAGACTTTGATGCCTGTCTCCAGACCCCTTTGTATTTTTAGATGGCTGTGGAAGGCAGTTTTGCAATGAGATCAAATATTCACCTGTGGAACAAATGCTTCGCCTACCCTTGAAAGTGAGTGGTATTGGCAGAGTCCCCTCATTTCAAAATATAAGGAGTGAACGGAGGTAATGCTCTGCGATAGCCGCTCGCTTCCGCTAGGGGGCGCTGCTGCTTAACAGACCGTGCACAGGCCGCCTACCTCAGAACATGGGCCATGTCGCGCCTCGCTTTTCTCACCCCTCTGGGCTATCGTTCCTGTATTATTAAGGCAAATATTTGTCTCCAAATTAGCCGTGTTGTTAGAAAGGATAGACGGACCGGGAGGGTCGGCCGGGGTCAGGAGGAGAGGTCTCCGGGGAGAGCCGTCTCCAGCGATCGTACAGACAAGTAACTTCCCCCCCACAGACAGATACCACACACGGATAAGGTTCAGTGTTCTTTATAAGCACTTCTTAAGGTACGGTTGAATGGTACAAGGAGGTCTGGACTCCGGGGTCCCCTCGATTCAAGTCTCTCAAAGCAGGGTAAGGGGTAGCGGGACAGTCTGTCTACCAGTCAGGTAGGTTGGATGAGAGGATGATTAGCTCACAATCCTCGAGCTTAGTTGGTACGGGCCGCGGCAGCGCCAGCAGGTCCCGGAAAGATGGTCGATGTACGGTCCGCGGCAGCGCCAGCAGGTCCCGGTGAGGATGGTCGTTACAACGGGCCGCGGCAGCGCCAGCAGGTCCCGACGAGGATGGATGTTGTAGAAGGCCGCGGCAGCGCCAGCAGGCAGGACGATGGTTCACAAGAGCGGGCTACGGCAGCGCCAGTAGTCCGTCAAGGCTGAGTTCTCTCGGTGTCTCTCGACTCCAGGATACAACTGCCTTCCTGCTCCGGAGTTGCCCCAGTTATAGGGCAGGCGCCCTTTGATGTCCGGACCCTCGCACTTGGAGGTCGGAGGGCCCGGGATGAAGGTGTCCAGACACCCAGCAGGGGGTGGAGCCAGCGCCTGGGGGGGCTGGAGGCGATCGGCACCTGGCGGGGGAGGAGCTCTTGACACTTCGTCCTCCTATTGACCTGCCAAGTGGTCCGCTCACCTCCCGGGTGGATGGTGGTGCCGGGATGTCGGGGCCGGCCAGGCCCGGGGTTAGGGTCGGGGCGAGGCCATGCGGCCTCGTGGTGCAGGGCCCAAGATGGCGGCTTGAACCGGCCGGGGGAGCCGGTGGGGCTGGGCCCCGTGATGAGTAGAGGTCCGAGGGCAGAAGATCCGTCGGGAGACGGGGTACAGGTGCTTTTCGTGGATTATGCCTGGTGGGCCGGAGCTCGGGCCCTGTCGTGCGGGGAGGGAGCAAGCCCTTCGTGTGGCCTGTCCAACATGCGTCCCCCCCAGCTGAAGGCGGGGAGAGTCACCCATCTCCTTGGGGACTCTCTTCGTCGAGGCGGAAAAAGCGGGACAGGCCATCCGCGTTGGCGTGGTCTTGGCCTGGTCGGTGCTCTACAGTGAAGTCCATTCCCTGCAGGGAAATGGACCAGCGCAAGAGTTTTGGGTTCTCCCCCCGCATCTGCATCAGCCACTGCAGGGGTCGATGGTCGGTCTGTACCCGGAAGTGGGTACCGAAGAGATAGGGCCGGAGCTTTTTGAGGGCCCACACCACTGCGAAGGCCTCCCTCTCGATGGTGCTCCAGCGCTGTTCTCGGGCCAGGAGACGTCGACTGATGAAGGCCACCGGCTGGTCATGACCTTCGGGGTTTAACTGAGAAAGGACGGCTCCGATGCCGTGGTCGGAGGCATCGGTCTGTACCACGAATTCCCGACCGTAATCGGGGGCCTGGAGCACAGGGGCGGTGCACAGGGCGGCCTTCAGCTTCTCGAAGGCCGCTTGACAATCGGGGGTCCAGTTAATCCGCTTCGGTTGGTTCTTGGACGTGAGACCCGTGAGGGGCCCCACGATGCTGCCGTAGTCCTTCACGAACCGCCGGTAGTAGCCGGTGAGCCCCAAGAAGGCTCGGACCTCGGTCTGGGTGACGGGGGGCTGCCAGGACTGGATGGCAGCAATCTTAAGTTGTAGCGGGGCCACCAGCCCGCTTCCCACTTGGTGCCCAAGGTAGGTCACAGACCCTTGGCCAATTTGGCACTTGCCGGCCTTAATTGTGAGGCCGGCCCGCTGGAGGGCCTGCAGGACCTCGTGGAGGTGACGGAGGTGGTCGGGCCAGTGGCGGCTGTATACAGCGATATCGTCCAGGTAGGCAGCGCTGAACTCTTCGAGCCCCGCCAAGACCTGGTTCACGAGGCGTTGAAACGTGGCGGGGGCATTCTTCATGCCGAAGGGCATGACCTTGAATTGGTAGTGGCCATCGGGGGTAGAGAAGGCTGACCGTTCCTGAGCCCTGGGTGTGAGGCCGATCTGCCAGTAGCCCGCTGTTAGGTCGAAGATACTGAGGTAGCGGGCGGCCCCCAGCCGGTCGATCAGCTCGTCTGCTCGGGGGATCGGATGAGCGTCGGTCCGGGTGACAGCGTTCAAGCCCCGGTAGTCGACGCAGAATCTCAGTTCAGGTGCGGTGCCGGGGGCAGCGGCTTTGGGGACCAATACAACCGGACTGGCCCAGGGACTGTCCGAGGGCTCGATGACCCCGATTGTGAGCATATTGGCCACCTCCTCCTGTATGCAGGCCCGTACCCGATCTGGTACGCGGTAGGCCCGGTGTCGGACAGGGGGACTGTCCCCGGTGTCCACGTCGTGCAAACACCAAGGGGTGACCCCGGGGGTGAGGGAGAACAGGGTAGCGAACTGCAGCAGGAGGTTCCGGCAGCCCTGGCGTTGCTCCGAAGTGAGGGCGTCAGAGAGCCGGACCCCGTCCACGGAGCCGTCATTCTCCCGAGTCTTCAGAAGATCCGGGAGGGGTTCGGAGTCTTCCTCTGCCCCACTGTCCGTAGCCATCAGGAGGCTGAGTTCTGAGCGCACACAGTGTGGTTTGAGTCGGTTGGTGTGGAGGACCCGAAGGGGGTTCCGGGAGGTCCCCAGGTCGATGAGGTAAGTGACGGGGCTTTTGCGCTCGACCACTTTGAAGGGCCCCGTCCACTTATCTTGCAAGGCACATGGTTCGGTGGGGGACATCACCCATACTTGTTGTCCAGGCTCGAACTCAACGGAGGAGGCATTGTGATCATACCACTTCTTCATGTCCTCCTGGCTGGCCTCGAGGTTCGCCTTGGCCATCTCTCTGAAGCGCCGGGTCTGGTTGCGTAGGGCCAGGAGGTATTTGAAGACGTCTGGAGGGGTCTTTAGGGGGGCCATCTCCCAACCTTCTTTTACTAGGCTGAGGGGCCCTCGCACAGGGTGCCCGTACAGGAGTTCGAAAGGGCTAAAACCGAGGGACTTCTGGGGAACTTCGCGGTAGGCGAAGAGGAGGCACGGGAGTAGTACATCCCACTGGCGACGGAGGGGCTCTTCCAATCCCCCAATCATCCCCTTGAGGGTGCGGTTAAAACGCTCCACTAGTCCGTTCCCTTGGGGGTGATAGGGGGTCGTGAATCTGTAGGTGACCCCGCATTGTTGCCAGAGGGACTTCATGTATTTGGATATAAAGTTCGTGCCTCGGTCGCTGACGACTTCTCGGGGGAAGCCTACCCGGGAAAAGATCCCCATTAGGGCCCGGCCAACCACCGGAGCTGTCACGGTCCGTAGGGGCACCGCCTCGGGGTAGCGGGTGGCATGGTCCACCAGTACTAAGATGAACCTGTGTCCTTGTGCCGTGCGGGGGTCCAGAGGCCCCACGATGTCTATCCCCACCCTCTCGAACGGGGTGGTGACCACCGGGAAGGGTTGCAGAGGGGCTTTCAGCTTCCGACCACTCTTCCCGCTGGCTTGGCATGTGGGGCAAGATCGGCAGTGGTTCAGGACGTCGTTCCTCATCTTCGGCCAGAAAAAGTGGGTCACTAGGCGGCTGTACGTTTTATCTTGGCCCAGGTGTCCAGCCAGGGGGACATCGTGGGCCAGGTTGAGCAGAAAGTCTCTGAAGCGGAGAGGTACCACCAGTACTCGACCGGCCCCCAGCTCGGCGATTCTTTGCTCGCTGTATAGCAGGTCGTTATCCCAGTAGACCCAGTGAGTTCCGGTGGAGTCCCCTGCGTTCTGGGCGCTGGCTTGTTTGCGGAGTCCCTCGAGGGAGGGACAGGTCTTTTGTTCCTGGCGGAACTGTGCTTGGGTGGGCCCCCCCTCTTGACGCCACTGAGCCAGGTCAGGAAGGTCCTGGGGTTGCGCGTCCCCTTCGGCCGTCGGGTCTGGGAGGCTGGCCTCGTCGTTGTCTTCTACTGGGGCGACTGGGGGCGGAGGTGCTGGCCACTCTGGTTCTTCTGATCGAGGGACGGCACGGGCGGCCATGGACCGGGTGGTTATGCAGGCCCAGTCCGGGAGGCCCAGCATCCCCAGGTGCTCTCTTCTCTCAACGGTGGCCCACGGGGAACTCTCGAGGTCATTCCCCAGGAGGCAGTCCACGGGGGCATCGTCCCGGACCGTCACCTTCAACAGGCCGGAGACCCCTCCCCATTCGAATGGAACGCAGGCCATTTGACACATACTTTCAGAGTTGTCTGCCGAGCGGACGGGGCAGAGAATGTTCGGCAGGATCTGCTCGGGCTTCACCAGGTGACAGCGGACGGCCGTCACACTGGCGCCTGTGTCACGCAAGGCCTCGGCTCGCTGTCCATTAATGGTCACCCACTGACCGTATTTCCTGGTGTTAGCGGGTAGGGGAGCCCGCGGGACCATGTCTCTTCCCCCTAAGCACGCCAGGACCATGGCGGCCGGTTCCCACTCTTGCTGGGCCGGCTCATACTCCTCTGGTTCCTCCAATGATCGCTCTTCCCCCAGGGCGGCGGCAGCTACCTGGCGGGGCTTGGGTGTTTGGTTCTGCGGGCAGCTCGGGTCATTGGCGTAGTGGCCGACTCGTTGGCATCGGTGGCACGTGACGTTGGCTCGGACCCCAGGACGCCACGGGGGGTTGCCCCGACCGGCCGGAGCCGGGGTGCTGGCCACGGGTGTTGCGGGCAAGGCGTCTCTCCCTCGCCCCTGGCCCCCTCCTCCTCCCCGAGGACGGTGCTGGCCTTGGTTGTTTCTGTTCTGTTCGTGTGGCCCCCTCCGGCCCACTCGGGTGCTTTCCCATCGGTCAGCTTCGGGGGCGAGCTGCCGGGGGTCAGTCAGCTTACTGTCGAGGAGGTGCTGCCTGAGCTCGACGAAGCAGTTGTTCGACAGGTGCTCCCATACCATCAGGTTAAAGAGTTGTTCGTAGGTGGTGACCTGGCTCCCCTTTATCCACCCCTCGAAGGCACGGCTGAAATAGTTCACGTATTCTACCCAAGTTGTACCTGGGATCCGGGTGCAATCTCTGAACCTCTGGCGGTACATCTCGGGTGTGAGGCCGTAGCGGGTGAGGAGGGCAGCCTTCATGTGGTCGTAGGACGACATTTGGTGATCTGGGAGCTGCAGTAGGGCATCGCGCCCCTCGTTGATAAACCTCCCCCAGAGTCCGGCTCCCCAATCACTCCGGTCGATCCGGTGGGAGGTCATGGCGATCTCGTAGGCTTTAAACCACTGTTGTATGTCGTCTTCTCGGACATACTCGCGGACAACATCCTTGGGGATGTGGACTTTTTTCTCGATCGGCCCCGGGGTGCGTGGTCGCTCAGGCACCCCCAGTTCTTTATTCTGTTTCCGAAGTTCTATTTCCGCCAGTTTGCGCTCGTGCTCGAGCGTTATTTTTTTTTCCTCCAGCTCTCTCTGTCTCTGCTTCTCTTCTCGTTCATCTCGGAGCCGCATGTGCTCGAGGTTGAGTTTCTGTTCAGCTAACTTGAGTTCCCCATCCATCTTGAGTCGTGCCATTTCCAACTCGTGCAATCTGGTTCTTTCTCTTTCTCGGATCTCCTCCTGCGAGAGGCCCGTTCCCCGCTCCTCGGGAGCCGTGGCGTTCCCCTCTGGTGTGATGCTGCTTTGGTCGGAGGGTCCGGCGACCCCAGTTTCTGTCCACGACTCTAGGGCGTGCTTTAGATCATCTTTGGTACTCAGGCCGGTGGTAGCAATGCCAAGTTCTATGCAGAATTGTCTCAGTTCGCGGTGGTTGTATTCTTCTAATTTATCCATTTGGAATTTCTCGGTGGAGTTGCTATCTTTGGCTGACATCGTGTTGTTGTCGTGGGGTGAGCTACTCTCTGTACGATTACGCGTTGATTCGGATCGCGCCGCTGGCCACCAATGTTAGAAAGGATAGACGGACCGGGAGGGTCGGCCGGGGTCAGGAGGAGAGGTCTCCGGGGAGAGCCGTCTCCAGCGATCGTACAGACAAGTAACTTCCCCCCCACAGACAGATACCACACACGGATAAGGTTCAGTGTTCTTTATAAGCACTTCTTAAGGTACGGTTGAATGGTACAAGGAGGTCTGGACTCCGGGGTCCCCTCGATTCAAGTCTCTCAAAGCAGGGTAAGGGGTAGCGGGACAGTCTGTCTACCAGTCAGGTAGGTTGGATGAGAGGATGATTAGCTCACAATCCTCGAGCTTAGTTGGTACGGGCCGCGGCAGCGCCAGCAGGTCCCGGAAAGATGGTCGATGTACGGTCCGCGGCAGCGCCAGCAGGTCCCGGTGAGGATGGTCGTTACAACGGGCCGCGGCAGCGCCAGCAGGTCCCGACGAGGATGGATGTTGTAGAAGGCCCCGGCAGCGCCAGCAGGCAGGACGATGGTTCACAAGAGCGGGCTACGGCAGCGCCAGTAGTCCGTCAAGGCTGAGTTCTCTCGGTGTCTCTCGACTCCAGGATACAACTGCCTTCCTGCTCCGGAGTTGCCCCAGTTATAGGGCAGGCGCCCTTTGATGTCCGGACCCTCGCACTTGGAGGTCGGAGGGCCTGGGATGAAGGTGTCCAGACACCCAGCAGGGGGTGGAGCCAGCACCTGGGGGGGCTGGAGGCGATCGGCACCTGGCGGGGGAAGAGCTCTTGACACTTCGTCCTCCTATTGACCTGCCAAGTGGTCCGCTCACCTCCCGGGTGGATGGTGGTGCCGGGATGTCGGGGCCGGCCAGGCCCGGGGTTAGGGTCGGGGCGAGGCCATGCGGCCTCGTGGTGCAGGGCCCAAGATGGCGGCTTGAACCGGCCGGGGGAGCCGGTGGGGCTGGGCCCCGTGATGAGTAGAGGTCCGAGGGCAGAAGATCCGTCGGGAGACGGGGTACAGGTGCTTTTCGTGGATTATGCCTGGTGGGCCGGAGCTCGGGCCCTGTCGTGCGGGGAGGGAGCAAGCCCTTCGTGTGGCCTGTCCAACACGTGTTCATAAAATGATTGGGGGAAGGGGGCTGGGTCATATAAGGTGGGACGTCGTGCGGTGAGCTCATCCACTGCTGAAGTGCATTCCTTTAGATTCATTTTAATACAGATGGGTTATTTTAAAATGCAACAAACCCTTATGGATACAGAATTAGACAACCTGGGCTCACACCGCTTACGTTGCTTTCGTCCCATTCTCCAGATTCTGCCCTTATGCCCATACAGCGCCACACCTGTTCCCTGTCCCTTATCACACACTGTCCCATTGCCCATACCCTGCCCCCTCCTCTCCCTGCCACTTCTGTTCACACACTGCCCCATTTGTCACATACTCCCCCTTCTGCTCAAACAGCCTTTTGCTACTTGCCCCTTCTGAAGACACTGCCCCCTGCTCCACGCACTGCCCCCTGCTCCACGCACTGCCCCCTGCTCCACGCACTGCCCCCTGCTCCACGCACTGCCCCCTGCTCCACGCACTGCCCCCTGCTCCACGCACTGCCCCCTGCTCCACGCACTGCCCCCTGCTCCACGCACTGCCCCCTGCTCCACGCACTGCCCCCTGCTCCACGCACTGCCCCCTGCTCCACGCACTGCCCCCTGCTCCACGCACTGCCCCCTCTGCTCCACGCACTGCCCCCTCTGCTCCACGCACTGCCCCCTCTGCTCCACGCACTACCCCCTGCTCCACGCACTGTCCCCCCTGCTCCACGCACTGTCCCCTCTGCTCCACGCACTGCCCCCTCTGCTCCACTCACTGCCCCTCTCTGCTTCACACACTGCCCCATTTGTCACATACTCCCCCTTCTGCTCAAACAGCCTTTTGCTACTTGCCCCTTCTGAAGACACTGCCCCCTGCTCCACGCACTGCCCCCTGCTCCACGCACTGCCCCCTGCTCCACGCACTGCCCCTCTGCTCCACGCACTGCCCCTCTGCTCCACGCACTGCCCCCTCTGCTCCACGCACTGCCCCCTCTGCTCCACGCACTGCCCCCTCTGCTCCACGCACTGCCCCCTCTGCTCCACGCACTGCCCCCTCTGCTCCACTCACTGCCCCTCTCTGCTTCACACACTGCCCCATTTGTCACATACTCCCCCTTCTGCTCAAACATCCTTTTGCTACTTGCCCCTTCTGAAGACACTGCCCCCTGCTCCACGCACTGCCCCCTGCTCCACGCACTGCCCCCTGCTCCACGCACTGCCCCCTGCTCCACGCACTGCCCCCTGCTCCACGCACTGCCCCCTGCTCCACGCACTGCCCCCTCTGCTCCACGCACTGCCCCCTCTGCTCCACGCACTGCCCCCTCTGCTCCACGCACTGCCCCCTCTGCTCCACGCACTGCCCCCTCTGCTCCACGCACTGCCCCCTCTGCTCCACGCACTGCCCCTCTCTGCTCCACGCGCTGCCCTCCACGCACTGCCCTCCACGCACTGCCCCTCTCTGCTCCACGTACTGCCTCTCTCTGCTCCACGCACTGCCCCTCTCTGCTCCACGCACTGCCCCTCTCTGCTCCACGCACTGCCCCTCTCTGCTCCACGCACTGCCCCTCTCTGCTCCACGCACTGCCCCTCTCTGCTCCACGCACTGCCCCCCTCTGCTCCACGCACTGCCCCCCTCTGCTCCACGCACTGCCCCCCTCTGCTCCACGCACTGCCCCCCTCTGCTCCACGCACTGCCCCCCTCTGCTCCATGCACTGCCCCCCTCTGCTCCCTGCGGCACACTGTTGGACAGGCCACACGAAGGGCTTGCTCCCTCCCCGCACGACAGGGCCCGAGCTCCGGCCCACCAGGCATAATCCACGAAAAGCACCTGTACCCAGTCTCCCGACGGATCTTCTGCCCTCGGACCTCTACTCATCACGGGGCCCAGCCCCACCGGCTCCCCCGGCCGGTTCAAGCCGCCATCTTGGGCCCTGCACCACGAGGCCGCATGGCCTCGCCCCGACCCTAACCCCGGGCCTGGCCGGCCCCGACATCCCGGCACCACCATCCACCCGGGAGGTGAGCGGACCACTTGGCAGGTCAATAGGAGGACGAAGTGTCAAGAGCTCTTCCCCCGCCAGGTGCCGATCGCCTCCAGCCCCCCCAGGCGCTGGCTCCACCCCCTGCTGGGTGTCTGGACACCTTCATCCCGGGCCCTCCGACCTCCAAGTGCGAGGGTCCGGACATCAAAGGGCGCCTGCCCTATAACTGGAGCAACTCCGGAGCAGGAAGGCAGTTGTATCCTGGAGTCGAGAGACACCGAGAGAACTCAGCCTTGACGGACTACTGGCGCTGCCGTAGCCCGCTCTTGTGAACCATCGTCCTGCCTGCTGGCGCTGCCGCGGCCTTCTATAACATCCATCCTCGTCGGGACCTGCTGGCGCTGCCGCGGCCCGTTGTAACGACCATCCTCACCGGGACCTGCTGGCGCTGCCGCGGACCGTACATCGACCATCTTTCCGGGACCTGCTGGCGCTGCCGCGGCCCGTACCAACTAAGCTCGAGGATTGTGAGCTAATCATCCTCTCATCCAACCTACCTGACTGGTAGACAGACTGTCCCGCTACCCCTTACCCTGCTTTGAGAGACTTGAATCGAGGGGACCCCGGAGTCCAGACCTCCTTGTACCATTCAACCGTACCTTAAGAAGTGCTTATAAAGAACACTGAACCTTATCCGTGTGTGGTATCTGTCTGTGGGGGGTAAGTTACTTGTCTGTACGATCGCTGGAGACGGCTCTCCCCGGAGACCTCTCCTCCTGACCCCGGCCGACCCTCCCGGTCCGTGTATCCTTTCTAACATTGGTGGCCAGCGGCGCGATCCGAATCAACGCGTAATCGTACAGAGAGTAGCTCACCCCACGACAACAACACGATGTCAGCCAAAGATAGCAACTCCACCGAGAAATTCCAAATGGATAAATTAGAAGAATACAACCACCGCGAACTGAGACAATTCTGCATAGAACTTGGCATTGCTACCACCGGCCTGAGTACCAAAGATGATCTAAAGCACGCCCTAGAGTCGTGGACAGAAACTGGGGTCGCCGGACCCTCCGACCAAAGCAGCATCACACCAGAGGGGAACGCCACGGCTCCCGAGGAGCGGGGAACGGGCCTCTCGCAGGAGGAGATCCGAGAAAGAGAAAGAACCAGATTGCACGAGTTGGAAATGGCACGACTCAAGATGGATGGGGAACTCAAGTTAGCTGAACAGAAACTCAACCTCGAGCACATGCGGCTCCGAGATGAACGAGAAGAGAAGCAGAGACAGAGAGAGCTGGAGGAAAAAAAAATAACGCTCGAGCACGAGCGCAAACTGGCGGAAATAGAACTTCGGAAACAGAATAAAGAACTGGGGGTGCCTGAGCGACCACGCACCCCGGGGCCGATCGAGAAAAAAGTCCACATCCCCAAGGATGTTGTCCGCGAGTATGTCCGAGAAGACGACATACAACAGTGGTTTAAAGCCTACGAGATCGCCATGACCTCCCACCGGATCGACCGGAGTGATTGGGGAGCCGGACTCTGGGGGAGGTTTATCAACGAGGGTCGCGATGCCCTACTGCAGCTCCCAGATCACCAAATGTCGTCCTACGACCACATGAAGGCTGCCCTCCTCACCCGCTATGGCCTCACACCCGAGATGTACCGCCAGAGGTTCAGAGATTGCACCCGGATCCCAGGTACAACTTGGGTAGAATACGTGAACTATTTCAGCCGTGCCTTCGAGGGGTGGATAAAGGGGAGCCAGGTCACCACCTACGAACAACTCTTTAACCTGATGGTATGGGAGCACCTGTCGAACAACTGCTTCGTCGAGCTCAGGCAGCACCTCCTCGACAGTAAGCTGACTGACCCCCGGCAGCTCGCCGCCGAAGCTGACCGATGGGAAAGCACCCGAGTGGGCCGGAGGGGGCCACACGAACAGAACAGAAACAACCAAGGCCAGCACCGTCCTCGGGGAGGAGGAGGGGGCCAGGGGCGAGGGAGAGACACCTTGCCCGCAACACCCGTGGCCAGCACCCCGGCTCCGGCCGGTCGGGGCAACCCCCCGTGGCGTCCTGGGGTCCGAGCCAACGTCACGTGCCACCGATGCCAACGAGTCGGCCACTACGCCAATGACCCGAGCTGCCCGCAGAACCAAACACCCAAGCCCCGCCAGGTAGCTGCCGCCGCCCTGGGGGAAGAGCGATCATTGGAGGAACCAGAGGAGTATGAGCCGGCCCAGCAAGAGTGGGAACCGGCCGCCATGGTCCTGGCGTGCTTAGGGGGAAGAGACATGGTCCCGCGGGCTCCCCTACCCGCTAACACCAGGAAATACGGTCAGTGGGTGACCATTAATGGACAGCGAGCCGAGGCCTTGGGTGACACAGGCGCCAGTGTGACGGCCGTCCGCTGTCACCTGGTGAAGCCCGAGCAGATCCTGCCGAACATTCTCTGCCCCGTCCGCTCGGCAGACAACTCTGAAAGTATGTGTCAAATGGCCTGCGTTCCATTCGAATGGGGAGGGGTCTCCGGCCTGTTGAAGGTGACGGTCCGGGACGATGCCCCCGTGGACTGCCTCCTGGGGAATGACCTCGAGAGTTCCCCGTGGGCCACCGTTGAGAGAAGAGAGCACCTGGGGATGCTGGGCCTCCCGGACTGGGCCTGCATAACCACCCGGTCCATGGCCGCCCGTGCCGTCCCTCGATCAGAAGAACCAGAGTGGCCAGCACCTCCGCCCCCAGTCGCCCCAGTAGAAGACAACGACGAGGCCAGCCTCCCAGACCCGACGGCCGAAGGGGACGCGCAACCCCAGGACCTTCCTGACCTGGCTCAGTGGCGTCAAGAGGGGGGGCCCACCCAAGCACAGTTCCGCCAGGAACAAAAGACCTGTCCCTCCCTCGAGGGACTCCGCCAACAAGCCAGCGCCCAGAACGCAGGGGACTCCACCGGAACTCACTGGGTCTACTGGGATAACGACCTGCTATACAGCGAGCAAAGAATCGCCGAGCTGGGGGCCGGTCGAGTACTGGTGGTACCTCTCCGCTTCAGAGACTTTCTGCTCAACCTGGCCCACGATGTCCCCCTGGCTGGACACCTGGGCCAAGATAAAACGTACAGCCGCCTAGTGACCCACTTTTTCTGGCCGAAGATGAGGAACGACGTCCTGAACCACTGCCGATCTTGCCCCACATGCCAAGCCAGCGGGAAGAGTGGTCGGAAGCTGAAAGCCCCTCTGCAACCCTTCCCGGTGGTCACCACCCCGTTCGAGAGGGTGGGGATAGACATCGTGGGGCCTCTGGACCCCCGCACGGCACAAGGACACAGGTTCATCTTAGTACTGGTGGACCATGCCACCCGCTACCCCGAGGCGGTGCCCCTACGGACCGTGACAGCTCCGGTGGTTGGCCGGGCCCTAATGGGGATCTTTTCCCGGGTAGGCTTCCCCCGAGAAGTCGTCAGCGACCGAGGCACGAACTTTATATCCAAATACATGAAGTCCCTCTGGCAACAATGCGGGGTCACCTACAGATTCACGACCCCCTATCACCCCCAAGGGAACGGACTAGTGGAGCGTTTTAACCGCACCCTCAAGGGGATGATTGGGGGATTGGAAGAGCCCCTCCGTCGCCAGTGGGATGTACTACTCCCGTGCCTCCTCTTCGCCTACCGCGAAGTTCCCCAGAAGTCCCTCGGTTTTAGCCCTTTCGAACTCCTGTACGGGCACCCTGTGCGAGGGCCCCTCAGCCTAGTAAAAGAAGGTTGGGAGATGGCCCCCCTAAAGACCCCTCCAGACGTCTTCAAATACCTCCTGGCCCTACGCAACCAGACCCGGCGCTTCAGAGAGATGGCCAAGGCGAACCTCGAGGCCAGCCAGGAGGACATGAAGAAGTGGTATGATCACAATGCCTCCTCCGTTGAGTTCGAGCCTGGACAACAAGTATGGGTGATGTCCCCCACCGAACCATGTGCCTTGCAAGATAAGTGGACGGGGCCCTTCAAAGTGGTCGAGCGCAAAAGCCCCGTCACTTACCTCATCGACCTGGGGACCTCCCGGAACCCCCTTCGGGTCCTCCACACCAACCGACTCAAACCACACTTTGTGCGCTCAGAACTCAGCCTCCTGATGGCTACGGACAGTGGGGCAGAGGAAGACTCCGAACCCCTCCCGGATCTTCTGAAGACTCTGGAGAATGACGGCTCCGTGGACGGGGTCCGGCTCTCTGACGCCCTCACTTCGGAGCAACGCCAGGGCTGCCGGAACCTCCTGCTGCAGTTCGCTACCCTGTTCTCCCTCACCCCCGGGGTCACCCCTTGGTGTTTGCACGACGTGGACACCGGGGACAGTCCCCCTGTCCGACACCGGGCCTACCGCGTACCAGATCGGGTACGGGCCTGCATACAGGAGGAGGTGGCCAAGATGCTCACAATCGGGGTCATCGAGCCCTCGGACAGTCCCTGGGCCAGTCCGGTTGTATTGGCCCCCAAAGCCGCTGCCCCCGGCACCGCACCTGAACTGAGATTCTGCGTCGACTACCGGGGCTTGAACGCTGTCACCCGGACCGACGCTCATCCGATCCCCCGAGCAGACGAGCTGATCGACCGGCTGGGGGCCGCCCGCTACCTCAGTATCTTCGACCTAACAGCGGGCTACTGGCAGATCGGCCTCACACCCAGGGCTCAGGAACGGTCAGCCTTCTCTACCCCCGATGGCCACTACCAATTCAAGGTCATGCCCTTCGGCATGAAGAATGCCCCCGCCACGTTTCAACGCCTCGTGAACCAGGTCTTGGCGGGGCTCGAAGAGTTCAGCGCTGCCTACCTGGACGATATCGCTGTATACAGCCGCCACTGGCCCGACCACCTCCGTCACCTCCACGAGGTCCTGCAGGCCCTCCAGCGGGCCGGCCTCACAATTAAGGCCGGCAAGTGCCAAATTGGCCAAGGGTCTGTGACCTACCTTGGGCACCAAGTGGGAAGCGGGCTGGTGGCCCCGCTACAACTTAAGATTGCTGCCATCCAGTCCTGGCAGCCCCCCGTCACCCAGACCGAGGTCCGAGCCTTCTTGGGGCTCACCGGCTACTACCGGCGGTTCGTGAAGGACTACGGCAGCATCGTGGGGCCCCTCACGGGTCTCACGTCCAAGAACCAACCGAAGCGGATTAACTGGACCCCCGATTGTCAAGCGGCCTTCGAGAAGCTGAAGGCCGCCCTGTGCACCGCCCCTGTGCTCCAGGCCCCCGATTACGGTCGGGAATTCGTGGTACAGACCGATGCCTCCGACCACGGCATCGGAGCCGTCCTTTCTCAGTTAAACCCCGAAGGTCATGACCAGCCGGTGGCCTTCATCAGTCGACGTCTCCTGGCCCGAGAACAGCGCTGGAGCACCATCGAGAGGGAGGCCTTCGCAGTGGTGTGGGCCCTCAAAAAGCTCCGGCCCTATCTCTTCGGTACCCACTTCCGGGTACAGACCGACCATCGACCCCTGCAGTGGCTGATGCAGATGCGGGGGGAGAACCCAAAACTCTTGCGCTGGTCCATTTCCCTGCAGGGAATGGACTTCACTGTAGAGCACCGACCAGGCCAAGACCACGCCAACGCGGATGGCCTGTCCCGCTTTTTCCGCCTCGACGAAGAGAGTCCCCAAGGAGATGGGTGACTCTCCCCGCCTTCAGCTGGGGGGGACGCATGTTGGACAGGCCACACGAAGGGCTTGCTCCCTCCCCGCACGACAGGGCCCGAGCTCCGGCCCACCAGGCATAATCCACGAAAAGCACCTGTACCCCGTCTCCCGACGGATCTTCTGCCCTCGGACCTCTACTCATCACGGGGCCCAGCCCCACCGGCTCCCCCGGCCGGTTCAAGCCGCCATCTTGGGCCCTGCACCACGAGGCCGCATGGCCTCGCCCCGACCCTAACCCCGGGCCTGGCCGGCCCCAACATCCCGGCACCACCATCCACCCGGGAGGTGAGCGGACCACTTGGCAGGTCAATAGGAGGACGAAGTGTCAAGAGCTCTTCCCCCGCCAGGTGCCGATCGCCTCCAGCCCCCCCAGGCGCTGGCTCCACCCCCTGCTGGGTGTCTGGACACCTTCATCCCGGGCCCTCCGACCTCCAAGTGCGAGGGTCCGGACATCAAAGGGCGCCTGCCCTATAACTGGAGCAACTCCGGAGCAGGAAGGCAGTTGTATCCTGGAGTCGAGAGACACCGAGAGAACTCAGCCTTGACGGACTACTGGCGCTGCCGTAGCCCGCTCTTTTGAACCATCGTCCTGCCTGCTGGCGCTGCCGCGGCCTTCTACAACATCCATCCTCGTCGGGACCTGCTGGCGCTGCCGCGGCCCGTTGTAACGACCATCCTCACCGGGACCTGCTGGCACTGCCGCGGACCGTACATCGACCATCTTTCCGGGACCTGCTGGCGCTGCCGCGGCCCGTACCAACTAAGCTCGAGGATTGTGAGCTAATCATCCTCTCATCCAACCTACCTGACTGGTAGACAGACTGTCCCGCTACCCCTTACCCTGCTTTGAGAGACTTGAATCGAGGGGACCCCGGAGTCCAGACCTCCTTGTACCATTCAACCGTACCTTAAGTAGTGCTTATAAAGAACACTGAACCTTATCCGTGTGTGGTATCTGTCTGTGGGGGGGAAGTTACTTGTCTGTACGATCGCTGGAGACGGCTCTCCCCGGAGACCTCTCCTCCTGACCCCGGCCGACCCTCCCGGTCCGTGTATCCTTTCTAACACACACCGAGGACCGCCCTGCGGCACACCGAGGACCGCCCTGCGGCACACCGAGAACCGCCCTGCGGCACACCCCTGGACCTCCCATCGGCACACTGCCCCCTCTGCTCCACGCACTGCCCCCCTCTGCTCCACGCACTGCCCCCCTCTGCTCCACGCACTGCCCCCCTCTGCTCCACGCACTGCCCCCCTCTGCTCCACGCACTGCCCCCCTCTGCTCCACGCACTGCCCCCCTCTGCTCCACGCACTGCCCCCCTCTGCTCCCTGCGGCACACCGAGGACCGCCCTGTGGCACACCGAGGACCGCCCTGCGGCACACCGGGGACCGCCCTTCGGCACACCGAGGACCGCCCTTCGGCACACCCCCTGGACCTCCCATCGGCACACTGCCTCCTCTGCTCCACGCACTGCCTCCTCTGCTCCACGCACTGCCCCCTCTGCTCCACGCACTGCCCCCTCTGCTCCACGCACTGCCCCCTCTGCTCCACGCACTGCCCCCCTCTGCTCCACGCACTGCCCCCCTCTGCTCCACGCACTGCCCCCCTCTGCTCCACGCACTGCCCCCCTCTGCTCCACGCACTGCCCCCCTCTGCTCCACGCACTGCCCCCCTCTGCTCCACGCACTGCCCCCTCTGCTCCACGCACTGCCCCCTCTGCTCCACGCACTGCCCCCCTCTGCTCCACGCACTGCCCCCCTCTGCTCCACGCACTGCCCCCCTCTGCTCCACGCACTGCCCCCCTCTGCTCCACGCACTGCCCCCCTCTGCTCCACGCACTGCCCCCCTCTGCTCCACGCACTGCCCCCCTCTGCTCCACGCACTGCCCCCTCTGCTCCACGCACTGCCCTCTCTGCTCCACGCACTGCCCCTCTGTTGGAAAGGCGTTCGCCGGAAGGGGGTTCGATACACGTCCTGCCCACCCCTTTGACCCACCTCTCCCAAATAAGCCGAACCAGGCGCGCACACCCTGAACTGCACTGTGAACAGAGGGACACCACACGTATTCTTTGTAGGACGATAAGTTCTTTTATCGATGATTTCAAGGGATCTTTATGACCCAAAAGGCGAATAGTACAGCAGTGGCACAACGTACCACAAGTCAGTCGTGGGGAATGGGGGTAGCGGGACAGTCTTTCAAGATAGTGTCTCTGCGAAATACCCTGCGGAAGTTCACAATCCTCGAGCCGGAGGGTGTCGTGTCTCTGGGCGATCTCTTCCCGAGTCGTCCTCAAGGGGAGCGCCGCGAGTCTCTCAGCAGGCACAGGTGGTCGGAGTTCAGGAGCCGCGATTCCGTCAGCAGGGCTCAGATGGTTCAATAGCTGGGGGCCGCGAGTCACTCAGCAGGCCTAGGTGGTTCAGTGTTCGGGAGCCGCGACCTAGTCCGCAGGGCTCAGATGGTTCAATAGCAAGAGGCCGCGAGTCACTCAGCAGGCCCAGGTGACTTCAGCGTTCAGGAGCCGCGACAGCGTCTGCAGGCTCAGATGGTTCCAGGTCTTCTCTGTCCTTGTTTCTCCGGCACCCCTTGTTATACTCCGCTGGTTCTTTGAAGTCCGGAGTGCTCGCAGAGGGGGGACTGGGGTGACGGAGGGGGTTCGGCGGGATTTCCTGCCGTTCACTTCTTTGGTCTTTTCAGGTGGGCCTGGGAGGGACCCCAGACGCTCGGTAGGGGAGGCGCCTGCTCCCCAGGGGCCTGGTGGCCGATTGAGTCCTCCCGGGGAAGGCGACCCGAGGTGTGACTGGGCTGGCGCCTCTGGGTCTGTGTTGAGGCTCCCGCTTCCTTGGTTGGACATGCGTGGTAGGGTGGTGAGTTGGTCAGGCCTCTGGCCGGCCCGCGGATCGGGGGTGGCTGGGGCGGCCGGAGTTGGGGATGTCGTGTCTTGAGGGTGGTTGCAGGTTGGCTGGATGATGGAGAGGGCCACGCCGTGAGGCCGGTCTCACACGCGTCCCCCCCAGCTGAAAGGCGTGGAGAACTACCCATCCACTGGGGGGTTCTCCTCGCCGAAGCGGAAGAACCGGGACAGGCCGTCGGCGTTGGCATGATCCGTCCCGGGGCGATGTTCGACAGTGAAATCCATCCCTTGGAGGGAGATGGACCATCGTAGTAGCTTGGGGTTCTCCCCCCTCATCCGCATTAGCCATTGCAAGGGCCGGTGGTCCGTCTGTACTCGAAAATGGGTTCCGAACAAGTAGGGCCGCAGTTTCTTGAGGGCCCAGACTACGGCAAAGGCCTCTCGCTCTATAGTACTCCAACGCTGCTCTCTCGGCAGCAGCCTTCGGCTGATGAAAGCTATGGGCTGATCAATGCCCTTGTCATCGAACTGCGAGAGCACGGCCCGATGCCATGTTCGGATGCGTCGGTCTGGACCACGAACTCCTGGGAGTAGTCGGGGGCCTTGAGTACGGGAGCGGTGCACATGGCGGTTTTCAAGGCGTCGAACGCCTGCTGGCACTGGGGGGTCCACTGCACCTTCTGCGGAAGCTTCTTGGAGGTCAATTCTGTGAGGGGCCCTGCGATACTACCATAATTTTTAATGAACCTCCGGTAGTACCCCGTAAGGCCCAGGAAGGCCCGAACCTCTGTCTGCGTGGTGGGGGGCTCCCAGGACTTGATGGCATCGATCTTCGGCTGGAGAGGGGCGACCTGGCCGCTGCCCACCTGATGCCCCAGGTAGACCACGGAGCCTTGTCCGAGCTGGCATTTGCTGGCTTTCACTGTCAGGCCTGCTCGGCGCAGGGCCATTAGTACTTGTCGGAGGTGCTGGAGATGCTCGTGCCATTGAGAGCTGAATACGGCGATGTCGTCAAGGTACGCTGCGCTGAACTCCTCGAGTCCGGCCAGGACCTTGTTCACCAACCGCTGGAACGTGGCTGGGGCGTTTTTCATTCCGAACGGCATGACCCTGAAGCGGTAGTGGCCATCTGGCGTGGAGAAGGCAGAGCGCTCTTTCGCCCCTTCCGTGAGAGCGATCTGCCAGTACCCGCAGGTCAGGTCGAAAGTGCTGAGGAACTGGGCGGCCCCCAGGCGGTCGATGAGCTCGTCGGCTCGGGGAATAGGGTGAGCGTCTGCCCGGGTGACCGCGTTGAGCCCCCGATAGTCTACACAGAATCTTAGTTCGGGGGCGACCCCTGGGGAGGCCGCCTTCGGGACCAGAACCACCGGGCTGGCCCAGGGGCTGTCGGAGGGCTCGATGACCCCTAGGTGGAGCATTTTCTGTACCTCGGTCTTGATGCAGGTGCGGACCCGGTCAGGCACCCGGTAGGCTCGGTGTCTCACAGGCGGGCAGTCGCCGGTGTCCACGTCGTGGACACACCAGTCGGTCACCCTTGGAATGAGGGAGAAGAGGTCTGCGAATTGTCCGAGCAGCTGGCGGCAGTCGTCGGCCTGCTGGGGAGTGAGGGTGGCCGACAGTGTCACACCCTCCACGGAACCGTCCAGTTCTTTCGTGCACAGGAGGTCGGGCAGGGGTTCAGTGTCTTCTTCTGCCTCCTCATCGGTGGCCAGTAGCAAACTCAATTCTGTCCTTACGAAGTGGGGCTTGAGACGGTTTACGTGGAGGACCCGGAGGGGGTTCCGTGGGGTCTGTACGTCGACCAGATACGTGACCTGGCTCTTCCGTTCGACCACCTTGAATGGGCCAGTCCATTTGTCTTGTAGGGCGCAGGGTTTCACCGGAGCCATGACCCAAACCTGCTGGCCCGGCTGGAACTCGACCAGGGTTGCGTTCTGGTCATACCAGCGCTTCATTTCTTCTTGGCTGGCCTCGAGGTTAGCCTCTGCAAGTTCTCTAAACTTCCTTGTCTGGTTGCGGAGCGCCAGGATGTAGCGGAACACATCCGGGGGTGTCCCCCGGGGGCTTGTCTCCCAGCCCTCTTTGACCAGGCTCAGGGGCCCTCGAACGGGATGTCCGTACAGCAGTTCGAAGGGGCTGAACCCCAGAGACTTTTGGGGAACCTCCCGGTACGCGAATAGGAGGCAAGGGAGGAGGACGTCCCATTTCCGGCGCAGGGGCTCTTCGAGGCCCAGGATCATACCCTTCAGAGTTCGGTTGAAGCGTTCCACCAGGCCGTTGCCCTGGGGGTGGTAGGGGGTCGTGAACTTGTACGTGACTCCGCACTGCTGCCACAGGGACTTCATGTAGCGGGATATAAAGTTCGTGCCGCGATCACTCACAACCTCGCGGGGAAATCCGACACGGGAGAAGATCCCCATGAGAGCCCGGCCCACCACGGGAGCCGTCACGGTGCGGAGGGGGATGGCCTCGGGGTAGCGGGTGGCATGGTCCACCAGGACAAGGATGAATCTGTGGCCCTGGGCGGTCTTCGGATCCAGGGGTCCCACGATGTCGATGCCGACCCGCTCGAACGGGGTACTCACAACGGGGAATGGTTGTAAGGGAGCTTTGCGTTTTCCGCCACTCTTCCCACTGCCCTGGCACGTGAGGCATGATTTGCAGTGTGCTTCTACATTCGCTCGCATCTTGGGCCAATAGAAGTGGGTAACCAATCGCTGATATGTCTTGTCTTGGCCTAAGTGGCCTGCCAAGGGTACATCGTGGGCCAGGCCCAGGAGGAGGCTCCGGAACCGCAGGGGTACCACCAGTACTCGTGCTGCGCCGAGCTCGGCGGACTTTTGCTCGCTGTAGAGGAGGCCATTGTCCCAATAGACCCAATGGGTTCCGGTTTGGTCACCGGCGACCTGGGCTTCGGCTTGTGGGTCTAAGTCCCTCGAGGGAGGGGCAAGTGGTCTGTTCCTGGCAGAACTCTTCGCGGGAGGGCCCCCCTTCGCAGTGCCACTGGGCCAACTCGGGCAGTTCTTCGAGTTCCATCGGGGCCTCTGGGGCGGAAGGTTCCGGTCCTTCCCCTGGGTTAATGTCTCCTTCTTCCTCGGAAGGAGCGTTGTCTGCTTCTGGTAGGGGGTCCCTGCTCTCGGGGAAAGTGTTCGGTAAGAGGGATTCACCGCCCTTGGAGGGGGCCACTCGTGCGGTCATGGAGCGCGTGGTGGCGCAGACCCATTCTGGTAGGCCCATCATCTCCAGGTGGGCTCTTCGTTCTACCTGCCCCCACGGGGAACTCTCCAGGTCGTTGCCCAGGAGGCAGTCTACGGGCTGCGAGGTCCGGACCGCTACCTTCAGTTCTCCGGAGACCCCTCCCCACTCGAAGGGCACCAGGGCCATCTGGCAGAGGCTCTCAGAATTGTCGGAGGATACGACCGGACAGAGGGCTCCGGCTAGGATCTGGTCTTCGGAAATTAGGCTGGTGTGGACCGCGGTGACACTCGCCCCGGTGTTGCGAAGGCCCTCGACTCGGTGGCCGTTGATGGTCACCCGCTGTCGGTACTTTTCTGTGTTGGCGGGCAAGGGTGTCCCGGGGACCATTTCTCGATCACCAAGGGAGACCAGGGCCATGGCCGCTGGTTCCCATTCCTCGGAGTCTTCCATTTCTTCCCCCAGAGCCACGGAGGCCATCTGCCGGGTCAGGGGGTTGGTCGTGGTGGTTCGCTGATACTGGGGACACTGGGGGTCATTGGCGTAGTGTCCGGGCTGCTGGCAGCGGAAGCAGGTGATCCTAGCTCGTGGACCTGGTCGTCCTGGGGCTCCGGTGCTGGCTGGAGACTGGGCCGAACCCGCCGCTGGTGGGCTGCTGGGGGGGCTGGTGGAGGACCCCCCGGCAAAGTCTCTTGGTCGGCCGTGGTTCCCTCCGCCCCTCTGGCGGGGGGGACCCTGACTGTGGCGGCCGTAGTCCCCCACGGGGCCCCGGGTGGCCCGGGTGTTCACCCAACGATCAGCCTCAGCGGCCAGCTTCCGAGGGTCGGTGAGTTTACTGTCTAGGAGATGCTGGCGCAGTTCTATAAAGCAATTGGCTGCTAAATGTTCACAGGCGATCAGATCGAACAGTTCTTCGAAGGTGGAGACCTTGCTGCCCTTGATCCACCCGTCCAAGGCTCGGCTGTAAAAGTTCACGTATTCGACCCACGTGGTGCCCGGTATCTTTTTGCAATCTCGGAACCGTTGTCGGTACATTTCGGGGGTGAGTCCGTACCGGCCCACGAGGGCTTCCTTCATGTGGCTGTAGGAGTTCATGACCGCGGAGGGCAGATCGAGCAGAGTGTCCCTTCCTTCGCTTAAGAACCGGCCCCATAGGCCAGCCCCCCAATCCTTCTGCGGGACTCGGTGAGAGGTCATGGCGACTTCGTAGGCCTTAAACCACTGCTGGATATCATCGTTCTTATAATACTCCTTGACCACATCCTTGGGGATGTGAACTTTGGTTTCCCCGGCGGGAGCGGGCTGTGGATTCCCGTGCGGCTGTGACTTTTCGTGTCTAGCCCGCCACTCAATCTCCTTCAGGCCGCGTTCATGTTCTAGCTGGAGTTTCTTTTCGTCGTGCTCCCTTTGGAGTCTCTTCCCTTCGAGTTCCCCTTGTAGCCGTAACTGCTCGACGGCTAACTTCTTCTCTGCCAGTTTTATCTCTCCCTCGATTTTTAGTTTTGCCAGTTCCAGTTCGTGGTTGCGGCTTCTCTCTCGGTCCGCTAGTTCCTCGGAGGACAGGTTCCCCTCTGGCCCGTTGTTTCTCGCCGGGGTGCTTGTTTGTTCATGGGTAGAGGAGTCTTCCGTTTGGGTCGGGGGCGCCCCCGTCTCGACCCAGGCTTTCAGTACTTTCTGGAAGTCTTCCTTTGTGCTTAGTCCGGTGGTAGCGATGCCAAGGTCTTTGCAAAACTGTTTGAGTTCTCTATGCGTGTAATAGTCCAATTGATCCTCTCGGAACGGTGAGCTTATTTCGGTAGCTGCGGCACCCAGGGGGGTTTCTCCTTCCATCTCTGTTTGGTAGTGCGTCAGTCGTTCACTGCACGCTCTCTTTCGGTGTCGGCTCGGATCCCGTCGTCTGCCACCAAATGTTGGAAAGGCGTTCGCCGGAAGGGGGTTCGATACACGTCCTGCCCACCCCTTTGACCCACCTCTCCCAAATAAGCCGAACCAGGCGCGCACACCCTGAACTGCACTGTGAACAGAGGGACACCACACGTATTCTTTGTAGGACGATAAGTTCTTTTATCGATGATTTCAAGGGCTCTTTATGACCCAAAAGGCGAATAGTACAGCAGTGGCACAACGTACCACAAGTCAGTCGTGGGGAATGGGGGTAGCGGGACAGTCTTTCAAGATAGTGTCTCTGCGAAATACCCTGCGGAAGTTCACAATCCTCGAGCCGGAGGGTGTCGTGTCTCTGGGCGATCTCTTCCCGAGTCGTCCTCAAGGGGAGCGCCGCGAGTCTCTCAGCAGGCACAGGTGGTCGGAGTTCAGGAGCCGCGATTCCGTCAGCAGGGCTCAGGTGGTTCAATAGCTGGGGGCCGCGAGTCACTCAGCAGGTCTAGGTGGTTCAGTGTTCGGGAGCCGCGACCTAGTCCGCAGGGCTCAGATGGTTCAATAGCAAGAGGCCGCGAGTCACTCAGCAGGCCCAGGTGACTTCAGCGTTCAGGAGCCGCGACAGCGTCTGCAGGCTCAGATGGTTCCAGGTCTTCTCTGTCCTTGTTTCTCCGGCACCCCTTGTTATACTCCGCTGGTTCTTTGAAGTCCGGAGTGCTCGCAGAGGGGAGACTGGGGTGACGGAGGGGGTTCGGCGGGATTTCCTGCCGCTCACTTCTTTGGTCTTTTCAGGTGGGCCTGGGAGGGACCCCAGACGCTCGGTAGGGGAGGCGCCTGCTCCCCAGGGGCCTGGTGGCCGATTGAGTCCTCCCGGGGAAGGCGACCCGAGGTGTGACTGGGCTGGCGCCTCTGGGTCTGTGTTGAGGCTCCCGCTTCCTTGGTTGGACATGCGTGGTAGGGTGGTGAGTAGGTCAGGCCTCTGGCCGGCCCGCGGATTGGGGGTGGCTGGGGCGGCCAGAGTCGGGGATGTCGTGTCTTGAGGGTGGTTGCAGGTTGGCTGGATGATGGAGAGGGCCACGCCGTGAGGCCGGTCTCACACCCTCTCTGCTCCACGCACTGCCCCTCTCTGCTCCACGCACTGCCCCTCTCTGCTCCACGCACTGCCCCTCTCTGCTCCACGCACTGCCCCTCTCTGCTTCACGCACTGCCCCCCTCTGCTCCCTGCGGCACACCGAGGACCGCCCTGCGGCACACCGAGAACCGCCCTGCAGCACACCCCTGGACCTCCCATCGGCACACTGCCCCCTCTGCTCCACGCACTGCCCCCCTCTGCTCCACGCACTGCCCCCCTCTGCTCCACGCACTGCCCCCCTCTGCTCCACGCACTGCCCCCCTCTGCTCCCTGCGGCACACCGAGGACCGCCCTGCGGCACACCGAGAACCGCCCTGCGGCACACCCCTGGACCTCCCATCGGCACACTGCCCCCTCTGCTCCACGCACTGCCCCCCTCTGCTCCACGCACTGCCCCCCTCTGCTCCACGCACTGCCCCCCTCTGCTCCACGCACTGCCCCCCTCTGCTCCACGCACTGCCCCCCTCTGCTCCACGCACTGCCCCCCTCTGCTCCCTGCGGCACACCGAGGACCGCCCTGCGGCACACCGAGGACCGCCCTTCGGCACACCCCTGGACCTCCCATCGGCACACTGCCCCCTCTGCTCTATGTACTGCCCCCTCTGCTCCACGCACTGCCCCCTCTGCTCCACGCACTGCCCCCTCTGCTCCACGCACTGCCCCCTCTGCTCCACGCACTGCCCCCTCTGCTCCACGCACTGCCCCCTCTGCTCCACGCACTGCCCCCTCTGCTCCACGCACTGCCCCCTCTGCTCCACGCACTGCCCCCTCTGCTCCACGCACTGCCCCCCTCTGCTCCACGCACTGCCCCCCTCTGCTCCACGCACTGCCCCCCTCTGCTCCACGCACTGCCCCCCTCTGCTCCACGCACTGCCCCCCTCTGCTCCACGCACTGCCCCCTCTGCTCCACGCACTGCCCCCCTCTGCTCCACGCACTGCCCCTCTCTGCTCCACGCACTGCCCCTCTCTGCTCCACGCACTGCCCCTCTCTGCTCCACGCACTGCCCCTCTCTGCTCCACGCACTGCCCCTCTCTGCTCCACGCACTGCCCCTCTCTGCTCCACGCACTGCCCCTCTCTGCTCCACGCACTGCCCCCCTCTGCTCCCTGCGGCACACCGAGGACCGCCCTGCGGCACACCGAGGACCGCCCTGCGGCACACCGAGAACCGCCCTGCGGCACACCCCTGGACCTCCCATCGGCACACTGCCCCCTCTGCTCCACGCACTGCCCCCTCTGCTCCACGCACTGCCCCCCTCTGCTCCACGCACTGCCCCCCTCTGCTCCACGCACTGCCCCCCTCTGCTCCACGCACTGCCCCCCTCTGCTCCACGCACTGCCCCCCTCTGCTCCACGCACTGCCCCCCTCTGCTCCCTGCGGCACACCGAGGACCGCCCTGCGGCACACCGAGGACCGCCCTGCGGCACACCGAGGACCGCCCTTCGGCACACCCCTGGACCTCCCATCGGCACACTGCCCTCTCTGCTCTATGTACTGCCCCCTCTGCTCCACGCACTGCCCCCTCTGCTCCACGCACTGCCCCCTCTGCTCCACGCACTGCCCCCTCTGCTCCACGCACTGCCCCCTCTGCTCCACGCACTGCCCCCTCTGCTCCACGCACTGCCCCCTCTGCTCCACGCACTGCCCCCTCTGCTCCACGCACTGCCCCCTCTGCTCCACGCACTGCCCCCTCTGCTCCACGCACTGCCCCCTCTGCTCCACGCACTGCCCCCTCTGCTCCACGCACTGCCCCCTCTGCTCCACGCACTGCCCCCTCTGCTCCACGCACTGCCCCCTCTGCTCCCTTCGGCACACCCCTGGACCTCCCTTCGGCACACCCCTGGACCTCCCTTCGGCACACCCCTGGACCTCCCTTCGGCACACCCCTGGACCTCCCTTCGGCACACCCCTGGACCTCCCTTCGGCACACCCCTGGCCCTCTTTTTGGCACACCCCTGGCCCTCTTTTCGGCACACCCCTGGCCCTCTTTTCGGCACACCCCTGGCCCTCTTTTCGGCACACCCCTGGCCCTCTTTTCGGCACACCCCTGCACCTCTTTTCGGCACACCCCTGCACCTCTTTTCGGCACACCCCTGCACCTCTTTTCGGCACACCCCTGCACCTCTTTTCGGCACACCCCTGCACCTCTTTTCGGCACACCCCTGCACCTCTTTTCGGCACACCCCTGCACCTCTTTTCGGCACACCCCTGCACCTCTTTTCGGCACACCCCTGGCCCTCTTTTCGGCACACCCCTGGCCCTCTTTTCGGCACACCCCTGGCCCTCTTTTCGGCACACCCCTGGCCCTCTTTTCGGCACACCCCTGGCCCTCTTTTCGGCACACCCCTGGCCCTCTTTTCGGCACACCCCTGGCCCTCTTTTCGGCACACCCCTGGCCCTCTTTTCGGCACACCCCTGGCCCTCTTTTCGGCACACCCCTGGCCCTCCCTTGGCACACCCCTGGACCTCTTTTCGGCACACCCCTGGCTATGTAAATAATTCCTATATAGACCCCTTGTATGTAAACGCGTTTCATGGGTGGCCTGACTCTGACTTGGGGACGAACACTGGGCACCCTTGTGTTAGCAGATGTTTTAGGTGTCTTGTCGGAACTAAGAATTATCCAATCTACACCTTCTTGTACTCTGAGGAGCCCTAGATTGTCTTTTGGGATTGAAACCCGTTTTTATCTATTCGGCTGGTCTCCAGCTCATGGCTCTTTCCCAGCACCTGTACTTCCTGGACCTGAGGTAGGGGGTGCTCTACACTCGGTGTGTTTAGGGCCAGAGACATGCTTTGTGTATATTGAATACCATGCCTGTGTAAGTCTTCACTAACCATGCCTTCTCTTTGGCAGCGAGAAGGTGCTGGGCGTGATTCACAGTACCGGACTCAGCGACCCAGGACCAGTCCGGTGGCAGCTGGCGATATGTCTGCTGGTGGCCTGGTTCATCATCTTCCTCTGCATACTGAAAGGAATCCACAGCTCGGGGAAGGTGAGTCGAGATATCAGGACAGCTACTTCCGTCCTAACCCTTGGGCAGTGATCCTGTGTGGAAGGACACCTCTGCCATCCAATAACACAGTGTACAGGGACAACCAAACAGAATAATGCACAATCCCTCAAACACAGAGACACAAGTAGGAATGCAAGTCAATACAAAACTAAAGCATCTGCGTCAATAAGAACTAACTTTCCTCTAGACTAGAAACTGGAGGCCTAATCTGTACAGCCAGGGCTTTAAGTAGGATGAAAAAACTGGGGGGGTCTCTCAAAGTGGCGTGACCGATTCAGTTAAGGGCGTGGCTTAAAACGCATTAGCTAAAGATCTGTGCTTAGCGTAGTGTGTCGCCTGACAGGCATTTTGCTGCTTCTGTGATTGAATCTAGATATATAATACAGTAAGTAAAATTACCTACAATAAGCTAGACGAGTCTCTTTGAAGTTGCATCAAAAGCAGTGACGGGTGGTTCGTTTGCAGAGTTAACTTTTTTTTTTTTTCAACTCGAGGGTGAGGGCAAAAATGGAGAGCCCGATAGAAACTTGTTTCGGCACCTGCTTTTTAGAACTGCCCGCGCTGAGCACCGGCAGGACCCGGCCCACTTAAAGCCATGGGTACATCAAAACTTATAACGTTGCATAACATACGCCTAACAGCAACACTTACAGCTAACACAACAGAGTCACTCTGGGCTATTCTTCTGCAAAGCACTTCAATGCCTCTTCCCGCTCATGGACCTATTTTCTGACTAATAGTGCCCATTTGCCGTGACATGTTTGTATGATAATGCTTTCACTCCATCTTACATAATGGCTATGAGAGGTCCTGGGTATACAAATTCTACCTCCAGGTGCATGCCACCAGGGGCCTCCGGTATGCCAATGTTTCAAGATCTCCACATGAGATGACTCTGCAAACGATGAATCTAAAGGGGAATTCATGACATGGCCCTTGGTTGTCCATGACTGTTAGAAAGGTAGATGGACCGGGAGGGTCGGCCGGGGTCAGGAGGAGAGGTCTCCGGGGAGAGCCGTCTCCAGCGATCGTACAGACAAGTAACTTCCCCCCCCACAGACAGATATCACACACGGATAAGGTTCAGTGTTCTTTATAAGCACTTATTTAAGGTACGGTTAAATGGTACAAGGAGGTCTGGACTCAGGGGTCCCCTCGATTAGAGTCTCGCAAGGTAGGGAAGGGGGTAGCGGGACAGTCTATTTACCAATCAGGTAGTCGGATGAGATGATGATGAGCTCACAATCCTCGAGCTTGGTGATTAGGTGGTATGGGCCGCGGCAGCGCCAGCAGGTCCCGGTGTGGATGGTCGTTACAACGGGCCGCGGCAGCGCCAGCAGGTCCCAGGAAGATGACTGTTGCAGAAGGCCGCGGCAGCGCCAGCAGGTCCCGGTGAGGATGGTCGTTACAACGGGCCGCGGCAGCGCCAGCAGGTCCCAGGAAGGTGAAGGTTGCAGAAGGCCGCGGCAGCGCCAGCAGGCAGGACGATGGTTCACAAGAGCGGGCTACGGCAGCGCCAGTAGACCGTCAGGGTTGAGTTCACTCGGTGTCTCTCGACTCCAGGATACAACTGCCTTCCTGCTCCGGAGCTGCCCCAGTTATAGGGCTGGTGCCCTTTGATGTCCGGACCCTCGCACTTGGAGGTCGGAGGGTCCGGGATGAAGGGGTCCAGACACCCAGCAGGGGGTGGAGCCAGTGCCTGGGGGAGCTGGGGGCGATCGGCACCTGGCGGGGGAGATCCCTTGACACTTCGTTCTCCCATTGACCTGCCAAGTGGTCCGCTCACCTCCTGGGTGGATGGTGGTGCCGGGATGTCGGGGCCGGCCAGGCCCGGGGTTAGGGTCGAGGGGAGGCCGTGCGGCCGCGTGGTGCAGGGCCCAAGATGGCGGCTTGACCCGGCCGGGAAAGCCGGTGGGGCGGGACCCCGTGATGAGTAGGGGTCCGAGGGCAGAGGGTCCGTCGGGAGACGGAGTACAGGTGCTTGTTGCGGGGATATGCCAGGTGGGCCGGGGTTCGGGCCCCGTCGAGCGGGGAGGGAGCGAGCCGTTTGTGAGGCCTGTCCAACAATGACATGTGACCTTAGGCTGGCCTCCGTGGACCAATGCTAGGTACCCATCGTATAGATGTCGCAATGGTTGCGGCGTTGGTAATTTATATGACCGTAATGCTAATCAGTTCCCAAAATCATTATGCTGTCTGGGGGACAAACATGTCAAGATTTCTTTCCCACACCAAAATATGTGAATTCACCAGGGTTTCCTGTATAAATTAGTCTGGTTCAAGTGAACTTTTTTATTTTCACTTTAAGGTTCCAGATGTACGACCCATTTTTGCATGCGCAAATGAGTTAGCGACCTGTCTGCGCATGCAAAAACGAATAGGGCCATGTACATACCCTATTTAGTGAGTCGCAATTTATTTGCGACTCGGTAAATAGGATTTGCGACTCGCAATTAGGAAGGGGCGTTCCAAGGGCCTTCCTTCCTAATTGTGACTTGCTACCCTATGTAAGAATTTTTTACGACCACAATTGCGGTCCCAAAACACTCGCAATTTACCACCCACTTCAAGAGGTTGGTAATCCACTCGCAAATGGGAACGGATCCCCAGGGGACCCTTTCCCCTTTGCAAATGCAGGGGAAAATAGATTTTAGGGGCAGGCAGTGGTCCCAGGACCCACACTACCTGCCCTTAAAAAAAGAAATGAAAACGTTGCTTTTTTTTTTTTTTTAAATGCATAAAGTTTTCCTTTAAGGAAAAGCAGTGCCAGACATGGCGGTCTACTGAGCCCCGCAGGCCACCATACCTGGGAGGGCCAGCCATTCCCAATGGGGTTGCACATTGCGAGTGCCTCATGAATATTGATGAGTCGTGCAATTTGCAACCCCATTGGGAATCGCAAACAGTGTCTCTGGCACCGTTGTACATGGCATTTAGCGACTCACAAATTGCGACTCACAAATGAGCGCAATTTGCGAGTCATTAAATGCCCCGGTCTTACATCTGGCTGTAAATCCATAAACACTGTCAAAACCAAAAATTGCTCATGTTCATTTAAACAAAAAACACGCAAAAACTCATTAACCACAAACTAAAATGCCACCTTAATAGAAAAAGCAATCTTCAAAGTAAATGAAGAGAAAATTGTCTATTTTAATTTTCTCAATGAATTGGTAAATGGAATGTGAGATGTGGAACCAGTCAGCAGGAAAATTCGTCAGCTTCTGTTTTGTTGTGTAAGATTGTCTGTCTCTACAATTGTTTTTGCTTTTCTGCATCATAGGACTCTTTATTGAAGGTATAAGTGCTTGACTAAGTTCCCGCTGTGTCCGTGGACCCCGGAACACCATTCAACAGTTTGTTCATGTTCTCTGTTTCAAAGTGACTTTGATCTTTGTTTTCTATTGAAAGATGCTGAAATGTGAAACTATGAATAAAACTTAGAAACATTCTCATCAACATTCATGAAAAATGAGATGGTTTTAGACTTTCACTCAACAGATGTATTCAGAAGATTCATGGGCAAAGACATTCTTTGATGTCATTTCCATGAAAATGACCTCTTTAATGGTGCTCTGGGGTCCACACAAGCAGCGGGGATTATTCACCAGTTTATGCCTTCAATGAAGATGCCTGTGACGCAGAACCAGGACTACAGGTACAGAACTTATTTACATTATTCCCCATTCTTGTTTCCTCGAACTACAAATGCCGGGTTTACCAGAATCTTTTCACCTGTGATGTAGTAAAGGATTGTTGTCTTACTTTGTGGCTGGTTTTCTTCTGTTGCTCCCTGGCACAGGGGCAATTTTTCAGCCATTCTTTCTCATAAGCCAGCACCCATAGCATAGCACACTGGAAGCATTCCAAGCTTCAGGCATTCAATGAATGATGAAGTGATGGATATCTGTGGACAGTGAGCTGGCCTTGTGTGTGTGGGAGGGCAGTGTTGGGACAGAGTCGGTGGCCTGCATGGCTTGGAGAGGCCTGCCCCTACCTGATGCCTGGCCTCCGCACACGCCACAGGCTCACTGTGACCCGGATGTTTCTGTGGTCTGGAGGGGCACGCCATGTGCAGACCCCTTTACTGAGCAGGACTTCTGTCAGCTGACCAGGCAGTGGAGGCCTTAGGGAGGATTTTTTGGCAGGTTAGGCCTTTTTACCTGTCTCCCAATAGGGAGAGTTTCTTACCGGTGTCTACTCTTTTAAATTATCTATCTGTACCCTGATTTAATTTTTTTTAAACTCTTTATATTGGGTACATGACTTGAAAGATTATTGCATACAGTAACAATCCTGCGTACAGAAAATTAATATTACACAATTCACTGTTCTAGCCACAGTCCTACATAAATACATTTTACGAGTTATTCCATATGCAGCACCTCGGCTTGTTAGCTGTCCTCCAGTGAGGGCTCCACCAATGGTAACTTACAGATACCCCCCCTGAATGTGTTCCATTTTCCCCACTTTAGTTCCCATTTCTTAGGACATCCCCTATGAACATACACAGCCTTTTCAGCCACCATAGCACTATCCATATCATTACGCCATTCCCCGTAAGTCGGAGTATTTTGTGCCCCCCAGTGCCTGGCGATGTTGTGTTTGGCTATTATCATTCCTAGTGTTGTCCAATCTTGAGCTGTGCAATCGAGGTCTGTCGCTTCCCATACATTTAAAAGGCATCGCTTAGGCTCCGGTGGTACCGGAGCCTCACTGACCTGTGTTATCGTGCTCATAATTGCTTCCCAGTAAGTCGCGATTTCTGGGCAGTCCCATATCGCGTGGTAGAATGTGCCTACTGCACCGCATTGTCGCAGGCAGAGTTGATTATTGGTCTTTCCCATCTTATATAAAGTCACCCTAGTGAAGTAGGTTCTGTGGAGCCCTTTAAGCTGTACTAGGCGTAACTTGGAGGATATCGCCACTTCCCGCAGGGATTCTAGTGCCTCCAGCCAGTGTCATCTAGTTCCCCAACATCGGGCTGCCATTTTTCCCGGAGCGACTGAGTAAGGTCTGGCTGATTGTTTATAATGTTATGGTAGGTTGGGATATAGCTTTTTTATCCATATATTCCGTTAGGATCCTGTCCTCCAGTGGAGAGGCTTCCGGAAGGATACTGTCAGGTGGGATGACCGCCTCAGGTGCATGCTTAAACTGCAGGTAGCGGAACAGTTCTGTGGGTGCTATCTCGTATTGGTCCTGCAGTTGAGTGAATGTGATAACTTTTCCCTTGATCCAAAGGTCACCTACCCTTGAGATCCCTGTTGCGGCCCACTGTTGAAACCCTTTGCTGTTACTCAGTGTACCCTGTCTTCGGATTTCCCGGACTGTTATCTTGTTATCCCTGCCCAAATTTCTAAGTACAGTGTACCATATTTGGACTGCATGTGCAGTAGGTCCCTGGAAAGCTGTTTTTCGGGTTTTGTTGTAAAGTGCTCCGTTGATCCCTCCCACTCCTAGGACATGTCTATTCATTCGAAAAGCAGGGTCAGTTTGGGGGGAGTGAAGCCACTGATTAGGCACGATCAGTTGGGAGGCCCAGTAGTATGTCTGTATGTTTGGGAGTGCAATGCCACCATCATACCAGCTCTTAACTAATTTATTCATGGCTATCCGAGCCGCTTTTCCATCCCAGAGGAGACTGTTTACTTCCGATTCCATGGCTCGAAAGTACGATGGTGGAACTAAGAATGGGGTGTTTTGCAAGGCGTAGAAGAATCTGGGGAGTGCCATCATTTTGAAGAGTGCAGCTCTCCCCAGTAGTGTCAGCGGCAGGGATTGCCAGTGCTTGGAATCTCGACGCAATCTTTTTAGGGGCACCAGGAGGTTTTTGTTCATTAAGTCCTCCGGGTTTGATATAATGTGAATCCTCAGATATTTAAAGCTGTCTTCCACCACCTCTACCTCACATACCCTAGGTAACACCGGCGGAGGGCCAATCAAGACATATATGACTGACTTATTCCAATTAATGGTGTACCCAGAGTATCTCCCGTATGTCTCGCAGATATTTAAGAGTCTATGTAATGAAAGTTTTGGAGATGCCATATATAATAGAACATCATCAGCATACAAGGATATACGGTCTTCCCATCCTTGTGCCCATCGGAGCCCACAGATAATCGGGTCTCCTCTTATCCAAGCGGCCAAAGGCTCCAGCACAAGGGCGAAGAGGAGCGGCAACAAAGGGCAGCCCTGTCTTGCTCCATGCCCCAAAGGGAATTCACTGGAGATATGTCCATTTGCCACTACATGTGTGAGTGGTTTTGTGTATAGCAGCTGTATCCAATAGCAGATTTTAGGCCCAAACCCCATATGTTCATGGACAGCGAAGAGGAAAGGCCACTCGACCGTGTCAAAGGCCATGCGTGCGTCAAGAGATAATATAATGGCCTCTTCTTGAATGGTGTGTTTACGACCAATTACGTTATGTAGGCGTCTCAAATTGATTGCTGTATTTCTACCCGGCTTGACTCCAGATTGATCCGGATGCACTAGCTTCGCGAGGTGAGTTGTCAGTCTGTGCGTTTTGGCTAGGATCTTGGCCTCTGCGTTGAGCAATGAAATGGGACAATAAGATGTGCACTCTTGGGGCGGTTTACCAGGCTAATACATCGCCACTATTGTCGCGATGCGTTGGTCCCTGGGGAGCTCTCCCTCGTCCAGGCTGGTTTTGTACATTTTTAATAAATGCAGGGAGATTTTGTTTGCTGCTTTTTTATATAGCTCATTGGGAATGCTGTTAGGCCCCAGTGCTTTCCCTGATTGTATGTTCCCTATGGCCAATGTTAGTTCTTCTGTCGTGAGGTCTGCTACTAGCGACTGGGTCTCGGCCTTAGTGAGTGTGGGGAGCGAGATATCTTTGAGGAATGCTATCACTTCCTCCGGTGTTACCATGGCTGTGGGGGCATAAACGTGTCTATAGTGAAGTGTGAGTGCATCTACTATTTTTTGCAGGTCTGTTATAGTTTCTCCAGTGTCAAGTCTGAGTTCCACCACCCAACGGTCAGCCCGCTCTCGTTTATCAAGCCAGGCCAGGAGCTTGCCAGCTTTATCCCCAACTTCGTATGCCGGGTGGCAGCTAGCCTAGTTTTCGCGTCTTCCGACAGATGCTCTGTATATTCCTGTTTTTTTTATATGCAATTGATGCGTATTTACGTCAGAGGGATTTTGGGAGTGTACTGCCTAGTTGGCTCACTTCCTGCTCTAGGGCCACCACTACTTTTAATTTTTCTTTTTTATGGGCTGTGGTCAGAGAGATGGCCTGCCCTCGAAGAACTGGTTTATACGCCTCCCATAGAATGAGGGGGGGGAGGTTACCGAGGGTTACTTTTCTCTAAAATAGTGTTGCGTGGTGGTAATCAGTCCCTTCCAAATCTGAGGATTCCTCAAATAGCCTGGATATATCGGGAATATGTGGCATTTTGTTGAGGCGCATAACGCATACTTGACAAGAACGGGTGAGTGGTTCGAGATAGCCCTGGGTAAATGGGTATCCCCCCCTCAAACCTCCCAACACAATCTGCCAGTGCGAGCACGTAGTCTATTCTGGAGAGGCTATTGTGTGCGCCTGAGTAGTATGTGTATTGTCGGGACTGTGGGAATTGGGCGCGCCAAACGTCTTCCAGGCCTATTGCCTCCAGGATGTCTGCGAATTTGGAGTGTGTATGGTGGTGTTGTCTGGGGGGTGTGGGATCTAGTGTGTCATCTAGGGTAGTGTTGAAATCGCCCCCCACTATTAATTCTCCCTCTGGGAGCATGAGTAAGAATGCGCTAAGCGCTGGAAAGGCCAGCGAATGAAGTGCGGGGGGGATGTATACTGCAACTATATTAATTGTGAGTCCTTCCCACTGGCACGAAATAGCTGAAAATCGACCTTGATCATCCGCCTGAGTGTACTTGATGATGAGTGGGAATTATTTCCTGATCAGGATCCCAACGCCTCGTGCACCCAATGAGAACTCGGAATGTACCGCCAACTTAAAGCCCCATCTGTCGAGGGCCTTGCGTGTCGTCCCCACCAGCTGGGTTTCTTGCATCATAGCCACTGCTGGTGCCTGGCGCTTAGGATACTGTAAGACTAGTCCCCTGCATCCTGATTTTTCAACCTGTACCTTTGGGGCATGTGTGGAGTATCTGCTGGCATGGTGAATTATTTTCTCTTTTTGCTTGGTTCTGTGGCATTTGTGCCTCAGCACTCAAGAGTGCATGCCTTTAACTTTCCTCTTTCTCCTTATGGGACAGTGTATTTCTAGGTTCTCTTTATCCCGCACTCACTTCACCAGTCATCTTCAGTATCTATAACCCCCCACGCACACCGCTTCTGTTTGGTTTCTGCCCCCTCTATTCCCTCCCCACTTGCACTAGGCACTCCTGCTGCTTGCTACCTTTCTCTATGCCCCTCCTCTTCAGATCCCACTGCTGACCTGCTGCCCACCACACACAAATTTCGGCCTTGGATTTGCCAGTGGTTGTGGAAATGCAGTGTAAGCTTTGGCAAAACATGTAGCGGAAGGCAGCCATCTTGGAATGCCATTTTGTACACTTCTACCATGGAATGTATATTGGCGCCTAGAAGCAACATGGCTGCCATTTGGTGGAACCATGTATGTTTATTTATTGTTACACGGCGTCTAGGCTACAATTTTAGAGAAAAAACAGTAATATAAAAATCTGAGACTTTAACCTGTACGAGCAGCATTAAAACAATGAGACTGTGCAAAGGAAAGAAGAGTGAATTGGGGAATGGAGTCAGAGGGATACAAACGGAAAGACATACACCTATATCATTTAAGGCTTGTTAGCGGTGCATTCTTTATTATTAAATAATATTAAGGACTGCACGTGAAGTGGAGCAGACAAAAATAAAGGAGTGTAGAGCATAGCCAGGAGGAACACTGAATTAATGAAAATATGTAGATTTAGTTGTCCAGGGGATTTAGATGACTGAATGAAGAACAAATAACATGCCAGGCACCCACACATCTGAAGCTAACTTAAAATTTTACCCTGTCTCTGCAAAGACAATATATTGGTTTTTTTATACGTTTTTTCCAAGTGTCGAATGTTGTAAAATATTTGCATACACTAGTCAATGTGTTTTATAATGTTGGATGCAGTCTATTTTGTGTGGCATCTCTTTGGGATTTTGCTCAGAAAGAACACTTTCTGCCGTCCCTGAGGCTGTTGTTTGGAAGTGTTGTGTTACTGAACCTCAAACATAGTCAAAGAAAGGTCTATAGCAGGTTTCAATGTCCCACAAGAAACGCATTGCCTTCTTCACTCCAGCCCCTACTGTCGATGCTCAGGTGCTCCTCGGCTAACATTGAATGTCCTGTCTGTTTCCCATTGTCTCACAGGTTGTGTACTTCACAGCGACCTTCCCTTACTTTGTCATTCTTGTGCTGATCATTCGGGGCGCCACTCTGGAGGGCTCCATCGAGGGGGTGCGGTTCTACCTCACGGCAGATTGGAAGAGGCTGCAGAGCGCTCAGGTAGGTCATCCCTCTAATCACTGGAACTGAGACTGTGTCTGCCCAAACATGCCAACATCTTGAACAAGAAATTCGAAGTAATGTATATTGAAGTGGAGTTATGTTTAGGCGGGAGACGGCTAAATTGAAATTTTTGGGGGGGACTTCAAAAATCGGAAGTCTCCCGGCTAAATCGGGTCTGTTGGTGTATATGATCTGCCCCCCAAACCACACCACTAGAGTATGTTTAGCCGCCCCATGTCTGAGTATGCGGACCCTCAAACTTTGGGTAATCTCGTGTTTTTCTCTACTGCCCACCTTCCCAACTTCAGTCTGCCGGTTACCCTTTCCCACTTGCTACATTTGAGAATGGCATTGTCTCATTCAAAAATGGATGGACTGTGTTGGGTCCCCAACTAGTTGGAAGTGTGCCATTTCCCTAAAGACACGTCATACAAGAGTTGACTAATTGACTGAGGCAACAGAGGCATCTGTATGGAAAGCAGCAATCTCATTAGTCTTGTGAAAGGTAGAATTGATGATAATTCTGGCAGAAATGGCAACATAGAAATCTACTGTATCTCCTCAGCATTCCAGAATATTCTTTGTGCAGTTCTCTCCACACAGCAGCGACCACGTCTTCGTATCCATCAATCCCCTCACTCTAACAGCACAGAGGTCCTAGCCATCTTTTGAATGGGGCCACCTTTCGCCAGACCAAACGGACACACTTAAACCCTCTCTCCACTGAGGACCTGTCGAGCATCTTAAACTACCCGAAGCCCAAATCCGAAGAGGGCAACGTAGGCCCAGTATGAAGAGGGAAAGCCATCGCCTGCATCACCGTCAAACCGCTCCTCATCATCATCAGCATGCCGCTCAGCCATGGCATCTACCCCAATTCACACAAGACTGGAACAGTCACCCACCTATCATTCCCGAAAAAGAGCTTTGAATAAGCAGTCTTACTCCACTGAGGGATCAAGCACGGCACTCTCTTCCAAGACAAGTAGTCCAGAGTTTGACCCCCATGTAGCAGAGGCAGCCAACATGCAACTAATCTAGGATGTGCTCCAAATCACCAACAGTGGTCAGTATCTCCTCTCTACAGCATTTGACACACACTAACCATTTAACTCCACTCATCACCATCCTCTCAAGAACAGAAACTGGTGGAATAATCCTTCCTTCCCCTTCATTCATGCCAGCTCAACCAAACACCCCCAGATTCGATCTCTCCCCGTGACCTACTGAATCCTATCGGAGTCCATGTTAACTACAGTAAACTTCAGCCTCTAAATGTAACCTCTGAGAACCCTTCTGGCCAACAAGAACAGCAGGGTCTGTCAGTATGCAGGAGACATCCAGCCCCACCTAAAAAATCACACCTGAAAATGACTCCACCCAGCTCAAAGATTGCATCGCTCTCGATCAGACTTGGATATCCAAGTCATGTATGAAGCGGATCTCCCTAAAGGGTATAGGTTGGGCTGATTGCCAGCGGCAGCCAACACAACTGTGTACAAAAGAGGTACACCCACAACTGGTCAGCTGTGCTGAGCTTCAAGGATTCTACAGTCATACAACCCTCTGCTTTACAATACACTAACTGTCTGGCGCCAACTCATCATGCAGGCAAACTAAAATCTTTTTGCAGAAGCAGACTTCAGCTGTACAGTCTAATCTAAATTCGATGAATTCAGTGCCCTGCTCACTGGTGTCCCAGAATCGCATCATGCCCCCAAGAAGAACATAGTTGACGTCGCTATCTAACTTATGGAAGGTTTGACAGATTCTGACCAACTCTCAACGATCTCCATTGGCTCCCTCATAACATAACCTGAAAAATGGTAATCTCAGACTCCACCGTCCCAGACTTTCAAAATCGCTTGCTGGCTGTGTAATGCTTGCATCTGCAAATAATATAAATAAATGAAGCAAGGACAAAGACAAGACAAGACACCAAACGTCCCCTTGCTATGCTTCTGGGATCTAGAACTTCCATCCAGACCCAGAGAGCCCCCTCACCCCCCTGCGGTTGAGGGCTCTCATCTTCAAGCAACGCCTCATCGCTGTGTAACTCTCTGATCATGGATCCAAGTTAGTAATGTCCTCTTTGGTCCTCCTAGCTACTCCCTCCATTGCACAGCATTTCTTTTCCTTTGTGGCCGGGTTTGTGCTACATATGTGCATAGTGAACACCGCTACAATGAAGGGTTGTTCCAGAGACGGTATCCAACTTGAAAGCGAGCTTGCACCTAAACTTGCATTCTGATAAAGACCAACCACCAAAAGACTAATTAACGGGACTTCTGCTGGCAAATACGAGCCGAGCGTACTATTTAGTCATAAACTGGTGCACGATACCGTAGCTTCCACTGGACGAGGCATCACTTCTTGAACTGAATGCCCTTCTTCATATGCAGCCACGAAGTGGTCGTTCCAATGATCATACTGCCCAGCTCCATATAACATGACGTTTCGATCCATGGAAGACCAAGACTGGGTGAGTTACCATAGACAAGGCACGAGCTCATGATGATAGTAACAGCCGAGACATGACCACCCATCATCAAGGAGGGCATGGTTGTTCTCGGAACAAAGAGGTAAATAAAGCAAGCGCTAGAGAGCGTACAACCCTGTAGCTTTAACGATAAGCCGTCATCAAACTCAAGTTTGTGGATTTCCTAGGCTGGTATCACAAGGGCTCAACTCAATCGGACGGTTCGAAAAGAAGTTTCCTTTTGAAGACTATCTGTACCTTCAACTCTTCCACGCCTCGTTTGTAAGGCACATGTTCAGGGTTTCCCCATGTGTCACTATCCTGCTGTTGATGAGCTGTGTACCAAAGCTGTCTGCTCCAAATTCTAGGATCTACAGTCCTGAAGTGTTTAATTTTTAGCTGTAAATAGCTGTGTGTATAAAATTACAGCACAATGTATGGATCTGCTCTGTAGCTCCAGCCTTGGATTTCCCACTGCTGTTGAGCCTACTGGAGGAAAGAAAGTAATCTTTTAACTAAGATCTCTGCCTTTTTCTTTCTTTCCAGGTGTGGAATGACGCCGCCTCCCAGATTTTCTACTCTCTAGGGATTGGCTTCGGCGGGCTGCTCTCCATGGCCTCCTACAACAAATTTAACAACAACGTCATCCGGTAAGTTGGGAGCTGTGGAGAATGGATGTCCTAATCCCACTGATGCAGCCACATATTGCATTAACAATTCCAAGATAAAGCAGATTATGCCGAAACAATGTGTTTGAGTGCGGTACATTGTCATAAAGTGCAGGAATGCAAGACTCATCCAACATATAAAAAATGTATAGAAAGAATTTAGAAAATAACTTTTTAAATCCAGTATTTAAATGACACTTCTTGATTGTTATTGTTAAAAAATAATTACATTTTGAGCGGGAGAAACAGCGGTGGCGGTGACGTATACCCGGACGGTTTCAGCGTATCAAGCAAAGATTGAGTTTCTAAGAGGGGAGACTCTGCTTCAATAGATACCGCGTGCAGGATCTTTGCTACGATAGGTGAAGGTGAATTCTTGGATGTGACATGAATATCTTTAAAATATTTGTTATGTTGATATCAAGGCTCAAATTAGCCAGGATCCAGACCACAAACGCCAGAATTGATTCTTCTGTGCAGTCTCTGTACTCTTGCCACAGCACCGCAGGGAAGGGCTGCGGTTGGACCGCGCTTATTCTCAACCCCGGATCTTAAATGTTCTTCATTCTCTGGTTCATCAGCACCATCGAGCGTTGGTAGTCGAGGCTTCCATTGATTCCCGACCTGATGACTGCAATGCAATTTAACCTGGCTTCATTGAGACCTCGTTGGAGGGTAAAACTCCGCTTCTAGAGCCAATCCGGGCCTCTAGAAAAAGACCCAACATAGTCTGCCTGGAGGCCACTGCCCCCGCTCCTGGTGGAAGCCACATTTATTTCAAAATGGCATATCTTGCCTCGAAATGATTTAACCACCTTACTCCTCTATATCTTCGCTCAAGTGATAAGCCACGCGCTCCAGGTCGCAATATACAGAGTAGAGCCGAAGCTTTCTTATCTTCAGATACGTTTCGCTTCATCTCTCGTCGTGGACGTTCCTCCTTGGTGCAAGCCTCCTGGTTTGGAAGTCACAATGGCTCTAACTTTCACCCTCACTCGGTGTCTTTATTAGGCAGGGCTTCAAGACCAGCGCCAAGAGACTCCATCGGGTAGTGAGCGCTATCAGTAGTTAAGGATATCATGGACTGGCAATCACAGGTAACTTCACTCCTCCGTTCTATCTGATATTGTTCCATTGCTGTAGCAATCGTTAATTTATAAAATGTAATAACATTAAATGAGCCAACCAAAAACCTAGCCAGCCCAGAAAACCAGATTGCTGAATTTAGTCCTAGCACAGCACAGAAAAGACTTGTAAAGTGCTAATCACTCCAGAGCACTTCACAATTGCATACAGAGAACTAGACGGATGCTTCAGAATCAGACACAGCTCGTGCATTTAAAGGACTCTCAAATGTCCTCTGTCCTGACACAAACAGGTGCCAAATACAGCACTGCGCATGTATGATTTTCAATGTAATGTCTAATGTAAAGATCATATATTTGATCAAAGCATCAACAATGTGAATAACATCTTACTGAAACCAGTGACTATACCAATACAGATACGCTTGAAATCAATTTTAGCAAAACGAAGGCGCTTGGGTTCCGGTATGTGAATAAACAGAACATAATTCAGGAACAAGTTTATGAATATTTGGGAATCTTTATTGACATAAAAGTACTTACTTCGGTCACAAGGCCCAAATAAACTCTAAAGGGGGGTCCTTACTAGCAGCCTTTGTGTCACTTGAGAATAGTCTGAGAGGTTAATCCCTCCATCTCTTATTGAAAATCATTAACACAAAGGTTAACCCCATGATAGCGCATGGTTGTGAAGCTCTCGGTGGTCGCCAATCACAGTGGTTAGAAACCCTCAGCATATACAGGCAGCTCTTCTGCCTTCCATGTAATGCATCCCGAGCCACAATCAGGCTGGAATGTGGGCTGGTGAAGCAAATGTATGCAAGGCAATGAGGGTGAATTAAAGCTAAGAGCTGCCCAGGAGAGCTCGCTAGACCACAGGCTCTGGCTGGAGCTCGCTAGACCACAGGCTCTGGCTGGCGCTCGCTAGACCACAGGCTGCGGCTGGAGCTCGCTAGACCACAGGCTGCGGCTGGAGCTCGCTAGACCACAGGCTGCGGCTGGAGCTCGCTAGACCACAGGCTGCGGCTGGAGCTCGCTAGACCACAGGCTGCGGCTGGAGCTCGCTAGACCACAGGCTGCGGCTGGAGCTCGCTAGACCACAGGCTGCGGCTGGAGCTCGCTAGACCACAGGCTGCGGCTGGAGCCCTCTACCGATACAGGGAAGTGCATCTTCAGAGAGCATCTTCAGAGACCTGCACATAAGCGGTGTGTGGGAGCAGCCAATCGCAAGTCTTCAAGAAGTTTAATATCAACAGGTGGAAGCGGTTGCGTCTCGATGTCCAGACAGCCTTTGCAAAGCGCGCTCTCGCTCGGCTCATCATGCATTCGTACAAAACTCAAGTGCCAGGGGCGGCGCCTCCATTGGAGCGGAGGTGTCACCCCACTTTCGTGCCCTCCAAAGCCCCAGATATTACCATTGTATTTTTATTTTCCTGTCCTGAACAGAGCGTCAGGACAGGGCGGGGCCTGCTGAGTGAGCAGGGAGGAGTGGTGGGCAGAGGGTGCCTTTGCACTTGTTTAAAGTGTGCATGTGTCTTTGGTCGGCCGCCTTGAGATGGCCAGCCACACATGCGCACTTTAAACCTCTCAACCCAGCTGTCTTAAGGCAGCTAGGTTGAGAACCAGTGCAGGCCTCCAGTACCCTCCGGAGTACTGAGAGAGGCCGCTCCCACCAATCGGGGCACTGCTCGCATGCGGATTAAGTGCACGTGAGCGGGCCAGTATTGGTTGAGGGAGTTTGCTGGGGCCTGCACTGCAGTCATAGAGACGAGGTCGGAGTGAGGACGATGTCTTCAGCATCCGATAAGTGTTTGTCTTTTTTTTTCTTTTGTTTGCCTGCACCCCCTCCCCCCAACCCTCAGTAGATGCCAGCCGCCACCGTTTAGTGCAACAGACATACTTGGGCACTTGTAAGTCCAATTATACAAAAATGTAATTTATGTCCCAACGCCTCAGAGGATTTTTAACTGGTTCAAAATGGTTGGCCTAGGCGAAAAAAACAGGGTACAAGTCCTATAAAAACAAGGCGGGGGACTGACCAAGTTAGACACTATGCAAGTGACATCTTGACGCATGCCATCACAGCACATGACGTCATGACGTAGCGCTATAAAAGAAATAAAATAGTGCTATTTCAATTATTTGTGTAAATACTGGGACAGACCACCCCATCTGAGTCTTACAGTGTCTGCACTTATATACAGGGACAGAACAAAATCATCTCTTAAGTACCTGTGAAGAGATAGCAAGCTGTGTGCTTTTGTTTCCCTCTGTGGCATTTACATTTGTGTGAGGTTCCAGGCCGCCTCCAGTCAAGATATTCAAACAAAAGAAGGCCTGATGGCCCCTTAACTTCCGCCTGGCTGGAGGTAAAAAAAACACCCTTCTTGCTGCTTGCACGTTGCTGCTGGAAATGGAAAGCAGGCAACGTGCAGGCGCTGCTGAACGTGTGCCGGTGTCTTACACCAGGACAAGTTCAGCATATTTCTGTGGGGCCCATCTTCTTGGCAGGGGGGACGGCGTCCACCCTGTGAAAATAGTGGGTGGCCGCCGTGTACCTGCGTGTACCCCGACTCGTGCCATGGAAATAAAGTGTGCAGATAGTGCAAGCAAGCACAAGAAACTATCCAGCACAACGTTTGCCTATGCCCATCACTCCTGAATGAGTGACGACACTTTTTGCGACAACTGTTTGACAGCCTGGGGTGCGAACATGCTGGCAAGCTGTTATCACGTGGTATGATGCGGAAAATGCAAGTCTCAATGTACGAATCATAAGGTTTTTCAGTCGGGCAGAGAAAACTTTTACAAAAAATATTTAAAAGGAATGAAATATATTAATACACGTTTCTTGATAATATTGAATAAGGATATAAAATTTTACCTTGGCTTTTGGCTTTTACAAATTTTTTTTTTTAAGGATCTATTTCAAAGCAACACTTATGAAATGATTTTTATTAACTATGCATTAATACATTTGAATATGAATGCATGTGTGCGCCGGGCAACAGTGATTTACGTTTTTTGGTGTCCCTGCAGAGACACGCTGGTTATTGCCATCGGCAACTGCTGCACGAGCTTCTTCGCCGGCTTCGCCATATTCTCTGTGCTGGGTCACATGGCCTGGAAGAAGAAGGTGCCGGTGGGAGAAGTGGCCGATTCAGGTAAGATGAAGAGTGGCTCTTGGGGAGAGTGGGTCATGTTGATGGTGAGAAAATATACAGAAATTATAGCCACTCAAGGAAATAATCCAGAAACACTACCAGGATATCTGCTTTGCCTGTCTCCTGATTGTTTAACTTGTGGACAGTGCCCCATTTATAAAGCAGGCGCGGGTTTAGACCGTGAGGGTGTTTGGCCACGGCCTCGCTTCTATGATGCTTCAGGTCACTTTTTGTTTTTTAAAGTTCCAGGGCTACAAATTGCCCAGAAGTAAGATTCGTCCTTTCAATCTGACTGAGGCCCTTATTGAGAGCAAACTAGTCCATATTTTTATTTCACTCCCATAATGACATACCTGTCGCGTGTTCACTTGACCAGCAACAGGGAAGCAGCACCAGGCCACCCTCTGAAGATATCTGGCACTGGAGCCTGGCCGGGGGGGGGGGCTTCAGCTCTCTGCAAACTAACTCTCAGGAGAGTAAAATATGAAAGTAGAGATGATAAGGAGATCTTTGACAAGACCACAAATGGGTAATAAATGAGGTGTTCTATGAGACGTTCACTATGTTGAGGTCTCCACAGTTGGACCCCTTTACAACCGACCAAAACACAAAATCCTGAGACTTCATCATCCCTGGATGTGATCAGATGGTCTAACCGTTTTCTCTATGCTTTTCCATACATTCCACTTGTGCCAGAGCTTCCCCTAAATTTAAAGGTAAAAAATGAAGTTACTTACTGATCTGCCTAAAGTTTTAAGCATTCTCGTTACATTTTTCACTATTTCTCAAAAATTCTTTATTTTTGGTAAAATCTGGTCTGGTTTTAAGTGTTTCAACGTACTTGTATATTAAAGTTTTCAAAAGTTAATTCTTCATATAAAATAATGATAAGGTGGTACCGAGCCCCTGCGAGCTGTAGTGTTACGACGAGGGCCAGCAGGAAGGACCCCTGATTGCTGACCACCGGGGAACGGGGCGCATGGGCAGCTCTCCTTGGGCACCTAGAAGGTGATGAGTGGCAGGCCTTAGGCACTGCTCACAGGGGTGGGCGCAGATGGGGATGGAGGCTGCGGACACGGACAATACTAGTATCAACCGCGTCGAGGGGTTGCTTCAGGCAGGCGGTAGTTGGATTTGGGGAGAGAATCTGATAGGAATAAATGCAGAGGCTATAATAGGACATGGACCGGGCTTCGCTATGAGGAGATCGTTATGATAATATGAATCACTGTCTTAATACGCCGCCCGGCCCCCGGGATGTGGGCTAAACGGCTGTGTGCATTGCTATAACGAGGGGTGTGATTTGAGATTATACGCGGGTGCCGGTTGCCCTAATGGATGTATTGTTTATAATGCTGCAATAAAAACATGTTTAAAAAAAAAAAAACGAGCCCCTGCGAGGATGAGTGCAATATTTGGGGCTTTGGAGACAAGCTGGAATGAGTGTAGGGAAACAGGCACACTGACCCCCCGAGTGGTGGTCATGTTAACACGTGCAGTCATATTGCAAGGAAAACCAATCCCACCTTAGACTGCTTACCCTTCCACACGATCCCACAACTCTGCTATTTAGAGGACCGTGAGAACACAGTATTTACCTACTCACAGCACCAGTTGGGAAATGAATCGCTCATCCGCTGTTAGCCACAAGAGTAGCAACCGTGTATGTTTGGGAACTCCAGACACCCTTCCATCCACCACCGCAGATGCATCTGTGGCGGGAAACATCTTCAACTATATATGCTATGGAAAAGCTATCCGCACTAACAAATTACAGAACACATTAATCCTGGAAAGTTTGGCGCCATTTCCAAACCCATATAAAAATGGCGTGTGCTGGGGAGCGGGCCCGCTTCTATCTGAGGCTCTGCTCGGTTCAATGATTCGTGAAATGGCTTCTTCCTCTGGAAGCTCAATGGGGGAAGAGAGCCCCGAAATGATGAGTGAAAGATGCAAAGGCAGCAGGCTGGCTTTAAACATATATCTTGCTTATTATTTATACATCAAACAAAACTTCAAAGTGAAAAATTATTTATACTCCGATATAACCCTGGACATACATACATACCTGCTATGATGTCCCTGTAATGGCAAAGAAAAATAAAAAATGAAGTTGTTAAGAAAGAAAAGAGGTTGATGTAGTTCTGCTTAGCGATAGTTTTAGTGATGGTTTGAGGGGTCGTCAATTCAGACTATAAAAAATTGCTGTGTCAATGCTTGATGTCACTAGCACACAGACCCAGCCACACTTCCAGTACTATTGATGGTCAGCAGCACAAGCTTACCCCAGGGAGGTCAGCGGTCACTGTATGTATCTTGGTTTCCTTTGTCCCTGATTTCTTCTCCTCCTCCTACGATGAACTGTACTAGGGGCGTAATCTTGTACTGCTCAGTAGGACGCGCGCACTCGTAGCGCACAGCACCCCCAAGCATCTCACAAGTCATTCCTGTTGGTCCCTTACAGAAGACAACTAAACCCCTAGTTCCACGGTAGCAGGTGCCGGTGTTAGGGTTCACGTAGGACAGTTTTGGAATACTCTTGAAAGAAGGGGAAAGAAGCAAGGACAGGAATCAGATTTGGCACATGGTCATCTGAGTGATAAAACGACATGAGATCCTGAGTGGAGCTGCCATTGGGACTAATGTCCTGGCTGAGATTAGAATGCACATAAACAAACACGAGTAAATGCAGAAATGGCTTTCTTTAGCATGCAAGACTAACCCCAATGACCAACTGACCACTGCTTTTAGGCTCCCTCGTGCTAGTCGCTGTAAAGCACTTCAACACCTCGTCAGGAGTAGTAAGCGCTTTATAAATGCAATTAAAATATCATTACTTATTAATTCAATTTTTGCTTACCCAAAGTATTTCTGCTTTTGTATAGGAAAATCCTAGGATGGTTTTAAGGGTGTCTTTGCCATTGGATGAGCTACTTCTTACTTTCTGAAGCAAAACAGGGGGGATGGGCCTCTCTTGAGTGCTGTGTCTGTTTCAACAGCATGGGGATAGTGTTTCCATTAAAATGCTTCCAGCGAATGGGTGGGTGGCAGCTTCCTGATGTCTAAGGAGTGTAGCTTTTTCCCTGATCCCATCAGATACTCTGTGGAAACCCTATCAAATCCTATCACAAACCTAGTGAAGTCCTACATTGCATTTAGGCATCCTTTCCTTTTACCACATACCAGGTTTAATTTGAAAATAATCCTTTTTTAATCACCATTCTGGTGATAATGTTGAAAGCATTTCCATATTATACCTGGTTTCTGCTTTGCATTTCGTGAACAAGTCACAAGAAATGAGACAACTGTTAAAATCCTATTATTATGGGTCTTAGATGACTATGTAAAGATGAAATTGTGCAATTTGGCTTGAGAATAACTCATTTTATCTGTATTTTTGCATTGCCAATAAATCACTCCTTTCCTTTTGTTCCTCAGGTCCAGGGTTGGCATTCGTAGCCTACCCGGAAGCTCTGGCCCTCCTGCCCGGGTCGGTATTTTGGTCCATCCTGTTCTTCCTGATGCTGTTTACTTTGGGAGTTGATACCCTGGTAAGTGGAGGGCGTAGAGGCTCGCGTTCACCATATTGCGAGTTGATTCATTACAAAGAGTATTGCAACATAGGTTGTACAGTTCACAGGTTACGGTAGGGTGGTTACCCTGTAGTGTACAGGTTTCATACTACAAAAATAAACGAAATCCAGGGCTTGTAGCGTTCCAACATAACCAGGGCTCCAGTGTTTGGTTTTGTGCTAGTTCATGGTATGACCTAGGCCAGAATTGATACAGGAATTGACGTGGCAGCAATAGCTTAACTATCCTCATTTATTAAGGAACTGGAAATGTTGTGAATGGGATTGTCCACAACATTGTGTGGATTTTGTCCAATTCTGTTCCAAAGTATGAATTCTGATGGAGCAGTTGTGTACTTTCATGCATGCCTCTGAACGGTCATAGCCATAATCACCAAGAGCATCCAGAATCTGGACATTTGGAAGGAACATTGAACTTTTGAAAAACAAGTTGCTTTTTCCAGTTCTGTGGCTGTTGTGAACAAATTCTGCATTTTAGCTGGTCCATTAGATTTCTCTTTTGATCAGAGGCATTGTATTTAGTTTCAAGCCCTGTTGATAACAGAGCATAGTAGCTTGACCGTCCTAGAGTAACAGGGGAAGGACACTTACTCTTATCAGAGAGTTATTTAAAAATAAAGTATACTGCAGATTTGGCTTTTTCCTTTCATGCCAGTGTTCTACTGAAATGTGCAAAAACATTTGGGAGTATTCAATTTTCACCCACATAAGGCAATATCCTCGGTGTAATAGTGAGCTTTGCTGTGCTTCACAGAATGCTTGGTTTCTTAGGGCCAGATGTACGACGCTTGCATTTTGCGAGTCGCAAATTGCATTAAATTGCGATTCCCAATTTACGCCTCTCAAAATAGAATGTACAACTGTGTCTCAGACACTGTTTGCGATTCCCAATGTGCATGCCTAATCCATATTCATGAGGCAGGCGCAATTTGCAACCCCATTGGGAATGGCTAGCACTCACAGGGATGGTGGCCTTCTGGGGTCAGCAGACCACCATGTCTGTGACTGCTTTTTAAATAAAGCAGTTTTTTATTTTTAAATGCAGCATGGCTTCCCTTAAAGGAAAACAGGATGCATTTAAAAAACAAAAATGAAACTTTTCAGATAAATTTTTTAAGGGCAGGCAGTGGTCCCAGGGACCACTGGCTGCTCTTAAAAAATATTTTCGCACCCTTTCACAAAGCGAAAGGGGTCCCCTGGGGACCCCTTCCCGTTTGTAAGTGGCTTACCTCCCTTTTGAAAAGGGTGGTAAACTGCGAGTATTTTGCAAACGCATCAATCATACGTTGGTGTGAGACTTGCTATTAGGAAGGGTCACCCTTGGCACGTCACTTCCTAATAGCGAGTCGCAAACCATATTTTGCGAGTCGCTAACAGGCTAGCGACTCGCAAACTATGGTTTGTACATGGGACTGACCTATTTTGTGGTCACAAACGGGCCAAATTCCCGTTTGCAACAGGAAAAACCGATCGTACATCTGCCCCTTAGTGTATTAGAAAGCCATGACATTGTCCATTTATATACAAAAAGAACAATTGATGGACAGAATGTTGAACAATGTCAAACATTCACCCCCAGGTACAGAGATCTAGGCCTAAATCCATCGTTTTTTTTGCTCCCCATGGCATTGAAGTTTAAACCCAGTCATATGCAAATCAGTCTTGACCCTGCTCCCCATGGGAACAGTCCAGCCTAAACTGCGAGGCCAGGTCCTCCCTGGACTGGAAACGAGCATCATAGGACCATTGTCGGGGTTTCACCCCTCATCAGCTAGGCTAGCTTGACTCCAGTGGCATGGAGCACACACAACCCACGTCTGGGCATACCCGGCCCACTTGAGATGACAAATGCATAAAGAACAATTGATGGACAGACTGTTGAACAATGGCAAACATTTACCCCAGTATAGAAATCTTGGCCTAAATCCATAGTTATTTTGCTCTCCGCAGCACTTTTCACCCTAAGTGGGATGGGTATGCCCAGATGTTTGTCTCTTGCTCACTGTGCCACTGGATTCAAGCTAGCCTGGCTGATTAGTGGGGATATCCCCTGAAACTGGTCTGAGACTGCTTGTTTCCAGTCCAGGAAGGACCCGACTTGGCAGTTCGGGATGGACTGTTCCCATTAGGTGCAGGACTAAGACTGATTTGCATATGGCTGGGTCCAAATGGGGGTGGCATGGTAAGCAAAAGAATTATGTATTTAACTTAGATCCCTTGACTGGGGGAGAATGTTTGATTTATTCAGCATTCGGTCCATCATTTGTTGCCACAGCATTGTCCATTCATAGCCAGGTGTTCTTCCACTGGCCTCCCCTTTTTGTTGAAAGTACTAGAAAGTTAAAATCTGTCTGGAGGAAGGTGCCTTTTTGAGGTTTTACAATCTATTTTAAAGATTCTTCAGCGTACTGATCCATGGGCAGGAAAGGCCCTCATGTTGGCTCCATTAGCAGTCCAACGATCATTAATTGTGAAGTGACACTTTTTCTGTGTTCTTCACAGTCTCATGAGTAGAGGGAACTGCTCCTTCAATTTCCATTCAAGGCACAGGACACACGGGTGATACTAGAACCTCTTGTGTCCTGTCCTAGCCATGTCCCTTCTGGAGCTATGTAGACCTTTATGCTCTAATGGTATAATTAATACATGGATAAAAATAGTAGAAGAACACATTTCCTGCAATTTCATTATTTTTGACGACCTTTTAAACCAGTGTCTAAATATGAACCTCTAAAGGAGAACTTGGATGTCCTCGTTACTTTGTCAAGCTGCTTTTCCAGGGCCGCCATGTTGCAGAGCTTAGGTTGAGAATATGGGTGGTTTGTTAATATTAAAGACTAAGCAGTTTCTGACGGTACTTATGTTCTACACCAATCATCCTTTTTAAGGAATCTGTATCAACAATTGATTGTCTTCACTGGTTTTTGCCTAATCTAGCTTGGACAAAACATCATAATTGGAGAATATTGTGTGGCATGCAAGTGACTTGTCAATTGTGGATCTATGTTCCCAAGCAATTGAGGTCCTGTAGAAGGCATAATGCAATTACTGAACGACTGAAACATGTCCACTCCACAATGCCTTTCATTATATCACTAGCTTTGTTGGCTGTCCACTTTATTTCTACAGTATGGTATAGCTTTTATCAGACATAACTGCAAATCAAGTGTTTTGTCAGTATGGAGCCAGACTAAGCGGATACATTTGACGAAACCGCTTAAAATCTGGGTGTTTACTCCGGAGCCTCTATTTCATAAATGTATCAGATTCTGCTAGATCCAGGACAGCCCCAGGCAATTGGGTGCTTTATAAATAAATTATACATTCTAGTAGTCATTTATGAAATTAAAATTCGTTAGTGTATTCACTTATGTGTAGGATTGTCTTGATTCTATGCTGTTTTCTATGGTTATCATGTAGTTATACAAATGAATACATTGTAAGAATTCATTTGACTGTAAAAGTTAGCCTGCCTTGAAGTGCACTTTAAGAACTTGTAAATGGTAGCATATTGATGGCCTTATTTTCTTGGGAAAATTGTGTTGTTAAATTAGCATAGCCATTGAGTAATACTGTGTTTATGTCACAGCTAAGGGAAGAACTCACTTGTAGCATTTACAAGAATTTACTAGCATAGAGTTGCACCTTGTCACAGTCTTAGCTTTCCTGCAAGATCTGGTTTATTTCTTTTCATGTGTGTGACTGGAAAACCTGGTCACTCTAATGCCATTTCCTGCACAGATGCACGTGATGTATGTATATTAAGGAGGTGTATCCTTTTAAGCGCTAGTTAGATTCATTATTGTCAGACACCCCAGGCAATTGTATCTGACTGCATGCAGCAGCCTGGTTTCTGCATTTCCATTTGTCTGCCTAGTGATGTTTAGAGTCAAGAGTCATGTTATCTGGGTCTTCAGCATGCCTGTGTTTACCCTACACATCACCACACACCAGAACTTGCTGTTTCCTTTTTGTGTATTTCAGTTTGGTAACATGGAAGGCATCACCACAGCTGTGATTGACGAGTTCCCGTCCTTACGTGACTGGAGGCGGAAGACCATCTTCCTTGGTGCCCTCTGCTTCGGGTTCTACCTTCTGGGACTGCTCCTTATTACAGAGGTACTTGAAAGGTCCAGTTGGTCCACATAGCATCATCCACACCAAAGCCGCGACTCCAGAAAACTCATCCTTTAGCAATTTAGGGGGCCTTGTACATCTCCAAAGAGAGAATGCCAGAGGGACAGTGGCCCAGGAAATGTCTACTCCTGAGACAAGTGTGTACTTTCTGGAGATCACCTCTCCATGGATAAGGCAGGGGCTGTGGGCTCAGAGAGCTGTGCTGCAATGGCAGCCAAGTGACTGTTTTGCAGATAAATGTGGATGAAGTAGCGCTGCTTTATCTGAAGACGCAGTGGCCTGGATAGGGACAGATCTAGTCCTGTTCTGAGACTTTGCAAAGGGCAACACTGACATTTTACAGACCTGATGTTTTCTCCTAAATCTAAAAGTTCAGGCTGAGCCATTATTTGAGTGACAAGCGGGACTAAAGAAAACCGTCGCTTCCCCTTGCCTCTTTAGATGGGACCCTCTGGCTTAGATGTCTCTTCCCAGGGCCATGACCTCCTTCTGGTGTTAGTGCTGCAGTACAGATCCAACAAGCACCACACCTGGTAGCCTTCTTAAGCAGAGGTTCCATGAAGTAAGTCAGGTGCAGTCATTGCTTCTTTCCCAGGATCCTGCTTTGACCCTTGTCATGTTGGCAGTAATATGGTGCAACTAACCCTAGCAAGGGGCGATCATTCTATGGGACCAATAAACTGGTGTATCCTTAGGAGGCCCCAACCCCTGGAATGTAGGTAACTTGGGAAACCTGGATGTTGTGCTCACAGGAGGGATAACGCAATGAATGGCAATATCTTGAATAAGGAATATGTGTCCTACTCGTGTCTATGCTAACAGAATACATGTGTTTGTGCACCAGGGGCCAGATGTGCTGAGTGATTTTATAGTTGGAAACCCTGCACTACATAAAATCGTTGAGTTTGCAACTGCATAATGACTTTTGTGTGTGGGAAAAGCATTTCTGACTCACACAATGGATTTACCGGCCCATCCTGAATCGCATTTAGGAATGGCCATCTCATCCTACTAGCAAGCCAGTATGGGATTTATCAAAGGGTTGTGATCACAATACAAACCACTGAAAGTTACAGGTTAGAGACAGAATCAGATTCACAAAAGGAAAGCTGTCCCCATTGGATAGCTTCCCCTTTGGCAGTCATGTCGGGTAACCTCAGAGGAGCAAGCAGGTGTCCCGGGGACCTATTGTTCTCCCTGATGTGTTCCCCAAACACTTTTTTTAAAAAGTGGCAACAGTTCTTTTAAGGAACACATAATGCTTTAAAAACAAAAAAGTTCACCCATTTGGGAACGCAAACACACGGATGGTGATCTGCTGTTCTTTTCAAGCCACCATCCCTGGGTATGTAGGTAATCAAATATCGACCTGCCTAGTTAATTAGTTTGGCGGGTTATTCTGTGACCCCCCCCCCCACCCCAACCCCCGAACTGGACATTTTGCAATGCAACCTATTAGTGCATAGAATGTGCCTCAAAATTAAAGACTGGTCTCTAAAAGTCAGAGCCCAATTTCTACCAACTTGTTGCAACCATTCTTTTCATACTTCTACCCCCAGAATCCAGTATGGACGCAGGCGCCATCACGGTGGCAGAGCAGACGATGTCCAAGGCACATATTAATGTACGGGTCATTCAACATTTGGATAAACATGTTAAGCGATAAAGGTGTTTACAAGAAGCAATCAGGGGATGGGTTAATTGGAGTGTACAAAGGATCACACTTGGTTTCCATCCATTGCTAAATTGTCAACTTGATGTCAGTTCATTGGCTCTTTTTCTCTTGATTCCTAGGGCGGTATCTACTGGTTTACCCTAATCGACTCCTACAGCACCAGCTTCGGACTCATTATCATCACTCTCTTCATGTGCCTTGGCATGACCTGCTTTTATGGTACGTATCATGGAAGGTCACCTTACGGTGACTTTAGCTGGTGGGGGCCATACTTGTACAAGTGTAATTAAATATTTACTCTCATTCAGACATGTACTTTAACCCTTATATGCCCTGGCTGCCTGTAGCGCATAACACTATCCATTGTGCATAAAGTGCCTGTGTGTAGCCGCTCCTGAAGGGCACTTTGGATGTTGGCAGAGGGGGCAATGCATCTGTGTGATACTGAATGCTTGGTTCGGTGAACCAGGTTGTGCTTGATATCAACTTTGTTCGAGGGATGACCCCGGACAATCATGGTACAATGTCAACAGTGATGTAATGCCACCACTTGTCTTGCGCTCTTCCCTTCCCGGCATGCAGAATAGCAGGAAAAACTGTGGGAGAGCAATGACTACTATTAATAATTACTATACATTAATGCCACCAGTTTATAATCCTGCGTAAGAGGCAAAAATGGATGGGTTCCTCCAGCACCGGACATTGAGGCTACCTTACAGCACTCAGGTACTCATGCTGTGTGGTCACCATCGCTGCAGTCTCTGCTAATCTGGTGGCTCCTATAGCTGCTTAGTTCCTAAATACAAAAATGATCACAGGTGGTAGTCAACAAACCGTAATCCTGTAAAGGGTGGGTATAAAACAAGGCAACCTCCATGGCAATAGTTACAATGGGTAAGGGTTGTGTGTTAAAAGATCACAGTTGAAATATTGACCTGAAACTGTACCTCGATATCTACTATCAAAACATTGTCAAGACAAGTGTATATTTACAGTTATTAACTCAACTACTGTGGAGTAGATATTATTGTCATGAGATATCTTCTGGTCAATATTTCAACCACATTATTGTGGTTAAACATCTGGGTTACTAAAGGAATCTTGGTGTGCAATATCTGATAGGTTGGCCCATGGACCAGAGATGGTGAAAGGCCAGGAGAAGATTAGATCATGGACAGCAAATCAACTACAGCTGTCTGGAATATGTGATCTCAGCATCTTGCAAGAATCCTGATGGAAATTGCATTTTGTCATTAAACATAGAGCCCTTTCTCAGGCTGCCATTTTCAGTCAATCCAGTGACTGCTGTAACAGTGGTGCGTTGTCTTTACGATACACTAGAGATGCTGCCTCGTCTGCCTTATTGAAGAAGATTCTCAACTTTATGAACATTGGGACACCTTAAAGAATTCCATTGCCATAGTTCAATCAGGAGGATTGTAAGCGCGCTACTCACCCGTGAGGGTCTCAAGGCGCTGGGGGGAGGGGAGGGGCACAGTTGTATTCAGCCGAAGAGCCAGGTCTTGAGCGCCTTCCTGAAGGTGTTCAGGGAGGGGGCGCGTCTGATGTCAGTGGGGAGCTTGTTCCAGGTCTTGGCCGCGATGTAGGAGAAGGCTTTTCCCCCTACTTTGGCTCTGCGGATGCGTGGGGTCTCGGCAAGGACGAGGTTGGTGGATTGCAGGTCTCTTTTGGGTATGTGAAAGGTGATTCTATCGTTGAGGTATTGGGGTCCGGTGTTGTGGAGGCATTTGTAGGTGTTGGTGACGTCATTCAATGTACATTTAGGAAAGGAAGATATTTCATTATTTGTATATTCCTGCTCTAGACTATTCCAGTCCTGTTTAGGATGTTAATCTGTGGTAACATGCACCCACAGGTATATCTCTTAGAACCTGGCGGTGTCGTCGTGCCTAGAATAAGAAATCCAGAGCTAGAATTGGTGTTAGTAATGATTGACACAAAGATCAGAACAATAATGTTTGGCAGCTCTTCATTATCTAGTGGCATCTTTAATTGTACCCTGTTAGACAACATGTCTCTTGGTAACCCTAATGTGAAGGAATACCAGAGAGATGCAGACATTACAGCTTTGAGAATGTAGCCAGGTTCTTCCAAGAGACATAGAACAAAATGTGGAAAAAACAGGAAGTGCACTAAGAACATCATCTATCAGAGGGTTTCAGGGTGTCAAGAGAGGTCCATGTGGCTGCCCAACAATGTGGGTTTAGTAAACTTATTTCATCTCTCACCGGTGCCCTCTGGAGACTCTTAATTTGCCTTGGCAATGGATGCACCAATAAGGTTCTGATACGGATGCATGCATCCTATGATCTAAAACTGCTCTCGTGCCCATGCTTCCTACACACACCCCACACGCGTATCTTTTCACACTTGAATGTTTCAAACAAATGCTGGGCACCTCCAATATGTAGGTCTGTGTGCGTTTAAGTTACTTTTGCTGCTGCAAATATTTCACTGCACCTGTCAGCAGGCTCAGAGTTTGGGGATGGTTATGAAATGTTTGTGACGGGTGCTTGGCACACTGTCATAACACTGGCTACAGTGAATAATTCATGTTTTCACTGGCTGTGCTTGGTGTGTGAAGTGGATTGTCTTGTGTGGACCAGTGTGGTAAGTTTATTAGATTGGTGCTGTGTCGGTTAAGTGATTTTCTATGGCACAGACTAGTTTGGGAAGTGGTTTGTTACTGACTAGTGTTAACAGTATTTAAGAATACTGGTTTTAATGGAAAATGATGTGTTCCCTGTCAAGCGATCTTTATTACTATTCATAAAATCTCCCATGTCATCCCCAGTGTGTATAATAATTTAAACATTTGTTTCAAAGTGAAAATTCACCTTTCAGTATAGGCAAAGTTGAAAAATATATATATATATGTGATCAAGGGCTGGATCGCCCGAAACGCGTAATGGCGGATTTGGCAGAATAAAATAATGCACAAGATATTTGGGTCCACATTCGTTCTTGAGGAGGAGAAAGTTGATGACGAGTTGGGGTATGGAGATATATATATATATTCATATTCTACTGGCGGTCGCCAGTAGATAGTTATAGTTAGGACCGTGTTTCCATAGGAAATCTCAAAATTCTATTTTGAATAACTTTGGCGCCGGTTGACGAATCTTCGCGAAATTTTCAAAACTAATGGGGCGCTCCGCTCAGCTCCTACCCTGAAAGTCCCGGGGGGATTCGTCAAGCGGGGGCCGAGAAAAAAGGGGGGTCCCAAAACGTGTTTTCCCCATGCATTTTCCCATAGGACCTTTAGTCGAAGGTACAGCCCGAACGGCTGAACAGAATTACTTGAAATTTGGCAGAGAGGTAGTCCTCCGGTCAGGGATGTGCCTTTTGCATATATGGAGTCAATCTGTTCAGTAGTTCCAGAGAAAATTGCAGTAAAAAGCACATGCATATCTATAGCCGCGCACCGTGCGCGCACCATAACGTGCGCGAGCGTAATTCTGATTGATTGTTACATGTCAGTCAACGTTCGAATCGGTCGAAATCAGGAAATGTCGGCCGCCATTTTGTTTGTTTTCAGTGCGAGAGTGGAAAAGGAAGGTGGCGAACGTGAAAAGGGGGCAGGGTAGAGAGTTCCTGACCCCCTAGCCTTTGTCAGGGGGTCCCTGAAGGACCCCGAAGGCAGAAAAAAACATAAAAAAAAAAAAAAAAATTAAATCGCGGGGGTGCGCGCACCGTGTGCGCACGGTGAAAAACCATAAACATTTTTAAAAAAAATATTAATACGTAGTTTATTGAAAAATAAATATATAAAAAAAATAATACATACATAACTTAGCATTTAAAAAAGCATACAAATTCACTGAAAAAACCATAGGTTTCACACACGTTATAGTTAGGAATTAGCATTTAAAAAACCTTGCAAATTCACTTAAAAAACCATAGGTTTCACAAATGTTATAGTTAGGTGGATATTTCACTCGTAAAAAACCAATGAAATTCCCCCGTTATAGTTAGTTCAGATAACTATAACTCGCGCGACCGCCACTCTATCACAAGGATGATGTCATCAGTGATGTCAAGAGTGATGCCACTGACCATGTCATGTGTGATGTAATATGTGACGTCATGAGCAGAGGATTGCGGGCGCGCGAGTTAGTTATCTGAACTAACTATAACGGGGGAATTTCATTGGTTTTTTGCGAGTGAAATATCCACCTAACTATAACATGTGTGAAACCTATGGTTTTTTAAGTGAATATATATATACTTTTTTCATAAAAACAATGGCCGAGGATTGGATCAAGGATCGAGAGGAGGCAGCACTGGATATTTTCAGTGACAAAGATGACCAGGATCAAAGGCCATCTACGAGCAGTAATGCACAATTGCCGATTGCAAGCAACAATCTTAAAGCGTTACTTGGAGAATTAGAAAAATTGCGAAGACATGAGGTAGCCAAATGGTGGGAGTGCACATCTCTTAAGAGATATTTGGAGGTGAATCGCATCCCGAGAGGGTTGAGGATCCTTGTGGCACCAACCTATGAGAATCCAGATCCTGCTATGCTCCAGGAATGGGCGGATAACAGTGCCCAATCGTCACGTAACATGCTACAAATACTAATCAAATTCGCAACCACTGATAGAGACAAGATTTTGGCACGAATAAATGAAATATATTTGGAATTGAAGAAATTAACTGAACAAGATGAAGTGAAGGAGGGTCTAGAGGATATAAAAAAACGGGTCTCTAAATATGAGCAAATCATCAAAGACAGAAAAGACAGCAAATTTCAGCATGACAGAAATGACTACCTATATGGCAGAATATATACATTTTCAAGAAGATTTGAAAACATTTGTCACCAGGAATTATCAAAAACAAGCACTGGTCCCATAACACAACAAATACCGAGTGAATCGGAATTGAGTTCGGAATTCGAATCAGAACCTGAAACAAGTGGTAACAGGGAGCAACCACTGAAGGCACCAACACCGATTCAGGAACTTGGTTTTTTACGTGTAGAGCGTTTGATGAGTCTGCGTCCAAGACCTCAAAGACAGGAATACTCATCAAACAAAGCTCGCAATCAAGGAGCAGAAGGAGGAAAAACCGCAAATGGGGCAAGAAAAGCAGAAAAAACAATATACAGGCGCAACAAAAGGAAATAATTATGACAGCCACGAGCGATAACACAGTAGTCAATCTCACGACTATGACTTTGACACCAAATGAGGAAAGAATCCTTGCTTTAGGACTCTCATATTGCAAGGAAACCAATTTTGATTACATTCAAACGAGAATTGACTTGTATCACTTCACACGCAAATTGAAACTAAGAAAGTATTTCTTCAACACCAAACAAAAACATGAATGTAGGGACCAGGAGGGTATGACATCTCACGAGCCTGGAACCCTAACTGTGGCAGATTTAACTTTCCTAAAGGACATGACAGATCTGGAGAATGATATCTCAGCAAATGAACAACCTATTGGGCAAGAAAGTGGTATATCAGATCTCAACACGGGGGTGTCTGTCAATACACCCTTCCGACCTAAATCTATTTTTAATCCGTTGATGCCCAGGGATAATATCGACATATTTGCAGAGAGAATGATCAAGGACCTCAAATCTCTGGCACTTGAGAGTAGCAATACCTTCAACAAAAGGAGGCACAAAGAACCGAAAGAATATTCAGGGGTAATGTGCAAAATAAAGGAACGTTCCGATATTGTCGTAAGATGGTCAGACAAAGGGGGCAATATTGTACTCTGGCCCTTAGAAATGTACAACAAAGAAGCGCTAACCCAATTATCGGACAAAAATTGCTACACAAGGATCAGTGCTACCAACATCATTAGCATCAAAGAAAAATACCATGCAAGTCTGTACAATTGGAGAAGGAATGGGCTAATAACAAGGAATGAGTTGGATTATCTGAAAAATGATTACCCTGTAACACCACAACTTTACTTGTTACCTAAGATTCATAAGAATGCAGAATGTCCGCCTGGGCGGCCAATCATATCCGCCATAGGAAGCCTATTTGAAAACACTAGTAAATTTATCGATTTTTTTTTTTTTTTTTTTTTTTTTTCTTCAGCCTTTCGTACAGTCTTTGCCCGCATACACCAGAGACACCGGAGATTTTTTAACCAAGATTTTTGACTGCAACTGGCATGAAGACTACTTATTGGTTACACTGGATGTACAGAGTTTGTACACGAGCATAAGACATTCGGATGGTCTAAGAGCTGCCAAACACTATTTAAGCACGAGGGACATAAGGTTTCATGAACATACTGTCATGATAATGCAAATGATGGAATGGTGTTTAGAGAACAATATTTTCATGTTCGATAAATTGTTGTACAGACAGACACAGGGCACAGCCATGGGTACCTGCTTCGCCCCCAGCTATGCGAATTTGCATATGGGCTGGTGGGAGGAGCAGGTACTCAGGAGGACATATAATGTTCAAATGTCTAACAATGTCATGTTGTATCAGCGCTACATCGATGATATTTTCATCCTGTGGAGGGGTAGTGAACAAAGTGCTAATGATTTTATTGCTGCCATTAATGACAACGAGTTAAATTTAAAATTTACAGGCACGATGAGTAAACAATCTATTGTATATCTGGATTTAGAACTATACCCCATGAACAACAAAGTACATTCATGTACACATAGAAAAATAACATCAGGAAATGCCATCCTTCATGCACAAAGTTTTCATCCTGTCAAATTGATTGAGAGTATCCCTTATGCAGAGAGTTTGCGCATGAAAAGAAATTGCAGTACAACAGAGAGTCTAGTAGTCTCGACGAATAATTTGTTTGAGAGACTCAGCAACAGAGGGTATAAAGAAAAAACTCTGCGAGCTGCGGAGGTAAATGTGCAAAAGTTACTAGACAAGAGCTGCTATTCAAAAATGAAGTAAAACGATCAATGTCTGGGCCAATGATGTCACAAACACCAAGGCTTATTACAGGGTATAATATATATCATCAGAAACTGAGACAAATCCTGTATAGGCACTGGCCAATAGTAAGATGTGACCCCGTCATAGGACCATCATGTATCAAGCTCCCCCAACTGACTTTTAGGAGGGCTAAATCCATGAAAAATGAACTAGTCTGTAATGCTCCTGCACAAACCAAAGGCACTGGTTGGTTAAAATGTCAAAATGGATTTTTCAAATGCACGAAGTGCAAAGCTTGTAAGCATGGAGTCAACACCAGTTCAATCTCCACTCCCTTATGGAAAACCCCATTGGAGATCAGGGAGCATTATACTTGCAAAACAGAATTTGCAGTATATGTGCTACGTTGTACCTGTAACAAAATGTATGTGGGTAGTACCATTCACCTCGTGCATATTAGAATTCTACAACACCTCAGGGCCGTCAGTAATAATGATCCAGCTTACCCTGTGGCCCGTCACATCAACAACATACATAGTGGTAAAGCAGAAGATCTGACATACTTTGTTGTTGACAGTGTGAAGAAAAACATTAGGGGTGGGAACAGACAACTGGCACTTAGGAGACTTGAGTCCCGATATATTATCTTGTTGGACAGTAAGATTCCAAATGGCCTTAATGCTGATGAAGCATTAAATGTCCATCTTTAAGATAGTAACTGCCTCTTCAAAAATTCCAGGATCAATCCTTTAAGTGCTGATCCAGTTAGTCATTCTTCTTCATTTGTGTTTCAAAACACTTGTTTTAGGGGAATATCACTTAAATTTATGTTGTAGCATAGGTACCAATAGTAAGTATAAATTCTTTAGATTTAGTAACACCATTCGCACAGAAATCGGGTCATAAAAACAGAATACAGGAGAAGTATGCCCACTGGGGCTTTATTTTCGTCACAAACACTCATTCTTTTATTCATTACATGTTTTCTCAAAATGAATGATGAGAAATTATTTCTGATGTATTCTGATAATGACAAGTATTGTGTTATTAATTATGAAGGTGTTAACAAGTTATACCGTTTTATTTTGCGAGGTTGTATATATATTGTGATTTGGAAGAAAGACTTCTCTTCCGTCGTGATTTTCTCTATGTTAATCATTGTTTACACCGTTTCTAAGCAACCACTTAATTAATGTCATGTGTAGAGACTGTATAAATGACTTACGAAAACTGGGTCGGACACAGTGAGCAAGGCGGACTCGCTCCGCCGAAACGCGTCTGGGCTACATTGTTGTGAAATAAATCTTTTTCCTTGAAAACCCACGGTGTCAGCGCCTGTTTCAGATCACAGGAAACCAGGATTGGATCTAATATATATATATATATATATATATATATATATATATATATATATATATATATATATATATATATATATATATATATATATATATATATATAATTATTTTTAAAGAAAGAAGTGAAACCAGAGTAGTTCCCAAGTTTTGGGTGGAGAGCAGCTCCTTTATATGGTGCACCCTACAAAACCACTGACACTCCAAACCTGCTCAGCTCAAGTGTCTGGTTTTCTAGCATAATCTTTAAGCGTTAGATTAGCTAGAACTATCCACGTCAATCTTAAAAAAAAAAAAAAAAGGACAAAGGCCTTTTACCACTCCAGTTTCGCTTTGTATTGGTAAAATACCAAGCAAGCCAACCTGAAATGAGTAAAAGCAACCCCTGACACGTGGTTCACTATCATTAGAGTTCATCAGAGAGTCAAAGCTTTGTACAGACACAAGGGAGCATCCAGTACAAGTCAAAGCAATACTCTTTCGGGCTTAGAGTGCCGCATATATTATGCACAAAAGGTATAAGGGAATGCCGGGTAGTTCCCAGGTTATAGCAGCTCTTATAAATGTAAATGGAGCACACTACAACACCAAAGCACTTGCTTCAAAGTGAAAACGTGTGTGCGTGTGTATTGTCCCTTTTCATACCCCATTAACCTCCTGTGTCTGGCTATACATTACCTTTCTACACCTGAGTGGGGATATTAAATGTTAATAAACCTAGGTAACAAAAAAATGACGGAGAACTGGCATTACAAGTAATATTTCCTTCTTTCTTTTAACAGCCTGGTAATAAGGCATTTATTACGAAGGTGAATGGCTGAAATTGTACTATTCTGAGATATCTGCCTGCTCTATGTTTAATTGTTTTATTTACCTTCTCAGGAGTGAACCAGTTCTGCCAAGACATCGTGGATATGATCTGCCAGTGTCCACCGTGGTGCACAAAGCTCCTCATCTTCTTTAAAGCCTGCTGGGTGTTCTGCACACCTCTCCTGCTGCTGGTGAGTACCCCTCTAAGGGGCTGATGTGTTTCTTCCATCAGTTCAGGCCCAATGGCACATTCATCAAGGTTGCGTGAGCCATGCAGTTGGCACCAGTCCATGCTGACGAGCAGCCCACACGCTGCTGGGGGTCCTCGCAGTTCATGCGGCAGAAGTATCACTCTACACTGGCCAACACTCACAGCTACACAGACACACACACTATATACAGGTCACTAGTCCATGCTGTAGAGGTACACATTGATCTACACACTAGTAGTGTTCTGATACAATGCTACAACTCTAGGCTGACCGTCAACCAGCCTGGTAGAGGTACACCAGAGATATTCGGGCAACAGAGGTATGTTTGAATACAGACTGTCCTGCAGTGCTTCATAGCCGCACCAGCCCTATACAAAAGTGACTTTGATGGGCAACACTTGATGCTGCATAGACATTCACACTGTTTACAGGTCAATAGTCCATGCCGTAGAGGTGCACACCGATCTACACACCAGCAGTGTTCTGCTACAATGCTACACCTCTAGGCTGACAGTCAACCAGCCCTGCAGAGGAACACCAGGCATACTCAGGCAATGGAGGTATATTTGAACACCGACTGGCATGGAGTGCTTCATAGCTGCACCAGCTGTATACACAAGTGACTTCGATGGGCAACACTTGATGCTGGAGAGATGAAACAAATATTTTTGCAGGATAGACGCTTTCTAGAGTCACATACTCTGCATATCCAGCCATCTAGCTGTTGGAGTCAAAGTGCTTTTCTTTATTTTTTCCTTCTCTTTTCCCTGATGGGTGGTTGTGAAACCCGATCCTCCTGGTCAGACTACAACCCCCTTTGTGTGTGTGCAAGCTCTCAGATTTTTTTTCCACCATGGAGATCGGAGCTGCAGTGAAGATATCTGAGAAACTACACCAGCAGATGCAGGCTAGAAAGGAAGCCCACCAGAAACTCTGATGAGAGAGGTGGTACCACGGAAGGTTGCATGAGTGGGAAATCTTTGAGCAAAGCAAATATATACAGATAATCTGAGTATGCTGCAGAGCCACACCTCTACAATGACCTATACTCCATGCTGCAGAGCCACACCAGGCATATGCAAGCCATGGGACCTGCCCTTCAACACTGCCCAACACTGCATACTGCAGAGCCACACCTCTACAATGACCTATACTCAATGCTGCAGAGCCACACCAGGCATATGCAAGCCATGGGACCTGTCCTTCTACACTGCCCAACACTGCATACTGCAGAGCCACACCTCTACAACGACCAGCGCTCAATGCTGCAGAGCCACACCTCTACAACGACCAGCGCTCAATGCTGCAGAGCCACACCTCTACAATGACCAACACTCAATGCAGCAGAGCCACACCTCTATAACGACCAACACTCAATGCTGCAGAGCCACACCTCTACAATGACCAACATTCAATGTTGCATAGCCACACCTCTACAACGACCAACACTCAATGCTGCAGAGCCACACCTCTACAACGACCAACACTCAATGCTGCAGAGCCACACCTCTATAACGACCAACACTCAATGCTGCAGAGCCACACCTCTACAACGACCAACACTCAATGCTGCAGAGCCACACCTCTACAATGACCAACATTCAATGTTGCAGAGTCGCACCTCTACAATGACCTATACTCAATGCTGCAGAGCCACACCAGGCATATGCAAGCCATGGGACCTGCCCTTCAACACTGCCCAACACTGCAGAACCACACCTCTACAAGGACCAGCACTCAATGCTGCAGAGCCACACCTCTATAACGACCAGCACTCAATGCTGCAGAGCCACACCTCTACCATGACCAACCCTCAGTGCTGCAGAGCCACACCTCTACAACGACCAACACTGAATGCTGCAGAGCCACACCTCTACAATGACCAACATTCAATGTTGCAGAGCCGCACCTCTACAATGACCTATACTCAATGCTGCAGAGCCACACCAGGCATATGCAAGCCATGGGACCTGCCCTTCAACACTGCCCAACACTGCAGAACCACACCTCTACAAGGACCAGCACTCCATGCTGCAGAGCCCCACCAGGCATATGCAAGCCATGGGACCTGCCCTTCAACATTGCATACTGCAGAGCCACACCTCTACAATGACCAACACTCAATTCTGCAGAGCCACACCTCTACAAGGACCAGCGCTCAATGCTGCAGAGCCACACCTCTACCATGACCAACCCTCAGTGCTGCAGAGCCACACCTCTACAATGACCAGCGCTCAATGCTGCAGAGCCACACCAGGCATATGCAAGCTATGGGACCTGCCCTTCAACACTGCATACTGCAGAGCTACACCTCTACAACGACTAACACTCAATGCTGCAGAGCCACACTAGGCATCAACAAGCCATGGGACCTGCCTTTCAACCCTGCCCAACACTGCATACTGCAGAGCCACACCTCTACAACGACCAACATTCAATGCTGCAGAGTCACACCTCTACAATGACCAACATTCAATGTTGCATAGCCACACCTCTACAACGACCAACACTCAATGGTGCAGAGCCACACCTCTACAACGACCAACACTCAATGCTGCAGAGCCACACCTCTATAACGACCAACACTCAATGCTGCAGAGCCACACCTCTATAACGACCAGCGCTCAATGCTGCAGAGCCACACCTCTACAATGACCAACACTCAATGCTACAGAGCCACACCTCTACAACGACCAACACTCAATGCTGCAGAGCCACACCAGGCATATGCAAGCCATTGGACCTGGCCTTCAACACTGCATACTGCAGAGCTACACCTCTACAACGACCAACACTCAATGCTGCAGAGCCACACTAGGCATGCACAAGCCATGGGACCTGCTCTTCTACACTGCCCAACACTGCATAGCCACACCTCTACAATGGCCAACACTCAATGCTGCAGAGCCACACCTCTACAATGACCAACACTCAATGCTGCAGAGCCACACCTCTACAACGACCAACACTCAATGCTGCAGAGCCACACTTCTATAACAACCAACACTCAATGCTGCAGAGTCACACCTCTACAATGACCAACATTCAATGTTGCATAGCCACACCTCTACAACGACCAACACTCAATGGTGCAGAGCCACACCTCTACAACGACCAACACTCAATGCTGCAGAGCCACACCTCTATAACGACCAACACTCAATGCTGCAGAGCCACACCTCTACAACGACCAACACTCAATGCTGCAGAGCCACACCTCTACAATGACCAACATTCAATGTTGCAGAGCCACACCTCTACAATGACCTATACTCCATGCTGCAGAGCCACACCAGGCATATGCAAGCCATGGGACCTGCCCTTCAACACTGCCCAACACTGCAGAACCACACCTCTACAAGGACCAGCACTCAATGCTGCAGAGCCCCACCAGGCATATGCAAGCCATGGGACCTGCCCTTCAACACTGCATACTGCAGAGCCACACCTCTACAATGACCAACACTCAATTCTGCAGAGCCACACCTCTATAACGACCAGCACTCAATGCTGCAGAGCCACACCTCTACCATGACCAACCCTCAGTGCTGCAGAGCCACACCTCTACAACGACCAACACTCAATGCTGCAGAGCCACACCTCTACAATGACCAACCCTCAGTGCTGCAGAGCCACACCTCTATAACGACCAGCACTCAATGCTGCAGAGCCACACCTCTACCATGACCAACCCTCAGTGCTGCAGAGCCACACCTCTACCATGACCAACCCTCAGTGCTGCAGAGCCACACCTCTACAACGACCAGCGCTCAATGCTGCAGAGCCACACCAGGCATATGCAAGCTATGGGACCTGCCCTTCAACACTGAATACTGCAGAGCTACACCTCTACAACGACTAACACTCAATGCTGCAGAGCCACACTAGGCATGTACAAGCCATGGGACCTGCCCTTCTACACTGCCCAACACTGCATACTGCAGAGCCACACCTCTACAACGACCAGCGCTCAATGCTGCAGAGCCACACCTCTACAACGACCAGCGCTCAATGCTGCAGAGCCACACCTCTACAATGACCAACACTCAATGCTGCAGAGCCACACCTCTACAATGACCAACACTCAATGCTGCAGAGCCACACCTCTACAACGACCAGCGCTCAATGCTGCAGAGCCACACCTCTACAATGACCAACACTCAATGCTGCAGAGCCACACCTCTAGAACGACCAACACTCAATGCTGCAGAGCCACACCTCTACAACGACCAACACTCAATGCTGCAGAGCCACACCAGGCATATGCAAGCCATTGGACCTGGCCTTCAACACTGCATACTGCAGAGCTACACCTCTACAACGACCAACACTCAATGCTGCAGAGCCACACTAGGCATGCACAAGCCATGGGACCTGCTCTTCTACACTGCCCAACACTGCATAGCCACACCTCTACAATGACCAACACTCAATGCTGCAGAGCCACACCTCTACAACGACCAGCGCTCAATGCTGCAGAGCCATACCTCTAAAACGACCAACACTCAATGCTGCAGAGCCACACCTCTATAATGACCAACACTCAATGCTGCAGAGCCACACCTCTATAACGACCAACACTCAATGCTGCAGAGCCACACCTCTATAACGACCAACACTCAATGCTGCAGAGCCACACCTCTATAACGACCAACACTCATTGCTGCAGAGCCACACCTCTACAACGACCAACACTCAATGCTGCAGAGCCACACCTCTATAACGACCAACACTCAATGCTGCAGAGCCACACCTCTATAACGACCAACACTCAATGCTGCAGAGCCACACCTCTACAACGACCAACACTCAATGCTGCAGAGCCACACCTCTACAACGACCAACACTCAATGCTGCAGAGCCACACCTCTATAACGACCAACACTCATTGCTGCAGAGCCACACCTCTACAACGACCAACACTCAATGCTGCAGAGCCACACCTCTATAACGACCAACACTTAATGCTGCAGAGCCACACCTCTACAACGACCAACACTCAATGCTGCAGAGCCACACCTCTACAACGACCAACACTCAATGCTGCAGAGCCACACCTTTACAACGACCAGCGCTCAATGCTGCAGAGCCACACCAATATAATGACCAACACTCAATGCTGCAGAGCCACACCTCTACAACGACCAACACTCAAACATGGTCCGCCACGACCAGCAGCACACATTGCAATGAGCTACACTTTTTTAAAATCAGAATGTAGGAGTCCGGCCAAATGTCTCAACTGAACAAATTCACCTAAAAATTCTGCAACAAGAACTGGCCTAAAACAGAGGGAGGACTAATGTATCGTAAAGTATGACTAAATTATGAGGATGTAAGGAGTGATGGTAACTTTCCAGGTACAAGCACAGTAACTGAGGCCATGAATGAGTACTGCATAACTGATACCTAAGCTGGATGGCGACCCAGTCCCTCGGTGAATCTAAATCTCATCTTAAAAATATATGCCAAATAGTTGACTTTACGGATAGAACATATTCAAACACCTAGACCAATCCAACTTTATTAAAGAAAGGCAAACATATGACAACATTAGGAAGCTCATTGACTGATTGTCTGTTCTTTGTCAGATGAAATGAAATAACTCTTCCATATTAAATGCTCAGATTGATTGATCCGGCGAGTATTACACAAATGTAGATTGTACACAATTTCAAATTCATTGCATTGCTAACTACAACTCCTCCAATTCGAGTACATAAATTAGGTTCAGTGGCAAATACGACTAATCTAAAAACAAATATCCATGCATCCTGTTCCCCATCCATCTAGGGACATCTTTTTTTTTCCACTAATCCCCACACATTTCTAACATTTACAATGTTTATGGAAGCACCAGTGCAACATCTACAATTTAGAAACCGAGTGCAGGAAGTCAATATAATATGGTCTTTTCATTGATGTTGTTCTAATTACTTTAGCAAAGACAGAGCTTTCGCTCCTTAAGATGATGGTGAAACTTGACCTGGTTGGGCAGACATCTGGATTTAACACCTGTGCCTCCAGTTCTCCAACCCTTAAAGAGTCAAAGCGCAGTGAGGTGTTGGAAATCTCAGGATAAACAAAACAAATCAGTGGTCCTATCGTCAACATCGAACTTTAAACCGTGTTTGATACTTTTGGGGGCAATCTGGTGCCCTGTTAGTGGCACCCTTTGTGGCAGCCTACACTTAACTAAATACAAGACCCATCCCAGCTCATCTTTCATAAAGTACTTTTGGTGACTGACTCTTCAACCCCCTAAAAGGATGATGCTCTCAAATTTCTGTATTCGAAGTGTGCTTGTTATAAAGTCAAGTCTGGATGGATTAGATTGTGAAGAAAAAACCTTACCTGGTCATGTATGGATTTTGGAAACGTCTGAGTTCTCAAAGGAACATCAATTCAGACTAATACAAAAATTAAGATTAGATCTTAAGAATTGAGACAAATACAAAATCTCAAGGTCTGGGCAGATACTAAGTTAAAAATACAAAATAACATGTCCTCTGCCTCTCCTACCATGCAAACAATCTTACCTTGAATACCAAATACCTCCTGAGGCCAAGAAGAGTCCAGAGGAGAACGTGTAGCTCTCAGGAAGAGGAAGCCTGAAATCACAGCACTGAGAGGACAGAATGGGCAACGCTGTTCCTGTGTGCACTGCATCAGCATCCTGGATCTTAACCCGGAGAAACCTGAAGTTTGAATTGAGAATCTAAGGAGATGAAGGGGTATTTCTTTTTAAGAGTTATGCAAGGGAGGTGTGTTGTACTCTTGCATTTGATTTGAAAGTTGATCACCCACTGATGACTATTGTAGATGGTAGAAAAACAATAAAGAACTATTCAAAACAAGAAGGTGCTATGGGGTGTGACTAGGCCAGGACTGGAATGACTAGCGGACGGAAATTGCCTCAATTTTAATAGAGAATTCATTGAAGTAAGATAACTTTTAAGGAAAAGTAAAATGTTCTAAGAAAGACACAGAACTAAATACCTGTAGGATTTTTTTTTTTACCTGTGTTTAATCTTGGACAAGTGAGGAGACCGCAGGGAATTTGAGCTGCTAATGAGAAGTAGAGGGGAGTGATGTGAATAGTTATCGAGGAAAGCTCTGACCGAAGACATGATATCTGGGGAGTGGGTCTTGTTATACTGTTCTCTTCTAAGGTCCATGTAAAAAATGCATTTGTATTGAAATGGGGGGAAAAACAATAATTATTCAAAATATAAATAAAACAATTGCAGGGAATAGACAGATGAATGTCTCGCACTACTCTTCTGCAGCTGAAAAAGGCTTTTCAGAATACATTTGTGGCGCTCTGCATGGTTCACAGGAGTGTGAATCATAGGGGACCTGCACTGATATTGGCTCTTCTATCAGCTTAAGTTCCCAGTAGGAGTTTAAGATCATTGAACATGGGTCTCTTGAGGATGCCACGCGTTCACAGATCCAGATGGAGTGGCAGATCGTCTCTTACTGTCCCCCAAACTTTTGAATTCTCTGCCAAGGGAGTTAAGAATGGAGCCTAATGAGATTCAGTTCAGGTAGATGATAAAAGTATGGCGCTACCCTCCTTAGTTTAACCTCCAGCTCCAGACGATTTAGGGTGCACACTCGACTCACTTAGCGCTGGGAAGCCTCAGGGTACCTATGCGCTGTATAAATTTGCCTAAGATCAGATAGCTGATTACATGAGCCAAAGAATCGACGATATGATCACTAATTCTCTTAATCAGCTGGAGGATGGGGGACACATCTAATGCAGTATGGCTACGTAGACGACACATTTCTTCTACATACTCTAACCAGGGCGTGACGATGTGATGATGATTTTCTTTGGTTTTATGTTTAATTGTAGATTTATAAAAAAAAAATTGTAACCGATTTTGCCACAATTGACGCTGAACCATATAGTCTGGTACAGACATGGATGTGTACAGTTGATAGGATGAATATTTTTCTTTGATTCGTATGCACACTAAAAAGTGGTCCTTCTGATAGTTTGTACAACAAATATGCAATCTGTGATCAGTCACTAGCTATATGCACTTGATGTATATCACAGTTTGTGAATGCTCTGGAAATGACTGCTGATCCTTTTTTGCACCTGTGATGATTGTTTATTCAATGTCTGATCAGTGTTCGATTCCTTACCTGCCTCATCTTCCCCGTCCCCTCCCCCCTTTCTTTCCTTTTTCTCACTTATGTCCACTGTAATCTGTTTGTTTGACAAAATGCAAATAAAGGTATTTAAAAAAAAGTAATGATAAGCTCAGATAGCTGATGGAGAGGCTTGCCTCCTGCCATGTGCTGCTCCCTTTGTCTCCCACCGTCTGAGACTCCTGCTCTTGCCCACTCTAGTGTTTGCGACATGGATTTTGGTGTTGCAGACTATGTGATTTTTGGAGAAGTGGCGTCTTTACTTCCGATAAGATGAGTCTGTCTTGGATTTCGTGAAGGGGTTTATATTCAGAGTGGGCTCTATCGGTACCAGATCGCAAATCTATCTGTTGTGACACACTTAATGAATTCACACTTAATGAATTCACAGAAGAAGTGCACAAGAAGTGCCCGCTTTTGAGACCGCTAATTTTACATCAAGATCTTGTCTCTTTGTTCACAGTTCATTCTCTTTTATATCTTCATGGAGATGTACAACACACCGCTGCACTACGGCTCGTACGAGTATCCGCGCTGGGGCAAAGCCCTGGGCATCTGCATGGGGGCGCTCTGCTGTATACAGATTCCCATCTGGGCGGGAGTGGCCATCTTTAAGGAAACTGGGACCCTGACAGACGTAAGTACAGTATTCCTTCTGGAGCTTCCGACACACTAGTGAACGAAGAGTGGAAGCCTGTCACGACTACGGCGAAGCTTCTTAGACTCTCTGCTACTGCTGGACATTTAGTGTCCCATCTGTCCTTCCATCCCTCAGGTGACTGACTGAGGCTGACTTGCAGTCAGTTTCTAGTGAACATCCAACACATCTGCTTATACGCACTGTGATCAATGCATAATGGTGCTATCCTGGAGCATTTGTCGTGTCCTGCATTTTTCGTTCTCCACAAGAGTCCTTGATCTTGAGGTCTGGCAGAATGTCTGGTGACACTTGCTCTGTCTGGGCTCATCTGATAACCTCTTAGGAAATCTATGTCTTTCCTATTGTTCCTGTGCTTGATAACCTTGCTGTGTGAATGTCTGTGCTGAAAGAATCCCGCTTAATCCTGGTCATTAGATCTTTCCTAACCAGAATTCATGTATCCTTCCCTGATGCTTCTATTCATCGCATTACCTGTACTACAAAAGTCTTAAATGTGGGAGAGATTTTAAAACCTTTTTTTTTACCATTGGCTAATCTTTGAAAGCCTAGATAAATAGATTAGTATACTCTGGTGGTACCTTTATTTTAGGAGCTTTAAATACCAGTATGGCATCCGACCGATGGTGCGGCTCTACATTTCTACAAGTCTCTCTAAGGTTCTCCCAACATGTTTGGCAAAGGAGCCGTAGATTCTTTAAAATGCTGTTACCTCTCGTTGGCTCTGGTTGCTGTTGTCAACGTGGATGGCTGAAAGCTCTAGGGCCTGCCCTTTCAAGAGAGGTCACGTTACAGTCCTGCCCACATTTATGTAGCCTTTGACTATCTACGAAATTGAACTCTCTTGCTATCCTGGTGGACTTCTCTACTAATATCTCTTCAAACGTCCCTGAAATGTTGCTGTTCTACTTTGGAAGGAATTGTGTGGTTCGGGGTATCAGGGGCACCTCAAATCCATGACCTACATCTACAACCAACATCTCTTGCATGCGGGACTACTCCTTAGGGCAGTAGTTCCCAACCTATTTGGGGACCCCTAGGGTTCCGCAAAGCCTCCTCAGGGGGTCCGTCACTGCTTAGAAATTTAACTAATATTAACAGATTAATAAAGTGTAAATACATAAAGTGGCTAAATGTACAATTGGAAATGTTTAAATGTACTGTAAATGACCAGGAATTTGAAATTGGAGGCTAAAAATTAAATTAGTTTCCTCCGATTGATTCGCAGGTGCATCAGATAGAATGTATTATGGGCGATGAGTGGCTCCATTGAATTTAGAAAAACTCCAACCCTCCTATTAATCAGTTTTAAAAAAATCATATTTGTTTGCAAATTAAATTAAATGTATTATTTGTGTATTTGTTTGAATGCTTGCTTCAGGATTTTGTGTGTATTGTTTTGTGGTTCAAATCATCAAATGTTTAGTCCTGGGTTCCTGACTTCCAGTAATGACTCAGTGAGGGGGGTTTCAATAATGATTCAGTGGGGGTCCTGAGGTTCCAGTAATGATAAAGTGGGGGTCCACAGCAGACAAAAGGTTGGGAACCACTGCCTCGGGGGTCTATAGAGGTTTCATGGAGAGTTGGAAACATTACTGTAGGAGGGCTCATTCACTGACCTGCCTGCGGCAGCCACATCTGAATATGCCTTGTAAGACGAGTGCTTCGGAGCATTTGTGTTTTGCAACAGGCAAAAAACTTAAAATCTACCTCTACCTTGCAGACCCCTTTAAATAACTTTCATAAGGCAGCACCTTTTCCTTATTGGCATAGGAGTTGCAATTGCTATAAATATTAAAGACTTTGTCACTTTTTTTTAGCTTGGTGTGGGTGGCATTGAGCTTATCCTACGCATAAAAAATGCCAGAAAACATTTTAGGTGAGAAGATTTAGTGTGTCTGCAGTGTTGAAGATGTGTTCCATGGGAAGGAGCAGCTCTCTGCCTAAGTACTCAAGTTTCCCAACTTGCGATTCGTATAATTTATGCGCACTCTGATATTGCAAGAGCATATATGTCTGTAAACGAAAGAAAAATACCAATAGTTCTAACTTTGATTATTTTTACTCAAACTGGTATTTGCTATTATTTGGAGTTATTGCGCCAAATGTAGTGTCTCACTGTACTGGTCTTGTTGCCTCAAATACCGCAGGAGCGCATTGATGCCCCCTGCTGGCCTTTGGTGCAATATGAATGGATGAGTTTATAATTTTTTTCTTCTACTTTTTTTTTTCCTCAGAGGTTTAAGAAGTCCATTCGCCCTTTGAACTCTTGGCGTTCTGCCAGTGGCCAGCGAGGGGAATCCAGTGGTGTCATTGATGTGCCCTACACAGTGAACTTGACGGACCAAGACTTCAACAACCCAGATTGGCAGACCGGTAGCAGTGAAGCGTGACCTTTCTACCTCCATCATATGGACCAGTGCCGGGGGTGTTGCCAATTGACTGATGGACTTTTAATGGCAGCACCCCTTGGAATCATGAGCTAAAATCCATTAAAACCTGGCGTCAACTGCAGTAAGGGAGGAATGAATAGACCAGGAAGTGGCAGAACAGTAACACTCCTCTGTTACTAGTAGATGCCACACATCACTCCACTGCCATGTTGGTTACCCGAGGAATGACCCATCAGGAAGTAGTCAAACCAAAACAATCCAGTGATTCTGCTGGACATCACTTGGCTGCCATGTTTGTTACTGGAAGGATGAGTCAACCAGGAAGTGGCAGAACAGAAACAATCCAGTGATCCTGCTGGACATCACTTGGCTGCCATATTTGTTACTGGAAGGATAAGTCAACCAGGGAGTGAAAGAACAGAAACAATCCAGTGATCCTGCTGGACATCACTTGGCTGCCATGTTTGTTACTGGAAGGATGAGTCAACCAGGAAGTGGCAGAACAGAAACAATCCAGTGATCCTGCTGGACATCACTTGTCTGCCATATTTGTTACTGGAAGGATAAGTCAACCAGGGAGTGGCAGAACAGAAACAATCCAGTGATCCTGCTGAACATCCATTGGCTGCCATGCTTGTTACTTGAAGGAGGAGTCAACCAGGAAGTGAAAGAACAGAAACAATCCAATCATCCTGCTGGACATCACTTGGCTGCCATGCTTGTTACTGGAAGGCTGCCCCAACCAGGAACTTTCAGAACCGGAACAGTCCCATACGACTGCTGCACCACACTGTATTTGGTACTGCACTGACTCTAAACTAAATGTCCCCTTCATGCAAAGATGTGGAAGAGTGCCATAGGTATTTCTGGAGCTAAGTGAAAGTGCAAAGCAGAGACCTATATGTTTAAAAAGGGAAAAGAGTATACTCTTCGAAGCTTACCAGATCCATTTCTCATTTTCCTCTGACTACTCAGTCATTGTCTTTCTGATGGTGCTTACCTGTTACAAGGGCTGCTTGCACCATTTACAGCACTCTATGCTAGAGTAACGAGGGTTCATTGCTTTTCATAAAGTGCCTACAATCCGAGCTTGTCTTAGATGATTTTGTTTGTGCCTTATAGATTTTCTAGTCTGTCCAGCACTTTGCAGGCGTGTGTTACAGTACGATCGATCTGGCAGAAGACTGTAGGAAAAGGCTCTGTTCGATGTCTGTAGCATTCCATAAGACCCTCTTCCATTCGACGCCTGGAAGAATTCTTAGGGGTCATCAGGCCTTTAAAAGTGTAGAGGGCCCCTTATCTGGGTATGCGGGTACCGCTAAATGAGCCCAATTCTTATTTTAAGAAGTTAGACTGCTTGCCATATAAAGGCGCCAACCCTCAAACTCTGATAAACCTGTGTCTGAACTGCTCCTTTGTTGATATAAGATATTGGTGTCCAAGCGACATGTACTGTTCCGCCTCTTCGCAGTCCTCCCAGGCGGATGCCAGACTCCTCTCAAACATGTCTCGCGATGACTGAATGAGGCTCCTGCTGAGAAAATGTTAGGCTTGACCTGGGTGAGATGCCCATGAGAAGCTGCTGGACAATGGACCTCCACATGAGGGCAGGTGTGGTCCCACCTGTGCAGATGTTCTTTATGGTGACTGCTGCCTAGGCCCTTCCCTTGGGCCCGAGGGCACCGTTAAAGCTCACTCAGAGCTTGCTTCACTACTACTGTGGGACCAAAAATGAATTGATTTATATTTTCTGAGAGAATAGCCATGTCTATGTAAAACTATATTTATAATTGGTGGCTCACAGGCTACTGAATTGTTATTTGAAACCATGTTTGATAGCCAAGAAGTGATTGATGGAAATGCTGGCCAACATTAGAAGTCCTGGGATTTCATCTCTGTTGTATACATTGTGTTTCCAATGTGTATCACCCAGATGCCTTGGTCGCGCCTCAAAAGGAGTAGTCTAGTTTGGCCTTTTTAGCATTTTCCCTTCTAACTAGAGGACAAGAAACCCATGACAGATGAAAGTAGCATGAAGCACGGTGGTGGCCTAGAGGGCTCATCTGTTCTTCTTCGGAAGAATTGTGGTGAAGCAGCTGAGTCTGGGCTGGTTGGTTGCGGCATAGCCAAGACTGAGTTACACGTGGTCAGTCGCTTCCTATAATAATACATGTGAATATTGTAAAAGCACATAATTCCAACCCAGAAGAAATCCTAGTGGATAAAATTGACTCCTACACTTAGAGCAATCCATTTTCTTTCTCTGTTGAAGTGAGCCTTTTCAGGTTGGGAATTGTATGTCTTGTTGTGTCCCTGGCAGTGTCAACCATCTTCTCTTGTTGCGTGTCTTCCTGTTGAAAGGGATCATAGTGTACCATTTTGGGATGGACTGCTGCTCACAGATACTGGAGCTACACTGTGAGTTTTAGAGTCCCTGCCTGAACTTGAGGAAATCTCTGATTGGCCATTTAGACCCCTCACCATAATCTCTCTGAAATAAATGCTCTTTCGGCTGACTCCCCTCTCAACGTAAAAAAAAACACATTGCAAATAAATATATCTGGTTGAAAGTAGTGATGGTCTTTTGCATGCACGTCAAGAAATTACTTATTTTGCCGACTTAAAAACTTGTGTCAACAGCATTTTTTTTTTTTTTTAAATGTAGAATCGTAGATACCGGCTAGCCTGGCGGTGAGTGCCGTGCCCGCTGTAGTCTGTCTCCTGACCCACAATACTCCCATTCACTGGTGCTCTTGGTCTTTTCACTTGACCTCCGCTTCTACCTTTCTTCTTATGGTTATACCTTCCCGGCACCTGCATTTTGTTGTTTTATTTCTCATGCTCACACAGCGCTTCTCTGCCTCCCTGGCTCTTGGTTTCTGGTTGCAATAATTGAGACGAGCCAGGTGTAGAGTTGGTGAGTCGGAAGGATGACATGCCTTCAGCCACCTGCTCCGGCACCCCATCAATGGTTCTGCCTAGAGAACCAAAAGTACAACATTGCGTCACATGACCTATTCCTCATATACCATCTTATTGCCACACTGAAGCATCCCTCACACCCAAAATACCTAAAACTGAAGTTATTGCTGTTTTGCAGTTTTAATGCATCCTTATTAATTTGTTTATTTTCGATGCTACTTCTGCTAAGTTAATTATTTACACATTTTGTTCTCTTTTCCATTGTATTTATACATTGCAGTTTGAAATCTAGTGACATGACTGCAAATAATCTGGCACATGGTCTTTATCCCCATGACCATGTAGATGTGCAGTGTCCCCGCCAACGCAAGGAGAGTGACATTACATATCCTTCGCCACCCCGCTGGCGTCAGTGTTGAACCCTTGCTCCACCTTTAGGCACCTCCTGTTTGTTGCTGAGGGGCAGGGAGTGGAGATCAGAGTTTTCCTGGTTCTCAGAGTCCTGTTTACCTTCTGTTCCTGGCGCCTCCTTCATGACCCCTAAAGCCCAGGTTAGCATTGGCACTTCCAGGGCCACCCAAGCACTAGCCAAGGCTCCTAAACATCTGCCCACTCCCACCTGAGGTCCATGCAACAACGCTGTGTCGGTGTCAGTGACTCCAAGTGACTTTCAAATACCAATACTTACTAAATGAGATGTCCCACCTCTGGTCGCAGTCCCACGTGACCCAGTATAACCACAATAAAACTTTAAAACTTCCCACTGCCAGCTACTTCCACACTTTGGCCCTCACATAACATTGGCAGTAAATAGTAAGAGGACTCCAAACACCTCCTGTCGAATCAAAACACTAAGGAATCGACGTTAGGAATAGGACAATGTGAGTACTAGTTCTAGAAAAAGGGTATTCGGAGTAATGACGATGCTAAGTAGTGCTGACATCACCTCCTCAACCCCTTTCATGTACCATTATGTACCAAGTGCGGATATACCAGAGAAGTGATAGTAACCGCATTCACAGAAATTCACAACTCCATGATCATGCGATTCAACAACTAACATTGAATCAAGTTTCTTCAACATACAAGGAGTAAACAATCAAGAATTTATATTTGCTACATCTAACCTATAGTGAGTAATATAGCTACATATATCATAGCATATGTATATAGGCTATGCATTTATCAGTAACAGAGGACCCACATGCTTTTTTCCAGGATGCAGCCATCCCCAAGGGAAATTGACCCTACACTTTTCCTAGAAGAGCAGAATTCAGGGAAACACCATAGGTCATCGAAATCACATCGTGAACCCTCCACTTAAGGTTGCGGTAGATGCCTTACAACCACGATGAAAAACACCAACATTGACAATGGCTCTTTCATGAAGTTTTTAATCCGGAGATCTTGGCAGATAGATTTTAAATGCTCTGAGCACATCCAGTGTATGCTTAGATTTCTCTTCAGTTGTAGAAACTAGAAACCAAGAAGGAAGAGTTCTATCCTGTTCCCTCTGAAAAAATCTCTTGTGTGAGGAGGTCTGATCCATAGATAACCTAGTTCCCCTAATCTATGTGCTGAGTTTATGGCACCTAACAAACATTTTACATGTTAGTTGCCCATTGTCAACTGTCTTCCAGGGCTTTTTCTGTTGTTGCAGATTTATATAGCACGAACTCGACCCGAAGGTATTTTGGAGCGCTTTACATGAGCACCAGTTACGGTACACAAGGATACATTCATTTTTGGTAGGCACGGGGAGATTAAGTGATTTGCCCAGAATCACAGGATGTTGATCCAATGCCGAGACTCAAACCCGGTTCCCCAGTTCCAAAGTCGGCTGCTCTGGGCTTGCTGGCTCTCCTTTCCGCTCCCCAGAATAAACAGTAACTGGTGTAGTTTGACAGCTGTCGGCTGAGGAAGTGAGGTATGGCACAGTAAAGTCTAGAATCGGGGCCCAATGAGCTCCAAGAACCGTTTTGGAACCGGATGGGATTTCTCCAAATTGATTAGAAATCTATAATGTTTCAATATCCGACCTATTCGCTCTGTGTGCTCCTGGACACTGGTTTTTGATGCTAAGTAAATTAAGTGAGTGGTACAGGGGAGTGTGCACCTAAAATCCAATTGCTCTGTAGAATGGCCACCAGCAGTGTTCGAACCTTCGTAGAGACCATCGGTGAGGATCTCAAAGCTGTTCTTCGACCAAGAATCTCAAACATCTGATGAGGGGGAATTATTGGAATCTGGAGGCAGGCGTCCTGAACGTCCAGTGCGGTCCTCCACTCTCCTGGGAACACCAATGGAATTATCAATTGCAGCGTTTCCATCGAAAGTATTCTTTACGTACGGGTTTCGTTTCTATACATTTATTATGACCCGAAGACTTCAGTACCAGGGATGCACTGCAGTAGACATCTTACCCTTCCTATGACTTTGCCTTAGGGCAGATTGTATTTTTTGCCCAAAATTCTGGGATAATCTTGAATTTTCACAGGATCCTGGGCTTGGCTTTGATGGACCGGAACTGACTGTAGGGGGAATTCTTTGAACTCCAGAGTGTACCCTCTAGTTTGTTATTTCAGAACCCCTGCATCACATTTTCTTGCCAGGCCTGTTGAAATTCCGAGAACCCACTCCCCTTTTCTTAAAAGCCTCTGATAAAGGAATTAGCAACTGTTCTTAGAGAAACCAGGAGAAGGGGAAAAAAAGCTTTCCTCTCTACGCCGCTTCCTACTTTCTTTATCCCTCATGGTGGAATGACGCTTCCTAGCGGAATATTTACTATGATCCAGGATGAAGCACAACGTTGCATCCAAATGAGGGTTCTTTATCCAAATGTACCTCAATAGAAGCCAAACAGTTGTCCATTACAATGCTTGAGCAAGGAGCTGAGAAGGGCTTATGTTTCATTCTCTTTTCCTGAACCACCCCAATGACAAAAAAGACATTTTGAACTTATCCCAAAAGAATTGAGTATAACTAACAATACAATGAAAATACAGATACTGCCCCAGACACCCCGAAGTCCATGTACACCCGCTCACGCCCATGTCCTGTCATTCTGCACAAGAGGCATCTGGAACCAAACCCTGAGCTTTGGCATCTAGAATCCATTGATCCAGCCCATGGGCTTCCAGAGGTTGTTACAAATGTAATTCTTTTGAACAAAGATGTAGCCCTTCTCTGCAACAACTGTCACATAGTAGGTTTCCCATTCGCCTGTTCTTTGAAACATAATCCGCTGCTGCTGGTACACCGGGTTTATAAATAGTTCACCGCACACAGAAGATGTGGAGCAGGGCACTCATCTAAGAAGCCTTACTTACAAAAACAAGTCTACTTTATGCAAACACCAAAAATAAAGGCTTAGAAGGAAGAGGTTCCGTCCCTCCCAGTCCCATGTTATGCGAGATGGTTAGTTTACATTAAAACGTCAACTGGACCCCCATCTACAAGCTCAGCGTGTGGCACTACTTACCAGATATCGAAGGAGGAAGCCTCGACTTTATTCAGGGTTCTCGGTCACCCTAGATACATACCTGAAGTGTTCTAGCCCTCCACGCACTGGATCGACACGCCTGAAGCATCAAGCCTATGTGATGTCTACCCACTTGAGTCCTCTAGGCCGCCACGTACTGGATGTACGAGCCTGAAGCATGGAACCCATGAGATGTCTACACACCTGAGTCCCCTAGGCCTCCACACACTGGATGTACAAGCCTGAAGCATGGAGCCCATGAGATGTCTACACACCCGAGTCCTCTAGGCCTCCACGCACTGGATGCACAATCCTGAAGCATCAATCCTATGTGATGTCTACACACCTGAATCCTCTAGGCCTCCACGCACTGGATGCACGAGCCTGAAGCATCAAGCCTGTGATGTCTACACACCTGAGTCCTCTAGGCCTCCACGCACAGGATGTACGTGCATGAAGCATGGAGCCTCTGTGATGTCTACACACCTGAGTCCTCTAGCCTCCACACACTGGATGCACAAGCCTTAGGCATGGAGCCCATGAGATTTCTACACACCTGAGTCCTCTAGGCCTCCACACACTGGATGCACAATCCTGAAGCATCAATCCTATGTGATGTCTACACACCTGAGTCCTCTAGGCCTCCACGCACAGGATGTACGTGCCTGACACATGGAGCCCCTGAGATGTCTACACACCTGAGTCCTCTAGGCCTCCACACACTGGATGCACGAGCCTTAGGCATGGAGCCCATGAGATGTCTACACACCTGAGTCCTCTAGGCCTCCACCTACTGGATGTACGAGCCTGAAGCATGGAGCCCATGAGATGTCTATACACCGGAGTCCTCTAGGCCTCCACGCACTGGATGCACAATCCTGAAGCATCAATCCTATGTGATGTCTACACACCTGAATCCTCTAGGCCTCCACGCACTGGATGCACGAGCCTGAAGCATCAAGCCTGTGATGTCTACACACCTGAGTCCTCTAGGCCTCCACGCACAGGATGTACGTGCATGAAGCATGGAGCCTCTGTGATGTCTACACACCTGAGTCCTCTAGGCCTCCACACACTGGATGCACGAGCCTTAGGCATGGAGCCCATGAGATTTCTACACACCTGAGTCCTCTAGGCCTCCACACACTGGATGCACAATCCTGAAGCATCAATCCTATGTGATGTCTACACACCTGAGTCCTCTAGGCCTCCACGCACAGGATGTACGTGCCTGACACATGGAGCCCCTGAGATGTCTACACACCTGAGTCCTCTAGGCCTCCACACACTGGATGCACGAGCCTTAGGCATGGAGCCCATGAGATGTCTACACACCTGAGTCCTCTAGGCCTCCACCTACTGGATGTACGAGCCTGAAGCATGGAGCCCATGAGATGTCTACACACCTGAGTCCTATAGGCCTCCACACACTGGATGCACAATCCTGAAGCATCAAACCAATGTGATGTCTACACACCTGAGTCCTCTAGGCCTCCACGCACAGAATGTACGTGCCTGAAGCATGGAGCCCCTGAGATGTCTACACACCTGGAGTCCTCTATGCCTCCACGCACTGGATGCACAATCCTGAAGCATTGAGCCTATGTTATATCTACACACCTGGAGTCCTCTAGATGTCTGCAAGAAGAAAATAAAAAGAAGAGGAACCGTGCAGGGTCCTGGTATGGGGAGGGACAATATGAGGGACAGAAGATTTTAAAGAATTGCTGTGTTTAGGCCGGGTCTCACGGTGCCTTAATAGGAGTTGGACACGTTATTTAGTAAGCACTAGTTGGAGAAAGGGGTTGAAGAAGTAATGACGTGGCTGAGTCAGGGGCTATCAGAATATGGCTGGACAGTGGAGGGACACAGACGTGTGTGTGTGATGGGGGCATAGCACAGCAGGCGCTGCAAAAGCAATTGGCTAATGCAATTGGCAGGGTCAGCCCAAAAAACTAAGATCATAAAAATCAAATGTGAAAAGCAAAATACCCCAACAAGAAGGGGAAACTGGGTCTGTTAAGAGTAGGGAACTAGAGCTTGGTACGGTGGGTCTCTCCGAGCTAGTTTGTTAAGTAAGTAAAAATGGGCGTTCCCTCCAATAGCGAACAGGAAGTAGATGTCACACAGCATAGAAGACGATGATCCTGCTGCCTAGATCCAGGCGCGCCTACCACACTACCTCTCATAGACCCCATCACAGGCCCCTTGAGATGACCACAGTAGTATTCCTGCACTCTAGAATTACCTACACGAAGGATATGTCTCATTGCAGATGGCAGGATTTCCACCGGATTGAAAGTTTGCCCTAAAGGAACTACTGCAGGGACCAGGAATACTGCACCCAATGTCCATGGTAATTCCTCATTTTCAGCATCTATACACTCTGGCTTATTTATGAGAGCCCTGCGTCACTTTTACACCACGTAAAGCGGTACATGAGTGACGCAGGGCTATCGTAAAGATTTAGGAAGCCCGCAAAGCCTCCCTGTGTGGCTTTGAGTGGGCTAATAAATCATGAGTGAAGTGCTGCAGCGAAAATTGCTTCATTACCTTATCCTGCACCCGGGAGGCGTTCCATGAGCGTTGTGGTGGGTTTTCCCAAGCAACATCCTTGGGGAGAGGAGTTGGCCTAACTGTTAGGGCGCTCGACCTCGGACCTGGGGGAACTGGGTTCGAGTCTCGGTAACGACGCTAAACCTCCTGTGATTCTGGGCAAATCACTTAATCTCCCCGTGCCTAACAAAGAATGAATGTGTGTCCTCATGTAACGTAACTGGTGCTATGTAAAGCTCTCTGATACCTGATTGGATTCGGGTCGAGTTCGCGCTATATAAAACTCTGCTAAAAAAAAAAAAACACCCATGGAATTTGATGCTGCCGCAGATTTACATAGTAATGTGAACCTGGGGAAGAGTCAAATCTGTATCCCTCCCGAGGTAAGGGGTAACGAGGAGAAATGTGTACATTTCTCTCCGTTTTTCCCTCTTTCCATGTGTGCTCTATTCTGCAGAACACATGGAAAGAGGAAAACGCCTCGTAGGATTGTGTTTGTGTGCGAAGGTGCCCCTTCTTTCGCAAAAACAATTGTGCCTGAAACAGAGGCACCCTTTTACCGTGGTGCAAGGGTGCCTACGTTGGCGCTAGGCTGCCAAAACAACACCAGCTCAAGCGGAAAGGACAGGAGTGCACCGTGTTGCTTAAATATGGTTCATTCCCGCCCTTTCACTGCGCGTCCCTACACCAAAATGCCATTAATGAGGCCCCCTATATTTTCAGTACCTTTCAGCTGCTGTAATGTCCCGGGCTTGAGACCGGTACCGGAATGCGGCACTGCCGCAGTCTTTATAATTTAAAGCAAGACTAACATACCTGGAAAGTGTGTTTCCATAAAACCCTCGGCTTTGTTTACATGATCAGATCCCACACATGGTATTGGGCTGAAGTTGCTTTAGAATACGAATTTGGTAACCAGGCTGGCATCACTGTTTTGCACAGGGTATGAAGAGTGTATGAACTTGCGCTCGCGTCTGAAACACTGACGTCTCTGCACGTCCTGTTAAGGAGAGGGTCTCTTTTATGCACTTTGTTGATTCATGCTGTTTATGAACCCCGGGACTGTACCTCGTCATACAACTTGAGCTGTTCAGAAGTGCTTCATGGGCAAAGAGCTCTTGGAGAGGGGGACAAACAGGAATAAAATGACATCCTAAATACATTTGTTTTAATGACTGAGCTGTGACGTCATTCAGAATTCTTCCTTAATGCAAGAAGTGCCAGTTCAGGTCTCTGATTCTTGTGGAATGACCGCTTTCTGTGTTATTTATAAACGGCTATACACGTTTTATTAAATAACCTCCTTGGAGCCCATGTGGGTATGTTATGGAGTCATTTACCTCTGGCATAGCGTATTCGTATGAATTTCCAAAAAACATTCAGCAAAATTATTCGCTTTGTGGTACAATAGCAAACCTTGGGGCATATTTACAAGCCCCTATCGACACCAGAACCTGACTTTTTTTACGTTGTGGTGACGATACGGGTTTAGCCTTATTTGTAAAGCAGTGTTGAGCCACTTAACTTGACTTAACGCTGCTTTGTAAATAAATACTGTACAAAAAAATGGGCAACCCAATAGAGGCTTGGGTAATCGAAATAATCAGGTAATGATGCCTTCAAGGGATTCTTTTTGGACTCCATATCAAAGCAAAATTTAACAAAATAAATTGTCCTTAAGCACCAATTGGTGGCCGAATACAAACAAATATTGAGAAATGAATTAGTTCAGTAGGCAACGAATCAATCATGAAACTAAAATACATTTAGTCAAGGAAACAATAATAAACGGGTGTATACTTCAAGAAGATAGACTTTATACAGAAAATTAAATTATTTATGAGGATACATAATACATTTCACACAATGGCGAAAATAACTGAAATGAACATTTTTCTGTCATGAATACTTTTGCTAAAACCCATTTCACATATTACATAGGAATCACATTGACTATACAATTAACTTTTCCTGAAACACTAATGACAAACGAAAATGGGTCAGATTGTCGACGTTTCGGTCTTTATAGTGAAGATATCTACTTGATGAATAAAGCATCTGTGTTGAGCAGTTGCCCCACGAGTGATCATATTTCAAGTACTTCTAATTTATGAGGTGCGCCTAAAATGGGTTTTTTGCTGCAGAGGGCGCGTATGGCTGGGGGTGCGTGGTGATCTAATCGATCTGAGAATCGACTGTGGTGCACCCTCGGCAGAGAGAGGCTATGTCGGGTCCTCAGCCATGTTTGCTTCCCCCTATGCGGTAGGAGGGCCCCACAGATGACCACAGCAAATAAGGGTATGTATAACGCACAATGGGAACCCACTGTGACTTCCCCTTTAAATATCCAGCAAGATCAATGGGCCCCTACACACTGAACACCTAAACAACATATCCACAACATGTGCCCCCCCCCCTCCCCCCCCCCCCCCCCCGGCGAGTCGACGGCGGTGTGCACCCTGGGAGGAGCTGATCTGTGGTTGCAGACGGGGATCGCGCCTACAAAGTACATTTAAGCACTATACTACCAAGAAATCTCGGCTCTGTGTTTAAAGCGCCTGACTGCACGTGACCAGACACAATGGGGCAACAGACCCCAAGCAGCGTTAGCTGAATTTTGAGGCTGGGAAGGCTCCCAGACGGGAAGAGACCGAGGGCACCAGTGAGACTGAGCCTAAACAGCTAAAGGGCACTGCCGCAATTATGGCTGAACTGAGGGCCGGGTTCTAGGCTATCGACGCTCTCCTAGATACCCTAACCGCCCGACTAGATTATATCCACAGGCACCTAGAGACCCAGGACACTCGCATTGGAGAGGCTGAGCAACGCATTTCTGCCTTGGAAGACTCACAACCTAATGTTCACAAGCGACTAGAGAGAACCGAAAACCTGCTCAAGACGCTGGCCGCCCAGGCAGAGGATTTAGAGGCACGCTCGCACCGCAATAATATTCGCATCGCAGGCGTGGCCGAATCCACAAACACCGGCCCCATGGATACGTTTGTAGAGTCCATCCTGGCGGATATCTTTGGAAGAGATGCTTTCTCCGGTACATTTGAAGTGGAGAGGGCGCATTGGACTTTAGGGGCACACCCGGCACCGGGAGCAACCCCGAGACTGCTAATAGCCAGAATCCTTATTTTCAAGACCGTGACACGGTTGTGCGACTGGCCCGTGAGCGAGGCTTACTCACTCATCAGGGGTCAGACATAGCGATCTTCCCAGACTTTACACCAATGGTGCAAGAAGCACGACACAAGTATGCAGATATCAAGCGCACCCTGCAAAAGGTGAGTATCAAATATGCAATGCTGTACCCGGCTTGTCTGCCTATCCAAATAGGCAGCAAAGCTCAGATCTTCAAAACCCCTGAAGAGATGAAATTTGGAAACAACATCAAAACGTTGACAAGCTTCAGAAGCATGGAGAGGGCAAGGACTCCGGCTCCTAACAAACAGTAACTGGTCATTAGTTTTTCTGTATTGCTATGGTTGTCCTCTCGCCCAGTGGGGCGTAAATATGACCTATGTGCTTTAGGCACAAGTGAAATGATGGAACAAAGCGAACAGTCTGTGAGTTACGAATGCTGTATGATTGCATATATCAAAACAAACTTTGCATAACTGTTTTACATGAGGCGGAACTGAACTTACTCATCTTGTTTGCCTTTCATCGACGACTCCCAAGGAATATTGCCTAACCCCATTAGGAAGTTTTCCTATTGTTTTCCTTTCCCTACCTTTCCCCACATTTTTCTTTCTGCTAGATTTCCAATGGGATTCACCGGGTGCTTTTTTGTGTGTATCCGATGTGGGTGCGGGGTGACGGATGAAATGTTCTTGGATATTAGTAGTTCAGCTCATCTTTGGTACAGAGTAATGTTTCTTTGCTACGATGGTCGTATAGATATTACATATTTGCAATATGCTGTGAATCAGGACACTTTAGTTACATGACCTCTCAAAATGCGCGCAATGCCGGTTTGTGCTTCAGTTGCCTATCTTGGAATGTAAGGAGACTTTCAAACCCCAGAAAATGGCATCAAGTCTTAGCTTATATGTCCAGACATGCTATCCAACTGGCTTTCCTACAAGAGACACCCTATGCAAAATCCCAGTGCATAGATTTGCGTCATCATGGGCAGTAACCGCTTCTTTGCCAGTTATAGTACATACTCCCGTGGAGTGTGCATTTTAGTCCATCACTCGCTCCCTTTTCTAGCCTCAGAGGTGGTGACGGACGAAGAGGGCAGGTTTGTTTTAGTGTCGGGCACACTGGGTGAAGAATCACTTCTATTAATTAATATATAAGCACCAAACGTAGATACGGCTGACTTCTTCCCTAAGATTGAAATGCACATCACACAACTAAACGTCGACAACATATTTATGGGGGGGACTTTAATCTTTCTTTAGATCCCACAACAGATACAACAGGGCTGGGACATATCACAAAGCCCAATGCAGGGCCTCACCTCGCTATTAGACTCCTCCGCACTGTTGATGGATCCTTGGCGCACTCGACACCCAACTGACCAAAACAACTCCTATTCAGCCCCACATGGGTCCTGGTCGCGAATAGACCATTGGTACCTTCCACCTCAATTTCTATTGGCGGTCCAGACATTTGATTATTTACCTCGAACACTATCTGATCATTCCCCGGATCTTCTTACAATGGAACTATGATTCCAAAACCACATAACCTGTGGAGATTCCCTGCTGAGGCCCTGCTCGACTCGGCTTTCCATGCTGAAGTGGAGGAGGCCATCAGGGAATACTTTCAGTTAAACGAGGGAACAGTGACTTTACAATCTACACTGTGGGACGCTTTTAAGGCTTATATAAGAGGGGTATGTATATCCAAACACGATGGGGTGCTGCGTTCCATACGAAGAGACTTAGAGGTTGTGGAAGGGAGACTTAGAGACATAGTTACAGCTACGCAGGCGTCCGCTTCCTCCCAGACATTACATGACCGAGCGACATTGCTGACTGAGTTCACTGATCTAGTGACCCGCGAAGTAAAATATTTAGGCAAGCGCGCAAGGGCTCGAGTATATGGCGAGGGGGAGAGACCCAACAGAACGCTCACTAGATTACTCCGCCCTCAATATCAATCAGCATATATGACGCACCTAGACATGGGCAAAGGTCTCACGTTGACACAAGGTAACGAAATCACAGCTGCTTTTTTCTCTTACTACAGTCACTTCTACATAAAGTGCGATCCCCCGGTGGGACAGGCTCTTGCAGATTATCTACAGGAAGTGGCCATGGTATGAAAAGAAAAGGGGCAACGCAACTTTATGGCTGCCCCAATAGATGAGGACGAAATCAAGCAAGCGATCAGGGACCTGGCCAGTAATCGAGCCCCCGGCTCTGACGGCCTAACGGGAGAATTTTACAAAGCCTATCAGAGTGAACTGGCCTCCCATCTGTTGGAAGTGTATGATGAGACCCTGCAGGGGGGATCCCTCTTTCCCCACCATGCGGGAAGCCATAGTCACACTCCTGCTCAAGCCTGGTAAAACACCCCGTAGCTGCACATCTTACAGGCCACTGTCCCTACTTAACCATGATTACAAAATCCTTGCCAAGATTTTAGCTACCTGCCTATCATTATTAGTTGACCCAATCATATGGCGCTTTCAGGCAGGCTTTGTCCCCGGCCAATCCACAGCAGTCAATCTACGTGCCATCTTTGCTGTTATGAATCAGCTGGAGCACACCTTACCAGCAGCGGCAGTCCCACTCGATGCTGAGAGAGCATTTGACTCTTTGGAATGGCCCTTTCTATATGCGGTATTACAAAAGCTGGGAATTGCGGTTGGGTTTCTCAATTTAATTCGACTTCTATATGCCGCTCCAGTTGCTCGCCTGAAACTGAACTGTGAGATAACCTCTCAGTTTCCCTTGACACGGGGCACCAGACGGGTGCACCCTTTCTCCCCTATTATTTATTATATCCATTGATCCCCAAGAAAAAAAACATTCCGTAAAGACATCTCCATCGAGGAATTCAGTTCCATACGGGCCCCTTTGTGGCCTCATTATATGCTGATGACGTGATGTGGTTTGTGAGGGAGACCGCCACTAACCTGACCACATTGCGACGCGAGGTGGTCCGTTTTGGAGTATACTCTGGGCTAGTCATCAACTGGGCCAAATCCGAGATCTTCCCACTGACTCTGGCCGCCACCCAGGTACATGTTGAATTCCCGCTAAAGTGGTGCACTGACCCCCCGAAATATCTTGGTATTTTCTGCACTAAAGTGCGCTAGAGGTGATTCGTCTTAATTACGGGCCGGCGATTAACAATCTAACAACGCAAGTTGAACGGTGGATCATGATCCCTCTTTCTAATGCAGGTAGAAGCACCATCATGAAAATGGTGGTGCTTCCACGTTTTGTTTATCTTTTTTTAAACATTCCCATTGCACTTACCAGGAAATTTTTTGATACACGACGGACTTTGCTGATCCGACTTATATGGGCTAGCAGGCAGCTGCACTTAGGCTGCGGTACCCTAGTCATGCTATATGAGCGAGGGGGATTTGAAGGCCCTGATTTCTATTTATAATGTCTAGTCGCTCTAAATCCAGTCCACATATTATTGGTATCACCCTGATGCCCAGACAGAAACCAGAGCGATCCCAGATATACCCTAATCTATTATCGGCCATATTGCCACAGGGCCTGCCTCGAAGCCCACTGAAATTCAGACATTACCCACCGTGTACTGGGCATGGCCAAGACTGCGAGGATCTATACAGGCTGACTTCCTATATTCTGCACACATTCCGCTAGCTGATACCCCCTGGTTACCCCCCACAACAGAAACCCTTAATAAACACGTGCTGGCCAGACTCGGGTTACGGGAAGTGGGAGTTTTTTTTTTTAAGGCGTCAAGACTGTGCGCTACGGGGGAGCTCACCCCCCATGGATATGGGCAGATTCCTCCTGCTCAGGATCCGTTGCGCCCTGGTAGGGGTGCTTCCAGACGCACCGACGGAACCAGTGGTTTTCCTCCCACTTACACTAACCATAACCGCACTGGACGGAGCACATTTGGAATTACGATTATATCATTTATCTCGAATTACCGCCCCATCTCGCTTCTACCGTTTCCAGCCAAAGTCATCGAGAAGACCGTCAACAAGCAGATGGCCGCCTTCCTCGAGACGAACGGATCCCTCGACCCCTCACAGTCCGGCTTCCGAGCCAAACACAGCACCGAGACCGCCCTCATCGCCGCCACCGATGACATCCGAGCCCTGATGGACAAGGGAGAAACAGCGGCCCTCATCCTCCTAGACCTCTCCGCGGCATTCGACACGGTCTGCCACCGCACCCTAACACGGCGCCTCAGCAACATCGGTATCCAGGACAAGGCGCTGGAATGGATCATCTCCTTCCTCGACGGAAGAACACAGCGAGTCCGCCTACCACCGTACAAGTCAGAGGCCTCCGAAGTCATCTGCGGCGTCCCCCAAGGATCATCACTGAGCCCCACCCTCTTCAACGTCTACATGAGCCCCCTCGCGGCCATCGTACGCAAACACCACCTCAGCATCATCTCCTACGCCGACGACACCCAGCTGATCCTCTCCCTGACCAACAACCCCGCCGCCGCCAGAGCCAACCTGCACGAAGGGATGAAAGAGGTAGCCGAGTGGATGACGACCAGCCGCCTGAAACTGAACTCGGACAAGACGGAGGTCCTCATCCTGGGCTCTTCACCCTCCGCCTGGGACGACTCCTGGTGGCCTCCCGCCCTGGGCACCGCGCCCAAACCGACAGACCATGCACGAAACCTGGGCTTCATCCTGGACTCCTCCCTCTCCATGACCAGGCAAGTCAACAGCGTCTCCTCGGCGTGCTTCAACATCCTACGCATGCTACGAAAGATCTTTTGGTGGATCCCCTCAGAGACCAGGAAGACCGTCACCCAGGCCCTCGTCACCAGCCGACTGGACTACGGCAACGCCCTCTACGCCGGGACCACCGCCAAGCTCCAGAAGAGACTCCAGCGGATCCAAAACGCCTCAGCCAGACTCATCCTCGACATCCCACGATCCAGCCACATCTCCGGTCATCTGAGAGACCTTCACTGGCTCCCCATCAACAAGAGAATCACCTTCCGCCTCCTCACCCACGCACACAAAGCCCTACACGACCAAGGCCCGAGCTACCTCAACAGCCGAGTCAACTTCTACGCTCCCAAACGCCACCTCCGATCAGCCAACCACGCCCTCGCCGCCGTCCCCCGCATCCGAAGAGCGACTACAGGAGGAAGGTCCTTCTCCTACCTGGCCGCCAAGACCTGGAACTCCCTCCCGTCCGACCTGCGCCTGACCCAAGACCACCTCTCCTTCAGGAAGAAGCTGAAGACCTGGCTGTTCGAGCAGTAGCGGCACCCCCCCTCCCCAGCGCCTTGAGACCCTACGGGTATGTAGCGCGCTTTATAAGTGTCACTGATTGATTGATTGATTGGACTCTCCGCCCTGCACTCGGGGCAAAAGCACGTATAGCCTGGGAGCGGGACTTAGGTCTACCGTTAGCTGACAAGATGTGGTCTTATTTCTGCGAACAAACCACCGTCATAAACTCTTACACTTTAAATACCTACACGGGGCATACATAACCCCATACCTTTTAGCCAAAATTAATCTTAGCGCTTCACAAGCGTGTGCCAGGTGTACTACTGCTGACTTCTCGCACCTTGCTTGGAATTGTGGGCCCATTCTGGCATATTAGGGGGAGGTTTTCCGGCACGTATCCCTAATGATTGAGCATACATTACACCCTGCACCATTGATGGCGTTGCTGGGATATGTCCAGCCTTTGAAGAAAAGTATAAGGCAGTTTGCCGCAGTCGCCCAATTGATCGCGAAACGTAAAGTTTACCTGCATTGGGGCAGAACACAAACACCGACAGTGAAGGCCTGGCTCTGACCCCTGGTTTACTGCGACACTAAGAGACATATGCCACATTACAGCCACCAACCTCGCATCCACGAGACGTTTGGCAGCCATTAAAAAGCTATTTACAGACATACTCCTTGGAAAGCGACTGACGCTCCCGCAGAATTAACGGAGTACGTGCCTTGACCGGCATGCTACTAGCGAGACTGGGTTGCGGCGGGATACTCTCCTTCGACAATAGTTGTTAGACTAATATATATTTCAAGTATAAGGAGAAATGTGAAACTGCCTGTTTAGATGAGCTATCTGATTGAAGCGATCGTCATTATTATGAGAGAAACACTGTACCTTGTTTTATTGTTGGGTTATTTGTTAGTTATTTATGACCAATTTTGGAAGATTTGAGGACATGTATCTTACTAGACGCTTACAGGTATTATTGTACACTCCGAATCTCAATAAAGAAAATGGCAAGTTGCAACTTCTATTCATAGAAGTTACAAATCGCCATTTAAGATTGTTTACGTGCAGGAAGGTGTCCCTTCCTGCACATAAACTATCATTTCCCACAACATAGGCACCCTTGCTCTATGGTGCAAAGGCATCTGCGTTTGCGCTAGGCAGCTAAATTTAGTGCCAGCGCAGGGGGAAACGCAGGGCTGCACCGTATTGTTGTCAATAGGGGCAGCCCTAATACGGGCAGCCCTGCGTTTCAGAAGTGGCGGAGCGCGGCATTAAGCCAAGAAGGCTGACGCCGCCCTCCATCAATTCATTGTAAATACGTCCCCTTTACTCTCTAGGTTTTCAGTGGAATGAGCTCTTTTAGGGATAAAGCACTCTCGCAAAAGTGCCTTAGTGGAACTTTTAAGAGTGCCTCCATCCACTTAGTTAAAAGCGAAAACAAGACACTTAACTTCATTTTAAGTAACATTGCATGAAACAAACTCTCCGCGCCACCCTTGGTGACAGATTCTTCATTTATACAGATTACAAATATTTTCATCATATTTTCAATTGCACTTTCCATACAGTTAAAATAACAGTTTAGAGTGACATTTAAAGGCCTACATAGAGAGCAACTTCTCAGTTCGAATTGCTCATTACTTTAGGAGCTGGTTTCTCAGAGTAAACATTCTCGAATTCTACTCTTTACTATATTTTAAACACTTGTACCAATTGGGCACATACAGCAGAGACGAGTAAATCTGTGGAAAAAGTAATTGTTTCAAAATAGACCTACCTGGCTTCACCTTACTACTCCTGTCGCTTGATGAGTGTAAAGTATGTGCAAAACACTTTCCTTTCAGGCTTAATATGCTACCATGCTCAGTTTATGTAACCTTGAAAGATTGTAATGTGGGTCTTAATACCACAAAGTATGGATCTTGACTGTATAACTCACCTTCCTGTTCTAGACTAACGTAGACCACCTCAATAATAAATTTACCCAACCGCAGGGCTGAAAGGAATCCATTGACTAATGCGGCTCATCACTGATCTGTACCTACACATTACACATGTGTTCCATGACCGGACTCACTCGGGGGCATATTTACAAGAAATGGAGGAGCTGGCGCAAATTATGCAGCATTGCGCTCGCCATTTCCAAAACACAGTGATGCGCCGTATTTACAACGATACGGCGCACTCCTGTGTTTTCCCTAGTGCTGGTGCTAAAAATAGCTGCCTAGCTCCAACACAAACACAGTTGCGCCATAGTGCAAAGGCGCCTGCGTTGCAGGGAATGATTGTTTGTGTGCAGGAAGGTGTTGTGATTTGCTACTTCTATGTGTGCTCCATTTTGCAGCACACATAGAAGTAGCAAAGCGTCAATATTTAATGAATGTTTATGTGCAGAATGCAGCACACATAGAAAAAGCTAAATTTAGGAGAAATAACAGTATTTATTCTCGTTGTGCCACTCTAACGCCTGCTCTTGGATGGCATTAGTTTTTGGGACTGCCTCAGATTTACACCTCCTTGTTAATCTGGGGCAGAGTCAAAAAGCAATGGGTGTTGTGGTGGAACACTCGCAGCAACACCCATTGCACGCCCCTTTCATGCAGATACCTGCGTTAAACGGTACCATGTTTAGAAATATTGTAAATATTTCCCCTTGTAAATATGTTCCTCAGTTGTAGTTATCAGTCTGTAGTGTTTAGCAAGTGTCTTTCTCCATACCAGATGCCTCATGCGGAAGCTAGATTTTATCCTCAAAATGGAGAAATACCAGAGTTTGAGGCCATGTGACAACTGGGTACACTCGCGTGAGTATTGTGTATGATTGGACACTCTGTGTAACTCCATCCGTATCATACATTGTGAATCAAAGTAAGATATGCTGGATCCTGACACGTGTTTCATCGCCGCAGAGTGCTTTCTCAAGGCTAGAAGAGTAAAAACAAAATAAAAGCTATTAACATTGAAAGAAACAATAAAGATGGATTAAAGAAACTATGAAGGTAGCATATGTTTGACATAATTGACCAACAAAGATTCAAGTTCAAATCAGTACATTAAACTGTATGATAAGAACAATATAATATTTACTATAGTATTACTTTCTGAAGCCCAAATTAGGAAACTTTCTATCATCGCTCACACAATACACTGTCCTGCAGTCTTAAATCCTATCGATGCTTCTTTAGGTAGAAAAATGCTATACATGTTGCGCTTAGTGGCAAACAAATGGAATGTTTACCCCATCAATGGCATATCCACCAGCAAGTTTGAAAAGAGTGACTGGATCAAAGCGTTTTCTCTGTTTTATGGTTCAACCTCCACAAGTAAGGCAACAGACATTCCTCAAAGACAAACCAAGGGTGACCACACAATCTTGAAGTTTCACCACTTATTATTGTGGTCAGAGGTGGAAGACACACTCTGCGGGTGTGGGGGAGGGGTGGTGCTACCTGTACAAACAGACTAAGGAAAATAATGTTAGATCCGATGAATGTTAATAAAAAAAAAACAGGATTCCAAGGGGCGTGTCTTCATTTTCATGACCGCATGGTCCGATGCCAACGAGTGAACCATTTGCTTCTTTGCCCGTGCGGGCAAAGAAGCCGCTGAGAGGCGCTAACTCTATGCCACATAGGTGTCCCCTCTGACGGTGCCTTTGCGGAAAAAAGCAACTGGGCCCTAAGGACCTGCATACATTCCACAGCATGTGGGTGCAGTGAGTGACTGTCCCCGCCTGATGGGGTATCCCTTGCACCCCCTGAAACTCAAGTTGGGTCTCCACCTGCGGTGAAAGCCAGATTAGAGATTTCAAAGAGCCCGTCTTGCCTAAGGTGCTGTTCGAGTGTATGCACGGGTCCGCGCTGCACTCTGATCTGCAAATGTAATGCAATGGAGTGTCCTGTCCTGGTATGTGCCCGGTGTGCCTAGTTACAGGGGTGGCCTTCATGTAATACAGACCCAAGCAATGGAATGTGCCTCATGGTGGCTGATGCTTGCTCCAGGGACGCTGATTGTTCCATCTTCCATGTGCATTCATGAGCCTTCGTCCTTTTACACATGAAAGTTCCTCAGGTTCACGGCAAAGGCAGCTCAACACCCTCAGATGTAAACTGATGGAGCTCATTGAGAATGGTTTGTGAGTAGGAACCTTCCGCGTAGTGTTCTTACTAAAAAACAGTTTTTAAAGTTCTCCAGAAGTTACATTTTACCTCATGGAGATGGCCACTACCACCCAAGAACAACTGCAATTTCTCACCTCGCCAGTTCTCAGCCAGGCGCATGCATGGAAGCACCACACTCTTTCCAAATGTACACTTGTCTAAAGCAGCCCCAGACTTCTCAGATACCCACCTGAGCCACAGTCAGAGAGACCTCTGGATACTGGAGCCTCCTGCACCTGTGACTGGGGACAAGGCAACCACATCATAACCGAAGAACTCCAGGACTGCTAGAAAAGGTTTTGATGTGACGCTGCAGAAGGAATTGCAAAGTCCCTGCAAACAGAATATGTCTGGGAAGATTTTCTCTACCTTTGGCTTGAAGATAATCTCAGCTGGAGAGGCAGAAACAGGAGAAGCACCGCAAAGAAGCAGAAGAACACAGGTGAAGGATGGACTCCACGCTGAGGCTTCCGCTCATCAACCGGAGGACAACCGAGAACACGGCCACACCCCGGTGCGCACCTTATAGACTGATGGTCCTCAGATCCCGATGGAGCACGCCGCTGAGATGGGGCATGTTGTCTCCGCTTTTGAGGTGCCAGCATGGGGACAGAATGTACTTTGCTGGTGATGGGGGGGAGGGCAACTGTGCAGCGCACATGACAGCCGCAATCCTGGGTGCATGGTTTCTGCCATGCGACACAGACAATAGCCTACATGGCAATGTCCTGAGCAAGGGGTTGAGGGGGCAGCCAGTAAGGCTCAGGACTAGACTGGGTTAGGTGGGGGCGAGTACCTGTGAAAAGCCATGGCATGAGTGAAACTGCATGACATTTGGCAGACAGCAGGAAGTGCCAAAAAGACCAGGGCTACTGCCAACCCTCATTGTGTGTGTGGCACCGCAGTGATCCGTGGTCTGACCACGGAGCCTGGGCACAGGGCCAGCCCATATGTATGCACAGAACCAGTGTTTATGGAAGAGAGACTGCACTTGCTTAGAAATCATCACAATTGTATCCCTAATTTATCGGCCTCTCTAGGTCTCCCCGGGGGCACCGAAGAGGTAGGTGCGTAGGCTGTTTAAACCAATGTACTACAAACCATAAAACATATTCATTTATATTTCCTTAATAACAATAAACATGTCATCTCTTTTATAAAGAGAATGCCAGCACTGAACTGATACATGTGCCGCCTTATGTAGACTTTCCACGCAACACCTCCTTCGAGAGTAAGCCTTGACTCTTTGACTTAGACATGAGGGTCCAGATTAACGAATGCCGAGTGCCGGTTTGCGATATTTTTGGAACGCAATGAAAAATGTTAAGATGGGATTTACCATCCAACCTCCATCAGGATTTGTGATGGATAGTTCCCAATGCTTTGCGTTACACTGTGTCCTAGATCAATTCCATGTGTGGTTCATGGGCGTTCCTATGCAACCATCCAGGGGTTTTGACGCAAACACAAATCTACAAACAATTGTAGACTGCAATTTGCAACAAAGTCCTCGGCCGCCTCGAAGCAGGTGTAGCAAGGAAGCATGTTTTAATTTCTCCTCTTTTTTTACTTTGTGTGCATGCCGCATTGTACTGCACACATACAAATTAGGAAAAGTGTTAAAGGATACTTTTTGTACTGGAAGGGTCCTTAAAGAAAGCACAGAACCATTGCATAATGGCATGTGCATGGCAGCCAAAAATGTGCCAGCACAGTGAGAGAAGAAAACAATGCCACATCTTAGTAGATATGGCGCTGTTCTGTTCTGCTTGCTCCCTTTCATGCAACACATCAACTTCAGTCGCTGCGCTGCGCTGCATGACTTTTAAGTAAATCTGGGCTCCGGTCTAAAGAAAACTTACTTGGCAATTCGGTGAACTTGCAGCAGTTCCTGCATTTTCAAGGACAGCGGCAATCTATTGCATTCATTGCCCTGAGTCACACTAGCCTCAGAAATTGGATTGATAGTCGTACAGTCTTGGCAGTCACCCTATGCTCCCCAAAACCTACATGTTTACCATCAAGCATCTGCGCCTGCTTGAGTTAACTAGCGGGGCTTCATAACATCCTTCCTGTTGAGGCCTGGGATCTCGCTGCGCTGGATAGAGTGCCTCCTTCGCATCATTTCAGATTTCCACCAACCGCTCTACAAACTAACCTGATGGCCAGTGCATGGACGAGAAACCACTGAATGTTCTAATTATGCAAACTTCTTCAGCATTCTGACCAATCAGCTGCACTCTGCTGCTAATGCGCACATCGCGTGGACAAGACTTAAGAGCCAGTCAGGGAGAATACCTCTTACATAGCCCAGGCAACATGACTTCCTAAAACACCTTGGGCTGTATTATGCAAGTGCCCCTGGAGCACAACAAGTGTTTGTGCCCCCTTTGCATGCCCCGGAGCACTTTGGTATTACAGAAGGGGCAGCAGATGCTTGTGCAGACCTTCCTGTAATACCGATACCTATCTTTAGAGGGTGTTTTCATCATTGCATGGGGGCATGCCCCATGTAAATGTAGGACGCCCTTTGCCTCTGCACCCGAGCCGTATTACAGACACGGTCAAAGAGAAGTTCTCAGGAGGCGCACTGACAGTACACTACCTAAAGGTGGTGCACCATCAGTGTACCCCCTGATGGCAGCCCTATAGAGGAGGAAAGGGGATCCCAGACACCCCCTTGCAAGCAGGTGCAGTCACTCACTGTACCTGCCTGCAAGAGGATCTCTACTCTCCCTTCAAAGTGCAGGTGGGTTGCCGCCTGCACTGTGAAAACACGCAGCGACATTCCTTCCCGTATGCAGCAGAGGCCACTCTGGAATGGGTTTTTAATTAAGAAAATCCATTCCAAGATAAGCAGCACAATGCATGTGTTGTGATGCGGGCGGCCATTTTTAATTTACTAATCTAACATGATGGGCGACGATGTTAGATGCATAAATTAAAATAGAAAAAGAGGTAGAGTCATGTAAAGCATAGAAAACATTGTGAGCGGACTGTTATATATATGGGAGTGTTTATACACATATGTGTGTGTGTGTGTGTGTGTGTACACACTCACACTCTCACTTTTTGCCAACGGGTATCTCTCCAGCTACCCGGAATTAACTCTCCTGTGTGGAGCCGAGGCTGCAAAAGTGGAAACTCTTGATCGGTTGAATTGGTGTATATACATCAAAATTGAAAAGCGTGTATTCAAGACAATAATGTGTGTATTTTCAGAACCAATAAACTGTTGTTTGGAGGAAAGAAAAGGCTGAATTTCCACAATATAAATTTAAAGGTGATATTTGAGTGATAGATCATGGTGAGTGGGAGAGGCTTTTTTCCAATTAATATTATTTGGGTGCCAGAGCATTGCGGCTATTTGTTATGTATTAATCCATTTAGAGGCTTTACAACGACGAAGCATCTTTTACATTACTGCTGGCAACCATGCCTGAAGTAGTAGGATAGAAGACCCCCCTTGGGATCAACTCGGCACACAATACATACAATCAATCACTTGTGATATGCAACCACTCAATCCTTCCCCTGCCCCAAAGCAACTGGGATCCTATAGGGTTATGCAAATACCACCAGAGAGGAAATGTATATAAAGCTTTAATGTCATAGAGACCACATTCAGATATCCAACTTATTTATCATATTCTCATAGTACATATGAAGACCATATCGATTAAAAACAATCTTATAAATTAAAAACAATCCCTTTCCAAACCCCCAATGACATCAGTGCAACAGAATACAATCAAACAAATAATGTATAATAATGTATAATATAAAATGAAAATCAAAAGGGAGAACCCTACAAAACGGAGTTACTACATCTGCTGCAAGTGCTGATCCGTAATTTCTGAACAAACAAGAATCCTGATTAAGTGAATATTTTTCATCTAAAATCCTTCGTTGGAGTCTGATTCAGCACATGAATACCTCACAGCCTTTCGGTGGACTAAACCAAATCTCGCCACCTTATTTTGTCATGATTGTGATACCTCCAATTGGTTCTAATCTTTTGATATATGTGTGTTTTTAAAGATATTAAATGAACTGTTATTCCTAATTCTAGGGAGGCTCAGACCCAAATATTTGTCCTGAAAAAGGTGGATGAGATTTGGTTTAGTCCACCGAAACGCGTTGACGTATTCATGTGCTGAATCTGACTATAACTAATAAAACACTAATATTATCAGTAGCTCGGGATGATTTTCATTGACCTCAATTAGCTCTTCTTACAAACGCGTTTGGAGACCCCTGATATCAGAGGCGCAACCAGAGCCAAAGCTGGGGAGGGCAAATAATCCAAAATTCGGGAGGGGGGGGGGGGGGCAGTAATTCTTCCAGCAATAGCCAGAGTGGAGAAGCAGGGGCTCTGAAAATGGGTGAAAAAATAACAAAGCCTCGTTAACATGTAAATGGTCTTTTAAAGACCTGTGAAGTACTCTGGTGCGGCTGTGATAAGTCAGATGCCAGACCAGCCCACAGCAGCTGAAAAACGGTCTGTGTGTGTGCCTGTGAAGCTGTCTCAGCCCGGGCTTACACACACGATGGGGGGGGGGGGGGGGGAACTGAAGTCCTTTGATCCCTATGGGAGTTGTGCTCCTGTGCCTGATATATACAAACACACACACACCCCGCATGAATGGCCAGCATCAAGGAGACGGCCATCTGAAAATAGAGCGCCAGTAAGGTGTTATCATAAAACAGGTGGGATGGGGGAGAGGAGGGCACTCAACATGGAGAGCAAGTAGGGGGTTGCTGGAAGTAGCACAAGGAGAGAGAACATGAAAACAAATGCACTGGAGCGCTTACAGAAAAATATAATATTAGATCCCTGAATGCAAGCAGGGTCAGCAGCGGAGGGACACACGCCAACCAGCTGGAGCACCTTGAGCCCAAAATGCGGACATGAACTGAGAGAAACGTGATCGAATCAGGAGCAGGGAAGGAAGAGCGACAGCAAAACCATCCAATCACGTGCAGTCACGTGCAGGGAGCTGGCCCAACGCCCACTATACGTATATTGGGAACAATAGGTCTGGGCAACACACAGCTGAAGCTGGACCTAAAAAGAGAGTGCGTGTGGTGCAGAGGTTCACTGGGTACCTTCCTGTGCTGATCTCTCGATTCAGATGTTAGACTTACAATGATGACGTGAAGCAGCAATGCATGCTCACACTATGGGAAATAATACTGTAGAGAAATCATACTGCCACAGCGTGTTATGGGTAATTAGCTTCTACAATGCCGCATAATTCCGGTGGCCCTGCCTAATGTGCACTGCGAGATCATTTTGACGTACGTACTGTTCCCGGCCCTTTTATGAGAGTGCCGCTCTCAGAAACCCTGATCCCCCCCCCCCCTTCCTTCATCGCACAGTGCCGTGGCTAGCCGACATGAACGGAGGGGGCGCTCCTCCCTCCGCCCTCTCTTCCGCTGCAGCCTGGCCCCGTGTCAGGCACGCGGGGGCTCTCCCGGAAGGCAGCGGGCCCTGCACAGGCTGCGGCGGGCCTGCGCCTCCCACAGGCGTTTCAATCACACGTGATGACATTTATAGCTTTCTTTGGGACGTACCAAGAAAGAGAATGATTCCAAGGGAGGTCAGGCGAGCCCAGACATAAACAGTGAATTCTTGGAGCCCGTGGGGGTGGGGTTTGCAGCAGGACCTGTCTACATTCATTTACAGCCTGTGACTCACCAAAGGAAGCAAGAAAAGAGAAACACTGAGGTACATACCATCACATTCTCACCTCCATTTCCATCATCACACATTCCAGTGACAATATCAGTCTAGACTGAGCGTAACCGCAAACTCAAAGATGGACATCAAAAGTGACTGACTGTGTCTCTTACTCCCCTGCTTAAAAGCAGCCACACGCTCACCCCGACACTTGAACCCTTGGGAGCACCCCCTAAACACAAGCCCAGCGGCAAACCTCTTCTCACACAGCCCACAATGTACACCCAGACTCTCCCAGCATGCACAGCAAACACAGTAGCATCTCATTCATCCACCCGAAAGCGCTTGGAGGCGTATGAGGTGCTACATAAACCTTACAGTGTAAACTTTACACTGTAAAGCAGTCATTAGCATTGCCGTGTAACATTTCAACATACATTTTTATATACGTTTAATCTTTCTTGTCCATTTTTTTTAAACTTAAATATCTTTCAGCTTCAGAAAAACCACTACCCACCACCACCCGCAACAGGTTCCTCACAGGAGCTGGAGCAAGATCACCGCCGACCAGCTCACCGCCTCCCTCAGCCAGAACCCACCTGCCAGCACACCGGACCCCAACGAAGCAGCCCGCAACTTCACGCAATGGCTGACCGCCTGCGCCGACGACCTCGCACCACTGAAGAACCCCCCCAGCAAACCCAGAAGCAAGAATGCCCCCTGGTTCACCGAAGAACTCAAGGACTCCAAGAAGACCTGCCGCACCCTCGAGAAAGCCTGGCTCCTCGACCGGACCACTGACAACATGACCGCCATCAAACACGTGACCCACAAGCACCACCAGCTCATCCGCACCACCAAGAAGAAATCACTGAAGGATCGACTGGACAACAACGCCCACGACAGCAAGGAACTCTTCAGCATCGTCAAGGAGTTCTCCAACCCCAGCACGGGCAACAACGACATCACCCCTTCACAAGATCTCTGCGACTCCCTCGCCTCGTTCTTCCACCGCAAGATTGCCGACATCCACAACAGCTTCGACACACCATCCTCGCACCCTACCGTCGAACCAACGCACCCCACTGCCACCCTCCGCACCTGGACCGCAGTGACCACCGAAGACACAGCCCGCACGATGAACACCATCCACTCCGGATCTCCGACTGACCCCTGCCCCCACCACATCTTCAACAAGGCCGACTCCACCATCGCACCCCAACTCCGAGACGTCATCAACACCTCCTTCGACACCGCCACCTTCCCGGAAGGCTGGAAGCATGCCGAGCTCAGCGCCCTACTGAAGAAACCAATAGCGGACCCCACCGACCTCAAGAACTTCCGCCCCATCTCGCTCCTCTCTTTTCCTGCCAAAGTCATCGAGAAGATCGCCAACAGACAGCTTGCCGCCTTCCTCGAGACGAATGGATCCCTCGACCCCTCGCAGTCCGGTTTCAGAGCCAACCACAGCACCGAAACCGCCCTCATCGCAGCCACCGACGACATCCGAGCCCTTCTCGACAACGGGGGAACAGCGGCACTCATCCTCCTGGACCTCTCCGCCGCGTTCGACACTGTCTGCCACCGCACCCTAGTCCAACGCCTCAGCAACACCGGCATCCAAGAGAAGGCACTGAAGTGGATCATCTCGTTCCTAGCTGGAAGAACACAGAGAGTCCGCCTCCCCCGTTTCGTTCCGAGGCCACCGAAGTCATCTGCGGCGTCCAGCAAGGATCATCACTCAGCCCCACCCTCTTCAACGTCTACATGAGACCCCTCGCAGCCATCGCACGCCAACACAACCTCAACATCATCTCCTACGCCGACGACACCCAGCTGATCCTCTCCCTCACCAGAGACCCCGACACCGCCAGAACCAGCCTCCACGAAGGGATGAAAGACGTCGCCGAGTGGATGAAGAACAGCCGCCTGAAACTGAACTCAGACAAGACGGAAGTCCTCATCCTTGGACCATCACCCTCCGCCTGGGACGACTCCTGGTGGCCCCCTGCCTTGGGCACCACCCCCAAGCCGACAGACCACGCACGCAACCTGGGCGTCATCCTGGACTCCTCCCTCTCTATGACCAGACAAGTCAACGCCGTCTCCTCTTCATGCTTTCACACCCTCCGCATGCTCCGCAAGATCTTCCGATGGATCCCGATCGAAACCAGGAAGACGGTCACCCAGGCCCTCGTCACCAGCCGGCTGGACTACGGAAACACCCTCTACGCCGGAACCACAGCCAAGCTACAGAGAAGACTACAACGCATCCAGAACGCCTCCACCCGACTCATCCTAGACATCCCTCGACGCAGCCACATCTCCGGCCACCTGAGGAACCTGCACTGGCTCCCCGTCAACAAGAGGATCACGTTCAGGCTCCTCACCCATGCACACAAGTCTCTCCACAACCTGAGCCCCAAGTACCTCAACGACCGCCTGACCTTCCACACGCCCACCCGCCAGCTACGATCCGCTAGCCTCGCCCTCGCCGCCGTACCTCGCATCCGAAGAGCCACTGCCGGAGGCAGATCCTTCTCCTACCTGGCGGCCATGACATGGAACTCCCTCTCCATCCACCTTCGGCTGACCCAGGACCATCTCGCCTTCAGGAGACAACTCAAGACCTGGCTGTTCGAGCAGTAGCGGCCCCCTTCCCCCAAGCGCCTTGAGACCCTTCCGGGTGAGTAGCGTGCTGTACAAGTGATTTGATTGATTGATCGATTGATTTTTTATTAAGGTGAAATTTAAATACAATACAGTTTCGCCCTCCTAATTGCATGTTCGGTGTACACAATCATTTGCACGCATTCACAAAAATTCAAAACATTTTGCAAAGTCAGATAGATATTTGAAGAAATTTTAATATCCAGATACCTTACTATAGTGGGCAAGCTTTCCCATCTCAAACAGCATTATATACGCCTGGGGTGTCGTAATGGATGGTAGTGCACGTCTACACAATGGAGGAAAGGCAACGTCCCTTATGTCCAAGCCTTAGCAGGCCTCTGTACACCTGGTATAAGGTCTCCCTCAGGCCTGTGCAAGTCCCAGACTCCCCGACATTATGTCTGACCCATATGTGATTCCAACTCCTGGTCTCGCGCCTCTTTGCCAACAGAAGCTCCCGTAATATAAATTTAGAGTTGGGTTTGACCCAAAATCCAATCAGTCGTATCGGAGTGTCCTGGACGCTGTCACCACTTCACAAATCCACACCTCGGCACGTCCTGTCTATGTAGAAACTGTGGCATCAAGGACACTCCATGTGCACAAGTCTGGCTCTGGCACTGCTGGACACCCTCTAACAAATGTCAAGTCTTCTTGGCCATCGCGTGCCCATCAAAGCTACTCCGAAATGGATTCCCTTTCAGTGCTTTGGAACGACATTGACTCGCTGGTGCTTGGCATACAGCAATGTATAACTACCGCCCCCACTCGCGCTCAATCAACAGCGTTTACTCCATGCACGTCTGGTCCTTTGGGGATGCCGCTGCCAAACCGAATTTTATCTGGCATTTTAGTGCTCAACATTTGTTATGTGACATTTGTTAAAAAATTATCAAAATCCCCAGAGTGTACATTTTAGTCCATGTATGTAAGTAGTATCGGTCCCCTTGTATCAACCACTTGAGTTGACCAATGAGGGCATCTTGTTATTGGTGTAATATTCCAGACCTCACCTCAGGAGTATCAATAAACCTATAGACCAGGAACTCAGCAGTCCTATTCCACACTCTCCACATATGGTGGGTCCATACTCCCACAAAAATATGAGCATTGGCAAGCCCACGAGTCCTGATTTCCCACCCCAAAATAACTTCGACAAGTTATATTCTTGAACTACAAATAAGGGATTCAGCAAACGTACAGCAGTCGAGGAAGAATACTCACCCAGGACTGTGCTATTGTACCCATAAGACACAGCGGGAACTCAAATGTAGAACACAAATCATTGAATACTCGGAGTATTTGTGGTCTATGCCCTCAATGGCGTTGAAGACTTCTTCGTTGCCTACACCGGGTGCATATATGCAACAATGTGGTATCAGCTTCCAGTGCGTCCCCGCCTCTCCCACAGATACGGTTGTATCCACGACAGATCGATGCAGCTGGACAAGGACATTGAAGCTGATCTATGACATTCCTTTCAATGAGGGAGGAAAGGACGATGACCACACGTGTCCTACCATCTTTTGCTTAGTTTCTCATGTTCAGATTTAATGGGGTTCATTCCACATCCCTATGGAGATGTTTTCATCCTGCAACCGAGTCGATGCCTTTTTGCTACCCCAGTAGCGCCCTTCACATTCCTTAACAGCAAGGTATAGGCAGACATCATCAGGAGCATGAATGAGTCGGTGCTCCCTGGCTCCTGTCTCTGCTGTGCGTTGCATTTGGTGGCCATCCTAGCATACAGCAATGGACCTATCAGATGACGCTTTACCAAACGCACTGGTGGTGGAGGAGGAGGACTCTCTTGCCCTCTTCCTGTAGGAGCCAGCAGCTCCACAGCTGGTCTTACAGTTGTCCTCTGGACCTCTTATTCTGCCAAATGTCCATAGAGGTGAGCAGATTTATGCACTTTGGCAAGACACAGTGGCAGGACCATGGGCACATTCTCCTGTTATTGGAGGATTCCTGGCAGTCGCCAGGTCATTGAAGGACTCTGGGGAGAGGCCAAAGTAGGCAAAGCCTAGCTCCGCAGGGGCCAGATTTACAAAGCCCTTGCATCACACAAGCTGACACAAGGGCTTCTAGGAGATTTACTAAGCAACGCAGAGCTACCTTGCATGGCTCTGCAGGGCTTAGTAAATGTAGAGTAGCATAAGGCAGCGTACATTTCTGCCTTGTGTTACTCTCCATTGGAAGGGGTTCCATGGGTGGACTGTGGGTGTTCCCATGCATCCGCCCATGGATTCTGGCACAAGCCCATATTTACTAAGGGTAGTAAACCTGGAATTGCATCAAAATGCTACGCCATCCCAAAAAGAGGCTTAACGAGAAGGAAATAGGGTATTTATCCTCGTTAATTCCTCTTTCGATGTGTGCTGCAGCACACATAGAAAGAGAAAAGTGCCTCTGAGGGTTGTTTTTGTGTGCAGGAAGGTTTTAATCATGTTTATGCCGTACCCATACTGAAACTAAGCATTATGAGTTGGTAAACTGCAACCCAGCGCTTCCCTATGGTTGAGCCAGCCATGCCACATTGAAAAATTACTTTGGAGGTTTTTCACTGCCATGACATGTAAAACATTAAATAAACATGCCCTAATTTAAAATACCATGCACCCTGCCCTGTGGGAATTCATGGCCTTTATTAGGGGTAACTTCTAAGTATTAAAAAGGAAGGTTTAGGCCTGTCAAAAGTGTTATTTTTACAGGCCAGCTTTGATTTTAAAACTGCACACCCAGGCTGCAGTGGCAGGTCTGGGACAAGTGTGTACAGTGCTACTCTAGTGGGGGACACAATGAGAGCTGCAGACCACTAGTAGCATTTAATTTACATGTCGTGGGTACACATGGTACCATATACGATGGACTTAAATGTGCCAATCAGGTGTACACCAATGTTAACATGTTTAAGGTAGAGCACAAGCACTTTACCACCAGGTAGCAATGTAGTAAAAAAATATGGGAGTAAAAATGGTTTCAGCAAAAACAAAAAAAGGCAAAAATCCGGGGACTGGCACTCAAAAGATTTGTCATTTCCAACGATGGGCTTCTCTTTCTTTCCATCAAACTGAAGCAGAACTGCCCCCAAAACCTCTGGTACTTGCATCCGTTACTATTATACATTTGTAGTTTGGATCAAAAGACTGCAGTGATGGATTCTTCCCTAAATTGTTCTTCCCCATCTCAAACTCCGCTTCACACGCTTTGCTCCATACAATACCTTTCTCCTTTAGCAATCCTCTCATTTCTTGTGTATTGCCTGCACATTTTGGGACAAACTTGGCATAAAACTCTGCCATTTCAAGGTACATTGCTAATTTGTCCTGGTTATCTGAGCCTGTAAGTTTTTTATTGCGTTACCTGTTAACTAGCTCTTCCATTGGCTTAACCCATCTCCTGTTAACTTTGCTCTCAGGGATTGCGTTCCTTCGGATTGAACTTACATTTCAACGTTAACCCATATTGCTGCATTCTCAATATCATGCTTATTGTGGTATCACCTATTTACTGGGACATCACCCTGATAAACTTTGACACCCCGTATGTTAGCGAACACTTTTGCCCTCGCTGGCTGTAATACTGCGGCTGCAGAGATGAGACCAAATGGGAAGAGGAGAAATCTATACGTCACATGGAGGGGAATGAATAATGTGCGGTCTTTAGAATCTTCATACAACCCGGCCTGATGATATGCAGATCGCAAATCTAATGTGGAAAATACTTTATCTTTCCGCAATTAAAACATAATTTCAGTGATATCTGGTAATTAGAATGTTCCTTAATCTGCATACTCTTGGTAGACTCTCTTTACAGACTTCACCTATGACTATACCACTTCAAACCTCCTCCCCTTTAATGCTTCACAGAATTCTGCTTTGAATCCGTCACCACCCATCTCCATTGCATTTACCTCAAGGACGCGGTTACATTTCTTTGAAATGTGAGGAAGGAGAGGCTTTAGGGACCAAAAGTAACTTCACGTTTTGTAGGTGAAATTGACTGATTATACAGTCCCCTCTGGATGACAAACTTTACCCATGCTCATTTAAAAAATATATATATATTCTGTATAACCTATAAAAAAGTAGATCTGTCCGTTAATAGGCGCCTCACCATAGTCTTTACGTCTAATGTCAACCTTTCAATCTTTACCATTCCCTGGATGAATTTTACAAATAATTCTTAAAAGACGGTCAACTTAGCCCCTTAATCAAACAACATGTCATTTTCACACACTTCAGTTTTCACTATATTGATAGCGCTAATCATTTTTAGGTCTCGCCTGACCCAGCGCATGCGCTGGTCTGGCGAGACTTATTGAGAGGGCTCCAAAAAGTGCTACCAGGCCAGCCTAGAGCTACAGTGCATGTGCGTGGGCGCGTGCGCCGCGCTTCACCGCATTTACTTTCACTTTTGCGGCCGCACCGCCTCTTGGCATAGCCAATAGGTCTCGCTTTTGGGACCTTTATAAGTATTTAGTTATGCCACTGTTGCATGGCTAAACACTTATAAGGTCCCAAAGGCGAGACCTATTGGCTATGCCAATGCTTGTTTCTATTTGTAACCTGTAGTACAATCTCCTCGACTACTTGATTCACTTTACTCACTTTTTTGGAGGTTTACTTAATCAGCATAATTTAAAAACAAATGTCTGCATTGTTTACAACTTGCTTTCTGTCCTGGGTATTCGTTATCATTCGCAAAGTGACTTGGATTGACACATCTATAACGTTTTCTTTCAAATGTCTTGCGGTGTGTTTGATCAATTTTGTTCTTGTGTATCACCACCTGTATTTCCCACCTCACCATGTTCTTTCTTCTTCTCTTGAACGCAAGCCATGCTGTGTCCGGTCTATCAGTAGTACCTTTCAGTGCTTGAAATGGGAAAATAGAAGTTCAGGTACTCTCTAGCAAAATACCTGCTTGTTTCTGAGAAGTGCCGCTACTCTCCAATTAAAAGTATAGCACTTCTCTTAAGAAGTGCCGGGACTCTTCCCCTCAAAATAAAAAAGTGCCGGTACTGCGTACCGGACAGTACCGGCCCATTTAAAGCACTGGTACCTCTGATAACTTAAGAGTTAGCCTTCAACCGTAGCTCGTCTCTGACTTTCTTGATGTTGCAACCCAACATAAACTGATCGCTTATTCTCTCTCGAAGACTTTCCAAAACCTAGTCTGTTGCCACCTTTCTGTAATACAATATTCAACCGTTTCACTTTCTCTTTGTGCCCTTTTCCAATCTTTCCAATATGGTTCATATATTTTGTAAGAATTGTAAATGTACTTTTTGATACAGGCATCAATTTCAATGAGACCTGCTGTTTCTTCAGTAGTAAATTCTGGCAAATGTTCATCAAGCGCTAACCTTGCTACTTTTTCAACCGGCGGCATCAGTCAGGACATGTTTCCCCAGTGCTCAGATGCATTGCCATGTGCTGAGGCAAAGAGCATAAACACTTTCTTCCATTTGCCCCATTTTATAGTGGGTTGCCCTGGCTTACTTGAAAGAAAAACAGGGGAGGGCTGACACATACCACACTGGGTTTGGATCATAAAGCAACAATAAGCCCCGGGGTCGACGCGGAGGTGAATCAAATATGGCATCTAAATGGCGTTTGGAGGTACCCGCTAATGCTCCAGGTAAGACCGATACATTTCTACCTACTTGAAATGTAGGCTCCCCAACTCCAAAACACGTTGAAAGAATTTTTGTAATACTGCACAACAGTACTTGAGACTTCCTTTACAAATGTGCAGCAGAGGCGTTTTGATGAGATTTTTCCCTAAGGCCAGCTGGTTTCTAATCAGTCTTGCTGTTATCAGACATGCATTGAGCTTCCTTAAACATAGACTGAACGTTATTTAGATCCACGTCGCCAATGTTAAACTGAAGCAGAACCCAGACAGTAATCAGAGGTCCATAGATATAGGTTTACTCCCCAAAATGTCATTCCTGCTTCGAGCCTGCTACAACAGTTAGACTCTGCATCTGCAAGTTGTTGAGTTGGAAGTGAGACATCAACCCAAATAGCTTTAGATCACATTATAATGATTCTACATTCCAAGGGGAGCATACCGAGGCCTACTTACCACAACTACGTATCAATTTGCACCAAACAAAGAGAATGTGTGCAGAAGGCACTTAACCGGTTAGACTGTCATTAGAATACTCCGAGAGACCTGCAAAACCTACAGCAGGCACACCACTTAAATCAAATAAGAAATGTCACACTGGATCTCATGGCCATCGATAAATGGCAAGAAGGTGGCTGTATAACTTTATCGGACCTTTATCTAGAGGAACGTTTTGTCAGGAAGCGAAGGAGACGTTTAACCTTGGAGGGGAGGGGGGGACAGGTTCTCCAAAAAGCAAAATTGCAACCGCGGTATGCCGGTTAGGGACCCTCCCTCCCCCCCCACCCAGAGTCTTCACACACAATAGTGACTTCACTGTCTATGGCAGGTGGGCATAGGCTCATAACACACTAATACAGGGCACTGCGCGCAGATAAGCGGGGTGGCGCTTCTCCGTGACGTGTAATGCTGCAGCCATAGGCCCCATGCATAAATAACTGTGACACAGACACACTTAGATAGTGGGTGAAACTGGCCCAGGGCACGTGCTCCCTGCCCCTTTTATTAGCAGGGTCACATGTCCTGTGACGCCTGTGTTGGGTGGGGTGTAAGCCAGCCCTCTGGGAGTGGCTGGGACATAGAAACACTAGATCAGTGACCAGCAGGGCACTACATCCCTCCCAAACTTTATTCAAACTGGAACAACAAAGTCCAACCTGTGGGAGAGAATAAAACACTAACAGAAAAACTTCCACTGAGTCTGTTCAGCTGCTTCCAGAAACAAGACGATGGTACAACTGCAGCTAGGATCACCAGTTTGGCTTGGCACAGTTCAGTGGTGCCCTGCGGGTCCGGTCCTCCTCGGACTCAAGGCTTGGAAGTTGACACCAAAGTCTCTATCTATACAGTTCTCTGTGATCTTGCGGGTGGAGTGATAGTGAATCTCAGGGAGTGTAGGCGGTGGCCAGCCGCTCATCTTGTCTTTAAATGCTCCCACTCCTTTCGGGCTACGCGGGGCTGAAGCTACTGACAGAGACCCCGGCGCTGATAGCGGTCCAAGTCTAAGCCCGACACTACCTCCTCCAACTGGCTGTCCTTTACCCCTCACCCTGTACTTAACTCCGGGGCAGGGTTTCTCGCCGACTCAGCAGCACGCACTTCAGATGCGGGCTTGGCTCCATTTTTCCCCCCACCATAGCCCCGGCACAGCTCAACAGCAGTGCCTTCACCCATGGGCTCACCTCATGCCCAGTGGGTCAGCTGGCACTTTGCCTGTTCGGTGATGGAGTTGCGACAGGCAGCCCACACGGCCAGCTCGCCCCTCTGTATTTCTAGGGGCACTCTCTGTGCGCTGACACCAGCACCTTTCGTCTCGTTGTCAGTCGGGGTGCCCACAACACAAGCAATGCTTTCCCCCTGTCTCCACACACAAGGCAGCAGCACACGCAGGGCCTACCTGCTAGTCGCCAATGAAATGCTGCGGGCCCTAGGGCCCCATGCATAAATAACTGAGACACAGACACACTTAGTGGGTAGAACTGGCCCAGGGCATGTGCGCCCGGCCCCTTTTATTAGCAGGGTCCCATGTCCTGTGCCGCCTGTGTTGTATGGGTGTGGGGTAGGTTGTAAACCAGCCCTCCGGGAGTGGCGGCTACATAGAAACACCAGACCGGTGACCAGCAGGCCACTACACCACGAATAGAAGAGGCCTGCCAGCGAGATAGTGATGAGCCTATCACTCCCAAAGCCTGGCTCAAAATCCATGCTAGGGTTCGGAGGGTGTCAATTTGTGCCCGAGTCTAACAGATGCAGTGTGATATCAGTCATTTGGTGTACCTATCCCCGGGAGATTGCATTCCATTTACCCAAATAGGGATCAGCGCTGTCCCCGCTGGGGCGCAGCAAACACCGAATTGCTACATAGGTTGTGGCGCTGCACAGATATTATTAAACACTACTGGGTGGAGGTGCTGTCCCACATCAAACACACTACTGGCTTGGATGTGCCAGTGTGTGCTGGGACTGATGCCCGACAACCCAAAAAAGACACTGAGTGGGCGCTACACAGTATTGAGGCTTACTGTGGCAAGACGGCGTATAGTGATGGGATGGCTGAGACCTCCAACTCCCCCCCTCCCTCCCAGATACCTGGAAAAAGAAGGGCTTGAGTGGGCCGGGATGGAAGAGACGCCCATGAGAAAAAAACATGCAGAGATGTGAAGGTGGCGGCGGCGGATGCCCTGCTAGCCTGGGGCGCCATGATACAAGCATTACTGGAGACCCTTGGGGAGAACAACTCAGAACAGGGTTATGGAGAGTAGAGTGGTCCTGCTAGGAAAGGTATATGCACCTAAACATGTGTGAATAACTATTCAAATATTTTCCAACAGCAGAACTGTGAACGGCGCGGGGAACAACTCAATGTATACCACGATACCGAACTAAGCTATGTGGGGAGGGCGTGGAAGGGAAGGGTGTTCTCTAAAATGTTTATTTTCCTTTTTATAAACTGTGTTTCTATCCGTTATCCCATGCACTACTTGTGGGTTCTTTATTGGGGGTATTTGGAATACTCCCAAGCTGTTATGTAGCAGATATTGCTGTTTATCATTTTGACTGCTAGTGATTTATCTGTCATACATTGATCTGCACTACTGCTGGGCAGGTATATGATGCAGTTATATGTATACATTTCTTGCTCAGGGATTTCTCAATAATTATACTGCACTGTACCATGTAATATGCTTTAAACTGGCAATCAAGAAATATAATAATAAAAATAAATGTCACACTGGAATACCAAAGACCCCATGCAGCAGAGCAGAAAGCCCACTTTAAACATGAAAGAATGTGTGGACAATAAACCTACCTTTGTGGCTCACACCACCAAAATTGCAGCTGGTTATTTTTTTTGGGGTACTGAAAAATATCCTTCCCAGTCTTCTTTTATTTTTGCCTAAAACAGTAGTACAGGCACGTGTTTCATCCCTCCTTGATTATGCGAATTCTTTGCTTTTGGGTCTTCCCGACTACTGGATCGATAGCCCGGAAATTATTCAGAATACGCTGCAAGGCTCTCGCTGAATGTCCCATCTCAAGAATGTATCAAATCTTCGTTCTAAGAGTCTGCGTTTACTACATGGACCTCTGGTTCATAAACAAGGCATTTTAAGGCACTTATTTCTCATTGACTGTGCAATAACAATGGACTCTGTACATTAGACAGGTTTTCTTGGTTTCTCCCTGCTAGTTCTCCAGGATCTCTCTTGCCACTGTCTCTAAAAATTGTTTTAGCAGACAGGCAGGCCAGTCTTTTTCGTATCTTGCAGGAAAAGTCTGGATTCTTTTTGCCATTAATAGTCAGGAAAATTCAGGATCTCTCCTTGTTCAGGAAAATACATCAAGACTTGTCAGCTCCAAGGATGAACCTCTTCCAAGCCTGCTAACAGAGCCAGGACGCCATTAGGTATTTGACTGTTTTAGAACTCATCATTCAATGATTACACATACGGATATCTGGAAAGTATGATGCACACTAGTAATAAAAGGCTGCAGTGCAAGTCAAAACTAAGCCTAGGCATAGTTCCTCAAGTTCAGTTACGTGGAACTCCGCAAAGTGACCAAAACACTCTGCCGCTTGCGTAACTCCACGTAGCGCAGCGGAGTGCATTACGTCGCACCATTACTGCAGATTTTTAGCACCGGGTGTTTGTCCCACGCTGGAAAATCAGCACGAACGGCACCATGTGCAGTGCAAGAGGATGCTGCTTCTTTCTACCGCTCAAGTAGATGTTCTACTCGAGCGGCAGCTTCCTCAACGCGAATGGAAGGTTTCTCAACGTGAGCAGTAGCGGTCATCCGCAACTGCCTGTGCTGAGAAATCTTGCCAGGATTTGGTATGGAGTAAGATTTTCCTTGCTCGTACTCGGCAACTTAGTGTTGACGAACGAGAAAAAAACTCTGCACGCGATTCGGAGTGGGGAACCTCCTCAAACAGAGCAGAATTTAACACCCAGGGGAAACGGCGAGCAGGTTCCCACCAAAGTGAACAAAAGAAGCTAAAGAAGGGGAGAGTTAAAAGAACAGCCAGGACGAGAATGTTGCAATGTCTTATCACACCTGCAACTCCACCGTGTCCTCTGCAATCATGCTGATTACTCAATCACCTGAATCTTTTATCAAAACCCTCTACTGCAGCCATCGAGCCCTAGAAACCACTAGGTTTTGCCTCTCATCTCCACTTACTCAAATATCAGGGGGGTGATCTGCCTTGCAGGCACCCCTGATGTGTTCTCCACGAAACAAGAAAATGCTCAACTGCAACCCCCGAGAAGTGCTCTGCCCCAGAGTGAAGTAGATCTCAAATTATGTACAAAAAATATCAGGATGCCTTTGCAAAGTGTTAATGTCTTTACCATAATTTGTCTTCATTTTGACAATCAGAGCAAGATATTGCATAAACTACGTTTAGCCCGCACTGCTGGTGCAGCTGAAGTCCAGTGCACATTAGCACTGACCCTCCTGATTGGCTGCAGAACCTTTTCCTGCAGCAAGACGTTAGGCTTGTGATGACAAAGGGATCCACTGTTAACAACAGGCTGGTGCCCATCGAGGGGCTGTCTCCAAGGGTACCCTGGATCCTCACTTCCTTCTTTTGATTTTCAGCTCCCAATGCTACCGTCCAGTTTCCACAAGAGGGGGGCTGGAGTCGCACTCTTCATCTATTTAGTTTCAGAAAGTACGTATGCGCCCGAAGGCGCCCTGTATTTACCTCACAGCGCCAATCATTGCACCAAACTGTCTGTTTAGGAGCTTTAAGGTGAGACAGGGGGACTGTCACTTACAAATGGGAATGAAATGGAGGTAGGTCTGGAAATACTGAATTTCAGGGATGGAAACAAACCCCAAATGATTTCATCAGTAACATTCTCCAGGATCCAACTGCTGGTTAAAAAATAACAAACAAAATTATTTTTAAAACGTAACAAAACGGAGCCCATTCAAGTTGTACTAAGTATCAAATTATTTGCTATATTTGTAAAGCGCAACACGCATCCCCTTGGGAATGTCACGGCGCAAGACACATCGGTGTCAACCTTCCAGTGACTATTAGAAATCAACAAGCGGATGTAGAATGAAGTAGTCCGCTTCCAAATCAGGTCGGTTTGCTGTTTGTGCAACATCTTCCGACACCTAACAGAACTGAAACAAAAAAGAGATAGGCGAATGTCTTGCTTTTATATACGTATCTGATAAAAAGTCCCATTTTAATTACACTTCTTTTTCTAAATAGTTTTTATTCTCATTTTCAATCAAAACAAAAATGTCAGTCATTGCATTGGTAGGAGAATCATTGTACATAGACCATTCTATTTCCATATTTACATTAGCATTTTCTAGGAGACAAGGGTGCACAAATACATTCAATAAATCACATCTCCTCCTATATCCCCTTCCCGCCCTTTGCGACGGTTCTTTCCTGTGAGGTTGCAGGTGGGGCTCAGTGAGAGTCAGTGATTGTATTTCCATCTCAAATGGGCAATCGCATAGTATTTGGTCCCCTTTCTTCTATTTCTAACCTATAAAAGCTCAACCAGGGGTCCCAGATCTTCTTAAACTTTTTGGGGCATCCTCTGGCCGCATATGTTATCTATTCTGCTCCCATATATGTCCATACCAGCCCTCCACTCTTTTAGAGTGGCCATAGGTGGCGCTCCCCATTTTCTGGCAATGTCCCTTTTGGCCACTATGAGCTCTAAGTTGCATAGTAGCAGTTTGTATCTAGGGAGAGCAATCTCTGTGGCCATACCCAGAAGTATGTAGTTGGGCTCTAGGGGAATCAGCGTTTCCAATACAGCGTTCACCTCTTCGAATATCTGGGCCCAGTATTCAATGACACTATTAATCTGAGGAGGAAAAGCACTTCGCTGGAGCAGATTAACCATGTTTTCATTAAACTGCTTGCAAAACAGAGTCCAGGACATTCAGACACTGGTGGATTAGGCACCGAATCACCAGGTCTTTTCCCCCCCATTACAGAAAGATGCAAATGGAGAAATATTTCTTCCCTCTTCCCAGCTGGCGTTTTCCTGAAGGTTCAAAAGATTCACTCCAGGCATCTTATAAAACCGAATATACAGACAAGCAATGGAACAATCCACTGCTCTGTGAAGGGCAGGCAGACTCACAGAGAAAAACAGAAACCACTGTGTGACCTAAAAGATGAGATTTTTAACGTATGAAGAAACAAGGAAGAAGCGATGCTTCTCAACCAGAATTTCTGTAGTGAATACATAGGTGAACATCATGTTTGCAGCATGTGCTGAAGGTCATGTGCTGTGAACACTCCTGCCATCTAGTGTTAGGCTCGGACACTGCAACTTTGTTCTAAAAAGAAGTGGTTTCAGTTTCGAAGTAACTCATGATAGCTCCCCTAAAAGATTAGATTAAGAAAGAAAAAAAAAACATTTGGCACCAGACACAAGACGTGGGCATGATGCATTGCCAGGAATCTTCAGAGTCCCCATCGATAATGGTCGCTAAGAATGTTAAAGTGCCCAGAAAAAAACTGAATGAGGAGATGACCTTTATTAGAAATACGTGAAGCAATCCGTTTGCTCTCCAATGGCAAGACCCCGGATGGCCGACCTGTCGGCAGCTTTTCCAAAGTCCATTACCACAATTGGCCCCTCACCTGAAAACCATATATGACACTGCTCTCATCATGGCATATTTGCCACCCACGATGAGAGATGCCATGCTTAACTCATTGCCTAAATGGGGAAGGCCCCCACCCCGGATAGCAGATCTTACCACCCATTAGCACTGCTGAACACAGATTATAAAATACTGGCAAAAAGATCGGCAGATCGCCTAGCACCACTGGTCCCGCACTTGGTACACTCAGACCAGAACGGCTTTGTTTCCCATACAAACACCTCACAATCTCCGCCATTTATTTAAAGTGTTCAAGCCGGCACCATCACAACACCCTCATTCGGGATGCCTTGTTTTAGATCTTCAAAAGGCTTTCGACTCCCTGGAATGGCCTTTCCTTTTCGCACTACTGAAGCAATACGGATTTGGGGCCCGCTTCCTTTGCCTTGTGACACTACTCTACACCAACCACACCGCCAGGGTACACATTGGGTGCCACACACCGGAACCTGTTAGGATACAACGCATGACCCGACAGGGATGTGCTCTGTCCCCTCTATCTTATTCTCCCTACATGCACAGGGCCAGAATTGGAGGACCCGCTGGGCGACGGCATGCATTCTATCTCGCTATATGCAGACAATATTCTCTTCTATCTCAAAGACGTCCGTCATATAACACCACCCCCCAGCAACTTTATTGACCGATTTTTTTTTTAAAGTCTCTTGTCTTGGAGATAACTAGGCAAAATTGTCTTTTTCCCCTTTAACTCCCTTACTCCCAATGCCACATACACAGTAAATTACACTATACTGGAATGGCAGCCTGCCTCTTTTCGTTACTTAGGTATCCGTAGATACCACACACAGATAAAAACCTTCTGGAGGGCAATCTCACTCGGGCAGTGACGACAATATGAGCACAAATGTCTTTCTTGCAGACTTTGCCACTGTTGGTGGCAGGTAAAGTTGCCTTGTTAAAAATGGTAGTCCTGCCATGTTTACTTTACTATTTCACTAAACTCCCACTGTTTCTAAGCAGGCCTTTCTTTCATTCCTTAGAGCGCCTCATGGAGGATTGTGTTTCGCATAACACACGCCGCAGAATAGCTTAAAAAAAAAACTATTTACCCACAGACTGCGGAGGTCTAAATGTTCCCAACTTGGAACAATATCATCGGCTTCACAGCTGCATTGGACGGCTCATCAGTTTGCTGGCCATTATCTCAGTGACACTGCGTTGAGTCTTCCCTCCAGGACCATTGAATGTATCCTGGTTCTGTTTCACCCGTTCTCTAAAACTCCACCACCCGCTATACCCCTACTACAAGTGGCAAATCGATATTACCGTGGAGCCTTATTTCTTACACGATCATCTATTCTATACCGTATGCCCCGAGCTGCCCTTGCTTGGCATGCCAAGGGGTCATGATCACACCACTACCCAGAAATTGTCGCAGTGGCACAAGGCAGGGTTACACACCGTTGGTGACCTGTTTGCGGACAAACTTCTCCTACTGCTTGACAATCTGACCGCCACGATTGAGCTCCCCCCTGCTCAATTCCAACTACATACCCATTATATTACTACACTATCTCGGTCTTGGGAGATTCTGCAACAGGAACCTGCACAACATTTGCTTATACAATATTTAGACACTCTAGGTAACAGGAGGTACCAAGCACATTGGCTGGCCATTGCTTTACACACACACCATGATCTCCCTCACAACATTGCGAGAACACTGCAAAGCTGATCTTTGTCGAGCTTGCACGAATAGCGGCTGGCAAGTATACTACACTATCCCTCCCTGGTGTCTCGCAATGCCAGATTCAATTAATTCAAATGTATGTCCTGCATCAGGCCTATTTAACTCCAAGGAATTTAACTATTTTCACTGCACCGACGCAGTCTGCCCCCGCTGCTGGACACCTGCTGCGGACATAATCCATTCGCTTTGGTTACGCCCAGCATTGGCCTCCTACTGCCGAAATGTCAGGCCACACCTCACACACTGTACAGAGACCACCCTCCCCTATACCTGGGAGGTATGCATACTGGGGATGTACCAAGGAACCAAAAACAAAGTGGTGATGAGGTTTGTGGACCTGACCCTCCTCTTAGTAAAGAGGAAGATTACCTGCAAATGGAAAGCAGCGATTCCTCGAATGCCCCTGCGTGGACACTTTTGGTACAGGCATGGGCTCAAGCAGAGATTGCGCAGTTGCACAGGGAGGAGGTAAAAGGTCTCTGTAAATATCTCATCTCGGATCTCTGGGACACACTGCTCGAGAAGTTCCATGAGGTACCTCCGGATGCCCACCATCCGCCTTGTCCTCATATGCTATCCACGGATCTCCCTCTCTCCCCTACCTTCCTTACCACTGGCCCCCTTACCGGTGTGTAATCGATCCACAAATCTGTACATCCCCCCCCCCCCGAGCCATTTACGCATGCCTTATGTTCTTTTGAATGAGTGCAACCACTGTTTCCCATATCATTCCCTATAGCCCTCTGTCCCTTTTTTAAGAACAAATCCTATGACATTAACTAGGATGACTGTTCTTTGAAACCCTTTTCCCTTACCGTTATCACGATTGTACCCAAGTTGTATGAAATTGTAGAACAAAGACTATTTGTATTCAAGAGGTTGTATTGTCTCCCAAGTCACATGTACTTATTTTGCTCCTCTGATTTGGTTAATTATTTTTGCAATCACACATCCTAGACTTTTATGTGATGTGTTGTTGCTGTAAAATACCAATAAAAAAACTATTTACATATTTAAAAATAAATAAATATATATATAAGGATGTCAAATTGCTTGGATCCAACAACGAAAAACAGGGTCCACTTAGTAGGCTGGAAGGCATCAGAAGAGTCCCTTGTAGGTGACCTCCAAACAACTCCAGAGATGAGCAAACTCCAGGTATCCCCCACACACCTACTCCTGAAAACCTGCACTAATGCCCCGGACTAGGACTACACCTCGGGGTTTGGAGGGAGGCACTGAAGACTTCATTTGCTTTAAAATGACACTGCCCACGGAGAAGAGGCTCATTCCTCTGGGGAACAGACACAGCAGGAGCCCTGGCTCAAGACAGAGAATGTGGCATAGAGCACCTTGCCTTAGCTGATGAGAACCACCTCTAGAAAAGGACGTCCATTGGTGCCGTCAACATTGGTGGACATGGGGGAGGAGCCAAGATGGCGACTGGAGCAGACGCTTGAGCGCCCGGCTCCGCCGGCCCTTGGCCTCGGACTATCATCCTGATTCCTATCCTCTCCGATTTTCGAGGTGCAACGTGCGCGACGACGCGCTGACCGCGCCGCCGCTTTCCCGGAGTCTAAGCCCGCCCGGATGCCGGAGCTCTTGGTGCCTTTGTTCTCCGCGCTGGACCCCTGCTCCATTGTGGCCTTGGCCGGCCCCCTGGAAGCTCCGCAGTCACTGGACCCCCGGCGCAAATCTGAGCCCCGCGGCCCCGATCCCGCCTCACACCACGGACTGTCGCCAGACGAGCCGGGGGAGAGACGCCCGGACACCTCCCTCACCTTTCACCTGACGGGCTGGAGCTATAGGGTAAGCCCCGGTGTGGCGGGTCTCCTGCCCCGCTCTGTGGCCCGCGCTGTGGAAGGCTGCAGACCCCCTTCTTCTATTGCCTAGTCGGCTGCAAAGAGAGTCCGAGGGAGGGGAAGCGACTGCTGGCTTTCACCTGTTGCGGCGCAGACCTGCGGGGAATTGCCTCCTTGTTACGACCCCCCCCCCCTGGCCACTGTACCGTTCAGCGGTAAAACATGGCGTTGATTGCCTGCTCGCTGCTGGGGGGTGATGCTCCGGTCTCGCCCGCTGCCCGCTTCGCCCTCCCTCTACCAGACTCCAGCTCCACAGTGCCGTCCCGGATTGCTGCTGATGTGGGGGCGCAGCTTCCGCTGACATGCGGCTCCGTTCTGGCTGCCCTGCGGGACTTTCGTCTGCAATTGTGTGTTGGCTTGCAAACGCTGAGTGAGCGGTTCGACTCCATACTGTCGGCTGCGGGTCGTGAGCGCCCCGTTGGTTCTCAACAAGACGTGGGTCTGCCATTGCTTCTGTCCTCTTGCGGGGACGCAACGACTGGGTATAATCGTGCTACACTGGTGTCTGCATCTGGCTTTCCCGGCACCCAGGATCAATCGATCTCCTGCTCAATTGTAGACACTTTGTTTCCCCGTTCATTGCTGCCTGCTTTGTTGTTGCCTGCCTCACCGCGCCCGCAAGAGTATCCAGCTGAGCGACACCTGACGTCCTCGAGGAACCGTTCACGGTGGCCTACGGCTTCTTTTATGTGGAACCCCTGTACTTTACAGGCCAGGTCTGGATTTTATATGGTGCACAAGGGGTCCTCAATAGATGATCGGCGGCCATTTTGTGACTCTACTTCTCCATCTTCTCCCAAGCGGCCATATTGTCTTTGTCTGCACGGGCTGCGGGGCCTACATGTGGGGGCTAGTCTAATCTTACGCCCGCGATCGGGCCAGGGCTAGATTGATTTCTATCACCATGGTTTCACGGATGGGCTGGACTGGGACTGGAACTGTCTGCATATGTTGTGCGCACTCGTCGCGATTTGTCTGCCTTCATTATATTGTTGTGACAAGTGATCTTCACACGACCGCCTTCGGGCGTAGTGGGTTCTCAGTGTGTGGAGGCGTAGTTGGCCGGTGGTTTCGGGCGCTCCGAGGTTACGTGGGCTCCTCCCCGCTTTCTTCTTTGTTTTCTTATTTTCTTTCCTTTATTCCTACTTTCTCTCTTGTCTATATTTCGGGTTCATTGGGCGACAGGCACTATGCTGGGGGGGGGCAGGCCGTAGCCTCCGCATTGGTGTAGGATGGGGGGGTAATTTACTGTTTCTTTTTAGTTCTATGGGCCTTTTCTTCTATGTCTCTGCGCTGTCCTTGTTTCCGATTCGGGGTCCGGGTGTGGGGTGGATTGAGTGGGGGCGGCTTTGGAGGGGTGCGTATTTACTCATGTGACTATCCTGTTATATAACTGCATCGCCTCACTGTCTGAGATTTCTATGGCCGTTTTTAATGATGCTGCTGCTCTCCCGTGTGATGGAGCCATCTTGCGGACTCGAATCTCCTTGGTTCTATCCTCTACTGACTTTTTCCTCGATAAAATTATTTTGAAAACCTTAAAATTAACCTTCACTTCTCCTTCCCCTGGTGTCAAGGATCTTTCCAGTGTATAACTCCTGAATCGTTGCCAATCTTGACCATTGATGCACAGGGGATGTAATGTTTGTCTCAGTGCTTAACTGTTTTGTGGCCGGCCTGATGGTTGTAGGCCCGTATTTGTTCTTTTGCTATGCACAAATAAAGGTTTTAAAAAAAAAACAAAAAAAAAAAAAAAACATTGGTGGACATTCCAGATAAGTTTTGAATCCGAGAAATCGAGCGTTGGAGCTGAGAGGGAACAGACTCGACATTGGCACCACAGTCGATGCAGAAACGCGTGTCGACTCCGGGATCCAATGAGAGGGACCAACCTGGAAACGTATGTGTTAAATTCAATTCGGCATGCTATCCCTTGTTCTGAACGACAAAAAATGTGTTCAAATTTCAGTCCAGGGTAAACCCGCAAGGTGTAGTAAGAGATTGACCATCGGGCGAATCTACAGCACTGTAATTCCTCTGTTGTCAGAATGATGACCAGTGTGTCTCTCATGCATTAGTGACTTACTGTGTGTTCCGCTTTACTATATAACTGGTGGACGAGACTATATTTATATTTGCAAGAGTTGCACGTATCCGTTTATTCCAAATGCAAAGCAAAGACGTGCCCTTTAAATCACGGATAAAGAGAATCCTACAGGCTTGGTAGAGTGTTAATTTAAGAAAGCAACATATAAACATAAAATCCTATATATTTGAAGGTGAAACAGGGGCGCCACATAATAACATACTAGTTTCATAGAAAACGTGGGGTGAAAATAAAATCAGACACCTTTTTAAGAACGTACACTGATATTTTACATGCTTTATTAGATTTGAAATAGACACACATTCCCAGGTGATCAATACACAACAAGGTCTCCAACATTATGAAACTCCAGTACTAAAAAAAAACATCACACCCTCAAGCCCCATTAAGAAGGCTGTGGAGTCTCCCCCTCCCTGGTCCATGCAGGCAGAGGATGTGCAAGCGGGGAGCATGGGCCAAAGTATGGAAGTCTTTCTGGCTGGACGGCAGCCTCGTTCTGACAACAGGAAAACAACAGTGTAGCACTTGCAGCTTGTGGAAGGGCACAAGCTAAACCCGTTTTTTGTAAGAACACAAAGCGATGCCTGCATGTTAGAGTATTAAATACTTGTGCTGACATACCGTGTGGGCAGAAGCCTTCTGCAGATGGGACCCAATTGTCACAATAAGAGGAAAGAAACCGTTAAAAGATAAAGATGTTATTTACATCATGTGTGTATTCTTCCCTGCAGTGATCCATAAGAGCAGCTGTGGGAACTCTGTCCTTTCAACATCTACAAACAGTCTTCACATAGTCACAAATGTGGGACACAGAGGTCATTGCTTTAAGAGAGCATTACATTCATTCAGCAAAGTGGCTTTAAACACAATATGCAGCATCTGCTGGTCCAGAGATTGAACAGGCATTGATGGTCCATGGGGGACGGATCCACGTCAAACTTTCAAGATAAGCGTTTGATAAATTTGCATACAATGGATTGCAATAAGGATAATTGGCATAGTCACGGATTATCCTAAAAATGTGAAATGGAACCGGCCACCTAGACCAGCTTTGGACAACCTCCAGCTACGATCCGTTTCACCTTCTGGTTTACACGTTCATCAGTTCAAGGTCTGGGACACACGCACGTAGACGTACATAGTGACAGTCGTGAAAAGAGGCCTATAGTTTTTGGCATCCAATGGCTGTTGCTTGAATCACGAAGAGAAACTCTGATACTACAGGACACAAGAAAGACGAGGCACTTAATGACTTTTCATGTAAAGTAGCAAAACCACCTTGGAGAATATAAAGAGTACACAAGAAAACACCTCTCGGCCCTTCTTTTTTTTTTTTTTACATGTTGTATGTTACACAAATACATTTCGGGACAGTGCATAGTCATCATACGGGGTTCAAACGCCTAAGCATTAACTTCAGACCGGTGCAGGCTTCTTCATAATGCCATCAACAGGATGCTAGGCATGCAGAGGCTACAGCAAGGACTCTCCAAATGACAGGTATGTGGTACCCACTACCATAGATATTAAACTTCACCTTCAACCAAAACCCTTACTCTGCTGCTTTTCGGCCCTCAAGCAGTGGTTCTCATTTGCAATAAAACACAACCCGGTGCATGGCAGACACAAACAAAATGCCTTAGTTTTGCTGTTTTTAAGTGCATTAATGTACTTGAAGCTTGGGGGGGCGGGGTAGGTGATGGCAGCTGCGGAATCAAATATCCCAAGAAGGGGGCATTTGAGTAGACATATCACGAAGCCCAAAAGCCTTACAGTCAGAAATTGGATAAATGCAATTCAACACTTGTGTCGAACTATCAATAGGACAAGCAACTAGTACAAAGTACCACCATAGTACATTCAAAAGACTACTCTCTCCAGAAAATAGCATAGAAAATGCAGCAGTAAAAGTTATAGATCAACATTTCATTTATGTACAGAGTGCACAATTTTCCTTCTAACATGCAGATTGAATTTGAAAAGATACAAACTGTTGCATTGACCATAAGAAGGGGCACTGGAATTATGCAGCAATGAAAGCCCCAATTATGAAGCAGCGCTGAATAAATTATGAGTCATAAAAAGTCAAATTATGTAGAGTTCAGCAGAACAAGCAGAATTATTTTGTCATCTGAACACATTAATGTAGTACCCGATAGCACCCATTTAACCCCTGAATCCAGCAATCAGCAAAAGAAGGTGACTAATTCAATGGTTTGCCAGTGCGCAACACCACATGCAGCACTCTAAGTAACTTTGGATCTGTTTGAGCCAGAAATATGTTTTGTTGAAATTTGCTAATTATTATGCAGCAAGTGCTGTTAACTCATAATTATGCAAAAAATACAGCAGAATTGGATAATTCCAGTGGCCCTGAACATACATACACCCATGATTTTATTTTTGGTTACACGCGACCGAAATACATTGCAAAATCAATCTAGAATCAAATAATATTTAATGTGTAAAAAAATCAGGGAACAAACGAAACTACACACTCGGCAAGAAGTGTTGCAATGTACCAAAGGCATGTTTCAAATCACTTGTCTTGTTTTTGGGTTTCACATGATCAATTGTTTCATGTACCATAAACATGCTACATGTTTATGTTACTGGTGATCTCCTACTACTTTTAATATGAATATTCAGATCACGGACTAAAATATTATGCTTTGACTAAACACAGTATCTCTGTAGCCCTTGCAACTCACCCACCAGTCCTTATTCAATCTGAGAATGTTTGAGACCCTACAGAAACATGAAAGAGATGAACCCCCCTCCCAATCTTCTGGCGATACCAAGGGACATTAATGAAGTGGAATTAAAGCTTGATTGGGGCCAAGAAATGGACCTTTGTGTGTATCACCAGTGGCCACACAGAGCCACTGTTGTCTCCTACAGTACAAGACAACGTATTGCACTATTCTAGAGTACTGTCACATTTGTATACTGCTTCATATCCATGACGAGGCTACAAAGGGCTCCGATTTGCATAAACACTGTTCTTTCAACGTAGAGTTCACAATGCAGAATGAAGGTACATTCTGGACCTTTTGTATATGAATACATTTTTGTTTAATTTTCTCAAATGCGTAGGCATGGTAAAGTTTTTAAAAAATGGATCCTTTGGCCTAAGTGCTCTAAATTAGGTATATATTGTATATATACCCAGATGCCGAAGGGTTATTGTTTTGGGTTTCCCCCTGTTTTTGAAGAGGCTAAATTAGGTACAGAGCACGAAAGGAAATCCTTGCTGCATTTATATCTTCTGGAAATGCCGAGGATAACCCTGGTTGGAGGGGAGAGAAAGAACTAAGGTGTCCCGTGTGAGTTTGTAAAAGTGGAACACATGCGATTTTCCCAGATTACTCACACAAGCAACGAGGGACAGAGCTGGATTAAACTCCGCTTTGTCAATCAATGTCAAAAGCCGGAATGTGGAAATAAAAGGCTGGAAAATGCACAGAAGAGGTCAGCTCAGAACGGAAACCTCCAAGACATGATGACTTCTGGTCAAAGGCTGCAACCATCTAACCACCTGGAAATAATGATTATCTGGTTTATTTTCAGTTTTCATCCCAAATGTCAACCCGAAGAACCTCACAGCTGCAGAAATTGGGAAAGAATGAATCGGAATCAAATGTAAAGGAGATGGAGACAAAGCTTTGGGCCTGCGACAATTAGAGAGATGAGCAGATGAGACTGGCCAGGAGGTTCCTGCTAATTATGTCTAGGACTAAAAGGCAGGCTGGGATGGAACAAGACTCATTCCAATTTGCCAATAAGCCACATGCATGAATTCAGAAACAGGGAAGCGGCCTCACCTCTCGCAGTCTCCTGCCTCACTATGCCCATGTTCAAGGAGTGCCTGCAGGACACACATACTCCTCAGTCACTAACCGATGAAACAAAGATACGGAGACCTGTAAGCCAAAAATCACATTGATGGCTGCAACAACTTCATTAGTAACAATCTTCATCTATATTATGGGAACACAGAGAGAAGAGGTATGTCTGCTACAAGCCATGGCCTGATAACTCAAGACAGCAACAGTAGCAAAGACCGCGTCAGAGTAACACCCTCAGTTGACAATTATCACGCAACCCTTGTAAACCACACTCCCAACCAACAGGGTCGGATGAAACAAAAATAGGCCAGGGCACCAAAATAACAGTGGCCTCTATTAGCGAACACAATAGCTAAAAAGTGGCGCATATTTACAAATCAGGCCAATTTTTGACTTGTAAACCAGAATGTATGAGTATTTTGCAAGGTATTGGAGACTGCATATATTTAGGTTTGCTGCAGGCGAAAAACCAGCCCACCTGGCAATATAACAGGCCTACAAACTGCTAAAAAACAGGCCCACAAACTGATTTGTCAGCCAAGCCCTTCAGGCACTGCCTGATTACCCAATAGGCCACTCCAACCGTTCCTACCTTTCACAGTGCTTTTAGCTGAATCCAAGCTCAGAGTAGTCTGTGTGTGTTTAGGCGGGAAACGGCAAATATGACTGCCAAACAACGTGTTGCCTTTGCAACATGGGTGGAATAACGAATGCCACTGAACCACACATTTATTTGCAATGCAAGTCGTTACAATGACATGCATTAGGTCAAGCGGCGTTGGACTTTAAAAGTCCAACGCTTTCCCAACTGTTACAGTGACTGGAGTTGGAATAGCAAATTATACTATTCCAAAGTCCAGCACCTCCCTAAGCCAAGTCGTTGTAACCTCTTGCTTTGTAAATGGAATGCGTTGTTCAGGCCCATTCGTTGTTCAGCCCGCGTTAAGGAATGCGTGGAAAATGAATGTGTGGTTGTGTCATACAACAGTGTTTAGGTACTTCTTCAATCGGCTATCTGATTTTAAACCCTGTTGTAGGCTAAAACATTCTTTCAGCAGGAACTAATCCCAAGCAGGTAGCAATATCTCACCAATGAGATTAGTTGAACTCACAGAATAAATGGATTTTATACTAATCGGGTGATGATGCGGTCGGTCTCTTAATATGTGGTGCTCGCCACTCTGTGATTCACAATCTAGATATACTCATGACTTGTAATCCACAAGTAGACTAAATGACAAACATTAGCCTCCAAGTTGAACAGTGGCATGTAGACATTGCCAGTTCCATGTGTTAGTATTTACACTGATTTATTCACAATTTGATTGTACTGCCAGTTATGTCACGTCCATTTTCATCTGTTATTTGCTCTTTTTTAAGACTATCGAGTTTGCACAGTTTGAATTGTACGCTTGGTCTATTCTTGAATGAAGTTACCTCATTCATAGTTCGATAACTGAGATAAAATTAAAGCACGCTTGAAGGCCTAAGCTATAGCGAGGTCAGTTGTCTGACAGAAGCCCACCTCCTACCCTGCCACGACCAACTAATCTACTAGAAAAGAAACATAAATCCTCAAAGAACAGCCAGGTAGCAGATGTTAGGTGTAGGAACCTCCTATTAGCCAGCACTACTGCCAGCTACTTTTCTTTATCTACTGGAGGCAGAGAAGCCCCACACCGTGAGAAGTCCCCAGATTGCAGTGGGACACAGACCACATGAAGAACGATGGGGCTTACTTTGCCAGCTGGAGGTGATGACAAAAGTAGTGTCAGGAGTGAAAACCATACAAAACGACCACATGAACAATGTGAACTCAGAGGACAACATGTCGTAAAGTCACCAAGCTAGGCAAGAGCGAACGTAACATAGCTTTACAGCCTGCTGCAGAGAGCTATACCAGTTGTTAAAGGCCCTGAACCAGAGTTATAGGTCTGAGCCTCAGGCTATGCCTATTATTAAAGGCCCTTTAATAATAGGCATAGCCTGAGGCATAAGGGCTATAGGTTATTAGAACATTCCACCCACTAAGGGTAGAATATCCTAAATTAAAAAGGGAGAAACGTAAAAATAACCATTGGAATGTTGGAGCTCTGGGCGTATACCAGCCATTATAAGCCCGGAGCTACTCCATCGTCTTTAATGGAGCTCCCATCATTCCAATGCTCTAATATACATTGGTCTCCTTGGGAACGTCGAATGTAATCAGAAGTGTTTTAAAAAAAGAGGACCGGGGACAGGAGCTCTTTATTTGCTTTCTTGCAGCTTTGATATGCTGGTGCCCTATGCATTGTGTCCTTGCTCTTTAATTGCTGAATATTAACACACTCCCATGGAGAGTGTAAACTGGACCAAATGAAGACTTATTTAAAGAGAAGCCACTATTCCAGGGGGCACTAAAACTGGCATACTACTTTTTGCACAATTCCCCCTAAAATAACATCCAACTGGTCGGTCAACTGTTGTGAAAAATCAAGGGAAAGTAATATTCCAGATCTTGCATAGTTCCTTAAAGCTACAAAGAGTCAACATACAACAGAGGGATGATGCACACTTACACCTACATTTCCCCAAGTCACACGGGGCAGAGATTAGCACTGTTAACATTTCAGCTGCACAAATGCCTCTCTTTGGGACAAACTACTTTTAAGGAGTGATTCACACCTGTGGGCTCAGAGTTGCAGGATGCGGTTTGCCTTCTAAGGACTCTTCACCGCCCTCCATGGTACAGACACAGCAGTCCATGGGCCTTCTGATCCTGCAGCCCTAGCCTCTTCTTCTTAGGCATTGTTTCTCTTTACAGAAACACAAACATGGTTCACAAATAGTTGGGTTAGAAGCCTTAATTTGACATTTAACATGGCTGAGAGATAAAGAAGTGAATGAAAGGTGTAAGTAAATCACCACGGTGTCATCTGTCCTCAATCGACTGAGCTGCGACAGGCTCCTGCTCACCACCGAGAGCTCAGCGAGGGATCTGGTCACAGTCACACCTCTTAAAATCTCATATAATTCATCCGTATACTTTCCTTTAACTCCGGTAATATAAATGGAATTGTGCTGCTAATATGTAACCTCTATAGCATTTATGCAATGCATCTGCTGCCTCCTTGTCCTCTTTTGTGTCAGTTTTTCAGAAAACAATGAGCTGGGCTTTAGTTGACTGCAACTCCTGCATAAACCAATTCTGAGGAGGCAAATTACTTCTCAAGCTAAAATCTCTCCGGGTGCTACTGGTCACACGTCCTGAGTCAACTCATCTTGTGTGCATCAACTCACTCCTCTACTTGGGTCGGGTCAGGTCCGGCATTTGAAAATATACCACCAGAGATTCAATTGCTTAATTAGTCCTTTACATCTTATCAAAGGCGGAGACCATTATTCTTCTCCCAATCTGATTTGTCCTCATAGATCAAATGGCAGGATATAAAGCCAGATCAGTCCAAGGCTGGAAGAATGTCTGAATATCTGATGGAGCAAAGACGTCTATAGAAAAAAGCTGATCAGGAGTGCAACCCTTTTCATAAGTGGGAGTTTTGATCAACTCCCTAAGTCCCAGTGCTAGCAGAGGGCTCAGTAAAGATGAGATCTGCTCCTTATCCTCCTGATTTCCCATAAATTAAAGTCCCCCCAGGAGACCAAGTTCTCTCATGACCCATCACACAATTTAACTCCTCTAGAAAATCTTCCTCAAAGAGCGAATTGTGTCCGGGAGGTCTATGAACACATGAACATGGATTCAGGGGTTCATGACAACTTCGCCACTGGCCTCTTAAAACGCCTTAAAAGTCTGCAACTGGAAAGCAGCGGTCGATGCCACCCCCCACTATTAATAATAAGGGGAACACCAGCACTTCTGTTTCGTAATTATAGAAACATTTTCAGAAGTGAACTATTAATCTCAACCAGGAAGATGTCCTTAACATTGTAATTATGTCTTGGCAGTGATCCAGTTCTGATCTAACATGATTATATGCAACTCTGTATGCCCCCTCCTCCAAGGGCTAAGGGTACGCTCACCTGTTTCCCTAGATATTGGTTGACTATAAAGAGTGGTTTACCCCTTAAACCATTATCTATACTTCCAAGACGTGTGACATGTCCTTGGGGGGTTCACTGGTAATCAGAAACCCCACAGTTCAGAGAGGTAAATTCCAAAATACAGTTAATCAAGAAATGTGGTCCATCCAGTTTTAAGGGTAGATGAAAGTGGTGACAGCAGGTCTTCAGGATACATATCCAAGGTAGGTGAGATGGCAGGGACATTTTAGGGATCAAACGAGCACGATGAGCCGTAAAGGATGAACGAACCAAGTACTTCATATATTATTGACTTATTTGATGAACCGTTAGATAGCATTTGCGAATTTAGAAGGTAACACCAAAATATGTAGTTAAAAAAACGAATACATCTCGGCTGAGAAATGGCTGCACTCTTCCTTTGAAAAGACAAAAGAATGGCAACTCGACAACTATAAAAATGTATCCACAAAACTGCAAAATTTGGATAAGCCTAAAATCACCACTTCATCCGCAGTATCAACAAAAGGGATTTATGTGACCATGGCCTCTCTAACTAGGAAGCTAGGGCACTTGTTTATTGCCTCAGAATAGTTTTACAACTTTACAAGTGGGAGATATATTTGCACCCTTTCTCAGATCTAAAAAATTCACATATGGGTAAAAAACTGTAAAATGCAAAAATAAATTTTGCTTTTGGTATACTCCTATTGCAAACAACTGGGTGTATAATTGTACATATCCTTGTAATCAGCGTGGCCAGTAAATGATCATGCTACCAGGGGCATTGCATCACATGCTACAAATAAAGTCTCTAAAGTATACGCAAAAAGTCATGATTAGAATACTTGAATTAATCTCTGCCACTGATAATTACTCAGACAGCATACCAGTCCATTGTTATTTTGCACACCATGCCACCTCAATTCTAGGTTGCTTGTTTTCTGGTTCAGTGAGGGCCTGACAGTTCGGGTCAAGCATGGTCAAGTCTGCTTTGCATATAGCTGGGTCTAAACTGAGGTGACATCGTGAGCAAAATAACGATGGATTGGATTGCGGCTCAAGTAACTTACCAGTGGCGTGGGTTAAGTCAAGCATTCCATCCATCAGTTTTTTGTATACAAATAAAGTCTCAGCATCAGAAGTAAAGCATAAAGGATGATCAAGGTATATCATCCACAACCTGAAACCAGATTCTACAGCAAATAATTTATTCACTTTCCACCACACATTATCTGGAAACGAGTTTCATTTTATGGGCTAACCAGACCACTACTGTTTGAAAATTGAAATAGATCGCTGCCAGAAATATTTTTGTTGTGTCTGAAAGTCAATATGTCAAGTTTGCAGATACATGAAGGAGACCAAGATGATAAACATGTGCTCTCGAGAGGTTGAATTCAATAAGCATAAGGGCAAACACCCAAAGAAATTCTTCCAGCAAATAAAAGGCCACTTTTGACACTGCTGCCTCAAGCCTCAATTATTATCAGTATATGCAGAAAAGGCAGCAAGGGATGATTAAAGCCGCAACAACTTCCTAGTCACCGAGTAGTTACCAACAATATAAAGGTTTTTGGTCTGGATGCCCTCCAGGATCCTCTGGCAAGAGGTCCAAAAAATGTTATAGCACAGAAAAACAAAGTACGGAGAGGCAAACCAAATAACAGATAATTAAACAACAATTGTGATTCCACAAAATGAGATCAGGAGTCTTCAGTATCTCTGTTGCTTCTTTTTTATTTTCAAATTATTGAGGTAAGACACCAACTCGTGCAGCCAATGCGTTTCACCCTGAATAGGGCTTTATCAGGACAGTATGTTGAATGTATCGAGTAGTAACACAACAACTTTTAAGCGTTAAGATTAGCTCAAATAGTAGGCATAGTGCCTAGCCATAAAATGTTATAGTAAAAACTGAAGCAACCGTATGTAAACGGATGAGATTATCTGATTTGGAGGAGGAGGAGGATTGGCTAAAAGGAATTTTCGAAGCAGAGTGAAGGCGGCACAAAGCGTGAGCAGTCGGACTGTGATTACCACGGTCGGCGGTCTCTTGAAAAATAATTGGAGTTTACGTTTGAATATACGGCTAACGTTTCACCTATCAAAGTGAAATCTCATCAGTTTACTTACGGTTGATTACATTTTTACTACAACATTTTATTTAAAAAATAAAAAAGAAGCAACAGAGATACTGAAGACTCTTGATCTCATTTTGTGGAATCACAATTGTTTTTTAATTATCTGTTATTTGGTTTGCCTCTCCGTACTTTGTTTTTCAAATATTATCAGCTCTGGGATGTTATCAGTGACTCGCGGACTCAGTACTATACATATAATAGAAAAAATGTGCCCACATTTTATTAAGTCAGGCAGAAGTTAGGGGTGCATTCATTTTTTAAAATATATTTACGCTAATCTAAGTACTGACCAGACAAACCTGCTATTGAATTAGACTGATATTAGGCTTCAGCAACAATGAAAGGTATCCCTGAAATTTAGAGTGAAAATATAACTTTAGCCTTAGCAAATTTGATCTGATGATGACGACATAACAGAACATTTACTTAATTGTAACAAAGTTTTCCATACTGGGTACCTCCTTTAAAATATTAAACATTAGGAATATTTCACTTTGAGTGGAATCCCCCCCCCCCCCCCCCCCCAGATTTTTTCCTTAAGAATACTTCAGGCAATAATTGCTGTATTTGTCAACCATCACTATTTTCCCATGATTGGTCACGCATTACCTCTCCACTATCAATGTATTGAAACCGTCCACATGGAAAGGTCTTAAAGCTTTTCAAAGCCAATATATTTATATTTGGAAAGATCTAAAGACATCTACTCCCTCCGGGCTTTGTCAAGGCTAAAAAGCATGTAAAAGTCATGGAAACATAGAAGACAACGTATTGTAGCAAGATCATAACAAGACAATGTGATAGAAGTTATTCAGGGGTGCACACTTGTATAAATCAGAAATATGTACAACAATAGGACATATTTCTAAATGTCCCCTTAAGCGAAACGACTGTTAGAAGAACAGTGTGGTAGACAGTATAATATGCAATGAAAATGCAATAATCCAACATTTTACTCGAGTTTGGAATCTGAAAATACTGAGTGCTAAACTTTTACATATGATTAGGGTGTATCCAAGTTTTAAAGGAGTTTACAATTTCCATTTTATACACATCACGATGCTCTATAAAGGAATATGTCTTTTGTCTGTAGTGTCCCTATAAGTATATAGCGTGCCATCCTGCTAGAATGGATAAACACATTTAAAGTGTCACAAAGAGTTGTGATTCCAAGTGCGCCTACTAGCAACTGGAAGCCTTATTGGTGCTAAAAAACGAATGAGTTGACTTCGGACATGTCATGGAGTTTACGCTGTAGTTTGTATGTAAAATACGCATTAAGAGACTACATTAAAATGCCTGGGTGTCACTATGTTCTCCTAAGGCTAAACAGGTGACGTACTCTAGAAGAAATTGAAAGTCCACAGGTTTGCCTACTCATTAACATATAATATGTTCTATTGCATTACTGTCTTGTTGCTATATGTAGTTAGTGAATAATAATGTTTTGATCATTCATTGCATTGTTATCGATAACAAAGCCCAGGCAGGCAGCACCCATTCGCTAGTCAGTATCTAAATATATATATTTAAAAGCATTAAGGGGACAGGAAGACACTTCAATGTAAAATAACTGGACTGGACTGGACTCAGACACTCACAGGAATGATGCTCACAACACTCAAAGTAGACAGCAGCGACAAACAGTCCTCCATTTGTTTTGCCAGTTAGAAGTAAGTCTTAATTCCTACCTCAGAATTCATCTTCTTACCTTTACCTGACAGGCAGGCAGGTGTCTTAGAAGTTTAATCAAGATACCCATGGAATAATATAATGAGCAACATACGTTTACTACTCCATAAAATAATTATTATTATTCATATTCTGGGTGGCCAGAAAGTAAGAAGAATAGGGATAAGAGATGAGTGAAAAAGCAAATACCCATGATAAATGGGTTCTGCGGCTAGAGATGGTTGGCAGAGCATTTAACTAAATATTGCTCCAGAGCACACCCATTTGTTTCTGATCGACACCAAGAACAACCAATAAATAACACCTCAACCATTGAAAGGAAAAAGTAAACACAGCACTGGGCAGCCTTAAAGTACATCTACCAAATGGAATTTATTTTCAATTAACACTTCAAAAACCCCCAAATTCTCACACAGACTAGGTACAAAGAAACAGCTGGAAAAGCACAACCGCTTGCCTAATGGCCGACGCAACCAGCATGGAGGGGGCTAAAGAGCAGAGACACAAGAACTGAACCGTCCTCTTGAGATTTGTGCAAGGACAACAGAATTAGCGAAGATGGCCTTGTACGGTCTACTCGGCTAAGGGACACAGAGTAAGACATCCACAAGAACCTGTTCCCTTCTGTCTCTACCACCAAAGAGACCCAAAGTCACTAAAATCCAGACCACCGCTGAAAAGAAGAGAAGGAAAGGCTATGAGGAGTATGATGGAGGTCCACACTTTCACCTTTGTGAGAACCAAATGTTCACCGATACAAGAGTTCCTTGCTGTGAATTAGTTTACTTGGGGCAAATGTAAACACGTTCCACTTGTTACAGCTTAGCTGTGGCATTAGCAAAGGTGGAAAGAGGTAATCTCAGAGTTTAATATTTGTTAATGTCAGATGACAGGTGCCCTCACTATATCCCTAGGAGGTGGCATAGGCATTATGTGTCCAAGCGCTTAAGACGAATCAGAGGAATTTCTTCAAACGCTGCCAACTATTATATATTATACAGTACTACCTGGAAATTTACAAAACTAAAGCAGTTCCGGGCAAAAGAAAAGGATAGATTCTCAGGAAAAAAGGTCTAAGCAAGCTTAAAGATTACAGCATAGAATGCAAGGAGGGACCTTAAAATAGTTGGCGTGGGATGATGGGCTTGGGAAATTAGCAATTTTACTTACGATATTGCTGGTTGCTGATGCACAGCTACAAAATAGGGCAGTCTAGTGATTGATCACTGTAGCCATTCAGATCCTGGTCTAAATGAGCTAACCAAGGAACACTGGTGGGTCAAAAGACTGATATGTAATGTGAAATGACAATCATAAGGAGCTATTAGTATTTTGGCGATATCGATAATGCAACTGGCCCAAAAATTGTGTGATAGTTTGCACTTGATAGTCAGAGTGAAGCCACCACAAACAGGTCTGAAGTACTAAAGATTGGTGTTATTCCAAACATTATTTTAAAAGGAAATTGCTTTTAAGTGCAAAACCGCAACTATTTCTTCCAAGCAGCAAATGTTCTCAAAATAACATATGGTATCCACCAGTTAGTTCCTTAGGGCGAGGCTGTATCAGAAATCCAACCCTTGGGAAACCAACGTGCATAACACACATATCAGCAGTTTTATCAAGAGGAAAAATATTGCACTTCTGTAAAGTGATTGGGATCCTTTGCCGTAGGATATGAACAACAATTTAAAACAACAACAAACCCAGATACCTTCTGAAGACTACACAACTGATATTTTTGGTAAATATACTTCCGATTAGGAGATCTATAAAAATATATATTTTTCTTCTTTTTAAAGCAAGGCACCAACCCTACACACAATATCTTGGGTCCACTTTGAAGAATATTATGGTTTCTGCTTTTTTTTTTAAGAAGGATATGGTAGTTTCGTTATAAAGAATTAATTTATACTTCGGTTTATTTTCTTAGCATACACCTTGAAGTATTGATCAGCTGTGGCAGAGAAAGGCTGTGTATTAATATTGATGTTCCAACCATCAAAGCATTGTATCAACAACCATCTGCTGGATAAACAGAGGCGCACATCGGATGAATGAATGCTTGGATGAATGCAACAGGTTATTGACAGACATCTCACTCACTCACTCCTTTGTTTTGTGTGTGATGGGATTACTCAGTTTGTCTAAAATATCCATTATGGCACAGCACAGATGTACAATTAACATATTAAAATGTGTACAAAATATGCAAAAACTGCAAGTCAAATTCCTCTTTCCCAATAAAAAACGCCACATATGCACTGCTGCTCAGAGTTGGGTCCATTTGTTACAAAATAACCTAGGAGCTTCTCTGCTATTCAATAGCAGGTTTTATTTCCCTTTGGGAAGGCTTGCGATTCTGGGCTTCAATTCAAGTTTGTCTCTCACTTTCAAAATATAAATTTGCAACATCTTCAGGTTAAGAAAACACATTGATCTTGCATAAAAGGCTACTTTTTGCAAACTTATTGGTGAAATGAAAACAAATATGCTCGGAAAAACACAGATCAGACGCCAGAAAGGTACTGTAAGCATTCCACATCTGGTAGACATATGCAAAATTCGCTTTATCCTGTATTTCGGCCAATCTGTCTATAAAACCATGGACTCCACGTCTCTGGTCCACACGAGTCGTTCACTCAGGATGGTAATGGTAGAGCCTGTTTCTGGTAACTCAGCATTCATATATATTGTCTATTGTGTGTCATGCATGCTAATCAGAAGCAGTAAATACAGAAATAAACTACATCCTTTGTCACAATTACTCAACCCCCCACCAAAAAAAATAAACACCCTTGCCATGGCTGTCATGAGGATCAGCATTTTTAGAAGCCATGCATAGCGAAGCGAGAAGACTCGATAGTTGCAGGGCTGGGGGGATTTCAAGAGGCTTTATCAACTGGCAGTTCCAGAATAAATAGACGAGAAAATGGTTCCCCTCCATGTGAGTGGCATGTCGTGACCAGAGTTTAGAGGCTTGCTGGGTAGGAAGGACAGAAGCAGTTGCTTTTAAGTTCTCCTCCTCTCTCACACTTAATCATATTGTATGGTTAGCAGAGAAGGTGCTCATCCGTGCCTTTCTAGTACAGCTCTTGCAAACCATTCTTGCTGCATTCTCCCCAGTCGATTGCTTGGCTACTTTTTAGGCTTCTTGAAAATCTTTAGGGGAAACTTCTTCTTGCCAGGTACTGAGTCGGTCTCTTCTCCCGTTGACCCACTGTCATCCTCTCCAGGACTTTTCTTGCCAGCTAGTTGAGGGATGCGAGTGCTTTTTGAGTTGTTGTGCTTGGATTCTGTGATAGGGGATGGTGTTTCAGGTTCGGTGGAGCTTGGGCTGTGAGATCTAGAAGAGTCGGACTGTCCCACCCCTCCTAGGCTGATCTCCCCATAGCTGGACGATTTCTCCATCGCCTGCAGTGGTGCCACTTTCATCTCTAGTGGGGGGCTTTCTGGCAGCGTGGATTGCAAGGCGCAGAGGCTGGCTGTGTCATAGTGCCTGTTGCCACCATTGGGTGTGTGCCCGCCAGTCGAGGGGTACTCTTCCAGGCACCTGGATAACATGGCAGACTTGGAGGTCGGGAGTTTGGTGGCACGGTGGTGATCGCTCAAGTAGGGGAGGGAGGTTTCAGAGTCTGAACGTGACAGATCCCTGCAGGTAGGGAGGAAAAAAAAAAAGATAATTTAGTGAGAAACATTACATGCAAAAAGGCATATAGGTATATTAAAAGTGACCGTTCTTCCTATTAAAGAAGTTAGCTATGTTTTTATAACTGATGCACACAAGCTAGTATCACACCACCACAATTAATGGGACTGTATTGTAGATGACAGTGGAGTCTCTTGACGCAAGCCTTCGCAGACTCTGGTAGTATCGTATACACGATCACTGCAAGCACTCTTCTTACCAATTAGTCAACACGCAGGAACTAGAAACTGACCTACAATTCAACAGCTTATAAACTCAAATGTTTAATTAACAATATATTCACTCCAGGAATGCAACTGAACACCAATTCTTGGAAATTTATTATAGCGTGTACTGTTAAAAGACAAGCTGTTTTCGGTCTTTATTTCGCTTACCAAAGTTAAGGATTATTTCAATAGGCATGAAAACAGCGCTTACTAAGGACATTTCTTTAGACTGGTTCAATTTAACTCCTCAGTAAAGCCCAAAAGCTATAATATAACTCGCGACGCAGAGTTTAAAAAAAAAAAATCCGATTCTAATTGCATTTTTAATTATACACACCCTTACATACACCACAGTACATCATGAACATACACTTATTGGTAGTGGGCAGGCATAATAGCTCGGACTTCAGTCCTGAAGAAAGCAGAGACCCTATTGGGGGCTTTCGAAGTTGCTTCAAGATGTTAATTTGAAGTACAGGATAGAGCAAAAATCCTTATCCCCATTGTTCAACATGGTTTTTAACCTTGCTATAGGCAGGCTAGAATAAATAATTACTGTCGACCAGAAAGTAGTTTTAAACACACAGGCCTCAATAATTCTTGCAATTCAAAGAATAAAGTCCTGCACACTAGTGAAGGGTTTAGACATCGGTCAAAAACATTCAGCCGAGGGATCAGCTATCCCAAAAGTCTCCTGCAAAGAACTCCCAATGAAAAGTCCGCCCGGGATAAGAGACATCTGATCGATGGCGAGGAGTGGACCCAATGGTGAAGCTTGCGACGAAGGAGGGTGAGGGTAAAGCATCCTTAAATTGAGGGGGGGGCTGGAACTCGCCTCCACTATTAGTAGGACCTCGTTCATACAGTTGTAATAACTAGCTTTCGAGAATCAACTTTTCCCCTTTGAAATGAAGGCTTACAATACTTTTCTTCATATGCTGTTGTCTCACTCTACACCCATCGCCTCGTTCCCTCACAAACCCAACATCACAGCACAACTCCATCTCTCCTTCGTGCCAGCTATGGGTTCCACAACCTGGCATCTCTATGCCTAGACTCAATATCAGCCACAAAGAAGAACACATTCAAAACAACCCTCAAGCATCAGTCACAAGACGCACAGAGTGAATCCTTCTATTTCCCTGGGTTCGGAGGGATAATGTTTGAGGTACCTGCTGTAATCATCACCTTTCTCTCCGTTTCAAAGGCTGGATTTACGTTAATCGTGCACAAAAATTATAAGTCCTTTGCAAAGCAATGATATTTGGGATCTTCTGTAAATAAACAGAAACTTAACTGGATCCGCAGGGCAATGGGTGTAAGCATGGCAGCAATATATGGGAAACAATGGGTCCTCACAAATAAAGTGTTTTTCCCCCACAAATTATTGATAAGAAAATCTCAGGACCCAAACAGATTGCAGACCACACCGCTCCAACCCAGCCACAACCAAGAGGCTGAAGGATGTAGGTTGGTAAAAAAATCATGCTAGTCTGGGCTATGGTAATTCTTAAACCAAGATATGGAGCAATAGCCAATGTAAAAGCATAGAATGGAAGAAAAACTAAAATGAGAACAATGAATGTAAAAAAACAGCCTACAGAAGAGTGTTCTGCACCAGTGTCTGTATACTGGTGGAAGCAGCTGCGAAAGGATGTAATCTAAGAGAAAAGAGGAAGGGGAAAGAAGATGCATGGGCCAGAAAGGTGCAAAATGCCTGGAAGAAAAAGACAGAGAATGTAATGAATGCGGTTAGACCACTCAACTGGCTCAGTAAGACACAGAGGAGTGAAGAGAAAGAGGACTGGGAAGAGGGAATGGGACAGCAATCATGTGGGCAGAAAGAAAGGGATATAGGAGGCTGTTGGACATGGAGAATGAATACGGTAGGCAGGATGAGAACACCACCACTTTGGTACTTAAAATATGAAATGATTTCAGTACCGGAGAAAATATTACTCACCTTGTACTAAATACAAAATTCGATACGGTAACTTGCTACCGAATCGCAAATTGCTGTTCGGTATTTGGGAGGGGCGTGTTTTCCAAATACCGGATCGGTATGGTATGTATCTATTACTATTTTGTGACCGAATTCCGGTCGCAAAACAGTAAACTTTAGCACCAGTTTAAAAGTGGTGGTAATCCATTCGCAAATAGGATGGGGTCACATTGGGAGCCCCCCCTTTGAGAATGTTGAAATAATATTTAAGAGCAGGCCGTGGTCCCACGGACCACTGCCTACTCCTATAAGATGAAACTTGAAAGTTTCATTTTTTCTTTTTAAATGCACCCCATTTTCCTTTAAGTAAAATAGTCAGCATTTAAAAAAAAAAAAAAAAAAAAAAAAAGATTAGCTTTATTAAAAAGCAATCACAGACATGGTGGTCTGCTGACCCCTGCAGGCCACCGCCCTGTGATAGCTGCAATTCCTAATGGGTCGCAAATTGCGACCTACCTCCTTAATTTTCATGAGGTAAGTGGATTTGCGACTTACTAGAAATCGCTATTTGGGAATGAAAGAACTTCATAAATTAGGAATACCAATTTCCTAATCGCGATTCGGAGATAATCGCAATTAGGAAATCAGTATTCCTAATGTTTGTACATCTGGCCCTTTATCTTTCCCCAGATTCCTCAACTTAAGAATATTCGCCAGATAACAGATAACAGGGGGCACTGCACAGCTTCAGCCACAGCTCCGTTTAAGTAGAAGAGGCAAGAGGACATAAAAGGCATCAACTGGCCTTTTCTGTATCCCAATGAGGCGCGCAGAGACGAAATGAGAAAGCTTTAACGACAGCAAAAATCACAGCAGATGATTCAGGCTCATACATTTGTATTAACAAATGCACTAATTAGGGGAAGCGCAGTGGGGAATCTGCGGAAGATACAGTCTCCACCAAAAACATAATTGCCTAAAGTAACTAATTTCCTAATGAATACTTTTTTCAGCAGATTTGTCACCATACAAATGAGCCCTTTGGGAGGTGGGACGGAGTAGTCCTGATTATCCAAGGAAGTCGTGCAACACAACTCTAACCACATTATCTGTTACTATGTACCTGAGCTGTGAGACAGTAATGTTTGTCAACGGTAAGCAAAGATGACCCAGAGGTACCAGGCAAGTTACCAGCTATCAGCTCACCCCATGTTAGAGCAGTAGAAGCCGTCATATGCTACGTGGAGTGAGCATGAATGCTATCCAGGGTGGTCCTTCTCAGCCAAAACTTAACAGATGTTTATGCGAAGCATAACCAAATATGAGCTCCTACATTTCGTTGTCGCTTTGCTCTTCTTAGCGCCAATCAAGTCCACAAAGAGATGATCTCCTACTCTATCCTGCCCTTTGTGATTAATGTAATAAGATACTGAACACCTGGGGTACAGTCAACACACGACTCCTTCCTTGGTGGGATGCGGAGGAGGAGGAAAGAAGAGACCGTGACGGACTGGCCCATTTATTAACCAGGTAGAGAAGGTGCAAAATACAGGTCTGTTGGGGTAGAATAATATGTACCATGGTTGGATCAAAAAGACCCGTCAGCGAACTACCCGCAACCTCAGCACATTTATGTGCAGTCTTTGCTACAATGAAGACCAAAGACCTCCCTCTATCAGAACACCTGTAAGGAGCGCCTAAGCTCAAAGAGGAGGCATCCTTAACTAGGGTAGCCTGAGATGGAAGCAACAACTCACCGTGAGCTCGAAGGGGCACATCCACCAACAGAGGTCCACGAGGACAGAGTGGAATTTCTGAACTCGAGCTGAGATACACTTCTGATGCTGGAGGCACTGCCATCTTAAGCCCCACAGAGACGCCCCTCATCTGTCGTCTGGCAACAACATGGTACACAACGCCTTCAGGCAGAGCAGGCACAGGACTGGCAGCCCAGATTCAGGAAAACAGGAATCACATGCAAGACATGAACAATCCTCTGACGAGGAAAGCCCTTGACACAGCTCATGGGGTCAAGATGGTTACCACATTAGAAGATCGAGAAAATTCATACCGCAAGTGTCCTATACTGCTTTTACCTTGCCACAGGCCAACTATAATAAAGAATTACTGTCTACCACTATATAATTTCACTACACGTACAGATCTCCTAGAATTCCAATACCGCACCTGTGACATTCAACCTCTGTATTGGGAAGAGGTGAAACTTCTGAGTGTTGTTGGTAAAGCATACACCATGCAGGAGGCTTATGGTGAGCTGAGGATGTTCTGTGACTAGCGCAAGCCATGCTAAGTTCACCCAGTAGACCATCCAAGCAGGGACATGGATCAGATCTCCTAAGTGAAGCCACCACCAGGTGTGAACACCTGCACAGTCATCAGACCAAATGGCAGAACTGCGAACTGAAAGTGTTGGGTCCCCACGCTGAACTGGAGGGAACAGCTGTGAGTGGTGATATTGGGTACATGAAAATTGACATTCACGAGGTTCAGAAACGCCAACCAATTTCCTGCATTGAGGACCAACAGAACCTGAGGAAAGGTTTCCCAGGCCCAGTCTGGGTCATGGAGGATATTCATAAGGTGGAGAACCTGTGAAAAGAAGTAGGCATCAGAAATGCACTATATGGGACAGATGTGTGAACATCAAAATAAAATCTGGACCGACAAACACAGAGTGGGCGAGGAATAGTCTCTAAGTCGACAAATCCAAAGAATGGTTTAGGACATAGCTGTACAAATGAAACGCTGGCATAGGCCATTACACTCAAACTAAAAAAAGACAATGTGCTTGATTTTGTGCAGCAATTAGTGGAGTGGGAGGAAAAAGGTATTACAGAACTAGCCTACACAAAGAGGCCGACATCCTTTGACATCAAGCAAAGCATGCAATGGTCGAGTAATGCAGAGGCAGTAATCCGCCATGCCCACAGCTTTATGTGATGGTGAGTAATATACGAGGGCGCTGGCGCCATCTTCTCTCTGGGTCGCTCTGATTCCGAATGCCTTCATTAATCGGTCTGATAAGAATATATAAAATAGAGGCTTGGATAGAAGGGGATTTTGCCCTTTCTTGGTATGTACGTTGGATTGCAGAGGTCAGAATTTGTTCTGGTTAGCCAGCGAAGCCAATTATGTCAAAAATATATTTTGAGGCACAAAGGGGCAATGGCATTATATCCAAAGGCGAGTGCAGCACACACAGAACCAGTATCACAATTCTGTTGTGGAGAGCCCACATATTATCCTGGGTCGTACTACCAATTATGCTAAGGTAACTACAAAAAGGCAACAATTTACAGTAATGACTTAATAAAAAAATTAAAAAAGCACCAGGGTGTAATGTTTACAGATACAGACATATCCCGTTTGGATCAGGTTTATCTAGGATGCAATCGACTAATATGCATTGCACACTTCTGCATTTAGTGGTTGAATCTAAAACATGTGAAACTGTTATGAAGAACAATCCAATAGGAGCTAATAGGGCAATATTAGTAGCCGGACCCGATGTCACTTCCTGATTCAATGCTGAGTAGCTAGACCCCGATGTCACTTCCTGATTCAATGCTAAGTGGCCAGAACTGATGTCACTTCCTGATTCAATGCTAAGTAGCCAGACACAATGTCACTTCCTGATTCAATGCTAAGTAGCCAGACCCGATGTCCCTTTCTGATTCAATGCTAAGTAGCCAGACCCAATGTCACTTCCTGATTCAATGCGGAGTAGCTAGACCCCGATGTCACTTCCTGATTCAATGCTAAGTAGCCAGAACTGATGTCACTTCCTGATTCAATGCTAAGTAGCCAGACCCGATGTCACTTCCTGATTCAATGCTAAGTAGCCAGACCCGATGTCACTTCCTGATTCAATGCTAAGTAGCCAGACCCGATGTCACTTCCTGATTCAATGCTAAGTAGCCAGACCCAATGTCACTTCCTGATTCAATGCGGAGTAGGTAGACCCCGATGTCACTTCCTGATTCAATGGTAAGTAGCCAGACCCGATGTCACTTCCTGATTCAATGCTAAGTAGCCAGACCTGATGTCACCAACTGATGCACCACTACCTTCAGAGCCTTTGTCGTGGATTGAGCTCGGTTCAGGAATCAGCAATGTGGAGTCTTTTACAGAAGACCGTGAACATTACTGTACATGAGACTGCGTTTATGGTGAGACGCAAGAGGTACAAGTGAAAGATAAGTGAGTCTAATAAAGTGTTTACAATCAGGAGGTATATTTGTGAATTCTTATCTCTGGAGGAGAAAACGGTGCAACAGGTTTGCACTAACGGCAATTAAATGATCTCAACTTCAGCCAAAGTTGCAATGTCTGTGTTTGGATAAAGTTATGAACATCTTTGAAATTTGCAAGATGGTCCTGGCTAAGGCTTTAAAGAGTCAAAAAACACTACAGGAATGAAAAGACATGCAATTCCAACTTTGGAGATGTGCATTGTGTAATCTTTCTGTGATGGGGCAGACTACTTCAAGAAACAGCAAGCCAAAATATTAAAACAACGCTTCCCAGGGAGCCACAATCAAGGACTCACAAACTGGTGATAGTGGAGTCAGAGGAGCGGTTTTGGAACCCGTGTCAGACCGAGCAAGTTTTCTACCCCAAACAGAAGACATGGACAAACTTTAATCCTGAGATTTGGTGTGGATGACGCAAAAAAGTATATTATTCACTGTATTTTTGTCTTGGCAGCTGCCGCCTCAAGTTACCAGAGAAACAGGTTACAAGACATTCTCAAAGAATGTGTATTTTATGCCAAAATCATAGAGCGAAGGTCCAATTTAATGTGAACATTGCAGCCTTTGACGACATTAAAGCCCTCAACTTCACTCATCTAGCTAGCGTCAACTACGACTTACTCAGAAAATGTATTTATGTGACTGATGATATGGAGCAGGAGAAAGGGATTTCTGCATACGATACCATGGTGGTATCAGCACGTAGGACTAAGTCGCTCCTATGAGAAGGAAGCTGCGCCTATCGCAAACAATAACAGCCGCACATCAACTTGAGTAGACAATATCGCATTGGTCAATTTTCCTATAAGACTACGCTTTCTCATTGCGATGCTAGATAGATCACCGCATTCAACAAACCCTCTTAAACTAGATTGATGCATTTTTCTGGATCAACAAACACTATTTCTTTAGACAGACCCCAGTCAGAGTGTTTGTCATCCTAAGGTGGTTCCTGCCATACAAGGATAGAAAGCGTTCCACAACCGCATCAGAGTGAGGCAAGGAAGGCTGATGTTACAGACACAACGTCACATCAGCACCTTTGCACAAGACAGCAGGAGGCATCTGTGCACCTAGTTAAAAACACATCTAAATGAGTCGCATCCTTTGGCTCACAAATATTCCTTACAAAACAAGAGATGTGAAACTTACAAAGAAATGGTGATAGGGACGCTTCAGCCCATAAAGTTTCCTATCTCACTAAAGCACTCAATGCCAACTTGCATACTTTGACAGCAGTCAGAAGGTCTTAATAACAAGAAAGGATTAATTTGAATAGAAAGTTTTTTATATGTGGGGATATTTCATGCATAGTAATTTATCTAATTAATTTGGCACACCCACTGATTAGAACTAACAGATTTTACGACTGAAGACCAACCATCATGACGTCAAATCTTAATTTCAAGGACCAGTAGATAATAGGTCTTAGAAGATTCAGACCGGAAATTACCACTAACTAGACAAACTGCTTCCTGACATGAGCTTTATGTGACAGTACACTAAGCTGCAGTTTGATTCTTCGAGATCCAGCTATGTTTTTTGTGAATTCGGAAGTAAGACGCGCTATGGCGAGAGCAATCATTTCCATTGAAAGACACACCACTCTTTCACATGAATCCTCCTTTTGTGCTGCCTATCTTCTTGCCAAACTGAATCGCACGAGAAAAGACGTCTTCATACACAGGTACACAGTCAGATGATACACTGACAACACTCAAAGCACTTCAAGTGCTGATTAACTGTTGATTTTGGACCTGCAGTAAAAGACACAAGTATCAAAGCCAAATGGGAAGAAAGTATGTAGCACACAAATCAGACGGTAAATGATAGTTATATGTGGTATGAAATATGTCACCATTTCTGCATTTATAGGCATCATTCCTTTCCAAGAGAAAAGTGCAGCGTGTAATATAGCTTTCCGTACACACTCTTACGAAGCATAACTACTGGGGTCTGATGTTGGTCCAGCAGCCCTTTTATCAGGTGAACCCACCTTCTGATAGTGATAATTACTGGCTAATCTATGCAAAGCACGTGCTTCTAACATGAACTGCTGCATAACAATCTGACCACTTCTGTAAATCTCACATGGACACTCAGATATGGGATGATAGATCTCTCCACTTCTCTCTCTCTCCGACCATGTCAGCTAAGGACCGCCACTATATAGAAAATCTCAGATTGGGCAACCCAGTGCAGTAACCATATAAGCATACTATATCACATGAAAAACCATGAAGGGACCTGCGGAGCTGTTCAAAGCTACCAGCATACTCGAAACCATAAAACTATGCGTCTGTCTCTCTCACTACATCATCCAACACACTGCTAAGTGCTGCGACCCATAACATAACCGCACCTCGGTGGTCATCAGGCACAGCATCGAAACACTTCACACATAGGCTCAAAACAAAGACAACATTCTACCAACCACACACCCTGCACGGTGTAGCGTGATACTCATGTAGGCAAGCACTTCGGCAGACCCACATGAGGGTAGTAAGCACAATGTAAATGCTTCAATACAACACATAATGAGCCATTATTCATCTGCAATGCCATTGAAAATAACTGTCAACGACTCACAAGCAGTGCACTCAGCATCACAGAAGCGGGAAGGGAAGAAGCAAATTCAGTTTATCCCACTCAATGGCTTAACAAGACAATCAATGTACAGGTGGCTTCAAAGCAGGACGGTTCTCAAGTTCAAGATGAATTGCTCAAACCCAATAAACTCACCAATAAAAGAAGTAAAAGTGAGTAAAAGCACAGGCAGCCGTTTAGATCTCCACCCAAACATATCTTCATGGGAGTTTTCAGGGGAATTCACAACCATTCCCAGAGGTAAGCCGGGAAAGTTGTGCAAGGTTTAGGTTTCCAGTTGTGTTACGGGGAACACCACCCCAGTTTCCGCCGACACCTACCATGATGCCCTTTGCGAATTTCTGGCAGATATTAATGAGGTACTTTCCACCGCAAACCCAGGTTTAGAGCCCAAAATATGTCTTAAAAGGCCCCATAGGGTTACTTTTCAATACCGTCTGATCAATTGCATACCCAACCAGCAGATGGTAGTAGCTGGCAGACACTTAACCTCATTACAGATATAATGCTGCAAAAACAGTGTTACAGGCAAGTAGCTTTTTATTTTTGCTTCACAAAATCTTTCCCTTCTCATCAGCTTTGGACTGGAACACTGTATTGAAGGCCCCTCTCTCAATGATGCTGGCTGAAGAAAACAAATGGCACGCAAGGTTTACTGGCACTTGCATTCCTTAACATGCTCAAGGTTCCTGGGTTTATTAACCTTGAAATACTGAAAGGCTGAAACCGCCTCTCCAGGACCCGAATCTGTGACCTGAGAGATGCATACCAGTCTCTGTAAGGGGCCACGAGTCCATATCTTACCATATTCGGTGGGTGGGAAAAGTGAGACTAGCTGGGTGTCTTAGTGGTCCAGCATCTATTTAAACGTGTGAACTTCAAACATTTGCATCACTCAAAATCTACTATTCACCACTCTTTAAAGGTCTCAACAAAGAGGCTAGGGAAGAAAAGTGCCTGATGGATCTTTTATCCTCCAGAGAAGGAAGGACTCACGCTGGTGTGCCTATGCAGGACAAGAACAGAGCCTTCAGCAGTGTAGAGAGAACAATGAGCAGGACAGGCCTAGGGGACAGCATGGTCTAAGGCCTCGAGAACGCAAGCCTCACCGGTTCTTTGGACGGAACTCTGGGAGAGGACGAGGCGGGCCCAATGAGGAACCAGTGTTCTCAGAGATGGCCCTGTGCTGCGGAAGCACTTCTGAAATACTTCCGGGGCCTCCGTGCATGTGAGCAGCGTGACCACTGACACTTCAGACTTTGACCACTTCCTCATATGGTTTGTGAGCTCATTGATAAGCCTGACACAGGATGCGAGATTCTGGCAACTATAGACAGAGGAAACTTATCTGCAACTCAAGGACATGCCAACGTTTTACTGCTTCCGTGGAGTAATACAGCAGCTTCTAATGCTACTGTAGAAGTGCCTGGTGTTCCGACAAAAGGCAGAAACACTTGCACCTTCATAGGCACAATTATGCTGGTATGATTGTGACAAACTCAGACTAGAAGCTTCTGTGCCTAACCTTCAGGAACCAAGAGCCAGTGCATGGCAGTGCTGCACTTGGATGTGATTTTCAGCGTGCATATTGTTGCCAGTAGATCGCTCCACACCAATGGCTTGTGCTGATGAAGCTGTCTTCTGTCCATCACTTGGAGCCACCTTGCTTTTCTTTGTTAGTGCCAATCACACAAGGGACTCTGTTACCTGAAATGGAGCATGAAGCTCCTGTTTAAAAAAAAAAAAAAATCAGAAACATCACCCCTTAAAGAAGCTAGAAACTAGGGAGCATCTTTATGCATTTAGAGCTGCTTCAATGACCGTACTTTCTCTCCATGTATCATGTGTCATCATCACCTGCCTACCTGGTCTCCTCACTCAGTCTGATTTACCATGACAACAGGCATGTACCTTTCAACAGCACTGAGTCATCAGGGAGATCTCAGCTAACAGACTGTAGCCCTCCCTACAAGCATTTTTTACAATTTGACAAAACAATAACTGGGTGTCATAAGCTTGGAGGTTCAGTGACCTAGTGCCATGTGCAATAAGAAGTTTCACTGCAGTTTTGCATCGAGATGCAGCTACTGTACTCTCCAGAGGCAGGTTGAACTGGTTGACTCTAATATTCTGGACCATGCAGTATGGGCAGTGATCCAAAGATAAGCAGATTTAGGAAACAAAATCTTCATTTGATCGATTTGCCTCATTCTCAAGTAAGATCGCCACAGGGATGATGAGACCAGAAGAACAACAGCCAGTTGGTTTGGTGCAGAGGGTCATTGCCTTCAAGTAATTAGATACCGAAGTCAGATGTCTACAGAGCACCCACCACTGTCCTCCGATAGGTTAGGGAAACATGACTAGGGGACACAGCCTTTGTGCGTGTGGTCATGTTGTGGAATCAAGACATTGGCAGCCGCAGGCAAGTGGCCATCTTGTTTTTAGAAGATAATGAAGGCATTTTGTTTAGAGAAAAACCACCAATGAGATCAGCGACTTTCACTCAAGCTGTGTATTTACGATCTGCATAACTGGCCGGTCAGGTTAGTTCCCACCCATGCACCGAAGACATCCTTGGGATCCATATCGTAGTTAAATCCAGAAGTGTTTATATTAATTATAGAAACTATCATCTACTATTTTTCAGGTAAATAGCTTGACTTTCTTTCTTTCTCTATCTTCCCCAAGCCACCTGGCCTAGGCATCCTGAGGGTCACCACAAGGCAAGACTCCTACAAAGTTTTAAAATAAAAAAAATCCTCAAACTATTAAGAAACGTATGGGTGACCATACAAAGGTTTATATCCAAATAAAAGCCTTGATGCGCTCAGAGTTTAATAGGGGTGTGGATTAGACTAAGACTGAGCAATGCTAATCAATGTTTTGGACAACAGCACTAACAAAAACTTCTTCTAACTTCTTAACACTTCAAATAAAGCAGACCTAAATAACTAGTTACTTACATGCAGTAACCCCTTATCTGGTAGGGACTATCTAGCCACATATTCTTTCGCTTAGAATTTTACCCAGGCATCAGACTAGATCCGGAAATTTTCAAGCAGTACCCCTGCGCGCCGGTAGGTAGAGGTGTATGGTTCCATGTCAGTAGCCAAAAATCAGTTTGGAATGGATCACTTGTCCCGAGTAACCAGGGTCTGCGGTTTTATCCGTCTAGTTCAATAAAGAACCCTCATTCACGTACTCAGTTCACGAGGTGGTATATCTTGGTTCTCCGCCTTATTGTTAAAAACGTGACAGCATCATCATAGGGTTTTGTTTTAATTGTATGCTTCCTCCATCCAGAGGAGAACCACTGGTTATTACAGTAGTGATCAGAAAGAGAAAAGTGGGTGGTGGGTGTGTTGAAGTGAAGTGAGAGTAGATGTGATGTTAAAAAATCATGTTGACCTAGAGTGATTTTTTTTTTTATTTAATAGTCTAGGTTCAGGATTGTCTTAAAAACAGTTCTGTGCGTGTTTAGACTTGTTATCAGCCTCACGTACTATAAAGTCCAAAGTGGGGTCGACATGTTTCTGCCCTTCGTTTGCCCCTGATGGGTCAGGGGGCTTTCTTTAGGACCAGTGTTCAAGATGAAGTCTGTATATTGTTACAGTCTTTTTTGAATAGGTATGTATTTTCCCGTTTATTGGTCAAATTGTACCTGTGTGAAAAAATTGGGAGTGTGAGGAAGGGAACATATTGAGCATAATGTTACCTTACTTTTCTTTAAAAACATACATGCTGTCATCATGTTTAGTCAACATAGTATACACAGGTCTGAGGTACTTCTCTAAAGTAACTATGAAATGGCAATTCTTTATATGCTGCCAATCTCACGAAAAGCACATTTGCAAGCTAACTATGAAATGGCACATCTTTAGTATGGCAATTATTCAAGGGAACTTAGTGACCCAATGATAATAATTCGCGTTCTTATAGCATATATAGATGAGCATTTGCCGGATCCAGATGGTTATATCAGATAGGGGATTTGATGGGAATATGATAAGAAAAATGTCTGTGTGTCCTTATTGGGCCATAATCTTGTGCGCTTAAAATTTAGAGACAAGCATTATGTATTTGTAGCTTCGTGTGTCAGCGATGGAGTAGAGCGCGCTGATATTGTTGGGCATTCTAAAATGTAGCGCACTCAGTTGGTGGGACCCAGGTGTCTCATTGATAAAGGATCCGAAATGTTGCAGTGATTGCTACATTGTCAGATATAATGAATATCATACTCGCGCTGTTTATTGGTTAACCATGTTAAGAGGTGAAACGAGAAAAAATGGGTTCTCTAGGCAGGTACGTACGGCCAGAAAGAGAGGAAGTTATCAATTAAACTGATGCCCATTCATCGTATAATATATTCCGAGTGCTCGTGTGATACGTATGGAGTAGTTCGCTGTTAAGATCAATTTGGCATTATTGTGTGAATTCTCATTTTGGCAACGCGTCTCTCTGGTCGCGCAATTTGTTTTCAAACGCAGTAATAGGTAGTCGACCATTCTTCCTCGAGGGAACTTGACTGCACTATTTGATGTCGAAGTCATATGGTCGTACAACCAAATGTGAAAGGATAGCGTTATAATTAAATAAAACATTATTGTTTTAATCTTCGTTATAGAGACGTGTTTTGGCTAATCGCGCTATTAATTTTCAGATACGGTAATGAGTAGTTGTTCGTTCCTCCTCGGGGGCATCTAAGCAGAGCTATACTCACTAGTGTTAACATCGTTAGGGTAGTTTGACAGTGTATTAAAATGTAGCATTTACGATAATGTTAGTTTTTACAAAAAAAGGGGGGGGGGGAGGGGGCGGCGGGCGTACCTGAAAGTCCTGCAATGCGGACTTCTGCAGATTGCCGGTGAGCAGTATTGCCAGCTAGAAGGAAGGTTTCGGAAAAAATACACAATTAAGCAACGGGGAATTGATACGTTACGGTTTCAGCTGTCTTCCTTATTGTTCCTCATGTACCTTCAGTAGGGTGCAGCGCGACTTGTGCTGACTCTTCCCTTAGCAATCCGGAAATGGTTGGGAGTGGGAACCAAGGTCAATCTTATGTAAATGGGGGGGAAATGGAAAAAAGACTAACACAAATTGTTCTAGATCATAGTGAGGAGGATTTTTTACATTTTAGTACCAGAGAAAAATGTCCAGTTTTTGTAAAAAATAGTAAGCAAATTTCGTAAAGTTTATTTTGATTGTTATAGTGTAAAATTATTCTAATTATGGTTTTGTCAGTAATTTAGGTGCAAAGACTGAGCCATGGGATATTGTCACTGAGGCCTTGTATATTCGTTTTGAAGCGGTGCACCAATCTTTGTTCTTTTTCAAAGAGTATTTTTGGTGCATTGTGGCCTTTATTCTGTAGAGTTTCCAGGATCACCCATTTGAGATCGTTGATTGAGTGTTGAAGTTCGATAAAATGGTTACTCATCTTTGTCGTGCTCTTTTCACATTTAACATTGCTCCTGTGCTCGCAAATTTTGTTTTATTTTGCGACAAGTCATCCCTATGTAGCGCAGGGTGCACGGACATGTAATCATGTAGATTACATGTGAGGAGTTACAATTGGTAAGATGTTTCAGAGTCCAATTTAGACTTGGTAGAAGTTGAATTGTTTTTGTAACACTGGTTAGGTCGCACACAGAGCATGAGCCGCACGGAAAGTGTCCCACAATCGGGGGGTAAATCCCAGAGTCTGGGGATTTGTTCGTTTCTTGTTTATACTGGCGGTCTTGTGTGGACTAGGATGTCTTTTAAATTTCTAGTCCTTTTGTTTGCAAACCTCGGTTTAGGCCAGTTCAGTGATCCTGACGTTAAGATTCTCCAATTTTTATTGACAATCTTTTTAACCTCATTTGAGGCGATGTTGTATGTACTGACAAAGGGTACTAGATCCTTGGGTCGTTCTTTTGGTGTGATCTCAAGAAGGCTCTCTCTCGGTGGATTCCTTGCCCTCTTTTGGCATCTCTTGATAGTTTTCTCAGGATAGTTTCGTGTTTTTAGTTTTTCACTCAGGTCTCTTGCTTGGCTTTTGTAATCTTCTAGATCACTACAATTGCGTCTTAGACGTAGGAACTGACTGTATGGGAGATTGTCTCTGAGCGGTCGAGGGTGGAAACTATTGTAAGAGAGTAGGCTGTTTTTTGCGGTTGGTTTGAAGAAAGTTTTAGTTTTGATCTTGTCATTTTCAACATAGATGGTGATGTCCAGGAAATCAAGTTTTTTGTTATCTGCGGTATAGGTGAATTTGAGGCACTCATCTTTTGTATTTAGCCATCTGTGGAAGTCAGTTAGAGTCTCTAGGTTACCTTCCCAAATCAGAATTATGTAATCTATGTAGCGTTTCCAGAAATGTATCCTTAGCAGGTAGGGGTTGGTTGGGTTTGTTATGTATGTGTCTTTGAAGTTGCTCACATACAGACCAGCTACACTAGGGGCGAATGTGCTGCCCATTGAAGTATCATGACATTGCTGGTACATCATGTTGTCATGTTTAAAATAGTTCTCTGTTAAGGCCAGTTTACAGCACTCGAGGCTAAAGTGTCTTGGTGTTTTGAATTTCCATTCTTCGCTGAAAAGTAAGTCCTCCAGTGTCTCAAGTGTTTTCTGTTGGGGTAAGCTCGTGTAGAGACTCTCTACATCGAGTCAGACCAACAACATTCGTTCTTCCGAGTAAGTTTGGTTTTTTAGGAGATTTAGTAGGTCTCTTGTATCTTTTAGATATGTTGGAGTTTTTTGGACCTGAGATATTGGTCTGCAAATTGTGAGAGAGGTTCTAATACAGAACCAATCCCTGAAACGATTGGGCGTCCTGGAGGTGGTCTTCGTTCTTTGTGGATCTTAGGTAATGAATAATAGTATGGGACCCTTGGTGGTGTTGTTGTTAGGAAATCTGCTTCATTTTTTGAGATCCAATTGTTCATCTCGGCCTCATTTACCATCAGTTCAATGGTTCGTTGCAAGCGTTGTGTGGGGTCTACAGTGATTTTTTTGTAAACTTTGTCTGATAGAAGTTCTAGGCACTGCTGCTGGTAACTTTCTTTTTTAGGTATCACAATACCACCTCCTTTGTCTGCTGGTTTGATCACCAGCTCTCTATTTTGACGTAATTCGTCAAGTGCTTGTTGTTCTGTCCTCGTGATGTTCATGAATGGTTTCTTTGTATGATCTCTCAAGTTCTCTATTTCCTGCATTACTGCCTGTCCAAAGGTTTGGATTTCAATGGGTATCTGATGGTTCATAGGGCAGAAGGTGGATTTTCGGCATAGTTTGGTGTCTCAGTCTATGATGATTCTTCTTGGTTGTTAAACAAAGCTTTTAGTTTGTGTCCTACAGAAACCTGCCATTTCACATTGGAGTTTTAAAGTGTCCAAGGGAGGGGTAGGGACATAGCAGAGTCCTTTATTCAGGACATTTTCTTGTTCGGTTGTTAGTACAGTATCTGTTAGATTGACTATTAGCCCATTGTGCTCGTTCCTGGTTTTGCGCTGGTCATGCTCCTTGTGTGGACCCGTCGTTCCTGATCTGTCCAAGTCACTCCTTTTTGTCTGGTTCTTTGGTTGGCCTGGCCTCTCCCTAAAAAAGGCGGTCTTTGTGTGTAGTTCTGGCTCATTGGAGGTCCCAAGGGTGGTCCCATCGCTGGTGGACCTGGGAAGTAAGGGTTCATCCATCCATTATAGTTGGGGTTGAATGGTTGGAAACCCCCAGGTTGTTGTTGGTTCCCATAGTAAGGTGTGTGCCAGGTGTTTGTAGCACCAGAAGTGACATGTGTGGTGCCTTCATAGGCTCTACCCCAGCGCGCTGACATAAGTTTCTTTTCGGGGCTTTTTATGGCAGGAGCCCTGAGCCAAGAGTAACACTGACGGGTGTGTGAAATTCTAAGGACCTTAGAAGGACGACTCTCACACTGTAACCAGTTCGCAGAGTGGGGAGGATGGGAGGATCGGTAAGGGATCTGCGGCTAGATAAAGGCTCTACTAGATAAGGCATTACTGAAGTTGTTCATTTGTAAGAGACTTCTAGTTACAGATTCCTTACTTTTGAATATATACCAAAGCAATACTTCCCCGGAGGTGGGTCTGTGTAACAAGTTCAGACCAAAAGGTCCTCAAGGACTGACTGGGCAATGTTCCCATCATGATGGACCAGACTGTCCAGACAGCAGTGTTTGGTAAACGTGGCAGAGATACCCAAGTAGCTGCCTGACAGATGTCCATGACAGGGACTCCGCAAGGTAATGCAGTGGTCGCAGCCTTGGGTCTGATGGAATGAGTACGCAAGCCCTCAGGGGGTTGCTTTTTGGCCAATGAGCAGATCTAAATGAAGAGCACTATTCATCGCAAGATGGTCCATTTCTACACGGCCTTCCCCTTAGCTCCAACATATCCTACGAAGAGTGGATTGTCTGCCTGGAACTCATTGGTATGATCTAGGTAGAACAACAACACTCCTTTGGGTGCAGGCGGTGGAGTCTTTAGAGGATGAGGTGGAGCAAAGAAGGTAGGCAAGGTGATATTTTGGCTTACGTGGAAGGTAGTCATTACCTCCGAAAGGAAGGATGCATGTGTTCGAAGGACCAGCTTTTCTGGGTAACAGGTGGTATGAGGAGGGTGCACATTCAGTTCCTGCAGTACGCAGACCCTCCTGGCCAATGTTATGGCCAGTAGAAAATCGGACTTCATGGTTCGCAACTGCAGTGGGCAGTTGTGTTGCGGCTTAAAAGGCACGCATATCAGAAAAGTCAGAATTAAGTGTATGTAGGCTGGATGCATGGCCTGAGAGGAAACATATGCTGAAGACCTAGTCACAACAGGATAAAGATAGTTGCTCCGGCAACCACAAAAATTACGAAACGGCTGATAACCCTTAACTATGCCAGAGCCGTTCCCTTTAAGACCAATGAGAGAACAATTAGTAAAAACCTGAGCGAGGGGTACAGAGAAGATCAATGGGGTTGGATGCACACCACGCAACAAATTTGTGACGCAGGAATGCACCATCCTGGTTAGGGATGCCTGGCTGGCAGAAAAACGTCAGACTTTGGGAGGAAGGTCGAAAGCGACTAACTGTTGCCGCTCAATCTCCACATGAAGGTGGAAGGTGCGCATGTTTAGGTGCAGGACACTCACCTGTTGCTGCAAAAGAAGATCCTCCAGAAGAGGCAGCCTGACCGGAGGACCGATGCTCAATCAATAGCTCGGGATACCAAAGTCTCCGTGGCCAATCCAGAGCCACAAGAATGACATGCCCGGCCGTTCCTGATCTTGAGAAGGTGTACAGGGGGCCGGAACTCCACTCAAAATAAATAGTGTCTACGAACGAAAGCCACCTTGGAAAATCTAGTGGGGGCCTCTCCTGAACCCATAGGGCCTGAGGGCGCTCCAGAGGGATCAAGCCACCCAAATAAGAGGTGCATGACCTGATAGAACTCTTTCAGTTGGGTGAGGGTCGCTCCGGATTCAGGAATGTCAGAAAGGCGAAGAGCGGGACCTGGCGCTGGCTCCGCAGAGGAGCGAGGCCTGGAGTATCGACGCTTCCGCCCCCTCCAAGTAGGCAGTGGGCAGGCGCAGCGAAGTCAAAGACTTATTTGACTTCTTCCTGCGGTGGGACTTAGCCAATGTTTGGAACAGAGACGATGACCACCAGGTGCGGTTCTGCGAGTGGTCCAAGGATCTTCCGCACGACCGGGATTGTAAACGTTGTCGAAGTCCAGAGACGAAGCGGTTGAGGGGACACCTTTGGAAGCATGGCGCGGCAGTCCTCACAGGTCTTGGAGTCGTGGTCCCTCTCCAAGCACCACAGACAAACCGAGTCTAAGTCTGTCAAAGACCACTGCCTGTGACAGGCATCACATGGTTTGAAACCTATGGGTTTAGGGGGACATCCTTGTCGCACCAGAATAAATTCGCAGAAATAGTTTAAAAAAAAAAAAAGGGGAAAAAAGTAGCTGAGGGATAGCTCTTCATGGATCAGAACTATCTGGTGCTGAAAGAAAAGAACAGACTTCAGCGTGCTGGGGTGGCGCCTATATAGGTAGCGTACAATTTACTTCCGGCATGGGTGATTCAGACACGGAGCTGAACACCACCACCTACCAGCGTGAAAGAGTGCTGATAAAAAATTCTGAATGCAGTCCGATGCCTGAGGAATATTCTGAGGTAAGTAATCTGTGGCTAGATATCTTAGAAAAACAATTTACAAATGATTTTTGATTTGAAAGCAAACAAATGTGAGTATCCGGTCAGTTTGTTTCTTTTTATGAATTGCAGATCCTTTTCCCTAATTAGATTGCCTACCACCACTTCTTATGGTGGACAACGGATCATTAAAGACATTATCCATCTTCGAATCTCGTCCGCATCGTTCATCAAGGTGAATACATAGTTTGAGAGAGGCCAGTACAGAGTGCGTTTGATACATGAACAGAAGTAATACTACGCAACCATGCTGACACAGAGTTGTCTGCAACATTGTATACACACACACACACAAAGAAGGGTGCACTGCAAACACAGAAAGATCACACCAGTGCCTATAGCAGTTAGAAAAGTTTTATTAGGAAATGAGGCTTTGTCATTCTTAGGAAGAACTGTCGCCATGCATAGGTAGGATGATCGAGGGAAAAAAAGACTCTCGAGTGGGACCTTAGTCCGCCCACAAAGATGAGTGTTTTCAAGGTATTTATCGCTCACAGACACCCACTTCAAAATGTTTAGTTTGACGATTTTATGGACTGTTATTTCATCGCTGGAGTTTCTTGTCTGACTCGTTTCGGGGCAGTCTGTGGAAAGACAATAAGGCTTCTAATAAGGTCAAGGCTTTTGTTGTATGACATATGGGATTTATGGAGTGGGGACACAATGCAATAACACATATTGCTTTTCTTTTTTATTAAATATGTGACAATCTGAACAAAGAGACATGCAATATTCTGTGCCTGAGGACAGCATCAAAGAAGATTAAACATGAGCATACTTCCCAGAGCGACTGACAGAACTGGAGATTTGAAATAATGTTAATAATGTTATATTTAACACGGTAACATCACCAACACTACTTGTCTTCTTTTCCATAGGTAGTTCCAGATCATATAACTTAGTACATACAGTTAATATTTAAATACATTTAAATCAGTTGATAAGCCCAAAATATGTCGCTATCTAATAGAACAGTAGGGAAAATCATACTATACCATCACAGATCTTGAGTCTCAAGCATTTCTCAAAACTGTTCACCTATGCTTGGGTGACTTACCTTAAGTATCTATTCAATATCTGTACAGACAAGAGAAGAACCAGATATTTACCTTAAACCAGCGTTCTCCAGTGCTCATATCTTCAATAGGAAATTAGTTCACTACCTCCCAGGTCTCAGGGGGAACCATGGAAATACTTTCCATTGTCCACGCAAGTCATTACAGGTCTCTCTTCTTGCTATTGGTGGTTTGCAATAAAGGTTGTAAGATTGTGCATCTTTTACCAGTTTCCTAATATTTTACCTTTTGATTAACTCTGGATGTCTGGTCACACACAACACATATTTGCAATCTACAAAACATCTTTAATAATAGATCCTTTCATTTCCTCAGCATTGTATGTTTTGCAGAAGCTACATTTTCACACAGGCAAACACGTTATGGAGAGTTATCTTTATATGTAGTGATCTTCAGTTGAGGCCATATGCCATATCATCTTTATTAGATACCACCACTACCAGAGGAACATGAGGGTGTTCATTTTGATCTAAAACCCATTTGTGTTTGGTTCCTAGATTGTGGAAGGCCGTCTAACATAATAATGTTCTGTCTCAATAGATTTTGTTCTACATTTAATAGCATAGCTGTGTGCTATTGCTATAATTCCTTGGAGGATGTGGAGTTGGGAAGTAAGCTAGAAGAGAGTTTCTCGGATGACTAATTTCTTTCTCATATTCCCCTTAAGAATGGAAGCTCATTCTGTGGTGGTGATCTTCTAGGTGAGAACTCTATCTGACCAAACCTGAAAGGTGGAAGGCAAGGAAGGCAACAAGTTGTTGATTTTAGTTTTACTGTCATGCACGTAACTTACAGTAATCCTCTTTCTGGTAGATACTTCATCTAACCACAGATTCCTCACCTTTTCGATATTCCTCAGGAATATTCCACAGGCGTCAGACTGGACCCGGATCATTTTTAGCAGTACCCCTAAGTGATGTTGCAGTCACCGAAGATACTAGAAGGATTCTGGACCAAGGAGGATCAGTGGCAGTGATCCTCCTTGATCTAAGCGCCGCATTCGATACGGTCAGCTACTCCACCTTGCTGGACCGTCTCCATAACATCGGAGTTTCAGGTGACGCTTTAAGGTGGCTGGAATCCTTTCTGTCTGGGAGGTCGTTTCAGATCTTCGACGGTGTAACAGTATCCTCAAGCAAACCCCTGAGCTGCGGAGTACCACAGGGCTCTTCCCTGAGCCCTGTGCTGTTCAACGTCTACATGAGGCCGCTGGCAAGTGTCGTCGAACCACATGGCATCAAAATCGTGTCATACGCCGACGACACCCAGCTGGTGGTCTCGCTGGCCACCGAGAACAGTAAGTGCTCCCCTGCCGATCTGCTACACTGCCTAGAGGACATAAAGGGTTGGATGACTAACTCCTCCCTTAAATTAAATGGAGATAAGACGGAACTCATGCTCCTAGGCCCACCTTCTCCAGTTCCATTCACCTCCCTGTGGCCTAATGCACTGGGTCCCCCCCCCACCCCAAAGGAAAGCGTGAAGAGCCTGGGAGTATGGTTGGACAGCAAACTCTCCTTCTCCACCCAGGCCACTAAACTATCTGCCACATGCTTTGGCCTTCTAAGAACCTTGAGGAAGGTTCTTCCACTGCTGCCACTAGAAGCCAAAAAGGTTGCGGTCCAAGGGCTAATCCAGTCTCGCCTTGACTCGAACAATGCCCTATACATGGGGGCACCTGAGTTTACACTTCGAAAACTGCAGGTTGTCCAGAACTGTGCAGCTCGTTCCTTGCTAGAAATCCCGCGCACTCAGTCTGCTAAACCTGCCCTAAAAATTCTCCACTGGCTGCCAGTGAGGCAGAGGATAGCCTTCAAAGCACTGTGCCTGGCGCACCGCACTTTCTGGAACACAAGCCCAGCGATCAACAGAAATCTTGTTAACCCCTACCATCCCAACCGGAACCTACGATCAAAGGAGGCCTTCCTTGCCGTCATTCCCAGAGTAAAGCGAGCCAGAGCAGGGGGAAGAATGTTCTCGCTGAATACCGCCAGGCTCTGGAACGACCTTCCCCTCCCACTCCGGTCCAACTCAAATCTTCTATCATTCCGCAAAAACTTAAAAACATGGCTGTTTGACAAACCCACTGTACCATAGCACCTCCTCCGTCACTTCTGGTCAGCTTAGCGCTTGGACGCCCATGGGCAGCAATCGCGCTCTACAAATACCATTACAATTACAATTACAATTACAACTTGGTTCTGCTCTGGAAGTGATGTGCAGAGTCTCAAATAAGCCTAGCCCATTCATGCTGATATCAATTGGAGTCTAGGCCGTCTGCCCCTTACGAAGTAGAAATCAACAGACTGGTGTGAACCAGTGTGCAGACCTCAAGACCTGGAAAAAGGGTGCAATTCACAGAACGGGGATGATGGAGGGTTAACAGAAGCAATCTGCGGTTAGTACTACCAGAAAGAGCCTTACCAAAGGTAAGCAACTTCTTCCGATAGGGACTTCTAAGTTGTAACCGGAGATTCCTCACAATACTTGACTAGATACCAAAGCAGTACTTCAAGCTGGTAGGTCTGTGAAGTGGCTTAAACCAAAAGGTCCTGCAGGACCGAGCAAAGTGCCCCTCTTGTCACAACTGGCTGTCGAAACAGTAGTGCCTTGTGAACATGTAGAGTGACGCCCACATTGCAGCCTGGCAAATGTTCAGCACAGCTGCTTGATACGCCACGTAACGATGCAGTAGAAGTGGCCTTGGCTCTGATGAAATGAGCTCTCAACCTTCTGAGGGCTGCTTCTTGGCCATTATGTAGCAGACTTTAATGCAGAGCACAATCGACCGAGAGATAGTACTCCCCTGCACTGCCCTGCCCTTCTGTGATCCAGCGAATCCCACAAAAATATATCGTCCACACAATGTTCTTTGGTATGATCAATGCAAAAGCTAAAAGCTCTTTTAGGATCTCTCCTCATCATAAGAGAGGGGGCGAAGAAAGTCAGCCAAGTGATATTTTGCCTTTCAGAAGGAAGGCGGTCTGTATTCTCAGGACCGGTTTGCCTGGGTAAAACATGGTGTATGGTGAGTTGGTCGAGAGGGACTGCCGCTCGATCAACTGCCATACCAATGTGATAGCCACAAGAAAGAGTGTCTTGAGGGTCAGAAGCTATAGGGGACAGTTATGGAGCAGCTCAATAAGCAGTGCACATGAGAAAAGTGAGGACCAAAATCACGCACCAGTGGGGCATAATAAGTGGAGAAGACTTTCAAGAAACATCACAACAAGCGATTGAAACATAGAAGGCTAATCTGGCAATCACAAAAAAGCTTAGAGAACCACCACATACCATTTAAATGTGCCCAAAGCAAGGTCTTGCAGGGCTAAAGATATCATACACATTGGCACTACGGACAGTGTGGTGTGAAGTGGCTCAATTTTGTGGTCAGCACATCAACTCACAAGTTTATCCCAATGAAAGCTATGAAAGATTTTGTTTAGCAATGTCTGCCAAGATGAAACTGACAACCTCGGGAGATTGCTGAAAAGAAGTTAACTGCAACTGCTCAATATCCAAGCATGGAGGTGGAGACTGCACAGATCGGAACCCTGCCCCGCTGCTGTGACAGAAGATTACCCGAAGCAGCAGCCTGATTGGAGGGCAGATGTTCATGCCCAGGAGGTCTGAATACCACACTTTCCAGGCCAGATCAGTGGCACTAAGGTAACTCAAGGCAGGAGAGGTAGTGCCGTGAAGGCATACAGGAGTAAAAAGTTCCACTCTCGGTGGAACACACCTCCGAGAGAAAGAGAGACGCCTAGGTAACTCCAACATGCAAAAGTGCTGACAATGCATGTTCTCGGCAAGACTGTGCCAAATCTATCCCTTTTTTACAGAAGGGACATTGTTCCACCTCAGAGTGTAACTTCCATTCGTGATCCGCTAGGTGTCACCAGCTGAGCTTGTCTGCCCTGGCGTTTAGAGACCCTACCCGGAGGTGCACCACCAGAAACATCTCCTAGTATTCCAGCCAATTATAGATGAGTTATGCCTCCGGACACAGAGTCCTTGACCTCACAACACCCTCCTTCTTGCCTTACTACATGGTGGTGGTGTTGTCCGTGAGCACCAGTAACAGCCTCCCCCTGATGGATGACAAGAAGGCTTTGAACACCAAATGGATTCCTTGAAACTCCAGTAAATTGATGTGGAGCCAGCCCCCACCGGAGAACGGATGCGTTTGATTTTCAAGTCTTCCAAGTGGCTGCCCCAGGCCAGAATCAATGCATAGCTCGCCACAGTCAGCTCTGGGTGGGTCTGAGCAAGGGGTCTGCTTCTGACCAAATCACGGTCCAGTAACTTACAATGCAGGTCTTTTGAAGGGTTGTCTGAAATCTGGACATGATCCGAGAGATCCCTCTGGTACGGTGTCCACAGGGACTTCAGATCCCACTACAGAGTCTGATAATGCCACCAGGCATGCTTGACTCCAGGATGCCATTAGTCCCAGCAGCCTCAGAACCATCCTCACTGAGATACAAGACAGAGGAACACCAGCGGGGCACTGGTGAGGCCAAAGGGGAGCACAGTGAACTGGAAATGCTCCTGTCCCACCATGAACCGCAGGTAGCGCCTGTGGGCGTCAAAGACAGGGATGCGGAAATAAATGGTCTACAAGTCCATTACTATTCAGTCCATTACCATCCAGTCTCCATGGTCGAGAGCAGACAAGATCTGGGCCAGGGTGAGCATCTTGAACTTGTCTTCTGCAGGAAGGTAGGGCAAATGTCAAAATAGGGTGAAAGCCTCGGTCCTGTGGCACCAGAAAGTAGCAGGAATAACAACCACATTGTACTTTCGAATGCCAGCCCCCTCTCTAGGGCATCCTTGGCCAGAAGGGCCTGTACTTCCCACTGCAAAAGGACAGATTATCCTCCGTCCGCCATTCTGGAGATGGTAGATGATGTGGTGGGATGGCAATAAATGGTAGAGAACAGCCCCGCCAAACAGTCTGTAGGACCCACTTGCCCAAAGTCACCGCCTGCCACCCTGGTAGTGTCTGCCACTCTGGCAGAAAGTGATGAATCCTGCCTCCAACAGGACAGCTGTGTGCAGAGAAGGACACGTGCGTTTTGCTGCTGTCGCAGCCATGGGAGAAGAGGTCCGGGATACACACTTCCCATGGAGTCCACGTGGTCTTTGCATACTGCGGCCTCAACCACGAAAAGAATGGAGGGTTTGCTGAACTGGTAGGCTCTGCTGGTGGTATTGAAAGTCCCTATCATAGGCAAGGAGGGGACGAAATTGTTGTATTAGGTGAAGTTGTAGAGCGGACAGGCTCAACAAGCGCACCGTGGCCCTGTCTGTGTAATGCTCTAGGGGAAAGTATGCTTTTCCCCCCAAACGGGCGAGAAACATCAAAAGGCATGTCCAGTTGACTGGACATCACCTGAAAAGTCTGTGGACCTCAACTAGGCATGCCATTTGACAGCCACACTGTTGCCAATTACCCTACCAAGGTAATCTGTGATGTCTAATTCACATGGGATCGCAAATATTTAGGAGCATCACAGCCGTGAGAGCGGGCCAGAAATCTTCCAGAACACCAGGTAAGATTTGGGCTACATAATCCCAGGGCATGGGTATACTGCCCCAGAAGGCATCCGGCCTTCACCGAATTAAGGGCTAAGCTAATTGAAGCAATGACTAGGCCAGTCTGAATAACTGTGCCTCATATCTTGAGAAGAACACCCTCTGAAAATGCCAGTCTGTCTTCCGTCTTGTTGAATTCACACAGGTACACAGTGGCATGAGGCGAAATAAATCTTTCCACAACCCAACACCCAACCAAGGGAATATTGCGGGATATCAAACTCGTTGTTAGAACTAAGCTATATTACTGCCCTTGGAATCATATTGCTGTAAGCTTATTTTTCCACACACTTTTCACATGAGCCGGGAACTGGAATATGCAAGCTCCACTGAATGCTTTGGAGCACTGTAAGCCTGATTCATCACACAAAGTAGAATCGACTTTCTGTAAGACAAACTGTATCAGATAAGAGTAGTACCAGTGGTGAATGTTAGCAAACAGGAGCGTTGCAAGGTACCACTAAGTCCATACGTGCTTCCACAGGATGCAGTCTGGTGAGGCGGCTTTCAGATGGAGAACCACTCTAACCGTCAGGTCTGCAGCTCAGGTCTGGGCTACCCCACTTTCACTCATCTCTTCTGTGTTTTGTTTAAAAGAGACTGATACTGGGAAAATATTTTCTTTTTAGAATAAAGTCATAACCCGAGGCCGGCCTTTTGGGAAGCTTGTATGTTGACCTAATCAATATCCCAAAATGCACAAAAAATGTAGCCCAGAAAAAACGGTGTGCCTCTGGAGCTAAACTGGAAACAGAGCGCTAACAGGAGGTCAATGAGCCACACACCAAGATGCTTTAGCTGAGCAGTATCAAAGACCCCAACCCGAATTCAAACACCTCGGAATCCTGTCTGAATGAAGTCAGTCATGCAAAATTAGGGAAGGTGCCTTGTGACTTTGGCAAAGATTTACCAATTCAAAAAGGAGCATGGAGGTAGTCTATAAAAAGTGTTGAAAGACGCTTTTTATTTACACTTCCTCTGGTACCAGAATCCTGTCCTAACCTCATAACATGTTTAATACCTGTTCTCTCTCAGTAATGGCAACTGAATTGTATGGGTACTCAGTGCATCAGCTTGCTTAAGAGCTCCCTCACAGGCTGGACTTGTTCTAATGAGAACCCTTGACAACTGGGCAAACAAAAACCGCAGCTTCACAGAGGGTGTACAAAGCCAAAGCAGAACAAACAGACCCACACTAGTAACACACAGAGATCTACTGTGCATTCTGCGCTCTCTTGTTCAGGTATATGCGACGAGAACTAACCGCAGTGGTAAGGACATAAGCACGTAGGCAACACTTAAAAAGGGAGGATCATGGTAGATTTAAATACCTCTAACTGTAGGAGTGGAAGTGATGGAAACTGAGTGAGGGTCACAGAAGTTGCTACTGGGAGGTCAGGGCCACGACATGTGGATGCGATGCTCATGAACCTTTGTCCTCATTACGTTGAGCACATTTACCTGAACTGCCCACTATGTGGAGGCATTCCCATATGTAGGGGTCTGTATGCAGCAGCATGCGCACCGTACAGTTGTGGTGCGCGTGCATGAAAGAGTAAGCGCTCCGCCTCTCCCTCTAGTTACATTGTGTGGAGCCTGTGTGGGGCAACTAAGAAATTTCCAATGTAGCCAGGAGCACATCTCTGGGAGTAAAGGAAGTAGCATTTGTTGCTAGGAGCGCATTATGCCTTCTCAGTTTCCTGCTATTACTTTCTTTGCTGCTCTGATAGACTTCCTGTCTGACTGCAAGTGTGGATGCAGCTTACTGCTATGGTGCTAGAACCTCGGAACACATCAATTACTGCTATGTATAATTCTTACTGTAGCTGATAGTTTTCTCCATGCAAACACAACTGAAACCGCCACAAGCTGAGGACATATGTTTACCCATAGCGGGCTTCTGTATTTATTTCCTTTTTCTGTCAAACCCAAATGCATTAGTGGCTAAATTGACTAACTAGGATTAAAACCTGCGGCCAAATGAATTAATTTGTTGAGCTATTTCACTAGCTACCACCTATCCAAAAGCAGCACAAAAGTATTTAATGCAAATAAAAAACGAAAATTCATTACTATGCTATCAGACTATAAGGGCGATGCTCTCTATAAGAAAAAATAAATTCCCTAATCAAGGGCTGTGCTTCCAGTTGTTGAGTCGAATTGGGAAATGAAAGGTTCAATTGCAGACTATTTGCAATTGCAGAGTGCTAACTCGACCAAATGTTACCTTTATAAACCAACATTGGAAAGGCCAATTGGTAATTGGTTGTGCCTTTTAAAATCAGACCTATAGGATTTGCTGGTGCTTTCTTACAGATGTCTTCTGTTCAGGGTGTGGCCGCCATTTTGTTTTTGTATCTACCGTTCTAAGATGGCGGCAGCCCACGGAGTGGAGCAGTACATTAAAAAAAAAGAAAAATTAACAAAATGAGCATGAAAAAGCGCATCAAGAAAGAAGTGGCCCATCAGCAAACGGCAGAAAACAGGTACTTCACAAAAAGAACTAATGAGACTCAGACGGGTGGCAGAACTGGGAATGTGGGAAGCAGCTAACGAGGGAGAGAGCAAGAAAACACATGCACTCCCATGTCAAGAGGAAAAGAGATAAGTAGCTCCCTGAATAGGCAGATGAAGGACAAGTCATCCAACCAAAACACAGCAATGAACATATGCCCCAGAGGAGGGACAAAGTACAGGGAGGAAAGCCACTGAATGAAAAGGGCAACAAGCTGAACAGAAAGCCATTAATCAAGAGCAAGGGGTGGACTCAAAGTCCACTGTATGGGTATATTTTTATATATTAACAATAGATCTTCAACAACAATGAAAGCTGTTAGGTGGAACCTAATACGTTGGGTTGGAATGTAGATTGTTTGATGATAGTTGAAATCATTATTAATTAAGAGACTTGTTGTGTTATGGAACACAGGGACTATATCGATGCACGCATCGAACAGTCAACAATCGACATCATGACTTGAGAGTATATCTGTGTATTCTTGAATTTTTGCTTTTTCTAGCCACAAATAATAGGTATGTGATAGAAAACGGAGTTAGAATATCTACTAATTGAATATATCTACACGCTAACACCAAGTCAAATACTATCCAAACTAGGTTTCATCATTAAAAAAAAATATTGACTTGAAAAACTATGACCTCAATAACGTGATGACTGATTAAACCCATACGTGTTAACTGTTTATAGTTAAACTCATTCACCTGCATGTAGCTAACATGCAACATCATTACAACAGAGGACACCTGCCATTAACACTGCAGACCCTCTGAACTGTAAAATCCTCCATAAGGATTATGTTACTTACCCTGTAAGCATCTGTTCTTGGCATGTAGAGCTGTAGATTCACATGCTTTGCATACTCCTGCCATCTAGTGTTGGGTCAGGATGTTTGCAAGTTGTTTTTCTTCAAAGAAGTATTTTCCAGTCATGAGGCAAGGAGACTTCTCCTTTTGGTGATAGTGCGTATGGGCATTGACTGCATTGTTAGATTGTTTTTCCGCAAGAGGGTGAGAATGGAGTAAGAAAGTGTAGTATAGTATACATGCATGTATAATATAAATAATAAGGACTGCAATGACCATAGGTGTCTGGGGAGGAAGGAGGGCGCATGTGAATCTACAGCTCTACATACCAACAACAGATGCTTACAGAGTATGTAATTATCCGTTCGAGGCATGTGTGCTGTAGATACACATACTTTTCATAGACTCTATAGCAGTGCCCTCCAAAAGCGGTGGCTAACCAGTGGGCGTTGCAGTTGTTTGAAAAAATGTTTTAGCACTGCTTGGCCTACACTGGCTTGTTGACGTGCTAATACATTCACACAATAATGTTTAGTAAATGCGTGTGATGTAGACCATGTAGCTGCTTTGCAAATGTCAGCTAGAGGACTGTTACCTAAAAAGGCCATAGATGCTCCTATTTTACGAGTAGAATGAATGAATGAGGGGTTTTGTAAAGTGCAGGACTCACTCCTCCAGGGGTATATCCGCACTAGTAGCGAAACACAAAACAAGGAGGCGGAAAGATAGCCGGTCTAAAAAAGTTCGGTTTTCAGTAGTTTTCTGAATTTAAGCAAATCAGGACACACACATAGCGCAAAGGGGAGTTTGTTCCAAAGGCGCGGGCTACATAGGCAAAAGCTTTGCCGCCCGCACGAAGCTTGTTGATCCGGGGTACCACAAGCAGAGCCTTTCCACTATAGCGTAACTGTCCGTTGGGATGATAGGGGACAAGACTATCGTCATGTACCTGGGACCACTGTCATTGAGAGTTTTGTGAATTAAACAACACATTTTAAACTTGATTCGGCTCTGAATGGAAAGCCAGTTTAGGCTTTTTAGTAATGGCCGGGAAGGAGTTCTGGGTAGTTTATTTAGAGCCAGTCGAGCTGCTGTATTCTGCACTACCTGGACCTATCTAGTGCCCCCTCGTTCAAGGCAGCCAGAAGTGCATTACAATAGTCCAGCCGGCTAACCCAGAGGGCTTGGGACAGGGTCTGGCGTGCCGATAGGGGGAGAAGATCGAACACTCTCCGTAGAAGTTTTAGTAAACCAAAACCGCTACCTGACACGACTGCCATCTGCTCCTTCATAGCTAGAGAAGGGTCCAAATATACTCCTACGTTTTTTGCCTTGTTAGTAGGCACGGAGCAGGGCCTAATTCTGCCGCCACCATTCTGGAGACACGAGAAGTTGAGCTTTGCAAAAATGAGGATTTTGGTTTTGTTGGCATTCAAATGGAGAAAGTTCTTTGATATCCAGTTGGAGATTGCGCACATACCCTCTGCAAACTTCTGTTTGGTAGCATCCGAGTTGTTATCAAATGAGAACAGGAGCTGCGTGTAATCTGCATATGAAAAAGGGACAAAGCTGTGATCTCTGATGACCTGTGCCAGGGGAGCCACGTATATATTAAATAATGTGGGACTAAGGCACGATCCCTGTGGCACCCCTTTGTTCAGAGGTTTAGCTCCGGAGTGAAATTTCCCCAGGTTCACAGTTTGGGTGCGGTGTTCCAGGAAGCTGGAAAACCACTGAAAGGCAGACCCCACTACACCGATTTCCGATAATCTTTGCAGCAGTCTATGATGTGCCACAGTGTCAAAAGCTGCGAATAAATCCAGCAGCACCAAGGATATAGCTTTGCCCTTCTCTAGGGCCAGCTTAATAGCGTCTGAGACACCAAGCAAGACCACTTCGGTCGAGTGTTTAGGTCGAAAGCCGAATTATGAGTGATCCAAGCATGGCTGTGCTTCCATGAATTTCATGAGCTGTGCATGGATATGTCCCTCCATAAGTCTGCTCATACGAGGAAGAAGAGAAATCAGGTGATAGACAGTTCTGAAGGCGCTAGATTTGTTTTTATTATATTTGGTAAAATTTATGCAGCTTTCCACGTCCGGGGTACTATGCCCTCACTCAGTGGGTAATTAATAAGTGAGCCAATCGAAGGGGCAAGAGGCCGCGCCAATAGGGCATACCATTTTGCCGGCATTATATCACTGGGAGTTCCTGATTTTGTTGCTTTCAGCAATTCTATACTTTGGAGTCCAGAAGGGGAGGAAAACAGGCCAGCACATATCCTGCTCTAGACTGTGTATGGGGTACAGTGAGAATGTCACCGACACCTAGCCTACTAGGGAAAGTATCAGATTTTTTTTTTAACCTTATCAACAAAAAAGTCTCGGAGGCAGGGATACTATTATTGCAGGCCTTAGGAGAAGTAAAAGATTTGAGAATAGTGTATAGCGGTTTCCCTGAGTTCCTAGCTTCAGTTAATTGCGCCAGGATATATCTCTTCCTCGTCAGCTTGATATTTTTATGATACGTATTGGAAGCTGCCTTAAAGATTTATTTCTCTGACTGGAGGAGAGACTTGCGCCAGGTTCTTTCTAGTTTTATGCAGTGCCATTTTTCTCGACTTAGTTCTAGAGAGAACCACGCTGCCTGTTTCCTTTCCAATTTGGGCTTTGATGGTTTTAGAGGCGCAATAGTATCTAAAGTCGACTCTATGGCATGATGTTCATCGAGTCTACTATCAATATCTCTGGACTTCGCTTAATCAGGAGATCTGAATGCCTGCCGAAAGCTCTCCTCTGAGATTTTGTGCCACTGGTGTGATGCCTTTCTTGTGTGAGTAGAGTTGACTGCTGTCTGGTTTGGACAGTGTATCTGGAAGTCAATAATGAAGTGGTCTGACCAGATCACTGGTTCCGGGGGTAGGGAAAATATATTGGGTGAGTTCGTAAAAATTAGATCAAGGGTGTGACCAGCTGTATGGGTCGGTCCTGCACAGCATCGGCATTTTCTTTAATTTCACTGTGTATATTAAGATCCCCAAGAGGGAGAAAATGCTTGGATGCCATACATGGGGGGCATCCTTTCCATCAGTTTTAAGGAGAAATCTTTTAAGGGCCCTGGAGGGCGATATACTAGAGCGCCTTTCCAATAGTTCTGGGGAGAGAATTCAATTTTAAAAAGACAGATTTCACCAGAGCTATCTTGAAAATGTGTATCATGGTAACTTCAATTGATGGTTTAAACACAAATGCAATGCCTCCACCTGCTTTTCCATCTCTATTTAGTTGCAGAATGCAGTACTGTTCCGGGAGGGCTAGGGCAATGGCCGAGATAGAAGAGGGTTTCAACCAGGTTTCCGTTAGGAAACCTAGATTTGGGCCCTGGGAGTTTAATAAGTCCCATATCTCAATGTAGTGTTTGGGTAGGGACCTTACATTTAGTAACATTGCATTCCTAATCGCATTAGTTTCTGGAGTAGCCTTTTCCTGAGCCTCCCTTGAGGAGATAACCAACTGACTCTGATAGTGACAGTATCTGCAGGCAAAAGGCCCCAAGTCGGCAAGGCATGAATTAGCACAACATACAATAGAAGTGTCACCCCCTCCCACACCCCCCCCCATTGACATATTTGTATAAGGTCTGCATGAGTGTAAACAAACCTAGATGTAAGGTGGGGGTTCTCAGGACCAGGGTTCCTGGCTCCAGGCGACGGTTCGGGAAAGGACGGGTCCAGACGGGCTTGCCTTAGGCCAGCAGTGTGTCCGCTGCGCATCTGTGTGTTACGGTGCATTAAAAGGGCTTGCCTGGGAAGTTTAGCGCCGTTGTTCCTGCGCCCGGAAGTGGTAGGCCCGGAAGTGAAGGGAGTATGGCCACTAGACCACGCACACTCGCCACACAAACGGGGAAAAAATCCCAGGGTAGACCGGAGTGCGTGCGTCAGTCACAAGCTCAACTACGGAATATAGAGTATAAAAGCAGAAACCTCTAAATGCGGGATGATTTATTATGATAAGGTAAGAACTACAATTTAAGGAGCAGTAACCCGTAGCTCAAAGTTTAAATCCATGTCAACACAGATCCCCTCAATAAAACATCCCCTAACCTTCACACCCAAGGTAAAACAGCAAGTATAATTTTAAAATCTTTAAAACCACTTAAAAGCAGCTAAAAGATGTGCTACTCGCCTCTAAGTAGAATATGCCTTAAGATGTATTAAGTTCTTTTGCCTTTAACATAGCATGTTTGGACTCATTTAGCAATCCATCTACAAATAGCAGATTTGTAGATAGGTTTTCCTTTATCAGGAGGAGAAAAGGCAACAAACAGTTTTGTGGAAATCTTTTGTTCTATCAATATAATACAATAATGCTCTTTTGACATCTCATGTATGTAGTGCTTTTTCTGCTACTGAATCAGGTTGAAGGAAGAAAATAGGTAACTCAGCTGATTAGTTAATATGTAAAGCAGAGACTACTTTTGGAAGGAACTTTGGGTTAGTTCGAAGAATCACTATCTTTATGGAGTTGGAAGAAAGGTTTTTCTAAAGTTAGTGCCTGAAGCTCACTAACACATCTTAGCGAAGTGATAGCAATAAAAAAAGCACATTTCCAAGAAAGTAACTGCAGTGAACAATTGTGCAATGGTTCAAAAGGTGGAACAATAAGTCTTGTTAGATCAATATGAAGGTTCCATGCAGGTAGCACTTTTGGTGGTATTACTGTTTTAAGTCCGTCCATAAAGGCTTTAATCATTGGTACTTTGAATAAAGAGAAGTCTGCTTTGAAGATATGCAGCTACTGCTGCAAGGTGGAGATGTATGGATATGTAGGCAAGGCCTGCACCTTGTAGATGCAATAGATAAACAATTGATTTGTTGAATAGAAGCATATAATGGATCAATGGTTTGGTTATTACAATATAACCAACCCGTTTCCATTTTGCGCATAGCATGCTCTAGTAGTAGGCTTTCATGCTTCTTTAGGAATTGTCATGCAATCTGGTGGTACATTTAGGTATCCAAACTCTGACTTTAGGAGCCAATTCGCTCGGTTGAGCCATTTGGGGGTTTGGATGTCTGATTTCTCCATGGTTCTGAGTAAGATGGTCTGAGGTGAAGCTTCTGCTGTGGAACTACTGAGCGTTCTAGAAGTGTGGTGAACCATGATTGACAGGTCCATGTAGGATCCACTAGAATAAGGGTGAGGGATGTTTTTCTGAGCCTTCGAACCAGAAATGGAAGAACAGGGAGAGGCAGAAAAGCGTAAGCAAATATCCCTGACCAATTCAACCATTTGGGCATTGCCTCTGGATAGGGGGTGTGGGAACCTGGAGGCGAAGTTTTGGCATGTTGAGTTCTATGCTGTTGCAAAAAGATGCATCCGTGGAAACCCACATTTGTGGAAGTATGGGAGGAGAAATTTGCAGTGGAGTTCCCACTCCTGGACTTGTTGCCACATCTGGTTGAGGAGGTCGGCAAATTCATTGTCCGTCCTTGGAATGGAAGGTGCTCTGCTAGAAATTGGATTTTGTGATGTATTGCCCAACGACAAATGGTCTGAGAGGTGTGTGATAACTGTAGAGAGTATGTCCCCCCTGTTTTTTCGCATAGTACATATCTGTCATATTGTCTGTCCGGACTAAGACAATTTTCCCTATCAGGTGAGGTAGAAATGGTTTGAGCACTAGGTGAACAGCTATAAGCTCTAGGTAGTTGATGTGGAGACTTTTGTATTTGGTGTCCCAGAGACCCTGAGCTGTTAGATGTTGTAGATGGGCACCCAATGCTGTGAGCACGACTTGTGGAACAGGGTCGATAAAAGGCCGCCCTTTTGACATGTTTTGGGTGTTCCACCACTGCAGAGAGCGATGGGTGCAGCGGTCTACCAACACTAGAATTTTTAGTTGACCCGGTGATTGATTCCATTGGTGTGCTAAGCATTCCTGTAGAAGACGCATGTTCAACCTTGCAATGCATGATGCCATCATCCCTAAAAGTTGCATGAAAGTTTTTACTGTTAGATATTGGTTGCTTTGGAATTGTAGTAGCAGTGTCTGAAGATTGTGAATTCTGTCTGCACTGGGATAGGCTAAACCTGTTTGAGTGTTTAGGATAGCTCCTAGATAGGGTTGCAGTTGTGTAGGTTGAAGATGGGATTTTTGCACATTGGTTGTGAATTCCAATTGATGAAGAAGATTTATTGTAATTTGAGTGTTGTAAACACTTGAGATGTGTGTTGGCCTTGATGAGCAGACCGTCCAGATATGGGAAGACACGATGAGCTGCTACTACTGCTCGACATTTGGTGAATACTCTGGTGCAGTAGTTACTCCAAATGGGAGCACTTTGAATCGATAAGTGTTTTCCTGCTAACACAAATCTGAGGTATTTGTGGTGTGCTGGATGAACAGAGATGTAAAAGTATGCATCCTTTAAGTCTAGTGCTGACAAAGTTGCTTTGGTACAAGAGGGGAAGCACTTGTTGAGGTGTGACCATATGGAAGTGTTCTGACAGCACGTATAAGTTCAGAGGCCTGAGATCTAATATTGGACATAAGAACCATCCTTGTTTGGGATAAGGAAGTAAAGTGAATAACCTCTGACCCTTGGTGTTGTACTGGAACTGATTCTATAGCTTCTTTTGTTGGAAGAGCTTGTACCTCTTGTTTGAGCAGTTGTTGGTGCTCTAGAGAGTTTGTGAATGTGAGGAGGAATATTGGGAGGATTGCTGGTGAGCGCAAGGTAATAGCCATGTTGGATATATGTATTACCATTTATAAAGCACTTGGTTACACCAAATGGTGTGTCCCCGCTCTAGGATTCTAACTCCCATCAGAAAAAGGGGTGAAAGGGGAGGCAGCACTAAGCCAGAAGCTAAGATAAATGGGACTCTAGAATGAGGTAGACTAAACAGTCCATATTTGAGTACGGAAAAGCAAGGTTTTGAGTCCCTTTTGGAAAATCCTTTCAGTTGTTTCTGATCTCAGATTCAGCGGCAAGGTATTCCGCCTTTTGCCCGCTAGATAATGTCCATCACCCATTTGTCTGCTGAGTAACTGCCAAATGGGGAAAAAAATGATGAAGTCTTCCCCTGACTTGTGTATGATGATCGAGGGAATTGTTAGGAAGTCACTGTTTGTTGGGAGATGGAGAGGTACATCTTGGGGTACCTCTACCTCTGCCTTTAAAATTGTTCCCTCTGTAACCGCCTTTGTAAAATCCTCTAGAGAGGGAGGATTGGTTTTGTGGTTTATAGGAAGATGTGTTTGCATCTGTGAAGGTATTTTTTGAGCCTCCCTATAAAACGAGTAGAAAAAATGAGCCTCTGTTAGAGAGTCACTGTAGTGCCCCCATAGATTTTGCTACTTCTGTAACTTTCTTCATTTTTTCAAGTGATTCATCCACTTGAGGACCAAAAAGATGTTCCTTGTCGAACGGGGCATTTAGTATTGTTTGTAGTTCTTCTGGTTTAAAACCAGAGATTTGTAACCATGCGTGTCTTCTGAGGAGAATACTAGTGTTATCTCCTCTAGCTGCAGTATCCGCAACATCTAACGCGCACTCATAAGAGGAATTGGAAATTAGTTTTGCTCCTGTACTAGTTCCTGCCCTCTTTTTCTGCGCCCCTCTGGGAAATATTGGAGTAGGTCTCCCATTTCGTCCCAGTGGGCCCTGTCATGTCTAGCCAAAAGAACGTGTGTACTGGCTATACGCCAGTGGTTGGCAGCTTGTGCAGCCAATCTTTTACTTGAGGCATCAATTAGTTTGGACTCTTTGTCCAGAGGTGGTGCATCCCCTGTAGTTTGTGAATGTTCTCTTTTACAAGCATTGAAGACAACCAAGGAATCTAAAGCAAGCTGGCCCTGAATAAAAATTGAGTCAGATAGTGGGGGTTTATATTTTTTATCCACCCTCACTGGATCCTTAAAAATGTCCTCAGCATGCCTCATCATACTTTTTAACATAGGTAATGATTGTGTTGTCCTATGTGTGGTCCCCAATGTTTCAAATAAGAAATCTTCTAAAGATTCCTTGTGTAACGTAACTCCATGGTATATAGCTGCCCTTTATTAACTCTTGGTATGATGTGTTGTCATCAGGGAGGTTTAACAGTGCATAGATCTGGGTAGATTTGTAGAAGGATCTAGATTGCTATCATCTCATGGATCTGGTGGTGGTTGTCCATAAGTGTCATCCCCATCCCCGGTATCAGGATCTGCACGTGGGGAGCCCTGTGGTGTGATGTCTAGAGGGTCTGATCGTGGTACAATTGGTACTGGTGGAGAGGTAGGAGAAATAGGGTGAAGAGGGCTATTAGCCATTTCCACCTTTTTAAAGAGGGATTTTATATCCAGTGTCCATCTTTCTCTTGAGAATGGTATCACTGGTTTTGCTGTAATATGTCCAGTGTATGGATTTATATACAGTTTTTTCTGCCTTGGATCCAGCTTTTGTTGCATGGTTTCCAAAATTGGCTCAAGAGGAGGCTTTCGAAGAGTAACTTTCTAGTTCGGTGCCGACATTTTTACGGTACCGAGCTGGATTTGTCTTTTTTATCTTTCGGAGCCGAAGCTTTACGTGCCGAAGTTGTGTTACCTCAACTCGAGCCTGGGCAGGAAGGCTTGACATGTGCCTTCGGTGACGAGCCGGAGGGCGGGGCGTTAGAAGCAGATTCTCTGTGCCCATCATGGCCAGATGGCAGTGGTGGCCCGAAAGCCTCATGTTTGATGGAAGCTGGTTTTGTGAGTAAAATAGCTTTTGTACTCATGGCACCTTGACTGGCTGGAACGTCCTGAGACTTCAGTTGTATTTCCAGCTCGGAATCTGAATCTTGGACGGAGAAGGCCTCTTCTTCCTCTGCTGCCAACGCTTCTATTTCTTCCTGTTCAATATTTTCTCCGAAGATAACGGGGTTCTCTTCGATGTTTTGTCACTGCATTTCTTTCCGTCGAGCCTGGCGGTCCCAGAGGGTCTTCTTCGAGTAGCATGAGCGACAGGCATTGCAATCTTCTTCCTTGTGCTCCGGAGACAGGGACTAGTTACAGACTTTGTGAAGGTTGGTGCGTGGATATTTAAAATGACACCCAGGGCAGAATTGAAACACAGTCCATTCCATCTGCAGATTTACTCTATGTTGGTCTCTTGAGTGGAATGAAAGAAACGAGCTAGGACTGAAGGACGCGGTTGAAGTTTTGTCTATCCAACTGTGATAGTTTTGTGATTGTCGACACACGGAGGATGGGAAAAGGCATTCAAAACTATACCTGCGAGGGTACAGTGGGTTGCAAACTGAAGGGATCCTGATGAATGGTCTCGGACCGGAGCACAGCAAACCACGTCCGAAACCGATGGTGGAAATAAAACAAGCTAACAATGGAGTCGATGCAAATGCGCACTATCACCAAAAGGAGGAGTCACCTTGCCTCATGACTGCAAAAGACTTCTAGGAAGAAAAACAACTTACAAGCATCCGGACCAAACATTAGATGGCAGGAGTATGCAAAGCATGTTTATCTACAGCACACATGCCTCAAACATTTTAATTGTTGTGAATTAGACGTTTGACCAACTTTTATAGATTTAATTGAAATATCAAATTAAACAGTAAATGAGGATTCTGCGATAGCTGCAGGTTCCAGCTCAGAACAAAACCATGCAGGAACCAGAACAGCAGAAAGTGAGGCTGTTACAGTAGGCAGACATAGGCTTTCTCTTGCTTTCATTCATATTTTTGCAGTTTTTAAAATTGTGCAATATTTTAAATATTCAACAATGGCACCTAGCAGAAACCAATGAAAGACACATAACGAATGCTGGAGTCCTATGGCCATGCAAATCTTGTTGAGAAAGTTTGATCATCAATCTTGATGCCAGCACAAAGCAAATATCTACCTTTTTCCCCTATTACAAAAGCATTCAAATCATAAGGTGTAACCAAAAGGCACAATATGTTATCTATTTCTATAATACAATTTAAATGCAGCATAACATCTTACAGTATTAAATGTGATGTCCCATCGTACATTATTAAATGTAGTCTACCATAAACGCAATATTAAATGTAGGCTACAACTATATAAGATACTAAATGGAGTCTACTTTCACACAATATTAAATGCAGTCTACCACCACACTATATTAAATGCAACCTAGCATTGCATGATATTAAATGCAGTCTATGATCACACTATATTAAATGCAGTCTGTAATCACACAATATTAAATTCAGTTTATCATCACACAATATTAAATGCAGTCTTCAAGAGAACAATAAAAAATACATTAGAAGGTCACACATTATTACATGCAAGCCTCCTAGTAGACATCAGATGTCTGAAAGGGTGAGTATATTCTATGCAGCAAAGATCAGAAAGGAAAATGGAAACCAAAGAAGACAAACAGACAAATGTTAGAGGCAAGCTTTTGAGATGCATGTGAGAACACCACACAGAAGAAAATGCTGCAGTACCCAATGCTCGGAGAGCGAGTGGGAATTCCAGAGGTGACGTCTGGTGGGGGCAGGTCAGGGATGGAGTCCATCAAATAGTAGGTGGTTGAGTGATGAAAATAGACAGGATGAGCGTGAGAAGCTGAAGCAGAGGGTGCAGAGGAGGAGGAAGAACAGGGTGAGGCGGAGGTGGAGGATGAAGTTGATGGGGTGGTCCCCGGAAGGTCAGAATTGAAAGACTGTCCATGAGAGAGGCTGCGCATTCGTCGGAGAGAGACTCTGGACGGCCGGTAATGGACCGGCGAGCCCTGCTCGCTCTGCCCTGGCATATAACTCTCTACCAACCTCTGAGATCCGAGGGCATGCTGCGGCTCCACGATGCGATGGCGAACCGCGCTGGACAGATTAGGAGCTGGAACGAGAGAGACAGAAACATTAGACACACACACAATACCGTAGAGAGATGTCCGTCCAAGAAATTTTACTTTGAGGATATACACAAGCGCTCACTCTCTCAGCTGGTCCTGAGATCACAGGTTTGTTTTGAAGTGGAAAGCACTGATGCTTGGTATACACAATGAATGGCACAGTTAATGCTACAAACTCGGTGCTGCATACTTAAGAATGTCATGTCACATGCACGGAGAGACGAATGTAGTTCCAGGCAGGAAGATTCATACCAAAGTTTGACGATAACCACTAAGTAAAAGTGTTCCATTGATGCTTGTTGAATGCAAATTTACCTTAAGTGGACTTCCTAAAATACAACATGGACTACCAGTCATGGACCCACGTGGGCATCTCTGCCATATACTTTATTAGTCAGGCTACTCTGATAAATGTGCAGTGATTTTCCACACACATTATCGTACTCCCGGTCCTGCCATTTAGTTAAGTATTTAAATGGGGCACTTTAATTGATTGCTAAAGGAACAGCTATATGTCCACAGTATCGTAGAGGTCGAACAGATTCCCTTTAAATGTATCTCATAGTTGACTATTTAAATGGGAACTCACAAAAAAAACTGTTCCCAATCTTTTTCAACACAGACTTTTTTCAAAGATTGTTGGTGCCAAGGTGGTTATACTTACCTTTGAGGTTTTAGGCAGTCGGTTTCTACATACCACCACGTTCCCTGCCACAGGCTCTCTGAAGTCATATCACATGGGATGAACTGTGCTCTCCTGAGGATGACCATGTCTAAGAACCCCGGTGAGCGTCAGGCAGGCACTCTTTTCCAGATAGACCTCGATGGAGGGGGATGCAGAGAGCATGGGAACATGGCTGTGAGCAGCAACAATTTACTAACAGAATAAATAGGAAACTATGCTGCTGGGAGGAAGGCATACAGTGTGTGTGGAGAGCAGAGATCTTTATGGACTTTAAACTTCAATGATAGCAATCTACTAAATTTGAGCAATACGCTAAAGAGAGATGTGCATTTAGATAATGGTTAAAAATGTGGGAGGAGGTAAACATCCCAAAAGGGGATCCAACTTTAAACACATTTTTAACTTCTTGGAAAATGCTAAATGAACCTTTATCCTTAACAGCAGGCAGTTGGGCAGTTTTCTGTCTTTTTGAATCCGCCCCATTGGTTTTCGGGTCATCTGCCTGGTTACGAAAACAAGTTAGCACGGTTTAATATCTCTGCAAGGACAAGTATCCTAAGGTTTTGCCTCATTGGCTAGGACAGTGTATACATGAAACTTACTCTCACCACGCAAGACAAAAAGTGTGCAAGCTTTAACCTCATTAGCTAACACAACCAGTATGGGAGGTTCAATGACACTGTTAAGGACAGCCAGTGTCAAGCCTCTTCATCACTGTCTTGGCAAACAGTATGCAAGGTATAACCTCACTGGTTACTACAACTAGCTTAGAAGCATCAACATCAATCGCAAGGTTAACTACTAAGGGCGATTTAACCTCGCATTCCGCCACGCAAATCTCGTACTGATTGCATCGTTATACTGCTATCTTCAGCATCCGCCTACTAGTGTGGCAAACGTGGTAATGTCACTGTCCACGCAGAGTGAGATTCAGAGCAGAGGAAAATTATGATTTGAGACTCATCTTAATGAAGGGCACCAACAAGTCCAGAAAAGCACTGTGAACTACCTTATATCCTTGCTTTGAAGTTTAAAACGAAACGCGTTTCAATGAAATGCCACTGATAAGTTCTTAAGATCAAGTAACATGAATACATGTATTGGGAAAAATTCCCTTTGACAGCTTTTATATAAGGTTCTAAGTCATCGCTTTATTTATTCACTCAGAGGTACTTGGGCTCCAAGGAGCTTGATTCATAATTTAACCTTATCAATAAAACCGAGTATTGAAAATCATCATGAAGTTTAACCTCAAGGTCTGAAACAACTAGTATGTGCGGTTCAACATAGAGTATGCAACGAGTATGTGATGCTTAACTTCCCGACCAACAGGAACTAGTGAGTCGTCATCTTTGGGTAAGACACTGCTACAGATCAAACTTATGCTATTAATGATTGAAAGTCACTGCCCAGAAGGTTTCAACGTTTGAGCCAGTGAAGTGCTATCGCCAGCTCCATGTTAGCAAATTCACTACACAAGGCAAAATATCATAGGAATGACATCGGAGAAGGTATCTTACTTGCAAGACCTGACTGCAAAGAGCCATCGGGGCACACCAGAACTTCTAGGTGAGTTCGGCTTGAAGACTAAGGCTCCAAAATTCACAGTTCCTGTACTACTGATGGGCTTCCATGCTTTGGTAAGTCTTCTGCATCTGTGGCCAGTCTGTGCCCGGGAGTGGAGCAAGCATCATGTCCTTGTGCAGCAGGACGACTGAGGGAGTCTCTGATGCATGAACATCAGTAGGAGCAAACAGGTAAAAAGTGGAACGTCCACAAGACCACTAATCGTAGGTGCAGCCAGCATGCCTGACAGATGAGGGAGGTAACCAGAGGTTGGATTCACCCTAGGAGATGTGACATCGAAGGCAGTTGCAAAGAGGCAGCAATGGAGTTATCTAGTCAAATTATCAACACCTGGACAGAGGGCATCTGCTGTTAGTGTTTTTGGCACCAGTATAATTATTTTCCTTCTGGGAAGGGTCTTCCTGGTGCTGCAGACTCAAGTTAGCATCAGATGTTTTCCACTCAATGAGTGCCGGGTTAATAAAAATGTTCCCAGAAATCTATGCCACAGTCACAGGACCAACAGGATGCTGAAGGGATCACCAAATAATACAGTTCGGAGAGCTTGATGCCCAACATCCTTATTCCAGCGGCGTATCAGTATTTCCCAGAATGTGATGCCTCATAAAAGAGATGTGGAATGAAGATAACCCTGCTGAGTAGCTGGGTTTGTCAACCAGCCAGAAAAAAAGATGAGCCACACGTGACGGGGCTCACACTAACCTAGTGCAATGAGCAGAGGTTGCAGACCAACCAGAGGGGACACTTACCAACACACCTGCATTGAGAAGAATTAGGCAACAGGTAACATTTGCCTCGCATAGAAAAAGGTAATGTACTCCGTATCCTCCTGTAAACTAACCACGCAGCAAGAAGCAACTGGCCCTTTGTCCCGGCTGATGAGGACTTATGACCATGCTTTTCAACCGGAACGTTTGGATCTCTTCTTGACCTTACCGGCTCTAGTGATGTTTACTGACTTGGCAGATTCTGTGGTTTAAATCATATTTAAAGAACTCTACCAAGTGACTGTGTTTTTAGTTAATACTTCACCAGAGACCCATGGTTAGATGTATTAGGACACCATTATAAAATTGCCCCATATCCCCAGAACAAAACACTTCCAGTTCTGGGATTTCCTTTCAGCAATTACTGTTTTCAACTAAAGGTGTCCTGGTGACATGGCGCCATCTCGTAGCCCCGCACTTCACCTTCTGCTGGAACGACCCTGCTGCTGAATTTTGAGCTCCTAGATCAATATTCTATGAACTGCTTTAAGTGTCAAGATAGCAAGATGTCACTGCTACAACCTGAGTATCTGTCGATTCGAAAAATACATTAAAAACAGACATCAGAGCAGCATTTGCAGTCTAACTGCTCATATGTACACCATAGTGCAACTAAAACAATACGACGTATATACCTGTGTTATACCACCAACAAAAAAGACCACCACATAAAGGTACGGAAAGTGTTGTAGAGCACACCAGGCTTCTTATTCACGTCAGACCCGTATCAGGCGTTAGTAACAGGTGCCCACACCTCCCTTCAACTACTGTGGATTAGGTGTTTTATTGTGAAACAAGTAGTAAGAAGTTGGAAAGTAGGGTGAATTTTAGTGAACAAAACTGACGGAAAATTAAAATAATAGAGAAGGGGAAGAAAAACCCAGTAATGGAAGATGATCAAACCGGGATATTTGCAGAGGGAATGGTTCTCCGAGAAGGCAGGCAGCCGGTCACTGACCCTGTGCCCCATCAGCAAAGCGGCATCTGGTTCCAGCCAATCAAAAGGAGGGAGAAACAAAAGTTTGTTGATTGCAACACCAAGTTTCATTGCATCATCAGCGCTCGCCACTTACATGCGAAACAATGATGTAAAGACTGAACTTATGCTTGGCGCGTCCTGGGACGGGGAGCTCAGTGTATAAACATTTGAAGTCCATAATGCATGTGGACCGTGCCGACACAGGTCCCTACTTACCCAGAAAAACAACTGTCTGCATTTAATCATTGAGTAAGCAGAAATAAACCAGTTAAAAGACTCTGTAATTCAATTTTAAGAGAAAATTCACAGCATAAATTAAGAAGAAGGCATAAGGAATGAAGAAAATACCACATGGAACATAAAAGGAATAAAAACTAAAGTGCAACATTAATAGTAGGGTGAATCAGTAACAGATATGAAGTGGGAGACAGGGCTGCAAAACTACCAGTGAGGTAAACAAGCAGAAAAGTGAAGGTAGAGGAATGAGCAGAGAAGGGAGTAAAATGGGCAAGTGGGAAAAGAATAACCGAGATAAACCAGAAGGAACGGATTCCAAACATACAGGGAACAGGAAGTGGAAAAAAAGAATCCACCTGGTTCTACGGCTCACTGTCAAATGTATTGCGTAAAAAGGTGCATATCATGGCAGTTCATTTAACAAGAAAAAAAGAGGTCTCTCAAATTTCGATGACAACTGGTTTCAAGATAAACTATCTAAGCCAATGCCACCAAGCGGATAGTCAGCCCAAATGGAGGCCATGGCTCTGAGATCTGATTGGTTCACTTCCCTGAGGCAACTAGGTGACGTAATAGCTGGCTTACAGATGGGGTGGCAAGTGGTGCACATGGCAGGTCCTGTGTAAGGAGCTAAGTCTCAGAAATCTAATGTTACAGCCATTATCCAGTCGAATGTCTTAAGCAGTGGGACCATTGTATTTTTATTCCACGCATTGAGTAAAATCCCAAGGGGCAGAAATGTGAAAGGTGATGGTTACAAAGCCATGGGAAGCACTGGGGAAAGACCGAGAACCCTTAGGGGGCATGAAGAGGGGGAGGGAGACGGCGAGCACAGATGGAGACTAAAGTGGGCAAGAGACAGAAAAATAAAACACTGCCAACTAATGGGCAAGGGCATGGGACAAGTAGCAGTAACAAGTAAAAGTAACTAGAGGACAAAGAATCACTGCATAGAAAACTGGATTAACACGAGAGAATGGGGAGGTTTTCATAAGTGCCTGATCCACAGGAGAACGTAGTGCTGGGAAACTGCCTACTTAATGGCAAGTGAATGGTGTGCATCGTACTGTACTGTAGCGAACTCACTAGTGCCTGGAAACAGACAGCTGAGGCTAAAAATTGACTGTTCACAGTTGTGAATAGTAGAACAAACCTATGTTTCCAGCATACGGTTAGCCATTTCTTCCATAGCACCTAAGCTGACCATATGAACTTTCTTGCTATTTAGTTCAGACGCACAGATGACGCACTGGAAAAACATATTGTAAAAGTCACACGCTGATCACATTATAATCTAAAGGCAGCCAGAGGGATTCGCTTTAGCATCAATTCCACCATTAGAGGTACAATTCAACACAATTATAAGGCCAGAATGATGCAAAACGGAATCTTTGACATTAAAAAAGAAATGCTCAATTCTATTGATTAAAAAGTGAAAAAAATCATGCTTGATTAGAACAATATAACTTGAAGAAAATTAAGATGATTGGCGGGATAAGAGAAAAAGAAAACATAAGACCCAGGTTTCAGGCTATACTTAGTTCAAAAGGCAAAAATGCGGCAAAACTTAATTTCATTTCAATATGTCTTAACAACAGTTCACACAAAATGGCTGAAGAGTTTCATCAAAATATGAATTTGTGGCGTGGGGTGGTCAGAACTTAGTGGAAACCTCAACTGCGCAGCACTTTGGTGGGTAAGGAATATGCTACTTACCAGTATGCATCTGTTCTTGGCATGTAGAGCTGCAGATCTACACACTATGCATAGATCACCATCTGGTGTTGGGTCCAGATGTTTGCACTTGTTTTTGTCCTGGAAAGTCTTTGGAAGTCACGAGGTAGGTGACTCCTCCTTAGGATCATAGTGCGCATGGGCATCGGCTCCATCCTCCGATTGTTTTTCACCAGCAGGGAAATGATGGAACTTTGTAAGAAACAGGAAGATGCCCTTGTATACTGTATCTAAATAAGATAATATTGGAACAGATAAAGGAAACCAGGGAGGTAGGTCGGCGTGTGTAGATCTGCAGCTCTACATGCCAAGAACAGATGCATACTGGTAAGTAGCATATTCCGTTCGAGGCATATGAGCTGCAGATTACACACTATGCATAGATTGTATAGCAGTCCCATTCCTTAGCGGCGGCCACCAGTATCTGTTGCAGTAGTATGAAATAGAGTTTTGAGTACAGCTTGGCCCACATTGGCTTGTTGTTTTGATTGCACATATACACAATAGTGTTTTGTGAAGGTATGCGGTTATGTTATGTTATGTTAAAATAAACTTATATAGCGCACAGCTACTCTAAAAGAGTGTCCCGGCGCTTTCCACAGGCGGCTCCGTGTGTAATAACATAACAAGAAAAGAAAACTAATACTGAAAAGAAGAAAAAGAAAGAACCCCGCAAAGAAAACAGTTAAACATTAAAAAGCCAAGTCTTCAGGCTCTTCCTGAATTGAAGCAGATTCGAGGTGCTGCGTAGCGCCAATGGCAGAGAGTTCCACAACTGGGGTGCCTTAAAGCTGAAGGAACGGCCCCCAGTCCGCGCCTTCCGCACACGTGGCACCACGGCAGTAAAAAGAGATTCGGACCGCAGTGAGCGGGCAGGACGATAGAGGTTCAGTCTACGCCGTAGGTACCCAGCCCCTGAGCCAAACAAGGCTTTATGCATCAACGTAAGGGATTTGAACATAATCCGCTTACGGATAGGCAGCCAATGAAGCCTCTGCAACAGCCCAGAGGCTCGTGACCGCCTATGCAGGCCAAAGATGGCACGGGCAGCAGAGTTTTGTGCCACCTGCAGGCGTTGGACCAGGTAGTCCGGGAGGCCAAGAAAGAGGGCATTGGCATAGTCGAGCCGGGACCCGATGAGCGCCTGCACTGTAATCCGCCTATGCTCCGCAGAAAGCAGTGGAAGAAACTTGCGGAGCATCTTCAGAATACCAAAGCAGGTTCCGGCCAGACCCAAGATGTGCGCTCTCAATGATAACTTATTATCAAGTTTGACGCCAAGATTTTTAGCGACCGCAGATGATTGTATCGGAGGGCTCATTTCAGATGGCCACCATTGCCGCCACTCAGGGTCGGTGACACAGCCGAAAAATAGGACCTCCGACTTACTGGAGTTGGCCTTCAGGTTGTTATGATGGAACCAATCGAATACCCTGCCCAAACAACCCCGAATACTCTCTCCATCAAATGGTTGGTCTTTACCACAAGTGAAGAGGAGTTGCGTGTCGTCGGCGTAGGACACGATCTGGGCCCCGAAAGCCTCCACCGCCGCCGCCAGACCATTTAGCTGCTTTGCAGATGTCATCTAATGGAATGTTACCTAAAAATGCCATAGAAGCCCCTATTTTTCTTTTTGAGTGGGCTCTAGGAGGAACAGTTAAAGTACGTTTGGCTTTGTGGTAGCAAATTTGTATGCATTTAACAATCCATCTGGCTATCCCGGACTTGGATATGGGATTGTCTTTGTGTGGTGGTGAGAAAGAAACGAAAAGTTGTTTGGTTTTTCGAAAAGGTTGTGTTCTTTCAATGTAATGGAGCAATGCTCTTTTAACATCTAAAGTATGAAGAGCTCTTTCTGCGACTGTGTGTGGTTGCGAGAAGAATACGGGCAACTCCATAGATTAAGGTGGAAGGGGGAAATGACTTTAGGGAGGAATTTAGGATTAGTGCTGAGAACCACCTTATTGTGATGGATTTGTAAGAATGGTTCCTGAATAGTTGAGGCTTGTAGCTCACTAACTCTTCTTAGAGAAGTTATGGCCACTAGGAAAGCAACCTTCCATGTTAAGAATTGTAGCTCACATTTATGTAGAGGTTTAAAGGGAGGTCCCATTAGATGTGTTAGAACGATATTTAAATTCCACACAGGTGAGGGTGGAACTCTGGGAGGAATTATCCTTTTGAGTCCTTCCATAAAGGCTTTGATGGCAGGTACTCTGAATAGTGATAAATGTTGTCTATTTTGTAGATAGGCTGCTATGGCAGCAAGGTGTAGCGGAATAGACGTATAGGCTAAGTTGCACCTTTGTAGGTGTAGTAGGTAGGTTATGATGCGTTGGATAGACACACCTAGGGGATTGATGCTATTGTTATGACAATATATTACAAATCGTTTCCACTTGGCTGCGTAGCAAGCTCCAGTGGTAGGGCGTCTAGCCTCCTTAATGACGTTCATACAGTCAGGAGGAAGGTTAAGGTAACCGAATTCTAAGGTTTCAGGAGCCAGATCGCAAGGTTGAGCTGAGCTGGGTCCGGGTGTCTGATCTCTCCACGGTTCTGGGTTAAGAGGCGTGGTGAGAGGTGTAGTCTTTGGTGCGGAACTACTGACAGTTTTAGCAATGTGGTGTACCACGGCTGTCTGGCCCAAGTTGGAGCAACTAGAATGAGTCAGTGAGTGTTGCCGTAGTTTGCGCACCACCAGCGCGGTATGAGTGGGAGAGGTGGAAAGGCGTACGCAAATCTGCCTGACCAGTTCATCCATATCGCATTGCCTTTGGACAATGGGTGTGGGTATCTGGCGGCGAAGCTTGGGCATTTGGCATTTTCGTGGGTGGCGAAGAGGTCTATCTGTGGTTGCCCTCACATTTGAAAGTATGGTTAAAGAACTTGTGGATGGAGTTCCCACTCGTGGATCTGTTGTGTTTGACGACTTAACAGATCGACTATGGTGCTTTGAACTCCTGGGACATGTTGGGCTAGGAGAAATATGTTCTGAGGTATAGCTCACCTCCATATGTTCTGTGCTAGCTGGGAGAGCTTCAGAGAGTGTGTCCTGCCTTGTTTTTGGATGTAGTACATGGCTGTCATGTTGTCCGTGCGGACTAGGACAGTCTTGCCTGATATTTGTTTTTGAAATGCTTTTAAGGCTATTAAAATGGCCAGTAATTCCAGGTAATTGATGTGGAATAACTTTTGTTGAGGTGTCCACCTGCCTTGCATGGTGTGATGTAATAGGTGAGCTCCCCAGCCGGAGAGCGATGCGTCCGCTGTCATGACAATCTGAGGAACTGGCTCTAGGAACGGTCGCCCTTTGGAAAGGTTTTTGGTGTTCCACCACTGCAGAGAGCGATGAGTGTGACCGTCTACCAACACCAGATCTGTTAGCTGACCTTGAGCTTGGTTCCATTGGCGTGCTAAGGACTCTTGTATGGGACGCATCTGGAGTCTTGCGTGAGGCACTATGAATATGCAAGACGCCATCATCCCTATGAGCTACATGAACACTCGAGCTGGAAGAGAGTGATGCGGCTGAAATTTGGGTAGGAGAGCGAGAATGCTTACTATCCTGGCTGGATTGGGATAGGCTAGCGCTTCTGAGGCATCTATTGTGGCGCCGAGGTACTGTTGCGTGTGAGAGAGTTGCAGATGAGACTTGGTGTGGTTTATTGTGAACCCCATGTCGTGGAGTAATTGGATAGTAGCATGAGTGTGATGAACACACTGGGTGTACGAGCTGGCTTTTATGAGCCAGTCGTCGAGGTATGGGAAGACGTGAATGTGTTGTCTTCTTAGATGGGCTGCGACTACTGCTGGGCACTTTATGAATACCCGTGGTGCTGTTGTGACTCCGAAAGGGAGTACCTTGAATTGATAGTGCTGCCCGTCCACTACAAACCGGAAATATTTTCTGTGAGCAGCGTGTATGGGAATATGGAAATAGGTTTCCTTGAGATCTAAGGTGGCTAGGAAGTCACCCTGTGAAAGTAGAGTGAGGACTTGCTGAAGTGTGACCATGTGTAAGTGGTCTGATTGTATGTATAGGTTTAGTGGCCTGAGGTCTAGAATAGGTCTCCGAGAGCCATCTTTCTTTGGTATGAAAAAATACAGGGAGGAAACTCCCATGTTTTGTTGGTGCAGGGTAACTAGTTCTATTGCACTTTTTTGTAGTAAGGAAATTACCTCTTGTTTCAGGAGTGACAAATGTTCTGCTGACATTGGACGCTGTTTGGGTGGAATGCTTGGGGGGGTAGAGGTAAGTTCAAGACAGTAACCTGATTGCACTATTTGTCGCACCCACCTGTCTGTGGTGATGTTGGTCCAGACAGGAAGGAACTGCTGTAGTCCTACTCCGACAGGAGTGGAATGGTCCGGGGGAAGCGGAGGGAAGTCATTGGGCAGGGGTGGAGGCAGAGCGGGTGTTGTTAGTCTTGCCTCTGCCCTTGTTATTGTTGCCTCTGTATCCTCCTCTCTGATAACCTCTGGTGAAGGTGGATTGGGTGGGAGCCTTGTAAGAGGTGGATGGGGTATCAGACGAGTATCCCCTGGAGTTGCCCTTGTAGGATGAGCGACGAAAAGAACGTCTGGGAGCTTGCGATTGCAAGGCTTCCATTGATTTGGCTGTGTCTGTATCCTTTTTCATCTTCTCCAGGGATGCATCAACATTAGGACCAAAAAGGTGTTGTTGGTCGAATGGTTGGTTGAGGATAGAGCTTTGCACCTCAGTTTTAAACCCGGAAATGCGTAGCCACGCGTGCCTGCGAAGAAGGACGCTTGTGTTTACTGCTCTGGATACCGTATCTGCCACATCGAGAGCACACAGGATAGAGGTGTTGGTGATAATTTTACCCTCTTGTATTAGGTCGTAGGCCTGATGTTTGTATTTGTCCGGGAGGTGTTGGAGTAGGGACTCTAACTCATCATAGTGAGCCCTATTGTATCTGGCTAACAGGGCTTGAGTATTTGCGATGTGCCAAATATTAGCTGCCTGGAACGCTGTTCTTTTGCTAGAGGCGTCCAGGAGTTTAGACTCCTTGTCGGGCGGAGCTGCATCACCTGATGTCTGCGAATTAGCCCTTTTCCTAGCATTTGAGACCACCATGGAGTCTAATGGATCAGGGCCCTTAATTTAAGCTGGGTCTGTAAGGGCAGCTTTGTATTTTTTCTCAATTCTAGGATTGATGATTCTAGTCCTGACAGGGTCTTTAATACTTCTGTAGCGTGTTTAATCACCCCTTTAAGCATGGGTAAAGTGGATGTGGACCTTTGGGTGGTGTCGAAAGTGTCCATTAAGAAATCCTCTTCGACTGGTTCTGTATGTAAGTCGACCCCGTGGTACTGGGCAGCCCGGTGTATTAGCTGATTAAAACCCATGGTATCTTATGGTGGGGGAGGCCTAGAGGGGTAGATGTCCTCTTGCGGGACATTAGGGACATCAGGCGTATTATAGTCATCCCAGGGGTCAGGGGAACCTGGTGGACTGGGGTCATCTAGTGGCATGTTGTTGTTGTCACCGTCCCCTGTGTCATCATATGTGTCGTCATCCTCAACCGGAGTAGGGGATGGCATAGGAGAACGAGGTTGGGGAGGTGGAGAAGGAGGAGGAGGAGGAGATGGAGAAGGGACCCTAAGAGGTGATGTGGCTATATCCCTCTTTTTAGGTGGTGGAGCTGGTGCAGGCATGTCCAGTGGTCTTTTTCTGGAACTGAGTGTCAATTGACCCGTTTTAGGGTCTTTAGTTAAGAGTTTTTTGTTGAGGGTCTGGTCGAAAAAGCTCTTCTGAAGAAGGTTGGGTGTTGGGTGTCGACATCGAGGGCTTTTTCGGCGCTGGCTGCGGAGCGGTTTTGGGCTTGGAGCCGTGTGGTTTACCAGTCTGTGTGCTTCTTCGGTGTCAATGCTTTTTTCGGCTCCGAAGAGTGTGAGTCTGAGCTTTTGGGGAGTGGCTTCTTCGTCGGCACCGAGTGTTTTTTCGGTGCCGGGGAGTCGCTGGTTGGTGTCTTCGGTGCCAAGGGCTTCGGGGTGGAAGTAGCGGTCAGCCCCAAGGATGGATGCGGCTTCTTTTTCGGTGTCGATGATTGGGTTTCGGCGCCGGTGGCAGGCAGACTCGAGCCGGAGTCGCCAGAAGGCTTGGTAGGCTTCTTTGCCGGGCCCGAGGGCGGGGCATGGGAAGCAGTGTGTCGGTGTGCACCTTAGCCTGAAGGTGAAGGTGAAGGTGTGACCGAAGCCTTTGTTTTTGTAGGGAGTGGGTCGGGGTAGACGTCTCTAATTACGACACGTTGAGCTGGAGTCACTTCTTCGACATCTGTGTCATCGGCTTCGGAGGCGCTGATGAGGTTTTCTTCGACACGCTACTCTGGCACATCGACGCCCTCTTGGAAAATGTCATCGGGGATCGAACTCGACGAGCGAGCCATGGTCCTTCGAGCACGTCGATCCCGGATGGTCTTCTTCGAGCAGAAGGAGGCACAAGCCGGACAGTCTCTGGCCTCGTGCTCGGGAGAGAAGCAGAGGTTACACACCTCATGCAGATTGGTGTGGGGAAACTTCGACCCACATCGAGGACACTTTTTGAAAGGCGTCCTTTCCATGAGCCAGATGCCAAGGCTCGGGTCAGCCCGAAGGCCTTCTTCGATGACCGGAATCGAAGACTTGTAGAGATGCGCGCCGATTAGGGTTCGCGATTGAGACAATACCGTCGAAAGGGTGAAGGATTGCGCGTCGAAACAGGAATCGGTAACGGTTCCGAACTGGAGTGCGAGAAACACATCCGAACCCGATGGCAGAAAAAAAAAAACAATCGGAGGATGGAGCCGATGCCCATGCGCACTATGATCCTAAGGAGGAGTCACCTACCTCGTGACTTCCAAAGACTTTCCAGGACAAAAACAAGTGCAAACATCCGGAGCCAACACCAGATGGCGATCAATGCATAGTGTGTAATCTGCAGCTCATATGCCTCGAACATAAAGTATTTCTCGTTCATCCAAGAAATTATTTTGAAGCACTTCTTTGCACCTTTTCCCATCTGAGCCACCATAGGAGCAGCAGGGAGGGGAGACCCTGTCCTGGCAAAATTCAACATCCATCCAACACACTCTAGAAATCTCTGGACACCATCAGCACACAGAGTTGTCGCTAAAAGTTTCAACGACAAAACATGAATTTCTGTGTAATGCTCATCTGTGATCCAGGCACAGGATTTCAGAAATATGTACTCCGGTATCCCTCATCTAAAGTTTCACAAATATCCATTTCCTTCTGCGCCTTGAGGCTAGAAAACTGCAAATGTCACGTTAGCGTGGGTTCACACAGCTCTCTGGCAGATTCCTAAATCTTTTATACTGAAAGGAGTCTGTGTTGTTGAGAGTGTTTTTTATACTCCACACTGGATGACCCTTTAATCTATAGGGGAAATGGTGCTAACTGATCAAACAAACCATGCACGGAAAGTAAAAGTGTTCTCGTATATAAAGAAAACAACAATAAATGTGTAGTGGAAATAGAAGAGGGCGCTGGCGGAGCCGGAAGCCTACGTACACTGCATGGGGATGGGCGCCATGATCTCCTCGTCCATGTCGTCCACGTCATCCGTCATGATGAAGTGCGCAGGGTTGTGGCGCGCGGCCCCCATCAGGCTGGGGTCGATGTTCAGCGCCGTCACCAGCACGTGCAGGCCCGGGTTGTTCACCACCTGGAAGCCGCAGAGCATCTCGATCTGGTGCCAGCGGTGCAGGCGCTCCCGCAGGGCGGCCGTCACCTCGCCCAGGGCCTGCCTGGAAGTAAAGCAAACATTATACAGACAGACACTGATTGAACAGGTGACAGAATATGAGCCTGCAGATTTCAGCAAATACTCCCCAACCCAGTGTAATTCTGGGATCCTTCTAGGGAAGAATTCTTTCATTTAAATGTAAGGGGGTCAAACTAATCAGACACGGTGTTCGGGTACAATAACTGCCCCTTCCTCCTCCTGTACCTCGAATAGCAGAGCAAACATTTTTACATCCTTACATAAGTACAACACAGACTGAATCGCCTGCTAGAATCCCCCCGCCACCCATCGGGGGCTCTAGATCGAGGAGTCAGGGAACAAACATTTCTTCCTGCCCCGAGAAACCAGAAAACCTTCAAGCTTCAGTACCAGCGTCACCGTTCATGTGAACTACAGGGTCTTCACTTTTGGGATTTACTTCAATTAGGGAGCTTGGGTAGATTTAATAAAGGTTCTTCGAGGTTAAATAATACTAGAATGCCGTCACCAAGACTTTTCAGCAATTTTCAGTTTTATAACTATTGTACCTCTGCCGAGGGAAACAGCACACAGGACAAGCATTTGCAATGCAATAGGTCTCGCATTTGCGAGAGTTTGAGCTATTGGCATTGTAAATGACAATGCCTTTTATTTATGTGTTTTGAAAACCTGCAAGTAGTGCTTAAACACGCACTTTGCACTTAAAGTCGTTGCTTAGGAGAAGCAAAGCTGGTAGTAACTGTGCCTTTTCTACTGGCAGCCTTGCTTCTCATTAGCAAGGACTAGAAGTACAAAGTGCGTGTTTAATCACTACTTGCAGGTTTCGTAAATACATAAATAAAAGGCATTGTCATTTACAATGCCAATAGCTCAAACTGTTGCAAATGCGAGACCTATTGCATTGCAAATTCTTGTTAAATATGTGCCTGCTCTTGCATCTCAGTCTAAGTGACAAACCCCAATAATATTTATATTTGGCACGCTATTGCATCACAATCTAAGTAATATTACCCAATTATCTTCATACCTCACCATGCTTTAGATACACTGCTTAATTTGTGCTGGTGGTCGAGGGTTGGTGGGCATGCTCATTTTTAGAGATTGGGACTTAATAACCATGGCTAGAGTTTGAACCAGAGTAAGATGGACCATAGTAAGAGAGAGCAAAAGACTGAGAAGGGAGAACGTGGGAGGAAGAGAAAAGAGGAAAACTGTGACAAAGAGAAAGAAGGGATGAAAAAGTGCAAGGGTGAGACAAAGAGACAGAAAGTCAATGTGTGGACGAAAGAAGCATGGGATGGAATCAAGATTATACAGGCAAACTTTGTATTTCAAATCCTGGCATTCCGCAACTCTGGTATACTCTCTACAAATACCTATCCATACATACAAAGGACAGACCTATTAAAAAGAACACTTCAGAAAGACTACCCTCATAGGGACAGAGCATAGGGCAGCATTCTACAAGAGCTAATTTTAGTTAGGGGGCTAGAAAGAGACTTCCCAAAAAGCGAGAGGGCATAGAATAGCCATTTACCAAGAGATTACTGCAACTGCAGATGAGATGTGGCATAACTGCAAGAGTTGCCGACCTTGGAGCTGAGGAACCAGGTTCGAGTTTCGGCGTCAGCTCAACATCCTGCGATTCTGGGCAAATCACTTAATCTGCACGTGCCTAACAAAAATTAATGTGTCCTTGTGTAATGTAACTGGTGCTCATGTAAAGCGCTCCAATACCTTCGGGTCTAGTTTGCGTTATATAAAACTACAACTTTTTTCAAAAATGTTTTTAAAAACTGGACCACACTGTGAGGGACAGCACTGCAAAGAGAGCACCTAGAGGAGACAGCACAAATAAGATGAAATACCATCACAAACAATTTGCTGTAAAGAGACTGGGCCAAGAAAATAAGACCCCTACAAAGAGATCGTCGCGATGAGGATGCTCTAATGAGGATGATGTATTAGGGAAAGAGTGTAGTGTAGGGGTCTACAAAGAGATCGTTTCAAAGAAAGCAATGCAAAGAGACCGTCCTTTGAGAAACAGAGCATAGGATAAACCTCTTACACTTCTGCAAACAGACTATCCTGCGATGCAGATGCCTGTGAACAGAGTGACCGATCCCAGCGGAAGAGGGCACAGACCTATGAGCAAATAAGAGACCTCAGCAGAGACAATTCTAACAGGGAGAGAAGATAGGCAAGACCTCAACAAAGAAACAAATGCAAAAATACTGCTCCAAAGACTGCTTCCTAGCAGGGAGAAGAATGCAAAGAGACAGTCCTTAGGAGGACAGATCATAGGGAAGACCGCTATCAAGAAACCACCGTCAGGAGACCAACCTCAGATGGCGATGTTGCAGGAGAGACATCTGCAAAGACAGTGGCACTGATGCAAAGATTGTCCTGAGTGAGTAGATCGCTGTCATGTGACCACTGTGAGGTGTAGTGAGCACAGGACAGGACTATGTAGAGTGACCATCGCTAAGAGACCACAACAAGACAACTCTGCAAGGAGACATCTGCATGGACACCCCTCTAAAGATACCAGTGTTAGGTGAAGAGAGCACAGGAGAGAGGGGGGGAGAAAGAATGTATCAGGGAGAGAGATGTAGGGGTGGAGATGGGGACAGGGAAGTGTCGGAGACAAGATAAGAAGAAACAATGGCAGAAAGAATGGGGAGAAGGGAAAGTAAGGGAGAGAAAGAAGGACAAGGAGGAAAATAAGGAAAAGGAGAAAGCAGCGAAGAAGGATTGTGAGGGAGTTACAGCAGCACAAGAAACAAGAGGTGGTGAGGGAAAAATGGAATGAGACGGGATGGGAGCGGAAGAAGGAAGAGGAGACACGGTGTGGAGATGTTCGAGAGACAGAAAAGAGACACCAATGAGAAGACGGGAGAAGGGAGGGATAGAAGCTGGAAGGAGAGCGCCTGGGGAAGGGTAATTTATGTTGGAAGAAAATAAATGAGTGATGGAGAGGTGGAGAAGAGAGTATGAGGGGCTTAGATAAAGAAAGAGGAGAGGAGGGTAGGAAGGGAAACTTGGGTAAGGAACAGCCGACGGAGGAGAAAGAACCATCAGGGGTAGAGGAAGGAAGAGAGATGAAAGTGACTGCAGAGAAAAGAGAGGGATGAAAGTGCGACAAGGTAGCCGGGGAGCAGCACCACCAGGCAGAAGGGATTAGGGGAGATGCGCTCCAGTGATGAAGGGAGCACAGACAGCTGTGAATGTCAGAGCCGCAGATATGGGCCCGGTATCTCCGCCGCCATCAGGCGTCATCAAAGGCCCAGGTGTCCTTCTAGTCGAGCCTGGCGCTGGCAGGCACGAGACGGAGCTTAGAGACCAGTGACGGGGCGGAGAGAGGAAGGGGGGGGGGGGGGAAGAGGGAGTGACTGGAAGTGACGGCCATGGAGAGACAGAGGCCGACAGAAGTAAAGATACCCAGGCAGGGCCCCACACTAAAAGAAAAGAGACCGAGGCAGGCGGAGACAGGAAGGCTGTAGCATAGAAAGACAGAGTCAGAGAGTGACAAACACGCAGAAACGGAGGCAAAGATAGACAGAGCGTCAAAAGGTGATTTGCAGAGACATGGCGACAGACAGAGGCAAAGAATGAGCCAGACAAAGGCCGACAGAGATATGCAGAGTCAGACAAATGCAACAGAGACAGAAACAAACGAACATCCATAGAAAGACCCCCAACAGCAACAGACAGTGGCAGGAACAGAGGCCGACAGAGATAGGCAGAGAGCGCCAGGCAGTGGCTAGAGAGGGGTACAGAAGCATAGACAGAGACGGGAAGTAACAGATTTGCAGATACAGAGTTGACAGAGACCTACAGAGTCACAGAAAGAAAGACAGGCAGGGGCACGGAGGCAGAATTAGAAGGAAGTAGACAACAAGCCTACTCCTCCAAGGCCTCGCTTGGCCAGCCTCGGCCTCCTCCAAGGCCTCGCTTGGCCAGCCTCGGCCTCCTCCAAGGCCTCGCTTGGCCAGCCTCGGCCTCCTCCAAGGCCTCGCTTGGCCAGCCTCGGCCTCCTCCAAGGCCTCGCTTGGCCAGTCTCGGCCTCCTCCAAGGCCTCGCTTGGCCAGTCTCGGCCTCCTCCAAGGCCTCGCTTGGCCAGTCTCGGCCTCCTCCAAGGCCTCGCTTGGCCAGCCTCGGCCTCCTCCAAGGCCTCGCTTGGCCAGCCTCGGCCTCCTCCAAGGCCTTGCTTGGCCAGCCTCGGTCTCCTCCAAGGCCTCCCTTGGCCAGCCTCGGCCTCCTCCAAGGCCTCCCTTGGCCAGCCTCGTTCTCCTCCAAGGCCTCCCTTGGCCTGCCTTAGTCCTCCTCCAAGGCCGCGATTGGCCTGCCTTAGTCCTCCTCCAAGGCCGCGATTGGCCTGCCTTAGTCCTCCTCCAAGGCCTCGATTGGCCTGCCTTGTCCTCCTCCAAGGCCTCGATTGGCCTGCCTTGTCCTTCTTCAAGGCCTAGCTTGGCCTGCCTTGTCCTTCTTCAAGGCCTAGCTTGGCCTGCCTTGTCTAGAACCGTTGAGTTCTACCTTGGCAAATGAAGATTGTTTGAAACACTTCGAACTGTTGTCTGAGGTGTCACAGGGACAGATACTCGTATGTAGAGGTCATATCGTTGCTGATCTTGTTGCAGAAGATCCAAGTCTCCCAACAAGCCCAGCTCGCATGCCTACACGCACCCCCCTCCACCCTACATATGTAGCACATACGACGAAGTACCAGCCTCATACTGTAAAGGAGAGCTCGATCATAAACAGCTGTCAGCAGGATTTGAAGTAGGAATCAGAGGAGGGCTGGCTTGAAAGTAAACTTCCCTCGCAGGCATTAATGCGGCTTCTTAGTCCACGTGGGTCCTGGCCCTTTGGCCCTCTTCCCATTTCTCCTTATTCACCCCAGGCAGCAAAAGTTTCATATACTCTCTGATGACCTATGCAGAGAATTTATTTAACCGTTTTACATAGCACTTGGGCACCAAGAGGTATAAAGGCGTTTTACACTAACAGGGACAGAGACGACAGACTCACAATAAAGTGGAACAAACAGATGACAGACTCACAATAAACTGGAACAAACAAGTAGCAGTTATGAAAAGAACGGAGGGAAGGCGAGCTAGAGCTTGGCAACCGAGTGAGAGCTGTAGTGAGGAAAGGGAGGAAGGAAAAGAGTGGGGAAGGCAAAGAAGGTGATAGAAAAGAACAAGATGGAGAGGGATGCAAAGAAGAGAAGGGGACGAGGAAGACCGGAGAAGAAACATAAGTGGAGGGATTAGGATAGGACAGCAAAGAAAAAAAAGAAGAGAGTGGAGTGAGAAAAGAGGAGTCCAGCAGAAAAGTAGGTGCTGGGTGAGATGCATCTAGAACGAGAGGGTACTTAAGTGCACAGGAATAGGGCAGAAAGAGATGGGGGATGCACAAGCCCAATAGTCACGTGACATACAGTCTAAAGAAAGGAGCCTTCAGAAGACGGTGAAAGGACAGCAGGGCAGGTTTGTGTTTAATTTCCAGAGAATGGATTATGCATTGCAGGAGAGATTCTGTGCACGGGGATTTCCAGAAGAAAGTGGTCTTTGTTCCTGAGGTTTCTAGAGCTGCCAATTATCTTGAAAAGATTAGCCAGGTGAGGGGGAAATCTTGAGCGGGCGGATTTGTAGGCTAGACATCCCAGTTTACGAACTCTGGCCTCTATGGGAAGCCAGAGAAACTAGTCTAGTCCTGGAATGACGTGATCGGGTTTCTTTGATGAAGACAGGAATCCGACTGTGGTCAGCAGAAGGGACCTGAGACGCACGAGGGCAGGTTGGGAGGACCCTCTCAAAAGAGCACGGCCACAATCTAGACGAGAGAGAAATAGTGCATAGAATTCTCTTTTTAGGAAATCTGGAGGTAAGAGTGTATTTTTATTTTAGTATACGGAGTTGAAAGTTAGCAGTTTTAACAATTTTGTTTACAAGGTGTGCCATGGATAGGAAGCAGTCCAGCAAAATTCCAAGAGATGGGACAATTGGTGGAGAGTGAGAGAGAGAGTTCTGCAATGTTAGATTCTTCAGTATGTTCGGGTTCAAGGACTTTTTGTGATAAGGAGAGAACAGGATAAATTCTGCCTTTTTGGTACCTTATGACAAAGGAACTCAGGGCCATATGTATGAAAGAATTTAGCATTTCTTAATAGACCGAATCGCGATTTCGGTCCGTTAGGAAATGCTAAATTGCCTTTCCATATGTATAAAGGCAGGTACGGGAATCGCAATTGCATTTTGTGATTCCCTAAATAGGAATTCCAAAGAGGGATTTCCTATTTGTGATTTCCTAAGCACATGTACAAAACATTTCCTAAATGCGCATTTATGAAATGCTATTACCATCAACTCCAAGTCGATTGTAACCACGTGCAATTTTTAAAAAATGCACCCAAAAGGCATTTTTTAAAGTGACATGTTACTCGCACATGCCCCCAGGGTACCTTTGTGGGCTTTACATGTGCACCACTTTTTTGGTGGGGTGCATCAGGGGAGTCCTTAGGCCCATAGGCACCTTTGGTTTTGCATTTCCAAATTTACGATTGCTTATAGGAAATCTCAAATGTAAAACCATTTGTTCCTGGTTTAGCATTTTCTAAATAGCGATTCCTACTCTGTAGGAGTCGGTACCAGGAAATCTCTATTTCTGTACATTCCAATTTGCATTTCCTAAATAGCGATTTCTTGGGATTCGCTATTTAGGAACTACAAAATGGAAATTTTGTACATATCGCCCTCAGTCTTCGGCAAAATAAACAGTGCGATGCTAATCACTTAGTTCCTCACTCTCCAGCAGGGTACACTGTGGCATGTACCCTAGCTTACAGCAGGGTACACTGTGGCATGTACCCTAGCCTCCAGCCGGGTTCACGGTGGCATGTACCCTAGCCTCCAGCCGGGTTCACGGTGGCATGTACCCTAGCCTCCAGCCGGGTACACTGTGGCACGTACCCTAGACCTCCAGCCGGGTACACTGTGGCATGTACCCTAGCCTCCAGCAGGGTACACTGTGGCATGTATCCTAGCCTCCAGCAAGGTACACTGTGGCATGTACCCTAGCATCCAGCAGGGTACACTGTGGCATGTACCCTAGCCTCCAGCAGGGTACACTGTGGCATGTACCCTATCCTCCAGCAGGGTACACTGTGGCATGTACCCTTGCCTCCAGCAAGGTACACTGTGGCATGTACCCTAGCCTCCAGCAAGGTACACTGTGGGATGTACCCCAAGCCTCCAGGAGGGTACGCTGTGGGATGTACCTTAGCCTCCAGCAGGGTACACTGTGGGATGTACCTTAGCCTCCAGCAGGGTACACGGTGCATGCACCTTAGCCTCCAGCAGAGTACACGGTGCATGCACCTTAGCCTCCAGCAGGGTACACTGAGCATGTACCCTAGCCTCCAGCCGGGTACACAGTGCATGTACCCTAGCCTCCAGCAGGGTACACTGTGGCACGTACCCTAGCCTCCAGCAGGGTACACTGTGGCACGTACCCTAGCCTCCAGCAGGGTACACTGTGGCATGTACCCTAGCCTCCAGCAAGGTGCACTGTGGCATGTACCCTAGCCTCCAGCAAGGTGCACTGTGGCATGTACCCTGGCCGCCAGTAGGGTACACTGTGGGATGAACCTTGGCCTCCAGCCGCATACACTGTGGGATGTACCCTAAGCCTCCAGGAGGGTACGCTGTGGGATGCACCTTAGCCACCAGCAGGGTACACAGGAGGATGTATCTTAGCCTCGAGGAAGGTACGCTGTGGGATGTACCATAGCCTCCAGCAGGGTATGCTGTGGGATGTATCTAGCCTCCAGCAAGGTACACTGTGAAATGTACCTTAGCCTCCAGCAGGGTACGCTGTGAAATGTACCTTAGCATACCCTGCTGGAGGCTGTGAGATGTACCTTAGCCTCCAGCAGGGTACACTGTGTATGTACCCTAGCCTCCAGCTGGGTACACAGTGCATGTACCTTAGCCTCCAGCAGGGTACACTGTGGGATGAACCTGAGCATTCAGCAGGGTACACTGTGGCATGCACCTTAGCCTCCAGCAAGGTACACTGTGGCATGTACCCTAGCCTCCAGCAAGGCACACCGTGGGATGAACCTTGGCCTCCATCAGCATACACTGTGGGATGTACCCCAAGCCTCCAGGATTGTGCGCTGTGGGGTGTACCTTAGCCACCAGCAGGGTACACAGTAGGATGTATCTTAGCCTCCAGCTGGGTACACGGTGCATGCACTTTAGCTTCCAGCAAGGTACACTGTGTATGTACCCTAGCCTCCAGCCGGGTACACGGTACATGTACCCTAGACTCAAGCAGGGTACACTGTGGCACGTACCCTAGCCTCCAGCAGGGTACACTGTGGCACGTACCCTAGCCTCCAGCAGTGTACACTGTGGCACGTAACCTGTGCTCCAGCAGGGTACATTGTGGGATGTACCTAGCCTCCAGCAGGTAAACTGTGGCATGTACCCTAGCCTCCAGCTGGGTACACTGTGCATGTACCCTAGCCTCCAGCAGGGTACATTGTGGGATGTACCAAGCCTCCAGCAGGGTACATTGTGGGATGTACCTAGCCTCCAGCAGGGTACACTGTGGGATGTACCCTAGCTTTCAGCAGGGTACACAGTGGCATGTACCCTAGCCTCCAGCCGGGTACACTGTGTATGTGCCCTAGCCTCCAGCCGGGTACACGGTGCATGTACCCTAGCCTCCAGCAGGGTACACTGTGGCACATACCCAAGCCTCCAGCAGGGTACACTGTGGCACATACCCAAGCCTCCAGCAGGGTACACTGTGGCATGTACCCTAGCCTCCAGCAAGATGCACTGTGGCATGTACCCTAGCCTCCAGCAAGGTACACTGTGGGATGAACCTTGGCCTCCAGCAGCATACACTGTGAGATGTACCCTAAGCCTCCAGGAGGGTACGCTGTGGGATGTACCTTAGCCTCCAGCAAGGTACACTGTGGCATGTACCCTAGCCTCCAGCAAGGTACACCGTGGGATGAACCTTGGCCTCCAGCAGCATACACTGTGGGATGTACCCCACGCCTCCAGGATTGTGCCCTGTGGGATGTACCTTAGCCACCAGCAGGGTACACAGGAGGATGTATCTTAGCCTCGAGGAAGGTACGCTGTGGGATGTACCATAGCCTCCAGCAGGGTATGCTGTGGGATGTATCTAGCCTCCAGCAAGGTACACTGTGAAATGTACCTTAGCCTCCAGCAGGGTACGCTGTGAAATGTACCTTAGCATACCCTGCTGGAGGCTGTGAGATGTACCTTAGCCTCCAGCAGGGTACACTGTGTATGTACCCTAGCCTCCAGCTGGGTACACAGTGCATGTACCTTAGCCTCCAGCAGGGTACACTGTGGGATGAACCTGAGCATTCAGCAGGGTACACTGTGGCATGCACCTTAGCCTCCAGCAAGGTACACTGTGGCATGTACCCTAGCCTCCAGCAAGGCACACCGTGGGATGAACCTTGGCCTCCATCAGCATACACTGTGGGATGTACCCCAAGCCTCCAGGATTGTGCGCTGTGGGGTGTACCTTAGCCACCAGCAGGGTACACAGTAGGATGTATCTTAGCCTCCAGCTGGGTACACGGTGCATGCACTTTAGCTTCCAGCAAGGTACACTGTGTATGTACCCTAGCCTCCAGCCGGGTACACGGTACATGTACCCTAGACTCAAGCAGGGTACACTGTGGCACGTACCCTAGCCTCCAGCAGGGTACACTGTGGCACGTACCCTAGCCTCCAGCAGTGTACACTGTGGCACGTAACCTGTGCTCCAGCAGGGTACATTGTGGGATGTACCTAGCCTCCAGCAGGTAAACTGTGGCATGTACCCTAGCCTCCAGCTGGGTACACTGTGCATGTACCCTAGCCTCCAGCAGGGTACATTGTGGGATGTACCAAGCCTCCAGCAGGGTACATTGTGGGATGTACCTAGCCTCCAGCAGGGTACACTGTGGGATGTACCCTAGCTTTCAGCAGGGTACACAGTGGCATGTACCCTAGCCTCCAGCCGGGTACACTGTGTATGTGCCCTAGCCTCCAGCCGGGTACACGGTGCATGTACCCTAGCCTCCAGCAGGGTACACTGTGGCACATACCCAAGCCTCCAGCAGGGTACACTGTGGCACATACCCAAGCCTCCAGCAGGGTACACTGTGGCATGTACCCTAGCCTCCAGCAAGATGCACTGTGGCATGTACCCTAGCCTCCAGCAAGGTACACTGTGGGATGAACCTTGGCCTCCAGCAGCATACACTGTGAGATGTACCCTAAGCCTCCAGGAGGGTACGCTGTGGGATGTACCTTAGCCTCCAGCAAGGTACACTGTGGCATGTACCCTAGCCTCCAGCAAGGTACACCGTGGGATGAACCTTGGCCTCCAGCAGCATACACTGTGGGATGTACCCCACGCCTCCAGGATTGTGCCCTGTGGGATGTACCTTAGCCACCAGCAGGGTACACAGTAGGATGCATCTTAGCCTCCAGCTGGGTACACGGTGCATGCACCTTAGCTTCCAGCAGGGTACACTGTTTATGTACCCTAGCCTCCAGCCAGGTACACGGGTACACTGTGGCACGTACCCTAGCCTCCAGCAGGGTACACTGTGGCACGTACCCTAGCCTCCAGCAGGGTACACTGTGGCACGTACCCTAGCCTCCAGCAGGGTACACTGTGGCACGTACCCTAGCCTCCAGCAGGGTACATTGTGGCACGTACCTAGCCTCCAGCAGAGTAAACTGTGGCATGTACCCTAGCCTCCAGCAGGGTACACTGTGGCATGTACCCTAGCCTCCAGCCGGGTACACTGTGGCATGTACCCTAGCCTCCAGCCGGGTACACTGTGGCATGTACCCTAGCCTTCAGCTGGGTACACGGTGCATGTACCCTAGCCTCCAGCAAGATACACTGTGGGATGTACCCTAAGCCTCCAGGATGGTACACCGTGACATGTACCCTAGCATCTCAGCAGGGTACACTGTGGGAGGTACCCTAGCCTCCAGCAAGGTACACTGTGGGATGAACCTTGGCCTCCAGCAGCATACACTGTGGGATGTACCCTAAGCCTCCAGGAGGGTACGCTGTGGGATGTACCTTAGCCACAAGCAGGGTACACAGGAGTATGTATCTTAGCCTCCAGGAAAGTAAGCTGTGGGATGTACCTTAGCCTCCAGCAGGGTACGCTGCGAGATGTATCTAGCCTCCAGCAGGGTACGCTGTGAGATGTACCTTAGCCTCCAGCAGGGTACACTGTGTATGTACCCTAGCCTCCAGCTGGGTACACGGTGCATGTACCTTAGCCTCCAGCAGGGTACACTGTGGGATGTACCCTAGCCTCCAGCAGGGTACACTGTGGGATGAACCTTAGCATTCAGCAGGGTACACCGTGACATGTACCCTAGCATCTCAGCAGGGTACACTGTGGGAGGTACCCTAGCCTCCAGCAGGGTACACTGTGGCATGCACCTTAGCCTCCAGCAGGGTACACTGAGGCAGGCACCCTAGCCTCCAGTAGGGTACACTGAGGCAGGCACCCTAGCCTCCAGTAGGGTACACTATGGGATGCACCCACCTTCAGTTAACAGCATAGACAGTGGAAGGGAAGAGGTGTGGTGCAGCGGCCAGGGCGACTGACACCGGACGCTGGGGATCACGGTTCGATCCCCGGCACTGGTGGCAGGTCAGTCCAGCACCATGTGACTCTGGGCAATAACTTGCTTAATCTTCCTGACGGCCCCCAGCGCCGAGATGCCTACGGGTAGCTGTGCGCTTTACAACTACTGGATTTACATTTTACAGCATGTGTGATTTGCCAGCGTTGGTACAGTTTGGTGGTGTGCAGATTATAATCAGATTGTAAGTGGTCAAATGTCTTGGTGATAGATACCCTGTCCCTCTAGGTCTAGAATATGGAATTGCCAATGTGATCCCAGTGTAGAAACCCTGTTGTAGTGGTACCTTGGCAAGATCTCACTGACCCATTGGGGAGGAGGTCTCTTCCGTCTGTGTGTCTTTCCAAGCTATCACTATCATGGCAGCTTTCCATTCCTAATTAACAAGCCCGTAGACTGTACAAGTTTAGTTCCACCCCCCTATTCCCCCCCCCCCCCCATGAAGGTAACGGACATACATCTTTTCACCCTTAGCCTATCTTATCGAATGAGGATTATGCCCAATCAGTGAGGAGCACAAACTGGAATGCCCAATGGTAATGTCAAACAAAGATGAGGGAAAGGCCCCTCACAGGCACCTCATGAGTATGGGTGAAACAATCACAGGCGTTCTTCCTTTCCGCAGAGTTTGGAGTTCACTCTCATACTTTTAAAAGAACGTCCAACACAAGGAATGCTCTATAAGATATATATATACATAAAAAACTTGGATACAGAATAAATCTCAAAAACGTTTAGCGCCTTCTACCAGAGCAAAGGGAAGTGTGCCTCACTTCATTCTGGGGCCGGTGAGTACCACACTCAGGCTGGGTTCTAAGAACTGTTGGCGAGGTCTCCAGCAAGCATGGTCCCAAACGGTCAAGCGACCCCTCCCCTGCAGTTTAGTGAGGCATATAGACAAACAATTGTAAATATCTTGCCTTAGCCACTTTCATCTCACCCCGACATAACCACCTATAGGGCAAGCCATTTCCTTTAACTCTGTATGGCTGAAAGTCACCTATCCAGCCAGTCCTAAACTTCCTCGGCTGTCATCAAGTGCCTACATTCTCCGTCAAGACTTCAGCCATGCCACAATGAGCACATCTCTAAGCCTGGCTCCAGGAGCACCATCTTTTACTTTCTCAAAGCTCTTCCTTTGCTTCTGAACAGCTCAGCTGAGATGCGGAAAGCAGTTTTTTATGCGTAGAGAACTGGGCCCACCCATTTGACCACCTGCGAGATGGCATCTGTATCTCTAATGCGGAGCTTGAAAGCTGTGATACCCATGAAAGAGGCCTTCAGCGGTGGTTGGAGCACTGTGGTTTGGTTGCCGCATTCCACCAATTAAAAATAAATAAACACCATCTTATGCTGGTGTTTTGGGTGATCCATTTGTTGATGAAGTGTTCTGCACTTGGTCCCTCTGTTGAACAGGGGCCCAACTTGTACATGTTGTCATTTCCTAATCACAACTCCTCTACCTCTTCGCACTAGTGTTCTCAGACTCGAGCTAAAGCTTTAAGAGTTGGCGCCGTGGTGATTCGAAGGACAATAGGATGAAACTGAGGATACAGAGACCATCCAGCTTCTGTTCAATGTCCGCGTCAGACTTCGAGTGTGAATCTGAGCTCGTGGACGTGTTTGTGGGTCACTGCATAGTTTTCCTATGGGTTGTTTTATTGGATGTTCGTGGGTCTCCGTTCTGTTTGTCTGTCACAGTATGTGAATATTGTCATGGCTATTTTATCTACAGGTGCTTCACTGTTGAGGTGTTAAGAAAAAGATAAAATTAAAATTAAAAAATAGTTCTAAAAATGCATACATTAATTGGCTTCAAATGCAGCACTTGGAGGTCTGAGTTTATGTAATACAACTTTGAATCTCTATGTACTGTCTTCCATATACATGTATACCCTTTCTGTGTTGTTATGTAACTGAGTTTATTCCTTTACTCCTGCTGTACAACATATAATAATAAACAAAAACCTTTGACTCTCTCAAATACACTACTGTTTCACACTATACCGCTCTCAATATATCCTCTACCTCCACTCTCCGACTCATCCCAACCTTCATTCTACTACTATGATCCCTAAACTCACCATTTCTAGACTCTTCCCTCCTCTATCACTCCTTGGCTCACCCCAAGCCTCATTTTACTACTGTAATCTCCCAAAACAACTCTCTCTAAGTTCTTCTCTCATGAATCTCCTTGACGCATCTCAAACCTCATCTTACTACTATGATCTCTCAAATAAATACTTTCTAGACTCTTCCCTCTTCTATCCCTCCATTATCCTATTCAATCAAACTACCAGCCTCGCATGTCCAACACTCAAATTAACTCATCTTTCCCTATACTAATCCACCACTAATCCTTTTTGGGTTCTGAAGTAGCGTGCTTCTTGCCGAAAAGTGCTTCTACGCCTTGTTAGGTGTAGTAAGCGCTATATAAATGCAATTGCAATTAACTGACTGACGAGGATGTGCCGTGTCCAGCAGAACTTCATGGGTGACATGTAGTTCTTTGTGCCATTGGTAACGAAGGCTGTCCTACACTGTGCCCTTCCATTATGGTATTTTCCTTAATTCCGTTCTGATCAGAGTAACTTCAACACTAACGGAGTTGACTTTGTTTTCGAGGGCAATTCTAGCCTCCTAAACTGCCGTCAAGACAACATCAGGGTGGGCTCAGGCATACACGCCGCTGCCTGGGAGGATGGGTGGGGGGGAGGGGCGGTGGAGCGCAGAGCCCCGCCCCTTTGATCCTGCATCCCTGCCGCTGGCTGCAGTCTTGCCACTGTGGGTTACCAGAGCAGATCGGTCCTTATGGAGGTTGCTCTCTGTGCCACCTCAATTTAATGACAATAGAGTCCAGTGGCCAAAACTCAAGTCCACTCAAAGGGAGGCTAGTGTCAGACTGCACAGGCATCTAGCAACGGAGGTCCTGCCGAATCAAGCAGGGTGCTGATTGGATGGATTACTAACAAAGCTTACTACGTAGTAGTGGCTGGTATTGGGTGAAAGTGGTGGGCAGTGCAGGGGTAAAAAAACAAAACAAAGAAGAACTTACCTATCCGTCGCTCTTCTGCCGACTGCTGTGCACAGGGTGAGGCTCCCAGACTCCCCCACGGCGAATCCCATCGCTTCTCTCATGCTTGTGAGAGAAGTACTGGGATTGGACTGAGCAGGCTGATTTTCCACTCCATCGGGGACTGGAGGCCTGCGCCTGCTGTTCTCTCCACCCAGCAATGCAGCTCGGGTTAGAGAGATGTCGGTGCGCACGTCAGTTTGGCCGTCCTGACACAGCCAGCCAAACCAACGTGCACTTACAGCAGTGCCCACCACTCCCCCTCTGTTTACTGTAGTGCTGGGCGGGTATGACCCCGTCCCCAAGACTCAGCTCGGAGAAGAAAAAAAATGATGATAAAACTTTTATTATCTTTTTCAATTTTTGCAGCTGCTGGTAGGAGGGGCAATACTCCTCCGCCACAGCAGAGGAGCTGCCGCTGGGCTTATGGAGGAGGACATACGGTGTCGCTCCATAAGCGGAATAGGATGTAAAAGGCAGCTCACCAAAAGGGTTAAAAAGGCAATGCTACACCTGACAGCACAAAAAAACCAACTTACAAAAAGTAACAACTGTCCTTCATTACTACTGCTCTGTTTTACGCAGCAGTCACCCAGGAGTAAAGGAAGCACAATCTTCATTGTTAATCTAGCTGTGGGTGAGAAATAAACCCTGCAACATCCCATCTCGCCTGCCATTTGGGGCAGGCATCTAATGAAGGGATGTCTAAAACAGTTTGCTATGCGTTCACACGGTTGAGGGAGATGAATCATGCTAAAAACTAGAATTATTGCATAGCAGCGGAACAAGTCGAATGTGCAACTGGAAGTACATCAAACATATTAGGCCTTGGGTGGAGTAATAAAAGTAAGAGAAAGCCAAAGAATAAAGACAGTCATATAGGTGCAGTAGTCCTCTGCTACAACTAATAGTCGACCTTGTTTTCAATAACCTTAACTTCCTTCGTTGAATGAAGGCTCCTTATTCAGCATAACACAGCGCCTCGTTCTCCTCGGTCTCTCTACTTCTCTAAAACCAATAGTAACAAATGATGGACGGTATGCGGAACGATGCAAACATTCACCGCCCAGTCAAGCTAGCCTGGCTGATGAGCTTATACCCCGAAACCAGTCCCACGATGCTTTTTTCTGGTCCAGGGGAAGACCTGGCAATGGCAATTCGGGCTGGACTGTTCCCATAGGGAGCAGGGTCAAGACTGATTTGCATATGGCAGGGTCTAAACTGAAATGGCATGGTGAGCAAAAAACCAATGGATTTAGGCCCAAATCTCTGTATTGGGGGTGAATGTTTGATATTCTTTAACATTCCACCCATCATTAGTTCTTTTTGCATTTGTCGCCCTAAGTGGGAAGGGTATGGCCAGACGTGGGTCCTGTGTTCACCATGCCATTGGAGTCAAGCTTGCCTGGCTGATGAGGGGTAATACCCCGAAACCGGTCCCAGGATCCTTGTTTCCAGTCCAGAGAGGATCTGGCCTGGCAGTTTGGGCTACACTGTTCCCATGGGGAGCACGGTCAAGACTGATTTGCATATGGCTGGGTCTAAACTGGAATGGCATGGTGTGCACAAAAAACAATGGATGTAGGCTCAGATCGCTGTACTGGGGGTGAATGTTTGACACTGTCCAACATTCAGCCATCAATTTCTCCTCCTCCAGACACTTCTCAGCGACTTCCCTCCAGTGCACATAGTCACTCCCAATGAGCCCCACTTTATGTTTTACTGAACAGATCCACTTTTTAGGCTACATCCCAAGGATGACCTCAACAGCCATTGCTTTCTTCCTAGACCAGGCTTTGTCTGGAGGTCTGAAAGACAGATGTGTGGTCATAGTGTATAAATGAAAGGAGAAGCAGCAAGAACAACTTCCAACAGATACTCACTTCGCCGCTAGGATCTTGTGATCAACGTCATCCAGAGAGGAACTGTGGGCCACGTGGAATGTCCCAAACAGGGTGTTTCTCTTCTTCTTTATCTTTTCAGCCTTTAACAAGAGATGAGAAAACAAATGATTTATCTAAAAACAAGTATCCACGCATGAGAGGACCACCCCAAACTATTGAGAAAAGAGGGTGAGGCAAAGGAGAATAAACCAAGTGATGTTCCCTTGAATGAACACCGAGATTTCATACAGCATTGCTCATAAAATGCACCGTAAGACGTTACGGTTCTCCTGAAGAGATCAATAACCTTTATGGGCAGCATTGCTAAGATCTGTACTGGACCCCAGGCCCGCCTCTCGTAAACAGCCTTTTAATGTACAGGTACTGAGCTTGTGTCATGCAGACACTAACATCTAACAGACGCAGACCACCATCCTACCTCCAATGTTCATCCACTCGGCAACACACCCCAACATTAATAATACATGATACAGGGGCAACAGGGATGAAAGAATGTAAGTGAGGCAACAAGAGAAACAACTCTGGGCGCACAATTGCAGCGAAACACGAAGGGAACTGAATATTGTTTCTGAGGAATGAATTACACTGTAGGACATTGGCCCAGCAATCAGACTCTACACAAACTCACAGAAGTATGAACTGAGTTCCACATATTTACGGGGCAAGGATTGGTAAAACTGCACTGCTTTGCACGTTTTGTCTGCTTGGCCCCATGTTTTTAAAACAGTTAACGCGATAATCCGCCGCTGTTCTGGTGGTGCGCTGTGTTTTTATTTAGTGGAAGGTCTAGTACCTCTGAAAGCTGCAGGGATGCTGGGCAGCCAGGCTCCCGAATAGTTCACCTGTAAACTCTACTCTTTCAACTCTACTCTATTCTATTCTAAGAAGCACTTACAGAGCGCATAGCTGCCAGCAGGTATCCTGGCTCTGATACTGCGACACAGAGGGACTTAGGGGGAACTATCCTGGAAGAGCCAAGTCTTCACTAGTTTCTGACCATAGCTGGATTTTTACAGCAAATTTCAAAACACTCTAAAGCTGCCTAGTAATGGCTCTGCATTAAGATGGATCCCTATAGAAAGAGAATGATAGTAAACGTCTCCTAAAGTATGTCTAGCAGGTGTGAGTGGAAGTCCTAGCTGCGGGTCATCATATTTTTGAAGAGAGAGGTGTCCATCTGCCCTGGAATCTATCTTCACCCGTTAATGAGTGCATGAAGTGATTTGTAAATGGATTCCTATGGGAAAGAGCCCATCAACGATGCACCGGCGGACTCTTCTGCTATAGAACCAGGTCTGGAATCTCCTGGACGAGGTCACTGGCTTGCTCCTAGGAAAATGCAACAAAAGACTGCTTTCCAACAGATGCCTTTTTGTAAACTTTTTCTCCTACAACAATGCAATGAAAAATGTCACAATATAGTTGATGTGCTTTTCTGAACACACCAGGCACAAGCTTGTAGCTCTTTGTGCATTCAGTGTACAAGTTTGGTTTCACTGGAGTTGGATAATTAGGGACAAAATTGAAGAATAACTCTCCGACACGCATGAAAATCAAGCATCTGGATGGATTCCCAGAACCGTCTTAGCTGTATGACAAACATTAAATGGCTGATAATCTGATGGAAAGGAAACATTCCCTTACACTGCAAGCATGTTTTTTGGCCTGCAGGGCAACAGATTCACATGCTGCTGCCATCTAGTGTTGGATGCTTGCAACTTCTTAGAAAAAGCTTTTAAGTCAAGAGATGCGATTTGCTTCCTCACTTAGTCCACAATGCACACGAGCACCAACTCTGTTAGATTGGTTTTTGCACAGCGGGTGAGACTGTATATGGAGTGTGATGCACCATGCGTATTGTGCAGTGTGGGCTCTGTATACATTTTTTTTTTTAAAGAGATCAGCAACCAATACTCTTCGCTTTCTGGTGGCAAGTGTGAATACACCCGTCTATTCACCTTGCTATACCTGCCTTAGAAAGGGGATGGCCTGTGTACAGTTTGTGAAGTCTACAAAGTTCTTCGGAGCAGTGAAAATGCCTGGCCCTGTTCATATGGTACGCAAGAGCTCTTTTTACATCTAGTGTGTCCCCGCTACTGAACCTGGTTGTGGAAAGAAGAACAGGAGCTCTATAGAATATGGTGCGGACACTGGGACTGGTTCTGAGAACAACCTTATCCTTATAGCCCTGAATCGATAGCTCATACATGGGGAGTGTTTGCTGCTCACTAATGCGCCTTCGCAATATTATGGTAACGAAGAAGGCCACCACCCTGGAAAGGAACAGTAAAGGACATGAGTGTAAAAGGTTGAAGTCTGAAAGCAGTGCCTTACACAGAGGAGACTCCGAAAGGCTTCTGTAAATACCCCATCTCTGGGATACTCTTCTGGCGGAGCTGTGCCATGCTCTGCATGCCCACGAGCAGCCCCCTTAGCCCACAACACTTGCTGCTTCCCCGTTGAACAGCAGCCCCGGCCAGTGACTGCAACCCATAGGGGATACCCCAGCTCAAACCTGCGGCCTCGCAACTACACTTATCTATGCTTGGTTGTCGCATCGCTCCTCCAGATACACATGGTGGATGCGGGCCTGTTACACCTATTGTAGTTACAGACAGTTTCGTCTTTTTGTGGATCAGTCAATCTTATGCTTCGCCTACATCTAGGTGCCCCTGTTCACACATCCTAGAGAACAGCGGTCATGATCTCGATGTCAAAGCTGCTCTATTGTTAATACAGATGCACTGCGCGGGGGTACCGTAAACTGCCTGCTGTGTTCAGAATGTGCAAAGTGCATCATCAGCTCTTAACAGTATTTGGAAATGCCAAATGTCAATAAAAAATATATATATATATACTTTTTTTAAAATTAGTGTAAAGGTTTGAAAAGTGGCCAGGTGAACCCTAGGAAGATAGGGGAGTATAAGTAAGGGTTAATACCGTGGCTCACCCTGTCGAAGCAATTCACCAATTAGTTCTCTCACAAAAACATCCAATTGTGTAGGAATCCTGTAGGCAAAAATAATAAAAGGGCATTACTTCGCCCGCCTCAAAGGGCGTTTCCAAGGTGACTACAGACTAGTGCTGACCAATCACCAGGAGGAGCTCCGTGCTCTGTTTGGAGCTGGACCAGCACTTGGGCAGGACCTTCAATGCCCGCAACAAATCTTCTTCTGGGAAGCGTTTTGTATGAAGAATCGGCGCTTAATTTGAGCGGGGGGGGGGGGGGGGAGGGGGTCACTGGCACTCATTTCAGGCGACCAGCACTTATATTTCCCCAGAGCAGGAGATGGAAAACGGAAAAAGGGGAAAGAAGGATGAAGAAAAGACAGAAATCCCGTCTCAAAAGGAGAAAGCTGGAGCCTGCAAGAGTGAGCTAAAGGGGCCGGGAGTATCCGGAAGTGGATTAAAAAGGTAATAGGTGGTTTGAAGACTACGATCCCTTAGTAATCAGCACGCTGACGTTCAAGACCACCTGCGTCTGAGCACAGCTTTGCACGTCGGCACTCATTCTATTACAAAAGAAGCAGTGGGAACAATATTGACCGAAGAGCCACTTACTCTCTCTCAGGCAAAAATTAATTTGAATTTCTCCCTTGGGAACATGTCTTGTTTTCCTCCTCCATTTACAAGACAAAGTGGGCTGTCATCTATTCCCATCACAGTGCATTATAACTGCAAAGATCTCCGCAAATACCCTATTAGTTCCTCAACATGGGAAATGCCGAATCTGCTCATTCAGAGTTTGCAAAATCAACTCACAACTCCCCTCTCACAGGGAGTACCGAAAAGAGAAAGTAAATGAGGAGAGTCCTGGCTGTATGAGGACCATTAAATATTGTACAATAATCAAACCGGGCACGGTCATTACTGGCTGGGCTGGGGAGGTTTAAATGCTAGCATGTAAAGACGATGCAGCACTCAAACATAGGCAGTTCTGCAGTCCTGGGTGTAAACAGCCTTTAGGGTCACAGCTTTCTCAGAGAAAAACAGTGAAAAGTTAAGGAAAATAGAATACAATTCAGATAGTATTTTAAGGCACGAAAAGAAAGATTTCTTCCAGTTTTCATTCATCAAATGTCCTTCATGCAGTGGTTTTGCTGCAGTAGTTTCTTTGGAGGACACCAAGGTCCAGCATAGCACTACTACACCACACCATCGCATGAAAGCCGTGGAATGACCACTGACCCCTGTGCACCAAGGACCCCTCTGACCGTGCGGCGAGTCCATACCCCCTCTTTGGCGATGAGCAGTTGCTTCTCTGCGTTCTGCTTCTTCACGTTGTAGTACTGCACCTCCACCTCATGGGTCAGCTGCAGCCACTTCTGCAAGGACTCGGGGGGCGACCAGTTACTGTGGGACTCTAGCTCCTTCTCCGCGTTCTTCAGCGCCATGCGCACCTGCAAAGAGGTCAAAAGACAAACATGAGCTGGTACACTCTCACCTGTGGTCAGCACAGTGGCAACAACAGTGGGGGCATCGTTGACTTGGACAGGAGTGCGACAATTAAGGTACGTGCCAGTGGCTGAGGACAACATGGGGTGTTAGCCCCAAAGCCCGCGACTGTTGGCCCAAGGTAAATAAAGGTTCAGGGCACCCATAAGAGAGGCCCTTCTGCTGCCGAACTGCTGAATCTGTGTGTAAGGAAGATAGACTTCTGAGATAAGCTTCAAAGCGAGTCCTCTTATTCAGACTATCCCATCCACAACAAGTAGCGTCCAAGGCCAACATCCACTGTCCTAAGAGAATCCCACACCCTATTTGGCTCTGAAGTCCTACGACATTCTATATTCCCATTTCCATAACTCAACACCGCTTGTCAATCCAGAAACAAGCATTGAACCATCCAGCAACCCAGGATAACGCGCTTTGCTAAAAACCATGCACCTGAGAATGGTGCGAGAATCCGCCCACTTATACAGAGAACGCACTGGGAGGAGACCCCAAGAATAAAGGCCGCAAATCACTTTCCAACTGAAACGAACACCACGAATCAGCAGGTGGAGACATAGATTTATCTGCAAACCAGGGAAGGGCATTTGCTGCAGACTCTCAACGTTGTGTCCTGGAAGGTGACAACACAACAGTGTTTTCAAACTCTTGGGTAAGTAAAGTAATACATTGTGAGGCGGCCACAAAGGTCAGATTTGAGATCTAGCAGTGATTAGAAAAACGTCACAATTTAAGCCTGTTTTAATCCTTGTACGTACACGTGTAACGGACGAGAAAACTATTGTTTAAGCGCCCAAATATAAATAATCAGCAACTGCTTTGCAAACTGAGCTGCCTCTCTCTTGGAACTGCTCCTGGCGAGGAGAGGCTGATGGCTGCAGCCAGATTCACTGACATCAACAGCTGCTCCTAGAAGCCAAAAGCGACGCTGGTACAGCCACTCACTTCAACCCACGTAGGATATTAAAGAAAAGAGACAAATCCCCTTGACAGTTCCATAGCCTAGATATCTTTCACCCTAGAAACATCACACACGTGCTGCCACCAAGACTTGCAATGATCTTCCAGTCACCCCAAATGCACAAATCTCTTCTGTGTGCTTCACAAACGCTTAGGAACCTTTCTTTAAAATATATTTTGATATTAATGTTTCTATAAGTGCAATTCTATGTCGTTTACTCTGTGCTATTAGAATAATTGCTATATTTTATCTCGGATACACTGTACAGAGCACAAAAGCCTTTTATGTTCATTTCATGCCTTAAAAACTACTTACAGGTTACACACATCCCTCTGATGGAAGCCACATCTAGTGAGATAAAGTGACAGATTGCTGAACTTGCTGTCATTTCCAAAGAACATTTGATAGGTCTATCAACAGTCAGCAGGAGGCCTCGATCAATATGTGACCCAGTTATAGGAATACTCCCTCTGGAGCCAGAGTACTCTGATAATCAGTCTCCAGACCACCGTCCCAAACTCGCCCCATACAGACCGGCCTCAGCCTTTTCCACACAGCATGTCCAGTGGGTCAATTCATGTCAGAGCCATCTAGAATCAACAGAGCCTCCAAGTGAAGTAGACCAAGCGGTGCAGGGGACATTTTTCATGCTCCACTTGAATCTTATAAAAGGGGTTGTCCACAGAGACAGCCGACAGCAGACAGCAGACTTTCTAGAAGAGAAAGCAACTTCTGGAAGGACACCACCTCCCAACCGAACACACTTGATGTGTTGCCTGTTGTTTTAAGTGAGGTGTAGGTGCGGCACCAAACACAGAACCATATTCCAACGTGAACCCTGCACAGCGCTCTGCGCCTTTTACAAAAGGTACATGCTATGAAAATATGAACCATACAAATGCATTGTCCTGGTACATTACACAGGTCCTGACTGGAATTAGGTGCCAAGTATGGACCCTGAGGCACTTGTTGCGAGATTAGACACTAATCAGACAATCTCTTGGAGAGCGAGCACCAGCATTGCAGAGGAGAACACCGTGTCTATGGTCTCACATTATCAGAGCCACTGAAAATGTCTAAGCAAGGGTTTAACAGCATTCAAAGATGACCCAACCTCAAAATCTCTTAATTGGAAACAGACCAAAAAAGAAAGGTTCTGCTCCTATGAAGCCCCAGGCTGCTTAAGACTCCATGAAAGGCATGACCTAATCAGCTCATTCAGATACATAAACCATGACCAAGGAAGGTCTGTGCGGAAAGGCTAAACGTTTGGATCCTGGGCATGAAACTGTACCCACTTCTTTGAGAGCCAAGGAAATTTGCCACAAGACTTATGTAAATACATGTGAGCGTCTGTATTCTTCAAGCCAAAAGGGCAAAGCCGTCTGCCAGGAGGAAAGAAGAGAGGGTGGCTGAAACATGAATGCCTCTACAATGCGGTCCCAAAAACAAACAAGTCTTAACCACGTATGCCTTAACATCGAATTTCGTGGTAACAGCACGTTTGCTAAAGGGATATGCGTGTTAAATTACCACTACCCGACCTCTCCTCTCCCAAGCCCTAAAATCCTATACCCGCTACCTCGGCCCCCCCCCACCCCTAAGCCCTAAAACAGACTCCGCTCTGCCCTTAAAACTACCTCTTACCCTCTCCCGCCCCGAGGCCCAAAACCTAACCCCTATGTAAAACTACCCCGACCCCAGCCCCCCCATCCTGACCCCTAAAACTTAGCCCCACCCTTAAACCAACCCCAACTCCTTCCCCCCTGCCCAGGGGCTTAAAGCACTGCCCCCGTTAAAAAAAAACTACCCTGACCACCCCCGCCGCCCTGAGCCCTTAAACCACCCCCCCCCCCCGAAACCCAGCCCCACTTACCTGTCCACGTCCTGAGCTTCCTATTCAGACGGTTCCTGTTCCTCTCCCTGCCCATCCGGACACTAGACTGCTATCTGCCTTAACCACGCATATGCGTGGTTAAGGCAGATGCATGGTTCAGGTAAGCGTTGTTACGCTTGCAAGGAAACGGCATGCATGGCTCAATCCGCGTTGTAAAGACCGTTTCCCAGATGAGAGCACTCAAAGCTTACGGCAGTATCTATACATTAGTCAAAAGACATAAAACCACTTTCCTTCCTGTGACAAGGAACATGCACTTTATTCAGTTGATAAACTCAGCTACCCTCACTGAAAAACACGCTCTCATTTAAGAGCTGAAGAGAATCTGAGCCTAGAATGAGTCGCAACCAAGGGGCAGGTCTACAACTTACCAATGAATCCAGAAATTTGTACCTAGGCGAGGTATTTAAGAGACGGTGATGCCCATGGTTCTTGCAGAGATGAGCTTTGCACAGACTACGTACAGAGAAGTTCATAAACCGGTGCGATGAAATCTGCGTATAGTACGATGCCCTGGGTGGGCTCGATAGGAATACAGCGTTTATGTTGACATATATTCACGCCAGAAGTTTCAGTGTAAGGAACTATGAAGGAATCTGGAGATTAAGAGTCTGTTCGCAAACAAGACCGTCAGACCCAAGGGACATGTTCATGTTCATGACTTAAACTGGTCGACAAGAAATAGTCCAGCACTTTATTCAGATCTCCGAGACCCTCCAGCATTTTTCTTGCAATCTTTTCTTAATCCTGAAATCTGTTGCCTGGTGTGAACTTTGCCTCGCATGTTTCTTTGAGAGCAGAAACTTTCTGCCTCGCTCACATACCACCCGCCTAAGAGAGCTCGCCCAGGACTTGGAGCGCTGACCATAAAGAGTTTTCCAGGGCCTGGGGTGGCACCCACCACTCAATGATACCAAGAAAGCTTACTTTGTTGCAGTCTCAGATGAACACCTAGGACATAATAGATGACAGGAGTTCATGTGTTCCCTGGGCTTGAACCCACACAAGCTGAATGTAAATGGACTGCAAAGTTTAAGGAAAACCAGAGAAAAGAACTCCATAAAAACACTATGATATTTGTTGGGGAGCGGGGAACAGGAAGGAGCAGGAACATTTTGATAGTGCTTTATGAAGAGGTTCAGATCTGAACGACGCCTTCCTTAACCACAGAGGTGGGCAACCTTTAAAGCACCTGACAGATTGTTGACCGCACTGACTATGCAGCTTGGTGGAAAGTTACCAAGCTCTTTGCCTCAAATGCAGCTTGGTGGATGATCAATACATACCCTGACATATGTTAAATCCAAGAGGTCTGTATTCTACACCCGAATGACCTGTGTACTCAGTGTTATTGAAACGAATGACCCGCAATACTGTTTTGACATCATACACCGCTGACATTCGTTCTTCCAAGAGCTTTGTATTCAAGATCCCCCAATGACTTGTATACTCAGAGTGATGCAATGATCAAGCCACAGTACTTGAGTGGGAAGCCACAGTAATACCCTGACATCAGTTTATCCAAGAGATCTGCATTCTAGACCATAATGGCCTGTATGCTCAGTCTTGCTGAAATGAATGAGCTGCAGTACTGGCAGGACTGAGTAAACCCCTTGACGTAGACTATTCCAGGGGGTTAGCATTCTAGCCCTTTAACGGTCCGCGTTATTGAAATGAACGAGCCACAATACTCACTGGACTGCGAGTACACGCATCAATGCCCATTCAACCAACCTGCACTCTGGACCACAGCGCCCAGTGGACTCCGTATTTTGTGTGAGCCAGCCCATGACATGGACCGTGCTCCAGCTCTCTCTTGCCACACAAGCAACAGGTTGGATGTCCAACATCAGGGCGTGAGAAACGTCCAGCCATGTGTCCGTGAGCCTGAAGCGGTCTCCAGCAGAAGCCAGGATCTTGGCCTGGAAGAGGGATCCTTTGAAGTCATCACTCAGGACAAGGCTTGCAAAGAGCGGCTTCCGCTTCCCAAGAGGGTTGGTGCTGTCTGGGCAGGCGGCGCTCCGAGCTATGCCATGTGGGTAACGAGCCTGGTTTGCCTCCAGCACTCGTTAGCTTCCCTGAGAGTCTGCAGCAGGCTGGGCACCTGGCCTGCGTCTCAGCAGCTATCCCTGTGGCTGCTGACAGCAGTGCCTCGCACTCTCTGTATCTCCTGCCAGTCCCTTTCATATCTACAGTGCAGCGGATCAGCAGAGTGCGCCACTCCTGGCTTCACACTCTCAAGGGTTCACACTCCTCTCACACCCTGGGTGCTTCAGGGGCGGAAACAAATCAGGAATCTTGGCAAGGCCTCTACAGCGAGGCAAACTGCACAACCCGAAGGCAGCAATGCGCCTCTCTCAACCCTCCGGATAGGGCTCGGCACATTTCTACATCACATACAAAATCTTTCAGAGTACACAATATTCACCCATCATTTTGGCTGCATATAGGTTTTTTTCTTGCACGACGAAATTTTCAACAGAAAACAGCTAATCTTAAAGCGGCCTGTGACGTAAGCTTCTCTGCTCGCCTCCCTCCAGTCTCTATACTGCTGCAGGTATGGTGTGTTGAACTGGACCCTATAATGCACATGATGCCTCTCCTAAGGAACTGGACAATACCCTCCCCACTGCAGACCATACCTTCTCCCCACTCCAGACCGGTACCCTCTCCCCACTCCAGACCCGTACCCTCTCCCCACTCCAGACCCGTAGCCTCTCCCCACTCCAGACCCGTAGCCTCTCCCCACTCCAGACCCGTAGCCTCTCCCCACTCCAGACCCGTAGCCTCTCCCCACTCCAGACCCGTAGCCTCTCCCCACTCCAGACCGATACCCTCTCCCCACTCCAGACCGGTACCCTCTCCCCACTCCAGACCAGTACCCTCTCCCCGGTCCCCTCTCCCCACTCCAGACCGGTACCCTCTCCCCACTCCAGACCGGTACCCTCTCCCCACTCCAGACCGGTACCCTCTCCCCGGTACCCTCTCCCCACTCCAGACTGGTACCCTCTCCCCACTCCAGACCATAGCCTCTCCCCACTCCAGACCGTAGCCTCTCCCCACTCCAGACCGTAGCCTCTCCCCACTCCAGACCGTAGCCTCTCCCCACTCCAGACCGTAGCCTCTCCCCACTCCAGACCGTAGCCTCTCCCCACTCCAGACCGTAGCCTCTCCCCACTCCAGACCGGTACCCTCTTCCCACTCCAGACCGGTACCCTCTCCCCACTCCAGACCGGTACCCTCTCCCCACTCCAGACCGTACCCTCTCCCCACTCCAGACCGGTACCCTCTCCCCACTCCAGACCGTACCCTCTCCCCACTCCAGACCGTACCCTCTCCCCACTCCAGACCGTACCCTCTCCCCACTCCAGACCGGTACCCTCTCCCCACTCCAGACCGTACCCTCTCCCCACTCCAGACCGGTACCCTCTCCCCACTCCAGACCCGTAGCCTCTCCCCACTCCAGACCGTACCCTCTCCCCACTCCAGACCGGTACCCTCTCCCTACTGCAGACCGTAGCCTCTCCCCACTCCAGACCGGTACCCTTTCCCTACTGCAGATTGTACTTTCGCTTATAGGCCACACTACACAAACAATGGCTACCTATATTCACACTGAAAATAAATGCCAATACTTACAGATCTTGAAAAAACTGGAGCACACACATGGAATGGATTCCTTGAAAGCTCAAGACCAATGCAATAACAACTGAGTAAACTCTCACCTTGGGCTCCAGAGTAGTGGGCTACTCCCCGCAATGAGCTTCAACACCTCATCAGGGGAAGTAAGTGCTATATATATATACAAATAAGCTGAATCTTTGCCCTGACAATGGCATTCACAGCAGGGAAGGAGACACTGAGGAGAGTTGTCTGGTAACATGGCCATTGACATGTCCGTCTACGAAGGTAAAGTAGTGTGTGCTGTCCATTACTGGAAAACGACAAAGAACTATCGCAGAGAGTACATCTAGGTCTTTTAAAACTACTACCAGAATAACTCTGTGCCCCAAGATGCGGGAACACAATTACAGTAGGTCTGGTGTATTGCAGTGGAACACAAAGCTTTGGAGTTGGTCAATGAATAGAAAGTTATCTACAACAATACCTTTCAAGACAAAGATAAGAGATAGAAATGCAACAAATATCAAATGTATTTGTCCCTTGTGCAAAAAAAACTTTCTTTGAAGGCTATTCAACCTTCGAAGAAAGTTTTTTTGCACAAGGGGAAAAAATAAAGATGCGGAGGGGTAAGTAACAGTGGAAAGGACACAAGGGTGGAGGGAGCAGTGGAGGGCACAACAACGGAAGACCAGGGGAGGGAGAAGCACAAGATGAGCTGGGACAACAGGGAGAGTGTGGAGAGATTTCAGTGGGGAAGCAACGCACGAGAGAGAGGACAAGAAAACACATGCGCTTACAGTGAATGCTGAAGAAAAAAAAAAGAAAACAGTAGTTCTATGAATATAAGCAGCGAAAGGATACAGCCCATCCAACTGGAAGAATGATTTTTTTTAAAGCTAAGCTCTATGGGATGAACACACACAAGAAGAGGAAGGAAAGCCATTGAATAAGAGACGAATGAGACGGACAAGGAAGCCAACCAGCGGTAAGCCATAGATTGACCCACAGCTCACTAAGCACTGGTAATGTTCACAAAAGGTCATTGGCAACAGTCACTAAAAGATGTCTGTCGGAGAGACCTAGAACCTACTAGCGCTATGTTTTTATCTGCTCAGTGGGAGCTGGTTAGAATGTGAACTGCAAGGACAGCAACTTTCAGAAACGAGTTGGACCAGGAAGCATTTTTAAATGTCTGGGCAGCTGCTAGGCTGAAAAGACCAATGAACAAACCGGCAAAGCGGTGATATAACCAGCACATCCCACGCTTATTATGGAAATAAATGACCACTTCTAGAGCCAAAAGTGTTCCGTTAATTCTTTGTGGGTGTGTCTCCCCGGAAACAATTTTTTTTTCTCACCATTTGTACAGTAGAACACTATTCTCTAATCTAATATTCAGTAGAGATCATTCACATACAGTCGCTCTAACATTAGCAACCTTTATTGTAACAAAATATAAAACTAAAACAAATGCTGGTCACAATGATGAAGCATTAGTGTAAAATAAAAAGGTTGATTTTAAACTACAAGTATGAAGAAAAAAAATTTCTCCTGCAACAGGAAATTGTAATCTCCGTGAAGATGCTAAAAAAACAAACCGTGACGGTTGGCAGCGGATCACGGTGGCCTCTAATGAATGTTCGAGAAAACATGCCAGCCATTATATCCAGCATTACATTTCTTGGAAATCCTTTAGAAGGAAATTAAAAAGGGATTATCAGTTCTCATTTTTATTGTGGCCCTTCCTGCAATGTCAACGAGATTCAGGAGATGAGATTGTGGCCAAAGAGAAAGAGGCATGAGGCATTGCATATTGACGGAGCCGCGCATAAACACAAAAGAAATACTTAGCAGCCAATGGACACCGCCGTGGCTGGTTGGAGATTTAAAAAAAATTATAGAATCTGTATGTCCAACTCGGAGAGAGTGAGCTAGCAGTAGTAGACGTTACTAAGACTTCTGTCTAATAATTCTTCTGACCAGTGTGCAACAGCAACACAGCAACTGACGACAAAGAGCCACCGTGCGACCACCTAACTGGTTTACGTGCCAATCCATATAATGCCGGCGTCTGGCCTGTGGGGGTTTTAAATGCTGAGACTTTACAGCTGCACTGGTTGATTTCCTCAACAATTTGCGCTCTAATGTATGTAGTGTTGTTTACATGTTAACGGCTTCTAGGATTCATGTTCAGCAGTAGAGCTGTATTCTTTCCTACTGCTAATAAGGAAGAGAAACACTTACATGCAATGCATGGACCGAGCAAACCTGAAATACATAAATGCATTTCACTTGCAACCATAAGCCTATAAAATTACAATTATAACTCATGAAATAAAGTGGGTTGTTCCTGCGATGGCCATGCCCCTTTCTGAGCAACAGCCAATCTTTGTGCGTGGTAAATCCAGAATTGCACGTTGTGTCCACAGTTCTTAGACTCTGCAAGGGACACAGAGCACTTGAAGGGGCCAAAGCCCTTATTGTGGAGGCTGAGCTTTTTAGTTCCAAGCGAGGGTGGGAAAGCCTCAATAAAAAGGATCGTCTGCAGTTTCTTCTTAAAAAGTGTAAATTGTTGGCGATGTCCAAGACCCAGGCTACAGTACTGCTCACTCAGTGTCCCGTGCTCCTTGTGGTCCAAAACTCTGTCTTGGTAATCTCTCCAGTAACTCCTTCACCAAAGCTCAGTCAACCAATGAACATACATGATCATAGACTGTCACCCATGGTACTGACCACACACCTTTTAGGAGTCTCCTTCAATGCCTAAGTACAGGAAGAGTAACAATACACAGGAGTATAACCCGTTAACCCAGGAGAGACCGGGCGCAATGTACAACAAAAAACAATGTCTCAACTGGAGAATATTTTGGAGGGGGAACCAATTTTGACCAAGTGAGATAAATCACATAAGAACCAAGGGGCAAGAAGGGAGACCACAGTATAGGTAGAGTAAAAAAGGTATTTATACAATTGTGCAAGTAGTTAGGGAAGCACTACAATACATTCACTTGTAAAATGACCTAAGCACACAACGTAACCAACTGAACGTGCTGGTGAATAGTGAGCGACGCAGTGATACAGAAGTATGAAAAACAGCATGAACGGAGCAAATGAAAAAAGGGGTACAAGGGTCAACAAACAAGATAAATATATACAGTAAAGTACAAGAAATTATTTGGGATGTTTTAGTTGACCACAGGGAGGCCTTAGTTCTAGGCTGTGTCGTCGACGGCGTTTCGACCTGGATGATTTCAGGTCATCATCAGGACTGAGGTCATAGATTAAAGAGTAATGCTTCTGATGCAAATCATGCAGGACACGAGTAATAAAGTTGTTGAAGGGACACTGTGTGACTCAAGATTCAGGATCCAAGAGGGACAGAACGAAGGATGATCGTCCGACCTGAGCGCGGGGAGGATCGGTGGGGCACAAGGGCGGTTGCTTGTAAGGGTAGTCGTGTTCTCAATAGAAGGATGGTAGGACCAAGGTCGAGCAGAGTGGCCAATTTTGTTTAAAAATTCAAACCGACTGGTCCACGACGAGGGAGTGAAACTTGTTAGGGTAGTCCTATTTTCAATTGAAGGATGGTAGGGCCCATGTCGAGCAGAATGGCCAATATTGTTAAGAAGTCCAAACCGAGAGTCGGTTTGGACTTCTTAACAATATTGGCCATTCTGCTCGACATGGGCCCTACCATCCTTCAATTGAAAATAGGACTACCCTAACAAGTTTCACTCCCTCGTCGTGGACCAGTCGGGTTTGAATTTTTAAACAAAATTGGCCACTCTGCTCGACCTTGGTCCTACCATCCTTCTATTGAGAACACGACTACCCTTACAAGCAACCGCCCTTGTGCCCCACCGATCCTTCCCGCGCTCAGGTCGGACGATCATCCTTCGTTCTGTCCCTCTTGGATCCTGAATCTTGAGTCACACAGTGTCCCTTCAACAACTTTATTACTCGTGTCCTGCATGATTTGCATCAGAAGCATTACTCTTTAATCTATGACCTCAGTCCTGATGATGACCTGAAATCATCCAGGTCGAAACGCCGTCGACGACACAGCCTAGAACTAAGGCCTCCCTGTGGTCAACTAAAACATCCCAAATAATTTCTTGTACTTTACTGTATATATTTATCTTGTTTGTTGACCCTTGTACCCCTTTTTTCATTTGCTCCGTTCATGCTGTTTTTCACACTTCTGTATCACTGCGTCGCTCACTATTCACCAGCACGTTCAGTTGGTTACGTTGTGTGCTTAGGTCATTTTACAAGTGAATGTATTGTAGTGCTTCCCTAACTACTTGCACAATTGTATAAATACCTTTTTTACTCTACCTATACTGTGGTCTCCCTTCTTGCCCCTTGGTTCTTATGTGATTTATCTTACTTGGTCAAAATTGGTTCCCCCTCCAAAATATTCTCCAGTTGAGACATTGTTTTTTGTTGTAAGTACAGGAAGAGCTTCACATCACATAAACCTGGGTGTGCCCAAGGGACCAACAGATGACAATCAAAGGGGAGATATCACAAGAAATCTCAAATAATCGTCTAGCAGATTGAGACTACGCATAGTGTAAAATAAGTGGAAAGAGAGATATTATTAAATACCTCAACGACATGGCAACCTTTCCATGTTTGGAATTTTTATTAGTTGAGGACACAGACACCGCGCTGTCAAGAGATTATTACACGATGATGACCTGCCTAAGAAAAAGAAAGGAAGAGAGACTGTCTTTTCAGCTGGTAGCGCGGTGTACTTTCATGGCTTTACCTGGTCCAGCTCTTGCTCCGCGTACTTCTGCCGACTCAGCTCATTTTCAGTCCCTTCACGTAGCTCTCGCAGTCGCTGCGCCTCCTGCTTCGCCATGCTGATCTCGTCCTGCAGCTTCTTCTCCAGGTGCACCTTCTCCACTTCCACGGTGCGGTGCTCCTCCTGGGCCTTCTGCAGCCTGAAAGAAACAATATCATTAACCAAGGAAATCACCTTAGAGTCATTGGACAACCCAAAAGGGGTCACCCTGACGAGCCGGGGTAACCCTGACGAGCCGGGGCTCCAAAGTCACTCAGCACATATGGGGTGGGCAAGCATTCAGGGCTCTTGATGCTCTTATAGCTTTAATGGAAAGGCGACCTCTAAAATGATATCTCCATGCACAAGTGAAATGGAGACGCGCCGAAACTGAGATTCTATCCTGCAAGTCATGCGTATTGTGAGACTGATAGTTTCATTCAACAAACCTATTTTAATTAGAGTGAGATAATCTGTGCTATAGTGTACTGGGGAATTAAATGTGGATAATATGTATTGATACCTTATTTCGGCGAAATAAACTATTTATTTGCTAGTTTTCGTGACCCAAGGTCAGACTTTTGATTGCAAAAGCTTGCAAGTATTTGATTGAAGTCGAACAAAAGCAATCAGTAGTTACTAACTTTGAAGAACTGCTTTTCTCTAACAAATTGCACAAGGTCTGGTGAAGTAAAGTAGAAAAATATTTTTAAAATGCTGCCACATATTATATGTTTGCCATAAAGGTGAAACAGCGCTCTTTCCGGATACTAATATATCTTGGTTTCTTACAGACGAGAAACTCCTTCAAAATCTAAAAACCTACAGATCACAGCATTGTCTTCCTCATAACCTTTGCACCAGTGTAAATACAGTATTTGAGGTCTGAAGGTGGCGTAATATTTATGAATCTGATATCTTCTATTTAATCTTCTTCACAGTTCTTAAAACAACGCAGGACTACTTATATTCTGATAAATCTTAATATACTTTCAGAAAAATGTGAGCCAATTGTATAAGAAACGGAGAGGAAGCCAAAACATGTTCCGCAACTCTCTGGTTGCTTCGTCGGGGCCAATAAACTACCTAAATCTTTGTATATGATCAGTGTCCACAGGACTTCAGTCCAAATGATTTGAGACAGCAGTTGACATCATAAGCAGTGAAGCTTCACATCATCAATAAGAGGAAATGTAACTCGCAGGTGCAACAGTAAGGTCGAACAGTATCGTCGCACTCAATTCCGGTGAGGCTGTCGTATCAGGCGTGACAGTGAGCCGAGACTTATCATGCCGAGCTAAAAACACATGGACTGTGTACACACTGTTGCACCCGAGTTAAATTGCCTCCTTACTGTTTCTTATAAAATTGGCTCACATTTTGGAATATAGAATATTAAGAATGATCAGAATAAGAAGTAGCCCTGATTTACCAGTTCTGAAGATTGAATAGATGGTATAGAGGCTTCCCTAATGGGTTATCTAGGACACCCGCTTCATAAGCCATAATGGCAGTTCATCTCGAGGCAGTTTGGCATCAGGTGCGGCCTGGGGAAGCCAGGCTCACGCCTCAGTATGCTTCCTCTTCTGCTAGGAAAATTACCCTGTGAACATGGCGGAGTGAATAGTTATTACGTCTATGGGGAAATAGCAGGTCTGTTAACATCTTTGCAAACGGTTTATATGCTCAGGAGGAATCATATGACCTGTACAAATACAACTTACATAATTAAAAACTAATTACAAAACTGGGACGAGGGCTTTCAAGATTCCTCAAACATGATCTCTTAATAATTTACAGCTGCTAATTAAGTCATTGACGTGAACTTCAAGTCAGCGGAAACATTTTAACTATCACAATTACTTAATCCGACCAGTGTGTGACCTAGTTTAGGAAGACTGTTCCCATACAGCACAAAAAGACCAATTTTCAGAAATTCAACACAGAAAAAAGAAGCAATGAGAAGATGCCGTCAACAAATGTCCCTCATAACTAAGAGACAACTCTACGGAGCTGAATTCATCAGATGGGTCAGTAGTTCCACTCAAAGGTTTTTAATTCTTGTATTTATTTTTTTATTCCACCATCGGTTTAAGTACATCAATACAAACACATCCGTAAATAATAAAACATTCTTAAACAAGGAAAGGGAAAAAAGAAACCCATTAAAAAAAACAGATCCTAAGAACGTACAAAAATGCGCAATACAGTACCATTATGTCTAGGTTACAGAATATACCAATGCTGTAAAAAAGAAAAAAAAAAAGGTTACTCCAATATGTTTAAAGCACTGGCTTATATCTGGAGTGCACTCATTTTGATTTTCCAATCTATTACAGGGGCCCAGAGAAGTTTCCATAATTTCCTAGCCTTCCACCCTTTCTTCTCATACAGACCCTTTTCAAAATTGGACATAGCTAAGTGTCGTGTTAGCCATTGTTGAAATGTGTGTGGGGTGGGGGGAGGGTGGGGGGTTAGGGTCCACCCATGCAGAAGACACACAAATTCTAGCCACCGACATGTCAAGAAATACAAATTCCCGGTGAGCTACCAGCGCTCCGTTTCTAGCCACACCTAAAACCATCAGCTCGGCAGACAGTTTTATTTGGATCCTCAAGGGTTTGCCCCATAAAATCCTCTATAGCTCTCTTGAGAGGTTCCAAGGCAGGGCAAGAGGCAAGCATATGAACTATATCTGCCTCGTCACTTTGGCAGCGGCGACAAAGAATACCCTCAGTCCCACCCCATTGAGCTATCTTAGCAGGGGTGTAATAAAGCAAAAAAAAACGTTTTTAAATCTTGTGCTGGGAAGCTCACTACTCTTAAAACAGTGCAGCCAAGCTTAAGCGATGCATTAAACTTACCCCCTTCAATGTTCAACTTCCGCTGCCATTACTCAGAGTGCTTTTCTAAATCATCGCCCTGTAGTTGTATCAGCTCTCCATAAATTTGGGCGATAGTAAACCCATCAGGGTCTTGGACCGCATTCATTACTGGATCTCTAGAGAAAGCTCTCGCTCCCCCCCTTCCTCCTTAAGATGGAGGACCGAATCTGGAGGAATTAAAAAAAAAACCCTACGAACAAGTTTAAATAGAGTTTGGGCTTTCGCAAATGAGATTATACCATCTGTATCAAAGAGATCCCCCATCATCTTGACCCCTAAAGCATCCCAACGCCGCATAATTCCATTGTGAAAGAGCTCGGGGAGGGACGGATTCCCAAATAGAGTCGTCTGGTAGTTCATTCTTCCTAACCCCAGCTTTTTCCTGACACCTGTCCAGACCGCTACTGCTGCCCCAAGGGTCTTGAATTTAACTTTTTTATAATAACTGGCTTCACTGAATCTTAACAGCCAGTTAGGGGCTTCTCTTTCTAAGAGTAATTCATATACATCCCGTGGAGCATCGTTCCTCCACTGGTCAATGACCTTTCCACCCAATAACCCTCGGATATGTTGGATCACCGTAGGCCAGTAATAGGTTTTTAAATCAGGGACCGCCCAGCCCCCTCTTTGCCTAGATAGGGACATATATCTGAGTGCCCTTCTTGTCTTCCCTCGAGTGCAAATAAATCTGTTAATCAGCCTCTACGTTTCCTTAAACCAATGATTTTCAAATTACTGGGGTATCGTCTTGATTAGATGCAAACATTTTGGAAGGAATATAATTTTAATGATGTTGCATCGTCCCACAGTCGAAAGATACAAATCATTCAGCCTATCAAAGTCTCTCTTGGATTTTTAAATTACGGGGATAATGTTCTTTTCGACAACTTTACTTAGATCTGATGTTATAAAAACCCCAAGATAGGTGGCGTATTCAGTCACTCTTTGATCCGAGATCGAAAGTCTGTCATTAACTACAATTTGCGTCTTTCCACGGTTAAGCTGATAGCCACAGTTCACCCCAAAGCATTCCGCCTCATGCTCTATTTCTGTTAAAGCCACAGATGGATTTGCGGCAGTTATTGCCAGGTCATCTGCATATCCCAAAATCTTAAGTTTCAAATCCGTTTAGTCGAATAGGGAGGATACCCTTATTTGCCTCAATTTTCCTAAGCAAAGGGACAATATGAAAAGTAAATAGGAGGGGAGAACATGGACACCCCTGCCTCGTCCCATACGTGATAGCAATTGGGTCGCTTCCCCCCCCCCTCCCATCAACTGGTGTCGAATCTTAGGATTCCTATATAGTGTCTGTATGGCTTTACTACACCCCTTTCCTACCCCGAGTTCTCAAGTACAGCCCAAAGATAGCCCCATGAGACCCTATCAAATGCTTTCTCTGCGTCCAGCAGGATAAGCGCCATAGGATCTTGAGTGACAGAAGTACCATCGAACAAAGTACAGACTATGCGAATATGTTCAGCCGTGACTCTGCCTGGGATAAACCTGTGTTGACGGCGCAAGATCACCTTCACAATCATGGTGCTAAAACGATACGCTAGAATTTTTTAATACATTTTTGCGTCGCTGTTCATTAGACTAATAGGTCTATAAGAACCAGGTTTGTTAGGATGCTTTCCTTTCTTTAGAAAAATGACCATACTAGCTTCTGCCATGACTCTAGAGGTGTTTCCCCTCTCTGTGCCTGGCGCATTACAAAACTTAAATCACCTCCAAAAGTTGAGAAAAAAACCTTATAAAATTCTAGTAGGATTTGGTCATGGCCTACAGCCTTGCAGGATGGCAATTCCTTTAAGGCTCCCAGAATGTCTTTGTCTAAAAATCTCTCCTCAAAAGCCCTTGAGTCTTCTAATGAGAATGTCTCAGCAGTGAGCGATGCTAAATATTCTCTTACATTCTTGGGTTCCCTGGGCGCATTTTCCCCTATATACATTTTCATAATAACTTTGAAAACCCATACGTATTTCGCTAGGTATTGTGACTACCTCTCCCTCTGAATTTTTTATCTCTAAGATGTCTCCTCCGGTGGCTTTCTGTCTAGTCCTTACAGCTAACATATGCCCAACTTGCAAACTAAATGCATAGCTAGGTTGTCTCCAGGCCAAGAATATTCCCGCTGCTCTTGCTGCCATGATTTCACCTGCTGAAGCCTTTGATAACGCTAATTTCTGGAGGGTCTTGTCTGTATTTGAGTCAGTAGCAATAGCCCTAACCAGTTCTTTTATGTCTAAAATTGTTCTCTTGATTTGCTTTTTTATTCCGGTTCAACGAATAGCACAGGGTTTCCCCCCTGATACCAGCCTTGAGAGCACCCCATACCAGCACTTCCCCTGTTGGTCTCTAGGAATTCCTTAAGCCATTTGTTCATATGCTGTAGATAGTTTGGGTCCTGTAGCAGGGCACATCCAAGGTCCAGCTACATGCTGACACCCCCCCCACCAAGCATTACATTGAACCTCCAGGACCAAGAGATTGTGGTCGGAAATAACCTGAGGGAATTTCTTAATGGTACAAGTGGGGAGGAGAGAAGATGAAACCAAAAAGTAATCTATCCGCGCTGCAGCTCTATGCCGTGCCGAGTAGTATGTGCTGCTCTCCTCCTGTGGTTTCAGCTGCGTCCAAGCATCTATGAGCCCATTATCCTCCATCATCTGAATAAGGGCCCTGTGGCCGCAGGATGTAAATTCTACATTGCTGTTGGAAGAATACAGCAGCATCCAAGAGCAAGTACAAAGAGGATTGGCTTTCATCCAAGACACAAGCATTTCAAAGGCTGCTTTCAATACTTCTGAGAGCTCATGAGAACAGAGGCAAAAATAAAATTGACAGGCAGAGGAAAAAACCAACCCTGTCTTAAAACTGCTCCTCGTCACTTTCAAAAGCGTTCACTAATGCTTGTGTAGCCAAGATAACTGGCAATCCTGGCAAACTTGGTGTACCAAGTAAACAAAAAATAAACACAAAGTTGATGGTATCCCCTCCCCCCCCAGAAATCAAAAGGTGAAAGTGTCTTATGCCAGTGAGACATGGATCCATCACCTATTCCTGAGAGGAGGGAGCTTTGAAAGTTTCTGGCAGCTTCAGACTTTGAGAGTAACCAGGTGACAATGTCACTGTCTTTGACTTGGGCTGGACAAAGAGAGGTCTTATCAGCTCTGATACCAGGGTCAAGTCTCTGGCACTGGTCTCTAGACTCACTCTCACAGCCTAGCACCAGAAGGGAGAAGATCCATACATGTTGGGGCAATTGGAAGACCTAAAGAGGAGATGGTGTGATAACTCCCGGCCTGAACAGGCTGATGAGGTCTTGGCACAGGGTGAAAGAAACCCCATACATTTATTCAGCATGTAGGGTATATGAAATCGATAAGTGGCAAAGAAAACAAATATAAGAACAAGTTGGAAGAGGGGCAGAAAAGAACGACAAGAAGAGATTCATGCACTAAAAACGTGTATACGGTGTTCAGAATGGTATATATGGCTGTGCATTGACAAAGTCTTTACTGTTAGATTGAGCACTCTAAGAGACAGAGAACTGTAAGTCTTGCTTGCAAGTGCTGAGTGCCAGACTGGGGCTTATCCCTTTGATTCTCAATGGGCAACCCAGGCTGTGGGCCGCAAGTGAAACAGGGTTTTACATACAGGAAGATCTTATGAAAGAGTGAATGATTATAAATAAATTTGCCACAGTAATTCACAAGACGCCTCCTCATAAAACAAGTAAGACAAAGAGCAATGATTCGTCCTCAACAAATTTCCAGTATAATAGAAGGGCTGACATGTTCAACGCCCTCGCTTGATCAGAATGCTAGCCTAAACAGAGCCCATTCACAAACAGAGCATCAGCATATGGAGAGCTGGTGAATATTCAGAGATTTGAGATAAACAGAGCACTGGTATAATCGGAAAAGTGTATAAGCACAACCTTGCTCGAATCCAAACCTTGACCTTATAACAAGCCCTGTAGCCCTGATTTAATGAGAACACTGGCGTAATGTTTCATCTCAATATATGGCAATAAACTGGAAAAGTGGAATTTTTTTTTTACGGGTCAACTAGACTTCTGAAGCAGTGAATCACTTTGGCAAGTACATATTTACTTTGGTCCCACTTCTGCATGCTGACATCAGTTTACAATAAATTCAACGCCCTTAGACATGCAGAGTAAGTGACAGACTGAGAATAGTGACAGAATCTTCCACTGAACCTTATTGTACTCTACAAGTCCGCTTAGCAGAACAGGGAGAAGAGGGCAGAGAGGAATCTACTCCTAGATGTAACATCCACTAGTAACCTTACTGTAGATAATTAACTTCTGATGGATACCTCCAACTGCAGACTCCTCACCTTTTGGATTAATTCCAAAACTGTACCTACAGACGGTGTGCGTCTCAGCAGTGACAAAATGTGTAATCATACACAAACTATGGAAGTCTAAGAAGACCATCCAATCCCCAGGGTGTAGGGTGGGAAGGACCTCAGCCAAGACTAGCATCCTGCAGTAGTCCTTCTGAAAGGAGGTGCTTAGGAACTGAAGGTCCACAATCAGCCAGAGCTTGCTATCTATCTTAGGCAGTAAGAATTAACAGAAGTAGCACCACTTGTCTCTCTCTTCCTCGAGGACTCTCTCTAGCACCACTGCGGTCATTAAAGACTGAACCGGATGGCAAAAATAGGAGTAACAGGAGGTCCAAGTAGCAAGGGCATCTTACAACCTGCAGGATCCACTGGCCCGAGATAATACCAACCCTGCCAGGTAGACAGAATGTATTCTGCCTCTTACTGGCCATATATGATCCTCGGAGGAGTAAGAATTAAGTTACTTACCTGTAACTGCAGTTATCCAGTATTGGTATCTTTCATAGATTCACATGCCTGAATCATTCCCAGTCGTCGCAGTGGGAGTCCCGCGGTACAAATAACATACACATAGCAGTAAACAGTAAAAAACCATAGGACTAATGAATGCAAGCATGCATTGCATAGCCTATTAGTCTCCTTTTGCAAAAGAGACCAAACTAAAAAACACAACCAATCAGCTACCAGCACCCTGTAGAACCTTCCCAAGAGAGGATGAGTCCCTCAGATTTTCCAGCACAAGTGATGTAAGTAGCATATCTAGAAACAGCCTCTACGGGGAGGAGGGTGGGTGCATGTGAATCAATGAAAGACACCAATACTGGATAACTGCAGTTACAGGTAAGTAACTTGTTTCTTATCCAGTATTGGGGTATCTTTCATAGATTCACATGCCTGAATCAGAATTGCAAGCAGTGTGTATATGGATAATAACCACTTATCCATATAATATATATATATATGGCCCATCTAATATATATATATATATATATATATATATATATATATATATATATATATATATATATATATTTAATAGCAAAGGAACCTCGATTCGAAGAGGCACTCCGAGTCAGACCAGTAAGGCAAGGCGGCTTCACTGGTGTACAAGAGTTATTTCTTTATTTAGCCTTGCGCGTTTCGGAGCATGGACGCTCCTTGGTCACAGGCAATATCAAATGCAGGCACAGGCAGAACGGAAAGGCGCTGCTTCCAGCACGTACTTATTACGTCCCTCATTAGTATCAGGTGCGTTCCACTTGTGTGGCATGCTGGGAATTGCAGTTCAGTGAATACCTTTAGTGGGTGTATTATGCCTTCCGAAAGTCTTTCCAATAGTTGGTCCCATAGCTTGCACGTTATTAACGAAATTTTTTCTTCACCCTCCAGTGGGTCTCTGAATTACAAGATCTGCCCATTGATGCGCCGTCTGATTCCCCAAGCGGAGACTTGACACAGTTCTAATGTCTCCGTGGCCCCTCACACACCGAGGGTGGTGCCTCTTCACGGCCGGAACTGCCGCATTATTTATTTAATAGCAAAGGAACCTCGATTCGAAGAGGCACTCTGAGTCAGACCAGTAAGGCAAGGCAAGGCGGCTTCACTTGTGTACAAGAGTTATTTCTTTATTTAGCCTTACGCGTTTCGGAGCATGGACGCTCCTTGGTCACAGGCAATATCAAATGCAGGCACAGGCAGAACGGAAAGGCGCTGGTTCCAGCACGTACTTATTACGTCCCTCATTAGTATCAGGTGCGTTCCACTTGTGTGGCATGCTGGGAATTGCACCCACTAAAGGTATTCACTGAACTGCAATTCCCAGCATGCCACACAAGTGGAACGCACCTGATACTAATGAGGGACGTAATAAGTACGTGCTGGAAGCAGCGCCTTTCCGTTCTGCCTGTGCCTGCATTTGATATTGCCTGTGACCAAGGAGCGTCCATGCTCCGAAACGCGTAAGGCTAAATAAAGAAATAACTCTTGTACACAAGTGAAGCCGCCTTGCCTTACTGGTCTGACTCGGAGTGCCTCTTCGAATCGAGGTTCCTTTGCTATTAAATATATATATATATATATATATATATATATATATATATATATATATATTACCTACTGGCGGTCGCCAGTAGGTAGTTATAGTTAGGACCCTGTTTCCATAGGAAATCCGCAACATTCTATTTGGAATATCTTTGGCGCCGGTCGACGAATCCTCGCGAATTTTTCAAAATAGGTGGGGCGCTACGCTCCGCTCCTACCCTGAAAGTCTCGGGGGGATTCGTCAAGCGGGGGCTGAGATAAAAGGGGGGTCCCAAAACGCGTTTTTCCCATGCATTTTTCCATAGGACCTTTAGACAGGGCTACAGCCCGAACGGCTGAACAGAATTACTTGAAATTTGGCAGAGAGGTAGTCCTCAGGTCAAGGAAGTGCCTTTTGTAGGTTTGGTGTAAATCTGTTCAGTAGATTCTGAGAAAATAGCCTTTAAATCAATATATATCTGAGCCAGCTTACGGTGCGCTTACGGTACGCTTACCGTACGCGTACGGTGGCGTGCGCGATTCTGATTGGCTCTTAGATCTTAGTAAACATTCGAATCGGCCGAAACCAGGAAGCGGCGGCCGCCATTTTCTCTCTCGCACTGAGAGTGATGATGAAAATACAAAGCACAAAAACATGTAAAGGGGCTGTTTAGACAGCTCCCACACACATAGCCAAGGTGGGGGGGTCCCCAAAGATCCCCCAAGGCCAAAAACGGAAATTTTTTTTTTTCGCTAATTTCGCCGATTACGCTTACCGTACGCGTACAGTAAAAAATTATATAAAAAAAAAAATTATCCACACTCTCCCCACCCCGTGTAAAATTGGTGGCCGAAGGCCACCAATTGTGCATGGCTAATAAGACAAGCGAAAAACTATAATATTTAAAAAAAAAAAAAATAACAAAAAAAATTATCCACACTCTGTCCACCCCGTGTGCAAATGGTGCCCGAAGGGCACCATTTGTGCATGGCTTATAAAAATTACGAAAAATTAAAATATTACCTTTCAAAACGAAGTGCATCATATGTCCTCCATGTGCGCACGGTGCGCGAAGCGCATCGTGCGTACATGGCCCATCTAGCGTAACGTGGGCACGCGGTGCGCGTAGCGCACCGCGTGCCCACCGTGCATGCACGGCACTAACTGCGTAAAGTGGGCGCGCGGTGCGCGAAGCGCACCGCGTGCTTACTGTGCGCGCACGGTGCGCGAAGCGCACCGTGCGCGCACGGAACGAACTGCGTTAAGTGGGCGCGCACGCCACGAATGGCGTAAAGTAACTTAGCATTTAAAAAACCGTACAAATTCACTGAAAAAACCATAGGTTTCACACACGTTATAGTTAGGAATTAGCATTTAAAAAACCTTGCAAATTCACTGAAAAAACCATAGGTTTCACACATGTTATAGTTAGCGGAAATTTTACTGATAAAAAACCAATGAAATTCCCCCGTTATAGTTAGTGCAGGCAACTATAACTCACACGACCGCAATCTTCTGCTGATGACATATGTGTCTTTATGAAGAAAAAAAAATTGTAATATATGTATAGCTAAAAATGTATGGAAGAAGACATGGGCAAATAAGTGCAAGGGCAATACAGTATTAGCATCAGCAGAGGATTGCGGTCGCGTGAGTTATAGTTGCCTGCACTAACTATAACGGGGGAATTTCATTGGTTTTTTATCAGTAAAATTTCCGCTAACTATAACATGTGTGAAACCTATGGTTTTTTCAGTGAATATATATATATATATATATATATTTTCTTCAAAAGCCCTTGCGCTCGGAGAGTGCACTCGATGCAGTTCCGCCCATCAGGGATTGTGTAGCCTCGCTGCAGCTCACCCCTCCGTCATTCAAAATTGATTCATGCTCGACGCGTTTCGAGGCCACCCGCCTCTTAATCATGAGCAAGTATACAGAAGCATTCAGATGATTCATCACCAGTGTTCTTTTATTAATTAGTTTAAGTTGGACCGCCTTTAGTGGGCATGACTATCGTCGATGCCAGATGGCATGATGGACATCGTAGTCCCACCGGTGAGTACAGTGAAATACCTTAGTAGGCTCCATGCTGCTGTACAGTCTTTAAAGCTTGAATTAAAACCTTTTGTAGGAAAGAATATTCAGATGAGGCGGGCTTTGTTTAGCAGAAGGAACGGCATGCTTCTAGGAGTAGAACATTGTCCTCCACGGCCTTCCTGGCACCCAGGAATGGTGCACATCTTCTTTCCTACAAAAGGTTTTAATTCAAGCTTTAAAGACTGTACAGCAGCATGGAGCCTACTAAGGTATTTCACTGTACTCACCGGTGGGACTACGATGTCCATCATGCCATCTGGCATCGACGATAGTCACGCCCACTAAAGGCGGTCCAACTTAAACTAATTAATAAAAGAACACTGGTGATGAATCATCCGAATGCTTCTGTATACTTGCTCATGATTAAGAGGCGGGTGGCCTCGAAACGCGTCGAGCATGAATCAATTTTGAATGACGGAGGGGTGAGCTGCAGCGAGGCTACACAATCCCTGATGGGCGGAACTGCATCGAGTGCACTCTCCGAGCGCAAGGGCTTTTGAAGAAAATGGAAATACGCGGCTGCCCGAGCCGCGAGAAGGAGATGTGCACCATTCCTGGGTGCCAGGAAGGCCGTGGAGGACAATGTTCTACTCCTAGAAGCATGCCGTTCCTTCTGCTAAACAAAGCCCGCCTCATCTGAATATTCTTTCCTACAAAAGGTTTTAATTCAAGCTTTAAAGACTGTACAGCAGCATGGAGCCTACTAAGGTATTTCACTGTACTCACCGGTGGGACTACGATGTCCATCATGCCATCTGGCATCGACGATAGTCACGCCCACTAAAGGCGGTCCAACTTAAACTAATTAATAAAAGAACACTGGTGATGAATCATCCGAATGCTTCTGTATACTTGCTCATGATTAAGAGGCGGGTGGCCTCGAAACGCGTCGAGCATGAATCAATTTTGAATGACGGAGGGGTGAGCTGCAGCGAGGCTACACAATCCCTGATGGGCGGAACTGCATCGAGTGCACTCTCCGAGCGCAAGGGCTTTTGAAGAAAATGGAAATACGCGGCTGCCCGAGCCGCGAGAAGGAGATGTGCACCATTCCTGGGTGCCAGGAAGGCCGTGGAGGACAATGTTCTACTCCTAGAAGCATGCCGTTCCTTCTGCTAAACAAAGCCCGCCTCATCTGAATATTCTTTCCTACAAAAGGTTTTAATTCAAGCTTTAAAGACTGTACAGCAGCATGGAGCCTACTAAGGTATTTCACTGTACTCACCGGTGGGACTACGATGTCCATCATGCCATCTGGCATCGACGATAGTCACGCCCACTAAAGGCGGTCCAACTTAAACTAATTAATAAAAGAACACTGGTGATGAATCATCCGAATGCTTCTGTATACTTGCTCATGATTAAGAGGCGGGTGGCCTCGAAACGCGTCGAGCATGAATCAATTTTGAATGACGGAGGGGTGAGCTGCAGCGAGGCTACACAATCCCTGATGGGCGGAACTGCATCGAGTGCACTCTCCGAGCGCAAGGGCTTTTGAAGAAAATGGAAATACGCGGCTGCCCGAGCCGCGAGAAGGAGATGTGCACCATTCCTGGGTGCCAGGAAGGCCGTGGAGGACAATGTTCTACTCCTAGAAGCATGCCGTTCCTTCTGCTAAACAAAGCCCGCCTCATCTGAATATTCTTTCCTACAAAAGGTTTTAATTCAAGCTTTAAAGACTGTACAGCAGCATGGAGCCTACTAAGGTATTTCACTGTACTCACCGGTGGGACTACGATGTCCATCATGCCATCTGGCATCGACGATAGTCACGCCCACTAAAGGCGGTCCAACTTAAACTAATTAATAAAAGAACACTGGTGATGAATCATCCGAATGCTTCTGTATACTTGCTCATGATTAAGAGGCGGGTGGCCTCGAAACGCGTCGAGCATGAATCAATTTTGAATGACGGAGGGGTGAGCTGCAGCGAGGCTACACAATCCCTGATGGGCGGAACTGCATCGAGTGCACTCTCCGAGCGCAAGGGCTTTTGAAGAAAATGGAAATACGCGGCTGCCCGAGCCGCGAGAAGGAGATGTGCACCATTCCTGGGTGCCAGGAAGGCCGTGGAGGACAATGTTCTACTCCTAGAAGCATGCCGTTCCTTCTGCTAAACAAAGCCCGCCTCATCTGAATATTCTTTCCTACAAAAGGTTTTAATTCAAGCTTTAAAGACTGTACAGCAGCATGGAGCCTACTAAGGTATTTCACTGTACTCACCGGTGGGACTACGATGTCCATCATGCCATCTGGCATCGACGATAGTCACGCCCACTAAAGGCGGTCCAACTTAAACTAATTAATAAAAGAACACTGGTGATGAATCATCCGAATGCTTCTGTATACTTGCTCATGATTAAGAGGCGGGTGGCCTCGAAACGCGTCGAGCATGAATCAATTTTGAATGACGGAGGGGTGAGCTGCAGCGAGGCTACACAATCCCTGATGGGCGGAACTGCATCGAGTGCACTCTCCGAGCGCAAGGGCTTTTGAAGAAAATGGAAATACGCGGCTGCCCGAGCCGCGAGAAGGAGATGTGCACCATTCCTGGGTGCCAGGAAGGCCGTGGAGGACAATGTTCTACTCCTAGAAGCATGCCGTTCCTTCTGCTAAACAAAGCCCGCCTCATCTGAATATTCTTTCCTACAAAAGGTTTTAATTCAAGCTTTAAAGACTGTACAGCAGCATGGAGCCTACTAAGGTATTTCACTGTACTCACCGGTGGGACTACGATGTCCATCATGCCATCTGGCATCGACGATAGTCACGCCCACTAAAGGCGGTCCAACTTAAACTAATTAATAAAAGAACACTGGTGATGAATCATCCGAATGCTTCTGTATACTTGCTCATGATTAAGAGGCGGGTGGCCTCGAAACGCGTCGAGCATGAATCAATTTTGAATGACGGAGGGGTGAGCTGCAGCGAGGCTACACAATCCCTGATGGGCGGAACTGCATCGAGTGCACTCTCCGAGCGCAAGGGCTTTTGAAGAAAATGGAAATACGCGGCTGCCCGAGCCGCGAGAAGGAGATGTGCACCATTCCTGGGTGCCAGGAAGGCCGTGGAGGACAATGTTCTACTCCTAGAAGCATGCCGTTCCTTCTGCTAAACAAAGCCCGCCTCATCTGAATATTCTTTCCTACAAAAGGTTTTAATTCAAGCTTTAAAGACTGTACAGCAGCATGGAGCCTACTAAGGTATTTCACTGTACTCACCGGTGGGACTACGATGTCCATCATGCCATCTGGCATCGACGATAGTCACGCCCACTAAAGGCGGTCCAACTTAAACTAATTAATAAAAGAACACTGGTGATGAATCATCCGAATGCTTCTGTATACTTGCTCATGATTAAGAGGCGGGTGGCCTCGAAACGCGTCGAGCATGAATCAATTTTGAATGACGGAGGGGTGAGCTGCAGCGAGGCTACACAATCCCTGATGGGCGGAACTGCATCGAGTGCACTCTCCGAGCGCAAGGGCTTTTGAAGAAAATGGAAATACGCGGCTGCCCGAGCCGCGAGAAGGAGATGTGCACCATTCCTGGGTGCCAGGAAGGCCGTGGAGGACAATGTTCTACTCCTAGAAGCATGCCGTTCCTTCTGCTAAACAAAGCCCGCCTCATCTGAATATTCTTTCCTACAAAAGGTTTTAATTCAAGCTTTAAAGACTGTACAGCAGCATGGAGCCTACTAAGGTATTTCACTGTACTCACCGGTGGGACTACGATGTCCATCATGCCATCTGGCATCGACGATAGTCACGCCCACTAAAGGCGGTCCAACTTAAACTAATTAATAAAAGAACACTGGTGATGAATCATCCGAATGCTTCTGTATACTTGCTCATGATTAAGAGGCGGGTGGCCTCGAAACGCGTCGAGCATGAATCAATTTTGAATGACGGAGGGGTGAGCTGCAGCGAGGCTACACAATCCCTGATGGGCGGAACTGCATCGAGTGCACTCTCCGAGCGCAAGGGCTTTTGAAGAAAATATATATATATATATATATATATATATATATGGGTAGCGCCAAAATATTGCTTAGTAACCTTCTAAACATGAAAGAAGATAGAGTGCAAAGCAAACATATTCCATTACCAAGATAAAAACATTCAAAGATGCTACATATACCATAGTGGATCTAGACATGGACATATTAGTGCAAATAACTTTCACCAGTACATAGTAAAATAAAAGTGGTCTCTACCTTAGTGAAACAGGGTTCGTAGTACTGCCTGTCCAACAGCTGCGTCCGCTCTGTGCAAAGATTCCAGGCAGTAATGCTGTGAGAATGTGTGTGTTGTCTTCCACGTTGCCGCTCTACAGATCTTCTCCAGCGGCACTCCTGCAAAGAGCAGCCGAGGCGGAGACTGCTCTAGTGGAATGCGCTCATACAGTTCGTGATAAAGGCTTGCCAGCTTTGTCATGGCAAAATTGTATCGCATTTGCTACCCATCTAGCTATGGTAGCTCTGGTGACTGCAGTTCCTTGGCAATTTTGTCCGTACAACTGATTTGATCTGCGTGTTTCTTTTGTCCGTTGTAAGTAGAACTTGAGACATCTTTTCAGGTCTAGAGTGTGTAAAGTTTTTTTAGCCGGAGTGACAGGGTGAGGGAAAAAAGTCCTGAGGACCACTGGTTTATTCAAATGGAACTGAGAAGGCACTTTCGGGATGAACTTAGGGTTTGTTCTTAACATTACTGCATCATTGGTAAAACACAGGAAGGGTGAGATATAGTGAACGCTTGTATTTCACTAACCCTTCTTGCAGAGGTGAGAGCCACGAGAAGCGCGACTTTCCAGGTTAAGAATTTTAATTCCGCCTTGTGAATAGGTTCAAATGGTCTCCTCATCAATTGAGACAGTACTACATTCAGCTGCCACTCAGGAGGTGGAGCCTTGACTGGTGGAAAAGTTCGAAACAGGCCTTTCATGAATTCTTTCACCAATCTTGAAGACCATAACGATGGACAGTTAGGAACTCGCCTGTATCTCGAAATGGCAGCCAGGTGAACCCTAACTGAAGAGTGTGAGACCAGATTTTGCCAAGAAGAGTTAATAGGGTAGTATTTCCTCAGCGGCAGAGTCAAAAGGATCTAGGCCCTTGCGTCTGCACCAAATACAGAAACGCTTCCACTTGAGTTTGTATGTCCTGATGGTGCTGTCAGCCCTTGACCTAGCTATGACTTCTTTACAATCTTGTGCAATGTTCAGGTCTTTAAATTCAAAGAATTCAGGAGCCAAGCATGTAACTGCAGTGAAGCTGGTTCCGGATGACACACTTGACCCCTGCTCTTGGTCAATAGAGTTGGCGTCGGGAGGAGGCGAATGGGCATCTCTTCTGACAACAGGAGAAGTTCTGAATACCAATGCTGCCTGGGCCACCTGGGGGCTATGAGCAGAATGCGACAGCCATCCCACTTGATCTTCGTGAGGACTTTGGTAATCAGGGTTATGGGGGGAAAAGCGTACGCATAGATCCCTGACCAGAGCATCGAAAGCGCATTCCCCGAGACCCCGGGAGAGGGAATCTGCTTGTGTAGAATCGGCATTTGGAATTGGCCTGGGTTGCAAAGAGATCCAGCTCTGGCTTTCCCCATATCGCAAAATTCCTGTCCAGTTGCAATTGTTCCAGCTCCCACTCGTGACAGCCGTCGTTTACTCTGCTCAGGGCATCCGCTAGGGTGTTTTTTAAACACGGAACATGTTCCGCTGTTAAGGAAATCTTGTGGAACGTTAACCAATCCCAAAGTTGTTGGGCATCCTGAGACAGGAAAAGGGACTTGGTTCCTCCCTGCCTGTTGACATAGAACATGCTCGTGGTATTGTCCTTGCGAACTAGAACCGAGGACCCCTGAATTTGTGGGAGGAAAGCTTGGAGTGAAAGATATATTGCCTTCAACTCCAATCTGTTTATATGCATTTCGAGTTGAGCGGAGGACCACTTTCCTTGAACTTGAAGTTCCTGCAAGTGTCCTCCCCAACCCTCCATGGAAGCGTCTGTTGTAAAAACATAGTCCGGAAGCACTGGGAGAAAAGAAACCCTTGGATAGATTTGTGTGCTGAGCCCACCAAAGGAAAGATTGCTTCATTCTTGGAGTGATATCTACCACGTCATCGAACGAGCCTTTGGTCTGTATCCACTGGCATTGCAATTCCTCCTGAAGAGGTCTCATATGTAGCAGAGTCATTGGCACCAGATCTATTGCCGATGAAAGCATTCCCAGAAGAGACTTGAACACCCTTACAGAAACGCACTTTTTTCTAGACAGTTTTAGTGCTAGCGTCTGTAATCGTTGCTGTCTTTCCTGAGAAAGGAAGGCCTTGTTCTGAATTGTGTCCAGAATTGCTCCCAGAAAAAACAATCTCTGGCTTGGAATGAGAGAGGATTTTTGATAGTTTAATGATAGGCCTAATCGCTGGAACAGAGAAATGCAATCTGTCGTTGCGGCTTCCACTAGACGGACTGATGGCGCTTTCAGAAGCCAATCGTCGAGGTATGGGAATACCTGATGACCACTGTCCCTTAATGCAGCTGCTACTGGCGGCATCAATTTTGTGAAAGTTCGTGGAGACGATTTAAGGCCAAAGGGAAGGACCCGGAATTGGTAGTGGGTACCAGCCACTGTGAACCTGAGAAACCGCCTTTGTTTTGGGTGAATAGGGATACGGAAATACGCATCTTCGAGGTCTAAAGAAGTCATGAAGTTGCCACTGTTGGGGCGGCGCAAGATGTCTGTTAGAGTGACCATCCTGCATGTTTGAGACTTCAAGAATTTGTTTAACTTTCTCCGGTCTAGGATAGGTCTCCACTTTCCTAATATCTTGCGAATAAGGAAAAAACGGGAGTAGAAACCTTTCCTCCTTTTGAAGCATGATCTTCACTTCTTTTCTGAGAAGATGCAGACGAGGGGGGTGCAATCTCCTGGGGGGGGGGGGGGTGTATTGGGTGGTATCTGGGTAAACTCCAAGGTGTGGCCATGGGATACGAGATCTAGGACCCACTTGTCTGAGGTAATGTTGCGCCACTGGTGAAAGTGCTTGGAGAGTTTCGCACCTTTTAGGGGGGGGGAGGGGGAAGTAGAACTCGCTGGTACCCAAATGAACTCATTGTTTGCGGCCAGAGTCACGGCCTTGGGACGCTGTTTTCCGTCTTGAACCCTGACAAGAGAAACCAGCTGTAGATGGTTGACTGTTATATTGCTGTTGGTATCCCTGTCGATACTGTGGTTGGTAAGACTGGTAGGTCTGACAACGCTGGTAATTGCCCCTGCAGCTTGAAAAACCTCGGGCGCCTCGGAATGGAACCTTGCGGTACTGGAGGGTACCCAAAGCCCTGGCAGTATCCGTATCTTTTTTGATTGTTGTCAAAGCCTTATCAATGTGACTACCAAAAAGGCTATGTCCATCAAAGGCCATATCAAGTATTTTTGACTGCACTTCAGGGCGAAAACTGGTTGCGTTCAGCCACACTTGACGCCGCAGGACGGAAGCTCCAGCTAATTGCCTAAAACTGGTAGTGGCAATGTCCATGGCAATGTCAATCAGCTCAGATGCTGTTCTTTCTCCTTCAGTAATGATCTTGGCAAACTCCTCTTTATTTTCTTCTGGGAGGAAGGATTTCATCTCCTCTACATCAGACCATAGCTGTCTGTCATATCTGCTCAAGATTGCCAGAGCGTTTGCCGCTCTTACAGAAATCACTGCCATAGATGAAAATTTCTTCCCGATTCCATCCAGACGCCTACCATGTTTATCCGGAGGAGAGGTAACAGGAGTAGACGGATTTTTGTAACGCCTTTGAGCCGCCTGAGAAATTACTGAGTCTGCCTTGGGATGACGAGTTATACAGGCAAGAGAATATAATTTTTGTCAAGTCTCGGGAACACAGGGACCACAGAGGCTGGCGTCTTCATTACTTTCACCCCCTCCTGCCAAATGTGATCAATGATAGTTATGGACCTCACACTTTTCCTGGATTGCTCTTTAAAGTCATACAAAAAGCAGTCTTCTTGATGTACAACAGTTGTCAAGTGGAACCTACTAGCAGCCCTCTCCATACTATTGTGGAAACCTCTTATGTCCTCAGGAGGTGAATCCGAAGGGCGGGGAGGTGGCGGTGATGGTGTTGGTATTACGTAATCATCCCAGTCATCTGCGGGTGTCGTAGGACCCGGAATCTCACCCTCTTCCGGTTCTTCGTCAGAGGTAACAGGGTCCTCTTGTGGAGGCATAGGGATAGTAGGATTTGGCATAACAAGAGGCGGCAGTAGTGGTAAAACTGCTGGCTGTGGTGGTGGAGGCACTATAACTTCCTGTCCTTGAGGAGGAAACCTTTTTCTATAATCCTGCAGCATACTCATCGACAGGTTCATAGTCGACGGCAGTATTGTTGCCTGGGTTGCACAGAGATCCAGCTCTGGCTTTCCCCATATGGTGTCGTCGTCGACGCTGCCGTCGATGATGGTGTCGTCTCTGATAATGTTCCCGTCGTCGGCGATGGTTTTCTCGACGCCGAATGGCTAGTCGACGGCGCAGTTGACGTTGAAGCCTTTGATTTTGAAGCTTTCGACGATGGAGGTGTCGTTGACGAGAAAGGTAATGTCGAAGTAATAGATCCTTTGAGACTCACCGTCGACGAGGTGATCGTTGCTGAAGGCTTAGAAGACGACATCGTCGTCGTTGTGACAGTTGAAGAGGTAACAGGCAGGGTTAAGATAGTTTTCTTTCCAGCTTTTATAGAAATTCCTGTTGGCTGAGGGGATGAAATCCTTGAGGAAACTTTATATTTTTTCTCCTAATTAAGGGATTCTTTAACCATGAGAGAGGTTTTAGGTTGTGCCCTTTTCTCCTCCGGCTGACCCACTGGCGACCTTTGCCTCTTATGAGACATGGAGGAAGTATCACTCTCTGCATCTGAAGTAGCTTCATTCTTCTTTTCAAGCCATAATAAAAGCCGCCCCTCGCTATCCTTCAGAGTTTTAGATGGGAAAGTGTGGCAAATCTTACAGTGCCTTGCTTCATGCTTTGGATAAAGGCAGTATATACAGTCTTTGTGGGCATCATCAACGTGAAAATATTTCTTCCCACAGGACTGGCAAGGCCTGAATAAACCTTTAGAATCCAACATAATCCTGATAAAGTATAAGATATACACTTATCTGAAGCTGTAGAAGCTGAGCCAGGATCAGGGAGACTCCCTTACACAATGAAGTGCGGTGAAAATCTGAGGGACTCGGCCTCTCTTGGGAAGGTTCTACAGGGTGCTGGTAGCTGATTGATTGTGTTTTTAAGTTTGGTCTCTTTAACAAAAGGAGACTAATAGGGTAAGCAATGCATGTTTGCATTCATTAGGTCTATGGTTTTTTTACTGTTTACTGCTATGTTATTTGTATCGCGGGACTCCCACTGTGACGACGGGGAATGATTCAGGCATGTAAATCTTTGATAGATACCCCAATACTGGATAATCAGAGTGGCTTAGTGTGGTCATGGCAGGGGAAAAGGAGAACTGGTCTTGCTGGTGGACGCAGCCTCTGCCACCTTCATGTCCTAAGTGCTGGACAGCTGAGACGACTGCCTCTGGCGGTATGTCAGACCACCGGAGAAACCTCTAAACTTTGGGTACTCTTGGTGGAACTGACAGGCTGAGATATTCAGCCCAAGGAGCGTGTGGTAGTATGGCTATCTTTGAACTGCTCCAATACTTTATATGGGTTGTCTCCAAACAGCCTGGAGCAGTCACACAGCATACCTATACGCACATACCCAGAAACGCCGGTACTGCACATCCTGGCATGACAGGGATTTATAACACTTGCACCCATAGCACAGCCGATGTAGTCTGTGGTGTCCAAATCGACCTGCAAAATGGACTAGGATGCATACTGACTACCATGGACCGTCTAAGCGAATGGGAGGGCTGGCAAAATCTTGTTTGCCATATTCCAGAAGGTACAACTGTATTTACCCAGTAAGCAAACAGCATTTAGAGTCCTCAACGCCAAGCTGGCAGAGGAGAAAACCTACTTGCCAAGCGTGTCAATGAACTTAGACTCTCGGTACGGTGGGGTAAGGTATTCAGGTTTACCTCGCAGCTCTCCGGAAAGGGATGCTGTCTCCCAGCGGGAGGTCTATGGCTTCCAGCAAAGGGGCATGCTCCGTGGTGGCACCAAACAGTTTTGACCATGCCACAAACAAAGCTTCTTTCAGAACTTCAATGAAGGGCAACAAAGGCTGTCAATTCGAAAAGCATTGGGAGCAGCATTTTAAAGAAAAACAAATGTACTTTAGTTTCTACAGTTGGGCAAATGTAATTCTAATACCTCTACCCCTCTAAGGACCAGCACCGCAAAAGAGGTGCTTTCCTCAGCAGGGGGCCTCATGGGAAATCCAGTTCAATGTTAGGTGAAGTATTAAGGCCACTAGAACATTCTGAGTGGCAAAATACAGACAGCATCAGCATAGCGAGGAGGACCATGCTGTTGGGCTCTTCCTCACTGTCCTAGTCACGTGGAATGTACTGAAGGACTTAGAACACATCTGAATCAGACACAAACATAGCCTCCACGTGCCAGAAATATGACTGTTGAGGCAAAGGCACTGCCGAAGGATCCTCCCTTACCAAGGGCTATACCGTAGCAATTGCATAACAAGACATCAACCAAAATCAAACCGAACTCCGATCTTGACCAGAGACTGGTGTCGGAGTTGGATCTAGAACTGGCACCTCTGCAGCCAAGGCTGGCATCGAACTGGCAGGAACATACGTGGCCTTCAGCAAAGGAGTGGGGGGCATGGTGCCAGAAAGGAGCCAGACAACTCTGAGCCAGGTCCCTCCAGTGCAGGGATGTGGAATTCCTATAGCCTGACGCCCAGGACATATTGTTTGGGGTCAAGGGCAACAAGTTTTTATGTGTATTTTGTCCTTGGGACAAGTAGGCCCAACCCCCTGCAGCACAAACCCTTTGGCTGCCAGTTTGCAGTACCACATTATGGATCAGGGAAAGGCATTGCCTGCAGTTGAGGTAATATTTGTGTCCATGTATTAAAGCTGTTCAGACTTGTATTTTTTGTTCATTAATGCAAAGACTTTATTATTAGGATGAGCGCTCTAAGCAAATGCTGTAAGCTCTGACTGCACTACGGACAGTGGTTCTAGTAAAAATGTGTACACACATTTTCATTGTTTAGCAACATGAGGCTTTGTATCATGCTCCCACAATGCTCTCTGATTAGATGCAAATATTTGCAGAAGTTTGAAAGCAAGATTGATGATTCTTTGCTTTCAAAATAAAATGTTCACAAGAAAACACAAAAACATTTCACTAAACTACAGTAAAGTTTTAGGTGCCATTTCTTTGCACCATCATTTAGTAAAATATGTTGATGTATTCTAGTATTTCCCAAACATATTCATAACAGAAAATCAGTGTAACTAGTTTTAATAAGATTATGGAAAACAAAAATAAACAAGCATTGGTAAAGCCAGAAGGTCTGAAATTGTTGGTCAGCCATTTGGTTTTGCCAATGTGTGTATTGTTTTAGGATGGTTTTTGGAAAACCTTATTGGTTTGGTAGCTGCCGGGTCCTCACCATTATAACAAACATTGACAAAAGCAAATATTGATTTGGTCTCAAAAAACACACATTGGCACTGAACAAAATTACTGTGTGTCGATATGCTCCTTGTGAAAGAACAGAATGCTGCCACTCACAGTGAAGCTAGCCGATAAACAGAGAGAGATAGAATTTTAATAAACACAAAAGGTCATGGTTAATGCCAGACCTGATTAGGGGCCTATTAATAAATAAAGTCTCAAAAGTGCATCCATATCCTTGCATTAAGTGCAGATATACAGCTTTCGTGAATTCACATGACTTTACAGAAGTAGGCTAAGAAATAGTAGTCCTATAAAATATTTGTGAACTGCATTTTAGCATGAGCAAATATGCAGTTGTAGATTTGCTCATGCGAAAATCTGAGTGTGTGCAAGTTCACTTTCCCACCAACCACTTTTTTCTTAACCCTGGAAGAAGTTTTATGTCTGCCATTGTCAGGAGTACATTTCCAACCTTTCTCAGTATCGGAAAAAATTAGAGAAGAGTTGGTGAAAACCATTAAACACATGCAAGTTGGTAGGTTTGCACAGACTAAGAAGGGCACTCCAACCCTGGAACTGTTGTTTAACATTACCTTCAGCCCCAGTTTGTAGATCTGCTGAAACGTGGCAACATAAGGCAATTGCTAGTATTCAAACCCTACTATGGAAGAAGCACTGGCATAATCAGCGAGGCTATATCAGAGCTCTTATATAATGAGATTGCTGCCATATTTTGTTGCCAAATTACATGGCACAAAGGGACAAGTGGATTTTGTTACAGGACAAGTAGATTTATAAAGCAACCTGCCCCATGGACAAGTACATATTTTATTAAATTCCACACCCCTGCAGTTGGACCCAAAATTATCCAGAACAGCTGCAGCATTGTCTCCCTGAAGTCTTCTACCTGCTGTGGAGTCGAAAACATCCCAAACAATTGGGGTGCATAGACCCCAGCTTGGAGACAGGATCGGAGGAGTTGGACGACAGGATCGGAGGAGATGGACGACAGGATCGGAGGAGATGGACGACAGGATCGGAGGAGATGGACGACAGGATCGGAGGAGTGTCAGGGGGTCACACTGGAGGAAGATCGAGCTGGAGACGATAATGACTATTCGTTTCCACCTCGGCCGCAGGACGAGAGCGGGCCCTTTAATCCGGACTGGACTTCCCTGGGGGAGGAGCCTGTAAGAACTACGTCAGCGACAACCCTCCAATCACGGGACGTATTTGCCTGTAAAGAGACCCCAGAAGACCAACAAGTCGCGAAAGCCGGTGGAGGAAGCAGAAGCGGAGAGAGAGAGGAAGAGCAAGAGCAACGAGGCGGTGGAGACGGCGAGAAAACGAGCGGAGGGATCGGAGAAGACGAGGTCGAGGATCCGAAACAGCCAGGAGGCCAACGTAACCGCGACTCGCTCCGCCACGTTGCCGGAGGAGCGTGGCTGGGAAAGGTACGGGACCGAGTCCTGAGTTTTGCTTTTTCACGGGGAGGGACGGGGTAGGATTGAGTTGGGGAGGTCACAGAGGGGTGTGCGTGTGGGGGACACAGAGTACGTTCTTCCACCCTGTTCCCTGCACCTTCACCTGCGAGACTTCTATTCTTTCTTTTGTTGTGAGAATTCTACGTGGTGGCAGCCCCGGTGACCCTTCACTCCCCTTACCCTGCCTCAAAGCCATTCAAAGCTCCTTCATCTCACCTTTGTGTGTTTCCGTGTTCTTTTTGTTTCCCTCGGTCTATCTCCCTGGAGAGTCGGACGAGCACCTAACTCCGTGGAAAGCGTCCCAAGGGAAGGCGAGCCAAGAAGGAAGACGTGATCACATCCTTTACCTGGTGTCTTGTACCGTGGAACAATAAAGAAACAATAACCCCATAACCCAGACTGTCGTGCCTCCTTTACCCTAGAGGGTGTCCCTTGTGACAAGGAGATGGACGACAGGATCGGAGGAGATGGACGACAGGATCGGAGTTGGATGACAGGATAGGAGTTGGATGACAGGATAGGAGTTGGATGACAGGATAGGAGTTGGATGACAGGATAGGAGTTGGACGACTGATTCAAAGTCAGGCCATTGGTGTGACCGCTCTGCAACGTTTCCCTGGAGCAGGACAAGCAAGGAGAGGACTTCAGCCTAGACTAATTGTGTGCTTGGACTGAGTCTTTCCGCTTTGTGTTGGACTAAGCGCAGGATGGTGGTGTGGACCTGGACTTTTAGACGGAGTGGGCCTGAGACTTCACGGCCCGAAGGTCTTGGGATGCATTACAGAGCATGTCAGGTGTCAGGAGGGTCGGTATCAGACATTATCTTCCTGCAGGTATGATATGGCATGAAGCATGTTTCTCAGGGAGTTAGGGGGTGCATAAACCATAGAACACTGTTGAGAAAACATTTTGAACTCTGATTCAGGATCACAACACCTGATCTGCATCAAAGAGCATGGAAAAAAGAAAGTGACATTAGCATGCAGGCTCTACACCGTCACTTCAGGAGGTGGGACAAGGCCAATGTGGTGTTGGATGGCACCACCTACTGGCACATTGGAGCAATTGCTGAAAAACTTCACAGAGTTAAGGCCTGGGGGTATTCTAAAGGAGAAGAATCTGCAGTTGGAAGTATCCATCAGAAACATAATTTTCTCAATTTAATGTTTTTTGTTTGTGCCTGAAAAATTCAAGAGTAGGTTAGAAAGAAGAGAAATGACATCAGAAAGTAACTTGGATCTGGAAATGTGGTTTTCAGCCTGCTGAGGAAAGAAAGCGACAAGAACAGAACATGTTGTGTTTACCTTTCCTGCAGGTCATGTAAGCTCTGCTCAGCTCGCTGGAGTCCCTCTAGGTCCTTCATCATCTTGCCCATGTGCTCCTTGGAATATCGATTCTGGATGTACGCAAACCAGCAGCCGCCCACGCCGATGACAATGGACACCACCAGCATGAAATCCTTTAAGTGGTTGTGGCGGGTCACTGCAAGACAGACAAGCAGATATTTAGCATTAACCAACAAAGTACAACACAAGCAGAAAACAAAACAATGTTTCTTGTGCAAATCAGTGCTTAATTTGAGCTGGTGGTTTCCGATGCTCAGCACCAGCACTTAATTGTCGGCACCGGTACTTATGAAAGTCTACCACATGGTGGCGCTGTCTGTGTAGTTTTGAAAGGAGCACAACAACAGTTGTTTAATAATTATTTATACATTAAAAATGACTAATACCAGCCGCCCAAACCTTTCTTATAGCTGTGGGCGGACTGGAATAGTCCAAATTGTCACTCTTGTAAAAGTGTCATGTTAAGTAGTTATTGCCAGCAGGGGCAATGAGCGGTGCAAGCTATAGTGGCCTCCTGACAAGGGCCCTGGCACTTTTGTTTTTAAAACAAATTAAACACTGGCAATAATAGACTGGTAGAGGACTACGTATTATTATTTGGAAATTTGTATTGCGCACAGCTACTCCGAGGGGTTTACAGGTGCATCATAGAGATTTAGTGGAATAACCAAGTCTTCAAATTTTTTGCGAATGGCAAATAATGATTGCAGTTTCTAAGATCGGCACACAGAGAATTCCACAGTTTTGAACCAAGGTAGACAAAAGAGCGGTCCTTCATGCAGGTTAAACAGAACCTCGGCACAGAAAACAAAACATGATTTGAGGATCTCAAAGATCGAATAGGCTAATAAGGAACTACCAGTTGCTGACTATATCGAGGAGCAAGGCCATATCTGGCCTTGAACATATAATACAGTGCCTTAAACTCAATACGTTTAGAGATCTTGAGCCAGTGCAGTTCCTGAAACGGACAGGAGACTGAAGCACATTTCGGTAATCGAAAGTGCAGCCTGCAGCCTAGCAGCAGCATTTTCTAAAATCAGCAAGCAGTGGATTGAAGTCTGGTCAGCACCCAGGTACAGCACATTGCCATAATCCAATCTGGTTAGAACTAGAGCCTGAATTACAGTCCTGTGACCTGCTTGGGGAATTAACCAAATAATTGTTTTCAGCCATTTAAGGACTGAACAACAGGCGGCAGTAACCTTAGTGAACTCGAACGTAGAGGACTATTTTCATCGACGTCACCACAAACCAGAGAAACCCTCTGCTCTGATGTGTTCTCTAGTGAGGGCACGTGTCGAGTATGAAAAGACAACACAGACACTTGGTGCTGGTTTGATCTCCGTGCACAGAAAGTCAGAGTATTATGGAGAAGGTACAGGGTGGCCGGCTTCTGTTCTGGCTTGAACGATCAGTGGAAATGCTAATGGTGGACATGCTGGTTTTAGGGGCTCCCAGAGTCATAAGAATAGGGTCTCACAGTAGGAGTCAAGCCAGAGGCTGCAATGAAAAGGCCTTCACCTGACTTAGGGGGATGGGCTTTTCACAAGAAAATCTGTGCTTGTGTCTGGAAGGTTGAACATCAAAGCCCACAGAATGTCTTGAAGAATGAGACGTTCCGGGGGACAAAGCCCTCACTTCATCATGAGAGTGTCAGAGCTCATTTAATGCCCAATACTGCCCATGGATGACACTTGAAGAGAGCCTGGACTTGCTCCCAGGATGACTGCATTCCACAAGTACCTGAGCTCCTATAATAATGTCAATTTGCTGCGCTGCTTAGGCTGGCTGTGATGTCGCTACTGTCACGGTGCCGGCTCACTAGAATGGATCCATCATCAGGAGCAGTTGCATCTCAGGTGAACTGGTATCAGCAACAGTCCTGCTGATGCAGAGCCGAGGGACAGGGCGTCCTTTGGTGAATTGAGAGGTATTTCGGTATTCTCTCTGGAATGAATACAGTACATGCTCCAAGTGATGTCCTGCCACTTGAGATGTGGGGAAGACTTTATACAGAGTATGTATGAGTATTCCAGTTCTATTAGCTAGTGGCCCCTGAGGAGTGACCTTCATAAATCTTATTTTGAGTGATCCAAGATAGTCTGCAAATTATTGGCTTCTTTTATTTTATTAATTATCGACTTTAACAAGGGGGGCCCACTGTCGGTGCATAGTTCTTTGGTCAGGTCATGTGTGGAGAGGTCTTTCTCTAGCTTGAGAACAATCCATTCTGGATAGGTGCTGGACACCACTCTACGTCAGGATACACTGAAAAGTCATTGAGAACCAATGTCTCCCATCACACAGCAGCCAGCACGGGCTCGGATTCAGGGACACAGGGATGTGCTCAGTGATGGTGGATCAGGTGGTTTGCCCCTTAGCACATGATATGATTTCTGATCAGGACCTCTACCATATCGTCTAGTGGTGTAAACCAGGGATCATCTGCCTAGCTTTGGTATTCACCACAGGATTATGAAGGACGTCAGACAGATGGAGAACTCAGTCAGAGAGGGAAGATGGAAAGATAAAGCGACTGCCCCTCAAGTGTATTCCATCTAGAGTCACTGTTGTTTCATTCTGGATATGGAACAGGAACGTCAGAATCTGGCAGGCATGCGTGGCGTGATCGGATATGGATATCTGCTTTCTACAAGCCTTGGAGGACTGACTAGATTGGGAGTTAGAGGGACTCGCCAGCTGTGGCGCTTTTTAGGATATGAGGTAAGGGCATTGGTAGCAACCTCTCTACCGCCGAGTGGATGTATTCCACCGTCTGTCGGTGCTCTTAGTTTCTGGTCTGGAAACAGGCCATGGGTGTCGAGATAGGTAGTGCTGTATTTAGGGATCCGTTGAATCTAAGGCCAACATATTTCAGCAGTTTGGTGAAAGAACTGAGAATCTGGATGAATTGGCCACATAAAGTAACTATAACCAGCAGTTCCATACTTCACGTAAAGACGGCGGAGCATCATGGATACCTCGCAGCTGTCAGGTGCCACTCCTACCCTCAACAAACTGTAGTCAAAGCGGTCTATTCGGGGGTCTGAGGAATTCACACTTCTCATTCAGATTGAGGGCACAGTCCTGGAGGAATCAGAGTACAGCTTGTAGATGGATTCCCTCTACGGTTTTTGGCATTCTTTGCTGGCTTTGATGACCCACCTAAGCCCAGAGATGAGATGAACCAGTTCTAGAAACCTTGGTGAGCCCTGGAAACGTCAACATTCAGTCTCTTGTAACTTCAATGCCTAAGAGGAATCAAGAGGCAGTGATGTACATCTACCAAGGGTAAAGGACTGACTGATGATACCTTTCAGGTTACAATTTTCAAGAACCTGTAGGCTCAACTGACCTCTGAGTCAACTGTAGATGTTAGAAGGCATTCACACTTGATGGGGGTGTTTGTAAGATGCATGGCCACTTTGATGTGGACTTCATCTGGTGCATCGGTGTTGGGAAGAGCCACTTGGAGGGTCCTTCAACCTGGTGTTTCGGTGTCAAGTCAGTTTTGCTTTCACTTCAAGAAGCAGGTGGAATAACGGAGTGCTTCAGGCTGCAGATTGTGATTAATGTGCAGTCACACTATTTTGTCCTTCAGGTATCCTATGACCTTGAAAAGTGCTGCACAGGCATCGAAAATGTTAGTCAACTCTAAGGTGCTGACACGGAGTAAGAGTTGAACGAGAGTGAACTACTCTGCACTGAAGCAACACATTACGGTAGCACATTTAGACTTGGTGGCAAACACATTGGTACAAAGTATGTGATCTTTGTGAGCAATGAATGCTTCACAGACCAGTCAGGTTGCAGTGCTCCCATATGTGAAGATGAAAACTTTGGTTGGATGAAGGATAGGTTGTGGTTTTAGTAAGATATACTGTGATATTTAAAAACACTGACTGAAGCCCCTGTGTCTATAATGGTGGTTACGGGCCATCCACAAAGTTTTACCTGATGTTTCACTGATTACTCCAACAGGCTTCGCACATGCCGATTACATGCACCAAGTGTACAGCACTTTAACTCACCACGTTGCTATGATCCCAGTCTTCCAACTCTGGAAGCAACGGAGTGAGAGACAGCTTTGACCTTCTGAGTCAGACAGTGTCTGTGACTAGGATGCCTATTGGTGCTGTTCGAACAGACTTGATTAGCGATTGCAGAGTGAGGATAGGTGCCACCCCAGAAGAAACAGATAGACATCTTAGATGGAGAGAGCAGTCAACAGAGTGGTTGGTTCGGAGATGTGTTTCACAGGTTCAGTCTTATAGCAGGACCCTTCTGTGGGATTTCAAGGTGCATGAATGTGGTATTTGAGAGTTCGAGTGAGCAGCCAAATGAAGTAACATCCCTGGTTCTCTGGGAATGACAAATCCTGGCAAACACACATGCTTGGATGGGTTGTGTGTAAACCTGTTTGGCCTCATCATGTAGCAGGCACATCCTTGCCAGATCTTTGAGGCATGCATGAACATTGTTGCCTGGGTTGGTCATTGCTGCAAAAGTCGAGGGGTGGGGGGAGCGGTACAGGAAAGAGACTGAGGTGTTGTATGAGTAGGGTGGATCAACTTGTGGTAAGGTACATGATAACTTGATTGCTGTTACCCCGCCTCCAGTGATAGCAGGAGAAACCTACATCTCAAGGCATTCTACCCACAAGCACCATTTCACAGTTTGCGAAGATGAGGTGCCCCACTTTCAAATGGACCAACAGCAGGAATATTAAAGACAGTTTTAGGGCAGAGCTTGGTGGACAGATGCAATGGTAGGAGAGGTGCAAGAGGAGGTATGGTTATGGCAGCAATGAGCCGCATTACTGTTGAACGGGTGCCAGACTCAATCTTACACACACGGTGCCCACCATGCCCGACATTGCTCCCTAGCCTATTCCTATATCTGATCTATTGAGTTGTGTAATGCTGTTTTTCTACTTTGGTCACGAGCATCGGCCTGTGCCAAAGTCGCACAAAAAAAGCAGCAGAACATGTTACCTCCCAGTTCAGAGAGATCGACAATCTAGGCCGTGCGGCAGAGGGTCTGGGAGTTAAGGTTAAGTGACACCAGTGATTGGAAAGGACTAGCAGAGAACAGGGGTCTCCATAGGCGGACTTTTACGAGGAGAAAGACCTCAATGATGATGGGCGAGGCACAAGTGATTCAGGAAGGTGACCATGTGTTGTCACTAGGGTTTTGTTCTCGAATGCAGACCCGTGTTGCAGCAAGAAAGCAAAACACAAAGAAGCATGGCGCTATATTGACTTCCCTGCTTCAAGTGTCCGGCACATGGGGCACATTCTTAGAAACCAAAAACACTACCACCTCTAGGGCAGCGGTACAAAACCTTCTAACTTCTGTGGACCCTCATAGAATCACTATTAGCTGAGGACTCCAGCCTAATTAATTTGAACCTCACCAAAAATACAAAAACAAGTATACAAACAAATACACAAATTATTAAATATTTCCTTTAATTCACAAACTAAAAACATAGAAAGTGAAACTTTAATGAAAAGCTTGGATCTTTTCAAAATGTGCTTGTATTTCCAAAATTCAAAGCATTATGCTTGACTAGCATTTCATTATCTTTTTTGCTCTGAATGCATTCTCACTTTTAGTTGGCACATAATAGTGCTTAAATTTAGACAACAATAGTCCATACTACGTTTACTGTGCTTGCACTGCTCCCACCAATCAAGCCAAGTACACCAACTTAATTTTTAGCATTCAGTTTCAAATGTCTTCACATTTACAGTGGTTAAAATTTTTCAATTTAGTTTTTATGTGTATATACTTTGCTAATCTGCTAATATTGTTTAATTTTATAAACCGTTATAGTCCTCCTGAGAAGGCGTCACAAGACTCCAGGGTACCGTGGACCACATGTGAAGAACCGCTGTTCTAGGGTGTTCCACCTGAAGTGTAGCACATGGGCAACACAGCGCAATGGCACATTCTGTACTGCTGAAGGCATCTCCCTTCTATACAGCATGAACCGAAACATTCCAGGAACTGGAGAGCACTTCCTGCGGTTGTGGTTAGGGGGTGGTAGGGCTGAGCTTGAACTGTTACTACGCACCCACATCTGACAAACGCTTCCTTGAATAGCTAACTGATATTTTTTGGTAGCTTTTCAGCAAAACAAAAAAAAAGCGTTACAGCTTGCAGTTGTTAAGTACTGTTTTGTAATACTGTATAAAGTTTGATCAGACTAAACAAAGTAAAAGTGTTTTCATCATCTGAAAACACAACTTATGGCGTCCCTGCACAATATACATTTCACTTTTCAATTTTTTTTTAACGCACACAAAGTATCAAATACAACTGAGGCCAAGCTGCATTAAATTCCTGGTTCCAGCAAGAGCACATGATGCATGCCACAACATGTTCTGTGTATGAGACAAAAAAAATCAGAGGCAATTAACAATTAATACCAGAATAAACACACGCGCCAATAAACACAATGGAGGTCGAGCCACAGAAGTTGTCAGTATAAAAAAATTCATAGCAGGGTGTGAGTGCTGCAAAGCAAGTCTCATGGCACCATGACCAAACATTGACTCAGACCCCCCGTCCCAGTTCGAACTTCAGGGATCAACACAGCTAGAGGGAAGCAGAGAATCTGGCAGTTAGTGCAGAATACTTGTGGGAAAGTTTGTTGCATCTATGAATGCATTACTTCATCGCAAATCTATGCGAAAGAGATAACATGCCCTCTTATTAGCTGATGAATCAAGCATATCTTGAGTACAAAACTAAACTAGGGTTTAAAACGGAGTGCCACATGAAAACTGTGTGGCAGCTCCTTTTCACTTAACCCTTTAACACGGCCATGAGACCAAACAGACTTGAGGTGTCGCTCAAAACCCTTGCCCTCAAGAGCTGGACGTCTGTGTACCAAAATAAAAATCTCAACATGCTTTCACTGAGCATGGGAGGCGGCTGTACCCCTGTCAACCTGAACAAAAACACAGCACGCCCCACAAAGCCTACACAAGATGAAGTGACTAGAGGACACGCCTTAAGAAAAGATACACCCAACATCCGGAACAAAACCACGTCACACACCCTAGAATGTCTTGCCCATCTGACAAACCTTGTATAAAAGACTAAGAGATGAATGAATGTCTATAAACCAAAACAAAATACAATTACAACAGCTCCAGAGCTTTCGCTCTACACACCTAGAGGGGCTGTACGTCTCTTCACTTAAAACACCGCATACACCGTTCAAGGATTCCCCAACCTGCCCAGCCTTGTGTGCAAACGCCTTGAGGAGATGCACGACTCGCAATCCAAACAAAATCACGTCATCCACCCTAGAATGACTTTCCAGTCTGACAAGCCCCAAGTACACACCCGAAGGAGCGGTGAGTCTGTCAACAAAGCAGAGCGCGCCAGCCTTCCACGTGCACATCTGTAGGAAAGAGGGTTCTAAAACCATGACTTACATTGCAGCGTCCTTCGAGAAAAGCATCATGTTGTCATGGTCAGGCCCATCAGAGGGGGTCGTTTGGCACATTCTGACCTCACAGCACAAAGCACATCAGACACAGCCCTTAAAACGTGTGAGTCATGTTCCCCAGAGAAGCACTGCACTGCCCAACTCTAGGGAGTTTCTTCTCCAAGCTGGGGATCCATGGAAGATCTCGAACAACAACTCCTGTTCTATTTGTCCTCCAAGAGTCAAAGTACAGAGGATCCACTCCACGGTGAAAAGCGCGGTTGTTGGGTAAGATCTGCACCCGTGTGGCATGACGTCTCACAGGAGAGCATGGTCTCAACCCTAAATGCCTGCAGAGAAACTTCCATGGCCACTGGCACCTAGATCAAGGGAGCATTTGTTCCCTGCACACTGTGCTTGATAGTAGGGTCTAACTGTAGTACGGTGGAGGGAGTTAGAGATGGAGGGGCATGACAGCAGTGTGAAGAGGAGTGTTTGCACTGTGTTGTAGTCTCATTCTATAGTTCTTTGGCACATATACGTCGCAACTCACTGGGACTGCTGTGTATCCTGTAAGATGGCCGCCTTGCACACCGCTGGCCCACCACGCCCGCCTTATCTCCGTCTACTGCCACAAAAATGTTCTGTATGCCTTTTTAACTGTAAATGTCTGCTCTGATTGTACAGAGCTCACCGATTGGCTGGAGCTCACTATGTAAGAAAAGACACTAAACAAATAACAAGTGTGTAAATGGAGGCCAGTTCTGAGCTGACAGCAATATTTTGCATAAACTAATTTTGCCTTGCAGACCTAAATGGCCATGTTAATAAAACAGCGCATCTATGATTCCATGCGATAGGTGTTAAAACTCATAGCTATATCATAATACACAAAAAGTGAAGCATAATTTGCATTTCATTGCATGAGATTTCATATACGTTTGCTTTTAATTGCTGGGTAACTTTTTTGTGCCCTAAAAAATGTCGAGCTGGAAAACTCGGCAACAGACTGGACACCATACAGTAAAATATCTCTAGTAAGGATACTGGTGTCCAGTTCCTTCAAAGTCGCTTCCAAAATTTAATATAAAAATCTTTATTAACATTCCTTGGGTTCACCGTTCCTCATTCGCTTTTGTTTTTGTTGGCAGGCTGGTTTCTACGGGAGAAGATGAACATGAGGGCAAGGCAAATATTGGAACAGAGCTACCATAATAGACCCGAGACTCGAAATGCACAGGGATTTGAACAGTAATCCACTAAAATCCCTCCTAGCCTTGAACTAGAGACTGCACCAGCTCTGGACTCATTGATATGCACTCCCTTCCCTGACATCATGGATCGCCATCTATTGCCTATTGTACTGTTTCTGAGAAATTCCAATAAATAAAAATTGTAAAAAAAATGCCCTAAAATCCATTGATATCAAGAGGATTAAATCATTAATCTTGTGTTAAATGAAGAAACAAAATCGAAGGATCAACAAAGACTGATGAACCCAAGGAATGCATATCGAGATTTTTTGATTAAAGTTTGATAATAAACTTCATAAAACTGGACTCAAGTGTACTTATTCGAAATATTACATTACCTTGGTGCCCAGACTGTTTCCGAGCTTCCAGTGCCACATCTGTCGAGAAAGGTCACCGGTCACAGAAACTCATCTGGAGGCACACTACAAAATGCTTTATAATTTGCAACCAAAATAACAAGCATTGAAAATGCAATAGGTCTCGCCCTCGTGTAAGTTAAAGCAATTCTGTAATTAGGTGGCTTTTTAGCTTTGGTTTTATTAATGTTTTTCAAACTTTCATGTACATAACATGCATATATGTATATGTATGCATTTATATTTGTATTTATATCGATATGCAGATGTATATATATGTTTATATTCAAAAAAGTCTTCCTCCATCAAAGTAGACCAGGGGGTATGGGGGGTAAAAAGGATCATTTATTTAAAAGGGTTTGCATAACGCGTCTATATATGTATGTATGTATGTATATATATATATACACATACATATACTACCTACTGGCGGTCGCCAGTAGGTATAGTTAGGACCTATTTTCCATAGGAAATCCGCAACATTCTATTCCCAATAAGTCTGGCGCCGGTTGATGAATCCTCGTGAAATTTTCCAAACTTTTGGCCAGCTCCGCTCTGCTCCTACCCTGAAAAGTTTCGTGGTGATTCGTCAAGCGGGGGCCGAGAAAAAAGGGGGTCCCAAAACGGGTTTTCCCCATGCAATTTCCCATAGGATCTGTTGTCGCAGCTACAGCCCGAACCGCTGAACGGAATGACACCAAATTTGGCAAAGAGGTAGTCCTCAGTTCAGACTCGTGCCTTTTTCATAAATGGTGCGAATCCGTTCAGTAGTTCCTGAGAAAATTAGAGTTAAAAGTACATAAATATCTATGGCCGCGGAGGATCCGCGGACCGTACACGCACCGTACGCGCACCCTCCCTGAACCGAGCGCGCACCCTCCCGATCGCGCACTGAATGCTAATTGGCTGTCGAGTGTCTCTCTACATTCGAAACCAGGAACTGTTGGCGGCCATGTTCTGCCTCGGTAGAAGCGAGGCTGAAGAAGCATGGGGAATAAGTGTGTAAAACATATAAAGGGGGCAGAGTGGAAATACTCTGACCCTCTAGAGGTGCTTAGGGGTCCCAGAAGGACCCCCTGGGGCCCCCTTTTTTTAAATAAAAAAAAAAACTGCGAAATGCGCGCACAGTGCGCGCATCCTATCGCATTGGGTACGCGGATCCACGGATTTTTTTTAAAAAAAGACAAGAAATCATTGGTTGTATGACTACTTTGTACACTGAAAGGTAGGGCGTATATTTCTGTTTTTTAAAGGTAGGATTCTTATTGGTTAACAAAAACAGATTGTAAGGAACATTATATATGATTAGCTGATATGTTGAAAAGTGAAGCACACTTCCTCTCTTGTGTAGGAACATTGTGTGCTGAACTTCTGACCTGTGTGCTTAGTGCAGTGTTCTATGACCGGTTTCTATGGTAACAAGCAGAAGGCAGATTGGAGGAAGGGTTGAAATGTCTTTCAGTTGGAAAGGGTTGAAATGTTTAACCAATAGAAATGTGTGTTTGCTTTTGAGTTTATGTGTGAAGGATTGTGATTTGATGTTTACATGTATATGTGTGGAAAATGAAAGGGAAACTTTTCCATTTTTTGTTTTTGCTGAGAGGTGCACAGTGCAGAGATTCTATAAAAGAAAATATGGTGAGTGACCGATATACTTCTTAATCTACAAAAGAACTTGAAGGATGAGTTATTTAATTGTGAAGGGATGTATGTAGACTATTTTGATTTTAATCAGACTAATGTATTTCTCCTGCTAAAGTGTAGGGAGTACTTTTTTTCTCTACAATCTTATTGACAGTGTGTGTGAATGTAGAAACCATTCTGTGATAAGCATTTGTGTTTTTCATGTGTTTGCAGACAGATAACTGTGCTGTTTTTATATTTTGGTAGAATTAGAATCCAGTCACTGTTTATGAATTTGTGAAATTAGTTATGTTTCTATACTAAAATGTAGTACTACTTCTAGATGAAGAAATGTGTTTTGGTATAGTGCAAGGGATTGTGTTGTTTGTCTAGAATCACACAGTGAGTCTGTGTGCATTTGGGAACCACTGTGAGAGAAGCATTTGGTAACATCGTGTATTTGCTGACAGATAACTGTTTTAACCTGTCATGTTGTGAAGTTTTAGTAGCATTAGAAGACAGTTATGGCTTATGATTTGATTAAATTAGTCAGGCTTTGACAGAAAAGTGCAGTCCTGAAATATGTAGAGTGTGTGCAGTTCCCTTACCACTTGCACTGTAGTGAATGAGTTTTGGTAAACTCCTAGGGATGGTGGTGCTTGTCTAGAATCACACTGAGTCTGTGTGCATTTGAGAACCACTGTGAGAGAAGCGTTTAGTAACATTGTGTATTTGCTGACAGACAACTGTTTTAAAACATGTCATGTTGTCAAGTTTTAGTAGCATTAGAAGCAAGTCTTTGCTTATGCGTTGATTAAATGAGTCAGGCTTTGACACAAAAGTGCACTTTTGAAATATGCACATTGTGTGCAGTTCCCTTACCACTTCCATAGTAGTAAATACGTTTTGGTAAACTCCTAGAGATAGTGGTTGTTGTCTAGAATCACACTGAGTCTGTGCGCATTTGGGAACCAATGTGAGAGTAGCATTTGGTAACATCGTGTATTTGCTGACAGATAACTTTTTTAAAACCTGTCATGTTGTGAAGTTTTAGTAGCATTAGAATCCAGTCTTTGCTTATGCGTTGATTAAATGAGTCATGCTTTGACACTGATGTGCTGTACTTAAATATGTAGATTGTGTTCAGTTCCATAAACTCTTCTAGACTAGTGAATGAGTTTTGGTAAACTCCTAGGATAGTGTTGATTGTCTAAAATCACACTGAGTCTGTGTGCATTTGGGTAAGGATTGTGAGAGAAGCATTTGGTAACCGTGTATTTGCTGACAGATAACTGTTTTAAAACCGGTCATGTTGTCAAGTTTTAGTAGCATTAGAAGGCAGTCTTTGCTTATGCTTTGATTAAATGAGTCAGGCTTTGACACAAAACTGCACTTTTGAAATATGCACATTGTGTGCAGTTCCCTTACCACTTCCACAGTAGTGAATGATTTTTGGTAAACTCCTAGGTATAGTGGTTGTTGTCTAGAATCACACTGAGTCTGTGTGCATTTGGGAACCACTGTGAGAGAAGCATTTGGTAACATCGTGTATTTTTTAGCAAATAACTCTTTTAAAACCTGTCATGTTGTCAAGTTTTAGTAGCATTAGAAGCTAGTCTTTGCTTATGCATTGATAAAATGAGTCAGGGTTTGACACTAAGGTGCAGTACCATGTACTATTCTGTTCACTGTGGCAGAACTGAAAATTTAAACGTTTTACCTAAGCACTGTCCTAGAAGAGGTCTGATTATTTAGTCAGTTTCTAAGTACCAAATAGATTGCTTCAAATGTCTAAGCAGTTTGCATGTAGTGTTCAAACATACTATACACTTGTCTTTTACACCTTCAATTCCCTAGTCAGTATCCATACACTTCCAGGAAACACCCTGTCACTCCCTTTGCAGTCCTCTAGTGACCCATTCAACACCACGTACTAATCCATTCACTGTGCCAAAACCCAAACACTTATAAATTCACCAAGACACTCTCTTTCCAGTACTCTAACGATTCAGTCACTGCCTAAGTATTCATGCACTGAGCCAGGCCTTAGCACATGGACTTCTTCAAACTCCTATCCACTATGCATGCAGTCCTCTAACCACCTACACACTTGTGTTTCACACCTTCAATTCCCCAGTCAGTATCCATACACTTCCAGGAAACACCCTGTCACTCCCCTTGCACTCCTCTAGTGACCTTATTAAGCATCATGTACTAATCCATTCACTGCGCCAAACCCTAATAAATTCACCCAGGCACTCTCCTTGCAGTACTCTAATCATTCAGTCAGTACCCAAGTACTCATCCAGTGACCCAGGCCTTAGTATATGGACTGCTTCAAACCCCTATCCACTATGCATGCAGTCTTCTAACCACCTAGACACTTGTCTTTCACACTTTCAATTTCCTAGTCAGTATCCATACAGTCCAGCAAACATCTTGTCACTGCATTTGCACTCTTCTAGTGACTCATTCAGTACCAAGTACTAATCCATTCCCTGTGCGAAAAGCCTAGCACTTATAAATTCACCTAGGCACTCTCCATGCTGTACTCTAATCATTCAGTTAGTACCCAAGTAGTGATGCAGTGAGCCAGGCCTTAGCACATGGACTGCATTAAATGCCTATGCAGTATGGATGCAGTCCTCTAATCACCTACACAGTTGTGTTTCACACCTTCAATTCCCTAGTTAGTATTCATACTCTTCTAGCAAACACCCTGTCACTCACCCAGTGTGTCATTATAGTACTGTAATCATTTAGTCAGTTAGCATGTAGAGTTTTAGTGAGGTAGGCTTTAGGGCATGAACTGCTTCAAAGTAGTATGCACTATGCATGTAGTGTTTTAACCATCATCACACTTGTGGTTCAGGGACATAGTTTCTTAGTCAGTATTTATATAAAATGTGTTTGTACAGTAATGGAATTGTATAATTTTGAAAGTTAATAATATACATTTATTTTTGATTCTTTTTTACAGATACAGAACAGGAGTGTTTCTCATCTGTTTGCACTCTTCTCGTGCAAGATTGTTTGGATTAAGGGTCCTTAGGTGTTTCATCATACTTGCTGTGCCGCACGAGTATTTTTTGTTAGGATCCCATCGTAACAGAACTCTTTTGAAAATCTTGTGCATGAGAAAGGTGGTATTGGTCTTTGTTTGCCCCTCGAGAAAAGTAGAAAATTTCCACATCACCGATGAAAACGTTGTGGGCGTGGTGCATCCTCCAAAAATTCAACTTTAGATTTGGTGAATATTTTATAGTGAAATCATTTACAGTTTTTGTAAGTTAAAGTTAAAAAAGTTTGTTAGCTGTGTGCATTTTATATTTCTGTGATTTGTATTTTGAGAATGGCATATTGTTTTTTTTTAACAATCTTTGAGATTGTGTTTTTTTTGCCCGCTGTTAAGTGATGAGTACGATTGAAATCACTATTTTTAGTGAAATTTAATATATTCTGAGAACAGCAAAAAGGAAAAAAAATTACTTTGTGGAAATTATGCTGTGTTGTATAAAATGTATTACTACATGTTATATATTTTTTTCCTTTTCTTTCACAGATCCAAATTTTAAAATAAGCAATTTATATGAATTTATATTTGAATGAAAAACAGAAAAAAATGTATACCATTTTTTATTCCTATTACTGTGAAGGTAAGTTTAACTAAGTCTCAATATGCAGAATGAAGAGGCCTGCAAGAAGCTACAAAGTTGAAACACGTTTCTAAAAACACTCTGTTTATGTAGTTTTGAAATCTGACCATAATCAGATATCATGTGACCTGCAAAAAAAGAGATTTGAGGGGTACATAATATTTCACCTTTTTAGCTGTTGAAGGACCGCAATAATTTCAATTATTCTTCTTTGAACATCTTTGCAGACAAAACTCTGTGCTTACCTTCTATCATTCGCAAGGAAATTTAAAAACGGAAATATGTCACTTTTTGTAACATAGTTATTGTGCAAGTTACTCTTTTATATTTACAAAGAGAGGAAAAGGCACTCTGTGCACTTTTTATACTCCATGTAAATATAACCTCATCATGCACACCACTTTGTGTTGAAAGGGTGTTCTATAAGTGTTGTTGTGCATGATTGCACTTAATACTCATAGAACAAGACACATGTCTAGATTTATCAGAAATCATAAATCTCGATATGTGTGTGAATGCTGCACCATTCTAAAATTGGTGTAGAAAAGCACAGCAAGGAGAATTGTTTTAATTTCTCCACATTTTTATATCTTCAATGCATGCTGAAATGTTCAGCATACATTGAAGGAGATAAATGCATTTTCTCATTGTTTTTGTGCAGGAAGGTGTGTCTTCCTGCAGAAAAACAAACAGCACATGACACAGATATCCTTGCACTATGGTGCAAGGATGCCTGTGTCACCACATGGCTGCAGTTTAAGCAGCCGTGCAGAGAGAAGCATAGATTTGCAACATATTTATGTACATATGTTGCATCCCTGTGCTTCGGAAGTACTAAAGCACACTGTAGTTAAAGAGGTTACTGTGTAATGCCGCAGCACTTGCTCATAGTTCTGCACTTACACATTCACCATACGCTACTAATGCATTCATTCAGTCAATTACGTACTACACATACATTCATCTAAACTTTCACACACTAACAAAGAAATTTAGCTGTTTTTTTAAACCAGGAAAGTTAGTTCTTACAAGAACTTTTTTTTTTTCTTTATAATTTTTTTTGGGTTTTCTGAACATTTTAAAATTTTGGGGGGTTTTCTGCAAAAAAAACAAAACAAAAAACAAAACAGGAGAAACCAAACAATGAACTTCTTGGAACAATAAAAAAAACAAAAAACTAGCAAATGTGACTTTCTTGGCGGCGGCAGATCAGATCGATCGACTGCTCACCATAGCACAAAGTCGCATTGCACTTAGTGCAGAGCACTTTTAAAAATTGAAATGGAGGACGGATGTCCAAGGTTTGGGCTGATGGATGCACTCTTGATGTGCTCGGCTGCGATGAGGTGGATGGCGCAGGAGTGTTTCTCATCCGTCGGCACTCTTCTCGTGCAAGATTGTTTGGATGAAGGGTCCTCATGTGCTTCATCATACTTACCGTGCCGCAAGAGTATTTCTTGTTAGGATCCCCTCTCGATAGGACTCTTTTGCAAATCTTGCACGTGACCAAGGTGGCATTGGTCTTATTCTGCCCCTCGGGAAAAGTAAAAAATTTCCACACCACTGAAGAAAAACGTTTTTTGAGTGGTGCCTCCGGCAAAAATTCATCCTCAGAAGTATGAGGTGATGCAGGTGATGCCTGCTGCCCTGAAGCCATTTTTGGTTGAAAAAAGTTAGAGCTAAGTGTAAACTTAGTCTAAAAAATCTTCTTCTCTCCAAAGAGATGGTGCTCTAAAGAAGGTCAAAGAAGAATGATTGAAATGGGGTGGGGTCTTTCAATAGTTAGAAAAGGAAGTGTAATGAACCAATCAAATCTCTTTTTTTGGAGGTCACATGGGATCCGCGCACCGCGCTTACGCAGCACGCACCCAGCGCGCATCCGCGAAATTGAATTAAAAAGAAATATAGGATTAGATGTAAAAATATATTCGTTTTAAGACTAGTTTAGAGTTTGTCTTCAATTAATATTCACATGAAATACATATATATATATATATATATATATACACACATATATATATATATATATATATGTTTTTTTAAATGTTAAATATTTCGCGGGATCCGCGCACCTACCGCGTCAGACTTAGAAGACGCATCACGGAAGCGCGTAAACGTCGCGTTACGTACATCGAACGTGTCGCGTATAGGCTGGGAGTCGCGTACCGGGCGCATTGCGTTCGCGCACTAAACACGTGCCCAACTCGTACCATACGCGGATGCCACCGCGTAGGGATCGGGAACGGTGCGCTTAGGGTGCGCGGATCCAAAAACATTGAAAAATATATATAAAAAAAAGTTTTGCACATATAGTTAAAAAAATATTTTGAAAAATATAAAAAAATATGTTTGAAAAACCCATTAAGATCAAATAATATTTTTTAATTTTTAAAAGAATTGAAAAAATAAATTTAAAAAATGGTGATAAAAAAGTATTTTAAAAAAAAGATAATTAATGAAATTGACACACTGAATTTGAAAAATATAGAAATCCAATCAAAATCATTAAACATGATATCTTCAGAGATAAGTTACAGATAGGAATTAGCATTTAAAAAACCTTTGAAATTCACTGAAAAAACCATAGGTTTCATGCACGTTATAGTCAGGAATTGGCATTTAAAAAAACCTTTGAAATTCACTGAAAAAAACAAAGGTTTCAGGGGCATTAGTCAGGAATTGGCATTTAAAAAAACCTTTGAAATTCACTGAAAAAACCAAAGGTTTCAGGGGCATTATAGTTAGGAATTGGCATTTAAAAAACCTTAGATATTCACTGAAAAAAACATAGGTTTCAGGGGTGTTCTAGTTAGCTGGACATTTCCCTCGTACAAAACCCTAGAAATTCCCCTGTTATAGTTAGTTCAGTTAACTATAACTCGCGCCCCCGCAATGCACTGCTGATGACGTTACATATTACATCACTCATGACATGGTCAGTGACATCACTGATGACATCACTGATGACATCTCTGATGACATCTCAAATGACATCACAGAGAGTAGTCAGTAGAGAGAGAGTAGTAGAGTGGTAGAGAGTGAGTATTAGAGAGTGAATAGTAGTGTGAGTAGTGTAGAGTGAGTAGTAGAGAGTGAGTAGTAGAGAGTGAGTAGTAGAGAGTGAGTAGTAGTGTTAGTAGAGAGTGAGTAGTAGAGTGAGTAGTAGAGAGTGAGTAGGAGAGTGAGTAGTAGAGTGAGTAGTAGAGTGAGTAGTAGAGAGTGAGTAGAGTGTAGTAAAGAGTAGTAGAGAGTAGTAGAGTGAGTAGTAGAGAGTAGAGTGAGTAGTAGAGAGTAGAGTGAGTAGTAGAGAGTAGAGTGAGTAGTAGAGAGTGTAGTAGAGAGTAGAGTAGAGATTGAGTAGGAGAGAGCAGTAGAGAGCAGTAGAGTGAGTAGTAGAGAGTGAGTAGTAGAGTGAGTAGTAGAGTGAGTAGTAGAGAGTGAGTAGTAGAGAGTGAGTAGTAGAGAGTAGAAGAGAGAGTAGAAGAGAGAGTAGAAGAGAGTAGAAGAGATTAAGTAGTAGAGATTAAGTAGTAGAGAGTAGTAGAGAGTGAATAGTAGATAGTAGAGATTAAGTAGTAGAGAGAGTAGTAGAGAGTGAGTAGTAGAGAGAGAGTGGTAGAGAGAGAGTAGTAGAGAGTGAGTAGTAGCGAGTGAGTAGTAGAGAGTAGTAGAGAGAGTAGTTGAGAGAGTGTAGTAGAGTGAGTAGTACAGAGTAGAGAGTAGTAGCGAGTGAGTAGTAGAGAGTGAGTAGTACAGAGTAGAGAGTAGTAGGGAGAGAGAGTAGTAGAGAGTTAGTAGCAGAGAGTGAGTAGTACAGAGTAGTAGAGAGACAGTAGTACAGAGTAGAGAGTAGTAGAGAGAGTAGTAGAGAGAGAGTAGTAGAGAGAGTGTAATAGAGCAAGAGTAGTACAGAGTAGAGACTAGTAGAGAGAGAGTAGTAGAGAGTAGGAGAGTCTTCCTCCATCAAAGTAGACAAGGGGGCATGGCGGGGTTAAAAAGGATCATTTATTTAAAAGGGTTTGCATAACACGTCTATATATATGTATGTATGTATGTATGTATGTATATGTATATATATATATATATATATATATATATATATATATATATATATATATATATATATATATATATATATATATATACACATACATATATATAAATGCATATATATTATCTACTGGCAGTCGCCAGTAGATAGTTATAGTTAGGACCGTGTTTCCATAGGAAATCTGAAAATTCTATTTTGAATAACTTTGGCGCCGGTTGACGGATCCTCGCGAAATTTTCAAAACTAATGGGGCGCTCCGCTCAGCTCCTACCCTGGAAGTCTCGGGGTGATTCGTCAAGTGGGGGCTGAGAAAAAAGGGGGGTCCCAAAACGAGTTTTCCCCATGCATTTTCCCATAGGACATTTAGTCGAAGGTACAGCCCGAACAGCTGAACAGAATTACTTGAAATTTGGCAATGAGGTAGTCCTCAGGTCAGGGATGTGCCTTTTGCATATATGGTGTCAATCTGTTCAGTAGTTCCTGAGAAAATTGCAGTTAAAAGTACATAAATATCTATAGCCGCGCACCGTGCGCGCACGGTGCCGTGCGCGAGCGTAATTCTGATTGGTGGTTACATGTCAGTCAACATACGAATCGGTCGAAATCAGGAAGTGTTGTCCGCCATTTTGTGTGTGACAGTGAAAAAGAAAGGTGGAGAACGTGAAAAGGGGGCAGGGTACAGAGTTCCTGACCCCCTAGCTTTTGTCAGCGAGGTGCGCGCACGGCGGAAAAAAAATCATAAAAAAATAGAATTAAAAATCAAATTTAAGTGTTTAGATTTTAGGTGGCTCTAAAAAGAGCCGTTGTGTTAATTGAGGGACGGAGGAACAAAAAAATGGCAAAAATTATAGGGTGCCGCACGTGTGCTGCTGTATCTTGCTCTCTATTAGGGGAATGCTGGTGTCCTCATAAGAGAGAAGAGCATTGCACACATTGCACCGTATATGCACTCTCTTAAACAGAGGGTGTATATCCAGAGGAACAGAAGCAGGTGAAGCTGCCGCCGCAGATGAAGTGCTCGGCTGAGCTGCCGATGATGTGCTCGGCTGAGCTGCTGCGGATGTGCTCGGCTGAGCTGCTGGAGGGTTTTCTCTAGCAGCTCGAGCATAAGCCACAGGATGTACATCTCTAACGTGCCTGATCATAGTGAAGATACTAAAAGAGAATTTATTTTTAGGATCTCCTCTTGATAAGACACGATCACAAAGAGTGCAGGTGACTTTTGGAGCATTCACCTTCTTCTGCCCCTCTGGAAAAGTGAAAACTTGCCATATAAAAGAGTTTTTCTGTTTCCTCTGCCTCTGTGGCACAAGGGTCTCCTGCTCACTCCCAGAAGATGACTGCTGCTCTGCCATTCTCAAGTACTGGAGTACTGGAAAAGCTGCTCAGCTCCTTCTCCCAGGGAATCAGAAGTAATAATGAGGGGAGTGGGTGTGGTGTTGGAAGTTTCTGGAACTGAAACTACTATAAACCAATGAAAAGTGTTGTTTCTAAATCACATGACTTGTGATGTCATTTGAGAGGTCATCAGTGATGTCATGAGTGATGTCACTGACCATGTCATGAGTGAAGTAATATGTGACGTCATCAGCAGTGGATTGCGGGCGCCCGGGTTATAGTTAGCTGAACTAACTATAACGGGGGAATTTCATTGGTTTTTTACGAGTGATAAATTGATAAACTTTTATTGTTTCGTTAATTAAAACCGTAACAAACGATTAAAAAGAAAAATTGTCCTTTACAATAAAACGAGTAAAATTTTTCAAGGTATAATTTAAAAGGCAAAATTTCTAAGGATAACAAGAACTTTAACAATTGCACGTCAGTAAGGCAATCATTAATATAAAAAGCCTTTGTTTTAAATTTCATATTGCTTTCAAACGCTTTTCAAAGGCTATCAGGAACTTTATCAGCTTGCAGTTAATTATGGGGGATGTTGAGTCCAGAGCACCAATAATGGCAGACCTGCAGGTGCGTAGTCTCTTGGCCCTAAAAATGTTCTTTAAAAAGTACATACGCTCCTGGTTCAGAGTCTTACAGTGGCATACGATGTGAATTACATTTTCTTTTGTAGTGCCACATAGTCGACAGACATCTGAGTCTGGTCGTTTCCAGTCCGGTTTGTCTGCCAGAGTTGGTAATTTACCGAATCTCAGGGCCATCAGCCTCTTTTAGTGAAAACCGAATATGTTGTTTCTAAATAGGCAGCCGGGGTGAGTTTTTTAGAACTGTTAATCACAGACCAAGAATGGGAGCGGTCTGAAAAGATGGCTTTGTCTGTAATTAATGAGTGAAATTTGGCCCCCTTATTTAGTGCCTGTTTAAAAGAGATATATGGCAGGTTTTTGTCCCAAAGTTTGGCGGTGCATGTTTGCTCCAGTGCATAAATCAGATATTTATTAGCGGCTGAGTTTTGTTGGCTTTCTAATTCCTGCCACAAAAATCGGTTCATAGTGTTATTTGTGGAGTTAATTTTAATTCGATACCATACTCTGATGCTTGTGTAAAGTCGTCCCAGTGACTCATTCATTACGCCAAATTCTAGGCGCACCTGAGCAGGTGAAGCTGAGCTTGGTAGTTTTAAGACCTTCTTATAGATTTTTGTGATGAGGTTGTTTAAAATAACAGCGTCCTTGACGTGCATTGCTACACTAGCATACGCTAGGGTAGGAAGAACTTTGGTGGCCATCACTGTCAATAAGGGTGTAAACGAAGGACCTTCCAACTTTTTTGAAAGTATACTTAAAGCAAATATTAAAGCTCCTGCTCTTTGCGTCATGTATTTTTTTTGAGCGTTTAAGTTCAATTTGTCGTCGATGTAATATCCTAAATATTTGTAATTTGATACTCTTTCCAGGAGTTTTCCTTCAAGCTTGATATTAAGATGCGCAGAACGGCGGTTGGTTATTAACATTATTTTTGTCTTAGACAGATTGAGAGCTAGGTTGTTTGCCTCCAGGAATTCCGATGTTACTGCTAGTAGTCTAGACAGACCCACTTTGGTTAGGCTCAGAAGCACAATGTCATCGGCATAAGCAATATGAGTAAGTTGGAGGTTGGCAAGTTTCGGTGCATGAGCATTACAGTTGTTTAATTTGTCTGAGAGGTCAGAAATGAATAAATTAAATAGTTGTGGTGCCAGGACGCAACCCTGTTTTAATCTGATCGATGTATAGACTTTTCTTGATAGATGTGACCCTTCCCCTAGCTTGATTTGTGTCCAGGTCTCAGAGTAAAACAAGAGTAGGCCCCTAAGTATCCCCTCCGGTATGGCCCATCCTCTTAACTTCGCCCATAGTAGCTTGCGATCAACACTGTCCAATGCTGCCTGCAGGTCAATAAAGCAGAGGTTAAGGTCCTGTTTAGCGTGCTGGCATTTTTCTGCTATCATGGTTATTGACAGTATGTTTGACGTAGTTCCGATTCCAGCTCTGAATCCAGTCTGGTTAATTGGGATCATTACTTTGTCTTCTGCCCAATTTACCAGATCTTTTAGAAGGAGTGAAGCGAAGTATTTAGCTTCTATGTCCTGGAGTGTTATTAGACGATAATTTAGAGGATTAGCTCTGTCTCCTCCTTTATATATGGGCGTGATGATAGAGCCTTTCCAACTTTCAGGAATGCGATTACAGTTTTGAACATCTGTAAAAAGTTTTTCTAGCGGTGGACCCCAAAATTCTGGTGCTTGTTTAAAGGCAATTTGCGGGATACCATTCGGTCCCGGTGCCCCGTTACTTTTACCCTTTCTAATAATAGTGATTATCTCCTCGACTGAGTAGGCGCCAACTGTGGTCGCGGGGTGTACCGAATTCCTTGGGACCATTGTCGTTGGGTGGATACGGCGTTGATCTTTGCTATTGTTCGTATAGGGATCCCCCGAAACGCCCAAGTGCCTTCGTTGGGTTTTCTTTAAATTTTGACGACAAAAAAGTTGCCCATTCAGTTTCTTGGATGTTTGATGTTAATACATTTCGCGGTCTTATTAGCTGGTTTATAATTCTCCAAAATTTATTTGAATCCTGGAGCTTAGTGCTGGCCAACAAATTGATCCAGAATTCGTCATTGGTCTCCCTTTTATGCTCCCAAATCTTTTTTTTATATAACTTTCTTTGAGCAAGAAAAGTTTCCAAGTAGCTCCGGTCGTTAGTATTTAGTTGCAGGTTTTTTTGACTTCTTCGTAAAACCCTTCTTAGTTCTTGTAGCTCCAGCGGCAATTTCTTTCTTGGGTTCTTTCTCTTGGCCCCTGTTTTAAGTGGTTTCATTTTTGTCTGTAGTTTCTCTATAAATAGGAACCAGGCTTGAATTTTGTCCATTGTTGCACTTTCCAAATCTTTCAATATGACCTCTATTATTGCGATCCAATTCTCTTCGTTCAAGCTATTCCAGTATATACGCTTTAGGTTAAGTGTACCTAGTTGGCCCTGTAGGGAATAGGCAGGTTGAAGTGTTTCTGCAAAGAAGTTGAGTTTAAGATGTTGCATCCCGTGATCACTCATTGATGTATATTCTATGTAGAAGGTGAGTAATAGGGGGGATCAATTGAAGACTAACAATGGTAAAGTCCAGTATTGATTGGGTGTATGTCCCATAATAAGTTTTTTTCGGGGGTCTGTCTTCCTCTGTCCTGCCATTCAAAACTCGCATGCCTAGGTACTCCAGCTCCGTTACCAGATGTATGGCTAGTCTGTCCTTGAGACTCTTTATTGCTCCATTTAACTGCTGAGGGACATTCCAGTGCGTGTTCTCTTCAGTTAGTATCTCGTCTTCCTCTGGAGTGTATATCAGATTGGAATTGAAATCTCCTGTTAATATAATGTTCCAAGTTGGCTCTGTACTTCGTAAATTTAGTATTTCCTTACATAGCATATCATTTGTTGTCTTTTTTGCTTGGTGATTTGGTTGAATGTAGTAATTGATCAAAATTGTCGTTTTGTGGCCGCATACATTTTGGCCGGATAATTTTACAAGCTGGATGCTTGGATCTGGAGATTTAAGTTGTTCTGAATTGATTTTTAGGGCAGTAGACACGTAAACTGAAAGACCTCCAATTGCTCGGCCAAAGGTTTTGCCTTTTTTCGCAGGTACCGTGTAGTGAATAAATCCGGCCAGTGCGATGTCTTCCTGGAGCCAGGTCTCTTGCAGTGCAATTATGTCGGCGTTGTCCCATTCATCCGGAGCAAGACCGTCCTCCAGCAATCTTTTTGCTCCGGCTATATTCCATGAGATTATGTGTATGTTGTTATTTACTACTTTATTTATATCTGAACCGTTCAGTCAATTCTTCTGATTATTCAGCATACCGGGAAGCCATTTCTAATCGTCAGATGGCGCTACCGAGTCCCCCATTCTATCGGTATCAGGTACTACGCCTATGGTATCTGCCTCACTTCTGCCTTTGGCGTTGTATAGAATAGAATAAACTGTTTTTTTCGGTGCAAGGTCCGCCATGCTCCTTGTAAATTGGCAGCTCTTTGTCTTTAGGGGAAGCGGATATCTTGGAGTGATTGGCTGCAATAGTTGGATACCCCACGATTGGAATATATCCGATTTCCCTAGTATTAATTGCACTATCGAGGCGGTTTTCCAGGTTGTCATCGTTTGTTCATTTGTTAATTCTTTTGTGCTACTTAAAAATTGAACTCGATCTAGGTCGGAAGATTTGATGGCAGTCAGATCCTTGATTTCCTTCATCAATTTTAAAATGTTACTCCTATTTAGGATATCATGAGTCACGTACTCCGGGGTGAAAATAATTTGGGAACAGACGTCGTCTAGCTTAATGCTGTCTGTCGCTGGCTTCGTTACCACCTCGTACTTTGACTGCGTATTTTTATTGTTCACAATGCAGAAGCTCAGTTTTGTCTGGACCACATTACGCTGAGTGACTGATGTTAGGTTATAAATTATCGGCCCGGAATTTTGTGCAATGTCTTGTATTCCCCATTGGTGAGCTATTTTTGAATTGTTAGCTGTTGAAGCCGGCTTTTCCGCTTCGCTCAGGTAGGCCTTATCTGGTTGACTACTAGCGCATTCTTGGGCCTCTTTATATCCCTCTTGGTGTGCACCGGGTTGAGCGGTTTGGGGTATTAATATTGGTGTTATATTGGTTAAATTAGTGTGCCGTGCCGCATTTTTAGTTACCAGGACTGGCACCGTGTCTTGAAAAGTTGACCCATTTAAGACAGTCTTAGACTGCTCAGTAACCTCTTGGTCAATAGTATTGATGTTCTTCCTTTCTACGGGAATTTTTTGTTCTATGCCCATTGGCGGCAGGCTAATCAATTTTACAGTAGCATTTAGCTCGGTTATTGACGTTAATGGGTGGTTTGTAGGACTTTCTGATGAGCGTGAGGCCGTGGGTTCCTTTTTTGTCGGTGTATTTGTAATAAAGTGCCTACTGACTTCTCCTGTTGCCTCATGACTACTTCTCCTTTGGCAGCCCTCTGTCGTTTTTAGTGTTTGTTGGTTTGTAAATATTGGATACATGCTAGTATGTGAAAGAGAGTCTTCTTTTTTTTGTTTCTCGCTTTCCGTTCTTTTTTCTTTTGTTTTTTTGTTAATATTGGTTTCATCGGCTCAGCGATAATAGGCTCAGTCATTGATTTTTCCATGATGTCATTGCTCTCTATATTGAGCACGGACTTGGCTGGCTGATCTTCAGTCATTTTTACGCAGGACTTGTTGCTGCCTGTTTGTAGAAGCTCAGTTATGGTGATATTTGGGCCATCTGTATCTTTTTCGCGGTTAATGGCTCGTTTATTTAAGTTAATGATCTGTTCAAGGACCATTGGTAGGGTACTCATTTTGTCGAGAATAGGGCCACAAGGACAAGATGGTTGCAAATCGGTGGTGTTAGCTTGGGCTCTTTTGATTAGGGTGTTAAGGTTATCTAATTTTGTATTTATCCCAGCTATATAGGAGGCGATTATGTTCATTAGATCAATTTGGATGTCCAACTTGTCGGATTGCATAATTAACGTAGCCGTCACTGTTTGTAGTGCTTGCAGGAGGGGAGCAACGAAAATCAGGGACCCTTCGCCTTTGTGTGAATTCATGTCTGCTTCATTTATTGACGGTTTAATATGCTGCGTTTCGTTTTCTGATGGGGCATGTTTTCCAGCAAGGTCCGTTAATCCGGATGAGAGTCTGTTTTTACTCAGATCTAGTGAGAGTAAAGCGTCGTTCTCCTTGAGCTTTGTGGTCTCTGCATTAGGTACTCCCTGGTTCAACCAATGGTCAGGGCCTGTTTCAACCAATAGATCTCTGACTTGTGATGGGCCAGTGTTAGACCGTAATTGAAGAGGCTCATCAAAGCTTGAATGGAATAAATGGGTATGATTTTGTTGTAATGTATCCCCACTTTCCATGCTTAATCTAGGAGGTCCACTTATTTGATTTTCTTGAGAATTGTGTTGTACGGAGGTATCTAAGTCCTCCTTGCTCGCTGTATGTATTAATGCTGATATAGTGAAGCTTGTTTCTCTATAAGGCGAATTTTGTTTTTTGTGCTCGCCGTTTAGTTGGTAGTCTTGAGTTATAGTAACCAGGCAGTCTTTGCTGGATTGTGCAACTTGATTCACGGATGCTTTCACCGGCCGGTCGTTAGCTTCAAGTTCTTTTGCTGGGACCATTGGGATCAGTAATCCCACAGCGTCTGCTGTTGAAGAAAACAGTGCTGAGCCCGGATCTTTCAGGAACTGGAGTCGTAAATCCTGTAAGGAGTTTTTGCTCACTATTGATTTTTCAAAGAGGGTGGCAATTGGTGAAATTAAAGGGTTTTTTAAGGTGTTATTTGCCATGTTTGCCGTTGTTTTTTCAATTCTTCTCCGTTTAGCTGTGACCTTAAGTGTTGCTGACTTCTCGCCAGGGGCTTTTCTTACTTTGCCAGACCTCATGTGAAGGCCGGAAGGGGCTGGAGCACCCGCGGCTAGAGTCTCACAGCTTCCCCGCTATGCCCAGCGGCTTTCTCCCTGTATTATTATTATTTTTTTTTTCTTGTTTATGGATTCTCACTGTTGGTAACGGGCTGTGGTCAGCGGCGGTGTTGTTCTCACAGTGCTGAACTCAGCGCTCACACCTTCACGCAACCTGCCTCCTCTGGTTTCCTTGCGCAACTCGCGCTCGAACTGACCGTAACTCCCAGGTTCAGAGAATGCGTATCCCCTGGTGTGGCCCTGATGTGACCAAAATGACTTGTGCGTCCTCTCCGGTTTCAGCCCTTTGTCCCTGGTGCTCCAGATTTCTATTCCACCTCCGCTTAGCTTCACGCTCACCCTCCCAAGCCGGTCTGCCCCCGCACGGTAGGACAGCTGCCGTCAGGGAGGGAGCGGGGGCAAATAGCGGTGCTAGACTGTTTGACCAGGTGTAAGGTGGAGGGGAGGGGAGCTCTGACCTGCTTGTGTGGGCTGGTGAACCACTATTAGGTAATTGGATAGTTTGCTCGGTTATTAAGTCATAGATATAAAAAAAAATAAAAAAAAAATTCACAGGTAGGCCACTCTCTGCCTCACTTGATTGCAGGGATGCGTTGAATTGCGCTGAAGTGTTTAAAACGTTGAGGCGTGAAGTGCGCTTTGCAGCAACTGGCTGGATCCCACACCTCCTCCTCCTCCTCCTCCTCCTTAGGCCAATATGCAATCGCTGGCCCTGACTTGCCTTAGCCTCCTGCCGCTTCCCCCTGATACCTGCAGCCGCCCATCCCCTCGTGTGACTAGGAGGGAAGGTCCTTGCAATCACGGGGCTGTGTGTAATGGCTGTGTAGCGGCTGGCGGGCGGTGGCGGGGTGGCAGTGACGCCCTCTCAGCCAGCGCTGCCGTAGCTCTCTGTAACGCTTTTCATAGCCGCTCGGAAAGTCAGTGCCCCCGTGCCCCCCGCGGCTCTCACCGGATCACTGCGGCCATCGACCCGTGGCTCTCCGCGACTCTCCGCAGCTCTCTCAGCGGTGGCGGCGGCCTCAGTGTACGTGTCACTGAATGTCTGAAAGTCTGAACGGTGTCCACAACAGTGCCTTCCACTCCACTCCGTACCGCACCCCGCACACCGCTGTTGCTGCGGCTCCGTTTCCAAGCCGCTGCTCTTCCTGCTCCACCTGCTGATGCTATGCTCCGCTGTAGCGCCACCGGAAGTCTGTGGTCACTGGACATCCGCCTACGAGTGAAATGTCCAGCTAACTATAACATGTGTGAAACCTATGGTTTTTTCAGTGGATTTGCACGGTTTTTTAAATGCTAATTCCTAACTATAACGTGTGTGAAACCTATGGTTTTTATATATATATATATATATATATAGATGTGCGAATTACAGAGGTGGATGAGGCATTTGAAAAAGGAATTTATCCGAAACGCGTCATGCCAACCACTATGCTGAAATAAAGGGAGTTTACCTGCGATTCCGTGTTGGCTCTGATCTTTCTTAAAGAGGAAGGAGTTTGTGTTTCATGTTTTGTGCGGGCCACAAGCACTTACAGGGCCCCATTCACATGAGGGTCGGCGCAGCAGTGGCATATCTTGTTTGTTCTCAATGTTCTTGGGGTAACGCTGACCCGCCGTACCTCCCAACGGGACTGTTCTGGCATTCAGAGACTGTGACTTCACAGTACAGATGCATACTTACTTAAGTGGTGCGTGTTGCAGAGTCGGAGGGGTGTTAAACGGCTGAATGTGGATCCAGTTAACTCGTACTCCCGTCATGGAATAATATCTACACACATCCAGGCATGAAAGGCGGCGCTGCAGGCCCGGCCCACAGGGGCAGTACTGACGATGGTTACCTGTAGCTGTTGAACTCGGATCACCGAGTCTAAAACACCATCCCACTTTCCTCAGCCCAGCAGTGTCTCCAACAATAAGATCAGAGACGCTTTGCATTTAAATATGGATGTGCAAATTACAGAGATGGTTGAGGCATTTGAAAAAGGAATTTATCCGAAACGCGTCATGCCAACCACTATGCTGAAATAAAGGGAGTTTACCTGCGACTCCGTGTTGGCTCTGATCTTTCTTAAAGAGGAAGGAGTTCGTGATATATATATATATATATATATATATATATATACACACACATACATATGTGTGCGGGTATAGAGGTAGAGAGAGATAGAGATGTAGAGGTACAGAGGTAGAGAGGTATAGAGGTAGAGGTACAGAGGTAGAGAGGTAGAGGTACAGAGGTATTGAGGTAGAGTAGTAGAGAGAGAGGTAGAGAGGTGTAGAGCGGCAGCGAGTAGTAGAGAGCGAGTAGTAGTGAGTAGCAGAGTGAGTAGCAGAGTGTAGTAGAGAGTAGTAGAGAGTAGTAGTGAGAGTAGTAAAGAATAGGAGAGTGAGTAGTAGAGAGTAGTAGAGAATAGGAGAGTGAGTAGTAGAGAGTAGTAGTAGAGAGTAGTAGTAAGAGTAGTAGAGAACAGGAGAATGAGTAGTAGAGAGTGAGTAGTAGAGAGGGAGTAGTAGAGTGAGTAGAGCGAGTAGTAGAGGGTGAGTAGTAGGGAGTAGTAGAGAGTGAGTAGTAGAGAGTAGTAGAGAGAGTAGTAGAGAGAGTGTAGTAGAGTGAGTAGTACGTAGTAGAGAGTAGTAGAGTGAGTAGTAGAGAGTAGTAGAGAGAGTAGTAGAGAGAGTAGTAGAGAGAGTAGTAGAGAGTAGGAGAGAGTAGGAGAGAGTAGGAGAGAGTAGGAGAGAGTTAGTAGAGTGAGTAGTAGAGAGTGAGTAGTAGAGTGAGTAGTAGAGAGTGAGTAGAGTGAGTAGTAGAGAGTGAGTAGAGCGAGTAGTAGAGAGTGAATAGTAGAGAGTAGTACAGAGTTGAGAGTAGTAGAGAGAGTAGTAGAGTAGGAGAGCATAGTAGAGAGTTAGTAGAGTGAGTAGTAGAGAGTGAGTAGTAGAGTGAGTGTTAGCGAGAGAGTAGTAGAGAGTGAGTAGTAGAGTGAGTGTTAGCGAGAGAGTAGTAGAGAGTGAGTAGTAGAGAGTGAGTAGTAGAGAGTAGTAGAGAGTGAGTAGTGTGGAGTGAGTAGTAGAGTAGTAGAGAGTGGGTAGTAGAGAGTAGTAGAGAGTGAGTAGTGTGGAGTGAGTAGTAGAGTAGTAGAGTGAGTAGTAGAGAATAGTAGAGAGTAGTAGAGAGTAGTAGAGAGTAGTAGAGAGTGAGTAGTAGAGAGTGAGTAGTAGAGAGTGAGTAGTAGAGAGTGAGTAGTAGAGAGTGAGTAGTAGAGAGTGAGTAGTAGAGAGAAAGTATTAGAGAGTGAGTAGTAGAGAGTAAGTAGTAGAGAGTAGAGAGTAGTAGAGAGTAGTAGAGAGTAGAGAGTAGTAGAGAGTAGGAGAGTAGTAGAGAGTGAGTACTAGAGTAGAGAGTAGTAGAGAGTGAGTAGTAGAGTGAGTAGCAGAGAGAGTAGTGAGTAGAGTAAAGAGTAGTAGAGTGAGTAGTAGAGTAGTAGAGAGTGAGCAGTAGAGAGTGAGCAGTAGAGAGTGAGTAGTAGAGAGTGAGTAGTAGAGAGTGATAGAGAGTAAGTAGTAGAGTAGTATAGTGAGTAGTAGAGTAGTAGAGAGTAGTAGAGAGTGAGTAGTAGAGTGAGTAGTAGTAGAGAGTATTAGAGAATCTAGGCCCTTCTGAGGTACCCACGCTCCGTTACTTGCTACACTGCACACTCCCGAGTGCAAACAAGCTGCCAAGGCCCACATCCAAGTACGGGCTTAGTTGAAAATAATGGGCAGTCACCATCTTTAACTAACACTTTAGGGATTTTTTTTGGGGGGGAGAGGGAAGGGGGGGTAGGGCTTGAGGGGAGGAAGAGGATGGTTTGATAAAAGCGAGCTGTATGTGACTATCGTTTTTAGGTTGGTACAGATTGGTGCTCTGCCCAGCTCTACAACACCACAGCGGGCAAATAGTGAACGAGGACATCATGGCAAGATGAAAGGGCCGATATAGCAAAATCAGCTGCAGGGTGGGCGGGGAAGCCAAAAGCTGCTCAAACGTGGATGAAACGCAGAGCCATGAACCCAGCAGAGGCTGATGAATTTTGCAATACAATATTACATTTACCTTTTATAATCCTTGCACTACAAACGGAATTGTCTCTTGACATTTATGTAGTAGGTGTGATGATCTGTCCCAGTTGTTGAACTCACAAGGATGCAAGGTAAAGTCTGTCCCGCTAGGATTATTAACCTGGGATCTGCAGGAGCCAGATCTGTGTGGCATGAGCTCAACCCCCAGCACTGTCCTACAGTGTGTGGAATCCTTTGTGTGTTAGGAGCACATTCCACTGGCAAAGGTATATGGTTTCTGCCTGCCATCAACGCTCTAACCTCTTGCACCAAATGCAAATGCAAAACGCTGTTAGCAGCAGCTGTGGACATATAGAGGCGACTACATTTAATAACAAGCGCTCGCCATTGCCTTGTCCTCCACCTGCGCCTCTGAGCTCCGTGCCTGCTTCACAGCTGTTATTATTATTATTATTATATTTAAGCTTATAAAGCGCGCAGCTACCCGGAGGTTTCCCGGCGCTAAAAGACCAAAAAAAGAGGGGAAGACAGATTGAAGGCTAGAGTGACATTATTGGTTAAATAACCAGGTCTTAACTTCTTTACGAAATTTAAGATAACAAAGTTCTGTGCGGAGAGATAGAGAAAGAGAGTTCCAGAGGGATGGAGCCAGGACGGAGAAGGAGCAACCTCCCATCCTGGCTCTCTTGACTCTAGGAACTTGGAACCTATGCTGGTTAGAGGATCGAAGGGTACGGGCAGGGCTGTATCGATGCACTAAGGTACTGAGGTATGCAGGGGCATGGCCTGTGTTTATCCTGTGCGTATAGCAGAGGGCCTTAAATTTCGTGCGGTTTTCGATACGTAACCAATGCAGTTGGAAGTAGGAGATATGTTAGGTAATATACAGAGCAGCCGAGCCGCCATGTTTTGGACTGTCTGCAATTTACGGGTTACCTCTTTGCACGCCCCCAGGAGAAGAATATTACCGTAGTCCAGTCTAGAGGTGATTAAGGCCTGGACTACGGTTTTCTGGGTCTCCTGAGGGAGCATCCCGATGATCTTACGAAGCCACTTGATGATGGTAATGCAGGTGGAGGAGATTTTTACTACGTGATGTTTCATGGAGAGTTGATCGTCGAAGGTGATGACCAGATTACGAGCTGTTTTAGATGGTACGGGGAGCTTACCCATTTGTGCAGGCCAGTGTTGGGGGCCCCACAGGGTAGTGTTTTTGCCAAATAAGAGAAGCTCTGTTTTCCCCCCATTCAGCTTAAGTTTGTTTCTGTGCATCCACTTGGTGATGTTATTAAGACCTATACAGAGAGAGGAAGGGGTGGAATGGGAACCGGTTGAGTGAGAATAAATGATCTGTGTATCATCAGCGTAGGAGTAGATGGTTAACCCTGCCTGTTCTGCAATGTAGGCCAGAGAGCTGACGTACAAATTGAAAAGTAGGGGGCTTAGGATGGAACCCTGGGGAACACCATGCGCTGATTTATAGATTTGCGAGGCAGAGGAATGGGAAAAAACTTGAAAAGTGCGGTCTGAAAGAAAGCTAATGAGCCAGTTGAGGGCTGAGCCGGTGATGCCAGATGATCTAAGAGTATTGATGAGGATGGGGTGGACGACCGTATCAAAAGCGGCACTCAGGTCGAGTAGAATGAGTGCTACGGTCTCCCCCTCATCTACCAGACAACGAATGGTTTCTGAGACCCCCAGCAGGGTGGATTCTGTTGAGAAGCCGGATCTGAAACCAGACTGAGATGGATGGAGGATCTTATTGGATTCAACATGTTGAGTGAGTTGTGTGATAATATGTTTTTCTAATATTTTTGAGAAAACAGGGAGAAGAGAAATGGGACGGAAGTTCGATAGGTTGTTGGTGTCAGCATTATTCTTTTTTAATAGTGGCTTGATCATAGCATGTTTCCACGCGGAGGGGACCTTAGCTTCTCTGAGGGAGGAATTAAGTAAGTCCAGAATAGTATTAAGAGCAGGGGTGTCCAGAGTTTTTAATATTTGAGGGGGAAGAGGATCCAGCGGAGAACCAGATTTAATATTGTTTATGATGTTGGTGAGTGAGGAGCTGTTGAGAGGGGTCCAGGTACTAATTTGCTGGGCAGGTGGAGTATGGATTTCCTCTAAGTGTTCGGATTCAGAAGAGATCATAGAAACCGACCTGTTGGTGGAGCTACTCAGTTGCAGAGGAGTAGTGAGTTTGTCAATAGAAACCTCTGGGATGCATAGGGTGGCTGCATTGGGTAGTTTTGGAGAAGGGGAAGGGGAAAATGGTTTGTCAAAATCAACATAAATGGAGTCAATTTTAGAAATAAAAAATTCAGCTAGGGAATTGCATTGTAGAGCATCTAGGCAAGGCGCTTTGGGTTGGCATGCTGCTCCCGATAATTCTTGTACGGCCTTAAAAAGGGCCTTGGGGCGATTCTGTGCCTCGAGTATTGTGATATTGACGTAGTCTTTTTTTGCAGTTCTGCAAAGTGTATGATAATTATTTAAGGCAGTCTTGTATCGTTGTTTAGAGGTTGTGTCGTAATAAATGCGCCACATGCGCTCAAGATTTTTACATAGTGTCTTTTCTTTTTTCAATGCATCTGTAAACCAGGGCGCAGGGGGGTGATGCTGGTTGTGCTTTTTCTTTTGCAGGGGTAGACATATATTAACAGCTTCAATTAGCCAGGTGTTAACTAGGAAGTCTGCTTCAGTGATGTTTACTTCAGTACAAGGTATGGTATTTTCAAGATAAGCGTTGAATTTTGTAGGGTCCAGATTAGTCCATTTTCTGAGAGGTCGAGATTCAGTAAGGACCAGGGGAAGGGTGGGTGAGCAGTTAATAGTGACAGAAAAGGTCACCAAGTAGTGGTCTGACCATAAGAGGGGTAGAGATGGGCTGCATACAATAGATTCAAGATTGGAGAGGATGGGGTCGAGAAGATTCCCAGCTTTATGGGTGGAGCCAGAGTTATGTAAGATGATGTTAAGAGCTGCTAGGTCCTGAAGAAGATTGGATGTAATTGAGCAAGATGCGTCATTAAAGTGCAGGTTTAGGTCACCGATAATCGTAAAATTCGTGGAGTCCTGCAGTAGAGGGGCAATGAGCTCGGGAAGGGCAGTTGCCCACGAGCTGGCGGAGCCAGGCGAACGATAAATGAGCATCCCAGAGAAGGTAAAATTAGGGGATAGCAGAAGTTTAAAATATCCTCCCTCACTGTTCGGTATGTCAAAGTCCTCCCATTTACAAGAATATAATCTGTTGAAAATTATGGCGATGCCGCCACCCTCTTTACCCACTCTATTTTTTCCGATGTACGTGTAGTTGTCGGGGAGGGCGGATGCAATATCAGGGCCAGAGTGATCTTTAAGCCATGTTTCGGTGAGAAATAAAGCCGTTGGTTGGATAGAGATAAGAAGATCAAAGATGTCTCTTTTGTGTTTCACTAGAGACCTACAGTTTAGACTAAGGAACGTAAAAACTTGTGGGGGTTTAATATGTGTAGACCGGGATTGGGTGGAAGGGAAGTTGCAGGTCGTAGTGTTTGTTAGTAAGGGGAGGGAGGAAAGGGACAGATTGCAAATGGAGCAAGTGATAGGGGCCAGATGACAACTCAGGGGCAGACTGTGTGAACAGTGTGCTGGTCTGAGGCTAAAAAGGGCATCTCTAGAATAGGTGATAGAGGAATCAGGGGACATGGCCCCTGGTCCTGGCCCGGCGCAGACGGGCTTGCCGTAGGCGCGCCCGCTGCGCTCGTCCGCTGCGCGTCCTGAAGATACACATTTTTATGTGTGCAGGAGGACGGCTAGGAGGGGCGTGGCCTCTAAGAGGGGCGTGGCCAGCGTGCTCGCCGGTGATGGCGTCGGGGTGTTTGGCTTTTTCCTGCTAGTCCCGTGTCAGCGCTAAATCCGCTGCACGGACAAAGATGGGAGCATAGTATGGCCCCGAGTGAGGTTCAGAGAATAGATCAAGTAAGTAAAAATAACGCACACAGTTTTAAAATTTCACGAGCTGAATGCACTCCCGGCTTTCCGCCTCAGGAGAATGGTGTGAACTGTTGTGAATACTTTTCTTATCTGCTTGTTAAATAAACAAGCCGATAAGAAAAGTCTTCACGACAGCTGTGAATCAGACGAGCCCGTCCAGGAAAAAGCCAAAGGGAGGCAACTAAAAACCCTCCTTTCCAATGCTACCCAATGGAACGGAGGGCGTGATTGAGTCCCCTTAACTTGTTTACTATAAGTCTCGAGGCGAGGAGCACATGCGCGCTCCAACGCCAGCCGAGACCTAAAAATGATACATTCGTATAGACTAATGCAACACGGAGTGCAAATACCAGGAGAGTTCGAGTGTGAGTGCGTGAGTATTTGTTTTCCAACCTGGTTGCTGTTCCTTTTAACATAGTAACCCATGATGCATAAGTTGATGCTTGCTGCTGAACAGCTGAAGCGACCCTGGGTACATACGTGCCTCTATCCTGCATCACTATGGACCACTTATCAGGAGAGGTCATGCATCTCTGGAGAGGCTGAGGAAGCCATGGAGTTCCTAGGGACTCGCCCTAGCACATATGCAAACTCACCTAGACCCTCCTCCCAGACAGAGCGATGGGGCAGCGATGCTGCAGAGATATCCTGTGCAGGGAATGCCTTCATACAGGTTCTTTACGGCAACATATTGAATTTTTATAAAACATCAAGTAGGATATGCCAAGGTATATCTTCCTTCTAACTGGCCACTTCAACGAACCCTACCTCATATCTTGCAAACCCCCTTATAGGTTTGCCTCGCTGACGCGCTCTGTTTTTTGTTATGTTGCTACACAGCTCTTCTGTGCTCATGGGTGGACAGGGAGATTTTTTTACGTTTGACTTGATCCGGGTAGGTGACCAACTCAAAGTTCTCTTAGAGTGCAGTCGACTTAATTTAATGCACTCAGGTGTATTATGGGAAAGCCGTCATTAACCAATGGTGGCTGACCGTCGTGGCAATGCATTACTGAGTTATAGCACTGAAGGGTTCGGTCTGTTCAGTTGAGATGCAGCAGAAAACACATTTCAGCCTGCTGATACTTCCTCACTTTGCACTGGCTTCTGAGGTACAGTGAACGGATATTATTTAATAAAGGTTAGCGAAATAGATGTGTAGGATACTAACTACGTTTGTCGCTATCTGGCCCTGATAGGAGATACATCACAGTATCAGGTTTTCAGATTGGCCTTGCCAGGTGCTAACTGTGGTTACAATTTGAGACATCAATGTCAACAACCCCCACTTTCTAAGAGGAGGTAGTGTACAGAATTTATGGACTCTTTTTTTAATTTGAGTATGTGACAATCTGAACACCTCCATGGAAGAGGAGTATCAGAAAATAAATTCTAAATTTAATAATTCAAGCGACATTTATTACAAAAATGAGTGTTTCAACGGACTAGACTTAATTAAGTCCGTGTTTAGGTTGCCCATCAAAAGGGAGATCACTTTTTTTTCTGCATATAAAAGAATGAGAACTTCCATTGTAGCTCTAAGAAAACGGATACTCTGAGTGTTAAGCCTGGAATGTGGAACCTGGTAGAGGCAAGTGCCCTCCTGGCACTTTACCTCTTCAATAAACCTTCAACTCTTTCACCATGAAGCCACATCTTAATTTCAACAAACTTGTGGACGCATCCATTGCCTCTGCTGTATTTTGTGAAATATTAGGTTAGTGTAGTCCGCATACCTGAAGAGTCCAGGACACTAAAGCCACTGAGGCGAGATCCTGTAAGATTTAAAATAACTAATAAACGGGTTGGGGAGCGATTAGGGCTCCTCTGACATTAACTAAGACGCTCCGGTAAGCAGCTATTTCAGAGATGGAATTTGTTCACTAGAAGACAACAACCAAGCGAAGTGGAAAGGCAAGAAGTGTGGCCACAGCACTGTCCCAAAGAGATTGGAGGACAACTCCCACTTTGACCCTGGAAGCGGAAACACATCTAAGAAGCTGATGGTTCAATGGATTGCACAGGTTCACATTCTGAAGACAACACCCACAGGATCATCAATCGGCATCTGTAGCATGTGTCAATCTACAACAAGAATAGGGCCGCACTAAACGGTCTATTTACTGGGGAAAAAAGGATAATAAAGGCTATAACAGATAGCCAAAGGGGCATGGGCCCCAGTACAGATGGCTTCATTGGTGAATTTTGTAAATTATATTTGAATCGCCTAGTTCCGTAGGCTGGCCATGTAGGACAACTCAATAAATAAGAGGAATGTCTTTGCACTCTATGTTAAAACCACGTAAACCAGATGCAGGTCAAATAGACATCTATTGTTAGCTTAGCCAATGACATTTCACCATAGATCAACATCACTACAAGACTGATGTATCATGTCACAGCTTTGGCTTCCTGAACGACCCAGTCCACGGTATACGACCTACGCAGAGAATTTGCCATTATCATATCAGACTGGTCTTAACCTATAAACTATCGTAACAGCTTTGTATGCAGAAACTGCACTGGATTTTCTGGGACAACAATCAGTTTTAGAGGTATACCAGAAACTGGGTGCCTCTAGAGATCTCCTCAGTTTAATAACACGCTTATATAGTCAACCACACGCACTATTTTGTAACCGTCTCTACTTGTATTGCCATCAGAAGTTGTAAAAGAGAGAGGGGTGTTACTGGGTCATTGGGGGGTGGAGGAAGTGGTCCTGCAGCCTTAAAGTGGGTAAAGTATGTGTATAAAGTTCATTATTATTTTTAAAACAATGGCGTTTGTTTTACTTTGATAATGGAACAATGTGGAGGGAGGTCGGTGGTCTTTGGAGTGGGATGCGAGTGAGAATCCATCCCCCCAGGGTGAATTTATTGTATCTTAAGTCTTTCACTCCTGATTTTTTTGCGCACATTTGTGTAAAAATCTTTTAAAAAGCCAAAAACAGTTTATTTTTCTAAAAATATGCCTCTCTATGGTCTCTTGGTGTACCTATACAAACTAAAGTATTTACAGCGTATTCAGGGCAATGTAGTGATCCAAGCCCCACAACAGCATCTCATTGCAGCCTGAAGCTATAAGGAAAAATGTGGACATATTTTTATTTTTTACATTTTCAAACACATTTGCTCAACATTTCCTTGCCTTTATTCACCAGACTTAACATAAAACCCCAAGTACTAACAAATGTTGCCCTACATGTCTGGAGTCCATCAGTGCCAAATATGTGGGGGTTTTCCTGTGGAAAGCAGGCTGTACAATCAATCATGTAATATTAGCGTGGATGACAAAATCCCATTTGATGATTATGAATATCAACATCGCGACAACATGGAAAGTAAAACAAAGTTATATATGCTAGTTCTGTAGTAACTATGGAATCTATTATTGCAAGCCAGACTTCCATTTCCCTCACTGGATGGCCAGGAACGCGCACAGGACATCCCTGTTGTCAGTTTCAGCATTTTTTCCAAAACATGGCAATCCCCCCTTCAATCTTCCTTGCAGAGGAACATATTTCTGCCAAGTCTTAGTCCAGATTTGTGTTTCTCTGGGTCCCCCGAGCATGGGCATATGAGACCTAAATGGATTTTTCTAGGTTCTACCCAGGCAATAAACTGAACGCAGTGCCTTTGGGAAATCTGGAAAGCACTGACGTTGGTAGGGGGCCTGTAATGGGTCTCAAGCGGTCAGTTAAGGACGGATCCGCCAGCGGTGACCATACTGGGGGCCCCTGCATTTCCTTAGGACGTAAAGGGGTGTCAGAGGAACCAGAAGCACACAGTCTGCAGCATGGCCTCCTTGAAGGTGTCAGCCTGTTGGGGTGTCGCTGTTGACCCACTCTGGCTCAAAGGGGTCTGTTAAAAAATCAGCTCCGTGACCAGAGACCTTGAGCGGAGACATGACACCCTCGCACTCTTGCCTTCTCCAAGTTCAGAGTGCTGTGATGGGGTAAAGTCAGTGCTTAATTTGAGCCAGGGTTATCAGGTGCTCGGCACTAGCAGACTGCCGCATGATGGCAATGTTTGTCTAAGTTAGAGATGAAGGCAACAACAGTTGTTTATTAACTCAATATACATTGGGAATGGCTAATACTTGCCACCCAAGCCTTTCTAGTGGCTTTGGGGGCCTAGAATGGCCTGAATGTTTCACTTCTTGAGTGTATGGTTAGTAGTTGTGTTGGTTCTGGCACTGGTGGCGCTAGCAGGGGCAAAGGGTGCTGCAAGCTGCAGTTGCCCCCTGAAGAGGACATAGAACATATTTTTTATTTATTTGTTTTACAAATTAAGCACTGGGTAAAGTCCCACTTTGCTTTTTCACGTTCTCACTTGGACTTCGATTTTGACTCACAAGTAACTTCTTGTGGACAAGGTCTCCGCTCTGACTTGGAGCAGGATTTACATGACGGCCGTCATTTCTTGTGTTCAGCGCCATACAACGTTGCCTCATGGTCCCAGAGCGCACACTTTCCACGCAACTTCGAATTGTGGCCCGACCCCAGAGACACACCTCATGCAGGTCTGTGACATACATTTGTTTTCTGCAGTCACAGCATGGTTCGAAACCGGTCACTGTGGGTGGGGAAATCATTCAGATTTGTTTTTGAGTTGTCAGTATACCGACACAATAGGGAGAAGAGCTCCGGATCAGCGTCAGAAGGCGCAGAAAGAAATGAACTGACATCAGCGCGTAGGGGTGGCACCTATATGCGGCTCTGGTACAGCGTCAACACAAACCGCATGGCGCCACCTTGCGGTGCATAGGAACACTGCTGAATTAAAGATTCAAGATCTAAACTGGCACTTGGGAAGTATTAGAAGTGCGGAATCTTCCTTAGAAGAATCTATCAGAAACAAATGGCACCAGACGTGTGGGTGGGCCCTTTGAACTCGAGAGGAATCGGCCATAATTGTGACCATGTGAAAGACTGAATTAACAGTTTACTGACTTCACACAGTAACCGTTTTGGCCTGTTCCTGTCCATTTTGATTGCACAACCACATATGTGAGGGACTGTTTTTAATAATAGACGTGTTGGTGGTGGGACTTTTGCTTTTCCTCACAAATTCCACAAGTTTCCAACAAAGAAATGAGTGTGAAATCGGTCTTTTAAAATAAAGTTTGCAGTGCGTTCTGAGTAAGGAAAACATGGTGGCACCCACACACGCTGCACCCCCCAGGAATCCACCAGATAAATTGTCTTAAATTATGTTCGGGGATGGTAGGTTTCCCTACGTCTGTCATACCACACTCCACAAATATAACGAATTCCAAGCTTCCTTCTCGTGTCTTCCACAATTGCTTTCCCTGGCCTTTCCTGCCGCCGTCACTTGTGAGATGCTCCGTTAACTGGGAGAAGTTTGATAATGCAGGGTTCTAGGACATTTGCTATTATTGTTAATGCCAATATTTTTGGCTTCCTACTGTAAGTGAAGAGCCACAAAAACACAATTTTCAAACATTTTCTCTGCATCATCAAGCTACTAGGATAATCCAGGATTCAGAGTGGTTCAAATGACACCCCACACCTAAACTCCGATTCGTAGGGATATTTTTCCACCCCAATTGGTATATATTATAGTTTTGCATGGTCAGTCTACCGTGAAAAACACATTGTGAACAACAGCTCTAGGTATGGTGGGCTTTCAAACAAGCTACAGGCACTAAACATGCCTGTGAGCCGAACAGTCTAATGGACATGATGGCTCCCGGCCGGGGCCCAGAATCGTGCATCTGTGCCCTAGGAAAGGCCAGGTGTTGGTTGGATTATTTCTTAGGAGGAAATCCAAACAGCACTTGACTCCTTGCAGCGATCAGCAGGCAGCCTCTGTCAGGGGTCTGCCGGTACCCAGAAAGCACCAGTAGACTCCTTATCACACCACCAACATGAGGAGAAATCCCCCCCTCCAATCAGAGGGACAACAAACGTTTGACAAACAAGCCCTTGAAATAGTGAAATAGATACAGGTCATAAGGGCATCCTGGAGGCAACCTTTAATGATGTATGTGTGTGTCAATAGGGCATGGAAGGGGTTAATGTAAAACCGGTTCTTAAAAAGGTCCCAGAGCCTCCATCTGGCCTCATTGTTGGGTACATCTACCACTCCCTCATACTCAGTCAGACATACTCTGCCACTCCAGACATACTCCGTCAGAAACCTCATCATCTTCTTCAACACATCATTCCTCAGGCAAGTGAATACGGAAACCGAGAATAGGTCTTGAACCTTCTTCACCTAGGTGGGATATTCCTCCTACTACAGACCTCACCTTCCAACACTGGCGTGCCAGTGGCCTCCAGTGCAAACTTTGGGGAAGTTCAAAGAGGACCAAAGATTGCAGTCTGTCTCATGCTCGACCAGAAAGTTTATGACGACGTGATTGAGCTGGGCAACAAAACCTTGTAGGGCAAAGCTCCAAATACCTCTCGGAATTATTCCCGTTCACCCACTTGATGCTCCACCTGCCTGAGGAGATACAACCAGTATGAGGGAGGTCTCCGTCCTACCAGGAGAGCTCACATTGGACAGTTCTCCATAACTTCTTTGCCTTGACACTGACTCAGAGGATCTGTAATCATCTGAAGACCCATCTATGGTGCCATATAGCTAATGAACTGTGCCACGATTCTCCTCCCCTGACCACTCCGACCCCACAGGAATCCATCAGATATACTGACATTTGGAGAAAAAAATATATATAAAAAATTTGAAAAAAAGACATTTAAAGGAAACTTGGCTTGTCAAGCCCTACACGTATTTTTATTTATTTTGTTAATTTATAAAGCGGTGGCTTATGACAGTGAGTAACTTCATAGCACCAGGCCTCTTTAAAGTTTACAGTTCAAGGATTTCCTCGTGGGTGGAAAGGATTAGTTACTTACCTGTAATCCTAGTTCTCTTCCAGGGGTATCCTCATCAAAGTCATAAGCACTAGAATATTCCCGCCTTAGCGCGGGACCGCGGAAACACAATCATATATGTGATAAACATATATGCATCTCCACATATATATATACATATATATATATATAAATACATATATATAAATAAATAATGAAAAAGCAAATGCAGCCTTTCATAAGTAGAGCTGAATAATGCTGTAAGGACTCCCCTGTATATAATCAATAATATAACCAATATAAATAATATATCACAAAAAACAGGGAAGAAACAAAAGCAAATCATGTTTGAACACTGTTTTAATGCTTTGCATTATCACAAACACCTCAGATAGGACTGAAAGCATTGTCAGCTCACAGGCTGCATTGCAGAAAACCACAGCCTAGAAAGGCTAGAAAGCTAACTCTGAGCAACATAGAAAAACTGGCACCGTGCCTTTGAGGCAGGCATGACCCCTAGCTTCCCATCATGCCTCAGGGGTGACAGTTAGGTCAGTTGTTCTTTGCGGCGACACAAAGCCATAACACAAAGAGCTGACAATTCCTTTAAAAATAAGGGTCCTTTGCCCGGGGAGGCAGGAGGGTTGCTTATGACTTTGATGAGGAGACCCCTGGAAGAGAACTAGGATTACAGGTAAGTAACTAATCCTGCTCTTCCAGGGGATCCTCATCAATAGTCATAAGCACTAGAATAGAATAGCGAGCCTCACCTCATCCACTGCGGGCAAAGGAAAAATAATAATTAACAATCAAGCTCAGACAACTAAACTTGATAATTCAGAGATTTCTGTTATCTAAACAGATTCCTCAAGATGGCCTGGCCTACTTGAGTATCCGCCCTGGAGTCGGATTCAAGACAATAATGCCTTGTGAAAGTATGCACAGATCTCCAGGTTGCTGCCTTGCAAATTTCTGCCATCTGAACATCATGCAAGAAAGTTACTGTAGCTGCTTTTCCCCTAGTGGAGTGTGCTTTAGGTGACAACAATAGGGGCTTATTTGCCAGCTGTTAGGACAATTTTATACAAGACACTATCCATCTGGAAATGGATCTCTTGGTAGCTGGAAAACCGGTCCTCATGGGACCATAATTTAAAAACAATTGGTCTGATTTTCTTATGACCTTAGTTCCCTCTAGGTAGAATTCAAGCACTCTCTTAAGGTCTAAGGAATGGAGTGACCTTTCCGCAGGAGTTGCGGCATTGGGAAAAAAGGACAGCAAAGAAATTGCCTGATTAATATGAAAATCAGATACAACTTTCGGCAGAAAAGCAGGGTTAGTCCTAAATTCTACTCTGTTGTGGTGAAAGATAGTATAAGGCTCTTTGGAAGAAAGTGCTTGGATTTCGCTTACTCTTCGCGCTGAGGTAATCGAGACTAAGAAAGTTGTCTTCCATGTCAAATGCTGCAGCGTGGCTTTATGGATGGGCTCAAAAGGAAGACCCATCAACTTAGAGAGGACCAGATTCAACTCCCAAGGAGGAGAAGGAGGCCGAACAGGGGAATACACTTTCCTCAACCCCTGTAGGAAATCCTTGACCACCTGTAGTTGAAAAAAGGAAGGCTGGCTTGGAGACTTTCTATAGGTCGTAATAGCCGCTAAATGTACTCTGATCGATGAATACTTCAACCCTGATTTAGCCAAGTACAGGAGGGAAGGAAGAATAACCTCCTCCTGCCCTGTGGTTGGATTAAAGTTATTACGAGTGCACCACAGGTAGAACCGCTTCCACTTAAAGGAATACGAAGCCCTTCTGGAAGGTCTCTTTGCTTCCTTTAGTATATGCATACAGTCCTGCGGTAAGTACAAATGTCCATATTTTAGGACCTCAGGTGCCATGCTGCCAAGTTCAGGGAGGGAAGGATGGGATGTAGGATTTTCCTGTCCATCTTGGTCAGTAGATCCGACCTGCAAGGGAGCCTCTTGTGGGGGTGCACCGACAGCTGTAATAGGTCCGGGTACTACCATTGTCGAGGCCAGTCCGGGGCTATGAGGATCATTGACATGTTGGACCGGATGATTCAGTCACTAAGACTACTGAACCTTCATCAGATCTATGCGATGGTGGTCTCGACTTTGATCGAGATCTTCTTCTAGTCGTCGAGGCTCGACCAGGTACTGGGAGCGGTCTCGGCATCGACTGTGGTTTCTTCGGCGTCAAATGTGCCGATGGCGAATAGCGCCTTGACGACGGCAGAATACTTCTTCGCCTCGACGTCGAGCGATGTGGACTCGACGGCGCCGAAGGACTTCCTCTCCTCGACGCCGATCGTCGGTGGGATGACGACGGCGGAGGGCTGCTAGCTCTCGACGCCGAGCGACGTTGGAATGACGTCGGCGGAGGGCTTCTGGTCTTTGACGTCGAACGTCGCCAGGAATACGGCGGAGGACTTCTCGTTCTCGATGCCGATCGCCGCCTGGTCTGTGACGGCGGAGAATTCTCTCCCCTCGACGGAGGGTTATCAGTTCTCGACGTCGAACGTCTAACCGACGTCGACGGAGGTCTGCTGGCTCTCGACGCCGATCGTCGCCAGGTTGACGACGGCGGAGGGCTTTGGCTCTTCGAAGCCAATCGTCGCCTTGATGCGGGCGGTGGACTGGAACTCCTCAACGCCGATCGTCGGCGAGTTGACAACGGCGGAGGCTGTCGAATTCTCGACGTCGAATACAGTGACGTACCTTCATGCCTGCGTTCTCTCGATGGCGAGACCGCCGTCGACGGTCTTTTCTTCTATGTATGTATCTCCGGTGGCTGTTTTCTCAGCACCGAGCCCGACGCTGAAGGTCTAGAAGAGGATCTGGGCCTCTTGGAGCCTTTTCTTACCGGAGACCTGCCTCTGGAAGCCTTTTCTGTCAATCCATAAAGACGTATCCGCTCTCTGTCCTTTAAAGTTCTTTTTGAGAGAGATTGGCAATGAGGGCAAGTCTTGGGGACATGGTCTTTAGGCAGGCAAAGAATACAGACTGAGTGAGAGTCTGACCTTGCCTTCTTTTTTCCACAAGAAGGGCAGGGATCAAAAAGGGATGGCATTCTGAGTGGTAAAAAATGACAAAAATAGTCAGAAAAAGCAAACACCTTACTTGACTGGATGAAAGACGTCGAAGTAAGATAAAATCTTTCTGAAAAAGGTAGATTATTTCTGAATAAAACCAGAAAAGAGTGGAGCTGTGTAACCAGGGTCCCGACTGAAGGAACCGGAAAGAACAACTGACCTAACTGTCACCCCTGAGGCATGATGGGAAGCTAGGGCTCATGGCTGCCTTAAAGGCACGGTGCCAGTGTTTCTATGTTGCTAAGAGTTAGCTTTCTAGCCTTTCTAGGCTGTGGTTTTCTGCAATGCAGCCTGTGAACTGACAATGCTTTCAGTCCTATCTGAGGTGTTTGTGCTAATGCAAAGCATTAAAACAGTGTTCAAACATGATTTGCTTTTGTATCTTCCCTGTTTTTTATGATATATTATTTATATTGGTTATATTATTGATTATATACAGGGGAGTCCCTACAGCATTATTCAGCTCTACTTATGAAAGGCTGCATTTGCTTTTTTATTATATATATATATATATATATATATATATATATATATATATATATATATATATATATATATATATATACATATATTCACTGAAAAAACCATAGGTTTCACACATGTTATAGTTAGCTGGACATTTTACTGATAAAAAAACAATGAAATTCCCCCGTTATAGTTACTGTAGGCAACTATAACTCACGCGACCGTAATCCTCAGCTGATGCTAATACTGTATTTAGACACTTATTTGCCCATGTCTTCTTCCATTAAATTTTAGCTATACATATATTACAAATATATTTTTTTCATAAAGACACATATGTCATCAGCAGAGGATTACGGTCGCGTGAGTTATAGTTGCCTACAGTAACTATAACGGGGGAATTTCATTGGTTTTTTATCAGTAAAATGTCCAGCTAACTATAACATGTGTGAAACCTATGGTTTTTTCAGTGAATTTGCAAGGTTTTTTTAAATGCTAATTCCTAACTATAACGTGTGTGAAACCTATGGTTTTTTCAGTGAATTTGTACGGTTTTTTAAATGCTAAGTTACTTTACGCCATTTGTGGCGTGCGCGCCCACTTAGCGCAGTTCGTTCCGTGCGCGCACGGTGCGCTTCGCGCACCGCGTGCCCACGTTACGCTAGATGGGCCATGAACGCACGATGCGCTTCGCGCACCGTGCGCACATGGAGGACATATGATGAGCATCGTTGTGACAGGTAAAATGTATGTTTTGTTTAGCTCTGATCAGCCATGCACAACAGGTGCCCTTCGGGCACCTTTTGCACACGGGGTGGGGAGAATGTGGATATTTTTTTTTTTTATTATTATTTCTTACCGTACGCGTACGGTAAGCGTAATCGGCGAAATTTTCGAAAAAATTAAAATTGCCTTTTTTCACTTGGGGGATCGTTGGGGACTCCCTCGACATGGCTAGGTGCTTGGGAGCTGTGTAAACAGCCCCTTTACATGTTTTTGCACTTTGTTTTTCAACCCCCTGTCAGAGTGCGAGAGAGAAAATGGCGGCCGCCGCTTCCTGGTTTCGACCGATTCGAATGTTTACTAAGATCTAAGGGCCAATCCGAATCGCGCACGCCACCGTACGCGTACGGTAAGCGCACCGTAAGCGCACCGTAAGCTGGCTCAGATATATATATTGATTTAAAGGCTATTTTCTCAGAATCTACTGAACAGATTTACACCAAACCTACAAAAGGCACTTCCTTGACCTGAGGACTACCTCTCTGCCAAATTTCAAGTAATTCTGTTCAGCCGTTCGGGCTGTAGCTGTGTCTAAAGGTCCTATGGAAAAATGCATGGGAAAAACGCGTTTTGGGACCCCCCTTTTATCTCAGCCCCCGCTTGACGAATCCCCCCGAGACTTTCAGGGTAGGAGCGGAGCGTAGCGCCCCACCTATTTTGAAAAATTCGCGAGGATTCGTCAACCGGCGCCAAAGTTATTCAAAATAGAATGTTGCGGATTTCCTATGGAAACGTGGTCCTAACTATAACTACCTACTGGCGACCGCCAGTAGGTATATATATATATATATATATATATATATATATATATATATAGATGCATATATGTTTATCACATATATGATTGCGTTTCCGGGGTCCCGCGCAAAGGCGGGAATATTCTGGTGCTTATGACTATTGATGAGGATCCCCTGGAAGAGAAATGTCAGAGTCCATATGAAGAGGCAGGATTCCGATGTGTATTCTTCTCTGGCTGCCCAAGGGTTAATATTTATCCTTGTGGGGCCCTGTCCGCTAAAGAGATGGAGGGGTGATCGCTCTGAAATCTAGCGGTCTGGAAAAGCCTAACCGAAAAGGTAAATTTTCAGAACTCTTAAAGGATGCTGCATTTGACTGGATCCTCGATTCTGGATTAGCACACAGAGAAAGAGGAATAAATGAGGAGAAATAAAGTTGGGGAGGGTGGAACTCGCGGAATTTCACTCCACAGAATTTTACAAAGTTACATAAAAACTCTGCAAGATTCCACAGACTTTCACAAGCAGGTTGAATTCGGCACGTTGTGCTGATTTTTAACACCGGGAGCTTGTACCGCACTGTAAAACAAATGCAAACGGCACCACTCGACACGCAAGAAGACGCTGCTTCTTTCTGCCACTTGAGTAGATTTTCTAATCGAGTGACAGCTTTCTCAATGCAAACAGTCACACCCTGCCACAAACTCCCACGTTGAGAAAATCTCGCCAGGTGGCATTCTAGCACCCTAAAATCAGGCTAGAATGTGCAAATTCTCAATTGCGCCCGCCAGTTTAACGTTGGCGAGCCAAGAGTAAGAAAAAACTCTGCCACAAGTCGATTGGCGGAGTTTTGCTGGAACTTGTGCAAAACTCCACGAACTCTGCCGGCAGAGCAGAGTTTATTGCTCACCCATGGTCTGCACTACACAAGATTGTGTCATCTTTGAACAAACTTCACTTTTCAAATGAGTTTAAAGGGTGAAAATGTTTACCCAAAAAATGTACAGATACTTTTAAAACAGTACATTTCGAACAACACTGTACCCCAACATATAGAGCTTGAAAAATAAACTGGAATAAAAACGCTGCTGCACGGTGAGGATTAGCAGAGTATATGCTACATACAGTCTGTGTGCTCCTCAACAACAGCTTGACAAGTGAGGCTACTACCAATGGCCTCACAAGAGAAGGAACCTGCCATTAAAGGAATCACCTGGTGACAGAAGAAAGGTCCAGATGGAACAAAACTCATGGCCCAAGAGAGAACCATCTTAACTTCAAAGGACCTAAGTCACACAAACAACAGTATTGTGCAGCAGGACCACACTGAAAGGTGGCATATGGTAGAGTTGTCTACATTTAGCTACAAAGGCCAGCTTCAGAGCTACAAACGTGCACTTTGAGGCGGCTAGAGGGAGCATCACCTGCTCAGAGGGGTCCTGGAATAGATGATTTGGCTCTCATAACTCTGCACCCTTAAACACAACGTGCAAAAACACTTAGAACAAGCTCTTGGCGCTAGCATTCTGGGTCACAGCCCTGGACTTCCCATTTGAGGCACTGATTGTGAGAAAATCAAACCCATTTCATTTGTTCACTAGGAGGACTAAGGAGCAGCAAATCTACAACCGCTATGCAAATGGTGACCTCAGGGAGCTATATAAAGAAATTCATATTTATCCAACTGCTTCAGCAGAATGTGCCACAATCATACTTTAGAAAGGAATAGTAGTCCTTCAGGCAAGGAGAGCGGCTAGAATTGGACAGTTCTTTCGAAGGCTTAGTTGTTGGCACTACAAAGGAGGGTGCAGATATCCTAGGAGTAGGATTTGCTCTTGTGCACCACTACCGCTGTCCTTCCTCTCCACACTGCAGAGGTTTGTATTAATGCAACACCTATTAGAGGCTCTGTGAGGATCATACCAGCCCAGCTCGGTGGCATCAATATTTATCTACTGAAAGCACCTGATCCTCCAGGGTTGGGCACAGCTTGGCAGTGCCCAGCCTGTTGACACAACTGGCCCATCGCCCAAGGGGGTATGGCACTCAACAATGGGTGTGTAGACAGTACACAAGTTGCTCTCTGGTTACAATGTAAATATGGCATGTGTGTGCAAACACAGAGGGAAATCAAATCGGTTTTCATTCTGTCATAGCAATTTCTTCACTTAGAGCTGAGCTCCTCGGCAGATCTTGTTTTAAGCACAGTCACACCCTGAGCTCTGCAATGATCTTTGTGTGTTTTCAAGATCACACAATATAATCTAAATGCAGACGTGACCGTGCACGAGCATCACACGAGAACTAGAACTGGATGGAGATTGACTGCGCTCACCTTGGACTCTCCGGTAGCCTCTCTACCTAAAACTGGGTGCTGCTTCTACTCAGCCTGTACCCTCCACACCTACAACTGGGTCCTGCCTAAACTCTGCTCGTAGGCTCCACACCAACAACTGGGTGCTGCTTCTACTCTGCTGTGGACTCCGTACCTACAACTGGATGCTGCTTCTACTCTGCCTGTAGCCTCCATACCTACAACTGGATGCTGCTTCTACTCTGCTGTGGCCTCCGTATCTACAACTGGATGCTGCTTCTACTCTGCTGTGGCCTCCGTACCTACAACTGGATGCTGCTTCTACTCTGCTGTGGCCTCCGTACCTACAACTGGATGCTGCGTCAACTCTGCATGTAGCCTCCATACCTACAACTGGGTGCTTCGTCTACTTTGCCCGTAGCCTCTCTACATACAACTGGGTGCTGCTTTGACTTTGCCCACAGCCTCCACACCTACAACTGGGTGCTGCTTCTACTCTGCCCATAGCCTTGATATCTACAACTGGGTGCTGCTTCTACTCTGCCCATAGCCTTGATATCTACAACTGGGTACTGCTTCTACTATGCCTGTAGACTCCACACCTACAACTAGGTGCTGCTGCTTCTCTACCTGTAGCCTCTCTATGTACAACTGGATGCTGCTTCTACTCTGCTGTGGCCTCCATACCTACAACTGGGTGCTTCGTCTACTTTGCCTGTAGCCTCTCTACGTACAACTGGGTCCTGCCTAAACTCTGCCCATAGCCTCTCTACATACAACTGGGTGCTGCTTCTACTTTGCCCGTAGCCTCTCTACCTAAAACTGGGTGCTGCTTCGACTTTGCCCGCAGCCTCCACACATACAACTGGGTGCTGCTTCTACTCTGCCCATAGCCTTGATACCTACAACTGGGTGCTGCTTCTACTCTGCCTGTAGCCTCCACACCTTCAACTGGGTGCTGCTTCTACTATGCCTGTAGCCTCCACACCTTCAACTGGGTGCTGCTTCTACTCTGCCTGTAGCCTCCACACCTCCAACTGGGTGCTGCTTCTACTATGCCTGTAGCCTCCACACCTCCAACTGGGTGCTGCTTCTACTCTGCCTGTAGCCTCCACACCTACAACTGGGTGCTGCTTCTACCCTGCCCATAGCCTCCATACCTAAACTGGGTGCTGCTTCTACTCTGCTGTGGCCTCAATACCTACAACTGGGTACTGCTTCTACTATGCCTGTAGACACCACACCTATAACTGGGTGCTGCTTCTACCCTGCCCATAGCCTTCATACCTACAACTGGGTGCTGCTTCTACTCTGCCTGTAGCTTCCCCACCTTCAACTGGGTGCTGCTTCTATTATGTCTGTAGCCTCCACACCTTCAACTGGGTGCTGCTTCTACTATGCCTGTAGCTTCCGTACCTACAACTGGATGCTGCGTCAACTCTGCATGTAGCCTCCATACCTACAACTGGGTGCTTTGTCTACTTTGCCCGTAGCCTCTCTACATACAACTGGGTGCTGCTTCGACTTTGCCCACAGCCTCCACACCTACAACTGGGTGCTGCTTCTACTCTGCTGTGGCATCAATACCTACAACTGGGTACTGCTTCTACTATGCCTGTAGACACCACACCTACAACTAGGTGCTGCTGCTTCTCTGCCTGTAGCCTCTCTACGTACAACTGGATGCTGCTTCTACTCTGCATGTAGCCTCCATACCTACAACTGGGTGCTTCGTCTACTTTGCCTGTAGCCTCTCTACGTACAACTGGGTCCTGCCTAAACTCTGCCCGTAGCCTCTCTACCTACAACTGGGTGCTGCTTCTACTCTGCCTGTAGCCTCCGTACCTAAAACTGGGTGCTGCTTCTACTTTGCCCGTAGCCTCTCTACCTAAAACTGGGTGCTGCTTCGACTTTGCCCGCAGCCTCCACACCTACAACTGGGTGCTGCTTCTACACTGCCCATAGCCTTGATACCTACAACTGGGTGCTGCTTCTACTCTGCCTGTAGCCTCCACACCTTCAACTGGGTGCTGCTTCTACTATGCCTGTAGCCTCCACACCTTCAACTGGATGCTGCTTCTACTCTGCTGTGGCCTCCGTACCTACAACTGGATGCTGCTTCTACTCTGCTGTGGCCTCCGTACCTACAACTGGATGCTGCGTCAACTCTGCATGTAGCCGCCATACCTACAACTGGGTGCTTTGTCTACTTTGCCTGTAGCCTCTCTACGTACAACTGGGTCCTGCCTAAACTCTGCCCATAGCCTCTCTACCTACAACTGGGTGCTGCTTCTACTTTGCCCGTAGCCTCTCTACCTACAACTGGGTGCTGCTTCGACTTTGCCCGCAGCCTCCACACATACAACTGGGTGCTGCTTCTACTCTGCCTGTAGCCTCCACACCTACAACTGGGTGCTGCTTCTACGCTGCCTGTAGCCTCCATACCTACAACTGGATGCTGCTTCTACTCTGCTGTGGCCTCCGTACCTACAACTGGATGCTGCTTCTACTCTGCATGTAGCCTCCATACCTACAACTGGGTGCTTTGTCTACTTTGCCCGTAGCCTCTCTATGTACAGCTGGGTCCTGCCTAAACTCTGCCTGTAGCCTCTCTACCTACAACTGGGTGCTGCTTCGACTTTGCCCGTAGCCTCCACACCTCCAACTGGGTGCTGCTTCTACCCTGCCCATAGCCTCCTACCTAAACTGGGTGCTGCTTCTACTCTGCCCGCAGCCTCCATACCTACAACTGGGTGCTGCTTCTACCCTGCCTGTAGCCTCCACACCTCCAACTGGGTGCTGCTTCTCCTATGCCTGTAGACTCCACACCTCCAACTGGGTCCTGCCTAAACTCTGCTCGTAGCCTCCACACCAACAACTGGGTGCTGCTTCTACTCTCATGTGGCCTTCATACTTACAACTGGATGCTGCTTCTATTCTGCTGTGGCCTCCATACCTACAACTGGATGCTGCTTCTATTCTGCTCGTAGCCTCCACGCCAACAACTGGGTTCTGCTTCTAATCTGCTGAGACCTCCATATCTACAACTGGGTGCTACTTCTACTCTGCCTGTAGCCTCCATACCTACAACTGGGTGCTACTTCCATCCTGCCCGTAGCCTCCATACCTACAACTGGGTGCTGCTTCTACTCTGCAGTGGCGTCCATACCTACAACTGGATGCTGCTTCTAATCTGCTGTGACCTCCATATCTACAACTGGGTGCTGCTTCTACTCTCCTGTGGCCTCCATACCTACAACTGGATGCTGCTTCTAATCTGCTGTGACCTCCATATCTACAACTGGGTGCTGCTTCTACTCTCCTGTGGCCTCCATACCTACAACTGGATGCTGCTTCTAATCTGCTGTGACCTCCATATCTACAACTGGGTGCTGCTTCTACTCTCCTGTGGCCTCCATACCTACAACTGGATGCTGCTTCTAATCTGCTGTGACCTCCATATCTACAACTGGGTGCTACTTCTACTCTGCCCGTAGCCTCCATACCTACAACTGGGTGCTGCTCCTGCTCTGCCTGTAGCCTCCATACCTCCAACTGGGTGCTGCTTCTACTCTGCCTGTAGCCTCCACACCTACAACTGGGTGCTGCTTGGACTCTGTCCTGGCCGCAATACCTACAACTGGATGCTGCTTCTACTCTGTTCTGGCCTCCATACCTACAACTGGGTGCAGCTTCTACTCTGCCCATAGCCTCCATAGCCTTTCTTTTTTGCGAGCGAAATGTATCATTGTATTCAAATGGACGCAGGGCCGCATTTTGCACAAAAATATATTGTGAGGTGCTGATTTCGATTTTATATAGACTTGCGGAATTTTAATTCTTCTAAACTCTTTGGTAATTACACAAAATTTAATTAGGCACATTTTGCACACACATAAGAAATACCACCTAGAACATCCTGAATTTCTTGAAGCCTACATTAGTAGAGACTGTGATGTGTGTGCACGAAGCCCAAAACATACATTTAGAGAGGGCTGGGACAGATCCCTCGGTACAAATGTACTGAATATGCAGGAGTAACACAAGAGAACACACAGGGTTTGTGCGTAGAGAATTGGCAAGAACTATACATGGTAACCACTGGAGGAAACGGAGGGCAGCACCCGCTGCACTGGTTAGGAACCATTAATGGTGATGGTACGGTGGAGGAAGAGGGACAATCCATTCACTGTGACGTGGAGTGGAAGCGAGATGGGCCCAGAGAACAGAATTGCACCCCCAGTCTATGGATCAAGAGTCAGATGTCCAGAGACACCACCTTCCTGGGTGCCCAAAGTAAAGTGGACTTGGTCAATATTACCTCTGTTTATTTTTCTATCTCAAGCTTTAGCATATAAAACTCAATAGTGTGAAATGGGTAATACAATTCAAAGCTGTTGCAAACAGGGGCTGCAAAATTTTTTACCCACAGCAATCACTTCACAGAGGTTCTTGAAAAGAGTGATGACAGCAGATATAAAACGAGTAGGCAAGGGTGCAAAAGTATTAAAAGGATCCTGAGTTGCTGTCAGAGTAAGGACAGTACTCCGTGGGATACTATACTGAAGGGGGAGAAGCAGTAAACAGATAGAGGTACGAATCAAGTACAGAGTATGAAACACTCATGAAAAAGCAGTCCAAAAGATGTCAAATCCCCTTCTGAGGGAAAACTGAATAGGTTGTGTTGACAATGGTGACATTCTATGGCACAGGTGTTCATAGTTTGTGCCACCGCATGACAATCTCAGGCGAAGCCACTAACAATGACCCATAGAGAAGCAGGGCATACTCTGTAAATACCTACGTCAATCTTGGGTACTAATGCAATGGTTGAATCCAGAAGGAACAAAGAGTAAAACCATATATGATATGAATGAGTCCAATATCCATGACAAATACTCCATGGACATAAACAATGTGCCTAAAGGCACAGATACAGTGGTAAACCTCTAAATAAAGAACTGGCACCACTCAGTCCACTTCCAAGGTCTACACGTAACCCAGGTGCACATAGTCACTTCTAGTTTTGAAGGTCAGACATATTGGTGCTGCCAAAGTGAGTTTCTCACGTTTTAATCAGGGCAATCATGCTTTCTGTCTCGGCACGTCTTACCTTGCCAAGGGATAAAAATAATTACGCAGCCTTACTTGCAAGGCTGCCATTGTGTGCTACAGCAGGCATTTAATAGCAGAACCATTTGTTGGGGCTCTTGAATTTACACAACTCTTTAAATATTTACAGAAAACTGAGTTTGTTTAAGCAACGCGCATCTAGTCACTGAGTCCTCTGGGACCAGCTCAATTAATAATCCCAAAGTTCCTCTCCTTACAGCCTTCGTGTATTTATGGGCTTAATAGAAAAGCGTGAGAAATAGTTTTGATAGGATTTTTTTTTTTTTAGCATTTATTCCCAGTTCAAAATATGTTAATTGCTGGTCCCAATCTGGCAATAATTAAAAATGTCAACCAGCCTGGCTTCTTAATAATTCAATAATCCTCTACCAAGCTGTTGAGAGTCCTGCTCAAGTGATACCACACGCCGCGCGGGCCTATCGCCAAGTGGACTGAAAAGCAATGGGATGGCCAGGACCTTCATGACAGGACCACTCCTATATAAGAAGGAAACAGACCCCACACGGTTGAACCACCTGATCTCCCTGAGATATAGCTATACGCTGCCTGATGTCCTAAGGAACGGCTCGAGAACATTGACACTCATCAAGTGGCCATGTCCGCAGGCCGACAGGATCTTCTCTACTGAGCCAGACATAACCTAAGAGGGAGGTGGCAGAGAGAGGATGCATGAACAGAGCGCCCGTCCACTGCTCTATCTAGCCCCACCCCCAAGACATTACCCTGGAGTGCGGTCGCACTAGTGTGACATCACCCAGGCAAGAGGCAGGTCCTCCGGGCGTGTGGACACTGTAATCAAGTGCTCAGGTCTTCCACATTTTACAAAAGAGTCTTACTCCAACCAAGGACCTTTGCTAATGTTAAAACATTCTGGGGTGGTGGGGTGCATGTCAGAGGGAGGAGTTTAGGTTTCATGTGGGAGTTCCCCTTAAATGGGAGTGCGTGCGGTATGCAGGCTCGAAGAGGCAGCTCTGAGTCCTATTGTCACTTCAATGGTGATCAGGCCCACTGGGAAACATTCCCAGAATGATAACAATCTGTTTGCTTAATAGCTTCCAGTTTATTTACTGCAGATTATAAAAGGGCCAATCATGCACAGTCCGCTCTGAAGCACTACAAATGTCTATTTGAGTAATGAAAAATGACTCTGATAATCTAAGTAAGAGGGGCGCTTCTACATTAGAGGACACCAAGATCTGTGGGGTGGCCAAATGCTACGGGTGCAGTTTTATTAAGTACAAGCTGGGGGTCTGCAAGTCAGATTTACGTGGATCCACGCCTCCATAGGATATCCCGCGAGGGATTCAACAATAACAACAAATTATTGCAACAGTTGATTAAAGAAAAGGGCAGGTGCTGTGCCAGGTCAACGAGATGAGGTGTTAACCAGAGTGCCTACTGCGAGGTGCCTGACCCTGCTATCAGGCCCAGTTCTGCCACCTTCCCACACCAAACACAAACTACTGCAGGGTCAGAGGAGCCTTGTAAAATTCTGAACAACTCTAGGAACTTCAATCCACCACTTAAGGTTTGCAGAAAACATGGGCAATAAAGGCTCATTGGCAAAATAAATCTGATTTGGGAAAGTAACAGATGCCCCTGGGCAGTAGTAGAGCAGTGCTTTAAGACTTTTGGAAGCATTAGCAGGACTACGGCAACAGTTCAGACCAAACGAAGAGCCAATAGAAATCAGAGGCTCTGGGGTATACAACTGTCCCACTGTGGAACTCTAGACAGTTCCAGAGGAATCTATGTCATCACCCCGCTGTCTTTTTCCCCGCAGGGAATCACAACGCGGTCGTTACAACGACCACGTTGTGATTCCACATACCATTACTCCTTAAGTCGGAACGACGACTTGCGGAGGGGGGGTGGGGGTGCTGGATGTTGGAATAGTATAATTTACTATTCCAACTCCAGCCTGTGCGGACACTAGGGAAGGTGTTGGATTTTAAATTCAACACCTCCCCCACCCCCCCCCCCCCCCCCCCCCCTCTGCAAGTCGTTGTTCCGACTTGCGGAGTAATGGTATGCGGAATCACAACGCGGTCGTTGTAACGACCGCGGTTGTGATTCCCTGCGGGGAAAAGGTTTAGTGGTAAACATTGTTTACCGTTCCAGAGTGATAGAAACGCCAAAATCGCAAAGTACTCAAAGAAGAAACAGATTCCCTTTTCAACTTCAGGTGGCCTGAGTTTCTCTTTAACAGGATCAGAACGAGGTCTTGGAAAGAATATTCTAGATGAGTTTCCTCCTTGTTGACATGGACATCCTTTGAGGAAGAAGAATATTAAGTCCTAGGAGACAAGCTGCCCTAACTAGAAACACACAGAGCTAGGAGACTGAAACACTTGGTGCTCACCAACTTCTTGATAAAATGATTGCTACGTTGCCTGTGCCACTTGTTGCACTTCATACAGGTCTAGACGTAAAACCAGCACAGGACGTAAGAGTCTATGAATGGATAAAGGTCCCTTGCTTTGAGAAGGGGATCGGCTTTCAGTAGGTGTGACCCATGGCTTGTGACTCTCGCGCAGACATTTGATGGGATACTTGCCAGGGATCTACAAAGCGTAGTATCCCTTTTGGCATTAACAGCATCTTTGTTATCAGTAGAGAGGATATCAAGGTATCTAAAGGAAGCGACCCTCGCTATGGTACAGTACCACATTTTAAGACTACATTTGGCACAAGGGCCAATATGGAGTCGAGAGGAAGTGGAGATTAACCAGCAGGTGAAACAAATCTTTTCTTTCTTTTTTTATGAGATTTCTACTCTAGTCCGCAAGAAAAAAAGTCTGCACATGCCAGAGAGGCTCCCAGGCTTTAGAATATCCATTAACATAGTTTTGGAGAGGGGAAAAGAGATGGTTGGTTGAAGGTTTCCCACACAAAGGGATATCTTGGTGATGCCCGCCAACCTCTGATGAACCATCAAAACATGGAAGCTTTTGGTTAAAAGCACACATCACAAGCTGCAGGATGCTTACATCAAAAACTCATCTGACAGAAGAACAGTTAGAATTAAAAAACAGAAGGGAGAGGCGGAGTCCGCTAACTAGGTTGTTTGGGTCACAGGATTGCTCTGCCAATCTGCAGAGTGGTGTTTCAGATCTTTCTAGAGCTCGGACTACCCTAACTAATGATGGAAAAACAATAACTAAACTGAAGCAGTGGAGTAAATGTCTCCAGAAGACAAAGCTTGAGGGGGGACCTCTGATCCATGCCTTCCCCATATCCCACCCCAGTCTTTGGAGCATCAGCTTAAAATGGAGATGGCAGCAGTACCCACAGCAGGGCACTGTCCTACTGAAAACAGTGCTGTAAGGTCAATAACGATGCGATTGTTTAAAATGAAGTGAAAATTGCTAAATTCAAATAATGGGAAGAACGCTCACAAACAGCAGAAAAGTTGGTAGGTGTGTGTAACATGTTAAATCTTCCCTTCTATGCATTTTTACTATTAAAAGCATACAGAACAGTTCATCACCCCTCAACATGTATTGGCCTCAAAGAGGCATTGTTGTGGCTAATGTACAAACAACAGTTTTGAAATCAGAGCAAATCAAAAAATAACACTGCATCGCTTAATGAAACCTCCAATTATGCTTTTCGTCTTTGTGTAGCGCAGTCGATAAACTAAGGTGCCTCTCGGGCTCGCAGCACATACCAAAACTGGTTCAACTGAGAAGTCTTTTGCACTCTACGGAACAAATTCATGTCAAAGGTTTGACATTTTTCTGCTGAATAGCAAAGTATTACGTTTTAATGAGAACTTTACACTTGAAATAGTTATGTATCTATCTATACATTGAAGATTTGGTACAAAACACTTAGTTTGTAAAATAATGAAACAAATCACCCAAAACTTCTTTTTGATCCAGCCTTGACCTGGGCAAAAGTTTGACTTTTGCTCTTACCTTACTTTCCTCAACTGGAAAGATTTAAGATTGTAATCCAGTCCTTTCAACATGGTAGATAACACCATGTAGCGGTAAGTTGCAGTAGTGTTCAAAGTTGGACATTTCACAAAATGAGATGGGCTAACAGTACCTCTAACAAAGCAGGCCATTTGGCACCATATTTCCAGAGCCCATGAGAATAAACACAATAAGCATCCTTAAAAGCAACTCAACTGAACTGGGAGCCAATGAAGAAAGCTTAGTGGAGGAGAAAAGTCTGAAACTTTCTAGTGTCGAAGATCAATGGACCAACAGCATTTTTAAAGAACTCATTTTTATTGATTTTCATAGCAACAATATCAGTGCACAGGTATAACCAGACAATAACTAGGAGCTGCCGAGTGCCCCCTGGCCCTACGTGACCATACCAACAGCATTTTTAACCCTCTTGAGCACCCGACACGACTGTTGGGCGATTGAGTACAGAAGGATCCGAGTAGTTTTTGTGTGTCTAACGTTAGTCCAAAGTGTTCGATCTAGAGGATACCTGCACAAGATATATTTAATTATGATTCATTTAAATGGGACTCTTTTATTCAGCCAGTGGTTATCCTAAAACTCTACCATGGCCGAGTCTGTATGCAACACTGGACATTTATGGTGGAGTGAAAGCAGGAATTGAGCACTTCCCATCCAACATCTACAATGGATTTACATTCCCACCATCAGAGCTTGTGCCAGATGGAACTCGAAAAGCATGAGCGGAATGTTGTTTGCAATAACACCAAGTACAGGGTGCGGAATCTCATTGAGCGGTAACAGTAGCATCTTAACACTGGTCTGGCAAATGTCTCAGTCTTCTGCAAGTGATCCATCTTCTACTCCACACGATTTACTTCACAAACATCTTATCAATACAAATAACCAAGCATTACTCACGCAGAGGGGGACCAAACAGCACGGTGTCTAGTGCTTTCAACTGCAGCTTCTGCCGGTGGCTCCTGTCGGTCATCTTCAGCACGGTGCCAGTCATGGTGGCGTTGGTTATCGCCAATCTGTAGGAAACGAGAAGAAGGAGATGGTTTCCCATGTGTGTCACAAGAGGTGCTGGATCCATGAATCTCAGCTGTGGTGGCCAACGGACTACTACAAAGTCAATGCCTCACAGAGCAGAAGGAATCTTATGATCTCGCTGAATGAGACAGTCATCAAAAGGAACTTGAGTTACTGCAGCACTGACCTGGGCACAGCGTACCACTGGACTGAGCACAGAGAGCACTGACCAGGTTACAGCGTGCACTGACCTGGGCACAACGTGTCCGCTGAACTTAGTGCACAGTACTGACCTGGGCACACCGTACACCTGGACTACGCACAGAGCGTACTGGCCTGGGGCACCTACTGAACTTAGCGCAGAGAGTACTGAACTGAGTGTAGAGTACTGACCTGGACATGGCGCGCCCACTGGACTCCACACAGACAGTACTCACCTGGGCATAGCGTGTCCGCTGAGCTGCAGCTTGCGGAAGGTTTCTTCATACTGTGGAAGCTCCACGTAGGTGATCAGCCACTGGACCACCTCCTCCACTGTCCAGTTGTACACTGCAGGGAACAAAGCACAAACAGCAGTGAATGCCCACATCTAGTCTAGCGCTTTTACATAAAGTGTTCTGTGAACAGCGCCGCTACAACTGTTTAACCACACGGCTGTGCACCACAGAAAGAGGCACTTTAACAATAATCAGCGAACAATGATGGCATCCTTGAGACATTAAAAAATAAACATTTCACTATTCGACATCCTGATAAAAGTGCAAAAAAAGTGCACCATGCGTGCCACTGGAGGCCAGCGAGGGGCAGCAACTGCAGCACGGGCAGCGCATGTTCACGACAAGCGCGCCAACTAGATCACACCAAACTATGCTCGGGAAGAGGGGTGTCAGCAAATGGGTTTTCCTTTCTCAATGTCTCTGCACACAGCCACATGTATATACTTTTTAGCATGCTGGGTTTCTAAGGGCTGTTCATGATTGTCCATTAGAAGCGGTCATACTCTAATTTGCATTTGAAAGGCTATCTCTGCCCACTCACCCGCTGGGCTGTTTAACCCAGGATTGGGTACAATGATTTTAAAAAGGCAGAAAGCCAGGAGCTACATTTTATTTTGCTTTTCACAATTCTGCCCATTGGCTCTATGACATATGACCTCATGAGCTCTTCCTGGCTTTCCACTCAACTGCAGGTTGAATTGTGGGGCTTGTAGTTCTAATTTTAAGACTTTTATTGAGGTCTCACAATCCCAGTATGGAAAGGGGAAAGAATGGTAAGTCTGAAAAGTGGTGCTGGCTAAAATGCCAGAATTAGCTGCAGGTGTTATATGTGGCATGGTGCCACTTGTTAGATATGTTTATAAAAAAAAAAAAAAAATTACAACATTATCAAGGACATTTTAAAAGCCACTTGTTTCGCGTGTAAAACCAAAAGGAAACTGCCCACTTGTTTTGTGAGGGTTCACTCATTTTATGCATTAAAACAAGCATTGGCAGTGACAATAGTTTTGTCTTCTGTAGAATGGAAACTTTTATACTGAACTGCGCAACGAAATAAAGGTACACTAGATAGCAGCGTAAAGCACAGGCGGCAGTAACAGAAGGAACATAACAATTCTCTCACATACAGGACAGGCAGAACACATATCTAGCACACTGAAGAGGGGGTGAAATGCATGAAAGAGCTGTTGGACACTTTCTGTAAACAAACATACAAGAAGCAAAAATACTCATGGAAGAAACAGTCAAGGCTAGTATGTAATTACCACAGATTTGTGTACTCATAGGATGATGAAACCTCACCTAGGTAGCATGGTGTGCTTCAACAGTAGTTTTCACATTTAGCCCCTGGAAGCGCCTGTTCACAGGTTGTACATACTCCTAGTTACGGTTTGCCTGGAATGGGTGAGGTTGAATTGAATTGAATTGAATAGACACTTGTAAAGCGCATGGCTACCAAAGGCCTCCCAGCGCTAGAGACAGAGCTATCAAACAATCAAGGTATCAGAAAGTTACCGAGAATAGCAGAGTCTTCAGCTGTTTGCGGAAAGAGATGATTGGCCCTGAAGCAGATATGATCTGGGAGCCGATTCCAGCATTTGGCCGCGATAAGGGATAAAAAGACGTCCCCCACTCCGAGCTCGGTATACTCTAGGGACTATTGCTAAATGTTTTTTTCCAGAGCGTAAAGATCTTTTAGGGAGGTAAGGGGAGATAATGGATTGAAGAATCGGAAGGGCCTTAGCTGAGAGTGCCTTATGAGCAATACACAAAGCCTTGAACTGGATTCTCTCAGCCACCGGAAGCCAATGCAGGGACATAATGTAAGGTTTAGCTGATTCGTGCTTGTGAACCTGCATCAGAAGTCGCGCCGCACAATTCTGAAACGTTTACAATTTTTTTAATGGTTGCGGCTGGAGACCCTAGGTAAAGCACATTGGCATAATCAAGCCTCGAGAGGATCAAGGCTTGCATCAAAAGCTTCCTGGCGGAAAATGGTAAAAGAGGAAGAACCCTCCTGATCATTTTTATAATGCCATAGCAGGTACCTGCCACCCTACGCGCCTGTTCCTTAAAATTCAGGCTGTGGTCCATCCACACCCCAAGACTTTTTATTTGAGTTTTGGGGGTAGGCGTCACCCCAAAACATTTAGGCCAAAGGACGCTGGTGTCCATATTAGTAGTCTTACCCAGGATCATCAGCTCGGTCTTCGCTGCATTCCGTTTTAGGAAGGAGTCATCCATCCAGAGCGGAGACCCCTTCCAAGCAGCTGGCCAAATTGCTCTTAACTTTGTCCAGACTGTTAAGGGACACAATCAGCTGAGTATCATCAGCGTAAGAAATTATGTTAACCCCAAAGGGTTTGACCACCTCGGCCAGAGGGCGCAGATAGACATTAAAAAGCGTGGGGCTCCGGGAGGAGCCTTGTGGCACCCCACATCGTAATGGTATTCTTTCGGAGCGAACGTTGTCCTCAAAGACCTGGAATGACCTGTCTACCAGCAAAGACTCAAGCCATTTGAGTAAAATTCCTGACACCCCAATCTCTCGAAGTCTTGTAATCAGAAGTTGGTGATTAACAGTGTCAAAGGCCACACGGAGGTCGAGCAATATAACCGCTGAAGACCCGCCACTGTATAGAATTTTTCTGGCTTCTTCGACCACCGCTAACAAGGCTGTCTCCGTGTCTTGTTGGGGTCTAAAGCCCGTTTGGGAGGGGTGAAGACGTTCATTCACCTCCAAAAATGTGGAGAGCACGGAGTTAACATTTTTTCCGCAAATCTTTGCAATCCCAGGTAGGAGTGAAATTGGCCGGTGGTTAGCAAGGACTTCAGGGTCAAGGGAGGGTTTCTTAAGTAGGGCTCTGACCATAGCTCGCTTCCATGAGGACGGAACACTCCCTGAAGACAGTGAAATGTTAATAAGATCCAGAATAACTGGGGCAACAGAGTCAGAGACACGATTGAGAGTCAAGGGGGAAGCAACATCACTTGGTGAGCCAAGTTATGTCCCTCAAGTCGATACTTATGTTCTCCCTTTGTTAAACTATCAGACCTATATTAAAATGGTATGTGGGTGATTTTACTGGTGTCTCCCAATCACAATATTAAAAGAAACTGGAGGGTCGACCATTGGGCCTTGCTTCTCTTTCCCATCAACAAGTTTCAGCGCCTGTATATTGCCCCTATTGGACCAGGTGTCTTCCTCAGGACTAGAGGCACCTCACATTAAATATTGTGAAAGAGTCCCTGGTTCGTAAAACATGTTTACTAGCGTCAGAAGTGAAGGCGGGGAAAATGTCCCCGGGCCCCACATGTGCTATAGGCTGTTGGCGCCAGCGGCATGTTTCAAAGGACGGGTCATTGTAATCGCAGCCCTCTGTATGAAACATCCCATGCCCATGCCACCAAGCCACGCTTGCAGCTGATGGGGTGTGGGCCGCAAGCCTCCTCTCCATCGCTCTCCACCTCACTCATCAGTGCCCTCCGCCTCTGGTAAGGAAGAGAGAGGGGAGAAAGGAGCCTGAAAAGCACCGAGGAAAGGTTCCTGAAAGAGGGGTGACTCGAAGGGAGAGAGACGAAAGGTGTAGAGAGAGAGAGGTAGAGGGTCGGGAGGTGGAGAGAAAGAGGGGAGTCAAAAAGAGGATGTAATAGAGAGCTGAGGAAACGAGAGAAAGCAGTGAGGTAGAGAGAGAGGAAAGGTAAAGAGACTGTGAACTTGGCTGGTGCTGTTGCCCATTGGAGGGATTCCTTGGACTTTCATCCCAGCTTTCTTGAAATCAACACCGCGCCTCGCGGCCCCCGCTTCGCGGGAGCCGCTCGAGGGACCGGGATTCTGCTGCTGTCACTTGGGGCATTGTTGGTGTGCTGACCCTGTAAGAACCGGCGTATTCAGGACTGCGAGGACCAGGGTGCTGTGCACGAAGCAGATCAGCCTCACCTGGTCCTCTTCCTGACTCCTCCCCCAACACCGTTGCCCTCCATTATATGTACGTCTCCCTGCCTACACGCGCTAGCGGGACGCGCGCGGGTCTCAGCACGGGGCTAAGACCGGGCAAAGAGCGGGCCGTTTGAGGCCGTTCGAGGACGGACGAGGAAGGCGAGGGACCACGATCAATCGCTGATCTCTATTGATACGCTCCCTACATCCGAGAGACTGAGGATGTCATCAAGGACAACTAGGAGCCAATCCTCGACGGCCAAGGGGGCCCCCTCAGGTACTCTGGACACATATTTTGTGAAAGCGGGATCCCTTCTTATAGATGAAATCTCAATATTAGAAAGGCGAATTTCCCAAGAGTTAGAGTGGGCTAGAAGATCCTCTTTGGGCCCTCTTCAACATGTAACATCTCCGGCCCCTCTTGCCAGGGCCACAACGTTGGACGGGGGGGGGGGGGCTACAGAAGTAGCGACTAATACAGTTGAAGATTCGTTACTTGTTACTCTAAATGACTCTTTAACAACTCATGATTTTTCCATCCATTCTGATCCCAGTCTACTATCCCTCCCACTACCTAGTTCGTCCATAATTCCTACTATTATCGAACCTAGTCTTTCTGACAGAGTACCAACTCCAATCTCCACAGACCAGCATAAATTAACTACCGCTTACGAGAGGGAAGGGGCAATCCCTAAGACAAAAAAAGGGGCACAAAGCATAAGAGGAGTTAAAACTAAGAATTTCAAACATATCCCTCCTCGAGGCAACAATACTGCTAGTATAGCCAGAAAAGCCACGACGAAACCCCTAAAGCAAGCCAACTCATCCGCCGGCGCTCAGCCCAAAAATAAACTAATTACATTTGATGCCGCGGGAGATGAGGGCTTAACACTATCGAATATAGGTACACTTCTGAGGGATTTACTTAACGCCATCTTAAACTGTCTAGTTAAGATAGAAAAGGCCTTAGTGCAGCGTAAGATGGATTTTACCCGTGTCGACGAGGGCTCTGGCACAATAAACCAGATCCCACAAAATAAATCTACACATCCCATCAACATCTCTACATCTGACACCAAAGGGGCGCTGGGTAGCTCGACCTTACATCCCAGCCAATTGCAGCAGCTTTCCAACGTCCCTGCAGTGCCCCCAAACTATAGCCCCATAACTAAAGCCCTCGGCTCAAGTGGCCCACTGAAGAAAGACACACCTTCTATGGGCACTAATGGCATTGATCATAACTATAGAACTATCGATCTACCACCAGAAGCAATGCCTTATACTGTAATTTTAGCTGGCATCCCCAAATTAAATTCCTCTACTAGAGAGCCGGCGGAGGCACTGAAGAATAAGGTAATCCACTGGCTCTCTAGGAATAGGCCGTTGCCAGAAGGAATATTTAGCGAGATTTTGATGGTAAGACGAATCCCCTGGATAGGACATACCAGGAAGTCAATCCAGGGAGATTGTGCACTGATTAATTTTAGAGATCCTCTTACTGTCTCGCACATTTGTAGTTGGCCCTATCAGCCCCAAGGATCACAGATTCATTCCCTCCCTCTATCCTTTTTTTATCCAACCGTTGATCCTGAACGGGGAGAAGATTGTTGGGAACTTGTGTCCAGAAGGTCTAGAAATCAGGCCCCCTCAGTTTTTAGAGCAATTCCACACCCCAAGCCTCCACGCTTTGACTGCCTATTAACTCATAATAGATTTAGCAGTCTTGATATGGTCGATTGACCAATAAAGTCGAAAGGGGCGGTAACAACAGGGCCCAATGACATTATTAACAAACCGTTTAGGCCAACTACTCCTTCTGAAAATATAAAAATACTTGGAGTACATCAAGTTAGGGATAAAAACATGGGTTCATTTCTCCCAACGTGTTGCCCACATGAGGTATCTGCACCCCAAGTGGCGAAATTACGGGCCTTGGAATTTCCAGGCCAGGATAGGGGGGAGAACGATGTCTCTGCAATTATTGCTCCGGAAATATCTAACCGTCCCTCCCTCAAGATCCTGTCCTGGAATGTGGCAGGTTTGGTAAATAAAGCCAACTGCCCAGAATGGAGAGAATTTATCCAGGCCCAAGACATTTGCCTCTTTCAGGAAACCTGGGCGAGAGAACATCTCACCCAAACAGGCTTCGCTGCATTTTCTGTGCAGGCAACATGGGCCGGCATTGGACGCCCCTCAAATTCTGGCTACCTGGGTAGCCACCGATCTGGGCTGTAAGGCCATTGCATATCCACAAAATTCGCCGAACATTCTTATGGTTCGGCTTGACTGGCCGAACGCAAACAGCCTTTTGCTAATTAATGTATACTCCAGGCCAACCAAGATTTCCCAGACTTCAAGTACGATAGAGGAGCTCTCAGGAGTTTTAGATGACATTCCACAGGGCACTCACTTCTTGATAGGAGGAGATCTTAACTCCCATTATGAGCCCCTTCCGGGATTACTGCTGGATTTAGCAATGGAGGAGGACATGGCGTGGTCCATACCCCCCCTGCGAGCAACAGCCCCCAGAGCTTGGACCCCCCTAGCTACACAAGTTACCGCCTTAACCTTAAAATTTGGTCTGAGGGCATGTAACGGCAGGTCTACCTCAGATAACCCAGCTAGCTTCACTTTTAACAGCAAGGGTAGGGAGTCAAGACTGGACTATATACTGGCCCCACTACCAATGTGGTCAAGTATCATTGACTTCTGGGTATTGCCTAGGGATGACAGTGACCATAATGCACTGAAACTAGAATTTGCTCATCCTGGTATAGATTCTAGGCTGGAATTGAGGGATTCCCGGGATACCGGTCTTGGCCTGACTCAAAATAAACGAAGAGTAAAGTGGGAGATATTCATCTCTAACCCAGAGAGGATACCCATACTCTATCAAAGGGTTGTCCCTATACTCGAAAAAGTTCAGGAAATCATGGTTAATTATATAAACCAGAGTAACCATGAACAAGTAGGGCAGTGCCATAGAACCCTCTCTGAGACAGTATCTGCAACACTTACTCGTACCCTAAGGAGGCCAACTGCCTGTGCAGCTGGCCCAATTTGGTATAATAGGACCTGTCGTACTGCAAAATCAAGCCTCTTGATCTCTATCAAAGCAGGTCTGGGAAGCGAGATAATTAGAGCCAAGAGATCCGCTTACAAAACTTTAATCTGTAATGCGAAAAGAGAATGGGAACACCAGAAATGGGAATCCCTTTCTGTATCGTTAGCCAGGGGGGACTCACGAACATTTTGGCGAACAGTGAACACTGGCTCACTGGAATTGGCCCCTGCACTGGAGCCGAACATTTCACCTAGTGCATGGTCTGATCATTTTAAATCGCTATACCAACTACCAGATGGGGAGCAGGCTGCTTTCCACCCTTTATGCACTGAGGATCCTAAAGAAATCTCCCTGTTTACATTCAAGGAGGTTAGAGCGGCTATAGCTGGATTAGCTTCAGGCAAGGCCCCAGGGTTGGATGGTATCCCAGGTGACCTTTTTAAGCAGGAGGTGGATGTCTGGACTCCATATCTAGTTTTATTATTTAACCATATTCTGCGAGGCATGGAGATTCCTGCTACTTGGCTGGGCGCAGAGATTGTTCCCATTTTTAAGAAGGGCTCTCCTCTGCTCCCAGCCAATTACAGACCCATAAGCCTCATAGATGTCTCACAAAAGATCTTTGGTAGAGTGATTCTGAACCGGCTTCAGGCCTGGATCGATGACAATAACATCTTGAGTCCCTTTCAGGCAGGTTTCAGAAGGGGGGTTTCGACGGTGGACCAGATCTTCCGATTGAATCTTCTCTACTGGAAAACAGTAACAATTGAGGGGGGCAGTCTATACACGATATTCGTCGACCTGCGGGCGGCGTCTGATTTAGTCCCTAGGGACAAACTCTGGGCAGTTTTGGCAGCTACAGGGGTTCCTGCTGATCTACTCTTTATTCTGGAAAAACTACATCAGGGCAACTACGCAAGGGTAAGATGTGGCAGAGGAGGTACCCTTTCAGATCCTTTTCCCGTTGACAGGGGGGTTAGACAGGGTTGTGTGCTTGCACCCACCCTTTTTTGCCTCTTTGTCAACGGGATCTTTAACCATCTTGACGGGATTAGTAACATCGACGCCCCAAGGTTGGCGGGCAACAGGGTACCGGCAATTATGTTTGCTGATGATACCCTGTTGCTCTCCAAATCACCTATGGGTATACAAAGGGTCCTTGACGGCTTTGTCGACTTCTGCAAGTCGCATGGTTTGGAGATCAACACTACAAAAACAAAATATATGATCTTCAACCCACCTGCCTCTACCCGATCTAGCCCGCGGATAGGGACTTCCAGTCTTGAGAGGGTATACACCTTTGAATACTTGGGGGTTATCTTTAATCCCCTAATGAGGTGGGATTCACATCAGACAAAAGTGAATCTGAAGCTAACCCAGATGACGGGCGCCATTTCCAGGATGCTGAGTGGGCTGAGCTACAAACCATTAGGCCCACGCCTTCACATTTACAAAACCCAGGCTAGGGCGGCTGGGCTATATGGGGGCGAAATCTGGGGACATGTACCTATCCAGAAAATACAGGTTGTAGAGAACAACTTCTTGAGGCAGCTGACAGCTCTACCATCAAGCACCCCGCTTTTACCCTTAAGATTGGACTTGGGCTTAAAACCCATTGCGGTGGAACTAGGCCTCAAACCTCTAATTTTCTGGCATAAATTATGGCGTACCCCAGAGCTTGAGAATTACAGAAAAGAGCTACAAGATATTCTGCGCCTTATAAGAATTGATCAAGTACCATGGCTTGCTTATATTAAACATTCCTGTGAATTAATAGGAAGATCTGATCTGTGGACTGACCCAGTTAATACATGCCCAATGCCTTCCCGCAAAACTATCTCCTCAGCTTACTATGAGCACAACTTACGTGCCCTAGTTATGAAGGCTAGGGCTGGGTCCCTTACTGAACAGTTCCTGGCATTTAAAGATACATACACCCGGGAACCAGTCCTAGATGATATTGAACCAACATTAACCAGGAAGCTTTACCTACAATGGCGCTACGGTACTTTGCCTCTTGGAGCCCATACTGTCAGCTGGTCACCTAACTCAACAACTCTATGCCCAGCGTGTGGCCACCCATCAGAGTCTGACTTGCATATAATTTTCTTCTGCCAAGCCTACCATAGACCACGGAGATACTGGCTTCTTCCACTTTTAAAAAACCTGGGTTTTAAGCATTACATTTCAGCTTATAGGATTTTAAAAACTGACTTATCACCACCAATAGTATTTGCGGTAGCGAAATTTTTAACAGCTATGTGGATCAGCCGCAATCGTTATGTAAAGCCCAAAAATTGAGGATGGACCGATCTGAATGTTGCTATGCTGCTAACTCTAAATGAGTATTTTAATGTGGTGTATAACATGTTATTTATTGTATGTTTATCTCTTTTATTCTTTTATGGCCCAAGTGGCCGAAATAAAGTTGAAATGAAATGAAATGAAAAGAAACTGGAGGGTCGACCATTGGGCCTTGCTTCTCTTTCCCATCAACATGTTTCAGCGCCTGTATATTGCCCCTATTGGACCAGGTGTCTTCCTCAGGACTAGAGGCACCTCACATTAAATATTGTGAAAGAGTCCCTGGTTCGTAAAACATGTTTACTAGCGTCAGAAGTGAAGGCGGGGAAAATGTCCCCGGGCCCCACATGTGCTATAGGCTGTCGGCGCCAGCGGCATGTTTCAAAGGACGGGTCATTGTAATCGCAGCCCTCTGTATGAAAGATCCCATGCCACCAAGCCACGCTTGCAGCTGATGGGGTGTGGGCCGCAAGCCTCCTCTCCCTCGCTCTCCACCTCACCCATCAGTGCCCTCCGCCTCTGGTAAGGAAGAGAGAGGGGAGAAAGGAGACTGAAAAGCACCGAGGAAAGGTTCCTGAAAGAGGGGTGACTCGAAGGGAGAGAGACGAAAGGTGTAGAGAGAGAGAGAGGTAGAGGGTCGGGAGGTGGAGAGAAAGAGGGGAGTCAAAAAGAGGATGTAATAGAGAGCTGAGGAAACGAGAGAAAGCAGTGAGGTAGAGAGAGAGGAAAGGTAAAGAGACAGATATGTGTTGTACTGGAGAACAGAAGAGTGAGGTGGGGAGAGGCGGGTAGCTGAGAGGCGATGTACAGTGAAAGTCAAAAGGAGAGATCGTTCGAGGTAGAGAGGAAACAAACCGGAATAGAAAGGATGAGCGAGAGAGGAGCGATAGAGTTAAAAAGACGCCAGACACAGAGGCATTGCTGTGCTATTCACAGAACGAGGTGGCGAGGTACACACAGGCTAGAAAGAAAGATGAGGCACAACACATTTCGTGGAAAAAAAAGATGCGGTAGAGGGAGGAGTGACGTAGAGGGAGAGAAAGAGGATGAGGGTGTGTGTGATGTAGGCAAACCGAAAGGAAGAATAAGAACGGTGAAGTTGGGATAGAGATGAGCGAGTCATGAACGCTCGAGCCGGGCCCGAGCCTGACCCTTGGTTCAGGCGCAGCTCGAGCCCAAAACGAGCAGAGATTTCAGGGGAGGCCGTATGGCTTAGTGACTACAAATGCCGCCCGTGTAACAAGGGGAGCACGGTCCGAACCCGGCCTGGACTCTGCATCCTGTCAATCCGGCACAGCACCCTGTTTCATGTTTAAAAAATAAAAAGTGTCGAGTAGCCTGTGCCTGTTGTGAAGCGCTCATACTGCCGTGGGAAAGTTCGAGCTATGTGACACTGCTAAGAATAGAGTGCGGATGGTCCCCGACACCCACTCGCTGATCTCTTCCGAAAAGGAAGGACAAAGCATGAACAGCTGACGCCTGAAGGAAAGGCCCCCCTACTGGCTGAAATGTCCAGCGTGAAACTGAAAACTCTGATCCATCCCGGATTCCCCGCTTGACTACATTGTGTGATTCTAGACAAATACTTTGTCACCTTACACTCTTTATGTGCATTATCACTACCCCCCACCTTCAGAAACATGAGCTCAGGATCTGCGCTGTATAAAAACCTCTCGAGTTTATCAGATTAACAATGTTTCTCTGTGCATAGTAATAATCTAGGCCACACACAGGGTACACATGAGAAATGGACGCGCCTCTTGGTCCACTCACTGTATCACAATTGAGGGGCTGGGGGGGGGGGGGGGGGCAGGGGTGTTTCTAAGAGCCGGAGTCGACCTCTGGCTCAGCTCCCACTGTTCATTTATTGATTCATCCACCTCTAGGTAGGGGAAGTAATGGGCAAAGAGCTGTGGTGGAGGGAGGCAGGCAGAGAAGGAGGAGAGGAACAGGTGCGAAGGAGGCAGAGGCGCAACTAGAGCCACATTTCGGGGGGGGGGCTAAGAAAAAATTTCAGGGGGGGGGGCTGAATCTTTTAAGCAATAGGCAGAGTGGAGCTGCAGGGGCTCTTAGAAGGGGTGAAACAACAGCGAGGCCTCATTAACATGCAAATGGTCTTTTGAAGGCCTGTAAAGTGCTCGGGTGCGGCTGTGTGTGCGCCGGGAAGCTGTCTCAGCCCGGGCTGCCACACACGACGGGGGGGGGGGGGCTGAAGCACTTTGAGTCCAATGGGTGTTGCGCGCCTGGAAGGAGGCAGGTGATGGAGCCGGAAGAGAACAAGTAGAGAGGTCAGTAGGGAGATGAGGGGCAGAAGGAGGGATAATAAGGCTGAAGTGCAAGGTCGGGGGGGGGAGAAAGACAGAAGTGGGTAGAGCGATAGAAGGTAAGGGTGAGGTAGAAACAGGTGATGAATTAATAGGGACATAGAGGCGAGACAGAGGAAGTGAAATGAGAGGGGGAGGTGAGGTACACGGAAGTGATGCAGACAGAGGTACAGAGAGGGGGATAGAGCGCCACGAGGTAGGACTTTGAGGCAAATTAACACTAATTATACACAATTTGTACCAATTTATTTTTCCGAGAGTCCAGCGTGCTTGAGCAGAGTGGCACGTGTGCAGATAAGGTGGGCCATGAGGTGTCATTCGTTATTGACATCTCAAAATGGCCGCCGGAGTGACGTCACGGACTGAACTCAGGCAAAAGGTCCCAGTTGGGAAGAGCTCTTCGGGGTACAATCTCCTCCACGGATCTCATTGTACACTGCTTTTCTGTGTATGCCTCTCCATGTGACTTACTGAAAGGCACAGGTGACAAATCTTTTATGTCCCGTTAAATACGATCTGATAAACTTGAATCAGAGTTTATCTGTAAAGGAGTTGTCCAATTAAAAGCTTGATTATTCAGATGCTATTAGTGAGGACTCCCAATAGAAATACCAGCAAAATCTATCCGTCCTCCTGATACAATTTAAACACATCGCACCTATAGAAGCAGCACCAGTGTAAGGATTTTCGGAGCTGCGGGCAAAATTATATTTTTACCATATTCCTATGCGGTCACTCCTGCTTGCAACAACATGGCCTTCAAGAGGTCCCTCAAGACCCCATCCTCTCCCCAACCCTCTTTAACCTCTATCTAGAACCCCCAAGTATGATTCTCAGACACTCTGGGATTCTCTGCCACCTCTATGCTGACGACACTTGGATGTACTTGAAAATCTCATGCCAAGAAAATGTTGCACTGCTTTCAAAAACACTCTTAAGATTCAAAACTGGATGTTCAACCACCATCTAAAACGTAACCCATCGAAAACAGAATTTCTTCTGATTTCGTCTCTCAATGCAAAAAACCCCTCCAAAGGAATGAATGACAAACTTCCCAGCTCGGAATGGCTGCCCTGCCATTGTTCCGAGTGCCAGATACATTGGTATCACCCTTGACAACCATCTCAATCTTCACAGCCACATCGCAGCTATTGCCAAAAGCGCACACCACCAACTTAGGCAGCTTTGGGGCGTCAGACAGTTGATCTCAGAACAAGACCTCAGAATAGTGGTGCAGTCTCTCCGCGTCTCCAGACTATATTATGCAATTGCCCTTTTCTGAGGCACTCCCAAGGGTCACCTACGCAAATTGAGAGCAACACTACATGCAGCAGCACGCTCCGTTATATGTCTCAAGAAATATGACCACATGTCCCCTGCCCTGCTAACGCACCAATGGCTTCCCATTGAAGCGCAGTCCCAATTCAGAACTGCCTGCATTACCCACAGGGCCCTGCACTCCTCCTCACCTTCCTATCTAAACAATAACCTGTAAATCTATGGAGCAAACGGGTTCCAGAAATGCCCAATCCCTACTCCTGGAACCCCCCACCTTCCGTCGAGAACAATACATGAGCCAGTCATTCTCTGATAGTGCCACAAGAATCTGGATCTATCTGCCTCCCTTCCTCCCTCCCTCTGCCTAACCACCTGCCGTGTCACCTTCAAAATGTACCACAAACTCCTCCTATTTGACAGACACCTTTGGTTATTCACCCTCAATCTTACTTAAGCACTCTCTCCACCAAGATCTGAACTGCTACTGTTATGTACCTCAATGATCTAAATTGATGCTTTAACTGTGTAACAACCTTTGATCAACTGCTGTAATGATCTTATGTGGTAAGTCCTGCACACATCCACTGAAGTAAATTTCCAAGTTGAATTACTGTAACTGGAACTCGCTGTAACCCACGTATCTTGCTACTGTTGTAAAGTGCCCTGATGCTTTAGGGCCATGCCCGTGCTATATAAAATTGCAGAATAAGGCCATTTATGGCAGTCTGCACCCTTCTGTGTCTGCCGGCACCATAGACGCATGCGCACAAGGCCCCCACTAACGCACAGACCACATCAGTTAGAAATCACAGTGGGCCATGCTTCACTAAACAGCGGTGAAGTCTATTGAGATTAGACACCAGACTGACGCGGAGTGTTTTTACAAGATCGAGCTTCATACACCATAACCCATTCAGCACCCCCCTAAGCACACTGACACCATGATAAACAAGAGTTCTGGCCTTGTGAACATTCTTCACTTCCCCTGCCTTTGCTTACATTTAGGCGTACAACTGTTGAACATTTCTACAAAGAATACGTGAATTATCAGAGGGACTGTAGAGCATACATGTACAACTCGGGTGAAGCTGGCACGCAAAGACTTCTTGCACTGACAGAGAGAGAGAGGCCTGTAAGTGTTCGATGGAGAGAAGTGCAGAAACCCCTAGGAGTTCCAATCCTACGACTAGTTTAGTACCGACATTTGTTTGCAAACGGCTTTGGTGGTCTAGATGTCGGTTAAAAATATGTAAGAATGAAAGGGGGGGTGGTCTCGCGCCGCACGAAGATGGCGGCTTGTCGTTAAGCTCCGCTCGACCGCGGAGCTTATCTCAGGAATACAGCCTGCTTTTTACTTACGCAGGTCCCAGAATGCAGGAACCCAGCTCATGAAGGGTCGGAGCGACGATTGGAACCGCTCCGACCTCTTTTTCTTCATTCCCTGAACCAGTGGCAGCGGCGGTGATTCTCCTCATCGAAATGCGAGTGACAGCCGCCATTTTGTACCGGCCACTCGCCTCACACAGCCAGCTGTAAGGTAAACCGGCGTTCTTGTCATTAACGCACAGCAACGTTTTCTTTTTTTTTTTTCTCTTTCTTTATCTACATGGAATAATGCCAGAAGACTCTTTACCAACACTGTGAATGTTGACTACAGTATGCCCTGAACCAGCTGGTGGTCTTATTTTCTTTCACCTCAATTTTCAGTACGCACACCCTACTCTCTATTTAATCTGCGTGGACATTATTTAAGGGTGCTGCTATCTCCAATTAATCCTCTGACCGTTTATATTCAGCAATGTGCTTGCTTTAATTTTTTTTATTACATTCTTGTCACACCTCCCAGCCTCTTGATATTTTGGCATTTGACCGAATAAATGCAACGTCGTCTTGGTTGCCTGTTAATTAGTATCAGAGTGCGGATGGAGGGTGACACAATTCTTTTATTTTTTGATTTCTTCTATTGCACATTCTTTTTTGGTATTTGGAGCTTCGTTGATTAGTGATGTGCCTTCACTAGCTTATGGTCAGACTGAAATCTTTATTAAAAATCACTTCTCGCCCTACACATCATTCCAAGATGGCTAATGAAGCTCCAATTTCGGTCAGAGCCTCGTCTTCAGGTACCAAACCCAAGAAAGCCAAAAATGACCCTCCCTCACCCTTATTATCCTCTCAAAACCCTGTTCTTGAAACTATTTTGGATGAGGTGAGGGGTCTTAAATCTTTTATGACCACGACTAACGAGAAGCTTCAACAAATTGAAGATAGATGGATTAATATGGAAGCTAAGGTGTTAGATATGGAGCAACGCATTAGTGATGTTCATGACGTAACTACTAAAATCCCGATTTTGGAGCAGGAAATTCAACGTCTCAAGCTTCACACTGAGGACCTTGAAAATTGCAATAGACGCAATAATGTCTTTATGGTCTGCCAGAAAATCTTGAAGGTCCGGATATGCTTCTCTTTCTAAAGACATTTTTGCCAGAACTTTTAGACCTTTCACCTGAACCTTCATTAAATATTCAACGAGCTCACAGACTGGGTCGCATTCAACCTCATGCTTCAAAACCTAGAGGAATCATCATGTTCTTTTGGGAATTTACTGATTTAATGCGAGTTCTTTCTGCAGCCAAAATAAAACGTCACCTTAAGTGGTCGGGTCATAACATCTTCATATCACAAGATTTGTCCAACGCTACTAATGCAGGAAGGAATTTCTGGCTCTTCGCCCTCAAATGAGACAATTGAATATTCGTTATGGTATCCTCCATCCTTGTCTGTGTAAAATTACTCACGAAGGCTCCTCACGTTCTTTTGATGACCCTCTTAATCTGAAGTCTTTTCTCCAGAACCTTCCTACCTACCACTTCTGCAACTGGTTCTTCCTATCGTCCTTAATGTTCTTGTTTCTATTAGTTTTCTTATTCATTATGGCTGTCTATAACTTTCCTATTGTTATTTCTCTCTCTGCCATTTCATTTCTTGTCGGTGCCGTTACGCTCCATGCATCAGTTATTGTTGCTTTCCTTTAGATCTGGATATCTTTCCTTGATCTATCTTTCTTTTCTTCTATTTCTACTCCCTTTTTCTTTTTTCGTTTCTTTTTCGTTTTTTCCTTTTATATGTTTCTTTTACTCGATAATGTTCTACTCGTTGCATGTGTTCATCAGTACTGTTTGTTGTTGTATAGCATATTTTTTCTACTCTTCTTATTTGTGGCGTTTTTCTCTTTTTAGATGTATCCCTGAAGTGTATCATCTCTTTACATGTATTGTCCCTCCATCCCTCCATTATGTGTAATATTGTCACATGGAATGTTCGTGGTCTTAGAAACCCCGTCAAAAGACAGAAGGTACTTTCCCATTTATCCAAATTAAACTCTCAAATATCTTTTATTGAATAAACACATTGTACTGAAGCAGAATCGCTTAAGTTAAAAACACAATGGGTGGGTCAAGTTGTTTACTCTCCTGCTTCTAGTAAAAAAGTGGGTGTTGCGATATTGTTTCATAAGTCATTACCTGTACAAATTGTATCTACGCAAAGTGATGCTGATGGACGATGGGTAATGGCCAAGGTTGTTATGCAAGGCAGAGATTTGGTCTTATTGAATATTTATGGCCCGGTCAGACCAGATCCTAAATTTTGGCATAACATTAAGATTTTACTTTCCTCCATTGACTGTCCTAATATTATTATTGCTGGTGATTTTAACCAATGGATTGACCCCTTCTCTGACAGACAATCTAAGTGCAAGTTTCATCCGGATAAAACCCACAAAGCTTTCCATTCGGCCATTGCCTCTCGTCCATTATATGATGTTTGGAAGATTTGTAACCCTGACTCTCCTGAGTTTACTTTTTTTTTCCAATGTCCATCAAACACGGTCCAGGATTGATTATATTTTAGTTAGTAAACCCCTACTTCCATCTATTCAATCATCGGAGATTGGGTCATTTTTTATCTCTGATCATGCACCAGTCCTTACTGTTTTGGATCTTTCCTTAAGCTCCCCAAAATTCAGCCGCTGGAAGCTTAATAACAATTTACTATCCGATACTACTTTCATTACAGAAGCCACTACCTTTTTAACGAGTTTTTCATGTTTAACAATCCCATTGAAACCTCTATCTCCAATAATTGGGATGCCTTTAAGGCATGTTTTCAAGCTATTACTATTTCTTATGTTACAAAAAAAAAAGAAAATTGCTCGAAATAAATATTCAGCTCTACTACAACAGCTTAAATTATTGCAACACAATTATTTCACTTCCAAATCACCTTTGGCACTTCATGAGTTGATTAAGGCCAAATCTGAACTTAACAAACTTGCGACAGTAGAAGCTTGTAATATCCTCCTTAAAATTAAATCCAAATACCATGGTGGCCAAAATAAAGCTGGTAAGATGTTAGCTAATTACTTAAAAATCAAATCTGAACGTAAAAATATTGGACCCATCTTAAATGAATCTACTAATCGCCTAGCATCCTCAGATGAAGAGATTGCCAATATTTTTCATGAATATTATGAATCACTTTATTCTGAAGACACAAATCCTTCTAATCAAAATTTAGATATTTTTTTTTTCGGGCCTTCCCTCTCCTCCATCCTTACCCGATGAATTCAACTCATTGGAGGGTGTGGTTACTGCCCAAGAGATAACTAATGCCATCAAATCTTTAAAAAAATCAAAAGCACCGGGGCCAGATGGCTTTTCGGTAGAATTCTATTCCACTTTTACATCCATTTTTGTTCCCAAACTTTTGACACTTTTCAATTCTTTTATTGATAATGCGAAGGCCTCTGGATCTTTTATGGATGCCTTAATAATTCTCATTCCTAAACCTGACAAAGATCATTCCCTTTGCAAAAACTACCGCCCTATATCATTAATTAACTATGATTGTAAAATATTTGCCAAAATTCTTGCTTCTCGTCTTGAAAGTCTTATCCCATTATTGGTTAAGACTGATCCAAGTTGGATTCATTAAGGATAGATTAGCTGCAGATAATGCTCGAATGTTTGCAAATGTTATCTCCCATGCGAAAAAATTAAAATCTCCTCTTGCAGCTCTGTCTTTAGATGCCGAAAAGGCTTTTGACCATATTATTTGGCAATTTAGGTTTAGAACCCTCCAGTGGTTTGGTTTTGGTCCTACTTTCATTTCCTATATTAAATTATTATATTCTTGTCCACGGGCCAGTATTTTTGTAAATAATCACTTTTCCAATCTTTTTTCTTTATCTAGAGGTACACGTCAGGGTTGCCCTCTTTCCCCTTTGTTATTTGTTCTTTGCCTTGAACCTTTCCTTGAACGCATCCATGTTAATGCCCATATTTCTGGTTTCACACTTAATTCTTTAGAAACCAAAATATCAGCATATGCGGATGATATATTAATATACATGTCTAATCCTCTTACTTCCCTTCCTCCTTTTTTGGATGAGGTTCGGTTATACTCCAGTATTTCTGGATATAAGTTAAACCTGTCTAAGACAGAAGTTTTACCTCTGAATTCTTTATGTTATCAATATATGTTTAACAACACTCATTTTACATGGTGCCCCACAAAAATTAAATATCTTGATATTTGGTTCTCTTCTTCTCTATCTACCACAATTAGATATACATTTAATGCATTAATCACTAAAATTCAAGCTCTTCTTCTTACTTGGACCCCCCTATATCTCTCCTGGTGGGGTAGATTAGATACTATTAAAATGATGATTGTACCCCATGTCCTCTATACATTATCTATGCTGCCTATTCGAATTCCTATTTCATATTTTTCACAAATTAATTCCATTTGTACAACATTTTTATGGAATAAGAAGCACCCACGTATTGCTCTTACAAAACTTAAACGCCCTAAGTCTGAAGGTGGAGTACGTTTTCCCTTATTTTAAAGCCTATCACTCAGCCTTTCTAATTAAACAATCCTTTTCTTTATCCTTTGACTTTGTTGATACCCCTATACCCAGATGGATTGTTTTTGAACGCTCCTCTTTAAAGTATTTTTCTTTTCAAAATGTAATTTATATGTCCAATTGTACTTTCATCTCTATTAACCCTATTTTAAAATATTCCCAAAATTTACTGTATAATACATTCACCAATGGTGTAACTCCATTCCAATGTTTTTTATCCTCTACCATCTGGTATAATACATTTCTCAAATACAAGGGTAAATCATTCTGTTATAAACACTGGAAGTAGAAGGGTATTATTTTTGTGCATCAATTAATTTACCAACACTCTGTTACTCCCTTTCTTGATTTACAAACCCGTTTTCTTTTACCTGACTCCTCTCTTAATGAATACCTCTTAATTTCAGCTGCTTTACAATCACAGTTAGCTTCTTTTGACCTTCCTGATGCTATACCATCTCTTACTCCTACAACACCTTTATATAGTTTATTTCCAATGCTCAGACCTAAGGCCGATTTTGTTTATAAACTACTGTTGTTACATATAACTGAAAGACCTAAATCTCCTATTGAAATTGCATGGGAAACAGATTTGTCCCTTTCATTCTCTATTTCTGTTTGGGATAAATTATGGTCTAAGTTATTTAAAATTTCTGCGGCTGCTCGTATAACCCAATCTTTGTATTTTATTTACAATAGAGCTGTTATTACCCCTGTTTGCATATCCAAGTTTTCCCCTTCCTCGTCTCCACTATGCTGGTCCTGTTCTAAATTTACCGGCACTTTGAGACATTTAATTTATGATTGTTCTAATGTCTTGAATTTTTGGAAATCTGTTTGGTCTACTTGCATGAGTATTTTTAAATGTAATCTTACATTATCATTACATAATGTTTTTCTAGGTTCCTCCTCACCCAATATAGATGACTCCACTTCTATTTCCTATTTGTTTGACCTTTTTATTGCATTAGCATTCAAAGTTATTTTATCATCTTGGAAAGACAATTCTAAAATATCTTCATTGATGTGGTGGAATTTTATTTGCGATCAACATAGGATTGCCAATGTCTCTTCTTCTATTCTTTCTCAAAAAATTAAATCTGATCTTCTCTGGTTACCTTTTACATCTTATCTTTCTACGCATGCTCCTATGCCCTAAATTCCTTTTTTCTTCTCTCTCTCCTCCTTTATTCTTCTTTCCCTTTCCTAGTTCTTTTTTCTTTTCTTTTTCCTTTTACTGTTTTCTCATATACTATATTTCTATATTAATTGGTTATTTATAATTTGTAAATGTGGTTTATATTTTGTGAAGGATTGTATTTTTTCTTTTTGTCTGTTCCTTTTGAAAACTCAATAAAAATTCTTAAACAAAAAAAAAATATGTAAGAATAGCTTTAGAAGTGAAAACAAGGGGACATTCCTATGAGGGGGAAGAAACAAGACTCTCTGTGTGGTCCAAACGCCATTCCAGGGTCCTCGTTTTTCAATGTTCTCGGCTCCCTGAGCACTCGCCTTTTATGTTTGACTCGCACGCCCGGAAGGTGCGGCTGTACTCGCTCAGCATCCTGTGCAGTGAGTACATAGCAGGTCATTGTGGAGAATGTTTCCAGTGCTGGACTTTCGTGTGATAACTTAGTGCATTTTTGGTGCTCTAATCCACTTTCCACTGAACTAATTAAACACCTGAAAAACAATGACTTGTAGGTGAAAACTTCCAGGGCTGAACACAGCGTCTGTAATGACATTAGGTTGTTGCTCTAGGCAGTGCCCACATGCTGTCACCAGCCCTTGGCCCTGGACTGAAAACAGCGAGTTCTCTGCAGTGAGTAGACCCAGGCCCATATTACAGATAGTGTTGTGTGCACTGTCCTTTGAGCCATAGCACACCTTTAAGCAGGCGCACCAGGCATATGCACTGCGGCCTCTTACAGTGAATGAGCTGCCCCCACATCAGCCGTGAACTCATACTCCCCTAGGGGCAGTGCATTCAGTAAAATAGGGAGGCGCTGCTTGAAAGCTACTCCTTGTTTCTCTGTGCCAGTGGCAACCTGCCTGCACTTTGAAGAGAGGTTAGAGGTCCCTCCTCCGGGGGTGCAGTCAGTGATTGCATCTGCCTGCAGGGGGTTATATACGAGGGCAATGGGAACCTTTTCCCCCCTCCTGACGGCTGCTCTCAGGGGGCGCACCGACAGTGTGCCACATTTTTGTTGAAAGTGCACCTCCTAAGGACATAGTAGCCTCTGCGCCCACAATACAGCGCAGGCGCAGAGACAAAGTGATTCCCTCATGAGCATGGGGCCACACCCCATGCAGATGAGGGAACGTCCTCTGAAGATAGCACCACCGACACAAGTGCACCAGCGCAATCAGTATTACAGAAGGGGCTAAAAAAGTGTCTGTGCCCCTTCTTTAATACCACAGTGCCCTGGGGGGCACACACGCCCGTTGTGCACCGGGGCACTATGTGTAATATAGCCCACAGAGTCTCTTCCACATCATTGCTAATCGTTGGGCTAGGATGGAAACAGCGTGTCCTCTGCACTGACTGTAGTGGGAGAGTGGCTGCTCTGCATGGAGAGGACTCTTGGAGAGTGAGGAGGATACCGCAGCATTCACCTCAGGAGTTATCTGCATAAGCCATCGTCGCTGCTGGGCAAGGTGCGATCTTTATCCACATAAGCTGTGGCCTCCCACTCAAGGTTCACACACACTTGTCAGCTCCCTAAATTAACCCTTTGTGGTTCGGTGAACAGCAGCAAACTGCTTCACTCCAAAGAACCTGGCAAAGTTGTGAGTTCCTTTGAGTTTCCTATGTCCACAATCAGATCCTCTGATACATGGGCTGAATATTTCTGTTCCATGGTGTGGATATAGGTTGACAGCTGACAAAGCTTTTGCTAACTTTCCAAAATACATAGGTGGAAGGATGAATCTAGATTATTCATTTCAAAGGGATTGAACAAAGCGCAACACAAGTATACCCAGAGAGGCTGGAAATAAACTCTTTCTTTCCTTTCTACACATGAGGTAGTGGGGTTCTATCTACACACATAATGGGAGCATACCCCAAGACTTACAGGCCTGGTAAAAGAAATATCTTTTTTTGAACTGCTGTTTTTCCAGTAGCAGCTTCGAGGCACAGGTAGGGACCTGGATGGTTGATAAAAGTCTTGAGTGAGATTTAATTGCCGCTGTGGCAATACACAAGCCCTTGAAAATAACTTTGCTGAATCAATAGCCAATGCAGTTCTCCAATGTGGCTTCTAACAGAGAGCTGCGTTGGAGATCTAAAACCAATTTGGCCGCTGCATTCTGCACCATTTGTAGTCTATTGAGGAGGACTGAAGGTAAACTACATACAAAGCACTACAAATAAATCCAGTCAGAAAACTATTATTGCTTGTATTACCGTTTTCTGAAGCAACATCAGAAGAAATGGCAAAGACTTCAGCAACAAGTAGATGTAATAAAATAAGTTGGGACTTAACTTGTTTATAGGAGATCTACAAGACATATGTTTGTCCATATCGATTCCAAGGCTCTTAGACGTCTCAATGAGGGTTGCAGGTTGGCCCAAGTTAGCAGACACCCACCCCAAAGTCCCGATGGAAGGAGGGACTCAAAATGAACACCTCTCTATTTTCACGATTTAATTTCAGTGGATCTTCTGCCATCCGTTGAGCGACAAGTTGAAGACATTGCTGGAGGTTCACAGCTACAGGCTGTGTCCCCTCCTTGAAGCGACCACAGTCTGCATCATCTGCACAGGATAAGATCTTCTACCCAGAATATTTCATAAGGGGGCAGCTTGAGGGGCCAAGTATACATTTAATAATATTGGGCTCAAAGAGGAGCCCTTAGGGGCATCTCTCAACAAAGGGCACGAACTAGAATAAAATTCCTCAGGTTTCACGGTCTGAGAAGATGTTCTAAGGAGGAGGTCCAGCCGCACCAGGGCCTTCTCTTTAACTTCATTCGGATTCAAACGTTTAAGAAGCGTTTTATGAGAAAACTACTGGAAGGCAGCACTTCCATCGGATATAATAAGGACTGATGTATTTCAGTGATCCCAAGTCTCACGAAGAACTTCAGTAGCAGCAGCGGATTCTGTTCTACATTGTGCGCAAAACTCTGTTGTGCGCAAAACTCTGTTGTGCGCAAAACTCTGCCTGTACTTTATTCAAAAGGTGATTGGTGTCAATGTGTTGATTCAGTTGTCTGTTCACCTCCTTTCCAATAGTATTTGCTGGAAAAGGTAGGAATGATTCCCGCCTGTAATTACTCAGCACAGAGGCGTCCGCGTTGGCTTTCTTCAATAGCGGAATCATCAGCTTTTTTCCAATTAAGTGGAACAGTGGCAGAGGCTAATCAAGAATTACACAGCTCCACAGTAACACCAACTGAATCACATTTGCTACCATGTGTAGAAGGAAGGGGGTGCCAGGGTACAATGTGAGCAAGAATTAATCTAGACCTATTGGCTATGCCAATGCTTGTCTGACATGGGATCGAACGGACAGATTTATCTGCAGGGAGGGGGCTTCAAAATGGGAAAACAATGCTCTTCCAGACCAAAGGCTGTTCAGAGAAATTAGCAGTAACTGTTTCAATCTTAGTTTCAAAGAAAGTAGAGACGACCTGACATAACTTTTGTGACAATAAACTGTTGCTAAATGAGGATTACTTAACATCTTAACAATTGAGGACATTCCCTGGGAAGATTGTTTGGCTATTTCTTTTCTGTTAGCATAGTAATTCATTTGTTTGTTTTAATTCCCTTTTATGATTTTTAACACCAGCTGATCAGTTTTCAAGGCATCTAGACTATAGATAAGCCTCCTGCTGCTCTCTCATTTTTTCACAACCTTGTTTAGCTAAAGCTAATTCTTCAGACACCCATGGATGGGGTTGATGGCTTTAAACACATATTGCATCTTCTTTTTGGGGGAGCCAAAGTCTCCATTAGGGACGTTAAGCTTTCCTCAATGCCAATTCAATAACTGTCTGAGATATTGTTTCAAGGCACATATTAGATAGGGAAAACCTCTGTCTTTCCAAAACCTTTTTGGGTATTTTACTGTATGTTTAAGAAAGGCAGGGTCTTGGAGCACATCAAGGTCCAGCATACGTGCTCCAAGTTATCTGATAAATGTATGTGGGTATGCAGTTCCTAAAGAAGAATGTGTGTCTAAGTGGGTCAAAGACTATTCTGTAGGGTACACAATGGGTGTGACTCTGCAAGAATCAAATGCCCTCACACACCTGGATAGGTGTCATGCGTCATCATAAGTCGTTTGCTCCTCATCTGGCCGGGGCTGCAATGCATAACAATGATCTATTAGCTATTCATCAGGACCAATATCAACCCAATCTACTTAGTGAGTGGAGTTTTAATGTATGGGTTCATTGACTTCTGAGCCGGCACACGAGGGTAGGTCGTCCAGAGAGCCGGTCCTGACTAAACTCACAAACGACGTGCTATTGTGCACAACTCGAGGAGGCACAAATGTTTACCCAATTTGGGTCATTGCTAAATAAATCAGAATTCAATACCAAAACCAAGGTATGTGTGATTGGGGAAAAAATTTAATGAACCCATGCATTAAAACTCCAATCACTAAGTAGCTTCAGTTGATATTGGTCCTGATAAATAGCTACTAGATCATTGTTATGACTACACAGAAGCTAGAAACATGTTGACCTATTGCTATCTAGGATAACAAAGGTTTAACAGATAGCACTACACATTTTTAATATAAGTAGGAGAACTTGGTCATTAAAGTTTTTCCCGAAAAGTGCCGCTTTCCCTATTTTCAACCTCGCACCTTCCCACCTCAACACCAACCTACTTCTTAAGCCCCCCACACCGGCACTTCACCAAACAGCAGACAAGAAGATCTCCGGCAAAGACCCCCTATTGAGGGTGCCCATCGGGCATCGCAGCGCTGGCCCAACGTGGAACAAATGCCCTATAATGAAGCCTGACACCTATCCAGGTGTGTGAGGGCATTTGATTCTTGCAGGGTCACGCCCACTGCGTATCCTACAGAATAGTCGTTGACTCGCAGACACTCATTCTTCTTTAGGAACTGCATACCCCACATACATTTTACTGTATGCACACACCACAGTGTGTCTTTAGTAGGTTGAAGATAAAATTGTAAGCACCCCTGAATGTCCAGAGAGTGGAGTGCTTTTTCTGCCGGAGTAGTAGGTTGAAGGAAGAAAGATTTGAGTATGACCGGCCCAATAAAATGAAAGTCTGAAGGCAGTTTCGGTATGAACTTTGGGTTGGTACGGAGTATCACTGACCCTTTCTTAAATTGGAGAAAAGGTTCCTGAATGGTAAGAGCCTGTAATTCACTTACTCTCCTAGCCGAAGTCAAGGCTAGCAGAAGAGCCATCTTCCAGGAGAGGAATTTCAAATCCGCCCGGTGAATAGGTTAAAAGGGATGCTTCATTAGCTGGGTGAGAACCGAATTAAGGTGCCAAAGAGGAGGCGGAAGCTTGACTGGAGGGAAGACTCTGAAAAGGCCCTTGAGAAACTGTTTAATTAACCTCGCCGACCAGAGAGAAGGACCAGAAGATGCGAGTCTGAAACGAAAGATGGCGGCAAGATGAACTTTGATGGAGGAGTGAGCCAGCCCTGGTTTCGCTAATGAAAGAATGTAAGGAAGATCTTCATGCGGTTCAGAAGAAAGAGGATTGATACCCTCTTGTTCGCACCAAATGCAGAAACGCTTCCACTTTAACTGGTATGTCTTGTTGGTACTTGGGGCACGTGCCTGAGAAAGTACATCTCTACATTCTGCTGAAAGGGTCAAACCAAGAAACTCTCGGTGCTCAGGAGCCATGCCGACAACTGCAGGGACTGAGGACCCGGGTGCCAGATTTGGCAATGGGACATTGACAGCAGCGAAGGAATTGGCTGCAACAGAAGTGGAAGGTCCAGCTCCGAACCAAAACTGGCGGGGCCACGCAGAAGCTATCAAAATCATCTTGCAAGGTTCCGCCTTGAGCTTCCTGAGAAGCCTGGGGATCAGCGGAATGGGGGTAAAAGCGTAAAAGGCGCCTGACCAGGCCATCGAAAGCGCATTCCCCAATGATCCCGGATGGTGAAACCTGCTTGCGTAAAATTGGCATTTCTTGTTCTCTGGCGTGGCAAAGAGGTCTATGGAAGGCCTGCCCCATAGGCGAAAAACCTCTTCCAGAGTGGAATGGTCTAGTTCCCATTCGTGGCTGACTGATTTCAGTCTGTTCAGAGTGTCCGCCCTCTCGCTGAGAATGCCTGGAAGGTGCTCCGCTTTGATAGATTTCCCCTGCTGGATAGCCCATTCCCAAATTGTCTGGGCTTCTTGTGACAAAAGTAATCTGGTGCCGCCTTCCTTGTTTATGTAATGCATGGCCGTCGTATTGTCTGTACGTACTAGAACTGCAGACTGCTGTATCCGCGGAAGAAAAGCCTGCAAGGCCAGGCAAATCGCTCTGAGCTCCAGCAGATTGATATGTAGAAGACTATATTGGGGTAGCCAATGGCCGCTTACATGAAGGTCTTGCAAGACCGCTCCCCAGCCCTCCAGCAAGGCGTCTGTAGTTATTATCGGAGGAGCTGGGGTGATCCTGAAGGAGAGACCCTGAGAAATAATTTCCTTGTTTGTCCACCATGATGTGGCGTCCCTCATGGACACGGTAACGGAGATCTTGTCTTCGAAGGATCCGTCGACTTGGCACCACTGCAAGTCCAGCTCCTCCTGGAGAGGGCGCATCCGCAACCTGCAGTGAGGGATTAGAGGAATGCAGGAGGAAATGGACCCTAGGAGGGACTTGTAGAGGGGAACTGAAAGTGACTGTCTTTAACAGTAGATGGGCCATGGCCATCAGCTTTTCTTGCCTCTCCAGGATCAGAAAGGCTTTGTTGAGGGACGTGTCCAGAATTGGCTCCCAGGAATCGGGCTGTTCTGGATGGACAGAGTGTCGACTTTTCTGTGTTGAGAGTCAGACCGAGATTGTTAAACAGGCGTGTGCACGCCGTGACTGATTCCTCTGCCGCGTGCTTGGTAGAAGCCTTCAGCAACAAGTCGTCCAGGTAAGGGAAAACCTGATGCTGTTGTTTTCGTAGAAAACCTGCCACAGGAGCGAATACTTTTTTAAAGATCTGCGGAGCAGATCTGAGTCCAAAAGGCAGGACCTTGAACTGAAAGTGGCTCTTGGCTACTGTGAAGTGCAGAAACCTCCTTTGGGCTGGATGGATGGGTACATGAAAGTATGCGTCCTCTAGATCCAATGTGGCCATGTAATCCCCTGAGTTGAGAAGACGAAGGATGTCCTGTAGAGAAACCATTCAAAATGATTGTTTGATGAGATAGGTGTTGAGCTCCCTCAGATCTAGAATAGGGCGCCACTTTTCTAAAGTCTTCCGGACCAGGAAGAACCAGGAGTAGAAACACTCTCCCCGCTGAGATAGAGGAACCGGCTCTATCGCCCCTTTCAGGAGCATTTGATGGACTTCCAACCGTAGAAAACAGATGTTTTTATACAGTGGAGCAAGGGGGCTTGGAAGGTGGTGCATGGATGAATTCCAGAGTATGACCGCATTGAATGATCTTCAAAACCCAACGATCCGATGTTATTTGCTGCCAGTTGTGGAAGTAATGTGAAATTCTGTCTCCCACAGGTGTTACAGGAGGAGAGGGGACAGTAGTAAGAGCCAGCAAGCCACTATTGACGCTTAGAGGAGTCCCTCCCCTGGTGTCCTGGTCTTCCTCTGTTCTTAGATCTAGAGAAAGAGGATGACTGGTTTTGCCACTGGTTATAATTCGGCCGGTAAGATTGAGAGTTTGATCCATATGAAGTACCGTTGTTGCTGGTATCCTCCTCTGTACGTGGTATTACCTCTACCTCTGGCTTCACGGAAGGGGACCTTGCGGTACTGCAGAGTACTTCTCTTTATCAGACATCTTGACATGAAGTCCAAGCAGGTCTTGAAGAAAAAACAGGTGAAAAACTGTAGAAGTAAGGTTGACAGTTAAAAACGTATAGTTTATCTGTCGGTGTAGTTTTGCAGCTTAAAGACTTTCTGGATTCACTATGCTGTGCATTATTCCGCCATCTAGTGGTTGGGCCGGAAATTGTAGTATTTCTTCTCTTTTTTTTTCGTGGCCCAGGTGGGCGTCGACATACCACTATTTGGTGTCCTTCGTGATGTCGACGCACTCCCTCCGGAAGCTCCCACCTTTGGTCGCCATCTTCGGATTCTCTTTTCTTGTGTTACTTTGTTTCTCTTCTAATCTTCTAAGTCTTTCTCCAATTTGAATCCCTTTCCTCCTGTCTCATCTTTCTGGTGGAGGACAGTGGGTTCGCTAGTGAATCCAGAAAATCTTCAAGCAGCAAAACTACACCGACAGGTAAGAAACTATACGTTTTGCAGCGTGAATCTTTCTGGATTCACTATGCTGTGCATAGACTTGGTAGCGGTTTGTCCTTATTGTGGTGGCTGGGTGGTAGATGAGTTCTGGTTTCTGAATATTTTTTGTAAGACCTTCTGTGCCACTTGCGCTTCCTTGTTCATATGGATATCTACACAGTAGTGCTTAGTAAACGTGTGCACTGAAGACCATGTTTCAGCTTGGCAAATGTCTTGAATTGGTGAGTTAGCTAGAAACGCAATTGTAGCTCCTTTCTTCCTTGTTGAGTGGGCATGAGCGGCTCCTTGTAACAGCTGTCCTGCTTGTTTGTGGCAGAGTTGTATTGTTTGTGCAATCCACCGTGCAATTGGCCATCATTGAAGACTGCCGAGTGGAGGTAATTCGCGTCTGCTCCGGGTCCGGGTCCCTCTGGGTCCGAGAGTTGTATATGGGGCTCACCTTGAGCGATTTCGTCGCCAAACGGGAGCAGAGGTCGAGAGGACTCATGCGGTGAGGATGCTGCCGGTTGAGGATGGCGAGCGGTGCCTGAATTTGCAGCTTTCCCCAAACTTGCAGAGCGAGGAACGAAGCGAGCGTCACACTGAATGGCGGCGGCGCCCGGGATCACTGCTGTTGTATGCTGCAGCGGCCACTGTTTCTTCTAGTCAGCGGTGCAATCCTCCACTGATGTGCAGGAGTGGCGGAGGGGAGCAGCAGGAGGAATCAGTCATGAAGAGAGAGCAGGAGGTGAGGTGACTGCATGACTGCGGGCGCCCGACTGGGGCCTCGTGTCCGCGGCCATCTGGAGTCTTGATCTGCCAACGTGAGCGGCCCCTTTGCAGTGAGGTCAGCCTTGGGGGCAGAACATTCCTAGGTGAAGTGTGGTGGCCTGGGGGGGCTGAGATTTGTACCGGAGGAACCCGGGCGGGACTTGACTGACATCAATATGGCGCCCAGGCGGGACTTGCCTGACCTTAACATGGCGCCCGCCGCTTTTGAGGCAGCATGCAGGATTGAGACTGACTGCCATACTGGGAATCTTCATACAGGACTGCTCGGAGTTGGATGGGAATGGGTGCCGGTTTTGGATTTTGCAGGTGCTGAACCTGGTCCCCAGTGTTGGAGAGGGGCACAGTATTGTTTCTTTTGAAGAAGTAGGATCACCCCCCGGAAAGTGGTGGAGCAGCATCACTATGGACGTGCCTGGGGTCCCACTACACTCTTTATTCTAAGCCGAAATACTCCTTACAGAGCCCTCTCAGGACAGTGTCTGACCTCAAGATGGCGTCTGGATTTTATTTAGACTGCGGTATCTCAGCTCTCCAACTCCCCCGCTTTATTATGACATTCTCTGATTGCACCTGATCATTATCCTGACAGTGGAGTCCGAGCACTATGTCCGATGCCCGGTGGAGCTGCTCGGTCCAGCTATAGAGGAGATCGGTCTTGGTTCATCCCCTCGGCCGTCACCTACCCAGCCGAACACTGGGCACAGTTTCTCCCCGTCGCCCTGTTTTTCTCCCATCCCTCCCCCTCCACTGACAAATTTCCATAACTTTGCTTTCGTTTTTCCTATGTTTGATTTGCTCTTGGAACAAATGTAACTTTTAACTCTGATCCTCATGTAAAGCGCTCGGATACCTCCGGGTCTAGCCAGCGCTATATAAAACGCAAATAAATAAATAAATAAAATGGTATTTTTGGTAACTGGTTGTCCCAAAAAACTGCTGGCAAAGGAAACAAAGAACTTCTTCGTCTTTCTGCACTCCTTTGTCCTTTCTATATAGTGTATTACCGCCCTCCTGGCGTCCAGTGTGTGTAGCGCCCTTTCTGTGCTTGGTTTTTTGAAAAAACTAGGGATTGGGATTGTCTGATTGATGTGGAACTGTGACACCACCTTTGGCATTAAGTATGGGTCTGTTCTCATTACATCCTAGAATTCGCACTGCACATTGGGGTGGCCGGAGTTTTCATTACGGCACATCTAAACTTTGGAACTCTCTTCCACTGGAACTTAGGAATGCCAGCTCTTTGACTGGCTTTAGAAAGAAATTAAAAACCTGGCTCTTCCAGTGTTAGGCGCAGAGCTTGCTGTTTGAAGTCCCTAGCGCCAAGACACCCTTGGGTATTTGTGTGCTCTTATAAATCTCATTAACATTAACATTGTGTATTTGCAGGTAGGGCTCTTGAAGTGTTAGCGCTTGCAATTCACTTACTCTTCGTAGTGATGTGCCACTAAGAAGGCTGTCTAGCGTGAGCATGTGCAGTGTAGCTTTGTGAATAGGCTCAAATGGTGCCTTCATCAATTGCTTTAGCACCACGCTGTGGTTCCATGCCGGTGCCGGCATTCTGTTTGGAGGTACGATTCTCTTTGCTCCTTCTAGAAATCTTTTTACTACTTGGGAGGTGAAGAAACTTTTCCCCATTTCTCCTCTTGTGTGAGCCACTATAGCCGCTAAGTGCACCCTTAGGGATTTGTAGCTTAGTTTACTTTGTAGTAGATGTGTGAAGTATTTTAGTACTGTTGATTCCCTTGTAATTTTCCTTTGCAGTTTCTCCCTAATGCACCATTCGGAGAATCTTTTCCACTTTGCTACGTAGCACTTTCTTGTGGTAGGTCTTCTTGCCTTCCTGAGAACTGCCATTGTGCTTGCCGGTAGTTTGAGGTGTGCAAATTCTAGGTCTTCAGGAGCCATGCAGCTAGGCTGAGGCTCTCTGGCTCTGGGTGCCGCACCCTTCCATTCTGCATTGTTAACAACAAGTCCCTTGTTGCGCCATCTCCTCTATTTGTGAGAACCAGGACTGTCTGGTCCACTGAGGCGCTATTAGTATTAGCGACATGTTGCTGATTCTGCATTTGCTGAGTACCCTGTGTATCAGTGGTTTCGGGGGAAAAGCGTATGCAAATGTCTTTGAACAATTTATCCATAGCTCATTCCCTTGTGACCTATGTTCTGGTTGTCTGAATGCAAAGTGTTGGTATATTGATGTGTTGCAAATAGGTCTATCTGCGGCGTCCCCCACTTCCGGAATACATTTTGTATTTCTTGTTGGTTGATCTCCCATTCGTGGGATGCTGACGTCTGCCTGCTGAGTCGGTCCACTTCCACATTGTCCTTCCCTGGGAGATGTGTTGCTAGTAGGTAGAGGAATGGCCCATGTACATATTTCCTGTGCCAGCCCTTATCGTGCTACTGATTGTGTTCCACCTTGCTTGTTGATGTAGAACATGGTAGTTGTGTTGTCCGTTTGGATCAACACCCTGTTTCCGTACAGCTGCTTCTGAAAGGCTTTTAACGCTAGGAACACAGTTTTTAGTTCTAGGTAATTGATGTGTGACCGCATCTTGCTGCGAACATAGTCCCCTCACCTTGAGTTTGTTCATGTGCGCGCCCAACCCAGCTGGGAGGCGTCCGTTGTGATTGTTACTGTTGGAGTTGATTGTGTGAATGATTTCCCCTGTGATATGTTTTCCTCGTTCCACCACGCTATTTCCTGATGCACTGCGTGTGTGGCAACCACTAGATCTTCCCAACTCCCTGTTGCCTGTGACCATTGCTGCTGTATCCATTCCTGGAATGGTCTCATGTAAAGTCGAATATTTTGGACTAGGTGTATGCATGACGCCATCATTCCCATTAACTTGCTCACCGTCCTCACTGTCAGAACTTGCCCCTTACGATAAAGACGCATTTCCTTCAGTATTGCCAATGTTCTCTTCCTGCTGGGGAACACTTTGGCCTGTATGGTGTCGATCTCTGCCCCCAAGAATATCTTGATCTGTTCCGGCTCGGTTGACAATTTTTTCCAATGGATTGAGAAACCCAGTTGGTTCAGTGTTTGCGCGACCTGCTGTATGTGTTGTTTGCAGTGGCTGTACAAACTTGCCTTTACGAGCCAGTCGTCGAGGTAGGGATATACGTGTATTCCTTGCCTTCATAGGTGCGCTGCTACTGCTGCTAGGCATTTTGTAAACACCCTTGGTGCGGATTTGAGCCCGAATGCCACTACTGTGAACTGGTAGTGAGTTTGGTTGATCACAAACCTTAGTAGACGTTTGTGCTTGTGGTTGATGGGGATGTGTAAGTACGCGTCCTTTAAATCTATTGTTGCCAAGTAATCCCCTTGTTGTATTTGTGGTATTACCTCTTGTAGGGAAGTCATTTTGAATCTTTGTGTCCTTATGAATATGTTCTAGAACCTTAGATCTAGGATAGGTCTTAGTTTTTCGTCCACCTTTGGCACGAGGAAATAAGTGGAGTAAACCCCCTTGTTCCTTTGGTTGTGCGGTACTACCTCTATCGCCTCTTTGCTGAGCAGTTCCTGCGCTTCTAGTATCAAGAGCGAAAGTTCCTTTGCTGAGTGTCCCTTGTTTCTTGGTTTCCTGTTTGGAGGCTGTTTTTCTAGCTCCATACAGTATCCGTGTTGTATGATGTTTAGTATCCATTTGTCTGTTGCGATTTTCCTCCACTCCTAGAGGAAATCTCTTATTCTGCCTCCTACTGGTGTTGTGTGTACGAGGTATTGTTTGTTGTGGAACGTCAAGTTTTTGTTTTTCTCCATGTCTTTCTCCCCGACCCGAGGTGTTGCTAGGGTGGGTTTTCGTTTTATAGTGAAGTCACTTGGGGGCAGGCTACTGCCGTCCTCCCCGTGTCTGCCCTCGACCGTTTGAGCGCCCTCGAAAGGACTGTCCCCGGGGCTGGTACTGCCAGTTCTGCTGCCGCTATCCCTGCTGCTGCTGACCTTGGTTGTTCCCTTGATAGCTGTGTTGGAACGTCTGGTGCGATGTAGTAGGCACGTTGCCTCCCCTACCACCTGGCCTTCTCGCGGGTGTACCCATTCTCATCCCTCCTACTGCAGCGCTCCCATGGACCTTGCTGTCTCGTTGTCCTTTTTCAGCTGTGGTAACTTGTCGTCAACTGGCGTGCCAAACAGTTGCTCTCTGTTAAAAGGTGTGTTAAGGATGTTGTTTTGCACCTCTGGCTTGAAGCCTGAAATTCTAAGCCATGCGAGTCTTCTCTCGGTCACCCCGATCATCATTTGTCTGCTGGACGTGTGCCCAGCATCCAAGGCCGATTTCAAACATGTATTTGCAATGTTTTTGCCCTCTTCTACCAGGTGAGCTGCCCTTTGTTGGTACTGGTCCAGTAGATGCTTTAGGAGTTGCCCCACTTCCTCCCAGTTTTGGTATGCGTGCCTGTTGATCAGGGCGTTGGAGTTTGCAATGCGCCACTGAATTGCCACACTCCGCTCCACCTTTCTCCCCACGAGGTCCATCATTCTACTCTACTTGTCCAGGGCCGGACTGGCCATAGCGGGCACCGGGCAATCCCCCGGTGCGCCGCACGGGTGGGGGCCGGTTTTGGGCCCCCAGGGGCCGTTTTTGTTACAGGGTTGTTTTTGCAGCATAGCTGCAAAATCGGCCCAGTAACAAAATCGGCCGAAAACCGGCACTGGCAAAGAGCTCGGCGGCACACCAGGGTGCCGCCGAGCTCTTTGCCAGGGCCGGTTTTGGTTCCCAGTCCGGGCCTGTACTTGTCTGGAGGTGGCCCTGCATTTCTGGGTACACTGGCCATCTTCCTAGCCGTTGCTGTAATGATGGAATCGACTGCCACTGACCCCTGGATGTATGCAGGGTCCTTTGAGGAATGTTTATACTTTTTCTCTGTTATAGGAGTCACTGCATTGCATACTGCTGGTTCTTTAAAAGCATCCCTTCCCTGGTCCAGCACACTAGGGAGCATGGGCAGGAACTGGCTCCTAGTCTGTTGAGGCAGCAGAGTTTCCAGGAGGAAACATGCCTTGGGCTTCTCTTCCTCCAGTTTCACCCCATATGTCTGTGCATGCTTTTGGATGACCATATTGTAGATCCCTATGTCGTCTGGCGGTGAAGGCCTCGAAGGTTATGTGTCTACCCCTTCTTCCGGCGATTCGGCGTCAAGGACATGCCACTCCAAGTCTTGTGCCTCCGAGGACGTCAAGTCCCGGCAGGTCTGCTGATCCTCGTCGTTTTCTCCTTCGAAATAATACAGGGCTTCTTCCTCCTGTTCCTCGGCCGGTTCAGGCATTTTCGGTGGTTCGGCGGCATTTTCGGTGGTTCGGCGTCTTCTTCGTGTCTTTCGACTTCGAGCACGGGCTTCGGTGGGATGATGTACTGGCTCATCCTTTCGTCGAAGTCCTTTCTTCGCTGCAGGATGCTGGCCATTTCAGCCTCGAGCCTCCTCTTCTTCCTTTCCATCTCGGCGGCCTGTTCGGCGTCAAGAGTTTGCGCGCTTTGCTTCGAGGTCGAAGTAGATGTTGGCCCTTCTTTTCTTGGCGCTGAGGTGACCTTTTCGAGGGCATCCTTCGACGACCTACATTTTTCGTGGGCCTTCGCCGTCTGGGAGTCCTTTTCGAAGGATCCGCTGGGCTGTTTGTCCTTGGGTGCCGTTGCTTTCGCCGGGTGTTTCGGCGGCAATGTTCCCTTCGAGGACTTTGCTTCACTCTTACGAGTGTTGCTCGGGGACTTAGCTTCACCCTTTCGAGTGTTGCTCGAATGTCTGGGGGTCGACGACTCCCTTACCTCCTTTGACGTCTTCTTTTGGACCTCAACGACCGTGCAGTCCTCCGGTCCTTTGCCGATGTTGTCCTCCTCTCCACTGGAGAAGCCCAAGTTCCGGAGCGATGGAGGTGGCCCCTGCCTCTCTCTTACTCTGAGGGTCTTAGGTGTGAACGCCGAGCATGCGTTGCAGTCCTCGCTGTTGTGGTCGAGAGGAAGGCAGAGGTTGCAGACTGGATGCTGGTCCTTCTGGGCGTATTTGTGGCGACAATTGGTCCAAAACTTGAAAGGAGTTTTGTTCATTCCGGCGTGCAGGGAGCCCCCTGCGAGCGCATTCTCCGTCCCGGCGTGCAGGGAGCCCCCTGCAAGCGCATTCTCCGTTGAACGTCGAGATCTTGGTCGAAAACCTTCTCCCTCATCGTCCCGTTTACCTGACCAGTAGTCGGGTGTGCTGAAAAGTTTGATTTTCGTCGATTTTCTACTCCTCCGATGATTCTTTCTCCCAAAAACTCTGGAACTTTTCGGTAACGATCCAGACCCAACGGTGGAAAAAAGAATCTGAAGATGGCGACCAAAGGTAGGAGCTTCCGGAGGAAGCGCGTCAACGTCATGAAGGAAACCAAATGGTGGTATGTTGATGCCCAACTGGGCCAGGAAAAAAAAAAAAAAAAGAAAAGAAATACTAAAATTCTGGACCCAACCAATAGATGGCGGAATAATGCACAGCATAGTGAATCTTGAAAGATTCACGCTGCAAAACTGAGCAGAGCTCAGTGGAGACTCCCTTGCACAACGTGCAGTCCAAAATCTGAGGCTCTGAGGTTCCCCCAGGAAGGTTCTACAGGGTGAGAGTAATCTGATTGGTTGTTCGTTTTATTTGGTCTCTTTTACAAAAAGAGGTGGACATGTTACAAAACTAGAATGGGCCTAGGCCTGGTTTCTTCTTTTGTAATGGTTTCTATTGCTATTTCATGTATACCGGGGACTCCCATCTCGACGACGGGGAATGATTCAAGCATGGGAATCTATGAAAGTTCCAATACTGGAGTAATCAGAAGATCAAGTCTAGAATTGCGTAGCATGGTTGACTACATGATTAACCGCAAATGGTTACAGAATTCACACATTCTACTACCTTTGGGTGATTCAAATCTTCAAAGAACACGTAAAAACCTCCTAAATGGTTAAACTTAGAAGTATTAATAATTGGTGGTGAGAAAAACTCCATTAATTCTGCCACGAAAGCCACACATGCTCCAAGCGATGAAAAGCCTACTGCTATTTTTGTAAACGTTAGCGAAGAGGAGTTCACTCCAATAGTAATATTAATTTAAAGTATGTGTTGGAGCACTTCAATACTGGCATTTCAATTTTTTTTTAAATGGGAGGCTCAAGTTTTGTTTTTTAACTAGTGCTTGTCCCAAATTCCTTACCAGAGCATTTTTCAAAAGCATAAAAGCATTCTCCTATTCTAAGCATTCGCCTAGTGCTGGTTATTCATTTCCCCGACTACATAATAGGACCACAAACAATGAATGATAACATTTTTCATGATCCTTCTCGAAACCCATTTGCAATCTACCTGTAACTGTCCTCAAATTATCATTCAGAGATGTGACTGACTTTGACCTCGCCCAATCTCTAAATTCTGTTTCCTTCACTACAATTATAACTCAGGACATTAATGCATTGTCAAGTAGCTACAACAATGAAGTGTTAAGAGATTTAGACACAACTGTTACACTTAAAAATAAATAAGGACCACTGATAACAGAGATGTGGCCTCTCCGAGACAGTAAGATTGCGAGACACTACTGCTCTTCCTGGACTGTAGATGAGGCCTCATTTTCATCTTTTCTATATTTATCACCTTTCATGCTACGTCTCTGTAAGGGATGACTCATATTTCTATGTGGTTTCCTTTTGGCTGAGTTCTACTTTATAATAATGAAATATTCAGCCTAGTCTAAGTGTCACCTTTTTGAAAGAGAGAACGTTTTGCAACACCCCCTCTAAGCAAAACTTCTCGGTCTGCAGATGTGAGAAAGTGTCTTGTTTAGCAGTCATTCCCCTCAGTACTGGATTTTGAACTCTGCACACTAAGGTACTGCTGTCCAAGCCCCAGTTTACGTACTCTGATCCGTAAAAAATATTTGAAATTGGCTAATCCCCAATTGGCATATTTACCTTTCTAGGAAGGCTAGAGTGCATGATGTACATGGGTACTCACAAACGTTATCTCGGGTCCAGATTTAAAGTGTGGTTTGTAGCAGAGGACCGCACCTGTGGGGGCGGGGTCAGTGGGGGGTGGGGCTAGAGAAAAAAACTGACCATGAGGTCGAATACAGGCCCCTGCAACAGTCGCTTTAGTCCACTGAGCCACTAGACCCAGCATCCACACACGTGTGTGTCTCTGTGTGCCCGTCTCTGTGTGCCCGTCTCTGTGTGCCCGTCTCTGCGTGCCCGTCTCTGCGTGCCCGTCTCTGCGTGCCCGTCTCTCTGCGTGCCCGTCTCTCTGCGTGCCCGTCTCTCTGCGTGCCCGTCTCTCTGCGTGCCCGTCTCTCTGCGTGCCCGTCTCTCTGCGTGCCCGTCTCTCTGCGTGCCCGTCTCTGTGTGTCTGTGTCCGTCTCTGTGTGTCTGTGTCCGTCTGTGTGTGTCTGTGTCCGTCTGTGTGTCTGTGTCCGTCTCTGTGTGTCTGTGTCCGTCTCTGTGTGTCTGTGTCCGTCTCTGTGTGTCTGTGTCCGTCTCTGTGTGTCTGTGTCCGTCTCTGTGTGTCTGTGTCCGTCTGTGTGTGTCTGTGTCCGTCTCTGTGTGTCTGTGTCCGTCTCTGTGTGTCTGTGTCCGTCTCTGTGTGTCTGTGTCCGTCTCTGTGTGTCTGTGTCCGTCTCTGTGTGTCTGTGTCCGTCTCTGTGTGTCTGTGTCCGTCTCTGTGTGTCTGTGTCCGTCTCTGTGTGTGTCTGTGTGTGTGTGTCTGTGTGTCTGTGTGTGTGTGTCTGTGTGTGTGTGTGTGTCTGTGTCTGTGTCTGTGTCTCTCTCGGTGTCTGTCTTTGTGTATGTTTGCGTGTATCTCTGTCTCGCTATCTGTGTGTGTGTTTCTCTGTCTCTGTGTGCGTCTGTGTGTGTCTCTGTGTGCGTGTCTCTCTGTCTCGGTGTGTCGGTCTCTGTGGGTGGAGTAGAGGCTGCAGGAGAACAGGAAATCTTTGGCAACACGAAACAGGAAGCTTCCCAAAAGGCCCTTTAAAAGTCAGCTGTGAAAACGCTTACAGCTGATTTTTAGGAAGCTTTCCGACTGTGCCATGTGTGAGGTCGCAGAGGACGGCAGTAAACACAGAAGATGGCTGTAGGTGCAGACGTAGTGAATACATATTTAATACGTATTCACTGCGTGTGCTGCTGCGGTCATCTTCTGGGTTTACTGTCGGCCTCACTTGCAATGTAAAAATGGTATGGCAAGGACCACGGCCCCTAGTGAAGGCCTGCCGGGCCGCGGGCCGCACCACGAGTACCACGGGTGTAAGAAAAGACACCAATGGCATAGAATGTTGACCGTCACAAGTGAAAAGCAGCACCTACTGTTCCATTCATTAGGCTGACGTGGTTTCAGATCTACATGTATAAATAAACTGACAGCCACTGCTTTGACACCTGCATCAAAAGGACCCTTTATGACAGGAATGAACATTGCTTTGAAAATTAGATAAGTCACCCCATAGAAGGCCCTGTTGCCCACAAAGTAGGGTGCCTGGTGTTTAAAAGTGGAACATGCAACAACTTCATGTTTGCATGTTGCTACAGTGCCGAGCTCCCAAAAGCTATTGTCACTGTAAGGGCCGCGTCTGGTTCTATGGAAAAAAAGCTGAAGTACAGTGATGTGATAATTCTGTATCTTTGGTTTGGAATAAGCGACAGAAATAGCCCAATCACGGTCTTTATAGTGAATAAAAATTCAGTACAATGGTAAAGCTGGATTTTCGATTAAATATACAGGAACGGTAACTGTTAAAAAGTTATACTTCCCCTGCCTGAAGTCCCTGTAAGACTTCGCATTAGCCTGCCTGCAGCTGGCCTCTCGGTGCCTCATTGAGGAGGTGTTAAATACTGCACTCAGAGCAGAGACAAAGGCTTGGGACTGGCAGGGTGGCTTTGGGGAGGAATGTGACCCAGCTTCACCTAAGCTGGGCAGTTTGAGTATCCAGTAACGTTACTACCGTCTCTTATAGTTTAGTATAAAGGGAAGTCTGGAGAAGAGTGGTCTTAGGATCCCACAACAAAATTTAGCCTCCTGGCTTTACTATCAGTGGAGGAGGGAGTTGGCCACAGAACCAGTGTGGAGTGAATGAGTAGGGGGGCTGCTCTTTACCTTCAACACACACTAGGTGTGCCACCCACAGGAGCAGAAGGTTTTAACCCTGTAGGATGTTACTGAGAATGGTGCACAGTGGGATAGTTTGCAGTGAGGAAAACCTGATGTGCTGCAAAAGTGGGAAGGGTTGGCCTTGGGAACAGTTTGCCCGTTGGTCAGGAAGTGTCTAAGAGTCACTCCAACCCACTAGCTAGTGGAAAAAAAAAGTAGCACCTTACCCCACCCCCTCAGAGCATGTTCTTCACTGTAGCAAAACAGACGAGGACTGGACCAGGTGTTTGTGACCTGTGTGGAGACCTGAAGGGCTAAACCTGTTCCATGTGTACCCAGGACTAAGACATGGATTCCAAGTGTCAGCTCGATGTGGGAACTGGGACATAAAAGGCTGCAAGAAGCCTTATTTCCTGGAGTGACTAATTACAACTGAACCTATACTGTACCTTGCTGGTGGCCTCTGCTGCAGTGGGTCTTGCCTTCTCTAAAGTGCTGTCCGTGAGGTCCTGGGAACCTTTGACGTGGCCAAGAAGAACTGCCCCATAAAGTCTAAAATATGGGAGATGAAAAAGGTTAGGATTCCAGACAGGGGCGGCTCCTCCATAATGGCGGAGGAGCGTCGCCCCACTGCTCAAAGCCAGCAGTTGGGAAATAAAATGATAATAAAACAATTGTATTATCATTTTATTTTTTAAGTAACTGCCTGAACCGGAGAGCCTTGCGTGTGTAGGGAGGAGCCGGGCCAGGCCATGGCAGGGAGAAGGAGTGTACATGTTGGTTTGGCCGGCTGTCCAAGGACAGCCGCACCGACACGCGCAGTTGGGTTTCTCCAACCCGGCTGTGGAACGGCACAGACTCCCCTTGACCGATCGAGTGCCAATCCAACCCGCTAATGCCAAAATCCGGCGCTGCTCTCATGCTTGGTAATAGCATGAGAGCAGCGTCTGGACTGAATAGGGAGTCTGTGATGGTGTCCCAGAGATTGCCGGGAGTGGGAGAGCAGAGGAGTACTGAAGCGCAAGGCAGCCGGCAGCATTAGGAAAGTCTTTTTTATTTTATTTCTTAGCACATGCCTTTATTGGGATATGGAGTGCACCAGCACAGCAGCTAGACAGGTGCTGCCAGGTGAGGGCCCTGAAATAATCACACCTGTTTCAATTCGCACTGATACTCCCCCCCCCCCCCCGCGGTTGGTTTGATGACCACATACAAAACTTCTGCACGGGCGAGACTAGTCCCGTGGCTTGACAAGTGAAGGATTTTGACTTCCATAAAACAAAGTCGGAAGGTAAAAATTTTGACTGGGACGACCCACTTTATGTATCCCACATATGCCCCATTGCAGTCGTCCTGCAACCGTGCTTGGGTCTCGGTCAACCGCAAATAGGTATTTCTGATTGGAACTTTACTTTGTATTGGTGCTTTATGGCTTACATTTTTTTTAAAAAAATTACATCTCCAGTCCCTCTTCTTGCATTTTAGTAATTTTGTTGTCCTTTTTGTTATTAAATTATTCTCAACTGTAAGGAATATATTGTGGGATTTTACAGTGTTGCATTTTGACTTTGACTGCTGTACTGTTGCAAAATACGGTCTGCTCTGTGCCATAGCTACCAGGGAGTTGAGCTCAGGTTTAATTTCCTGAAGCTGCATGTCGGACCCGATAATATTTTGGGATTACTTGGGTAGAACTGCCATCCTCCTCAGCCAAGGACCCACTTTCTTGCTGAGGAGCTTTTAGGATGAGAAAAATATATATTTTAAATACAAAATGGATTCTTTCTATGGTACTGCCCACCCTTCAAGTCATCCCATTTGAGGCTCGGAACATTGTCCTGGTGTAAAGCTGCACTGCGACTTCCCCAGGGCTGTGCACAAGTACAGGAACGTGTAATATATGCAGCTGAATGTCTAACCCCAGGAAGTCTGGCAGGTGTGTTTGAGCAGCTGCACAGAAAGCAGCAGGTTTCAGTGGTGCATCAATGTGTGCTCTGTATGCTAATGCACCCCCCCCCCCCCCCCCTGTACTCACCTGCCTGTCAGATGGTGTTTGGTAGATACAGAAAAACATGGGTTAACAGGACCAGCACGGTGTGACTCTGGCTGTATCTCTCCCATGCAACCTTTTCTGAACTGTAGGCATAAACCAAAGGGCAAAACCATCCAAAGTGTCAGTCCCAGGCTCACAAAATCTGGCCAGATCCATTCCAGATTTTCAGGACCATCCCAGGTTTTCTAAATCAACTCCACTTTCTTTCATTGTATGTAAATGTGGATATCCTTGAAATCTGGCATGGATAGGGCCCTCCTTGACCTACGTTAGACATCTCAGGTCTGTGTGCTGGCGGGTTTCGCAGCACAGCGATGGGTCTGGTGGGAATGAAATATCATTGCACGTGGGAAGTCCACTATTAAAAAGTGGGACGACCAGAAAACAGCCAGAAGTGAGCACAGGTGGTTTAATAATCACCTGCAGGTTAATTATAATAAATCCCTAAGTCAGAACGAGTAGGTGCTGGAAACCTTCCTTTGAGGAAACTTCATTAAGGGAAGATTTAGCAGCCCTGAGCTCTTGAGGTATGTGGAGGAGTTCCAAGGGCAGTAAGCGCCTTTACCTTCGTAGGAGCTGCAAATGTTCTTGAGTTAATGCATCTGACAATGTGAGCCCCTGGTGGGGGGGGTTGGGGCGGGGGGGGGGGGGACAGGCACAGACTATAATCAGCAACATTGGGTCCTTTCAAGTTACTGTGTACCACAACCCCACCAAAGGCCATATGTGTCCTAAAATTGTATTCTACGTTCCCCTGGTGCCAGATATGGAGGTTACCCCAAAGGGCAGAGCGCCTCCCTGGCCCCTGAGGTGTCAACTATTGGATCCAAGACAGAGCCCACATCAGAAAAATACTCAGAGGCGGGTTGTAACGACAACCCTCTTCTACACTTTACAATCCCCTCTTCACGCTCTTCGAACCGATCATTTCTGTTTTTTTAACTTGAGGCTTTCAGCTTTGCCATTTTCGCCAGTGGACTTTTCATATATTTATGGCATTCTTAACGTTTTCCCGGATATAATTCTACAAAAAATTACAATAAAGGTTTAATCCTAGCCTTTAAAACTATGGTTAGGGTGAGAAGCATTCAAAGCAGTCTAATGACTGCCACACCTACAAACATCGGCTCTCCCTACCGCCGCTGATCTAAAAGGACAATGGAAGGCAAACTAATGGGGTCACATCATCATTAATGAGTTCATAGTGGAAGCCTCCTGAGGGCCCCCCTAGGACAGCTCCAGAGTCACCAGACCCTCTTGTGATAAGCCAATCACTCCGCGCTCCAACCAAACATGCGCACAGGATGGTAACCTATTATTCTCCAAATGTAACCAGCTAACACGCTCCCTATGGGAATGCAGCACAATCTATAAGGTGCAAGAGGCTTACCAGAGGTGGGTAGATGTTTCTGACCAATAAGGCACAATGACATTGTGCATGCAGAGCCCTCAGAGTACTGCTTGAACCTAGGGCAAAAAAAATTAACTCTCCTGGCAGAAATTGACATTCTACTCTAATGTGCATAGGGCTTTAAACAAAATAGAAAAGCATGTCAAACCGATGAACTCTTTCAAACTGAGAACAGGATGGGAGGTGGGAACTATCAGGGAGAGTAGGAGTGGGGGTCTCACTAAGAGTGAGTGGAATTCATAAGTAGGAAGAAAAAGAAACTCAAACATGGGTACACAATCAGGGCGTAACAACTGGATGAGAAAAGTAGAGGCAGGAATGACAGCTAAACTTTCACAGTGTTTCAGAGCTATGTAGGCCTTGCATCACCGAGCTGAAGCCAAAGGTGGAGGATCTGGAGAATACAGCAAGGGCAATCAATGTGAGAATCTCTGGTCTACCAGCAGCTCATAAGAAACCAGATCTCAGGGCCACAGCAAAGTCAAACCTAGGCTGGTGGGGGTTTGTCGACTTTGCGTCTCCCTCAGAGGGCCCAAGTTGAAATAACTGGAGCTGGTGCGGAGGGAACAGATGCTCACAACAGTGGTACAGACAGGATATGTTACATCAGAAGGACAGAGTTCAAAGTTTCCCTGCTGGGCTCGCACTTGTACACAAAGAGAAGGCGAGAAGGATTACAAGAGTATATCCTAAGAGCCTCTACACAGGATGAGGATGATGGTAGAACAGTCATGAGCAGATCCATGTGTTACCTGCACGCTGTGTGCGTTCTTACATTAACAGGCGCCACGGAAGGCCCTGTAAGAAGAAGGCAGTGGAGGTTGAATGAACACTTCTGAATGTCAGACCTCCTCAATCAATCAGGGATACGTGAAGCGCACTACTCACCTGCGAGGGTCTAAAGGCACGGGGTGGATGGGGAGATACATGCAGCTTTGTCTTACCCGAAGATCCAAGTCTTGAGGCTCTTCCTATAGGGTTACAGGGTGGAGATTTGTCTGATGCGGAGTGGGAGTTTGTTCCAGGTCTTGGCTGCGATGTAAAAGGATCTTCCACCCGCTCTGGCTCTGCGGATGCGTGGGACTTCGGCTAGGACAAGATCGGCGGATCGGAGGTTTCTCTTGGGTGCTTAGAAGGAGAATCTTTGGTTGGGGTATTGGGGTCCGATGTTGTGGTGGGATTTGTAGCCATCAGTGAAGAGCTTTAAGGTCACTCTTTTTGATAGAGAGCCAGTGGAATTCTTGTAGGTGTTGGAGGATGTGGTGCTGTCGTAGGATGCCGAGGTCTGGCTGCGGCGTTCGGGATAGTATGTAGTTTGAAGAGTAGAGATTTGTTTATTCCGGAGAAGAGTGTGTTTCCGTAGTCCAGTCTACTGGTTACGAGTGTGTGGGTGACAATCCTTCTGGATTCGGGGGGGGGGGGGGGATCCATTTGAAGGTCTTGCAGAGGATGCGGAGGGTGTTCAACAATGTGGAGGATACGGCATTGATCTGTCGTCGGTGCATGGTGAGGGAGGAGTAGAGTATGATGCCGAGGTTGTGAGCGTGGTCTGTGGGTGTGGACGGTTCTCCGACCGTGGTGGGCCACCAGGTGTTGTCGCATGCTGATTGGGTGGATCAGAGGATGAGGACTTCAGTTTTCTCTGAGTTGAGCTTAAGGCAGCTGTTGCTCATTCAGGAGGCGACGTCTTTCATACCTTCCTGGAAGCTGTGTCTGGTGATGTTGGGTTCGTTGGTGAGAGAGAGGATGAGCTGGGTGTCGTCAGCATAGGATACTATGCTGAGTCTGTGTTTTCGGACGATGGTGGCGAGGCGGGGCATGTCGATGTTGAAGAGCGTGGGGCTGAGTGAGGATCCTTGGGGTACTCCGCAGCTGATCTCTGAGGGTTCGGAGAGGAAGGGTGGGATTCTGATTCTTTTGGTTCGGCCGGTGAAGAAGGAGAACACCCAGTCGAGGACGGTCAGTGTGCGGTGGGAGATGGTGTAGAAGGCTGCTGATAGGTCTAGCAGGATGAGGGCTGCCGTGTGTTCCTGGTCGAGGAGGGTGCAGATGTCATCCGTGGTGGCTAGGAGGGCAGTCTGGGTGCTGTGGTTGCTGATGAACTCCCCTTGTGTTTTGAGGGATATTTCATTAACCAGAGACACCTGATGAAAGTTCACTTTTTAGGAGGGGTCTCCAACATCTGCTCCTCCCTTCCACTTTACCCAAGGTGGGATATTCTGCCTGGCTGAGGAGCCCAGTAAGTCTGCCATTGTTTGCATAATGGGGATATGAGATATCGAAGAAATGTCTGACCGCTCTGAGTAACAGGCGAACTGTTTTGTGCACACCAGACTGTGGCAGCTTCCTGTATCAGCATGCACACACTGTGCGTGCATCAGGCAAGCATGTGAGCCTGCCAGGCATTCTCACATCTGCAGTCAGAGTCTTAAAAATTCCTGAGTTCAATACTATTCAAGTGGGGGAGGCTGCGCATCACAGACCGTCCATGAGAAATACTTAGATTGTAATACATTTCTTAAGTTGCAATACTGCTCAGAAATATCTGTATATTTTCTTATACATACTTCATTGTTATTGGAATTCTTCAGGGAAGCATAACCCTACCTTGTTCAGGTATAGGTTTGCATCTTGTATGATCAATTTTATGTGCAAAATCAGCCAGGAAACAGGGTGCAGTCCCAGGAGTTCGGACAATTCTTCACACTCAAACAACCAATTCTAAAAGCACTCACTATCTGTAAACCAGCTTGCTTCTTGTATTATGACGAGCAGAAAGATAAATCTATAGCAGGGTGACTGGTATAGGTCTGAATCCACATCAGATTTTCAAGATCACCTTTTCCTATGTAAATCAATTCCACTAAATTTATCTCCCATGGTTATCCCAAAAATCTGGCGTAGCTCTGATCCGCCAGATTCGTTATGGGACAATCGCTCTGGAGGAAGTTGCAACTATTTCTAATTTTCAAGACAATGATGAATGTGTGTTTATTAGAAGAAAATAAAATCTCTTTGGTTTCCTCTTAGAGGAACTGAACACAAAGCACTGAATCAGCTAAATGAGGATTTATGAAACCATTACACACCCAAGTGAGCTGTGTGTCCAGACGCATCCCAGCACAAGACGTCTGACTGCGGCAGCCGGCAAGTCATCAGAAAATCAAACTTAAAGTCTCAAAATGTAGCAAATCAGGAACATTGTACCACAGAATATGATGCAGTAAAAAGAACAAACAATCACAGTTTAAGGAACCGACAGCCATGCTGGCTGAAATATCCTGTGGGAAACCAAGCACGCCATACAGAATGTCAGGATAAAAGACCATATGAAAAGAAACCTATAGCAATACCACTTGGAAGAAGACGGAAACACTAGACCTGAAAAGCCACCTGGAACTTTATGGTGGGTTTCCCTCGACTCAGCATGGGTCATTACATACAACAGCAGGTAAACAGCACATTTGCTAAGTAGGACATAACATGGAATAAGAGGACAGCAGCGGAGACTGACGGATGGGAAGGACAGACCAGCTGAAACCACAAACTAAATGCGAATGCGTACATAGCCTCATGTGCCATGTGGAAATCACCATCACTTACAGATCCTTCAAGAATTTGTTCATTTAAACTCCTGTGTAACACACCTGGCCATCCTGATGCTTAAACTCAATTCCACAGCTGACCATTCACCTATGCACATATTGCTCCAACTCATGGCGAAACTTTAACCAAGTGCCCCCAAATAAACAATTTTCCTGTCCTGATGAGGACCTTGAAAACATTATAGGTCGAAACGCCGTCGACGCCCGTCTTTGGCATATATTTAGGAGGAAGCACTGATTGCAATTTTCGTTCTTGTTATTTGTTGGACTTATTTTGTTTTAACGTTTTGTCTCCTCTGCCATTCTTCTCTTGTTTACACTGGAAACCATGGTTTTAGTTTTGTTCCTTGTGTAACTATGTGAGCACCTTTTAAGTATTCTTTAACTGTTTTCTAATTGTTTTTCTATGCCTGCTATTTTAGTAAAAAAATATGTTTTTGTATTAATCATTCTTTTTTGTGTGTTGGGTACCCCTTTACGATTTCTTGTCTAGGTATGTTTTTTGTTTGTTTTCATGCATATACGTTTTTAATAGCTTATATTTACAATAGGAGGCAAAGTGAGACACCAATTTGCTCAAAATCACATGACTTGGTTAAATACAGAAGCCGGGATTAAAACAAATTGCTAGTTTACAAGTTCAGCAATCTCGTCGCTAGACGAGACTGCCTTCCTACCTGGAGTACTTCACTGTCAACATTGCCATTTGCTTTCATAGAAACTGTGCTTGTGCCAGACGGGAATTCAGGCGCTGTTGAATTTTGTGAGGGTCGTTTTATGGGAAAGGGCGATCTCAGAATCTGTTGTTAGTCTTCAAGTCTGTTCTAAGTTCAAATAGAAGAACTGGAAGGAGGCCTTTACGCCAGCCTCAAGTGATGTGCGTCCAGAAGTGAGGACTTCTAGCGGCCCCTCATGGGGTCGTCCATGGTTTTATGCCTCCAAAAATGGCTGATCTCTTTCAATCGTGTATTGAGGCGGTGAGCTAAGGACAGAGGGCTGCATGGAGCAAAGGACTGGGATAAGGAAGAAGGGCAATTTAAATTATGCAAGGGTGATGGCTCTACCAGCTGGTGAAGGCTTGTCAAGGTTCAAATATGGATTGAATCTCCGAGTCAGCCTAAATGTAGAGGATCCATCTTTGGTGATTACGTATTCCAGGTCATCCAGCACTTACGCTTGCTGGATAACACAGCTGTGGCAAGCACCCCTGGTGCGGCTGTTCTAGCAGATACTTCATCAAACGGAGGATGCTGAACCTACCAGGATCACTGTGGATTCGGATCTCGCAAATACCATATGGTCACCAGTACCCAATGTGGAGTTTAACCGGTCCTCTACCAGAAGTTATGCAAGTAGGTATATATGAGGCATATCCACAGCGTGAACCTCACTGTAAGGCAGCAGAGCGCTGCACAGGGCCACGCGTTTTGCCTGGGTGACTTACAATGCAGGGAAACATGAATATAATGAGGCCGCAGCTGATGAAGTTCACCCAAGTCTTCATCCTTGGGATGGCTCCTTAAGTCACCAAGGAAGGTTTCCAGGTTCACGGGTATCCTCCAAATCCCAATAGTTACATTTTGCTTTGTAAAATAAACACTAGAACTGTCTGACCGATAGGACATCACATCCATTTTTGAAGCTCCTCAAAATCGACTTGTCAGTCCTGAAAACGTACACAATTGTGACAAAGACAATTTATCCTCCCCTCACACCATGAATATACAAAACTTCGATCTCTGTAAATGGCGGAGTCAGTATGGTTTTAGGCTATAAGAATCGGAGTTCATTAGAGTTGCAACTGTTAATGATGTATATTTGGGCGTTCAAAATTAAATGAATTGGAAAATAAGAAAGAAAGTGTCTTCCATGGTGAGCACAGCGAGTACACGCAAAGCTGTGCTGACTTGTGAGGTTCTTGTACCCACGAGCAGCCCTATCCATGCCAGTCAGCCATGTCTGATAGGGCGATAGTGAGCTGGCACGGCTATTCTTGGTCAGAGATCACTGGACCTGCTGACAGCTGTCCAGGAAACCACGGTCTATAAAAAGAGGCAGCGGGATTGAACCTCTCCGCATGTGTATATGATGTGGCAAGTGGATTTGCATGCTTCATCCAGATATCAATGACCAGCACAACAAAGTCTTCCGCTAGGCAAGTCTGAGTCTACGTGGCATGGCCTGAGCAGTGTGTAGTTGCTTAGATAGCAGCCGTACACTGGCTTCTTGCTCAGTCATTTTTCCTTTAGTTTCCAATCTCATGATAAAAGAATTTGTAAATATTGTATTAGTGGGATCGGTGGAGCAATACTAAGTACAGATGGCTTTGGTTACTTAGCGATTTACTCTGTGATAGACTCCAGACCTTTCCCTTTGTGCTCGGATGATGGCAGACAACACGGCTGAATTATGCACAGCACGCCTTGGCGCAATGGGCGTGTGCTCCCCTGGGGCCCTATGGTATTATGCAAGGTGCCGCGTATACTTCTGCATCCTCTTCTGTAATACTGATAGCGCTGGTGCACAGGTAGCACCAGAACTATCTTCAGAGGGTGTTTCCTCATTTGCATGGGGCGTGGCCACATGCAAATGAGGTCATCCCTTTGCTTCTCCACCTGCGCCCTATTACGGTCACAGGCTCCGAGGTAAATCTGCTGTTAGGAGGCACCTCAAGGAGGTGGTGTACTGTCAGTCCCTTGGACCACTCCCTGCACTCATCTGCCCGGGGATCTCGGTCACCTCTAAGCTGCAGGCGGCTCTCGTCTGCACTGTGACCCACAGAGCGGCCATTAAGGAGTCTCTCGGTCCTTCACTGAATGCGCTGCCTTCAGGACAGCCACAAGTTCGCAGCTGCCTTGGGCACCACATTCATGATAAGGAGCACCGTCCTGCCCGCGCCAGGTGCACATTTACTGGGACAGCGCGCCCTGTCAGTAATCGGGGGCCCCTGATGTTTAATGTGCAAACAGGACCTGAACTAGTTACACCATCTGATTTTTTCCCTTTTTTTCGGTGCGGGTCCAGATCAATCTTCCGCAGCCGAGATAGTCATTTTTGTCCCATATGCTACGAGCACAACATATGGAACCCAACTGGATGAACAATCGAGTGCTCATGACTACAACCGTGAAAGATTACCAATATCACGGGCACTGCGAGCCATACAACAACATCCATGCTCAGCTAAGCAGCGGGCGGCCCTCTCGCTTGCACATGGAAGTCGAGTGAGCCGCCCATTTTAGTGGCACGTGCCTACCCCCTCCAGCTTCAGCACAACTCATTCAGGAGTTGGCTGGGAAGATACCTCCAGACCGGACTGTCACCAATCACGTCCCTGTAGACGAAGGACCACCAGCCCCTCAAACAGCAGACATCAGAGAACGGTAGACTTCTGCCACAAGTCCTGCTGCACACAAGCAGATGCTGGGATGGTCTCTCTTATAGCTCGGACTTTGCATACACTCTCTTCCCAGATGCAGGCCCACGAGATCTGCAGGCCTGGATTCACCAGTGAGCTAGAATCAAGCAGTTGCACGAGAAAAGGATAGTGAGAAAGGAATACCAAGTACAGGGGCTTGGCAGTCACTGGTCTTTCTAACAGGTCCTCATCAGGTGCAATGCACGCAGTAACTGTGCAACGCTCTGCCTGGATCAGTCTGCTCCCAAGAAATGGCCCACCCGGCCTATTCTGCTCCTTCCGGAGTGCCTCAGATTCACACTCCTACACTGGATGTTCCCTCTCATTCTAACTCTCACACATCCGTGTTTTCTCGCTCTATCATGCTTTTGATGTTTCATGGTCTTCCATCAAATGTACCTTCCTCCTCAAAGTCATTTGCTCACTGTGGGCACTAGCCTAGCAATCGATGCCCCTTCCGTTACTCTTTGCCTTTCTTCCCTCCTCTCACTCTTTTGCTCTCACTCCTTCCTCTTGTCTTCCACTCACTCCTTCTTCCTTAACTTGGCAATCTGGTTTGCTTTCTTTGCTCAGTTTCTACTCTACCTTAATATTCCCACCTGTCATAATTTCCACCTCCCCTGCCCGTCAGGAATAATCTACACAGCTCCATTTACGCCAGCTGTCGAGTGCCATAACTCCCTGCCTCGCATATGCCACCTTAGATTTAATGTATTTGATTATCCCTGTTCCATCTATTTCCCACTAATCGTTTTAGCCAAGTTCCAGATTCCCTCTAGTGCCTGCTCTATTCGCTCTCTAGTTTACCAATCCTGTGGTCTACTGGCGTCGGTAAGCCTGGACTCCTCTTGTTATCTCAAGCAGCTTCCATGAAGCCTTCAGCAATGGGCAGGCTTTGGAGTTGTGGTCTGTGCAAGGGGACTGGTACTCTGGGGTGCATGGACGGTGAGGAGTCCTGGGGTTAGTGTGCCAACCATGGGGTGAGCAGAGTGTCTCAAGGGATGCTCGCTTGGCGGAGTGGATGTCAGAGATCCCGACATACCCTAAATAAGTGACTTAATTAGAGGGATGCTCTCTTTATTGCTGCTCCATCCGGTGGCGAAAAGGCAACAGTGCAGACTGGCACACAAAGGAATATTGTAGGAGAAGGAGTCTTCTGCCCAGTGAGCACCAGTGGGGACTGATCATTTGTTATCCATGGACACTTCCCGGTCTGGCTCTCAACTACTTTGTTATCTAAAGGTAAGAGCATTAGTAAGATCTGACAACAAAATAAATAATCTTTAAAGCTGCTCCACCTTTAATAAAAAGTCAGCCAGTCACTCCTAAAGTACCTTTGATGGAGAACGTTGAGGAAAGAAAGATTAACATTCTGCAAACGAAGCGCAGCTTTCGGCACACCTATGCTCAAGTTATGGACAGACGCACTGATCAACAAGTCATCTGTTGAGGGCGCAGGTCTCTTACCTTCAGAGTTCTTCCACGATTGCCAGAGATCTTCCACGCTGATGAGCTTGTCTTCTCCATGGAAGGTACTGTGCTTCACGGTAGGGTCATGGTAATTCAGGTCTTCCCGCAGGAACTAAGGAGTAAACAGACATGAAGTTACAACTTGCTTAGGCAAAGGAAATACCAACAATGCCAGATTCCAGATGTCCCGATGCTTACAGCAATAGCCGGCAAAGCGTTTCTCAATACCCTCAATACCCTAAGGCCACAATGCAATAGAATCCTAATGGACGAATATTGGGGCTCCATCTGAAGGAGGAGAAACATACTGGGCTTGTACAGTTACTATGCAAGGACCTTGCAAAACATCATCTATATATCTCTTCCAGAAAGATATATAGGACGAAAACGGATTGCTTGTGTTCAGAATGTGTCTCCTTTCGGAATCATGGACAAAGTCCCGCCACACTAGGGGCGAATGTACTGCCCATCGATGTATCTGTAGATTGTAAGTATAGCTCCCCTTTGTATTCCAAAAAATTCTTCTTTAGAGCTAGTGTGGCACATTCTATCACAAATTGTCTCGGCGTCTGAAAATCCATGTTGTGGCTTCCAGAGCCTCACTGATGACCCGGATAGTATCATCCTGGGGAATGCTTGTGTACAGTCCACACTAGCTCTAAAGAAGAATTTTTTTTAATACAAAAGGGAGCTATACTTACAATCTACAGGTACATCGATGGGCAGTACAATCGCCCCCAGTGTGGCGGGACTTTATGTCCATGATTCCGAAAGAAGACACATTCTGAACACAAGCAATCCGTTTTCGTCCTATATATCTTTCTGGAAGAGATATATAGATGACGTGTTGGTGATCTAGCAGGGATCTGAATGCAAACTTTTGGAATTTTTTGACTGGATCAATAAGTGTGACCCCAATTTAAGGTTTACCAACTCCTTTGACAGGAAAGAGATAATCTTTCTAGACTTGGTCATAATGAAGTCAGAAGGAAGACTTGACGAAGACACTACAAACCCACTGCAAAGAATAACCTCCTGGCCTTTTCTAGCTTCCATCCCAGACCTTTGCGAGAAAATCTCCCTTTTGGGCAACATCTGCGCATAAGGCACAACTGTAGCAAGATGGAAGACTACTGCTCGCAATCAGCAGGACTCACTGAGAAACTATGAAAACGAGGTTACCCTGAGAGGATCCTCAAGAGGAGCTGTAAAAGGGCAAAAAACCAACACAGGGAAGCTTTGCTTGAAGACACACCTAAACTCACGGAGGAAATACCACTGACGTGTGTCACCACGTACAGTATTGCATCTAATGCAGTAACCAAATCGATCCGCAAACACTGGTGGATCCTGGAAAGCAACAACAGAAAATGGGATAAACCCTTATTTTCTTTCAAAAAAGCCTGGAGCATTAAGGAAGGCCTTGTCCATACCAGACCAAGGCAAATTACGAACGACGATGTACCTTCAATCCTTAATTCCTGGGGTCTACCAAACGTTACGGGGCATTTTCCCTGTGGGTCATGCAGCGTATGTCATCTGACCACAGCAACAAAAACACTTGAGCTGGGGACTGGGAAAACTTGGACACAACGTTAACATACTAACTACAATTCTGTGAAGGTTGTGTACTTAATAACCTGTCCGTGTGGTACCAGATATGTGGGAATGACATCCTGTAAAATAAAGCAACGGATCGGTGAACACCGGAGTAACATCCGGTGTAAAAAGAACATCACTAAACTAACCGAACATTTTACTCAGGCTAACCATACTGTAAATGATCTTAACTGGACGGTGATCGAACAGATTAAACCTGGGAATAGGTCAGCCAGCATACTGTTTGAGAAAGAACAGAGGTGGATTTACCGCCTTTCCACCAACATACAGGGATTTAATGACAATATACCCTGGGGTTCTGTACTAAGACGCTAGTGAATTTCTCCTAGGGCTCAGTTCTATACCTGTCAAATGCTCATTACTCTGGGAATATTTTTTCACACTACTGTAATCATACTCAGATGGTAATCCTAACAGTTCTATTGTTCAAACATCATAGGACTAGGTTTCACCACTAAAGATCTACCACTGACATTTTACAATGACACAAGTAAGTGATATCTCGCTCACTAATAGAGCACCTCTGTATCAATAAAGTTTTGAGAAATCCCTAGTTTTTCTAAAAATATGGCCCAGCCCTTTCTGGTAACAGGCATACAGGCAGGGTTGCAGTGGCATGACTACTGTATTCATTTTATTCAATCTAGCATTTGGGGTACAGTTTGTTTTGACTATCGGTACACCAGTGGCTCAATAAGCATTTTTGAAACATATAATCATTTACGTCGGGCATCCAGCGTTCTTTTGCCCTACACATAATGATGATTCTTAAGTACTTCAGTGTTCTAGTTGTTGTCACGCACACGTGACTTACACGTAAGAGCGTCATCACGCTAACGTGAACACACCGTCGTGCCGGCTGGACACTTCCTATATGATACCTCCACGGTGAAGGACACGTTATCTTCGGAGTCCTCAGGAGGGTACAGGCAGGTGTCCAGCGGGCGGCAGACTTTGACGAAGTAAGTTACTTATGTTGTTCACGAAGGAACTCCTTCTGTATCAAGGGTGACGTTGCAGACCACTCTCTAACTGATGCTTAAACTCTCTCATCTATACGGAGCTTGACTACAAGTCCCGCCCCTCACCAGGGCTCATGTAGCGAGGTTAATCCTTACTTCATGTAAGCTCAAACATACTTTTATTTCGCTACCTGACCCTGTATATAAAGACCTACGTTTTCCTATTGTTTATGCACTAAGCCTGCCTTCACCACCAATACTCAGTAGTTCTACTCCTTCTGAGCAGCATCGGTGGCAATTTTTTAATTGAAATTAAGGTTCCAACCACGAGATTGCCGGTATATTCCCCGTGCCAAACGGCAGAATTTTACGCCCATTTACCATAATCATGGGTTTTGCTGTCTCTTAACTTCAAGAGTACATCGCGAAAATAGTAACTGAATGAATTGAGTTAAAACAGAAACACCACCGGTTACTGTGTGTTGGTAGCTAAATCTTACCACTGTAATTACAGAGAGCACTATAGATGACATGCATGAGAGCCATCTAGTACACAATGTCAAACGGGGCATTTCAAGGATTTATGTGTACGCTGTGAATTATTTTGTTCGTTTGTCTCTCTTCTTTGTTTCAACAGAGATAAAGGCTTTCAGAAATCCTGAAGGCAACTTAAGAACCGTGAGTTTAAGCGGTCCTTGACTCCACAGGTTAGGGTGCGCCTTAGCGAGCACATACCGCCGTGGTGGTCCTCCTAGGTCCTGACGAATGCTTCGCTTAATATACTAAGAAGCAGAAACATGTTTACCATTTTTATGTACACTAGGATGTAACTGGTCTACTAAAACCAGTTTCTACACATCCGACGCACCTTTTTAATAGTGCCCTGTTTTCCACCATTAAAATTATTTTTGGATTAAACTGCCACACCATTTTAACTTCACTCCTTGCACCATTCACAACTTGCACTGATTTCACAAAAAACAGCTCTGCTGTAAATCAGGCGTTGTAGCACACCGGAGAGGCATTCGGCCTCTCTGGTGGGAACCCAATGATGAAGCATGTCACCAACTAGGTTGGTGAGTGAAGGGTTCTTTTAAAACACAGTGAGTATCTTTGTGCTAGCTTATTTTCACTTCAGGATACACTCTTTTGTTGTTTAAGTAATACTACCCAGGGGGATCAAGAGTGGCACCAGTAGCTTCCCTCTCTCTCCTATTGTTTAGTTACATTTGACAATGTTTCCAACATTCAGAAGCATGCTCTTTGTGGAAGAATCTGGTGGAAACTTCAAACATTTTCTTAACCCAGTGACTGCCAACTACATGCAGTTATGGTCTCCGTTTGAGCTGTACCACAATAAAGAAATGTTTTAATGTATAATTTGGTTTCATTTGGAGGTTCGTCAAATGCTTTTAACCAGCCGGCAGTGGAATCAGAGCGCTTTGGGGTAAGGGCACTTGCAAGAAGGAAATGGAAGTTTGCTTTACAGTATATGTGCCCTAACCTGAGGTGGAGAACCAGCTGATCATCTAGCAGTGATTAACTGTACCTGAACAGAACCCAGTCGATAATGCCGACTAATATGAAGCCCTGACAGAGCATGTGTGCACAAGTCCTGGGTAAAGAGGTGAGGTAGACCGTAGCCATTTCACTGGCAAGTACGTCGCATTCAACTGTAGAGGGTTGCGAAGACAACAAGACGATTACCAAAATGCCATGGTTAAAAGTTGTCTTAAAAAAAAAAAAACTACTGCATATCAAATGAGGCGGCGAGGAGGAACCCTGGTCAGTGATCATGCCATAGCGCCCATATTTATACGAATGGACCACCAAAAGACTTCGCTTGGCAGACGTAAGGGTTAAGGTAGGTTGGTAAGTGACAAATTGTTTTGCAAGATAAATTGGTGGAAGTCATGATGCACATGGTGCACAAGGCAAAGTCAATCAATCAGCATTTGCAGAGCACAGCACTGACACCCCTAAGGGTATTTGGGCGCTGAGGGTGCCAAGTCTCAGTCGAAAAGCCAGGTCTTGAGTTTCCTACTGAAGTCCGCCTGGGAGGGTGCTGTTCAGAGGTGGAGGGGCAGGTCATTTCAGGTCTTGGCGGCGATGTAGAAGAAGCGTCCCCTGCTGTGGCAGTGTCAGGTGTAGGGAGGTGTGCAAGGGCAACTGAGGCGGAGCGCACGTCTTGATTGAGGGCTGATGTAAGTTTAGTCGATGGTTGATGTAGGATGGTCCTTGATTGTGTAGAACTTTGTAGGTGTGTGTGAAGATCTTTAACTGGCATCTTTTCTGGGTGGGAGCCAGTGGAGGTGCCAGAGGTGAGGAGTGATGCAGGTCCGTTTGGGTAGGTCCAGGATGAGTCTGGCTTCAGCGTTCTGTATGGTCTGGATTCTTCTGAGGAGCTGGATGGAGATTGAGGCATAGAGCGCCTTGCCGTTGTCGAGATAGCTGGTGACGAGGGCCTGCATGACTGTCTTTCTGGTATTGATTGGGACCCATCTGAAGATTCTGCAGAATATGCGAAGGGTGTGGAAGGAGGAGGCTGCTAAAGTGAGTTAAAGTTTGTTCTTTCTTTCAATGAGAACCATCAGAGGGATTTCACAAACTGTGTGGATCGGTCATGTCATTTCACTCCAAATAACAAGCAAGCTGCACAGTTCCAGTTCATCTGGTGAGAACAGAGAGAAGAGGCTGTTGTTGACAGGACCCAGGAGTACCCCAGTGAAAAAGGTTGCCACGTTCATCAAGCATAAAAGTGCAACTTGTATCTTGTGCATACAAGTGAACTCATATCTTGCAGAAGTCTAAGATGTAAGCCAAGAAGGCTAATTGCGCTGTTAGCAAGGCATAGATAGCCCTGAGGTACGTCACAGCTGATGTTGACTATTTTGGAGAGAAAGGAGCCTGATTCGACCAAGTGACAGCGGTCTTGTAGGAAGAAAGAGAACCTTGACTGTGCTGTTACGCTAATGCTTCTCCAAGCAGACATCTTTCAATTAGCACCGGGTTGTCAATGGTGTCAAAAGCAGCTGAGAGGTCTAATCAGATCAGTGCACAGGCCTAACCCTCTTCTGGGAACTGCTAAGCTCTGCACTGTAGAGTAGTCTCTGTGCGGTGTGGTGCCCTAATGAAAGCCACTAACAACACAGTGTGACCCCAGGTGGGCAAACACCTGGTGATAACAGCTTCAAGGGTCTCTGTAACAAAATGAAGGCCTGAATTTGACCTATAGTTAGATTACCAAGATCCGAGGTTGATTTCTTTAGGACAGGTGTAATGATTGGAAGCTTCAGGGATTTGGAAACGTTCTAGCTGGAAAGGGGATCATGATTAAAATGTTGATGATGGTGTAAACATTTGGAAGCCCTGGTAATAGCTTCAGCAATAAGAATGTCCTAAATAGGAGATACGTATTTAAGAAGAACAAGATGTTGCATTTGTCAATTGAAAGAACAGCACCTCACCGAGACGGCTGCACAGCAAGGCAAAAGTGGGCACAGCTCCATAGTCCATGGAGAAAAAAGTGGCAATGCAACCTCTCACAGTGTCATTTTCTTTGCTAACTACAAACAGAATTTCGAAGCAGTGAACTGATGAGGGAAGAAAATATGTCGGAAGAGACGCTAGGAGACACTATCGCCTTAAATATCTGTAAGAGTTCCATGGTGAAGTTCAAAGATTTGGCAATGCGAACTTGAAAGCGTTGTTTCTTAGCTCTGGCATATACAGATATATTGCTTCTGTAATAAACTCAGCAGGCTGAATGGACAATTTGGTTTTGTTTGAGCATCTTACTGCCGGTTTGTCTCGAAATATCAATTAGCAGAAATTGTTCCTGTACCATTTGTCTTGAAGGAGTACTCCTTTCAGGAAGAGGTGCACACCAGAGTACCATTAAGCTTGGTGGGGTTGAGGTCTGGTAAACTATTGTGTCGGTGGGAGTACCGAGGCCGGGAGACCTGGCAGTGTACTAGGCTTTTGCTGCGTCTGCCCAGGAAAGTCCAGATCCAACCATTCCTGAAGGACCTGCACTGGCTCCCTATCAAAGAACGTGTGCGGTTCAAGGCTCTTGTTTTGACGCACAGAGCCTTCTACCACCCTGGCCCTCTGTACCTGCACAACAGATTTAACCAAGTCCAACCGACCAGGTCACTACGGTCCTCCAGCTCCTTGTACGTGGCGACTCTTCATTTCCGAAGGAAAAATTGGGGCGGCAGTTGTTACTCTTGCCCGGCCGCCACCAGGGACTGGAATGTCCTCCCACCATAGCTCCGCGCCACGGAGGACATCCAGGCCTTTAAGCATCTCCTCAAGACTTGGAGGGCTTTAGAAAGCGGATCCAAAGCGCGTCAGTTTGGGATCAGGTTTCAGTGCCAGGACACTCACAGTAGCTGCTGTGCTTTCCAAATCGCAATAAAACAATAATAAAGTTTGAGGCGTGACTAGGTGTAGACTTTATTTATTTATTGAGAGTTTTATATAGCGCGTAACAGAACGCTTAAGAATAGCAATAGAAGGCAAGTTACAAAACAGTATGCAATTTGCCAAAGTACATAAGTTACATAAGCAAGAGGTGAGAAAACAAAACAAACGGGCCCATACTGACAAGGATAGAGCACTTTCGGTAAAAGAACAGTGTGCAGATTTGCGGGAAAGCACAGGAGAAACGACTCAGAACAGAGTTGTATGTGCAAGGGTGTAACAAAAGCAGCAACACACAAACAGGAAAGGGGTTGTTCAGGCGGAGAGGGAGGACTGTCCTAAATGAGAGGAATTTGTTCACAAATAGAGCTTTTACTTCTTTCCTTAAGATGCATGTCGAAGAGGTGCATCTGATCTTGGGCGGGGAAGAGTTCCAGATTTTTGGGCTCATTCCTGTGACAGATCGGTTGTAGGTTTTCTTTTTGTTAAATGTTTGTGGTTTGAGTAGAAGGGAGCTTGTGGACGGTCTGTTTCCACCTGATAAGGTCAGGTTCTGGGCCGGGTATTGTGGTGCAGTGCCAGTTATACATGCAAATTTGAGATGGAACCTTGACTTATAAGTTGGCAATTTCAATCACTGGAGGTCGAGAATGATATGAATATTTTTTTTAAGCCAGTGATGAGCCTGGCTGCAGTATTCAAAGTGGCCTTAAGTGGTGCAAGTGCGATTTTCGGAAGGCCCGCAAGAGTGGCACCGTCATTATCTAATTTTGATAGAACAAGAGCTTGGACCGCTGTTTTGTAAGGTTTACGTTTTTGTAGGATCGGAAGTTGAAGATTAGCTCCCCTGGTGGTGGCACTAATGTGCTTTTGCATGGAGAGGACATTATCCAGGGTAATCCCTAAGGAATTTGAAGAGTCAATAAGGCGTGGGGTGCAATTCAAAGCAGTGAGATGTGGGAGCCAGTCTTTGATTCGGGGAGATGGCAGGCAGTGAAATCAACAGGAATTCTGTTTTGTGGGCATTGAGTTTGAGATGGTTAAGAGTTAACCAATGTTGCGTTTTTGTCAGGATGTTGTTGAGGATATTGATGTCGTCAGGGGGGGGGATTTTCATGTATAGCTGGGTATCATCCGCATACATGTGGTAGGAGATATGAGCAATTTTGAGGATTTTAGTTAGGGGCTCCATGTACAGATTAAACAATGTGGGGCAGAGTGTTGAACCTTGAGGTACACGCAGCGACACTGGCAATTGATTAGGAAGAGCTTGATTGATTAGGATGCGCTGAAATCTATTGTGAACGAAAGAGGAGAACCATTGTGGGAAAGGCCCATCTTGTGTTCTAAAAGATTCAGCAGAGCATCATGACTGACCGTATCGAACGTCGTAGACAAGTCAAGTAGGATTAGTAGACAGGATTCATTCTGGTCGAGTGAACGTACTGCATTATCCACAATGTGCACCAGGGTTGTTTCCATGATATGACCCGGTCGAAAGCCAGTTTGGCATTGGTCAAGGAGCTGGACTTGTTCAGAGTGATTGTGGAGCTGTAATTGCACACATTTTTCTAGGAATTTGTCTAAAGTTGGGAAGTTAGAGATGGGGCGGTAGCTATTAGGGTTAGACTCCTCTGCATTTGGTTTTTTATAGAATAGGAGTGACTTGGCCACTTTTGAGGCTATCATGTATGAAGCCCTGGGTGAGTGAGGCATTGATGATCTTTGTCCATAAAGGGAGTAGGAAGTAAATGGATTTGTTGAGGAGTTTGGAGGGAAGGGGGTCGATGAAGTGTTTGGAGTATTTTAGAGAGGTCAGAAGTTTTAAGATGTCATTTTCCTTGAAGGTAGTAAAAGAGGACCACAAAATGTTGTTTTGAGAGGGCGGAGAGGGTATTACAGCATTTGCCCAGGGTGCATGAGGTGTTGAGAAGAGAGGAGTCACATGGTAGGTGTTTCATAGCGTTCTGGATAGCGGAGGTGATTAGTGTGATTTTCTCAGCAAAGAAGGATGCATATGTTTTGCAGTTAGGAAGTGCTTTGTTGTTGGAGGATGGGGAATCCCTTTTGCAGGCTGTCTGGCTTTTAACAATTTCAAATAGTTTTTTTGGTCGGTTTCTTGCTGAATCAAGTTGGTTTTGGAAGAATGCGGCTTTGGTTTTCCTGATGTGCCTGTTATAGGTGCTCCATTTTTGTAGAAGAAGTTTAAGATTGAGGAGCGAGGGGTTATGTTGCCATGCTCTTTCAGCAAGTCTGAGATGTCTGCGTTTATTATTGAGGTTACAACTGAACCGAGGCTTGGATCTTTTAGAGGGGATTCTCTTAAGTTGCAGTAGGGCAAGGGTGTCCATGATTTTTGACATAAAATTGGTATAGTTTTCAGTGAGGTCATGAGTGTTCTATGTGGAGGGGGTGGGTGTAGAATATCTTTGCACAGAGTCGCCATTAAGTGTGGGTTAATATTGTGTGTGTCTCTTACCCAGTGTTTGGCTTCTACAGGTTGACCCGTGGTGGTTATGGCCTTTTCAAACAGGGTGGTCGGTCCAATTGCAAGGTAGAATGGATTCAATTTGTAAGGAGTGCTCCTTTAAGATGATTAAATCTAACGTGCCCCCTTTGTTATGAGTTGGGCTATTGCATGCTTGGATACAGCAGAGATCCTGGAGGGAGGCTGTGAAGCTGTTTACGAGAGGATTGCAAGAGTTGCTCCAGTGAATGTTTAAGTCTCCTAGAAAGATCTGGTTGTTATGATAGATGGATGCAGAGCTCAGCTTTTGCCATGAATCAAGTCAGCCAATGTAGGTAGCATTTGTTAACCTGCTGTTTAGCTTCGTAGTCCGGAGAAGATAGTGTTCTGCCTGGGATGTTTGTTGAATAAAAAAAAGCGGGTGCTCCGTTATAAATGAGAATAGGTTGAGGCAATAACTACTCCCATGAGTCTGTTTGTTAACTAAATGGATGAATCCAAGAGGGTCCATAAGTTCAATAATGTTCTGGCCGAACACATTAGATGGATGCTAAACCCAGGGACTCGCATCACTAAAGAAAGAAGCTCAGTCAGAGCTGGTTAGGGTATGCAGCGCAAGACCCAGGAGGCCAGAGTGGAAGGTATTCCTGCACGAGTGGACAGCCTTAGCTAAAAGGCACCTGAATGAAGCGTAAGATGGGTCCTGACGCTCCTTGAGAGGCAGCGCCTTGATCAACTAAGGTCTTCCCACCTCCTCTACCCTGATCTTTGTTTGTTTTAATCCGATTACTACAATTTGGAGAAAGGAGCAGGACTACATCTGGTGCTAAGGAGTCCTTGAACCAAGTCTTGGCGAATGACAAAGGGGGAGACGTTGTTTAGGGTGAAGTCCAGAATGTTGCCATCGTTTTTAACTGCAGATCTTCCATTCATGAGGGCTCTCGTGTGGTGTTGGGAGGGAACAGTGACGACACTTAATAGTCAGACATGATGGCGCCGTTGGAGAGACCGATCAGGAAGTAGAGGCTTGGAGGCAGGAGGCAGAGGAGGAACACCTGAGGCTGGCGTACGTGTGCGAGGAGTCTGGTCAGTCCTGGGGATACAACGGTTGCTTGTGATTGCTTTCAGCTTCTTGAAGTTTTCAATGAAGGTAGAAGACCTTTACGCAGATGGACATCAGAAGCGTAGAGTCAGAAGGCAGAGTAAGTGTCACCGTTCACTGCACTGATGTTCAGGACGAGGGCAAGAGAAGGTTACAGTTGTATGAATCATAACTAGCGAGGTGTTCAAAAGAAGAATTTGGGGTGACCTTAGCGACTAGAAGAAATGCTCAGTATTTTAACTGGAGGAAGGAGGGTTTTTCACAATCTGGACCAGCTAACCCTTAGTTGTTCACAGAGTTAGTGGTTATATCTGGTGCAAGGACCTAAAATGAGGTGGCATTTGCTCGAGATCAACAAGCAACACGTGTCCGTTCGATTGCGCATATAGGCAGATCCTTCAGAATGCTGTAAATTGCCCTTTGTTTCCCCCTGGTACTGCCCTTGTTACCCCTAGGGTAAGGTGTCATGAAAGCAGAAGCGTCAACAAAAGGTACACATGGCCCCAGGAGCCTTTCTATTCTGGGCCCTTGAGGAGAGAACAGGAGACTGGATATGGGCGAAGAGTGAGACAAGGTCAACTCTGACGTCGTCAGGGTCAAAGGGTGTATGACGTCGCCTCTACTACCACCCTTTGCATGGTGAATCAAGTCCAGGCTCTATACTAATGTTTTGAACAGCTGGTAAGGCCACAATACGAATTAATCTTTTCTTTTTCTCAGGCTACCTTGAAAACCAACGAATTTTACCAACTGCACGTTTACACCAGTGTCTGCAGGAAGCTTGAACAAGCAGAGTGCCTACAGACTCTGAAAGTAAGCCACGAAAACTAGCAACAGAAGTGGGGTGAAAGAGGCAAATATGAGCGACATTTTCAAGAGGAAAGTGGAGAAACAAATAGAGACGAAAGCTAGCACCTTTTCTTTCTGGGAGGTTTATTTTGTTATGTTGCTGTAGAGAAATGCACCGTTATAAAGCGAGCTCCTAATGTTCCAAATCTTTTTTTCTCAGAAGTCTCTTATCGTTCGGCTGCACAGCACTCTTTCGACGTCACGGGAGAGGGAGCGCAGATCATGGATGATCAAGCCGGTCCCCGGCTCGTGACCTACAAGGGCCCGCTGCAATGTCAGACTGGCCCCAGTCTGAGCACACCCGCCCCTCCCAGCCCGGGAGGTTGTGCATCAGCTGTTGCGCAGTATATTTAGCCCATGGAGATGGAAAGGAAAAGTGATACGACTTTTTTGTTTTCCTTAAACAGAACTCCGCCGTGACACATTCCCCAAGGACTCCTGTGGGGTGCTGGGGGACAAGAGGCAGCCGGAAGCGGGGCGGGCGCACGAGGGACACGTCTGTGGCTCCACGCACCGGGACGGGCTTCCGGTGCTTGTTGGGGGGGGGGGCATTCCCATGGCAAACTACGACACGAGTGCTATTTGTGGAGCTGGCCCCGTCTAGCACTTCTGAGGGGCCGGTGCAGTGCCAGACGCGCCACAGGGTAAGATGAGCAACCAAGGGACGCAGGCACCTGACCCTGCCAAGGTCAAGCACCCAGGAGCAGCAGGCGCAGGCACTGACCCCTCAGGTGCTTGCAAGGAGGGCACTCAAGATCAGACAGGCGCATGCACTGAAGAGCAGGCAGAATTATGCACTATCCCCTGGGGGTGGGGGGGCTGTAAAGAGGGCACACAAGAGTAGGCAGGTGCCTGCAAGGAGGGCACCCAAGAGCAGTCAGGACCATACCCTATCCCTTGGGGAGAGGGGGGGGGGGGGCTGCAAGGAGGGCACACAAGAGCAGGCAGAGACATGCACTCAAGAGCAGGCAGGATTATGCACTATCCCCTGGGGGGCCTGTAAAGAGGGCACACAAGAGCAGGCAGGTGCCTGCAAGGAGGGCACCCAAGAGCAGTCAGGACCATACCCTATCCCTTGGGGAGAGGGGGAGGGGCTGCAAGGAGGGCACACAAGAGCAGGCAGAGACATGCACTCAAGAGCAGGCAGGATTATGCACTATCCCCTGGGGGGCTTGTAAAGAGGGCACACAAGAGCAGGCAGGTGCCTGCAAGGAGGGCACCCAAGAGCAGTCAGGACCATGCCCTATCCCTTGGGGAGGGGAGAGGGGGAGTTGGGTGGGCGGCTGCAAGGAGGGCACACAAGAGCAGGCAGAGGCATGAACTCAAGAGCAGGCAGGAGTATGCACTATCCCCTGGGGGGCCTGTAAAGAGGGCACACAAGAGCAGGCAGGTGCCTGCAAGGAGGGCACCCAAGAGCAGGCAGGAGCATGAACTATCCCTTGGGGGGGGGGGCTGCAAGGAGGGCACACGAGAGCAGGCAGGAGCATGCACCATCCCTTGAGTGCCTGCAAGGAGGGCACACAAAAGCAGGCAAGAACATGCACCATCCCTTGGGTGCCTGCAAGGAGGGCACTCAAGAGCAGGCATGCACATTCACATGCACTCTCCCTTGGGGTGTCTGCCAGCGAGGGCACTCAAGAGCAGGCAGGAACATGCACCATCCCATGGGTGCCTGCAACGAGGGCACTCAAGAGCAGGCAGGCCCATGCACTCAAGAGCAGGCGCGAACATGCACCCTCCCCTGGGGTGCTTTCAAGTAGGGCACACAAGAGCAGGAGGGGTGCTTACAAGGTCAAGCACTCAAGAGTAGGTAGGAGCATGCACTATCCCTTGGGATGCCTGCAAGGAAGGCACCCAAGAGCAGGCAGGAGCATGAACTATCCCTTGGGGGTGGGGGGGGAGGGAGGGGGCTGCAAGGAGGGCACACAAGAGCAGGCAGGAACATGCACCATCCTTTGGGTGCCTGCAAGGAGGGCACACAACAGCAGGCAAAAACATGCACCATCCCTTGGGTGCCTGCAAGGAGGGCACTCAAGAGCAGGCATCCACATGCACTCTCCCTTGGGGTGTCTGCCAGCGAGGGCACTCAAGAGCAGGCAGGAACATGCACTGTACCTTGGGTGCCTGCAAGGAGGGCACTCAAGAGCAGGCAGGAACATGCACCATCCCATGGGTGCCTGCAGGAAGGGCACTCAAGAGCAGGAAGGAACAAGCACTCAATAGCAGGCAGGAACAAGCACTATCCCCCGGGGTGCCTGCAAGGAGTGCACACAAGAGCAGGCAGGAGCATGCGCCATCCCATGTGTGCCTGCAAGGAGGGCACTCAAGAGCAGGAAGGAACAAGCACTCAATAGCAGGCAGGAACAAGCACTATCCCCCGGGGTGCCTGCAAGGAGTGCACACAAGGGCAGGCAGGAGCATGCACCATCCCTTGGGTGACGGCAAGGAGGGCACTCAAGAGCAGGCACGAACATGCACCCTCCCCTGGGGTGTCTGCAAGTAGGGCACACAAGAGCAGGAAGGGTTATGCAGTATTCCTTGGGGTGCTTACAAGGTCAAGCACTCAAGAGTAGGCAGGAGCATGCACTATCCCTTGGGGTGCCTGCAAGGAGGGCACTCAGGAGCAAGAGGCAGGAACATGCACAGTCCCTTGGGGTGCCTGCAAGGAGGGCACTCAGGAGCAGGAGGCAGGAACATGCAAGTCCCTTGGGGTGCCTGCAAGGAGGGCACTCAAGAGCAGGCAGAAACATGCACTCTCCCATGGGGTGCCTGCAAGGAGGGCACTCAAGAGCAGGTAGGTGCCTGCAAGGCGGGCACCCAAGAGCAGTCAGGACCATTCCCTATCCCTTGTGGGGGGTGGGGGGGCTGCAAGGAGGGCACACAAGAGCAGGCAGGAACAAGCACTCAAGAGCAGGCACAAAAATGCACCCTCCCCTGGGGTGCCTGCAAGTAGAGCACACAAGAGCAGGAAGGGGCATGCAGTATTCCTTGGGGTGCCTGCAAGGAGGGCACCCAAGAGCAGGCAGGAGCATGCACTATCCCTTGGGGTGCCTGCAAGGAGGGCACACAAGAGCAGGCAGGCACAGGCCCTATTCCTTGGGGTGCTTGCAAGGTCAAGCACTCAAGAGCTGGAAGGAGCATGCACTATCCCTTGGGGTGCCTGCAAGGAGGGCACTCAAGAGCAGGCAGGAGCATGATCCATCTCTTTGGGTGCCTGCAAGTTTAAAGTTTAGAATTCATCAGGAAAATCCCCAAACGTATCAATTGGTACAAACTACCGGAATGAATGTCCAGCAAAGCGTGAATCAGGAATAACCATCCAGATTTGATTGTGGAACTGGGCAATGAATCCAGATATGTTCGTGCTTTGAGGGGTGGGTGAAAATCCCAGGAGTTTGTAAACAATTCCACCGTCTGGTTGGAATCACTTCCGAAAGCAGGCAGTGAATGGCCGCATTCTTAGGATGTGCTAGCATTCCGGTACTTTGTACCAAATGATACATTTGGGAATTTTCCTAATGACTTCTAACTAGTAAATTTGATGAGAGACGACGTCTCCTTCGTGCATACCTATACTCCATCCAGGATTGGAGGAGTTTTGAGAATTGAGGCTGTCCACAGTCCACATACCAGTCCTGAGGAAGATCCGCTGAGACGCTAATTATTAACGCATACCTTTGGGTCGAAACATCAACGCTTCATTTATCTGTCCAATTCCCAAGTCTTTCCATCCTTGTATTAAGAGGAAGGCATTCCAAAGGGTGGTTTGAACCTTTGAATTTGAAATGGAACGTATATTTTTGTGTATCCAATTTATGTTTATTTCGGTCCTATTTTTCTTGAGCACCCAATGTCACAATTTTTCACCAAAGTTACCTCACTATCTTGTTGTTTGTTATATCATTTTGTATATGCGACAGCCTTTTATAAATTCAACTATTATAAATATCATATATATTTTGAAAAAACTGATTCATCGTTTTTGGTGCGTTTTTACCTTTTGACTTTTATCCCAGTCTTAAATAATTATGAGACCCTTTATTGACATTTTGTGCTATTTGGGATAGATACATTTTACTATTAATTAGGTTTTGCACAGCAATTGTGTCACCCAACAGAACTTACTGTAGCTTATATCGCTAGTACCCATGTTTTGAGGGACACAGGGTTTATCCCATTGTCTTTAATGCCATATGAAATGTAGGCAGCACCTGGGGGAGAGGAGGCAGCTAGATGCAAAAAACAAACTTAACCCGGTAGAACACTTAAGAGTGGACAGACTGAAAGGACCTGAAGTTCTCTTACCCTCAAAGTTACTGCCACAAACAAAATGGACTTCAGGTCGAACCAGACAACTGTGCACCAGCTCAAATGGGATCAAGGAAGGCAAAGAGCGGTTTAAATACAATGAGGAACAATCCGTAGAGCAGAAGGAAGCAAGTACAAAATGTGCCGCTAGCGGCAATTAAGCATGCAAAAGGTGATCAGACAAGCACACGAAGGACTCATCACTGCTGGCAATCCCTTATCTGTAGTCACTACTAGGTCCTGATGTAGAAGGGATAACTAACTGCGAGTAGAAAGCAATACTTAATGGAGCAGATGCTTTCTGAATATCTGAACAGCACCACTAGATTAACTTAGCCCAGCAACCTGCCTAGGTAGATCTGGTGGCGAACATTGAGGCTGCCAAGATTATGTCCTCAATTTGATCAGCAGGATAAAAAGACTAAGTGGAGTTGCTTAAACTGTACTAGTGCAGCCGCATTTGGAGACTGGGGTGGGTAACATAGCATGACAGCAGTGCCCGTGAATGGAGGAACTGTGTCTGCAGAATGCAGATCTATTTGGATGTATCCAACTGGTCATTGTCCAGGTCTGAAAGACATGCTGTCTGACAAGCTGATCAGTGTAAGCTTCACCAGTTCCCACAAGGCATAAACATATCTGCCCAAGAGGTGGATGGCACTCGCGATGTGGAAAAGCAGGTGGCCAGAAGCAATGAACTTACAGCCCATAGAGCCAAGTTTCTTCTGCTGGACCATCACATCTTCCGGAGCCAAGTGATAGGACACAAAATTGTCTGGCTATCTGTCTGGGAACTGGGAGGTCTGAAAAGGATTTCTTCTCTTGCAACCATGACAGGATCTAAGGGGCCTCACTGAACAGGAGCAAGGTTCCACCACTGAAGAGAGAGGTTGAAAATTTCAGTCACTGCATCCGCTAAAAAAGCTTCAGCTGCTTTTCATACTAGAGTCGTTAATTAGGAAACTTTATCTGATGCAGGACCAGAAGGGTAAGGCATGAGCCATTTAAGTGTCCAGGCCACCCACGTTTTGTAAATTCTAATGTATGTATCAGCATTATAGCTGGTCAGAAGATTACCAGCCTCAGAGTCATCAAAATCTCCTCGGTCTTGGAAAGTCTCAGAAACCTGGGGACGTGCTCTGCCAAAAGAACACCATTAAAGTTTGCCTTAACTTTTTTCCTCGCCAATATGATATCTTTTAAAGGTTTCAAAACTGGTTTCATGGTCTGCTTTGGGGGAGATGTCTGTCGGCACAGTGGAAGGCTCTGACCAAACTGGAATGGAGCTTTGGCAGGCCGCAAACACTTTCAAAGAGCCACAGCCCCTGGAGGTGCAATATCAGAAGGTGATGAGCCGGAGTTACAACGCCCGAAAAATATGGGCCAAATAGATACAGGAGATAATTAATAAGTCAAGCATAGCAAGCTGGAAGGTCTTGACCCACGCGGGGTTGGGAGATGGATCCAGAAACTCCGATCTCATCTGTGTGTCTGTATTTGCTCCAAAGAGGAGTTTGACATCAGGGGAAGCTGTGGAGTCTCCAAACAGTTCTGGAGAAGGGCCGTTTTCTCAGGGAAGAAGACATCTTGTCCTTCCCATTGAGATTTTTGTGGGAAAGTCTTTAGGGAGATCATTCCCTTTCAGGTACCTGAGCTATGGGTGAAGGAGTTCACTTTGGCGTCCCACACCCTGAAGCCTTCAAGTGCAAGAAGGCACAAAAATGCAGGATGCTATTTCATACTTCAGTCCGAGACACAACATATAATTGTCATGTGGATATGAAAGAGATCTTCTTGTGACATCTTCAATAATGCCTGAAACATTTGGAGAAGGCATTGAACCAGTCGATGTTGAGGCGCTCAGGAATTCTATCAGGTCAGACACGAAAAGAGCTTTGTAACCAGTATCATCGCAGGGCTGAGAAACAGCAACCGATACCAGCCCGTAAGTTGAGGCCTAATGTACTTTGGTGTTGGCAGCCCACAGGCAGAATAGCGGCTTTAAATACACTGTGCCCTGGCAGCACTGAAGAGCCACTGTTGGGGGCAAAGCTTTCCAGGAAGATGAGGAGCCTTCGACAACATGTATTCATAGAAAACAGTCCTGAATTTTTGGAATAAAGGCTGCTAGAGAGCAGTGTTAGAATTTTACCCACACACAATGTTCAGCTTTGGTTAAGCCTGTGGAAAAACAGCATTTCTTCGAAATAAGGATTGTTGACCCCTTAGTGGGATTACCAGATACATGCTTTATTGCTTCATTCTACAGATGCAACTCAATATTCAGCAATCTAGAAGTCATTAAAAGGTGCTTGCCATACCCAATAGTCCTGATGAAGGCCACAAACCCAAAGCTGCTTAATTGACAGGCCGAAACATGCTTACTAAAGTATGTGGGGTTAATTGAGATCCCTTAACATCAATTTTGTGTTTTTTAACCGTATTATTGGGCATCCCAAATAAAGGAAGGCTGGGGTGTATGTATCCTATAGATATTTTTGTCTTCTCCCTTCACTTTGTATTGAGTTTTACCCCAAAAAATTATCAAGGGCTTCCAGGGTTGGTCCAGCCCATTCGGACTGTAGAAATAGGTGAGTGGTTAGGAAGGATCCAATGATGATGCATACCACAAATTGTGGGTGAGGATTTTCTGATCTAATAAATAGAGGGATATCAAAGAGGCGTTCTCCTCTGTGACGTGTTCTCATTAGTGCATGGGCTTGCTAACCTTTGTGACAGGATGTTAATATGATGGTAGTCACACATCTTTTGGAAACAAAGGGACACAATGTGATGACTTCATCGAGCAGTGGGCCAGCAAACCTACAGTCACACTCTACTGCTAAGCCCCAGCACTGTGCACCCTCAATGAACCCAACAGCATGTCCCATTCCAAGGGCTGTGATTGCCAGGACAGAGAGACCTACACAGATGACGGTGGAGGGGCTGGGGAGACGGAGGGGCTGGGGAGACTCAGTAACACAAAAGAACTGAAGCAGCCCGGATCTTAGACTGCAAAGACAGCTGGGAATGAACATGTCCAGTGTGGACCGGAAGTAAAGATAACCGATTTATGCATGTATTTCCTGAACGTCATGCTCATGGGGTGGAGCTAGTGTGTGGGTATGTGAAGGCAGTTCAGTGTGAAGGTCACATTTCGCCAGTGGGGTGGGGCACCATTAGTAGGGGGCACACAGGGAAAATGTGCCATCCTTGAGAAGGAGGAGAGCAGAAGTGACGTACAACCGGAATGCGGTCTATTTCCCAGTGAATGATGTTCTAGTCCCTGTAACTTCTGCCCAAGCACCTCAGCCGTCACCAGGGGGGCCGGCAACCGGGCACATCTGGAGCAGCCCAGGAATCCGAGGAAGAGGGAGCCAGTCAGCGGCCTGGAGCCCCGCCAGCCGGGGCCGAGATCCGACCCTGGGGCCCCCGAACCTGCCAACCTCACGTCTATACTTGGTAAGGTATTCGCCTGAGCGCGGACGGTGGAATTAATGCATATCTAGATGAAAAAGGGTTATCTGATGGGGGGGTCAGGCCCGAATTAGCGCCCTGATCCCGGTGACATTGAGGGGGGGGCACAAAAGCAGCAAGGGGCGAAGGGGGGGGATTTATGGGGAAGACGACCCAAATATATAGCCGGACAGCACTAGACAGCGGAGAACAAAGTGTAAGCAGAGAGAAAACACACTGGAGGTGAAGACTGACGCCCTTGGCACTTCGGGTCGAACCCCTTTCAATGACTCTGGGACGCCCATATACGCCTCAGACAGGGGGGAGTTAAACGCCCGCCATCGCGCACCCGGCTGCTGGAGCAGTCACTCGAGACACAGCGATCAACAGCCGAGCACTCCCACGGCACCGATGTACCACCTCAATTTATGAACTCAAAAACCACTGCACAGCACGCCACAGGTCTCAGAACAAGCATTTACAATGCAATGGTCTCGGCATTGGTAAAGTTAGAGCTATTGGCATTGCTCATGACATTATTTTTGTTTATGTTTTTGTTTTTAAAACATTTAAAGAAACGGCATTGTCATGAGCAATGGCAATAGCTCTAACATTACAATCCAGCCTCATTTGCATGTGCACAGTGGGTCGGTCTGGTTCACACAGCTGCTCTGTGCGAGCCTGTTTATTAACCCATTCATTAATAAGCTTTACAAACACTAGTTGTACACTGGACGCAAACGTTTAGAACAGAATTAACTGAGAGCCATGCAAGCGACACATGCCAACATTTGGAAACGCTCAAGGCGAGGCTAAGGGGGCGGGGTGAGCGGGGGTCCACTTACTCCATATACTTGCAAAGTCTAGAAACATAAACATTTTTGACAAATGTCTGCAGATCAACGAACGCTGTTTTTTTTTTTTAATAATCTCGTTCGAGTGTTTACAGTCCCAGATTTTTTTTTTTTTTTAAATAATCTCATTCGAGTGCTTACAGTCCCAGATTTATAATGGCTAATAAAAAATTCAAATAGCAAACAAGACGCAGTTTAAGAACACTATTAGAACAAAAAAGAGCGAAGTCTGTTTCCTAAAACTAGATCGCTGTATGCTCTGACGTGCTTCACATGCAGAATAAAGCGCCTCACAAAATATCAAGTTAAAAGTGATTAATGCGTGCACAAAAAAGCTGCCGGTACCTGAGAAGGCAACCAGAGGGGCACATGCCATGAGAGCAGGCAGCCAAACAGCCCAGCAGTTCACAGAGAGAGTGGAGGGTGGCACACATCCCAGACATTTGTAGTGATAGCGCAGGCAGGCACACGTCCTAACAGTTCACAGAGACAGGGCAGAGTGGCACGCATCATAGCAGTTTGTAGTGACAAAGCAGCCAGTCACCGAGTCTAGCAGTTAAGAAACAGAGCAGGCAGACACGTAACCCAGCAGTTCAGAGACAGAACAGGCAGACAGATAACCAAGCATTTCAGAGACAGAACAGGCAGACACGCATCCCAGTAGGTAGCAGAAATGAACAGACAGGGAAGCAGGTAAGTACTTCTCAGAGCAGGCAGGCACATTTCCCAGCATTTCAGCGATAAAGCAGTTAGGCAGACCTCTTAGCAGTTCAGAGATAGAACAGGCAAACACACCTCCCAGCGGGTCGCACAGGTAGAACAGATAGTCACTCATTTCCGTTATTTACCACGGAGATACAGCAGGCAGGTGGAGCAGGCAGGTTCGCACCCATCATTTCACAGAGATAGAACAGACAGGCACGCTCCCAGCAGGTCACAGAACCAAGACAGCTAGGCACAGATTCCCAGCAGTTCACAGCGATAGAGCAGGCAGACACACACCCCAGCAGTTCACAGCGGCAGGGCAGACAGGCAAGCACACACCCCAGCAGCGCACATAAGTACTTAAACAGTTCACAGAGGTAGTGCAGTCAGGCGCACACCTCCATCAGTGCACAGGGGCACAGCGCGCAGATGCACACCCCCAGCAGTGCACAGAGGTAGAGAATGCAGGAAGGCACGCCCCCAGCAGTGCACAGAACTTAAACAGTGAGGCGCACACTTCTAGCAGTGCACAGAGGTAGAAGAGGCAGGCACACTCCCAGCAGTGCACAGGGGTACAGCACGCAGGCGCACACTCCCAGCAGTACACAGGGGTACAGCACGCAGGTACCCCTCCCCCACAGCAATAGTGCACAGAGGTAGAACAGGCAGGCATACCCCAGCAGTAGTGCACAGAGGTAAAGCACGCAGGCGCACGCTCCCAGCAGTGCACAGGGGTACAGAAGGCAGGCACCCGCAGCAGTGCACAGGGGTACAGAAGGCAAGCAGGCACACCGCCAGCAGTACAGAGGTACAGCACGCATGCCCCCCCCCCCCACATCCCCCAGAAGTGCACACACGTGTTTGTCCCGCCCATCTCTGCCTCCATTACGCCCATTGGTTACACAGAGCTGTCTGTTAGGGCCGCTCGGACCCGGAAGCGGGGTGTCAATGGCCAGAGAATCTACCTAGCAACCGGGAAGCCGGGATCGGAGCGCTAAGTTTGGTTTCACCCCCCGCCACCCTTTCCCGGTGGGGGCGAGTGTGTGACCCCACATACTTCTCGGTCGGTCTTCTCTTTAACCCCCCCATTTGTTCCAAAAACTTATCTTTCCCCGGGCCACGCTTAGAGCGTTACCCGGGAACCCCCTCGCTTGGGGCGGCAAGAACATCAAGGAAAGGCCGAGGCCTGAGGCCTACCTCGGAGCTGGGAGGAGGTGAGTCCGGCCTAAGAGCCTAAGCATTTGTGATGTTGTAATGTATGCAGATGTATAAACATAAATATTCCGGCCCATAGAAGTTTACTCCTCCAAGTGGACTTTTGATGCACTTAATTCTCAATATTCCACCTGGGGTGAGCGCAGGCTGACTGCCTTGTTTTAGGATAATTCACATTTTACAGCTCTAAACCACGAATACCTGCTCTATGCTGTTTGAATTTCCTGTCAGCGGTGGGGTTGTGGGAAGGGGAGTCTCTCGCCTGTAAAGTTGGAAATCCCTACTTTGTTAGCGTAAGTAGGAGAAAACCTGTCATTACCGATGCAGAGCTATGCGGGGCATAAACTCTCATTAGCTATCTCGGTTGGTTAATGCCCTTGCCACGGCTGCCTGCCTCTACGCAGCGACAGGTTCTGCGGTACTTTGCGCTCTTATTCCCCACAAGTCACTTACCTCGGAGAGGCCGGTCTCCAGCGGGAGGTGCACGCTGGGGGTCCGGGCATAGGGGAAGACGCTGCCCGAAAAGCCAGAGAGGAGGTCGGTGTCAAAGAGCCCCTCGCCGAAGCGCTGGTCGAAAAGGCGGCTGGGAAAGAGGGGGCCCGGGAACCAGGGGCGCCTCATCCAGGGGTGGCTGATGGTGATGTCCATGGCGTCTGGTGCGAGGGTCACGGAGGTATTCCGGTATCAGAGCGGGAGCTTCTCTAGCGCTGCCTGCAGTCCTTGTCCGCCAGGCGCCTCCGCTCTTCCTTATATACCCGCGCCGCGGCGCCCTGGAAGGAGCCAGAAGTTTACAGAAGAGGACCGATGCCAGCGGAGGGGAGATCATTCCAGGCGTGGAGCCCCGGGCTAATCCGTCACCAGGGAGAAGAGGTGTGCGGGTACAGGAGAGGGTGGAAGAGAAGCAGCGACAGAGGGAACGAGGGAGAAGCAGCGAGAGAAGGGAAAGAGGGAGAAGCAGCGAGAGAGGGAACGAGGAGATCAGGTGAGGGAGCAACGCCGGGACACCACCGCCTTTCTCCGAGGCACAGCAGAAAATGCCTCGGAGAAACGCCACGTCCTTTTCGGATTTGGGGGCGTGTTTTGCTGTTGTCTCCTCCCTGAGACTTCTCGCAAAAAACACGCCCCCCGATCCGAAAAGGACGGGGCTTCAACGGAGTGACTGGACCTCTTCTCCAGTGGCTGGCCAGCATTTTAGAGGCCAGCCAATGGAGAACAGGAGAGAAGAGGGGCGGGTGCAAGCCCCTCTTCTCAAAGTCACTCCAACTCATTAAATCTCGGAGCGAGACTGCGCAAGCGCAGCCTTTCGCAGCCGAGACCTAAAAAACGAGCAAAACAATGCTATCAGCTATCTACAAAAACGCACCAGGCTTCTTACAGAATGCGGCAAGGGAAGAGTTGTACAGGGCGCAGCTAAACAAGATGGGGGCGTGAATTAAGCGCTCGCTGCTGAGATACGCAGTGTCTGGCGAAAGCAGGTGGGGATACCGAGATGGCACACTCAGGCTGGGGGGGGGGGGGGGGTGTGAGGGTGGAGAGAAAGAGAGCGAGAGGGGAAGAGAGAGACTGGGGTATAGGGGGTGGATTACTTATGTTCAGAAACAGGTAAACCATGTGTAATGTGAATCTTGTCCTATGGATGACAGTACTGGCTCTCAGACTGCCCCGTCTTCCCCTTTCAATATGGCAACCTGTATGCCCGCCCAGGCCGCCCCCCCCCCCCTTTGATGTCTGATAAGCTGGGGGAACATACATCAAAATTCGTGCCAGGCAGAATTTTATTTTCATGTTTAAACAAGCATTGGCAAAGCCAATAGGTCTCGCCTTTGGGACCTTATAAGTGTTTAGCCATGCAACACTTAATGTTGTTGCACCAAGGATATTGTGCTGGATAACTAAACACTTATAACGTCCCAAAGGCGAGACCTATTGGCTATGCCAATGCTTGTTCTATGTTGTTTGCGTCATTGGAGTCATCCTCTTTGCAACTGTATGGGGCAAGACAGGGATCTTGCATGGAGAGGGAGGATGTCAGAGTCTGCCCCAGTTGGACTGCGATGCACCCTCCTTTATATCATTGTAACTAAGGTGACAAGTGAAGGTCACGTTATATAGCCATGCAGTGTGGAACTATTTTAGAGTCCCATGTGGGCCAGCATTACTTTTTAAGTACCGCCAGAGGCTGACAAAACGAGCAGAGCGTGGTGCACGCGAGGAAAACAAACTCCAGCGAGCTTGCCCACAGCGTTTACTGCAGCCCGTGCTTGCTGACGCACTGTTGGTTTGCACGCGCCCATTGGCTCACCTTTCCTTAAGCCGATGACATGGTTCGATCTTCCTGTCCTTCAGTCACATAATTTGGGTTGCCCTATTACACAACCTTTTTCTGTAGACGTGACACACTAAGCTGAGAAGGCTGGAAAAGGGAAACGTGCGAGCCCGTCATGGATTTTCATGCTTGACTGCTCCATAAACTGTACTCCACCCTGGTGCTGTTGGCACATCCGTACCACGTTTGCGGCCGCCGGGTGGTTATTATACACCAACACCCTATTAAAAGGAGTTAAATCAAGCTCTGTGAGATACAGCTATGTCTGTAGAAATATCAAAACAAAGCAGACATGCATTGTTTTTATTTCTTTGCCAAACGTATCCTGAAAACAGGAAGTAAACAGGTCAGGTCACAAAGTCAAAATGCAGCCAACCAGCAGTCCACGGTAACGGCTGCACATCTCTCTACACGTGTTAGCTCATGACAGGGCACGTGTTTAGGAATGTCCCCAGATGTATCCTCTCCACACACCTTTCATTCACTCCTACACAACGAAGACAGGGTCTGTGCTCCCTTGAGTAGGTTGCACTGCGTGAACCCAGGATCATTTCAAGCGGTCAGCGGGGACTTTGCTAAGAAAAAACGAGTTTGCATCACGTTGTTGTTACATTCAGTGTTGCTGCATGGCCGCAAAGTATGAAAAAAACCTGAGCCGAACTGGTGAAAACTACACAGTGAGGTGACATTTCAGGTAGGGCACAGGCGTGCCTGTAGGCATGAGAAAATAGGCCAAGCACATAAGGGCTAAAGTTAGTCTCCCTCTCATCGTGGCAGAGCGTTGTTGAATTCCTCATGAACAGAGAGCTTTCTACGTTCATTATACCCCTGACAGTCATCGTGGCCTGAACCACTCACGAATATTTAACAAGGGGTTCTCCGGATTTTTTCTCAGCGGCCAAAGACTAACAAAAACAGATATATATATATATATATATATATATTGCGCAAAAACAGATAAGAGAGTGGCACAGGGCGATCTGTACGAAAATCGAAAACAAAAAGAGCTCCGAAGTACAGTAGAATGAAATATTAAAACAAATACTAAATAATTCCAGCGTGAAATATGGGAGTGACTGAACCATAAAATCATGCAACTACCCCAACAAGCATTGGCCGCGCGGCCGTGAAAGTGACACAGCCGCGCGGCGAAAGTGTAAGTGATCGCGATCAACGGAGGAAAGACAGATGGCGGCTGCGCGCGTGCACGCTCACGTGCAAGCAAGCTTTAGGCCACCAAAAGCCTGTGGCAGCACTTAGAAAACCCACCTACTAAATGTCTCACAGAGCAGCGCATGCGCTGGCTCAGGCAAGACCTAAAAAGCTTTATTGAGCAAGTAGAAAAATAGTGAACTATACAATTCTTCAGAATAAACAAAAGAGTACAGTATATCAACAATTTAGGTGGACCAAAAAATTACAGAGCAAATATAGTAAGGCCAAACTACAACCAATATACATAAGGCTTTTTTATATTTTTCAGGGGGGAGCAAAGAAAGGAAGAAGAAACCAAGGAATGACTGCTAGGAATGTGGAAAGGATGTATAATAACCATATAACGCATGTATGCAAATGAAGACCATAGACTACACATATAATATATAGAAGACCAGAAGAATAACACAGATCTAATAAGCAAATTATATAGTTTGTGTGAATATCGAAGTTTCCGGTTCAAAATTTTCCGATGATGCACATATTGTGCTTGAAACATTTTTGGTACAATTATCAAAAAAAGTTGGTTGCGGCAACCAGAATAAATCACCATTGACTCTGTGTCTGTTATAAGATGTAGAATCATTTTCTAATCTATGATGATGATGGCATGCATTATACCACCAAGCTTTGTATGAAATATTTGAAGAACATTTCCAATTAATAGTTATTTGCTGAAGGAAACAGCTAACAATATATCCAACAACGTATTTTTAAAAGGAAAGGGTCATCTTCATCACCACCAAACTACCAAGAAAAAGGTTAACACGAAAAGAGCAAAAAGGGTTTTAAAGATTGTTTGATTGGACTCCAAACCCTGTGCCATAAAGATAAAGTATGAGGGCATCAGAATAATATGTGCATCGTATCGCTATCTGGATATTTGCAGGACCTACACATGGTACTATTCTCTGGACAGAATGTAGCCGAAGTAGTAACATACAGTCTGTTATAACGCAAAAATAGTTTGTTTTGTGTTGGCTGCTCTAGATATCTTATTCATTTTATACCAGATCTTATTAAAAAAAAGAATCGACCAGATAAAACACAGATCAGCTTCCCGAAGCAACTCTACGTTGCAATTGACCCTTGAATAATTGAAATACAAAACATATGTATTAATCTTATTAGGTTTGGGAGAGGAAGTCAGGACACAGGCTATGTTTGGAATGTTAGAAGCTGGAGAAACAGCATCCTCTAGGGACAAGAAAACATCCAAAACTTAATTCAACGGAAGGGATGGATGCCAGGCGGGATTTGAGCTCCCTTTCTTCTAAATGTTGTGCTGAGCGTCACCTAAGAGACACAATAGCCATTTAACTCCGTATAGTTATTGACATTAGGTCTGGGAGAAGTTTTAATTATGCAGGCGAAATTTGAATTTCACGTAACGCAAAATTTGCAAACTACTTGAAAGTTTGCATGGCTCATTTTTGTGTAATGTTTGCATACTAAAGGCTCTTTGATGCAGAAAGCATACCAAAGTGAATTTTTTTTGCTCAAACCACTTTTACCCAAAGTGTGTGGTCGTGTGAAAGAAAGTCACTTCAGCAAGCCACTTTTTGCTTAAAGGGTAATTTTACCAAATGTTTTATGGAATTTCGTTGAATTTTGCAGAGGAAAAAATAAATGTTAAGGACTTCCACATTCTGGAAAATGTAGGAAAATACACCCTCTACAGACTGGAGGTGTGTTTAGATTCTGAACCAACCCTGTGTTTTATCCTTGCTCTGCAGTATTATTTAAGGAATTGCTCCCAGACCTGGCTTGCAATGTAGCATTATTACTACCTAGTTACTCCAGGGTCAGATCCCGAGCATACAGCGACCAACCCCAGCACGAAAAACGTAACCGTTGACCCAAAAGTCACCTAGAATTGGCCCAATAGAAAATGTGTCATTTCCAAACAAGATCATAGAAAAAGACGGAAAAAAGCAATTCCAGAAGAACATGAACCCCAAAGCACATTCCACAAGTGCTGGCCTCGTACTGATTAACAGGCAGAGGAGCGCCACAAAGCTCTGCAGGGACCGCCACTCTCCTGGACATGTATTGTGTTGTAATTGCATTTGTATAGCACTTACTACCCCTGACGAGGCGTCGAAGCGCATTTTCGGCGAGTAGCACGCTACTTCGGAACCCATAGAGGATTAGTGTTGAATTAGTATAGTGAAACATGCAAATACATTTTAAGTGGTGGATAGGTTAGTCAGTTATTTGGATTCAGAAGGATAGCAGAGGAAAAAAGATTGTATTTATATAGTGCTTGTTACCCCTGATGGAGTGTTGAAGCACGCTACTCCGGAAACCCGTAAAGGATTAGTGGTGAATTAGTATGGTGAAATATGAAAGTAATTTGAGTGGTGAATATCAGTCAGTTATTTGGAGTGGGAAGGATAGCGGAGGGATAGAAGGGAAAGAAAGGTTTGCATTCATATAGCACCTGTTACTCCTGATGGGTGTTGAAGCGCTTTTCTGGCGAGTAGCACGCTACTCCGGAACCCATAAATGATTAGAGTTGAAAATTAGTATAGTGAAATATGAAGTAATTTGAGTGGTGCATATGTTATTCAGTTATTTGGATAGAGATGGGTAGGTGGCGGGATAGAAGAGGGAAAAAGGTTTTCATTTATATAGCGCTTGTAACCCTGATGGGGTGTTGAAACGCTTTATAGGCGAGTAGCACGCTACTCTGGAACCCATAAAGGATTAGTGGTGAATTAGTATAGTGGAATATTGAATTTGAGAACTGAACAGGTTAGTCTGTTATTTTGATTGAAAAGGATAGTGGAGGGATAGACGAGTGAAGGATTTGTTTAAAAAAAATAATATTCTAGGTCATAGCAGTAGGAGGAGGCTTTTGGATGAGTAAAAAGGGTTTTTGGAGGGGACGAGTCAGAGAGAAGAGTTTAGAAAGGTTTGTTGTGGGGGATCGGTATAGTAAAAGAGGTGTCAGATGATGCAAGGAGGGGTAGAGTAGGAGAGAGTCTAGAAAGGGTTATTTTGGGGATCATAGTAGTGCTATGGGGTTTTGGATAAATGAGAGAGTGGATTTAGAGGATATATTGATAGATGTATAGGGTGAGAGCTAGGGTAGTGCATTGGAAAGAGTAGTAGAAATAAGTTTAAGATGAGTCAGAAAGTTGGGTTAGAAGATCTATTGAGAGGGTGGAGACATGCCTATGGGGATCCAACGAGTGTTGGATGGCTTTACAGACTTTTGCTGATGCCGCGGACTGGAAATCAATGCTGATAAAACTAAATTTATGATTTTCAGCCCCCCGGCATCGACCCGCCCAACACCGATCTTGGGTTCGGTTAGACTGGAGAGGGTACAGAGTTTCCAATATCTAGGGGTTACGATCAATGAAAACCTTTCCTGGGGCCCCCAACAGGCAAAATCACAACTTAAACTCTCCCAATTAGTGGGCGGCATCCTCAAAATGTCTAATACATCTACAATCAAGCCAGTGAGCCCCGCACTGGAGATTTACAAAGTGAAGGCGAGGGCATCGGCTCTCTATGGTGGGGAACTCTGGGGGTACACCTGTAGGCCCGAAATTCTTAACGTGGAGAACAAGTTTATGAGGCAGCTACTTGTACTCCCCCAAAGCACACCCCTCCTTCCGCTGAGACTGGATTTAGGACTGAGTTTTATTCAGGATGCGCTAGCTCTGAAACCGCTTAGGTTTTGGCGCAGGCTATGGATAACTCCAGAACTGTCCAGTTATAGGCTTGAATTAAAGGATGTGTTGAACCATGGTAGTGCAGCGAAAATCCCCTGGCTTGCATTTGTGAAAAAGGAATTGGGGAAAATGGGACTATCAGACCTCTGGTATGACCCAGAACAGGCATGCAGGGGGGTCTCATGCAAAACGCTTGCGAAGTCCTTTATGGACTACAAACAAAACATATGGTTGCATGACTCCAAAGCTGGCCCTCTGACAACAACCTTCTTAACATTTAAACATTCATATGCCTTTGAGGAGTTTTTGAATTTCATTTACCCAGTTGGAGCTAGGAAGTTATACATCCAATGGAGATTCGCAACACTACCATTAAGGGCATTCACAAGCAAGTGGTCTACACCAACAAGCAACTCTTGCCCTGGATGCGGTGCGAATAAGAAGGATGAACTGCACATCCTCTTTTTTTGCCCTGCTTACAGAAAAGCCAGAAAGTACTGGTTGGTACCCCTGTGCAAGAACATGGGCTTTGATAAACGTTTTGTTGCAATGAGAGTCTTTAAAACGGATACTTCACCGCACATAGTTTTCGCACTCTCAAAGTTCCTGCTAGCTATGTGGTCCAAGAGATGTTCTCTCATCATAGCTGCACCCGGGGGTGATTGCATACTATGACTGCATACCCTGCTTGATAATCTGATTTTATGTAATGTTTATTTTATCTCTTGTGGTCTTATACATGTTTTAACCGTTTTAACTGTACTCTTTTATGACTGAAAATATGTCGAAATAAAGATCAAATGATATTGAGAGAAGTATAGGCTGAGAAATAGGGTAGTGAATTGGAAATGCTAAATTAGAAGAAAGTGATAAATATATAGATCCAGAAGTACATTGAAAGTATATAGATGCACAAAGGAGGTAAGTATATGTAGATTAAAGATATTGATAGAGGTACAGGATGAGAAATAGGGTAGTGCATTGGATATGCTTTTTCAGGAGAAAAGAAAGACACACAGATCCAAGTACATGGAAGGTACATAGATGCACAATTGAAGCAAGTACATGTAGACAATGGGTACTCACAAACTTTCTCTCGATGGCCAAATTTACAGTGTGGTTTGTGGCCAAGGGGCACACCGGTGGGGGCGGGGTCAGAGGGGGAGGGACGGGGCTAAAGCAAAAAAAAATTGTGACCATGAGGTTGAACACAGGTCCCTGCAGCAGACGCCTTCGCCCACTGAGCCACCAGACCCAGAATACACAGATCTCCCTCCCTCCCTCTCCCCCTGTCTCTCCCCCTCCGTCGCCCTCCTCCATCCGTCGCCCTCCTCCATCCGTCGCCCTCCTCCCTCCGTCGCCCTCCTCCCTCCGTCGCCCTCCACCCTCCGTCGCCCTCCACCCTCCGTCGCCCTCCACCCTCCGTCGCCCTCCACCCTCCGTCGCCCTCCACCCTCCGTCGCCCTCCGTCGCCCTCCGTCGCCCTCCACCCTGTCGCCCTCCGCCCTGTCGCCCTCCGCCCTGTCGCCCTCCTCCCTGTCGCCCTCCTCCCTGTCGCCCCCCTCCCTGTCGCCCCCCTCCCTGTCGCCCTCCCTCCGTCTGTCTCCCTCCCTCCGTCTGTCTCCCTCCCTCCCTCCGTCTGTCTCCCTCCCTCCGTCTGTCTCCCTCCCTCCGTCTGTCTCCCTCCCTCCGTCTGTCTCCCTCCCTCCGTCTGTCTCCCTCCCTCCGTCTGTCTCTCTCCCTCCGTCTGTCTCTCTCCCTCCGTCTGTCTCTCTCCCTCCGTCTGTCTCTCTCCCTCCGTCTGTCTCTCTCCCTCCGCCCGTCTCCCTCCCTCCCTCCCTCCGTCTGTCTCCCTCCCTCCGTCCGTCCGTCTCCCTCCCTCCGTCCGTCTCCCTCCCTCCCTCAGTCCGTCTCCCTCCCTCCCTCCCTCAGTCCGTCTCCCTCCCTCCCTCCCTCAGTCCGTCTCCCTCCCTCCCTCCCTCCGTCCGTCTCCCTCCCTCCCTCCCTCCGTCCGTCCGTCCGTCCATCTCCCTCCCTCCGTCCGTCCGTCCGTCCGTCCATCTCCCTCCCTCCGTCCGTCCGTCCGTCCATCTCCCTCCCTCCGTCCGTCCGTCCATCTCCCTCCCTCCGTCCGTCCGTCCATCCGTCCATCTCCCTCCCTCCGTCCGTCCGTCCGTCCATCTCCCTCCCTCCGTCCGTCCGTCCGTCCATCTCCCTCCCTCCGTCCGTCCGTCCATCTCCCTCCGTCCGTCCGTCCGTCCGTCCATCTCCCTCCGTCCGTCCGTCCGTCCATCTCCCTCCCTCCGTCCGTCCGTCCGTCCATCTCCCTCCCTCCGTCCGTCCGTCCGTCCATCTCCCTCCCTCCGTCCGTCCGTCCATCTCCCTCCCTCCGTCCGTCCGTCCATCTCCGTCCGTCCGTCCATCTCCCTCCCTCCCTTCCTCCGTCCGTCCGTCTCCCTCCCTCCCTCCCTCCCTCCCTCCGTCCGTCCGTCTCCCTCCCTCCCTCCCTCCCTCCCTCCCTCCGTCTCCCTCCCTCCGTCCGTCTCCCTCCCTCCGTCCGTCTCCCTCCGTCCGTCTGTCCGTCTCCCTCCCTCCCTCCGTCCGTCTGTCCGTCCGTCTCCCTCCCTCCCTCCGTCCGTCTGTCCGTCTCCCTCCGTCCGTCTGTCCGTCTCCCTCCCTCCCTCCCTCCGTCCGTCTGTCCGTCTCCCTCCCTCCCTCCGTCCGTCTGTCCGTCCGTCTCCCTCCCTCCCTCCGTCCGTCTGTCCGTCCGTCTCCCTCCCTCCCTCCGTCCGTCTGTCCGTTCGTCCGTCTCCCTCCCTCCCTCCGTCCGTCCGTTCGTCCGTCTCCCTCCCTCCCTCCGTCCGTCTGTCCGTTCGTCCGTCTCCCTCCCTCCCTCCGTCCGTCTGTCCGTCCGTTCGTCCGTCTCCCTCCCTCCCTCCGTCCGTCTGTCCGTCCGTTCGTCCGTCTCCCTCCCTCCCTCCCTCCGTCCGTCCGTCCGTTCGTCCGTCTCCCTCCCTCCCTCCGTCCGTCCGTCCGTCCGTCCGTCTCCCTCCCTCCCTCCGTCCGTCCGTCTCCCTCCCTCCGTCCGTCTGTCCGTCTCCCTCCCTCCCTCCCTCTGTCCGTCTCCCTCCCTCCCTCCCTCCCTCCGTCCGTCTGTCCGTCTCCCTCCCTCCGTCCGTCTGTCCGTCCGTCTCCCTCCCTCCGTCCGTCTGTCCGTCTCCCTCCCTCCCTCCCTCTGTCCGTCTCCCTCCCTCCCTCCCTCTGTCCGTCTCCCTCCCTCCCTCCCTCTGTCCGTCTCCCTCCCTCTGTCCGTCTCCCTCCCTCTGTCCGTCTCCCTCCCTCTGTCCGTCTCCCTCCCTCTGTCCGTCTCCCTCCCTCTGTCCGTCTCCCTCCCTCTGTCCGTCTCCCTCCCTCTGTCCGTCTCCCTCCCTCTGTCCGTCTCCCTCCCTCTGTCCGTCTCCCTCCCTCTGTCCGTCTCCCTCTGTCCGTCTCCCTCTGTCCGTCTCCCTCTGTCCGTCTCCCTCTGTCCGTCTCCCTCCCTCCGTCTCCCTCCGTCTCCCTCCCTCCCTGTCTCTCTCCCTCCCTGTCTCTCTCCCTCCCTGTCTCTCTCCCTCCCTGTCTCTCTCCCTCCTTGTCTCTCTCCCTCCCTGTCTCCCTCCCTGTCTCCCTCCCTGTCTCCCTCCGTGTCCCTCTCTCTCCCACCCTCACCCTCCTGCCGTCCCCCTCCATCTCCCTCCCTCCGTCTCCCTCCCTCTGTCTCCCTACCTCCGTCTCTCTCTCTCTCCCTCTGTCTCCCTCCGTCTCCCTCTGTCATCTCACGCGTGTGTGTCAGCCCTCAGCCTGGGCAGAGACAGCTTCCCAGCGTGCACATACAGCCGCCCTGAGACAGCTTCCCAGCACTCACACACAGCCGCACCCGAGTACTTCACAGGTCTGTAAAAGACCATTTACATGTTAATAAAGAGTTGTTGTATTTCACCTCTTAGGCCCCTGCATCTCCACTTTGACAATCACTGGAATCCCCCGGCCCCCACAGAGCAGAGTCTCAGAGTCCGGGCTGCTGCAACCGGCAGTGTTTGCGAACACTATTTAATTTTTTTTTAAAACACATGTAGGATGTCTGCAAGGTCCGCGGGCCGCCGAGGAAGGCTTGCCGGGCCGCTGGCGGCCCGCGGGCCGTACTATGAGTAACCCTGATGTTAAAAAAAAAAAAAAAATCTTTGGTCTACATCATTATTTTACATGTTTATACAAAGCAATACACAAAGATAGGTACATATTTATAGTGAAAATAAATGCTTATATACAGAGGGATATGCTGTAAATTTCTGTTTGCGTATGGTGCTTATATGGGGAAGAGCCAATTCTTGAGTAGTTTCTGAAGATAAGGTGGTTGTCTTATATTGTGGGGGTAAAGAGTTCCATAGTTTGGCTGCTTGAACAAAGAAGGATGTGCCACCCATGGCTTTTTTCTTGTATCTTGGGTCTTTGAGGCGAGATGCCCCTTTAGAGCGGAGGTTCCTTTGTTGAATGTGTTTGGTGATTTTATGCCGGATGATGAGCGGTCCCATTTCATGTATTTCTTTGTGGGTGATACAAAGTAGCTTGAACGTGGATCATCTGGCAACCAATAACCAATGCAAGGCTTTCAAGGCAGGTGAGATGTGGTCTCGCGGTTTGATATGCAAGAGTTGTCAGGCAGACGAGTTCTGAATCCGTTGTAGTCTTTGCATGGTCTTTAAAGGTGATCCGTGGTAGAGGCTATTGGCGTAATCGAGTTTGGACAGAACAAGGGAGATGGTAGCTTGGACCTTGTGTGGAAATCCTAAATGAGGGAAAATTTGTCGCAGCATTTTTATAGTGACAAAGCTTGATCTTGCTAGTTTGTCCACTTGAGCATTCATGGACAGCTTGGAGTCTGTGGTCGTTCCGAGGTTTCCTACTTCCTTCAATACTTTAGGCGGTGATCCCAGTTAATCAGGCAAGGCGGCAAGCGGATCATAATGTTTCCAATCGCCACACGTGAGTATTTCCGTTTTGGAAGCATTCAATTTGAGATGGCTCCAAGTCATCCATTGATCCACGGCTCTGAGACAACTGAAAATTGGGGATTTTCCAATGTCTTTGGGGCATTCCAGTTGAAGGAGTATTTGTGTGTCATCTGCATAGTTATAGCACGTGAGGTGAAATTGATTGATCAGTATCAGTAATGACTTCATGTAGATGTTGAAAAGCATGGGCGAGATGATCAAGCCGTGAGGGACTCCTGCTTTTGTAGAGTATGGTTTGGACGAGAAAGGTGGGGTATGGATGACATTAGTTCTGTTTCGAAGGTAGGATGCTATCCAGTCTAGAGTAGTTCCCTCTATGCCGGCTTCATAGTCTTTGTTTCAGAGTGTCATGGTCAACCGTGTCACAGGAAGCCGAGAGGTCCAAGAGGAGTAGCGCAGCAACCGCGTTGCGGTCTACTGTATTCTTCAGGTCATCCCAGATGACAAGGAGGGCAGATTCAGTGCTTCTTCCCGGACGGAATACTGTTTGGAAGTCTGAAAGTATTTCATTCTCTTTAATGAATTGTGACATCTGGGCGAACGCTGCTCTTTCTATCAGTTTGCCCAGGACAGGTCAATTTGTAATGGGTCTATAGTTGTCACGGTTCAGTGGGTCCAAGTTTGTTTACTTCAGTAAAGGGCGTATGTGTGACTTTTTGAGAACTTCTGGAAATATTTCGGTAGTTAAGGAATCGATGATTCTTCTGTCTGCTTTGTCCGTGTAATGATTTGCCAGTTTGTCAGTGAAATCTTGTGTAACAGGATGAGTTCCTTCTAGGCAATTTGGTTTGCGAAATTCATTGAGTATTTGATAGAATTCTTTATTTGCACATTTAGCATTTTGAATTCTGTCTGAATAGTACATTTTCTTAGCTTTTTTGATAGCTGACTTGTATAATCTGTTAATTTTCTGTAGGTGAAGTTTGTCTTGTTTGGAGTTTGTTTTGAGACAGGTACGTTGTAGCTTTCCAATTTGTTGTTTTAGGACTTTTATTTCTCTGTTTCTCCAAGGCGCTTTTTTTCTTTTGTTCTGTTGTGTGGTTTTGAGTGGTATCAGGATGTCAAAAGCTTCCTGTAGCCACTAATATAGATTTTGAACAGAATTTATTGTTTCCAGATTTGTACTGGATGTTAGTTGTGTTTCAAAGTGTTCCAAATTGAGTTTGTTCCACGGCTGATGGATGTACGGTAGTTTTAGGTGAGTCGCTTAGTGTAGTTTTATGTTGGAAACCAAGCAATTGGTGGTCTGACCATGTGACTGGAGTTATAGTTTGAAAGGTAACTAGTTCAGTATTAGCAAAAATTACATCTAGGATATGTCCAGTGATGTGTGTGGGTTTGTGGACAATCTGATTCAGGTTCAGTGCGTCTAGGCCGGTGATTTTTTTCGGATGGGTCATATTGGGTTTGTCAAACCAAATGTTGAGGTCACCCAGAACGCATAGGTTGGAGTGTATTGTTATCAGGTTTGAAACTGTGTCTAGAAGGGAGTCTGGGAATGTCGCCTTGCTAGGTGGAGGGCTGTAAAAGAGCAGGAAGTTACAGGAGGAAGACGGTGTAGGATTACATCTGGTTAGAAGAGCCTCACAATTCTTTATGGAGTTGTCAACTTTAGTGATATGTAATGTTTGCCTGAACACAACAGCTAGACCACCTCCTTTTTTGTCTATATGATTTTGGGTGATCGGTTGATAGCCTAGAGGAACGACTGCATACAGGACTGGAGCCATATCTCCCAACCATGATTCAGTTATGCAAAGTATGTCTGGTTTTGCATCTGTGAGAAGGTCGTAGATGTGATGTTTGTTTTTTAGAGACGGATCGAGTATTTATTAGTAGACAGTTTAGAGAATGGCCCTTGGTGGTAGTGAGACTTTGTTTTGTAGAAGAGTGATCAGTATTGTCTGAGTTTGTAGCAGGTGTGTTTTTGTTGCTGGCATTGGCTGTATTAGGATAGCAATAGTGTAGCTGTTCTGTATCATGTTTCTCATCCAGCATGCTAAGAAGGCATTTTGATGGGTCTGCGTGTGTATGTGGTGGAGATGGTGTTTGTTTGAGTTGGAGTGCTGTGTTGTTTTCGTGGTGCAACATTTGTTGTGCAGTAGACATGGGGAAACGAAGTTGTGAGGTGTGGCACGTCTCTTATATTGTTTGTGTGTGTTTAGGGCGGAAGGTGTATGAGTCGGGGTGGTGGTGCAGTATGTGGGTCATGTAGTAAGGTTCTAAATTGTCCAATGGATAAGCAGCGGTTACTAAAGAGATTCTGTGTTGCTGTATCTGTGTTAGGTGTGGTGGAAGAGAGAAAGCTTAGCATTGGAGTTTATTCCTTTGTGTGGTTTGAAAGGTGGGTGTATGTTTGTATTTTGTGATGGTAAGTATTATGAGGTGTTGCGCTTTCAAGATCTTGTGCTGGTGTGTGTGATATGTTTTGTTTTTGAGGAGTAGTGAAAAGGGGTGCTGGTGTATTTGTTTCATGCAATGGATTTGGTTGTATAGTATTGTTTGAGAGAGGAGGTTGTAAGGTAGAGGGGTGGGGATGTGTTTATGAGTAGAGTGTATGTTGTGTGTAGGAGGGAATGAAGTAGAGGTAAGAGTGTTTGTCTTAGACTGGTTTGTTGCTAGAGTTAAAAAGTGCGGTGGTGTGCAGTGTATGTGTTGTGCTTTAGTGTTATTATGGTAGAAGGAAGGATGGAGTTGGTTGGACAAATGACGGAAGGCTGATTATGTTTGTTAGTGATAAAGGGTGGTCTCTTAGGAGTAATTAGAACAGGGAGCGTGTGTCTGGAAGGGATGTAGTTATGTATGGTGTTGAATGGCATTGTGTTAGTGATGAGTGGATTAGTTGGTGGTATAGGATAGAGTTGTGTACTGTTTGTAGGTGATGGTGGGTATGTGTGGTAGTTGGGATAGAAGGGTGTATAGATTTGGTTGGTTTTGTAGTGTATGCTGGTACATTGGTTTGTGTACATTTGGTGTGAGTGTGTTACTATGTTTGTGGATGGTGTGGGGTGGGTACAACTGAATGGGAACATGGGCAGCATTTCTGGCCATGGTCCTGACTGGTCTTGAACAGGCTGAAACAGGCAACTGCCCTTGTTCTCTTCGCCCTTAGGGCGTCTCAGCCCGAGCGTCGAGGCTAAGCCTGGTCTTTTATAGCCCTATAAATCAGGTGACCCCTTCAGCCAATGGGAACCCTAGCCCTAACACTATCCAATCACAACACTAGCCCTAATTTCCAGAACCAATAGGAGACCAAGACCTTACAGCCAATCAGAGCCCTAGTCCAAGCACTCAATCAGGTTCAAATACCCTAATTTCAATGTCCAATAGAGGCCCTCGCAGTAGTCCCAACCCTAATCCCAGCAACCAATGACACAGGAAACCCATGTCCCTACTTCCAATAAAAAGGCTAACCCTAGTCTTAGTCCCACACCTAGGCCAGCAACCAATCACACCAGAAGCCCTAATCACCACTTCCAATTAAAGGCCTAACCCTAAAACCTAACCCTAGTCCCAACCCTACAGGATTGAGTCATAGACCCAGAAACCAATCAGAACCCTCAAATACCCACCTAATGAGGGCACTAACCCTAATCCAATAGAAACACCAGATACAACCACCAATCAGTGTACACACGTACCAACCAATAGCAGACTATATAAGGTCCCAGAGACCTCAGACAAGGTTTGCTGGCCAGGGAGTTGGAAGCAGCTCCACTATTCAGAAATCTCCTAGGAGACAGACAGGCTCAATCCACACTTTGGACTTCTGCAGGTAAGGGCATAACAAACTTGTCCTCTAACAATACTGTTGGTATAAAACTTTACGCCCTCTCCTGGCCAAACAACAAAGGGCACAGTCCCTATTAAACATAGTTTAAGCTCACAGCAGATTACTGCAGTCTCAGAGCACCCTCTGATGTGGAATATCCCTGTTGCAGGGGGGGGGGCACTGGTTTCACTGACTTGTTAACACAAAAAGGTCCTGCTCTAAAAGAAGGACGAATGTTAAGGAGTGGCAGGTGTGGCCTCAGACTTGGGCAAGTCTTTTCTCACTTACCATAACCATATCTGCTCAGGCAGGGGCCAGTCAAAGAACAGACCGCTCACTTGCGCTGTTCCTCAGTGCTCCTCCCTGTATATGGTATTGTTAAATGGCTACATGATTCCAAGGGTTGAAACAACTGGAATCTACAGACTCAAACTCCAGATGTAGGCTGACAATATTTACCTTTTTCATCAAGTTGGAGAGTGAAGCCGATGCAAGGGGTGTTCAGAATGTGTGTAATCTCCTTTGGCATAGCTACATGAAATTTCAGGGAGAGTATGCAAAAAGGAAACATGGACTATCGTTATATTTGAGTGCAAAATGTGTCTTTGCATCAACATGTAGCACAAAAAGTACAAGTGCCACGAACAACAGATGCTAGTACTTTTAGTTTTCGCTTTCCCCTTGCTCTCGCAGTAGGACATTTACTCGAACAAACTTGAAATGAAGTGATGTGGAATAATTATATAATTTTGGGACTTTTGTGTAACAAACCCAAAATGCCAGAAATTATACATTATGCTAGTTAAACAAATATTTCTCCCTGGCCCACCTAAGATCAGAAGAAACATAGCCAGTTGTCTTTTAGACATTGTATGAAACACAGAAATCTTCCTATGCAAGGATTTATAGGATGGAACCCTCTCCCCCACTAACACCTCCCATGTCTGGCCATATATTATAGCTCATCCAGAAAAATGTGATCAAAACAAGTAATACCCCTGCTCGCCAAGAAGATCAGATGGAAAAAAAAGATATGGACAAAATCCCACTAAATAAGTGCTTCCCTAACTTTTAAGAACCACAACCCAATGTTTTGAACGGCAAACGTTTTCGACCCACCTACCTTTAATGGACTCGAGGTGGGTGATTTTTTATTGCAACTAAAGCATTGTGTGGTAGAGCATTGTCATTCACAGACAGCACATTTTCCGTTGAAAGGGCCCCCAACTTTGCACAGCCATACACTTTAACTTGTAAAACGATATAGCACACAAATGATAAACTGTGGAAATGGGGTGTCTGTGCATACTTCACATTTGTGCTTCACCAAGTAAAGTGCCTTGATTTGTTTTGATCCAATTAGAATCTTTGTTTTCAGCACACTTGAGAAATACAATAGAATGTGCTTCATTTTTGCTTTCATTACTGCTGAATGCATACAATTTATTTACAGGTATTTACATTTCGTTGCGTGGTGCAAAAAAACTAAACAAAAAACAACATACAGCCTTTCCTTTCGCACTCCCTGTACCCCAGCAAAATGGTCACATAATTTACTTTAAAAACTCCTCTCACACTGCAGTCAGAGAAAAGAAGTAAACACCAGTGTTAAAAGAATATGCAGCAATTTGTCAGAAGATATAGTCAGACATTTGACCTCTGTTTTAAAGAAGTAGCAAACGTGACTAGATAAATACATCTTCATTTATTGCTCAGACTTTCCAGACAAACAAAAACTGTCTCACGCAACGCTGCACTAAATACTAGTGGAAGCCAATCATGGGAAAAAAACGGACAGTACACATCATAAATTTATGATAGATGTGAAAGCTGTTTTAGAAAAGCATTAAGAGTATTCCGGAAAGAATAGCACCACCTCTTCTAAGCGCTGGGACCGTTCCCTAGCAGGTAACCTGCGTCAATGTAACTTCTAGCAATCAGCAGCTTGGAGTCCATATTCTAGAGAGGGTCAGCCATACATGACCCCTACACTGGGACATGAGGCACAACTTTCGGCCATTCATTATTTAAGCGATGGCCCAACCTAAGGTTGGCCAAAACAAATGATGGGTGTTCAACTCGTCATAAAATTTGGTAGGCCCAGGATTCATGTCAGTGCCTCAAAGCAGGATGAATTCAGGCCAGTTGTACCAGGAATTGTGCTTTGGACCTCTGAAAGAGGCTGCACCAACCCACAGAAACACAATCTTGAAGACTGCTGTTTCCAACAACGCAAACAGCAAGCCTAGGACTTTTGAGAAGAGATGATGCTGCAACCTGCCCTAGAAGGAGGAGAAGCTGTGTTGCCTAGCATGATGTGAGGGGCTGACCACTGACTAGGAGGACAAGTAATAAGACCCAGCGGCAGGAAGCCGGCATGGAGGTAGTCTTGTGGGCTTCAGCTGCCCAGCAGCCATAGGAACCTTACCATCTAGCGGACAGAACCAACCCAAGAAGTAGCAGCAAGACCAGAGGGACCAGGATCATCTAAGATTGTTTAAAGACTGTCAATGTGATTAGCGTGCATCATCGCTGACCCACCTGTATCATCCCAAAGTCTTTGGGATCTTGCATTTGCCCTTTTCATGCCGCAGTGGGACATTATTTCATTTCCCTTTACTGAATACCATATGGAAAAGCCCACTTGATGCCAGCCAGTGACCTTGATTCTCTTTCTCTCAAGACCTTATGGTTCTGGAGATTTTACATTTGTCCCAAGATGAGCGTTTCGGGAGATTAGTGGCCCTCAATGATGGGTGCCCTCATCCAACCAAGATTCTTTAACATGACTGGCCATCTTATAGATGAGGACCCCTCAATAGAACCAGCACAAGTAGTTGCCCCCCCGGACAAGAGTCCCGTTCAAACCTTTACCAGTCCCCAATGAACTATGGGCGCTTTGGATACTGAAATCTTACCCCACAATAGCCTTGTTCATGGGATACACCGTATTTTATTTTTGCTACTGAGCGGAAGCTTGATTATTTTGGGTGGGCGTTAACGTGATTTGAGGTTTGGTCCATTTCCATAGGTTCTCAGCTAACCTTAGTTCTTCAACTAACGATGTGTATATTAAGAAGAAATAAGATCCGTAAAGCGCTCCATCCAACAATGCGTATGTTAAAGAGAAAAAAGGTGCATGATGAGCTCTAACCAACGCTGTGCATATTGAAGAGAAACCTGGTGTGCGATGTGCTGTAACTAACGCAGTGTATATTTAGGAGAAACAAGATGCGGGAGGCACTCCAACCAATGTTGTGCGTATTAAAGAGAAACAGGTTGTATATTTTAAACCAACAATGCATATACTAAAGAGAAGGAGAAACTCCTAATGGGAAAATATAACTCCCCCCTCACATGCCCTCCCTGGGATGCTGGTCCAGAATCTCAGCAGCAGACCCTGAGCTTGTCACCATGTTTCGGCCATGGTTTCAACACACAGACATGAGGACCCAGGTGCTCAGCTGATGTTCTTGCAAGTACTTGAGCCTATTTAGGCCCTTTTCGGCAATCACTCTTCATCCTTAAATATGGCCCGAGAGGGCACCTCTGAATCCTGTATCACTGCTGCATTCTGGACATGATTTCCAACAGTTCAATGTCAACTTCTAAAACAATATCTCCTCATTAAATCTCAAAATAAGTGGGAAGAAGCCCTGCAGCAGACGCATGGCCGGGTAATCTAATTTCCTATAGAAACGTTACTTGGAAAGAACTTAAAATGGGATTATAGATCCTCAGCAGGGATTTAAAAACACAACTATTTACTGGAAAAATATCATGTAAGAGGCAAGCCAACATATAATCATCATTCATAGTCATATATCATCATCCATCATAGTTATCCTCATCCATCATCGTCATCATCCATCATCAGCATCCATCATAATCATCATCATCAAACACTGCCATCATGATCCATCCATCTCCATCATGATCAATATCATCATGATCACCCATATCATGCACATCATCAACATGCACATTATCATCATCATCCATATAATCATGCTTTAGGCAAAGAAACTTCAAAATTTCAATTGGTATTTATTTTCTGCTTTTTGTTGTTCATGTTTATTCTTGGTTCATAAGCTTTCATCATTCTTCAGAGTATTACAGGAATTACTTGTAGACATTTGACAGCCGACACGTGTTTCGCCCTTAAGTGGCATTTTGACCAGGGTTTTCTCGAGGCTTTTACAATCTTAGCAGCAACACTTATTATGTAACATAGTATTTGACAAATATATTGCATAAGGAAAATCAAAGGAAAACAAGTATGTTTTCGTCAAACAAAGGCAAGTCCTCAGTATAATTCCTTTCTTTTCCGATCAGGAAGTGGTTATACGCAGGACTTGATGTTGTTTGACGAAAACATATACTTGTTTTCCTTTGATTTCCATGAAGAATAAAAGCAGAAAAATACCAATTCGAATTTTTAGGTTCCTTTGCCAAAAGCATACTAAAATTCAGTAAGGAGGAGTACGTGCTCATCTGTTTCTCTAACCATTGACAAAAGAGGTCATTAGGTCAATCACCTCAAGTCAGCATCCTCTTGTCACTTTCAAGAATAGGCAATAACATCCAGGAAGAGAATCTCTGGACCTTTTATCTTACAAAGAATTATGATCATTCATCTCATCCATGTCGTCATCCCATCATCCATGTAGTCATCCCGTCATCCATGAATCCATGTCGTCATCCCGTCATCCATGTATCCATCCCGTCATCCATGTATCCATGTATCCAAGTCGTCATCCATGTATCCAAGTCGTCATCCATCTATTCCAGCCGGCATCCATCTATCCCAGCCGGCATCCATCTATCCCAGCCGGCATCCATCTATCCCAGCCGGCATCCATCTATCCCAGCCGGCATCCATCTATCCCAGCCGGCATCCATCTATCCCAGCCGTCATGCTCCACGTCGCCGTCATACACATAGTCATCATCCATATCCTCATCCTCATCATCCAAATCCTCATCAGCCTTATCCTCATCAGCCTTATCCTCCAAATCCTCATCCATATCATCATCCACCATCAGTAGTATCATTATTAGTATTATTGGGTAGGCTGGTGGAGGGGCAGGGCAGCATGTGCACACTCGTGGGGAGCTTGCCCATTACTGGCTGTGGCCTCCGCACTGCAGAGAATATAGACCTACGACAAGCAGCTACACTTCAATACTTGCAAGCAAGACACACACGCCACAAAGGGTGCCAGGGGAATTGCACTCACCTCATCGCTCTCCTCCACATCAACGTTCCCGTTGGCGTCATCATCCATCTGATTGTGAATGTTCATCACAGCCTCGAAACTGAGCAGCTCGTCCTCCTTACGGCACAAGACTTCATCAATCCGGCAGAACTCTGTAAGGGAGAGACAGGATTTTATGAATGAGCAGAGAGCCCAAGGCGACATGAAATAAAAGTACAGACTAGAAGAGCTGCCCTCTAAACATGTCCTAAAACCAAGGCGACATGAAATAAAAGTACAGACTAGAAGAGCTGCCCTCTAAACATGTCCTAAAACCAAGGCAACATGAATTAAAAGTACAGTCTAGAAGAGCATCCCTAGGACTATGCAGAGCCCCGAGGGATTCCACTCCCCACAAAGCAAGCCAGCATCTGAGGGACTGCGACCCTGGCATAGTCAGTGTCCGACGGCTGCACCCTGAATGAAACCACGGTCTACATCTAAAGCGCCTACTGTGGTTTCTGCCTGTAATATTGAAGTACCATAGTAGTCAGCGTATGTAGTTTGCAGGAGGTCAGGTGGGGTCACATTGTGGACACCTGCTTAACACAGACAGTAACTACAAATCACCTTTGTTGATACAACAGCTAGTTTTCGTTGCTATGAATCAGCTTTTCATCGACAGCATTATGGAAGAAGACCGTGTTGATGCTCGCAGGTAGACCTGAAGGTTCCATACCTGTACCTGTACCCCTCTAGCACGGCTCCGTACACCTTGGGCAATAGTCTCATGCTTACAGTTATGATGTCTACTACCGCCATGGACAATGAAGCTTACAGCTGCTGTGGTAGTTTGGTATAGCCTTCTTCCGCTCTGTGTCATTGTCTTCAGATACCCTCCAGCTCTACATCACTGGCATGTGACCTCACACAGGAGGTCCCGTGCGCTGTAAATAATCTATTCCAGAGCCCAGTGCTGGGAAACTGGAAGTCCACAGGTCAGCATTTACATCCGCAATGGATCCTTGATGGATTCACATCATTTGTTGACTGTAGCGCAGCCAGTCACTGCAGGATTGGAGGGGTGGAAAAATTGAAGAATTTAATTGAATAGTTACTTCAGAGCCATCTGCCAGAACTGGATGCCTGTTCGGAAGCCATATTGAATCAGTTGCACTTGCAAATGTAGTGAAAGGACTTTGTCACCCAGGGCACATAAAGAAATGTCCACAACTATTTTAAGGGCATTGTTGGTAGCGGAATCGGTCTGAATGCGTCCCATCATCTTTTTCACTGAGACTAGTCCAGCACCCTGCAACATTTCCACTACAAGTCCAAAAATACCAGCCTAAGACTAGATTGCATTACTTCTTGATCTTGAAGTATGTGAGATCAGAGCGCACCACGACCACCAGAAGCCACTCCTTTAGGGCAGTAGCACACTGTCCTTTCACCATCTGTTTGGACAGGAATTCATTTTCACTGCCCATCACAAAAAATAACGAAAATGCTATTCTACGGCAAGCACTAAAACCGGTTAAAACTGGCCAGTGGGACCCAGTCCAACAACAGGACAAAATCTTCACGGCTCCAGGTTTTCCATTTAAGAATCAATGTTTTACGGATAATTCGAGCACATAAAGGCTACAACTCCCAGAATGCAATGCTTTGCCAAAAAATACTGCGGGGATTAGAAGAAGGGTGGCCTGCTGATACAGAATGGGCTTGCAACAGTTAGAGTAAAGGATAAAGGAACTTTCAAAGGAACTCCTGCATCTTAAGGCCACAAATACTACTGTCACCAGTCTAGAAAGGACACATCATTCACCTCTGAACTATCAACCTGTAATTTCTTCTTCCTGAAAAGATTCCCCAGAGGAGGAGAGGTCACCATGACTATCTCTATACAGTCCTCAACAGTGAAAGCTCAGGCAAATAAAGCCATTCTCTTATTTCCATTTGCTTTTGCAGCGGTGTCCTTCAGAGCAGTCGGTTTGCAGTCGCTGAAGTTCACTTGGCTCTCCCTCGCATTCCTGATCTCTACTTGCTGACAGATTTTATAGGATTCTCCATGTCGTGCACAAGTCTCACCCTGTCTGCTGCTTATCAAATGCAATGCATGGGAAGCGACGTCCAGTGTGGTACCCTGCAAGTGCCTACAGTGTAGACAGAACAAAAGGTCTACCAGAAGTAACAGGCCATGGGTTACCTTAAACCCCTTTCCCTACATCAAAGCAAACACTGACGCTTCAATCGAGACCTAAACACAATCACACGACAAAAAGGTTAATCAGCGAAGTTAAACATGGGACACATTTGGGATCTAGAGACCATCTAAAGTTTTGAATTAATTAAGACTATATTTCTAAAATTGGGCACATTACAGGTATGTGTAGGTCAATGCAATGGATTTGTTTGCATGTTTTTCTCTGCCTCCTCTCGCTTGTCCGCTTTTAAGCTCTCCACTTGTTCCAGCATATACGGGGGCAGATGTACTAAATGTGCAAAAACATTTTTTCTTGTACAACTTGAACTTGTACAACAACTGTATTCGCTCAAAAGAAAATCAAATATCTACGTAGCAAGTTTGCAAACAGAGAAGTCAAAAACGTATTTTGTCCAGGGGATGTTATGTAGAACTAACCTACCTAAATACAAAAATAGTTGATATATATATGAACTGTAATGCTTACGAACAATTATGACTGCACTCTGATTGATTACAACATAGCACATTTTTAATGCTGAAATAAATATAACACACAAGGTCCGGTTCAGGGTTTGTGGCAAAGGTTCGCCTGAGGATGTTGCGAAATGTAGGTTTAGACAAAGTGCCATGGCTAGGTAAAGGAGCGGGGTTAGTGTCAGGCTTAGGTACAGCTGTAGGCTCAAGGACAGCTTGAGACTTGGGTTCAGGGTTTATTCAGTCTAGGCTTGGGGTCAGAGTACAGAGTAAGATCTAGTTCTAGGATTAGCATTAGACAAAGCTCTAGTGGTGGACATAAGGGCAACGGCACGTGTAGCATCAGGTCCAGCTTTAGGTTTCGTTATAATATGAATTACGGTTTGGCTCGGAATGAGTGTTAGTCTTAAGACTGACACCGGCTCATTACATTTCTAATTTCCCATTCTTATGGATCACAGTTCTAGGATTATTAAAAAATAAGCATTATATAGGCAGGGGTGTGGAATTTAATAAAATATCTACTTGTCCATGGGGCAGGTTGCTTTATAAATCTACTTGTCCTGTAACAAAATCCACTTGGTGCCATGTAGTGTGGTGACAAATTCTGGCAGCAATCTAGTTATGTAAGAGCTCTGATATAGCCTCTCTGATTATGCCATGGCTCATACCATAGCAGTTTTTGAATACTTGCAATCCTCTTATGTTGCCATGTTTCCGCATATGCACATACTGGGGCTGAAGGTAGTGGTAGGCAATAGTTCCAGGGTTAGAATGCCCTTATGAGTCTGTGCAAACCTTATGACCTGCATGTTTTAAGGGTTTTCAACAACTCTTCTCCAATCTTTTCCCATATTGAGAAATGTTGGAAATTTACTCCTGGCAATGGCAGACGTAAACCTTCTTCCAGAGTTGGGAAAAAAGTGGTTGGAGGGAAAGTGAACTTGCAAACATTCAGATTTTCGCATGAGGAAATCTACACATGCATATTTGCTCATGCTAAAATGCAGTTCACAAATATTTTCTAGGAGTTCTATTTCTTGTCCTACTTCTGCAAATTCTTGGGAATTCTCGAAAGCCGTATAGCTGCACTTAATGCAAGGGCACATACCATTGCTGCATTTGAGACTTTTTCTTTAATAATTGGGCCCCAAATTTGGTCTTGCATTGACCATGACCTATTTGCTTTTATTAAAATTCTCTGTCTCTCTCTGTATCGGCTGGCTTCACTGTGAGTGATAGCATTCTTCTCTTTCACAAGGAGCATATCTGCACACAAAATAGTTTTGTTCAGTGCCAGTAACTACTGCGGTAGTGTGTGCTTTTGAGACCAAAAACTATTTTTGCTTTTGCCAAGGTTTGTCATTGCGGTGAGGGCCCGGCATCTCCCACACCAATAAGGTTTTTGCAAAACCATGTCAAAACAATTCACACATTAACAAAACTAAAAAGCTGACCACCAATTTCAGACCTATCGGCTTTGCCAGTGCTTGTTTATTTTTATTAAAATTGGTTACACTGATTTTCCATTATGAATATTTTTGGGAAATACTAGCATGCATCAACACATGTTACTAAATGATGCTGCAAAGAAATGGTACCTGAAAATTCTCAGTAGTTTAGCAAAATGTATTTTTTCCTGCTTTCATTTTATTATGAACATTTTATTTTGAAAGCAAAGAATCATCAACTTTACTTTGAAGGTTCTGCAAATATTTGCATCAAATCAGCGTGCATTTTGGGACCATTATACATAGCCTCATATTGCTAAACATTTGAAAATGTGTGTACACATTTTTATACTGGAACCACGGTCAGTACAGTCAGAGCTTAGAACATTTACTTGGAGCGCTCACCGTAATACTGAAGGTTTTCAATTAATGAACCATAAATACAAGTTTGAACAGCATTTACATACGGACAAAAATATTACCTTAACTGCAGATAGTGCCCTTCTCTGAACCATAATGTTTACTGCAAACTGGCAGCCAAAGGGTTTGTGCTGCAGGGGGTTGGGCCTACTTGTCCCAAGGACAAAATACACTTGAAAACTTATTGCCCTTGACCCCAAACAATATATCCTGGGCGTCGGGCTATAGGAATTCCACATCCCTGATAGGCCTGGGCGGTAAATTCAGTTCCGCTCGCGGAATTTGGGTAATTTCGCGTTTCGCGGAGAACGCGTAATTGCCCAAAATTCTGATTTTCGTGGCTTTGCGGAATTTTTGGCGTGTTCGCGTTCTCAAAATGCGTGTTTGCAAGATATTTTCCCCCGAGCACGCAAACAGCGTTCGCGAACAGGAAAAAAGCATCGCGAACAAGCAATTCCGGGTGTTCGCGGAATTTCTGCGTGCTCGCGGAGATTTTTTACCATTTCGCGGAGCTTTGCGTAGCGCGACTACGCAAATTCCGCCCACCCCTAGCATTGTACTCATGTTTTTAATCACTTAAGCCTCTACATTCTGCTTTCAATATCATGGTTGTCACATATGGTACTGTGACCCAGACCCTGCTGGACAGCGTGGGGAGCTTCATAGCAGAGACTCCTTGGACGCAAATTCAGCATCCCCAGGTGTGAAAGTCCCCACACACACTGCTGTTTGCAGAAGGGCAGAAAGAAACTTCAGAGGATCTGGGTGCACTGATAGAGGTTGTGAAGGTAACTGATGCTGAAACACACCGTGCTCCTGCTGCAAATGTGAGGTAAGCCACCTTTGTCAACATATGCATAACGGTGGATATCCCAGGGGTGTGCTACCAAAAGACAAATACCTACATAAAAGATGCGACGACAAGAAGAGCTGCCCTAAAAACGAGGGTATTCGGAAATGTCAGGTCAAAAAACATCAAAAGCGTCTTCGATTTAAGTGTCAGCAGACAATCCTGGAAGACTAAAAGCATGCGTCTCTGCACGAGCATCTTGTGGGCGGAGCCTCCGTCATGGATACTGAAGAGATACTAAACCCCTTCAGGTCCAGTGTGACAGCACAGACTCTACCATGCACATACTTGGGAGACCCAGTGCATGCCTTGCATTTTATACTGCAGCCAACAACACACACAGGGACTTGTATCACTAAATCTGTTACACTGCCCTGGCCAGAGATCGCAAACCTGCTGCACGTCCCCTTCCACGGATGTGCCTGGCAAAGCGAATTGAGATTATCGCTCGTATAATCCTCTTAACATAACATGTGTAGTGGTACAGCGTACAGTCACCCAAGGGTATCTTGGCGCTGAATAACAGATGTTTATTGTTACCCAACTCAATGGTACTCATTTTATTGATCTCAGAAGGATGGAAGTCTGAGTGGACCCGCTGTGACCCTGAGGACAAAAACTGACCCCCACATTGAACGCATTGGTCCAGTAAGCCCCCAGACCAGGCTTCTGTCTTCACATGTCCATGCACTGCCACTGTGAGGTCTGCCACCATGGTGGTCGAGAGCCACAGGTTCTTTGAGCCTCGTGTAGCGTGTGCACAAGCATCACACTACCCCTAGCAGGTGCACAAATCAAGCTAAAACGGCAACGCTTCCTACAGTCTTTGTGATCCCAAACCTTGCACCATTAGTTGCCAGCGCTGCGCTGAAAATATTGGCAACGTGTGGAGAAAAAGGGGTCTCTGGATAGCGGTCTTAGCACTTGCAATCCAGCTACACTGCACACGCCTTCTTCATCCGCAGAGACTGAGCAACATCTGCATCTTGGCCTCAGACAAGGGAGGACAAAACACTTCGGTTTAAGATCTATTAAAATGACACAACACTGTAAAATGTATTCATAAGTGTAGACCTCAAAGTAGCGGAATCTCCCTCGGAAGTGTTGAACGAGAAGTTTGTAGGCACCTTTGTAGTGGCACCCAGACCTGTGCATCCTAAGGACACATCAAGAGAAGACTATAGTGTGGAAACAAAGTTTGTATGTAGGATCTTTCTTCTTTGTGGCAACACAACAGTTCCAATGTTCTTGCAGAACAAGCCAAGCTTTAAAAATTATGAAAACGTGCACACCGAGGTGTATCATGTATAAACAGCAAGCGTTGACTTGAATCATGTTGAATACGTCATGGGTCAGGTGTCATCCTTGGGTTAGGGTTGGGAGTGGTCAGGTGTGACCTGCATATTTCAAATTATGAAAAAGTTGTAGGTGAGGGAGTTGCGTCAAGCTAAGAATTAACATGATTTAAAGACGAGTTGCACTTTTAGATGTGATCTAAAGGTGGGTGGTAAAGCAGGTCTTCATGCCTTTAGGTGGGTCAGGTCAGGTGACCTACCTGCCAGGAGGGAAGGGAGGTCTTTATGGGAACCAAAGAAAGAAACTGATATGTGCTCCTTGAACTCAAACTACCAATAACATAAGGCTGTCTCTCTGCCTCAAGAGAGAAAGGGTGCACTTCCAGAGTAGACGCCACCTCTGCACGAAGTGTGAATAAGGAAAATGAAAGCTTTTTTATATACAACTCTCAACCACTCAACTAACGTCATGCTTCATCATCGGGTTCACCCGGATCCTAAAAGCCAGGATGGATCAACAGTATTCCAGGTAACTTTTTTTTTTATTATGGTGCCTGGGGGAAGCTACGTGTAAAAAAAAAAAAAAAAACCCTCATGCACTCCCAAGGAATCCCTTTATTTTCGGGGTGGACAGGAAATTATTAATAAATTAAAGAGGAACAAGAGTATTAGGGACAGTATAGTCCACACAAAAACACGGAAAAAGACTACAGAAGACAGAATGCACTATGGAACCTTCCTCCAGTATCAGTCGCTAGTTTAGCCGTGAAGCGCATCTTTTCTCTTGCAGGCAGAAGGACACCCTGATGCTAGTGTGGGTGACTACGAACACCCCAGGAAGAAACCAAAGAGGATGAGGGGGCACTCACTTAGGAGGTGGTGAGACAAACCAGAGGGAGTGAACAGAACAGATAAAGGGATGGAGATAATTTTGGAAGGATACTGGTGGGTCGCGTCGGGCAGGACAGACTCTGGGTAGGGTTTATCGTGAACTGATCTGAGAAGAGCTAGATGGACAGGAACAGGTAGGGCACACTCTGGTAAGACATCAGCAAATGAGGTGGACACTGGCCTGGAAGGACAGGTGGCAGGAGAACACAATGATGGTAGGGCACACACAGAATTAAGTGGCGGGGGTGAGTCAGGGGGCCCAGGAGACATAATAACGTAAGTAGGGAAAGACTTGGGAGGAGGAGAAGAACAGACAGGAAGTGGCAGGGCTCGCAATGACGAGATGCACCAGGTGGAATGAAGTGACCTGGTATGGCATTAGGGTGGAGTTGGAAACTGGAGAAAGTGGAGAAAAAGGAGCCTGTGAGGAGACTGTTGGAAACAGGACAGGAAGGGAGCGTATTGGAGGAATGGTTAAATTAACGAGATAGAAATTAATACATTTATTTGTATTCACGTTATACTTATTTATATTTAGAGAGTTTTATAAAGAGCAAACAAGACCCAAGTGAATCAGAGCACTGTGCAGAGCGAAACCGCCATCCAGTTACATCACAAACAACAACCCATAAGATACAATCAAAGGAAAACAGAATGTACACTTTCCAAGCCTGGCTGAAGACGGCTGAAATGCCAGAAACCGGTCCTAGGAAGCTTGTTTCCGGTCCAGGGAAGACATGGCTTGGCAGTTCGGGCTGGACTGTTCCCATGAGGCACAGGGTCAGCCTGATTTGCATATGGCCATGTCTGAACTGGGGTGGCAGAGTGGGCTAAAGAACGGTGATGGATTAAACCCAGATCAGTTGACTGGGGGTGAGTGCTAGCAATGTTCAACACTCCGTCCATCATTTCCTTTGGTTTTTGCTTTGTTCGCCATAAGTTGGCAGGGTATGCTCAGACGTGAGTCCCTTGCTCACTTTGCCACTGGATTCAAGCAAGCCTGGCTGAAGACGGCGAAATGCCAGAAACCGGTCCTAGTAAGCTTGTTTCCGGTCCAGGGAAGACATGGCTTGGCAGTTCGGGCTGGACTGTTCCCATGAGGCACAGGGTCAGACTGATTTGCATATGGCCATGTCTGAACTGGGGTGGCAGAGTGGGCTAAAGAACGGTGATGGATTAAACCCAGATCAGTGCTTGCAATGTTCAATACTCCGTCCATCATTTCCTTTGGTTTTCACTTTCCAGACCAGCCAGGATGAGTCGACGACGAGCAAAGCATATCTAGCAGTATGTATATAGAGCACGGGCCTCCTCTATCCAACCGTTCGAGAGCCTGGTGTCCGACTGATCAAGTAAGACCCTGAATTAAAGATCTTATGTAGGGAATCTGTTAAATAAGATCAGTTTGACTTCGTTCTAGAAGGCCAAGGTTAAGGGTTTCCGTGTGTCTCTGGAGGGTGAGAGTTCCCACCCAGAGCAGAAGATGTGTATATAAATAGAACAAGAGGCTCTTAGAGTCACGTTTCCTTTTGGCTAATGCATCAATGGGCTGAGGACCACCATTTCTCCAGACAGGATATCAATCGCAGTCGATATCCCCCTCCATAGAACTGCTTCAATACTAACCCAGGGAGGCAGGGCAGTAATGTGACCCTAACACTGAGATCTCGGAGTGAGAGCTTGGATTTGTTCAGGGTATGTGATCCTGGTTGAGGCATTCCGAGGATGCGGCTGAGTCTTAAGTGTGCTGGTCCGTGGCCAGGAACTCTTCTGAGTAATCATGGATGATGCAAAACAGAGCCAAGATGTAACCTAGATCTACCGGTGCAGCAATAAGGCCGCTCGCCAACCAATGAGGCAACCATAGCTATATGTGCCTTGAACTTTCAGGTTATTTCAAGAACACTGACCAGCACAGGCCTTCACTTCCTACCAACTTAGACCAAACAATATCACACTACTGAGTGCAAGAGGAGGCCTGGATTTATTTATTTACTTTTTAAGTGCCCATGTGGGCCGCACTACAGCCGATGGATGTCCAAGGACATTGCATAAGAATAGCTGCAATACGTAGGGACTTTACAACATTTTGCATACAACAAGGTTTAAGGTTAAAAGTTACAAACAACAAATGTATCATTTCAGTCAGTTCAGGTGGAAATGACCAGATAGTCTTAGGGGCTGGAAATTATTAGATTAGTCCAGAAACTGTAGGAAGTAGTTATCCAGACTGGCCATTACCCCTGGACACCTTGTAGCCGCTGTCAGACCTGACCAGGCAGGGCAGACACCAATGCTGCCGGGAGCAAGGTGAACTAGGGAGTGATCCAGGGAAATCGCATCTTCTAACTTGAAAGTTCCGTCTCTACTCGCCAAATAAAGCTGGTAATATATTATTTGTTACTGGTAGCTACCAGTGTAGTGGTTTGGTTGATCGTCCAGATGCCTGAAGTAGGTGTGAAGCCATGTTCCTTTTCAACATGGCAGCTGCCCTTCTCATCAGTATCGTGCCTGAAGAGAGCTGCAGTCTAATTTTTTTCAGCTGTTTGTAATGCGGCATGATGGCCTGCAGGAGACTGGGAGAGGCCAGAGCGTTCCAGCGGTATGACTCTACAGTGGGAATAAGATATGGCTGCAATGCCGGATTTCTTCAGTTGCATGCTGCCCCATTTCATGATACCAGAAAAAGCTGGAGTTAAAGTTCAGAGGCGTTTGCTGATCTCCCTGGTCCTAACTGGTGACCGCTGAGCAGATGATGCACTTACACTGCAGTCTAATGCATCTCTGAAGACACTACTCAACTAGGCAATATAATTACTTCTTCTGGGTCTTTTCAAGGCAGTTTTTGTAGATTGCACAACAGTCAGTAGATGACTTAGTGTGAAGCAGAGGTATCCGGTCACTGATCTCCGGTGAAAGCCAAAGTACAATCACAGGCTGAAGACAAACATAGGCTCGAAAGCCAGCCACGGTGCTTGGCACAGGCACCTAACACAGGACCTCCACATGTGCATGAGTATAGCTATGTGTGGTATCCTGCTCTCTTCTCTGTCCAGTCCTTTCTCCGTGTTCTGTACTCTGCTGCTCAGCCAGTGTAAGTGATGTCACAGAATGTTCCCTGAGTGTATGTTTGAGTGGAATTGTCAGTTGCTGTATGTGGGCAGATCAGCAAAGATGCTGCTCCCGGTGGGGCCGATTCTCCTGATACTACTGTTGATACTACTACAACCATCATATCCTCGAATATTCCTGTCCTGATTAAACTAAAGAATAAATCTACCATTTGGATACAATTACATCCCCGTGTACCTCCTTTCATGCATTACACACTGGCGACAAGGATGGGATGCGAACCCACGTGTGCAAAGCACAATGGATTTTGACTCTTATATGAAACTACATCATCATGAGACCGAGGAACGAGTAAAGGAACGGAGAGAACTAACAAATGCCAACAGGATATCAATTAGGGTGATAACGTAAGCACAAACGTCAAGCAAACTGGCTTAAATAAAGGTTTACAATTATGACTACTAAAACAAGTAATGGATTCCCTTTGCTATATTCCAGGAGCTGCGACAGACATCATGGGCAGTGACTGACATGCATAACCAGAGTGTGGACTTAACTGCCTGTGCCACAGAAAGAAGGGACCATGAATTGATGCAATCACGATGCTATACAAGCTTAACACAAGAACTTTTATCAGAAACCCGCCATGGAATGAGTAACAGAGGTGAAAATGTGGTTCAATGAAACCAAGAGAGAAGGAGGGTCAAAGAAAAACAACTTTTACTCTGGTTGACTGGAATTTAGAGGAAAAGAACAGAGATGCTAGCCAGGAAAGAAATTCTTGTTCATCAATTTACAACTTGCACGTCCATTCTCCCAATCCTCATTAAATTGCTCTCCCCATCATAAAAAAACTCTATGGTAGCATTTGTAAACGGCCGCTCTCCATGGTCCACAAGTTCTAGTGTGCTCATGAAGGAACCATTCCGTCATGAGCACATGCTCAGGAAATCCCTCAGCTGCAGACAGCAGATGGATTTCCCCAATTTATTTATTTTTGCCTGGGGAGGTGGGGGGAAGAGCTATCCCAACCTCCCCAGGCCTATTTTGGGATTTCACTATAATGACGATTGCGCGCCACGCACGCTTTCGTCATTACAACTAAATCGAAACTGAAACTTAGTTTCAGTTTCTCAGTTTCGGTGCTTGTGGGGCTATCTCAGCCCCCCCGAACACCGAAACAGATGGGAGGGATATTGCGGGAAAGGGGAGAATCTCCCCTTTTCAATGGTACCATTCCCAAGTGGATCGCTGCCTGGGGATCACCCCGGGAGGAGGATCCCCAAGCAGGGATCCACCCACTAGCACCAGGGATGGGGGAGCAGCCCCTTGGCAAGGGCCTTTGCTCCCCTCATTGCATTTTGGGCACACCAGTCTTTCTGCCCCTCGGGGGGGCAAAAAGCCCACTGGACGCCAGGGATTTATTTTGGGCAATTGAAATTAGGGCGGGGGCTGCCCAAAACGGGCATGTCAATGCCCCCACCCCCCCCAAACATTCTTTTACAGTCTATCTGCCCCCCCCGGGGGGCAGATGGGGGCAGTAGCCCCTGATATGCCCCGGGGAAGGGGGGGGGCAGAAAGCCCATTAGGCGCCAGTCATTACGCTGGCCTTTTTTATGCACGGGCATACCAATGCTCCCACCGCCCCAAAAAATTGCCAGTCTTTCTGCCCCCCTTGGGGCCATATCGGGGCAAACTCCACCCCCACCCCGATTTCCACCCCAAGGCAGCAAAAAGCACACAAGCCACAGACTTATTTTTAGCAATGTGCCTTCCTGTGGATTTTCGGCCTTAGCGCAGCCGGCACATAGGGAAGCCTAGCACACCTGTACATTTTTTAAAACTAGACACCATGGGGAATCCAGGATGGGGTGACTTGTGTGCCCCTCACCAGGTTTTGTTGCCCAGAATACCTTGCAATCCTCAAACTTTGAAAAAGGAAAAAAAAAAACCTTTTTCCTCACAATTCTTTTGTGGGAAAGTTCTGGAATCTGCGTGGATCCACAAATTTCCTTCTACACAGCATTCCCCCTGGTCTCCCGATACAAATGGTACCTCACTCGCATGGGTGGGTCAAGTACCCGCGACAGGCAAGGTCCCAAAACCTAGTGAGGCGACGTCAATGCCTATCACAAACCAACCTGGTTTTCAAGAGGGGGTCCCATGAGTTTTTGGCCCCGGGCTCAGCGGCAATCTAGGGAAAACTACCAAACCCACACATTTCTGAAAACTAGACACCCGGGGGATTCCAGGGAGGTATGGCTTACGTGGATCCCCCAACATGTTCTTACCCAGAATCCCCTGGAAACCTCAAATTTAGCTGAAAAGAAAAATCACTTTTTCCACACATTTTTGTGTGGGAAAGTTGTGGCATCACCGAACTGACACAAATTTCCTACCACCCAGCGTCCCCCCAGGTCTCCCGATAAAAATTGTGCCTCACTCGTGTGGGAGGCCCAAGTACCCACGACAGGCAAGGGCCCAAATATATTAGAAGGATTACAACTTATGAACTGCAAAGTAACCAAAGGATCTGCGCTAAAAGCAATTGCCCACTTACCTGTCTACATAAAATAAACATCTGTCTCCTGCATGTTACATGATGTGCTTTGCAGGAGACATATTAACTCTCAATGCTACTTTGATTCAAAACTGGGACTGCACAAAACACAAATATCTCCAGCAAATACGTTAACCTCTCCAGAGTTATCTTATTATTATTCCCGGAGATTTACTGGGCACACAAAGATCTCTGCAGCGGGTACCTTCATCCCATAAGATAGTTTAAAATGCTGGATTTGCAAACAATTAAGCAGAACAGGTTTACTGCCATCTTGCTTTGCGCCATGTTGTCAATTTCTTTGTGGCGGAGTTTAAAAAAACTAAATGTACAAGTTGAGGCACATGTGGGGGTTGCGTCCCTTTTTTGGCACAACCCTGATGCAAAATCTAATCTGCTAAATATTGTGATGTGCTTACATGTTCTAATAATAGACCTGCTAAATATATGTGCGAGGTCTTAAGATCAGATGTCACTTCTTGTGATGTTACTTCTAGTGAGGTCATGGGTTGTGATGCCACTTCCTGTGTGAGGTCACGTGCCATAGTGTCGTGCTGTGGTGTCATACGCTATGATGTCACACAGCCATGATATCACTTGTATATTGCCTTAATTTGGTTAGTCCACCCAATTTTTTGTTTAGGATTTGTGCCCTGCACACATGCAAAATCAGAGGTGAAGCCTCCCAACCGTGCACTCTCGTGCGCATTCACTGTTAAAGTACCATAATGCACAACTGTCTGTGACAACTCCCAGCAAATTTTAACTATCAGAAACGCCACACATCTGCTCAAATTTTCCCCTGTATCCTGGGTTCCTGCTGGGAGTATTTCTTAATCAGGCAGGCAACCAGTTCTCACATTGGTTCAAGCACTGTGTACTACTATCACAGCCATTAGGGAGCCCACGGTCCTCACAGGCTGAACCCAATCTGCGCACCCCAGAAGAGCATGCAGCCACCAGCTACTCCCTTTGGGAGCCTAGGATCGGTTGAGTCAAATATTAAAAAGCAAGGTTTGGATGGCTGCTCAACTACACCACAGTGTGAGGAGCTCTTGGTATTCAGCCCTGGAGAGCTCCAACTGGGGATGAAAGCAGAAGCTTCCCCTGCTAAGACCAGAACCCATGACATGCAAAAGAGAAACACATCTTACTGCGAGCTGTGGCTCTACACTTCTGTGAATGCTTTTCTGTGTGGTAGAGGTTACCAGATCCGAACAACCACACTGTCTGCATTACACAGGCAACCCTAACACCACAACAAGAAGTGCAGGCCAACGTGCAGTCCACCACACGGGGAAGCAAGTACCAAGAAGACCTCATGCGAATATGGGGAGAGTGCTTCTTAACACAACCAATGGTGAGGGTTTAACGACACAAGACCAAGGGTACACTGGAGAGACATCTAGCCAACACATATGGGGGAGACATGTAGTGATGGTTCCAATCCTCACACCAAATACACATGCACACAGCAGAAAGGAGGAAAGAGATGGTGGATGAAAGAGGACACGAGCAAAAGGGAAAGGGTGGAAGGGAGAGCAAGAGGACAGTACACACCTTGTAGGAGAAAAAGAGGATCGCCCACCCATACATTTCCAGGGAACCCCAGGTGAGCCATCTGACTTGGGGGTTCGACTTTTTCATATTGGAGAAGGACTAGAAAGAAGGGAGAAAATATAGCATATTAAAAGATTAGCTACAGCAAGATCAGTGCCTATAAATTCCCCCTCCTTAAACAGCTCTTATGGTAGGAATCTAATATCCACTGACTAACACTTTAGAGGAATCCAAGGTGGGGGCTGTTACAGCAACCTGCAACTCTACAAACAGGAGTAGGTATGGGCCTATGTCCAGAAGGCTTGCATGTATACACTCCTATTTTGAGTGGTATGGTCTGAAAAGTTAATAAAAAATAGCAACATTAAACGTTGAAATCCGCTCTCCCCTCCACCCAGAGTTACAAAGAACTTATTCCAGAAGTATCAGCTGTATTAGTGCCAATTCTTACGGAAATACATTATGCTGCACGTGATAACCCAACCATACCCAACAATACAATTGCCTTACGTTGTGTGTTAGTGCCTCAATTACCATCACCCTAAGAGAGTTGGAGTTCACATTTACCACTTGACCACCCGATTTTCTAATCACTAAACTCTCCAAATCCGGAATCACAAGTGGATCAAGAATATACAGAGGGGTACCTGAGAGTAGAAGTTATGGCTGTGTGTTTAGTATCAGAGCTTTCTGTCAGACCAAAGAAAACAAGCATTGGCAAACATAATAAGTTTTCAAGCCGATGTAATAGTTACATAGTATTTAGTTTTACCATAAGCATATGCCACAAATAAAAAAAATGGAAAAAGATAAAGAACACATGCTGCCACTTAAGTGTGGCAAAACCAAAGGGGATGATGGACGGAGTGTTGAACATTGCAAGCACTCACCCCCAGTCAACTGATCTGGGTTTAATCCATCATCATTCTTTAGCTCACTCCGCCACCCCAGTTCAGACATGGCTATATGCAAATCAGTCTGACCCTGTGTCTCATGGGAACAGTCCAGTCCGAACTGCCAAGCCATGTCTTCCCTGGGCTGGAAACAAGCATCCTGGACCGGTGACTGGGGGCGAGTGCTTGCAATGTTCAACACTCCGTCCATCCTCCCCTTTGGTTTTGCTTTGTTCGCCCTAAGTTGGCAGGATATGCCCAGACGTGGGTCCCTTGCTCACGTTGCCACTGGATTCAAGCTAGCCTGGCTGATGACGGCTGATTAGCCAGAAACCGGTCCCAGGATGCTTGTTTCCGGTCCAGGGAAGACATGGCTTGGCAGTTTGGGCTGGACTGTTCCCATGAGGCATAGGGTCAAACTGATTTGCATATGGCCATGTCTGAACTGGGGTGGCGGAGTGAACTAAAGAATGATGATGGATTAAACCCAGATCAGTTGACTGGGGGTGAGTGCTTGCAATGTTCAACACTCCGTCCATCATCCCCTTTGGTTTTACTTAAAAGTGTGGGTCATATAATTGCAATAAAAAGAAAAGAGAAACAAGATTAGTGTTCAGGCTGTACCTGAGAGCAAGCAGGCCAGGGACATGGTGAATGGCTCGAGGGAGGAAGGTATAGAGACAGACTCCATACGCAGAGGCACTTGTAATACAATTTTTTTGGACTGGTAGCTTGAGCGCTTCAAATTTTACATTCAAATACTTGCAGTGAAAAAAGACAATCACGTGGACCTTTTGTTTATTTTGCGGACTCTGGTGTTTCTCGTTAGGACTGGCTACAGACAGCCAGGTGTTTTGACCACCTCATGACATTTCTTTAAACATGCTTAGGCAAAGCGAATAGGTTTTGCATTTGACGTGAATCCTGATGGTTTTGCCAATGCTTTATTTTTTTACCAAATGCTGTCGAGTGTGCATATGCAGTCGCAGCAGATATCGCAGACTTATTTTTGAAAGCCAAAAGAAAACATTCCAAGATGGCTACCGCATAACACAAAGCCACTGGAGGGTTATCAATTTTTTTATTTTGATTAGGAGGGCAGGGAGGGAAAAAGGGACATGGGGGCAGGAAAAGAAAGAGGGAAGGAAAATAGTCCCTCGCACTGCAAAGCCAGATCTGACTTCAGCACTGGAAGGATACCCATCATCCAATCAAAACACAATGAGACAGGTCCACCTGCCACCAGCCAAGGACTAAAAAGTATAATAAGCAGCGTATAGAGAAATATGGCATTGAACCAGCCCCTTTCAGATATTGGCTTCCTTGGGTGAACTGTCAGTCAAGGCCCTAGCATTATGAGGGTGGTTACACTGTGGTCCCATTAGGCTTTGGCGAAGGGCATAAAGTAGCCCTCTTGCTAGACTGCAGATAGGACAAGGCCTGTCGTTTTTAACTGAGAGCCACTAAACAGTGTTACGCATGACTCTCCCTTGCTCCTTGGCTTCTTTTACTTTGCAGTCTTGATAACATTATGTTGGTTTTACAGCTTTAATAGATAAAGCCATTCCCTAGTCTCCATGAAGATATTACACACACTGTCTATTCATTCCAAGGTTCTATTTCTGTCGCATGCTTTGTTTATTTAAGACAAGAGGAGGTTTTATGTAGTAAAGCACCAAATGTAACCCACCGCTTTTCTTTCCTTTATCTGAGTAGGAAGCTTCTCATATCAAGAATGCCACACTATGATGGGCTAGCAATGCTTGGACGTGTTTTTAGAACAAGATGTGAGTGTACATAGTGTTTATTGCACATACACCAGAAACTGGCATTTTGTCTGAAATCCACTGGCATTGCCATTTTGCGATTCTAAAAGCAAAACTAAAAGAGGATACACAGTGGGGGGTTTCTAACAAGCCATGCACGCCCGGTGTTTCTGAAAAAAACATAAAACTGGCATTTTGTCGACGTTTCCATCGAGGCTGCACACAATTTCATATTCTGCCAATATGCAAAACGTGTTCCTGCAGTTTTCAATGTTTGAAGCCATTCTGTGTACAAATGTAGAAGACTTCAGGTTTAACAACCAATTAAATGTTATTGTTCCTAACGCTTTGTATCTCTTATTTGAATATGGCCACATTTGCCTTTAGTTTGACATCTTCTTACATGCACCCCTCAGACCGCCCCTCTCCCTGATTAGATCTCTCCCTGGCACACACTTCTCACTGTCCACAGAACCGTCAGCCTGCACCTGTATCTGCAACTCTCCCTATCCTCACTTCTACCAACTAGAATCTGTCTCTGCCCCCCTGCCTGAGTCATTCTCCGCCCGCACCCCCTCTTCTCCAGGCTTCCAAAGGCCACCACCTCTAACTTCCTGCGACTCTCCCCACCTGAACCTCTCTCACTCACTCACCTCTGCCTGCCTGAACTGGACACTGCATCTTTTGTAAGGGTGGGCGAAGAATTCCGCTCCGCCAGCGGAGATCGCTGAGTTTTGCCCACGCGTGTTCAGCGAAGTGGAGTTTTTTTTTCCTCGCATAGCTCACCAACTTTTAGTTGGGAATTGCTTGCAAGAAAAAATTGTGTACTAGACCTCATTCTCGCGATATTTCTTAGCGTGGGCAGTCGGGGCAGGTCACAACAACTCCCGTTGAGAAATCTGCTGCTTGCAATGAGAAATCTGCCACTCTCGTTGAGTAAGCTGCCGCTTGAGTAGAATGTCTACTCGAGCGGCAGAAAGCAGCAGCGCACTCCAGGGCAGCGCAAAGAGCTGTTCGCATTGATTTTACAGCAGCAACTTAATAGACACTGCCGCTGGCAGAACTCCGCGGAGCACAAGAGAATTTTTGAGGCACTTTGTAGGGTTGCGTGGAGTAGAACTCCGCCCAGGTCTAATCTTTTCCTGAACACAACTTCTTCCTTCAAGCATCTCGCCCAGTCTGCACACAGTGGTCACTTAACTGCACCTCTCCCAGTTCCCATATCCGAGACCTCACCCTATCCATACCTCACCTTGTCCGACCACAACCTTCCATGCCACACTTCTATCTACCCATATCTCAACATTGACAAAGCCAATAGTCTGGTTTATGATGGCTAATGGAAGCCAGGCCTATGGACTTTGCCAATGCTTGCTGAAGTTAGCAGAGACTTTTGCTGGGGTCTTGGTCTCCTCTTTACAGAATGAAAAGGGTGCCTGCCCGGTACATGTCCTTCAAATTCATGCAGCTCCCTGAGGCGACAAGTGTTCCACAGGAGGGTGACCACCCTAAAAGCCCTCCCCTGGATCCACAAGACCCTCTGCTATGATGTGGTGTCCTATGCTGCCCTCCCGTGGATCCACAAGACCCACCTCTGGGTTGTGTTGTCCTACACCGCACCTCCCGTGGATCCCCAAGATCCAACGCAGTCATGTGGTGTCCTACACCGCCCTCCTGTGGATCCACAAGACCCACCGCAGTCATGTGGTGCCCTACACGGCCCTCCCGTGGATCCACAAGACCCACCGCAGTCATGTGGTGCCCTACACAGTCCTCCCATGGATCCATAAGACCCACCGCAGTCATGTGGTGCCCTACACAGCCCTCCCATGGATCCACAAGACCCACCGCAGTCATGTGGTGCCCTACACAGCCCTCCCATGGATCCACAAGACCCACCACTGTGGTACCCTACACTGCACTCCCATAAATTCACAAGACCCACCACTGTGGTGTTGTAGACTGCCGTCTCCTGGATCCACAAGACCTACCTCTATGATTTGGTGTCATACACTGCCCTCCCATGGATCCACAAGACCCTCCTCTATTATGTGGTGTCTTACGCTGCCCTCCCATGGATACACAAGACCCACCACTGTGGTACCCTACACTGCACTCCCATAAATTCACAAGACCCACCACTGTGGTGTTGTAGACTGCCGTCTCCTGGATCCACAAGATCTACCTCTATGATTTGGTGTCATACACTGCCCTCCCATGGATCCACAAGACCCTCCTCTATTATGTGGTGTCTTACGCTGCCCTCCCATGGATACACAAGACCCACCACTGTGGTGCCCTACAGGTGTTCCAATGATCAAACACTAGGAGGAAACACTCTCTTGCAGACACCTAGAGGGTTTAAAAAGAGACATCTCTGGCCCTCCTCTTTACTTTGCTTAAACTTTTTCTCCAGGATTGCAGAGTCGCTCTTCACAGAAGGCATGTATCTACTTGGGGATTTAAGATTGTCGCCTTTTCATGGTCTGGTTTGAGAGCGCAGCTGTCACCAGACAATTATGTGAGCATTACTAGAGAGGGGCTTTAGCTCTGCCCACTTGTTGGGTGCTAGGACAACATGTTTTGATTGGGTAGATGTTGCGTGCTGCCACAAAAAGAGTGCTTTCACTTCACACTGCTGTGATCATTGTGTTCATTTATCCAGCTGCATAAGCTTCAACTTTCAGGAGCACACATATGACATTGGAATACCATTAAAGTGTCTTTGATAACTATATAATGTATGTTTTTTTTTTCTGGCAGCAGCACAGATGGGAGGAGGCAGTCATTAACCTACATGGACTTCTGGGTCTAGCTTGACAGTGCAACTGTCACCTGACCTTCTAACCTACACACCAATATCATTCTACGTGTTGGTTTCCACACAAATAGTTAAAACATCATATTCCTGTGCTATTTACTATGGTTCACATTACCATACAACATTCCTTTAAAGCCAGACCTATTGGAATTGTCAATACACCTATTGGAATTGTCAATACTTGTTCAAAGAGGTGGGGATCAGGTTATAAAACTTAAACGTGGTCAACCACAATAGTTTTGTGATGACTTGACATACAATTTATCAGCAGATGTCTAATTTGGGGAGAACTGGGTTACCTTAGTAAGCCACGCACTAGGTAAACACAAACATGTAGCATTTTCAATTGGATAAATTGTTTTCTGACGCCAAAAGCAGCGAAGTGTTTACAATATTAACAGAAATCAACAAGATGGTTGTTGTACCACAATGTTTTCTATAAAGTTATTCAAGCATTTTAAACAAAGTAATTTTCAAAAAGTAAAAGTGAGCAACGTTGAGGAATTGAACGAGGAGATGTGTTCAACATTGTACTGACTACTGATGACAAAAATAGTGTGGTCAAAGGACCCATTGGAATTACCTAAATTGGTGAAGTTGAGGTGAATATAATGGCAGACTCCGGGTCTCCCATCACTATTATCTCTGATATAAAATATGAAAGTAACTGGTCACATGTTGGACTTATAGCATCAGATGTCAATCGAAAGCATATGGTGACTTTGATATAAATATGTTGGGATACTTTCAAGAGAATTTAAATGTCAAAGGCAGGTCAATTTCAACTAAAATTTACGTCGCTGAGCGAGGATGTAACATTGTAGGATGGAAGGACTTCGCACTTTTAGGAATTATTCTCAAACCTGGTGCTGATGATCAATAATCCTGAGTGATATCTTGGTTGCTTCTGTCCAGTCTTGTTTCCATTCTTCCTCTCACTATAGTTTAGATGCTGTTCTAGGAAAATATGAATCGTTATTTGAAGATCGTATTGGTTGCGTTAAAGGTTACGAGCACGCTATTAAGACAAAGAAAAATGCTATACTCATCAAATATAAGGTAAGACCTGTACCTTGATCTATCAGAAAAGGAATTGCAAAAATTACGTGATAGATTAGTGGAAGAAAAGATCATTGAGCCAACTGATTCTTCCGAATGGATTTCGGCTATCGTTATCATTAAGAAAAAGAATGGCGATCTCCGCCTATGTGCCGACTTGAGGTCACTTAACAAGAATATTTTGGTGGATTGCCACCCCTTGCCTAAAATTTAAGAGATCTTGGCGGCTACCTCCGGCTCCAAATATTTTTACTTAATCGACCTCAAGTCGGCCTATCATCAGGTGAAACTCACTGAAGATTCTAAAGACTACACTACTTTTGTAACCCAGTTGAGAGCTTTCAGGTTTATTAGAGTTCCTTTTGGGTTAGCGTCATCCGCTAGTGTTTTCCAAAAATTGATGGAAAATTTTCTCAAAGGAGTTTAGGGTGTTGAGAAATTTCAGGACGATATTTTGATTCATGCTTCTACTGTTAAACACAACTACATTCTTGATACTGTTCTTAATAAGCTCAATGAGAGAGATATGACTGTTGCCAAAAGCAAGTGCAAATTTCTACAACAGGAGATAAAGAGTATTTAGGCCATTTTATCCGCGGAGATGGCATCAGGCCCAAACTAGATTTAGTAAAAACTATCTCTGATGCTCATAGACCAGAAGACAAGGATTCACTTAGGTTTTTCTTGGGTCTTAGTGAATACTACGGAAGATTAATTGAAAATTACGCAGACAAGGTGGAACCTTTAAGGTGCCTTCTGCATAAGGGAGTCGGATTTGATTGGTCTACTAACCAGGATTGAGCTTTTTCAGAGATTAAACGGGCCATTGTCAATGCCCCAACCCTACACCCTTTTGACTCAGAAGGCACCAATATTGTTACTGTGGATGCACGTGCCGTGGGTATAGGAGCTATATTCACACAAAAGGTTAAGAATTCTATTCACACTGTGGCTTTCATTTCCAGGAGGTTACCTGATTCTGAGAAGCACTACAGCACCATAGAGAGGAAGACTCTGGCCTGTGTGTGGGCCGTTGAGAAACTCAAAATATACTTGTGGGGTAAGCCATTTGAATTGATCACTGATCACAAGCCTTTGACATATATGATAGATGGCTGTGGCAGAGGAAATGGTAAGGCCACTGCCAGATTAGTTAGACTTATTGCAAGACTCCAAGAGTACAATTTTACCATTGAGCATATAGCAGGCAAAGATAATATCTGTGCAGACTTTTTATCTAGGTTACCTGTGATGTCTTCAGAGCCACAGCTAGAAGAAGACACTGAGTGTGTGGTTGCTGCAGTAGATATGACGACAAACACTGAACAGACTTGCAATGAGTCTGAGTGGTTAGAACTTATCAACACGGATTCTGTATTGAATAAAGTTAAAGAGTTTGTTGTAGGAAGCTGGCCACCAGTAAGGAACTTGACCTCCAAGTTGAAAACATTTTGCCAGGTCAAAGATGAGCTGAGTATTGTGAATAATTTTCTCTTTTGGTGCGATATGTTGATTCCTCCATCCAAGTTGAGGAAAAGTTTAATTGAGATAGCACATAGAAGCCATCCTGGTTCTACTGTGACAAAAAAAAAAGTTTAAAATGTACTATTGGTGGCCAGGAATGGATAATGATGTAGACTTGTTTGTAGATGCTTGCGTAGTTTGTTTGAAATCTGATAAACATTGGATACCCAGGGTTAACGAGATGCAGATTGTATCCATCCCTAACAGTTCTTGGAACAAAATTGCTATCGATTTTGCTGGTCCATTTAACTTGCTGGAAATTGATTGTACATTTTTGATAGTGATTACTGACTATTAAAGCAAGTGGATTTATTTTGACTTTGTTGCGACCATCGACAACAGTACAATTATATCATTTTTGGAAGGACGCTTTGCTGTTGAAGGACTTCCTTGTAGTTTAGTATCCGACAAAAGAGCAATGGCATTGTTCAAGAAAAAACTCCCTTCTATTCTCCTAAATCAAATGGACAAGTTGAGAGGATCAACAGATTTTTGAAAGAAGGCATTCAACTTGCCATTGCATCCAAACTTCCTGTTAAAGAATTCATACAGGAGAAAGTAAACATATACAATTCTACTACAAATAGTATTACCGGCCATACTCCTTTTTTCCTTATGAGAGGCAGATCATGTAAGACAAAGCTTACTCCTAATCTTGCTTGCTGTGAGAGAAATCAATCCAGTGTGGTAGAGGTCAATGATGAATCCTTGAAGGTACAGGCTAGAATTCAAGAACATCAGCTCAAATCCAAAGCCTATCATGACAAAATCCATACAGCATTGAGCAAAGACATATCAAAAGGTGACTGGGTCATTGTGAAAAAAAAAAAAAAAACAGCAAAAGTTCAAAAAGGCGAATCAAAGTACACTACCTCCTCAGAAGTAAATCGAAGCCACACATAGCTCTGTTCTTTTGGACAAGTTAGGATGGAGAAGTAAAAGTGATGTGGTCAAACTCAAACCCGGTCAGAGAGAACTTATTGCAGATTCCATGAGTACCAATTTACAATCTGAAAGTGATTATTTATGGATGCCTGTTGACTCATATGGGAGGGTTAGCAGAGCAACACCTACTACACTCTTTACCTCAAATCCTGTGCAAAAGAAAAGGTCTGTAAGTGTGAATTCTCCGTCACTGGTTCAATTGCCAGCCACAGATGTTCTGGACTCTGAGGAGCAGTTAGATACTGAGAGTTCACGAGTTAACATTTCCCCATTCTCTGGATCTTATGCACCCATAGAAACTGTAGGGTCTGTTCCAAATGTATTTGAGGGCACATGTACCAGTTCTGGCAGAGTTTCACGCATACCCTCCAAGTATAAGGAATATGTTATGTTCTAACCTTTTCTGTCATTTGTTACTGTTCGGAAAAGGGAGACGTTGTTCCACAATGTTTTCTATAAATGTATTCAATCACCCTTGTGAGCACAACGCAAAGTTTACACTTGCTGGTTCCATTGTGACGTGCAATGGAACCCCCTGACTGTATAAAGGTGACTTCATGGAATGCCTGAGATTCTTTCCCTGTCAGCTGCTCGTCTGACAGCCGCACTCCTTTCCGGCTGCTTGTGGGCCTTTTGGTAATTAAATAAACAAGTTAGTTTATAACCTGTACTTGTGGGGTTTTATTCATAACCTCCGATATTTCAATGGTTTAGGGAGTTTAATGCACGCACCTGTTGTGACCTACGGGTCACACTACAAACGCAGGAAAGTCCCAGTCAGCCTGTATATATCCTGAGGTAGATGCATCGAGAAACATGACATTGAGTGGCCCCTCCCCGGCTTCCCTTTGCGCCTTGAAGCCGCCGGATGCTCCATCGATACCAAACTCCCCGGGTGTGGCGCTGTGCGGGGCTCATCACAACAAACATGGAGTCTGTCCCTCCTTACATTTCAGCTGTTTGGGCAACGGAAGATCGCGCGCCGGGGCACGTGTTAGCGATAGGGTCCTTAGGGCTGCCAAGACGCGCGAGGCCCCAAGCGTAACCCCCGCACGAGCCGGTGGGTGGGACTCAAACACGAGGCAGGCGAAGGATTCACGCACTGTTGTAACGTTAATGAGCTCGAACAATAGCCAATAAACAGGAAAGGAGGCTGTGCGCGGCACCGGAAGGGGGCGCTGTATGCTATTACCGACACAGCCCTGTGCATCGAAGCAAAGGATACACTTCACAGAGGTGGGGGGGCACCGCAGACCCTCAAACCCGTCTTGAGCATGTACTGCTCTTATTAAGGGAGACATTCAGGCTCCTATTTTCCGTGCCAGGCCGCGGAGCAGCGAGCCAGCTCTTATCAGACCCTCTAACCACCAACCGACCGGAAACAGGCTGCTCCCGGAAGTGGCGACATCACCAGACGGGGCGAAAGGAGGTTTACATATCTGCAACTCCTCTCTACTCCGTTTAGTGTTGAATGACGGAGGCCGGATATCAGGGAAGGGGGCAGTTTTTGGTCCAAGTCTAGTAGAATGCACAGCTGTCTGGTTTGCTGAAGACATCTTGGGACCATTCAGAAAGCATCCCTGGGAATGTGTTCCATCCATTTCTTACCATTGGCTAGGTGTTGTTTAACTCGCATTTGCTTGCTTTCTATTTGCTGGATTCATTTGTTTTAGGCTGTCCAGCTTGAGTTAGACTTTCCTGTGGAGCATACCCTATTTACTGTATTTTCTTTTCCACAGTGCTCGCTTTCTGTAAACAGGCCTTTAAGTCTTGTTCTTATTAACTGTGGGCAAAGAACTCTGCTCGCGGAGTGTGCGGAGATTTGCCTACTCCACGTTCCGCGGAGAACGCGGCGTAGGCAAATCTCCGCACAATCCACAGCGGAACGGAGTTGGCCAGCCCCCGCCTCCCACCCCCCTACTAACAACTGAAAAACAATATAAATATTATATATATATATAAAAATATGCGCGGGGCGCGCGCATGCACAGTTTCTCCAGAAATGGCCATGAAGACGAGGAGTGCAGCCCAGGGACGCCGCATCCCAGGTAAGTGGTTTTTATGTACTTTAAAGTTATTTTATGTAATTGTTTTTCAATTGTTTATTAGGGGGGGTGGGAGGCGGGTGGCGTAGCAGCTACTCGGAGTTTCACGGAGTTTGTTACCGGCTCCATGGCACTCCGCGTAGCCCCGCTACGCACACTACGCCCAGCCTTAGTACTTATCTTGTCACATTTGCTGTGCATTCAGAGACTGAGGTCAAATGTCAAGCTCTGGCCTTCCCAGGGAGCTTGTTTTTTACTATTCTTTCTTTGACTTAAAAGTGTGAGATTTTATGTAACAAGGCTTTTATCTAGAACACAGCAAAATTGAAATGTCTGTAAATGAACTGTACAGATATTTCATAATATATAAAAATAAGAAAAGCACAAATTAAGCACTTTTTTTTAGCAAATCTGAAGTGTGGTGGAAATAAAAAATTTAATAGGATCAAAATAAATGAATATGTGATGACATTTAAACACAATATCGTTTGCGCATTGCATACTTTAATCAGTAAAACTGTATGTCTGCGCAAATATAATAATAATTTTAATTGAAAATGTGTTTGTAGTGGCACTGCACTACCACACCATGCACACTTAACACTACACCACTCCGTACTACAACACTACTCCACTCTATGCCTCTCCACTCTACAACACACTACTCCACTCTATGCAATGCCACTTTTCTCCACTCTACTCCACAACTCCACACCACACAACTCAATTCTATGCCACAACACTTTACTTCACTCTATGACACTACCCCACGCCAATACACTCAACGCAACTCTCTCTATGCCGCTTCACTCCACTCTAATTCCCTACACTCTAGGACACTCCACTGTATGCCACTCCCATCCACTCTTCACTCCTCCACGACACTGTACGCCACTCTATTCTATGACGCTCTACTTCACTGTATAAGATTCCCTCTCTGCCACTCATGCAACTTTACTCCACCCTACGACACTCTACGCTACACCACTCCACCCTAGAACACTCTACACTACACCACTCCATCGTATGATACTCTATGCTACACTACCACCACGACACCCCACCCAAAGACACCCCACGACACTCCACCCCACAGTGGGCATCTTCACCATGGCCTTCCTAGTCTCAAAGCATACCTGCATCATATTACAGAGCAAAAGAGTGAGTGAGAACCAGGACCTACCACACTCCTTCAAGGCAGTGAGAGGGCGACGGGTGGTAGGCCCATCCCACTAGAGTGAATGAGTTCTGGTGCGTACGGCCTTCAATGCCATGTGCAGACGGTGCATCTGCATGGGACCTCAAACGATGATTGCAAGCAGCCATATTAGGGATCCTAAGCCTGAACATCTATTTCATGGGCCCATGAGGAACCCGGCTGGATTACTGCCACACAGGGTATCATGCAGGGCTTCAAGTTCTCAGAAACAGCAGTAATTAAGAAATAGACATTGAAATGGGTCCCTGTTGGGCCCTATTTTCATATCCTTATGTTAATGTTAAATTAATCCAGGCCAGCAATTCAGTTCCCGTTTATATTTAATGTTTTCCTTAATCTTGCACCCCCTAGGAGAGTTTGGTATGTCCAGGATGTTGTTTTTGCATATTTGTTTCTTGTAGCATATAACTCTTGTACAGAGCATACTTTGAACTGAGTTGCCTCCAGACCATGATTGAGAACTATGGAGTTAAGCTGAAGGCAGTGCGGGTTTCCCACAGTGCTCGTCAGTAGGTCAAGAAGGCGTGCACAATACATTTCCTCCAATCCTTGGCCTCTCTACAGAACGCACAGTGCAATGTTTGTGGAGTGAAATTGTGTGTGAGAAGTTGGCCTGGTATATGCTGTCCACTAGTTGTAGTGGGCACCCTGTACCATTCCAAACAACCCCTTATTGGTTATAGGTTAAAGAACCTTTATTGAAAGCTATCCTAGTGGTAGCTATGGAGAGCAGCCTTCAGGCTAAGTCTTGAAGGAATGTAAAGCAGCTTGTTTTACCAGTCTATAATCTCTTGAATAACCAAATGAAAGGACAACCACACCAGGTATATATTTAAAATATATGTATTTATTTCTAAACACACCCTTCTAGACTCTTTATGAGGCTAGAGGTCAAAACACATAAGTTACACTTCAAATATCACAGTAATAAGCACAAATACACGTCAGGCCCTAGGGGCCAGCCAAACCATATACTAAAATAGTGGTATAAGAACCATGCTTTAACTAGACACAAGGCCTAGAGCCTGTAGAATCACTGGGACCCCAAGAAATCTCCCAAGGTAGTGACACAGGGGACCCATGGGGGCCGTGTGCAGTGTGTGAACACAGCCGCGAGCTCCTGTTAGCTTCTATGGGGAAAGTCGCAGTTACATTTTTAAAGATATGGGGCACTTAGAATTGAATCAGCACTAAACCCTTTGGGACTTAGGAAGTTCTAGGGTCAACACCCACGGGAGCACCGGAGTATTCGTGTTACCTCACCCAGGGAAGCCGGGTGCATAGGTGTCAAATGGTGTCGGGTCGCGTCATCAAATTTCAATGGGAGCGAAGAAGGGCTGCTGCCGGGAAGACGCGAAGTGTCCGAAGAGATCCAAGCCTGGATCGAAGATGAGAAGAACCTGAAAGCAGAGGGGACAGAGTCTGGGTCACTAGTCAGTGACCAGGAAGGCAATAGGCAGAAGCCCACCAATGTTGGGTGATTTCAGGTGAAGAAAGTGAAGCTTGACTCTTCAGCCACGAGGACCAGGAGGCGACGAGGATGACCACGAGCAGGATTCGAGCTGTCCCACAAAGGATGTAGAGTGCTGCAGCGTTGGTGCCCCGATTGGGCACAACAAGCCTTTGCAACAGCAACCCACGCAGAAACGAGAAAGATGCTTTGGTGCAGACCAGCAAGGTCTGTTGGACTCACCACTTGGTAGGGAGTCGGGACACGTCTGGAGCAACCAGGGAAGCCCAAGGAAATTCAAAGTTACCCCCTCAGGGACCCACCAGTCGACGGACCAGGGATCGCAAAGGGACCTCGAGACGAAACACAAAATGGTGGCCCACGGGTCACTCGGGGTGACTAGGTCGACAATCTTCGGTGGATTCTGTGCTCGAGGTGGGGGCTACAAGTCAGCCCAAGCACGACTTCAGGAGACGTCGAGAAGTCAATGCACTTGCAAAAGTGCATGGTGACCAGGAGTTTCGGTTCCACGTTACTCATGAGGGCTGCGGGTCTCAGCTTTGCTGGGGACTCGGGTCGGCCTCTGAGATGTCTGGAAATCCTCTTCCTGGGCTGCAAATACTTCTGAATCCGGCGGGAGCTTCGGAAATGCAGACCAGCAAATTGCTTTGTTGGTGCCTGCCAAGCAGGGGAGTCACTCCTTGACCCCAAGGGAGATGTCTTCAGTCCACTAGTCTTGAGTGGAGCGTCGCAGTTCCAGGATTCAGCTTCAGAGTTTCATCCAGGGATATCTAAAGTTCTGGTTACAGAGGTTCCTTACTTATACCTACGGGAGGGGTTGGACTAGCTCTGGGGACCCACCTATGGGAGGGTTTGGAAAGAGGGGTGGCTTCACCCATTTCCTTTGTCCAGTTTCGCATCAGAGCAGGGGCTGGAAGCCCCTGGACCGATTTGAGCTTGACTATGCACAGGGACACCAAATGTGCCCCCAGTGCAGGGCTTCAAAGCACTCAGAGAGTGACCCCACCCAGCCCCAATACACTAAAGCCTGTCTGGGAGGTGGTTACACCTCCATTTGACAGGAAACCTATTGTCCAGGCCTCCCCTGCCAGAGTTTCGGTCAGCTGCAGGAGGCCAGACCCGTGTCTGTGGCTGCAGCATGCATTTTGTGAAGCCAGGGCTCTATTAAGTTTTTACCGGGTATACCAGTGGGGACTTGTCTCTCCCTCTAGAAGGGTGGAATTCTACCCCTGCCGCCAGAACTGGCGGGGGGTAGGATTCCAAAGTGTTTGACATCAAACACGACTTGTTTTCGTGCAGCCATCCAAAAGTTAGCATTTACTGCGAGGTTATAATGCACTTAAGAGTATATGGTCAGGCTGCACTACAAACAGCATCAGAGAAGGGTCTCCGCTCATGCAGGGGCACCGTCTCACATAAGAACCCAGCACTCTGCCTTTAGGATTGATAAGGCCGGCCTGCCATAGGAGTGATTATGATATATATATATATATATTCACTGAAAAAACCATAGGTTTCACACACGTTATAGTTAGGAATTAGCATTTAAAAAACCTTGCAAATTCACTGAAAAAAACCATAGGTTTCACACATGTTATAGTTAGCGGAAATTTTACTGATAAAAAACCAATGAAATTCCCCCGTTATAGTTAGTGCAGGCAACTATAACTCACGCGACCGCAATCCTCTGCTGATGCTAATACTGTATTTAGACACTTATTTGCCCATGTCTTCTTCCATAAATTTTTAGCTATACATATATTACAAATATTTTTTTTTCATAAAGACACATATGTCATCAGCAGAAGATTGCGGTCGCGTGAGTTATAGTTGCCTGCACTAACTATAACGGGGGAATTTCATTGGTTTTTTATCAGTAAAATTTCCGCTAACTATAACATGTGTGAAACCTATGGTTTTTTCAGTGAATTTGCAAGGTTTTTTAAATGCTAATTCCTAACTATAACGTGTGTGAAACCTATGGTTTTTTCAGTGAATTTGTACGGTTTTTTAAATGCTAAGTTACTTTACGCCATTCGTGGCGTGCGCGCCCACTTAACGCAGTTCGTTCCGTGCGCGCACGGTGCGCTGCGCGCACAGTGAGCACGCGGTGCGCTACGCGCACCGCGTGCCCACGTTACGCTAGATGAGCCATGTACGCACGATGCGCTTCGCGCACCGTGCGCACATGGAGGACATATGATGCACTTCGTTTTGAAAGGTAATATTTAAATTTTTCACACCTCTTATAAGCCATGCACAAATGGTGCCCTTCGGGCACCTTTTGCACACGGGGTGGGGAGAGTGTGGATAATTTTTTTTTTAAAATATTTTTTTACCGTACGCGTACGGTAAGCATAATCGGCGAAATTAGCGAAAAAATAAAAATTCCGTTTTTGGCCTTGGGGGATCTTTGGGGACTCCCTCAACATGGCTAGGTGTTTTGGAGCTGTCCAAACAGCCCCTTTACATGTTTCTGTGCTTTGTATTTTAATCCACACTCTCAGTGCGAGAGAGAAAATGGCGGCCGCCGCTTCCTGGTTTCGGCCGATTCGAATGTTTACTAAGATCTAAGAGCCAATCAGAATCGCGCTCGCGCACGCCACCGTACGCGTACGGTAAGCGTACCGTAAGCGCACCGTAAGCTGGCTCAGATATATACATTGATTTAAAGGCTATTTTCTCAGAATCTACTGAACAGATTTACACCAAACCTACAAAAGGCACTTCCTTGACCTGAGGACTACCTCTCTGCCAAATTTCTAGTAATTCTGTTCAGCCGTTCGGGCTGTAGCTGTGTCTAAAGGTCCTATGGAAAAATGCATGGGAAAAACGCGTTTTGGGACCCCCCTTTTATCTCAGCCCCCGCTTGACGAATCCCCCCCGAGACTTTCAGGGTAGGAGCGGAGCGTAGCGCCCCACCTATTTTGAAAAATTCGCGAGGATTCGTCGACCGGCGCCAAAGTTATTCAAAATAGAATGTTGCGGATTTCCTATGGAAACGTGGTCCTAACTATAACTACCTACTGGCGACCGCCAGTAGGTAATATATATATATATATATTCACTTAAAAAACCATAGGTTTCACACATGTTATAGTTAGCTGTACATTTCACTCGTAAAAAACCAATGAAATTCCACGTTATAGTTAGATCAGGTAACTATAACTTGCGCGCCCACAATAAACTGCTGATGACGTCACATATTACATCACTCATGACATGGTCAGTGACATCACTCATGACATCAATGATGACATCTGAAATTACACATTGTGGATTGCGGTCGCGCAAGTTATAGTTACCTGATCTAACTATAAAGTGGAATTTCATTGGTTTTTTACGAGTGAAATGTACAGCTAACTATAACATGTGTGAAACCTATGGTTTTTTAAGTGAATTTGTACGGTTTTTTAAATGCTAAGTTATGTATTTATTTTTTATTTTTTTTTCTGGTTTTTCACTGTGCGCACACCCTGCACGCACGGTGCGCTTCGCACACCGTGCGCGCACTGTGGGCGCTCGGTGCACTTCGCGCACCGAGCGCCCACGTTGCGCAGTCCGTGCCGTGCGCGCCTCGCCTTTTTTTACACATTAACATTTGTTTTTTTCTCCCTTGTGGGCCCTTTAATTTATTTAATACATGTGATTGTTACTTTTTTTTTTTTTTTTTTTTTTCACCGTACGCGTATGGTAAGCTTACCGTACGCGCACTCCGCGATTTTTTTTAAAAATTATTAAATGTATTTTTCATACTTTTTGGTCCTTCGTGAACCCCCTGACGAACGCTAGGGGGTCTGCAACTCTCTTCGTTGCCCCTTTTTCACATTATCCACCTTAGTTTCTCAGTGCGAGAGACAGAAAATGGCGGCCGACACTTCCTGATTTCGACCGATTCGAATGTTTACGGTCCTGTAACCACCAATCAGAATTGAGCTCGCGCACGGCACCCTACGCGTACGGTAAGCGCACGGTAAGCGCACGGAGCGCGCTTACAGATATATATATTGATTTAAATGCTATTTTCTCAGGACCTACTGAACAGATTTACACCAGACCTACAAAAGGCACATCCTTGACCTGAGGACTACCTCTCTGCCAAATTTCAAGTAATTCTGTTCAGCCGTTCGGGCTGTAGCTGTGTCTAAAGGTCCTATGGAAAAATGCATGGGGAAAATGCGTTTTGGGACCCCCCTTTTTTCTCAGCCCCCCCGAGACTTTCAGGGTAGGAGCGGAGCGTAGCGCCCCATTAGTTTTGAAAATTTCGCGAGGATTCGTCGACCGGCGCCAAAGTTATTCCAAATAGAATGTTGCGGATTTCCTATGGAAACAGGGTCCTAACTATAACTACCTACTGGCGACCGCCAGTAGGTAATATATATATATATTCACTTAAAAAACCATAGGTTTCACACACGTTATAGTTAGGAATTAGCATTTAAAAAACCTTGCAAATTCACTTAAAAAACCATAGGTTTCACACATGTTATAGTTAGCTGGACATTTCCCTCGTAAAAAAACCAATGAAATTCCCCCGTTATAGTTAGTGCAGGCAACTATAACTCACGCGACCGCAATCCTCTGCTGATGACGTCAGATATTACATCACTGATTACATATGTGTCTTTCTGAAAAATAAATATTTGTAATATATGTATAGATAAAGATTAATGGAAGAAGACCTGGGTAAATAGGTGTCTAAATACAGTGATGTAATATCTGACGTCATCAGCAGAGGTTTGCGGTCGCGTGAGGTATAGTTGCCTGCACTAACTATAACGGGGGAATTTCATTGTTTTTTTACGAGGGAAATGTCCAGCTAACTATAACATGTGTGAAACCTATGGTTTTTTAAGTGAATTTGCAAGGTTTTTTAAATGCTAATTCCTAACTATAACGTGTGTGAAACCTATGGTTTTTTAAGTGAATTTGTACAGTTTTTTAAATGCTAAGTTATGTATTTATTAATATTTTTTTTTTTCAGGTTTTTCACTGTGCGCGCACCGTGCGCTTATCGCACCGTGTGCGCGCTGTGGGCATCCGTGCGCTTTGCGCACCGAGCGCCCACGATGCGTTGCACGTGCCGTGCGCGCACCCCGCGCTTTTTGGTCAAAAAAATAAATGTTTTTTTCACGATTGGGGGTCCTTCAGTGACCCCCTGACAAAGGCTAGGGGGTCAGGAACTGTCCACCCTGCCCCCTTTTCACGTTCTCCACCTTTGTTTTTCACTGCCTCAGACTGCAAGAGACAAAATGGCGGCCGACACTTCCTGATTTCGACCGATTAGAATGTTTACTGACATCTAACAACCAATCAGAATTGCGCTCGCGCACGTCACCGTGCGCGCACCGTGTGCGCCTATAGATATGTATGTACTTTTAACTGAAATTTTCTCAGGAACTACTGAACAGATTGACTCCAGATATTGAAAAGGCACATCCCTGACCTGAGGACTACCTCTCTGCCAAATTTCAAGTAATTCTGTTCAGCCGTTCGGGCTGTACCTTGGACTAAAGGTCCCTAAGGAAAAATGCATGGGGAAAACGTGTTTTGGGACCCCCCTTTTTTCTCAGCCCCCGCTTGACTAATCACCCCGAGACTTTCAGGGTAGGAGCGGAGCGCCCCACCTATTTTGAAAAATTCGCGAGGATTCGTCAACCGGCGCCAAAGTTATTCAAAATAGAATTTTCAGATTTCCTATGGAAACAAGGTCCTAACTATAACTATCTACTGGCGACCGCCAGTATATAATATATATATATAATATAACAGTAAGGGGTGCATGCACCACCTTACCCAGGTTGCAGTAGCAGACCTGTGGTGTCATTTTGGGTGGCTTTCCAGGGGTGGCATAATACATGCTTCAGCCCCTGGTAGGCCTCTGGGGTACCTATGCCCTGGGTACATAGTGTACCATATACTAGGGGCTCACAAGGGTACCTCAGGATCCAATATGTGGTGTACCTAAAGTACATGCAATCAATTTAGAGAGGAAGCAGCTAAGCTGGTGCCCTGGATAGCAGGGTCCCAGCCAGACTAAAGTCTAAAAACAGTGAAACACCAGCAAAAAGTGGGGGTAAACATGTGAAGCAGATCCTACTCTCCTACATTGTGATTCTGTGAGAATGTGAGTGAAGGAGGTGAACAGTTGTCAAAATATTGACAAGGTGAAAGTAAAACAAAATGCAGTGCTTACAGGTCTGTGGGTATGTTGTGTTTTTGGAGGTGAAATGAAGGAGATGCGTGGAAATTCAATCAAAGAGCATAACAAGAGGGTGCTGAAGAGGGAAGAAACGAAGTGTAAGAAATGCATATCAAAAACTTAATGAATCAAAAAAAGCTGCAAACTCAACAAATGCTCATAACCGGAAAGTCAAATAAATGACACACAAGAGAAATTAGTGGCAAGCACAATGTCTTTATGGCAGACTAAGGCATAGAACAGCAAGCACTTCCTTAACAAAAAAAGCCATAAACCAGTAACTAAATGTCACTGTCCGCTAAGTAAATAAATCAAAGGACACATACTGAATGACTCTAATCTAACACAAGCATTAGCAAAGCCAATAGATCTCACCTTTTGAACTTATGGCAAAAACTATTGGCAAAGACTATGCTATACAACCGTCCAGAAATTGTACAGCATTGTTATAAAATAGAGATAAAAGTCTATGATGCAGCTGGGCACGTCATCTTATAGTTGTGTCTACCAAGCATGTACAAGTCTACAAAATGATAAGAGTGCTCCCTTTTCTACTTTGTTACCTATCAGCGTTGGATTAGTAAACAAAAAGAAACAAGCATTGGCAAAGCCAATAGGTCTCGCTTTTGGTATGTTGTAAGTGGGTAGTTAGGTAGCATATATTTTTATGTGCAGTAATGTTACATTGAATTGGAACATTACAGTCACCAGTTGTGCTCTGTCCAACTGTGTGCAAGCCTATGTAAATGCAAGCAATTGTCCTAATTTTATCTTGCAATGGGAACAACAAAGTGGTTCATGGGCTAGAGGTTGCACCCTACCACCACTCAAACCCCGCTCCCCACACCCATTAGATCATAGCTCAAATATCGATACTTTTTATGTTAGGGCTTTCATGTTAAACCGCTAGCTGCTCTGCTGCCAGTTTGGAAATGTAACGTGACAATTGCTGCTGATGTCTATTGATTTGCTGTCTCAAGTCCACACAACAAACCACTACAGCTCACTGACAAACCACAACAGCTCATTGACAAACCACGACTGCTCACTGACAAACCACGACTCGACAGCTCACTGACAAACCACAACAGCGCACTGACAAACCACGACAGCGCACTGACAAACCACGACAGCGCACTGACAAACCACGACAGCGCACTGACAAACCACGACAGCGCACAGACAAACCACGACAGCGCACAGACAAACCACAATAGCGTACTGACAAACCACAATAGCGTACTGACAAACCACAATAGCGTACTGACAAACCACAATAGCGTACTGACAAACATAACTGCTCACTGACAAAACACAGTAGCTCACTGCATTGAATGCTGCAATTGGCTTATTTGATTAGAACACCTGCTGCTAATGCGAATTCATGCATTCTAGATTCAGTGGCATGGCCATCAAGCAGTCAGTGGGCATCGTTACCTGCCTGGGTTGCGTGAGATTGGGATGCCATTTAACAGCCTTTCTGCCCAAATGTTGTCAGGCATTAACAGCTGTTTAGTACCGAGCACTTCACTGTGCGCCCAGCCTTCAGTTTAAAGTCATAACTGAATGGTGGGCAATTAACAATAGTTACATGGGCACCGATCACTGTTAAGGCCCCGAAAATAGGACAATAATGTTTAATTAGCACCGTGTAAGGAATGCAGAGCCTGGCTTCACCAAACAATTTTTTTTTAGAATAAAGATATTAACAGCTGTTGTTTACATGGGTTTACAGTTCAATCACATTGTGAAACATGGACACGAAGAAGTCCAGTACAATGACCATGTGTGTTTGCCTGTTTTCTTGTGGGGGCAGTGAAATCTGTTAACTGTCTTTCGGTTTTTTAAACATATTTTACTGGGTGAAGAGACGGCTCTTTACTGGTAGTTAAAACTGCATTCACAGGAATCTGATTGGCTGTCCCATACACTGCAGTGACTGTGCTTTCGGTAAACCACGCCCATGTCTACCATACATAAAGTCTAGGATAGGTCACAAGGCCTCACGGTGAAGAAGCTTGTAATGACACATATGCCTATCTAAAACTTTATAAGTATTTGGAAAGGCCCCAAGTTGTCGCCAGGCTGATGCGTCGATCTATTGGGCAGGACTATATCCTTCCAGCTCATATGTTGTTCTCCCGCCAGAACTTGTCTAGATTGCGCAAACTAGATAACAGCAAAAAGCGCAATTAGCAAGTATAGTTTGTCTTTAGAGGGGGAGGAATATAAACAAGGCCTCATTGTGGTGGTACTGGAAAAGACCGGTTTAGTGTAAACTAATTTGGACTGAACTGCCTGGTTTTAGAAGCACTCACTCTCTAGGACGGTATGTTATGGATGCACATGACACATGAACTCGGCCGCTGAACGGAACCCGGGATATTTTAGGAAATGACCCTTTCATTGAGTAAATAAAAGATGGTAAATAAATGTATTCAGATTCTGCATATATTAAGGAATATATTTTTGGTGGAAGATACGCTGCTCCCGGCTAGATGGAAGGAAGCGTCCCTGGAAGTGCGGTTCTTCAGGTGTCTAAAGGGGTGTCGAAGTAAGGGGACTGAAGGGTCCGACACGGATGCTCCCTGGTGCAGAGTACTGAAATACCACGCATGCATAGATTTGGACAGAAAGTGGGGCTTCCATAATTTGCAGCAGGCATATCAGCAAATCCAGAAAATATTCTCACGAACAGCACAGTGAAAACAGCCAGGAGGCTTTAAACCGAAGTTGCATAAATTAACACAATGAGGGCGGGAGGAGAGCAGCACCTTGGCAAAAGCAGTGCGGAGCGTAGGGTGGGTGAAGCACATGAAAGCAACGCAGGGCTGGGGAATCACACAAGGGTGAGGCAACATGGAGAGAGCAGAGGAGAAGCACAGCACGCACGTGAGAAAGGGAAGGGGTTACAAGAGGGAGACAGATGGACTCAAGAGAGTAAGGAAAGGCAACAGAAGCTACTGATTGCAACCGTGCCTCTGTCCCGGAGACACCCCACCTCAGCCTCGGGGGATGGTGGTCACATACCTACCGCTGGGGAGTTGCTTTCACCGTGTCTGGAGCTGTGGGGAGGCCTGGAGGATGATCCGTGCAGTGCGAGCTCCGCAAGGAAACTTAGACAGCTCAGTCACGTTTATGGCTGGGGAAAAAAGGTGCGCGTGCGCGCCACACCGAGACATGTGTTTTCAATTATCGCGCATGCATTTTTGCACGATAATTCAAAACACATGCCGCCCGTGCGGGTAACCGCAACCAATAGGCCTTGGGCGGAGCAATGCGCCTGCCTTTGGCCAATTGCGTGCTGTCTTTGTTAAAAAGACGAACGCAAAGGCCAATAGTCTGCCACAAAACAAAAAGCACACGCACGAGCGTGTGCGAAATGAGGTGAGATTTCAAAAAGCCCTTACAAAAAGTCTTCGCCAGAACAGCGCATGCGCTGTTACAGGCCCGACCTAAAAAAGTATTGGGAAAAGGTGGGGCGGAAGCAAAGCGAGTAGGGGAAGCAACGCGGGTAGGGGGAGCAACGCGGGTAGGGGGAAGCAACGCGGGTAGGGGAAGCTACGCGGGTAGGGGGAAGCAACGCGGGTAGGGGGAAGCAATACAGAGCAAGCAGAATCACAGAGGGTGGTGAAGCAATGAAATGGCAGGTGTGGATGGGTGAAGCAACATGCAGGGCACGGAACGGGCAGCAAAGCACTTTTCAATATTCTGAAAATAATTGTGCTGGGCGCAAAGACGAACACATTAGGTGGAGGAAATGCATGCACTCTCCTGGAGTGCTTAGAAAACGTATGGTTTAAGATTTTTAAAGAAGAAATACATAAAGAGTAAGAAAACAAACTTGGATGTAGAATAGGGAAGGAAGGCGTCAGACGAAATCAATCAATCAAATCCGACATTTATTGAGCTCGACTACTCACCCGTAAGGGTCTCAAGGCGCTAGGGGAGGGGGGGTAGCAGGTTCCAGTCCATCAAGGAGGGGGCCTGTTGAAGAGCCAGGTTTTGAGGTTTCTTGCGCAGATGGGGAACAAAATGGAAGGTAATTTTCCATAAAATGCTATGGGGGCTGGGTGGGCAGACTAACAAATCAACGGCAAACCATAAAAAACATGTGAAAGCCAATGGCTGGAGTGGACTGATCCTAAGCGCACTCTGCATTTTTTACATAACGTTTTCGAAGAACTAATGACACTAGGTATTCCGAAAAACGAAAGCCGTCTGTAGGCGTACCTAAAGGGTTCTCAATTAGGAAATGCAAGATTGAACCAGTTTGAAATGTACAGAATAGGTTTTCCTCTCCATTTGTAATTTTACACACACAGGGAGGCCATACTTCTCCATGTGAGATTTCTGCACATTAGTTTCACAGGGACACCCACAGGCCTTTTCTGTACAAGGGTGAGAAACAGAACAGTCTTCATTCCACTCGCGGTGGAAGGGAATTGGTCCATGTACATGGAGTAGAGAGGGATCTCCTTCAGTGTTCAAAAATAGCAGTGAAACAAGTATGCACTGAAGTCAAATCCACCCGACGGAAGAGTTATACGACTATGAAAGCAAAGGACGAATTGAAGACAATGGGGTTTGAAGGTATCTCCACCAATAAAGAAATGGTCCATACAGATAAGGCTGCTGAACCCAGCATGAATAGGGACCACCACAATGAGGTTACGTGGGATAGTCCATTAAAAGAGAGCATCATTGTGAGAAGGCAGAAGTACATGTCCATAGCTAGGGTCACTGGAGCGCAGCTTTTAAGTGATTAGTCACAGCTCCAGGTGGAGAGAGTACAAATATCCTGAAGATCTAGGCCACACACTTCTAGACCAGGGAATATGAGAATATCGCCAACCGTATAGGGTGTAACGGTAATCAAACCACGTAACAGAGAAGTTGACATTATCATCAAAATGCAGCAACTTTGGGCTAAATCCATTAATCTGTGGACAGGGTCAGGACGCGGCCCTCTCAGTCCCAATGTCAGAAATGAGGTTCATTACAAGAGTGTCATGGAAGCAAAAACAATCTGAGGTGCTAAAGGGGTGAGCTGAAGTGGTGGAACTACCAAAACCCAGAACCTAAGCGATCTTCTATACAACAACCAGAGAACATGGAAGCTAGTCACAGTCAGAAGCAGGAGGCGCGAGGATGACCCAACCATTGGAAGATTTTTATAAGCAGAGTAACAGACAACAGGGGCTGCCGCAGCTAGAAAACTCCAGTGAACTAGAATAGACAAAACTTTCATATGGGTCACAGTGGGTACTCTGCACTGTAGGAGCTGACCGAAGGTTCAATAAGAGGGTCACAGGGGTACGCAATAAAGTAGTAGACTACCAAAATGTCAATCGAAGGTCACAGTGGGTAAAATAGTACTGCAAAAAAAAAAAAAGAACACACCAAAAGTACATTATGTGATGGGTACACGGTACTGTATGAGATGACCAAGAGTTCACTAGAAAGGTCATAGTGAGTACTTCTTACTGTAAGAGAAACATAGGTACTGTTGGAGGCTCTCAAAAGATCAATACAAGGGTCACAGTGGGTGTGTACTATTGTACGAGGCTACCAAAAGTTCAATACAAGGGTCACAGTGGGTGTGTACTATTGTACGAGGCTACCAAAAGTTCAATACAAGGGTCACAGTGGGTGTGTACTATTGTACGAGGCTACCAAAAGTTCAATACAAGGGTCACAGTGGGTGTGTACTATTGTACGAGGCTACCAAAAGTTCAATACAAGGGTCACAGTGGGTGTGTACTATTGCACGAGGCTACCAAAAGTTCAATACAAGGGTCACAGTGGGTGTGTACTATTGTACGAGGCTACCAAAAGTTCAATACAAGGGTCACAGTGGGTGTGTACTATTGCACGAGGCTACCAAAAGTTCAATACTAGGGTCACAGTGGATGTGTACTATTGTGCGAGGCTACCAAAAGTTGAATACAAGGGTCACAGTAGGTTTGTATTTATTATACAAGGCTGCCAAAAGTTAAAATGACAACGTTCATAGATGACACCCAACAGAGTCTGAAACAACTCCCACCAAAGTGACTTATTTTGTTTGGGAGGGGAAATTGGGGTGGCTTGGTAAGTTTCACAGCTTTGAGTCAATATGTTTTATTTGGAGAAAAATCCAACCCAACAATAAGATTAGAATAAATACATGGCGACAGAAAGACCGGTATATGCAAACAGTCAAAAATTAAAGGGCTGCATGAAGGAAACAAGCAGGAAAGATGCGTTTCAAGAACAGCAACATTCTTGACCTTCTCAGAAGCAAACATTGCAAAACCACTGGCAGGATTGGAACCTCCAGTGCTTAAGTGAGTGGACTCAGAGGCCAGCTGCCATGCGGTGTTCAAGTATCAACTCTACATGCAGAGGGCTGGTGGTGAAGTAGGGTCAAGTAGGTCCTATCGAGATTAGGGTACCAGCACCCTAGGTGGACCAGAGCGCCTGTGAAAACCAGCAGCCACGGCAGAGAATGAAAGGATTCCGCAGACCGCTTTTAAGGTTCCCATTCTTTGCTCCGTAGAACGGAGGGTGAGAGACTCTTGAATAAGACACACAGGGAAACCTGCAGTCCAGCCAGTGAAGAGAACGACAAGATTCCATAGCAAGACTTGCATGGTTTGCAAACCTTCAACATTCGTGATCTAGTTACAAGCAGATGAGGTCTGTAAATCTCTACTGATAATGCTAATAACAGCTGCATCAACACAAAATATTGGAAGGTGGTCTGTTGAACTCATTTTAAGGCCCTCAATACATTTCTTGGTTTTCTTTGATTTTTACAGTTAATTTCGCACATCTCCGAGATGCTTTATTTATCGTTACACCTTGCAGCTGTCTGTTGTTTTCCTGCAACACTATATTCACAGACGGATTGTGCTGTCTGGTAGGTGAGACCCAAACAGCAACTGCACGCTGTCTGGCTGTGAAAGACTAATTGCTTACCGGGCTTAGCTTTGTCACTCACTTCCTTGCCTCTTATCCAATGGCTTGCCTTGTGTGTGTCCTTCCCCTAGAGCACAGCCTCTTTATGGTCTGTTTGACTGCCTGACGTGTATATTTCCATTCTTAGCATATAGGGAACTATTTTTTTCTTTTTCATTCAGCACTTCACGAAAATACATATGTTTACTATCTCTTTCTGTTGTGTGCTGCTCATCTCCCTCCCAGTACCTGCCCCCAATTTACTCTCCCCACTATGTATTGCTCCCAATCCCTCCCAACCGGTCTGTAAGAGAATGCCAACAGGGAAATTTTCGCTCAGGTATGGCTGAGCAGGAGCCCTAAAGGTTGGTTTTTGATTGGTCTCCTACACTACACATCCTGCATGAAAGCACATGCTTTGGCACAAAAAAAGGATTTATGGCGCTGGGGGAAGGGGCATCAGCTGCACTCACTCAACTGGCATCTGAGGCAGTAGATGTACTTAGCATGACACTTCTCCAGGAGGCCCATACATTTGTACCCTGGCCTACTACAAATGACCAAATGGCTGAATCTTCTTTAACCTCTTGCATGCCCGCCCCTTTCCCCGCCCAGTGCCGCGCTTTTTATTAGCGGGCGGAGTTCATGACGAGCTGGACTCGTCATGGGCACAGCACCACCGCAGCCCATGACGAGTCCAGCTCGTCATGGGCACTGAAGGGGTTAAAGGAAATTAGGCCTTGGCAAGCGTTTCTCTTTATATTCTGACACTCCACTATTTTTAAATTCTGTTGAGAGTTTATCGATTTCAAAGTACTGGAATAAGAAACCATTACAGTAACAAAGATTGAGATCAGTGAATTCAATGTACAGTTTTGAGATACTATAACATATATTAGCTTTTCCTCCAGTATTTTTTTGTTACTTTACAGGCAAACTCTTGTAAATCCAGCAGCTCAGCACTCTAATTACTAAGGTGATAGCTAATGGCTATGCCAATGTTGGTTTTACGGCATCAGAAGGCATGTGCGAATCGTGTGTTGTAATTTAGTGGGAGTGCACGACTAGCACATTTATCCATAACGGACGGACGGACGGATGGATGGAAACATTTGGCAAAAACAAAAGAAAGCCGGAATCTGCAGGAAAAGTAAATTTGACTGGGCAAACAGGCCATCCCCCAAATCTAGCTAGAGGCAAGAGGTCCCCTCAGGAAACTGAACACGGTTCCTGATACCACCATCCTCAACTTCAAGTTACTTGCCTCTTTTACAGGGCAGATGAGCTGTCACCCTCATGTGCCGCCTCCACAGCTGTGATCCTTCGATATAAGGCGGTATAATGTTTACAAACCGACGGCACTGGCCCCAGTCAATGTAAAGATATTCTTAGCAATGGTCAAGACAGCTGGGACAGTGTTGAAGAGCGTGAGAGCTGCTTGACATAATATTTCACTGTTCGCGCTCAATCTCCATACTGACCTTACTAGTCCCATGGTCTATTCTGGCTTCACCGTTACGCTCCGAACCAAACGCAGACTGCATATTCGTTACCCCCGCCATCAATGCCGTTGCTTCACCTGCTGTTGGGTGCCATCAAGAGCTGCTTTGCCTACAGCCAACAGTACATGAGACAGGAAGAACGGATAAATAAGGTACCTGCCACCAAGAAAACCCTCGCGGAGGCTTCTACCTCATCCATGAAGGGAAAGACAATTCAACTACCACAGCAAGCAGGAGCAGATGTCGGGCTTCCTGAAGACAAAGTAAATCAAGCAGCAAAGCCTCAGGGATACAGGCACCTTGTGAACTTGGCGACAGCACAAACCCTGACGCAGGACTTGGAGATGGTACTCCTTGAAAGTGAAGCCAGGAAACTCACAAGACGATGAAATGCCAGACGAAAGCTTCAAGCATTCTGCTTCCTGAATCCTTTGGACATCTAGTTAGCACGTGGTTAACTCTGGCCTAATGTATGCTTTTCACAGAGGTCAGAGTGCACCCAACCAATCCTGATGCAAACATTGGACATCCTTCTTATTAGACGCCAGAAGAGCTCTTAAAGCCATCAACTGCAGACTAAACATATGCTCCTATTCTGTATTATTCTATTCTGGAGTGCAAATGTCTAATGTGTTGTGATAACAGCCATAGAACATAGACAACACCGAAAACTATCTCCCGATGGCAGGATTATCTTAAGCCATGACCTCCAAACGACAGGGGTTTGTAAAAAAAGTGCACGGATGACCATGCCACCACTCTAAAAGAAACTCTTAGCGACAGTCTGTTTTTTCTCATATGCCTAACAGAGCAGTATGGTCAGACTCAAATTCGAGTGCAAGGATGACTCACGTTCACACTCAAAGAACTTCAGTTCAGGTTTATTAGGTCTTTCTAGGATGTCTTGAACATGGAAAAACAAATTGCAGATTTTTCTATGTAAAAATACAACTCGTACCCTTTGCTACCGTATTCGATCTTGCCTAGATTTATCCACTGGATCATTTATGCCAACAAAAACAAACTCAGACTAAGTCTGCCAGAAGTGGCAGGCTTCACATCAGCTGCTATGCACTCGAAATGAAGAGCCAGCAGTTTAATGGCTTTTCTAGTAGCTTGGAAACAAACTTTACCTGTTCCGTCAACATCTGTGAAAAAAGCCAGACTTTCGTTCATCCAATCAAACCTCCCCAAAATGAGGACATCACACTACATACAGGCCACTGTCCAAAATATCTAATCTACTCAATTAGTCTAACCTTCACCCACATACACAACAATTCATACAGCCTCCAGTTTATTATTGAGCGAACAAAGCATGCAGGCTACTGTCTCCAACCATTCAAACAAGGCATGCATGCACGGGTCTGCAACTATGCATGCATGCTCTAAAGCAACCATCCAAACAAGGCGTGCATGCACGAGTCTGCAACTATTCAAACAAGGCATGCATGCTCTGTTCTGCAAGTACTCAAACAAGGCATGCACGATTTGGCTTGCAGCCATTCAGACTAGGTATGCATCTTCTCTCCTTGCCTGGACTGAAACCATTCAGACAATGCGGACATGCTCTGGCCTTCAACCACTCCAACAAGGAATGCATGCTCTTGCAACTATTTCGGCAGGGCATGCATGCTTCTGCCTGAAAACAACCAGACATGGAAAGAGCTACAATACCATCGGAGTGGTACAAACACGCTGCACAAAGGACGAGGAACCTACAATTCTACAAGCAAGGGTCTCTCGGAAGACATCTAATAAGACAGTACATGTATGCCTCTTCCTCGGGAAACAGTGTACACAACGCAGACAAAACTACAAAGTGCCATTACAATGCAGGCCCTACAACGAAAGTGTCGTTACCACTCATTCCATTGCCACGCAAGTCGTTACAAGAACTTGCTTTAGGGAACACGTGGTTGGAATTTAAATCCAACACCTGTTGTACAGATTGGAGTTGGAAAAGTGAAATATACTATTCCAAAGTCCAAAACTTCCCTGAGGGAAGTCGTTGTAACGACTTGCATTATAATGGAGCGCGTGATAAAAAAAGCGTCCGTTATATTACCCATGTTGTAAAGGCATGTGTTGTAAAAGCATGCATTATTACGTCATACATCCCTTTTCCTCCCATGGTCAACCACTGGTTAGCACAACTCAAGGTGGCAGCCATCTTGTGAGTACGGAAAGTATAGGGCAAAATGTGTTCTAGTTTTCCTGTTCACTGCTGCACCCTCACATCACATTATACAATGAGTGGCCATCTTGAAAGTATAGAAAACAATGTTATTAAATTGTTTTCTAAGGCTGGTTGCCGCTACTTAATTTGTCATTGTCCATGCATTAAAAAACGCATCAAGAAGTGGCAAAGTCAATAGCACCGCCCAGAATCACTGGCAAAGTGTAGCCTATTGTCTTTGCCAATGCTTGTTTGTGCTTTTGTGACTGATTTCCATATTTCTTGTTCAATAATGTGTGTTTACTGTCGGTTTTCGGCTGCAGGTGAAGGCGAGTCAGGGTCACTGGCTAAGAATAACGGACCACTTTTCATTAAAGTGACCTCTGACATCTGAAGGCACTATCCTTTACTTGATGTTAAACGGTAAGATCTTTACACACAGTGCTCGCCTCAAAGGACGTCATCGGAGCAATCTTTCGGCCTGTGAGTCCCAAGGACGGTGCCAGCCTCTTGCGCAGTTGCGTCTAGCTGATAATGCAGTCGCTCCTCCTCACCGGCACGTGCCTCACTGCATCTGCCTTTGTTGACACTCATCTGGATCCCGGAGGTCTACTCTCCAGATGTTTATGGAACATGCTCTATCTGTTGACATGTCCCAGCAGAGACGGCCAAGGCTGTGGACACTTCAGCAAATATGTCGGCGCGACCAGAAGACACCACCACCACCACCACCTCTGTCTGCGACGAGAGGAAGCAAGACCACAACACACACCGTGTGGTTGGCCTCATACAGGGAAGCCGGACCAAGGTTAAAGAGTGGGGGTGCTGCCATCCATCAGCATCACATCAGTGACGTCACAGAGCTCACACTAGGAACAAGTGCAGCAATGATCCTCGCCTACTCAGCAGCAGACCGGTGGGAAAGTAGTGTCTGGCCAGCAGTACATTTTGGCACACACTGTCCCAAATATGCCTCAAGCATGGGGTGCTGGGCACTGCCGTTTACAGGGCGCACTTTGCACTGAAATGCCCTCCTGAAACGGCCACTAAATTAGCATTAGACAAGCAGCTCTATGTAGAGTCGAAACACGTTTAAAAATCGGATCCGTCATTTCTGCATCATACTAGCAAAGTTATTGGTTTCATCCCATTAAATCTTTGTTTACGTCACACTTTAAAATCACACACAAAATGCATCTCATCTGAACTTGATTTTCTGCTGATATGGTTTGAAATATTTCCAGTTCATGTACAAGGTTTTCTCTTGTTATGCGTTAGAAAACGTGTTCTCCTGCAGCCTTTCTATCGCACTTCCTGCACCCCAGCAACACTGGCGCTCGGTTCACAATACAAAGCTCCCTCGCTTTGTACCAGAGGAAATTCAAAATAAACACCAGTCTCCAAGTTGATAAAAGACACTGCCCTGCACTTGGACTCTGCTTTGAACCGACAGCAAACGCACAATCAGAAGCATCATTCAAAGCCCTCTTTACAGCTCGTTCGCCCTCTATACCCCACCACGGGTATCTTGGGGATGGGGGGGATGGGGGGGGGGGTGGGGGGGGGGCAGCACCCCCCGCACCCCTCCTTCCAGCGCCCCTTCGGCCTCACACATTAAGTCCTATGTCTGGTCCTGTCCTGGGAAGAACGGCTCTTTAAAGGTCTGCTCACACCTGACGCACTGTTCTTTCTGTCCAGGTGTGTTTGCGAAACATCATTTTACAAGCGTGCTCTGGCCACAGGGGCTGCGACCGGGCTGTAATCTGCGGGCAGCTGTGTAATAGGAAGGTGAGTAAGCACTCTGCTGAAGAAGGCAGTCTCCACAGCGCTGCGTGCACAGGGAGTCCGCATACACTGTGTGGTGTCCGGGTGGACTCTGGTTCGGTGTTGTCCTTTTGAATGTGGGGCCTGGGTGTGCCCCGGAAGACCCCCGGGGGTGTCCCTGTGCACTGCTGAGAAGGAGCTTTGCACAGGGCGCAGTCACTGATGATGCTGGTGCCAGCGGCTCCTTAGAAAGGTTTTTGCTGCTGCCTCTTGGAGACAGTATTTTTAAGAGCTGAAGCGCATCCTCTGGTCTGGGCAGAAGTGGGATTTCAGGCGCCCTGGAACCAACACACACTGCAACAGAGACCACGCACTTCGCTTTCAGGAAAGCCGTGGATGTTGTCATCAGTAGTAAGATTTTATATAGCTCTGTGTAATATATGGGAGCCTTCAAACCCTGCATAAACACATCTCTCTAATTTGCTTATTGCAGGAGGCTTGTGGCGCACCTAGCATCCTATGATAAAGAAATGAGGTAGCTACTTAATTTAAATAACATATTACAGTTGACTTCTGACATGATAGTGCCTCCTGGCCGAGCCAGCCGAGGGAAACGGCAGGCCCCTGGGCACAAATTAAGCAGCACATTAGAAGATGAAAAGTAACTTTTCCTTCTTCTTGATTTTTCTAGATGAACAGTGATAAGCAGAAAGGACAACCCAGTACGTAGCAGTGTCTTCAAAAGTGTTCTCATGAAACAAAGAGGTCTAACACAAGACCAACGGGTACCTGCCCTGGGACAGAACCACTGTCCTAGCATGGACAGCGGGCCCATTAACATGCTCACAAAACAAACAGGCCTCATATAGGAGCAACAGGTACCTGCCCTGGGACAGTGTACCCAAGATCATTCTCATGAAGCAAAGCGGTCCAACACAGGGCCAACGGTACTTGCCCTGGGACAGAACAGTGTCTCCAGGAGTGGCCTCATGAAAGATGAAAGAACGAGGTGTTACAGAGGATCAACTATGCACACCGTGAGGGAAGAACCGCTGTCCTAGCATGGACAGTGTAGCCAAGTGTGGCCTAATGAAACAAAGAGGTCCTACACGCAAGGATCTTAGCTGATACCAGCAACAGATCACAAAGCATGTTGCGTGGCCCACAAACCTCTTCCTACGTACAGCCTGCGGTGCCTGCTTAGAGACACTGTATTCTGCGTTTCATACGTATGGTCACGTTGCTGCGTGTATTGTCCGCACGAAGGACTGGAAGAGACACTTCTTCGATGAAGGAGAATGGAAAGACAACAGCAGAGGAGACCTTCTCACCAACATCTATAGCCCTTCAATCACTCTTCCAAGGACTACAAGAGTGGGGTCATACTATGCAGCCATGACTAGTGCAGCGGGGGGAAAGACCAAAGTAACTAACTCTCAAACAGGCCCAGAACAGCCTGGCATCCGACTATCCTGAGGCACTGAACTGCAAGACCTTACATCTTCAAGGGTTTGGGTAGTGCCCATCATTGTCACCTAGGGTTAAATGGGCGCTTTCTCTGTGCCCTCTGCAGACATCCTACCAAATGAGGTCAGTCATGCAGCATGTATAGTATATTTTTGCATCAACAGACGTCAGTCTCCTGGCTCCCACCTGGCCCTTCTCGCTGTGTATCCATTGGGTACTCTACACCGCTTGGGTTAGTTGCCCCTGTTGTCAACAATCTGCTCGGGACATTACTGGAAAAGGTACCTCAAGGGATCAGCTGGTGGTGAAACTTCACAGCGGGGAGGGCTTTTTTTCTTTACCCCTCAGCTTCTGTTCCCCTTGCCACCTTGCTTTGATGCAGCCCCTCTGCAGGCTAGACCGCTGACTCAGACTTCTTAACCCCTATTATAGAGCTAAATATGACATTTTGTATTCCTTTACTGCTGCAGGACTATTGGGTTTTAAGACATTCTGCAATCAAGCCAAAAGATTAGCTTTTAAAATACTTTATTAAAATGATAATGCTCTTTGGGTGCTGAAGCGTGGAGGACAGAAGGGCCAGGTGGCAGGCCAAGAGGTCTGGCACGAGATCCTGGAGTTGGTACACCTTAGACTGGCTCTGGAATGGGACACATCAGCTGCAGGCATGCAGGCTGTAGGGAATGTGCTTACTTTCCACCCTCCTTCTGAATCCCTTGCATGCCAATGATAATGAAGAGGGCGGCTTGTTTCCGCTCCATCATGATGGCAACCTGAGTCATGCCGCAGAGATGCAGACACGTGTGGAGTCCATGCCAAGCCATGTGGCGCCGGCTCTGGGTGGAGGGAAGACATGGAAATCATGTCCAGGACTCGCATAGTTTCATCAGGATGCGGCGGTGAGAGCCATTGAATAAATGCTCTGCTTACCGCAGAGTTCCCTTGTAACCTGTACTTAATACAATTATATGTCTATCAGCAGCCGCATGCTAAAGACAGAGTAATATGGTTATGCACTACCATAGCGGAGGTACAACCAAGACTACTGCCCCCTTATGGCCACACTGATCTCACCCCTTTCCATTGCCCTGCGGCCACTTAACTCAATCATCGCGTCGGAAGGTGCAGAGGAGGGCAAGAGGACTGGTGTAGAGGAGTGGATTGTAAATTGATTGTTATCGTCTTGACCCCATCACTATTCATAGAGGACACTTCAGCTGCTGCAGACGATGCTCGCGCATGGCCTTGGTGCTGCAGGCCATGCTCGCGCATGGCCTTGGTGCTGTTCACTGGACAATCAAAGGGTCTATGCCAGGCAATGCTGATGCCATCCACCCTGAGCACCGAGGCACCCTGGAAGCTACAGAAAACCCAGAGCTGCAGAAGACGACTGTGGAATACCCAGCAGCGAGTGCTCTCAAATGCTACAAAGCATCACGGATGCACAAGACTCCAACTGCAATAGTGAAGAAGTCGTTCACTGTGGTGAAAGGGCTTTAGCAACATCTACACAAGGAAAGACAAGACATCTGCAATAGTTAAGACTCTTCAGGGGAGCACGCTTCATGCATACCCTGCCAACCAACACCTGCCAGCCAAGCCATAAGCCACCAACACAAGCGAAGGCCGCACACCCCTTTCTAGACACCGAGCCAAGAACCTGACTCCCAGAAGGCCAGCAGACAGCCAGAAGGCCAACAGACAGCCACATGACCACCAGTGAGCTCCTGAGGGCTCTCTGCTCCTCTAGAGATACGTACCCAAGACAAGGCCTAGTTCAACAACCTATAGCCCCGTGAGGCCTAGAGGGGAAGCAGTTCACAACACGTGGATTTCAACTCAACTCTCTCGCAAAGGCATGGCGGCAAAACTCAACAAGATCAGAACTACTGCCCCCTCGCACATCACAACGTCACCCATACTGACCACGTGATAGGGGAGAGTGCCACCTGTCCGCAAACACACCACAACCAACCACTGATCATGACAATACAATAACACGTTTTACAATTAGATTGACTAGAGAAGTGCTTCATTCGGAGAGATTGCATTTTAGGTCTGGCATAAGACATCTTTAGCTGACTCTCAACACTTTTGGTTTTCCAAAAAATCGTAATTAAAAAAACCTATATAGATAGACAGGCTTTGGGTTAGAGCCCCTCTTTTTAGGTCTCGCCTGACACAGCGCATGCGCTGGTCTGGCGAGACTTATTGAGAGGGCTCCAAAAAGTGCTACCAGGCCAGCCTAGAGCTACAGTGCATGTGCGCGGGCGTGCGCGCCGCTTTTACCGCGATTACTTTCACTTTCGCTGCCGCTTTGATGTTTGATCGCGATCACTTTCCCAGCCGAACGACCGCTTGGCATAGCTAATAGGTCTCGTTTTTGGGACCTTATAAGTATTTAGTTATGCAACTGTTGCATGGCTAAATACTTATAAGGTCCCAAAGGCGAGACCTATTGGCTATGCCAATGCTTGTTTATCTGTTGGTCTCTTGAACTTCCACTCACATATCCAGCAGAGCATAAGCCATGGAGGTTCCGCCCACTTCAGCCATTGGCTGTCTTCCGCGGTGTGTGGTGGCATCTTGCCCAGCAGCGCACACAGCCGCCTCAGTAGTATTGCCCTACGTCTCCACAGCGGATGTGTTGAGGCTGCTGGGTCAGTCATTTATCTTTATATTGTTGCCAGATTTACACAGCATGTTGCAAATGTCTGAAATAAATATCTCACATGGCTGCAAATCATTGCCATAGTCAGTAATGCCCATGCTGAACAGCATTAACAAACCGGCAACGGCAGAGACAATAGTCTCAAAGGCAAGAACTATTGGATTTGCCAGTGGTGGTTAGGTCTCAGCACAACACCCTGTGATTCTGAGCAAATCAGTTAATCAATCTGTGCATGAAAAAGAAAAAAAAATAGTCCCTTTAGATAGGCTGGACTAGGCAGCAACAAAAGCAGGGAGTCTCTTTAGATTGGCTGGGCTAAGCAGCAACAAAAGCAGGGAGTCTCTTTAGACTGGCTGAGCTAAGCACCAACGAAAGCAGGGAGTCTCTTTAGATTGGCTGGGCTAAGCAGCAACAAAAGCAGGGAGTCTCTTTAGATTGGCTGAGCTAAGCACCGACGAAAGCAGGGAGTCTCTTTAGATTGGCTGGGCTAAGCACCAACGAAAGCAGGGAGTCTCTTTAGATTGGCTGAGCTAAGCACCAACGAAAGCAGTGAGTCTCTTTAGATTGGCTGAGCTAAGCACCGACGAAAGCAGGGAGTCTCTCTGGATTGGCTAGGCTAAGCACCAACGAGAGCAAAGAGTTCCTCTGGATTGGCTTGAGGAACATTATTAAATCACAAGCCTCAGAGTTGTGAGAAGGAGGCCATTAACTACAATTGCAGCCCTTGATAGGAATATCCTGATTGGTTAAACTACGGAGTGCATGTTACAATAAATGACGTATCTCCTTGGCGGTCATTATTGTAAGAACAAGCTTGGAAAAAGTTTCCACTTTTGTCCCAGGACTCAAGGCCAGAACAGGAAGTGGCTATGCTCCCAGCAAGTCCTTAGAGAGTGGTGAACAAAGCTCCTGCTGTCTTGACCCCAGCAGTGAACCCGTACATCGTGTCAAGATGTCTCCAAGCAGCCCACGAGAGACTCCGGGGGGAGGGGGGGGGGGGGCAGCGTGAGGCCTGGCCGCACACTGCAGTGTTGTCAAACACCAACCTGTTTCACAGGAAACCTGCTTTACTAATCAAGGAGTGAGGCTGTTCTTTCCAAAGGCGGGAAGCATTTTAGACTCTGGAATAGTTATTAAATATTCCCCAGTGAATACAACAAAATCCCTAAAACTGTGGACCGTAGAACATTCTGAACCCAATTCAGCACCTCCTGTCCTGGAGGGCCTTAGTGGTTTTTTCAAAAATCCATAACTACCAACTGCTACAGCACTTCCAGGTCAGCTCTTGGTTGGCTGAGTTGGAGCTGGGTGTCAAGATGGAAGCGGCAGACGACAAATACACGTAAAAGGGACCCCCTACCCACTCTTCACAGCAGTTCAACGAGCAATATATGCCCCAATGTAGGATGTATGACGATACAACGCATTCCGTTGCAACACATGCATTACAACACAAATGCCTTTACCACGCATTATTTCACAACGAATATGCCTTTATCATGCATGCCTTTCCAACGAATTTCGTTGGAAAGCATGAATGTTAAAGCCATACGCGTGGTAAATGTTTTCCCTGACCACTACCCTGAGCCCTAAAAGCAGACCCCTGCGCGACCCCCCCACCCCTAGTCCTCCCCAAAAATATACCTCCCCAGAGCCCTAAAAGCGGACGCCTGAACGACACCCCCCTTCTTACCCTCAGCCTTAAAAAAAAAAAACAAAAAAAAACTAACCCTCCCCTGAACTCTAAAGCCAGGGCCCCCCGCCCCAGGCCCAATTCTCCTTACCTCTAAACAACGACCAGGCAGGTGCTCTGAGGCACGGCGCATATCGTAAAGAGGGAGCAGAAGGGTCCGCTCCCTCCAACGACTCCGATAGCCTTCACCACCCTTTACCATACATATACACTTAGCACCAGTACCACACATATACCTTTACCATACATACATTTGCAACGTAATTCGTTGTAAAGGCATATGTGGTAAAGGCACATGCATTGTTAAAAAATGCCTGGTAAAGGCTGTTCGTGGTAACAGCCGCATTGTAATTGCTGTTTCCCCCTACATAGGCTTCTGTTTATGTGTGTAAGTGCATTTATATAACACAATAACAATAAAGCAAGGGAGTGCTCAACATAAAGAAAGGGTACTGTGGGGGAGGGAGGATGGGGGGCGCGTGAGGCAGTTTTTGGGTGGCACAGGAACATTAGGGCCAGGAGTCGGACGAAGGAGTACCTGGCGTATTCCAACTGTGGGGGGAATCCAGACTCAGGATAGGATAGGTAAGTGTCTGGCTTCCTATGGTCTTTCTTATATAGGGCCTCATTACAACGTCAGTCGGAAAGGCTCCGAATGGCATTCGGAATTTCCTAACCCATGTCGGAACCCATGTTTCCGACCGACCCTGAAACATTTCCGACTGACCGATTACGATAGATGGTAAACGTTCAGTCTTTCCAACTCGTTTCCGACCAGCATTCGGAGACTCGGAGTCGGACCGACATAATACAATGTCGGATTCTGACAGCCATTCCAAATTGGTCTGTCCGACACAAAACGGCTGTCGGAAACGGACTTTGAGGGGGCCCGTAGCAGGCCCCCCCCCTTCACCCAGATAACTCCGGTTGGGGCCCTGGGGGGTATCCATGGGACCCCTCTGTACAACCATGCCCAGTGTAATTGGTCTGTCGGACTCCCCGAACCAGAGTCAATCGGAAACCATTCCAACAAGGAGCCGGTCAGAATGCTTTCCAACTGACATTGTAATGAGGACCATAGTTGTGTCTCTGGCATGCCGGCGCTGTTGCTGCAGGGTGGAGGACCTCTCCTGGTGTCTTGTTGCTTGGTGCCGGGTACATGGTGCCATAGTTGTCTGCCTGGCATGGACTGCTGGCTCTACTGAGACGCAGCCTTCCTGAGAGGCAACTGAACTGTACTGGCAGAGATAGTAGCTGGACTCTGTGGCAAGAGTCCCCATCAGCCTGATCCATTTGGGTCTTTCCTGGGGCCCAGCCTCGAAGATAAAGGCGGTTGTAGAAGAAGCTTCCAATTCCTCCAGTGTACCCGAAGAGCAGCGCTTTCTGCTTCCAAATCTTTGGAGGGTTAGCTCAGCCCAGAGAGTTTAGGCTACTTTGTTCCCCAGCTGCAGGCCTGTGCTTTTGGTCTCTTTCCTTCAAGCATCTCCCCTTCCGTAGGTGGATCCCAGAGCTGTGTTTTGACCTCATGCCTTTGGCGTCTTGACAGACCAGTGTCTAGTTTAGGAGAGAGCTGAAGCCTTACCTCAAGCTGGCCTTGTTGATAGATGGAGCCAAGGAAGCTGAATTCAGTGTTGTGTTCCAGCAGCAGCCAATGTTGGGGCAAAAGGGGATAACACTGGTTCTTCAGATTGTTTCAGAGTAAATTTAGAGGTCGACATGTAATCTGCAGACTGTAGTTTTAGTAAATGTCAGATATGCTCCTCAAAATGCTTACAAACAGCAATAGGGAAATACACTAGGCCACCTCGCCCCCCTGCTTCCCTCTGCAATGATGCCTTGTGCAAGGGTCCCAGGCACCAGAAGACCACCACAAAGAAAATACACTTTTATGTAGCAGAAACTAGAAATTATTAAACACTGAGTTTTGCATTTATACTACATGATGAACCACTTCTAATGCACCAGCCGAACATCATGAACAAGGAAACGAGTAACTGAAAGACAACGGTAAACCAACCTGTGTTGGTACAACATGTTAATGTCAATCCCGTTTGCCAATCCAAGGGAGAGGAGAATTTCCAGTTACAAGGTCTCATCTGTGGACAGCAAAGCATCTAATCAATGCAACAACTTTTAACACCAATGTGTGGCCCTGTACAGTCCAGCGAGGTTCCAGGCAGCCCTCGCTTGATGCAGGTACCCACACTATCTACATATCTCAAAGCTCTGTGGGCCAGGTGAGGCTACACAAGTGAACAACGCCTTATCCTTATCCCTCACGCTGCAGTTAGATGGAATCAGACTACACGTGTAAGCAGCAGAGGGCCACTTCCCAGCAAACTAATATCTTAGCTACCATTTTTGAGAGTTAAGCCCATTTCTCTTGCTCAACAGGATCGCATCTTTTGTAGAAGTGCACCTGTTAGGACACAAAGAAACATGCAGGAAGGAGCTTAGTGGACCAATAGTGAAATCAGCGCTCAGGACAAGTCATCAAAGTGATAACAAAATCATTCAATGCAACATCACCTATACTGCATTTCTGCAAAGAACTTAGTGAGAACTTGGAGGGCAATCTAAGGTGGTCAAAGAACAAAGCACTTCAGAAATGGAATCTTCTCTTTGACTTCCTCTTAACAAATGAGTCGACACACCAACACCGACTAAGTAGTCACCCAGTGCTTATGCGTTTCACAAAAGTATGCAAGCCACGGAGAGCTGGTCACTTTACAAACCAAGGCAAGCCACGGAGAGCTGGTCACTTTACAAACCAAGGCAAGCCATGGAGAGCTGGTCACTTTATAAACCAAGGCAAGCCACAGAGAGCTGGTCACTTTACAAACCAAGGCAAGCCATGGAGAGCTGGTCACTTTACAAACCAAGGCAAGCCATGGAGAGCTGGTCACTTTACAAACCAAGGCAAGCCATGGAGAGCTGGTCACTTCACAAACCAAGGCAAGCCACGGAGAGCTGGTCACTTCACAAACCAAGGCAAGCCACGGAGAGCTGGTCACTTCACAAACCAAGGCAATCCACGGAGAGCTGGTCACTTCACAAACCAAGGCAATCCACGGAGAGCTGGTCACTTTACAAGGCAAGCCACAGAGAGCTGGTCACTTCACAAACCAAGGCAATCCACGGAGAGCTGGTCACTTTACAAGGCAAGCCACAGAGAGCTGGTCACTTTACAAGGCAAGCCACAGAGAGCTGGTCACTTCACAAACCTGGGCAAGTTAATTTATTTATTTATAAAGTTTTATATAGCGCAAACAAGATCCCGAAGGATATCAGAGCGCTTTACAAAAAGATGGAAGGAAGTGCAATATCAACATCAACAAAAGCATAAAAAACATGAATAATTATCGTACAAAGGGGTCAAAGGAGAATAATACAACAGCTAGTATATAGCGGGCTAAGAAGGGGCAAATGGTAAGGGTCAGAAGAGTAGCATCAAATGAAGGTCTAACGGTTGTAGGATCAGAGACTTTGAGCGGATGATCATAACCCATTTAAGGTAAGAACTTGTTCATTAGGAATCTTTTAACTTCCTGTTTGAAAGCAGCCGTGGAGGAGAGTCTGCGTACTTCCGGTGGAAGAGAGTTCCAGATTTCGGGTCAGCGCCAGAGAAGGCTCGTTGGCAGGTTCTCTTTTTTTCTATAGATTTGTGGTTTTAAGAAGAAAGAGTTTGCAATTCTTGAGGGTCTACAACCCCCAGATAGTTCAAGTTTTTGCGCTAGTTATCTGGGGGTTTTGAAATGAAGGGCTTTGTGTGCCACACAAGTCATCTTTAGCTGAATTCGAGCTTCATAAGGCAACCATTTAAGGGATTTTAGGACTGGGGATATGTGCGGGTTTCTTTTGGTACCTGTAACCAGTCTAGCCGCAGCGTTCATAGATGCCCTGAGTGGAGCCAAGGTATATTTGGGAAGGCCACAGAGCGTAGCGCTGCCATAATCAAGTCTCTGTAACACAAACGCTTGGACCACTTGTTTGAAATCAAATTGTGGAAGGAATGGTTTGATATTTCGGAGAGTCCTCATCAAATGATTAGCTCCCTTACACACCTTGCAGATATGATTCTTCATGTTCAGATAATTGTCCAGGGTGATTCCGAGAGATTTGGCTGAGTCTATAATGAGGGGGGGAGCAGTTTAAGGCAGTGAGGTGATTCAGCCAAAGGTCTGGCTTGGGGATGTGGTTCAGAGGAGGGATGAGAAGAAATTCTGTTTTGGAGGTGTTGAGCAGGAGGTGGTTCTCGGTTAAGCAGTTTTGAGTAGACGTTAGGATAGTGTTCAGTGAAATGAAGTTATCCGGGGAGGAGAGTTTCAAATAAAGTTGAGTATCGTCTGGATACATATGGAAGAGAATGTTCGTGGAATTTAGAGTATTAGCTAAAGGTTCCAAGAACAGGTTGAAGAGTATAGGAGATAGGGGGGAACCTTGGGGGACCCCCATGAGTACTGGAGAGGGCTGGGAGAGAGTGTGGTTCACCTCGACTCTTTGTGATCTGTGGTGGAGGAAAGACGAGAACCATTGTAACACTATGAATTGTATTCTAGTTTACCATGTTGAGTTTTTTTATGCAAAAAAAAAAAAAGGCACTACATCCATACTTGAGAACGGAGATAAATCTTGGCATGAACACAGTTCTCGGACGACAGGACAACTGCAGCCATTGGACTTATTGCCGGAAGAGGTTTCATGCTGCAGTTTTACCAAGTGCAAATACCCTTCTTCTGAATCAGTAAGAATCTTCATTTCCATCCGACCATTTGTGTGTATTTTTGAGTAGCTTCCCCTCTTTGTTCAACCTCGCTTCCAGGCACACGCACCAAAAGTGTAAACCAACTGATTATGAAGCATTGTGGCAATCAGTACATTAGCGCAGGCAGGACAAACAGTGTTGACCCGGGAGCTGGAGTATATCACCCAACACTTGCCCTCTTCACAAGACTGTCCAGGTCACTCAACGCACCAAGGAAACAAGCAGAGTTCTGCATCTATTCTCGAAGGTCCTGCTTTCATATTCAAAATGTGGCACCAAGGCAGACTGAAGACAGAAGAGTGGGACTCCACAGATTCCCCTGGGGATCATGACAGCCAAGGTAGCTGGAGACCGCTTCCTCACTGTGACAAGCTCTGATGAACAGCTGCTGTGAGAGGTTTGGAGAGTTTCCAAAACATTTAGTCCAGTACACAGACAAAGCTCGGCGCTGTACTGCTCACTCAAGAGAACTGCTCCGGTGCACCAATGACCAGCATCACAGAAGCGACTAAACAGACTCACCGAGGAATGAATGGGGACAACTTCAGGCCAGGATGGATCAACACTGCGAGGTCGACCACATGGGGCGTGGGGATTACAATGCGCTGCCATTAACATTACTTTATGGCGCCCCGGCTTCAGAGAGAAGCACTGGTTGGATTTCAAGATTTCATATACCTTCTGAGAAAGTTGCAGAATTCCAAGGAAGCCAATGCAGATGGCCAAAATCAAGACTGAACGCCACAGCAAATTACAGATCAAAAGAAATCTAGGAAGTATGAAAGAAACGGCTGAAAAGCTACAGTGCCTCATAAAAATTTCCAGCAGTCATGGGTGGTAAACTGGTACAGCCATGGATGGTAAACTGGTACGGCCATGGAAGATAAACTGGTACAGCCATGGAAGATAAACTGGTACAGCCATGGAAGATAAACTGGTACAGCCATGGAAGATAAACTGGTACAGCCATTGAAGATAAACTGGTACAGCCATGGAAGATACTGATCAGGCAAGTTGAAACCTACAGCAAGTTGTAACCTACAGCATGTAAACAAGCATTGGCATAGCCAATAGGTCTCGCCTTTGGGACCTTATAAGTGTTTAGCCATGCAACAGTTGCATAATTAAATACTTATAAGGTCCCAAAAGCTAGACCTATTGGCTATGCAAAGCGGCCGCGAAAGTGAAAGTAATCGCGGTAAAGCGCGGTGCGGGCGCCCACGCACATGCACTGTAGCTCTAGGCTGGCCTGGTAGCACTTTTTGGAGCCCTCTCAATAAGTCTCGCCAGACCAGCGCATGCGCTGGGTCAGGCGAGACCTAAAAATGTTCTATCAGAGCAAATACCGATGACTGGAGCAAGTGGCATTTGTGTGTCCACAATGATGCTAACCTTGCCTCAGGGTGACCTTGAAGATCCAGAAAGGACAAACTAATTTTTCCAGCGAGGGACCGATGTGGTCCATCCCTTCATGGTCTGGGATCCCCATCGGATCCTGTCTTTACCACTAGTTCTGAGGATGTAAGAAAAAAAGGTTTCAGTCCTGGCCAGAATCTCTCTTTCTAACACTGACACGCCTCAGAAGATGAATGGCTAGGACCTCTAGGCCCCGAACCGGCTTGGCCAAAGACTTCAAAAAGAAGCATTGAACGCAGAAGGGTGCAAGCTTTGGTGAGGTTATTTAAATACATCAAAAACGTTATTAACAATAATATACGTTATGTTCATTTGTTTGTAGATTTGTCAGAGCTGGTACCATATGGCATGTACTAGTAAAAAAAATGTTTAAAAAATTGAATTGCAGAAGTGGAACAAACACAACTATATTTATTACATCAGTTAGGTAGCGGTAAGGCCTCTTGTCGGCAGGGAGGGGAGGGAGGGTGTGTGCTTATAATTGTATGCTCAGGAAATTAACACTACTGAGAAATGGAAAAGTCCTTGTCAGAGGAAGAAAGGCAGCGAGAAAGGGTGCTTTTCACTGATTTCCCTAAAATGCTAAAAAAAAAAAAAAGAAAAGAAACGTATAGAAAACAAACCTGAATGAATGACAAACTCCCAGTGTTTCTCAAGCATTCAATTATTTCCTGCAGCCCTAGAGGAAATAGAGAAACATTTTTGTTTCTATATCTCTATCAAGCATTGCTTATGTAGCGAGTTTATAATATGTGACCCGGTATTAAAACTGAATTATCGATAGCCCACTATTCACAAAGCCGCCATTATCAACGGGAGAAGTGGAAAGCCTAATTACGGCATCATAATAAAAAATAAAAAAAATAAGCTACTTGGCAATTGTAAACTATTATGAAATGTGTGAAAATGACTGCAAGATAGCTTCCGTGGCTAGCAAAGAAAGTAACAAAAAGGTTTTGTAAAGCTGGAGCGTGACGGCGTTGAACGCAGTCCTCGTGCCCGGGCAATGCATTGGATTGTTGGCCAACATCCAGGCATACTTGGAATAATCTTAAATAGCGGAACTCTCTGGAAAGATAGCCTGATGAGCATGAAGTAAGCACCACTGCTAAGATGAAGGAACCATTAACAAACTAGGCCTGCGAGCCAAGCCACGGTGGAGGCACAACCAAGTTAATGGAGCCCAGCCCAACAATGGTGTGTAATACGTCTCCTTCACTACAAAGGTTCAGCAACACCGAAGAGAAAAGGAATACCGCACTCTGTGGTGCAGTCTCATGGTGGGAGCGAGCTCGGTTGACCTGCTTAAGATAGTACATTGGAATGCCGCAGCCACGCGTCCACACCTTTGGCTGATGTGCGTGGCTTGGGTCTTGTTCCTTAATGCAACAGCATTCTGGGTCCTGTTTAATTTTTATAAAAATTCCATAGAATGTGTTTTTTAAAAAAAAGAGATTACATTGAAGAAGTCTTTGTGAGTGTAGCTTAAAGCTGCAGGGAATAAACTCCATGTTGTGCCTGTGTGCGGAGTTAGTGACCCCCCTCTGGGAGGTCTCAAGGGAACATGTTCTGGGTCTTGGTGAAGCCATACATTTACTCACACTGTGACAAACTACGTCATTCAGGACAAGGGCCAATTTAGCACCACAAGATTCACTGCCAAGTGAACCTCTTGACAACACTAGGTTAGTTTGGGTGGATGTATAGACCACTTTCAGGCATAGGAAGCGGATAAATTGTAATAAAAAAAAACACACAAAAAACACCAGATCAAGAGCCCTAGGAAAAACCTTTTCAGTGTCCTTGGTCCAACTCTGCCCATCGAAAGCAGCAAACAGCAGTCAAAAGTAATTGGTTCCAAAAATAGAAAGATAGGACACCCCAAACCAAGAGGTGGAATACAAGAGGAAGTGCAAATATCAACATCTGAATCAGCTTAAGATGTGCGTCTTGGAGGTTTACGTTATTTCACACCCACCAGGAGGGGCACATCTTGAGAATAGTCGGGTGGAGAGGAACCCCAACTGTGCTTCAGGACATCTTGGAGACCCAGTGGAACCACACATACTCTTAGGAACGCCAGGGACATTTCGCTGGGTTTCCAGCTAATCCACTTCCTTATTAGACAAGTTGGCTCTTCGCCTTTAAGGAAGCAGGCCGGGTCCGAATACCCAAAACAACCACACTCTTGTTGTGCAAGTGTCCCCATGGGCTCCTGGCTTTGATCCTCCTCCCTTTGAGAAGATGTTTGGCTTGGCCAGTGAAGGGAGCAGGAAGGATGGTTCGCTTCATCTGAGTTGTACTGGGAGCCCTGGGGAGGCGCTACTTCCTTCACTTACTAAAGGCGTAGGGTCGGCTGATGAAGCGAGCAGGCAGGGTTGGCTAATGGGATAATGCTGAAGGACAGTTTTCTAAGGAAGCATTTAACAAGGAAACAAAAGGTCCCTATGGGGGAAACGTAAGCCTCAGCTTCTGTGACAACATGTACAAAACCCTCAATAGATTGGTTTAAACTGAGATTGAAACAGAATTTATTCAATGAATTTCCATAAATATCACTTGTAATTTGTCTTATATTTAGCTTAACATATAAATTGAACAATAGGGTGCTCCAAAGTGTTGTGGTGAGGTGCAAGTGAAAAGTGGAGTATAAACTGCACAAGTGCTATACAAAAAGCAAATGTATACAAGTGAATGATAAGGATAAATGGATGTTTGTAAAACACTCAGTGTAGGAATGTCGTTCAATCGGTGTAATGAGGCAGTCCACCACGCTCGTCCGACACAAATCATGACGGTGTTTGCATCGAGCGATTGTAACACTCACGGTGGACATACAACAATTGAACATTTGCTGCAGAAGTTCGCCACAGTAGAGTTGGCCTAAAAAAAGTTGCGCTGATCATTTGCTGGAGTAGTATACCTGCTTAACTTTGATTACCAATCAAGACACATACGCCATGATTATGGCTCCAAGTGACTCCCCATTACGCCACAGAATTCAGTTGTGTTAGTTATTGCCACAACGCTTTGGTGCTTCCATCATATTCTTCAGTCCTGATGAAGACACTTTTTCAAATAATTTATGTGTGGGGTCGAAACGTCAAAAACACTTTCAGTGGTCTGTTTAATTCATTTAGAATATCACCACCGCTATAATGAGTATTGTACAAACATCCATTTAACCTTATCAGTCACTTGTATATTTTTGCTTTTTGTGCAGCACTTGCGCACTGTATACTCACCTTTCCACTTTCACTGCCACAACAGTATTTGGAGCACCCTATTTTTCAATTCATTTGTTAAACTAAATTTAAGAAACTCTTCAAAGTGATATTTGTAGAAATGTATTGAACAAATTCTGTTTCAATCTCAGTGTAAACCAATTGATTGATGGTTTGTACATGTTGCCACGGAGGTTGTGGCTTACACTCCCCGATGGGGACATTTTGTTTCCTTATCAACTGTTATAGCCTGGTTACTGGGTAGCTCCCTTTTCTTTAAGAATTATAAGGAGGCAGGCACACAAGCTGGACAGGGAAGATTGTGGCTTGAGGTTTGGACCCTTACCATGATGACAAAAGGTGAATCTGCACGATAGGAACACATGCAAGCTGTCAGGCAGTGGGCACAGCCTCCGCTGGACCGCAGTCAGTCTTAACATGTCTAGCAGCGACTTGAACACACAATGCACAGCAGCACCGGTGCAGACCTCTTTCTAGCACCTTGAACACAATGCACCGCAGCACCACTGCAGTTCTCTTTCTACCACCTTGAACACACAGAGCACAGCAGCACCAGAGCAGACCTCTTTCTAGCACCTTGAACACAAAATACATGGCAGCAACAGTGCAGAACTCTTTCTAGCACATTGAGCACACAGTGCACAGCAGCGGTGCAGGCCTCTTCCTAGCACCTTGAACACAATGCACGGCAGCACTAGTGCAGACCTCTTTCTAGCGCCCTGAGCATACAATGTGCAGCAGCACCAGAGCAGACCTCTTTCTAGCACCTTGAACACACAGTGCACAGATGCACCGGCACAGACCTCTTTCTAGCACCTTGAACACAATGCACGGCAGCACTAGTGCAGACCTCTTTCTAGCGCCATGAGCATACAATGTGCAGCAGCATCAGGGCAGACCTCTTTCTAGCACCTTGAACACACAGTGCACAGCAGCACCAGAGCAGACCTCTTTCTAGCACCTTGAACACACAGTGCACAGAAGCACCGGCACAGACCTCTTTCTAGCACCTTGAACACGCAGTGCACGGCAGCACAAGGGCAGACCTCTTTCTAGCACCCTGAACACACAATGCACAGCTGCATCGGCGCAGACCTTTTTCAAGCACCTTGAGCACACACTGCACAGCTGCATCGGCACAGACTTTTTTCTAGCACATTGAGCACACAGTGCACAGCAGCGGTGCAGGCCTCTTCCTAGCACCTTGAACACAATGCACGGCAGCACTAGTGCAGACCTCTTTCTAGCGCCCTGAGCATACAATGTGCAGCAGCACCAGAGCAGACCTCTTTCTAGCACCTTGAACACACAGTGCACAGCAGCACCAGAGCAGACCTCTTTCTAGCACCTTGAACACACAGTGCACAGAAGCACCGGCACAGACCTCTTTCTGGCACCTTGAACATAATGCACGGCAGCACTAGTGCAGACCTCTTTCTAGCGCCATGAGCATACAATGTGCAGCAGCATCAGGGCAGACCTCTTTCTAGCACCTTGAACACGCAGTGCACAGCAGCACAAGGGCAGACCTCTTTCTAGCACCCTGAACACACAATGCGCAGCTGCATCGGCACAGACTTTTTTCTAGCACATTGAGCACACAGTGCACAGCAGCGGTGCAGGCCTCTTCCTAGCACCTTGAACCCAATGCACGGCAGCACTAGTGCAGACCTCTTTCTAGCACCTTGAACACACAGTGCACAGCAGCACCAGAGCAGACCTCTTTCTAGCACCTTGAGCACACAGTGCACAGCAGTGGTGAAGGCCTCTTCCTAGCACCTTGAACACACAATGCAGAGCAGCAGCACAGGCCCCTTTCTAGCACCTTAAACACGCAATGCACAGCAGCGGCACAGGCCTTTCTAGCACCTTAAACACGCAATGCACAGCAGCACTAGTGCAGACCTCTTTCTAGCACCTTGAACACAAAATACACGGCAGCACCAGCGCAGACCTCTTTCTAGCACCCTGAACACACAGAAAGAGGCCTGCTCCGCACTGTGTGTTCAAGGTGCTAGAAAGAGGCCTGCTCCGCTGCTGTGCCCTAGCACCTTGAACACACAGTGCACAGCAGCACCAGAGCAGACCTCTTTCTAGCACCTTGAACACACAATGCACAGCAGCGGTGCAGACCTCTTTCTAGCGCCCTGAGCACACAGTGCATAGCAGCACCAGAGCAGACCTCTTTCTAGCACCTGGAGCACACAGTGCACAGCAGCACCAGCACAGACCTCTTTCTAGCTCCTTGAACACACAGTGCACAGCAACGGCACAAGCCTCTTTCTAGCACCTTGAAAACAGTGCACAGCAGCACCAGGGCAGACCTCTTTCTAGCACCTTGAACACAATGCACGGCAGCAGTGCAGGCTTCTTTCTTTAAAAAAACAGTACTGAAACAGCAATTCTTCACATAGTGGACGACCACTACTGGCCCTAGACTGCAATGAAACCGGTCTCCCAATTCTGCTCGACCTGTCGTCGACATTTGACACTGTGAACCATGACAAAATACTAGAAAACCGCCTGAAAGAAAGGATAGGGTTGGAGGGTGCAGTCCTAGCGTGGTTCAGATCCTTCCTGGAGACCAGATCGCAAAGATTCATAGTGAATCAAACACTAGCTACATCATCCCCAGAGGGTTCAACACTATACTCCGCTCTATTCAATCTTTAGGTAGAACCACTAACAGAAATTTTACAGCAGGCAAACATCTCCTTCCACATGTATGCGGATGAGACAGCTTTATATCAAGATTACATCGATGGAAGAGATCAGTATTATGAACTAGGCACTAAAAAGGACCGTTCATTGGCTAATTAGTAATCACCTCAAGCTTAACCTGCATAAAACAGTATTGCTTCGGATTTCCCCTCAGAAAAGCGATACGAGTATCCTGGAATGGTCCAAGCTGATCACTGCGCTAAACTTTACTCCGAGGCTAGTAGACGCAACCAAATCCCTTGGAATTATGCTTGACAAAAACCTGAACATGCTAACACACAACAAAACGATAGCAAAAAATGCCTGATTCCATTTAAGCTACCTCAGAGAACTGAAACCTTTCATAAGTAACTCAGACCTTAAAACAGCAGTCCAGGCATTAATCATATCGAGGATCGAGTACGGATGCACAACTTTAGCAGGAGTACCTAAGATTTCAACAGCCCCACTAAAAGCTTGCCTCAATGCAGCCACGAGACTTCTAACAGGCTCCAGAAAATTCGGCCACATCACCCCTCATCTGAAAGCGCTCAATTGGTTACCTTACGAAGCAAGAATCCAACTAAAGATGGCATGTATCCCGGGTTTCGAGACTGGGACAGTATTGGGATATCTACTCTGGGGGACGTTATGCGGGGCACGATTTTAAAATCCTTCCAAGACATCCAGAGGGATTATCAGATGCCAAAGACTCAATTCTTTAAGTATTTGCAATTTAGGCATGCTATTTCCCCCAGCTTGGAGGGTCTGGACTCGCTGCCGGAGTTCAGCCCAATAGACGCTAAGATATTTATGGGGGACCTTCTAGACCATAAGATCTCTAAAATGTATCAATCTCTGGTCACGCACTGTTCCCCCTCCTTGCAGCGTTTGATGGGGACCTGGGAGGGAGATGCGGGTCAGATGGAGAAAGAGGACTGGATGGAAGCCTTGGCTTCTCCGCGAGGGGCGGCCATTGCAATGAGCCTGCGGTTGATTCAGTTCAAATATCTCCATCTGGTTCATTTTACTGGGCCTCGTGGCTTCCCCGGTGTGTCTCCATTGTGGGCACGAGGAGGGGACCCTGGTGCACAGTGTATGGCACTGCACAGCACTGGCACGATTCTGGAGGGGGGTTTTGGCTTGTCTCTCTGAAGTATTGGGTTGGGAGCTTCCTAGTTCATCGAAGCTTGTCCTCCTTCATGTGATGGAAGGGATCGGGGCAATATTTATATCTCATGCTTCTTGGTTTTACTTTAGTGAAGAGGGACATAGCTAGAACCTGGAAGGCGGTGGTTGCCCCTTCCATTTCGACTCGGAAAAATTGGCTGGACTTCTGTATGGGTCTTGAAGTTCCCATTTTTGAAGCTAGAGGGTGCCACCGGAAACATTATAAAATCTGGAAGCGGTGGGCAGATTATCGGGGTCTGAAGCTAGAGCCGCCGCAGGGCGGCCGGGGCCTTGACCCGGGGTAGCCTTTCACATACTGTAGGAGAGTAGGATCTGCACTTATGTTGCCCCCCTTTTTTTTCTGATGTGAACACTGGTTTCTGGCTATAGTCTGGCTGGGTCCCTGCTAATCAGGGCCCCAGTCTCTCTGTTCTCTCTAAACAACTTGGAGTGCATATTAGATGCACTAGTGATTGGATACTGTGGTACCTTATGAGCCCCTAGTATATGGTACCCTAGGTACCAAGGACATAGGTACTTCACAGGCCTACCAGGGGCTGAAGCATGTATTATGCCACCCCTGGGAAGCAGACTAAATCTGACACCACAGGCCTGCTACTGAAGCCTGGGTGAGGTAGTGTTAGCACTCCTCACTGAGGTATAGGTTCCTAAATCTCACCATACACACACATATAAACCTATCAGTCACCCCTAAGGCAGGCCCTATCAATCCTGAGGGCAGGGTGCTTGGTTTACAATGTGAGGGGGTGCCTCTGCATGAGCAGGGCCCCTCTGCAGCTGGCAGAGTCTATTCTCTGTGGCTGTTTGTGGATGCGGTTAAACCATATACTCTTAAGTGCATTATAACCTACTGGTAAATGCTAACTTTGGAATGACTGCATCAAAACATGTTGTGTTTGGTGTCAAACAACTTGGGATCATACCCCCACACCAGTAACTGGTGTGGAAGTATGATCCGACCCTTCTAGAGGGGACGACATGTACCAACTGTGGAAACACAGTAGAAATCTGAAAGAGCCCAGGCATCACAAAATGGATGCCACCAGCACAGACACTGGGCTGCCCTCCTGCTGCTGACTGAAACTCGCAGTGGAGGAGGCCCAACAATAGGCATCCTGTCACAGGGAGGTGTTGTCACCTTCCAGACAGGATTTAGTGAATTGGGGCTGGGTGGGTGCACTCCTAGAGTTCTTTGAAGTCCTGCACTGGGGGAGCAGTAGGCTCCTCTGTGCATATGCCAGCTCAAACCGGTTCAGGGGCTACCTGTCCCGCTCTGGCGTGAAACTGGACAAAGGGGAAGTGGGTGTAATCACCCCCTACCCTGACCCTCCCAGAGGAGTGGTCATAAAGCTAGTCCCTCCCTTTCTTTTAGTACAAGATAGGGAACCCTTGCCATTGCAGACTAGATATTCCTGGATGACCCTTTACTAGAAGAATCCTGGCCCTTCGACATTCCACTACCCTTGGAAGACAGAAGAATCTCCCTTGGAGTCAAGGAGTGACTCCCCTGCTTGGCAGGCACCGAAAACTCTAATCCACGGTCGCAAACTTTCCCGCTCCCGCCGGAGTCCGAAGTCCCTGCAGCCCCGGAAGTGGATTTCCTGACTTCAACGGCCATTGTGAGTCCCCAGCAAAGCTGAGGCGAGTGGACCCCACGAGTGACTAGGAACAGCAATACCCAGGTACCGTGCACTATTGTTGAGTGCAACCCCTTCACAACTTTCTACGAAATTGTGCATTGGACCACGTGTGGCCCAAGCCTCCAGCAGGATTTCCCTCGAAAATCAGAGGCCTACCTCGTCCCGAGTGACCGTGGGCTCCTGTGAAGTGAATCCTCACGAGGCGTCTTCGCGATCCCTTGCCCGTTGGCTTGTGGGTCCCCTGAAGACTCATCGAACCAAAGGGCTCCCCTGGTTGCTCCCGGCCTGCCCTCACTTACCCTCGCTGGGTGAGTCCCTCAGACCTTGCTGGTCTGCACCGCTGACTTTCTTCATTTTCCACTAGACTTGCTGTTGCCAAGGCTTGTTGGCGCCAATCCGGTTGCCGACACCTCATTAAGCTGCAGACTTCGTGGGACACTCCGAATCCAGCTCCTGGTCGTCCTCGGCGCCTCCTGGACCTCGTACCTGAAGAGTCAAAACACCCTTGATCACCTGAAATCACCAGACTTCCGTGGGCATCCATCTTCCTGGCCCCGGGTCACTGGCAAGTGACTGTGAACACTGTCCCTTCTGCTTTCAGGTCTTCTTCATCTTGAATCAAGCCTTAGATTCCACCGGACACTTCTTCAGTCTTCACAAGCAGCAAAACTTCTTTGGCTTCCATTGGAAACGACGACTCGACCCGACACCAAAAGACACCTATGCACCCGGCTTCCCTGGGTGAGGTAACACGTGCACTCCGGTGCTCCTGTGGGTGTTGGCCCTCGAACTACTTACCTTGCAAGTGGCTTGCTTGTAGACTTCCTAGAAGTACCCTTAAACTTTAAAAATCCAACTGAGACTTGCTCCCAATCAATAGGGAACCCGCGGCTGTGTTCTCACACTGCACGCGTCTCCCGTGGGTCGTTTACTTACCTGCCTTGGGTGGATTAGTGAGGCCCCAGCGATTCTACAGGCCCTAGGCCTTGTCCCCTTGCAAGTCGACTTTCCTAAACCTTTTTTTTTAGTATATGGTCTGGTACGCCCCTAGGGCCCCAGCCATATTTGTGCTTAACTTATTGTGAAACGTTGATATTTGCATATGTTCGTAGCTTCTAATCTCATAAAGAGATTAGTAGAGTGTGTCTAGTAATAAATACTTATATATTTGATATATATACCCGAGTGGTGTCCTTTCATTTGGTAATTCAAGAGATTATAAGGTAAAACAAGCTTCTTTACATTCCTCTGAGACTTAGCCTGAAGGCTGCTCTCCACAGCTACCACTAGGATAGCTTTCTTTAAAAGGTTGTCTTAAACCTATCTACCATAAGAGTCGAATTGAACTGGTGCAAGCTGGCCACTATAACTAGTGACCAGCATATGCCAGGCCAACTTCTCACACATACCTTACGCTTTTCCCCTGAGTGGCTTGCGGGTGCTCGGCGGGAGACGGTATTGTGGTCATTGAGTCCTAGTGTAGATTAATGGCAGTTTGGGTCAGTGATATACTGTTCCGGAATAAGGAGACGGCGCGCTGGGGGGTGGGGAGGGAGGGGCGGGGGGAGGGGGGGGATGTTGGTTGTTTTGCAGGGATCGATTTTATTTGTATTGCCTTTTATATTGTCTTTTACATAAATGTGTAAAATTGTCAAAGTCCAACTCTTGTATCTTTTATGCGGCAGTTGTCTCTGGGACTCAGAGCTCTGCATTATATGTATCACTCTGACAAATAAAATCTGTTTTAAAAAAAAAAAAAAAAGATGGCATGTATCACACACGAAGCGATACACTACAAAACACCAATGTATCTAGCCCAGAATATCACACTATCAGGAGGATGCAGAGTTTCTCGGAGCCTTGGAGATCTATTACTGAAACCGGCCCTTTTCCGATAGAAAAGAACTTATGACCGAGCTTTCTCCAGTTTAGCACCAAGAATTTGGAACGATCCCCCTCTCCCCCGAACATTAGAAGAATATCGTCCATCTCTGCCTTAAAAAAAGAAGCCACGTCCTTTTTTAGGAGCAAATTCCTCCCATAATAACAGTAGCCTATGAACTGTTAGGTTACTTTCCTGTCCCACACCTGTAATACAAATTGACCGCTAGTATTTCTTTGGAATTGTATATACGAGTATGAATGCACAAATGTTTCTCTGTCAAATCGTAGCTCAATTGTTCTCTAGCAATTTATTGTACGCTTATTTTAATTAAGTTCATAATATATACAAGAGGTAGTGGTGGTATATACAGTAGCAAAACACACAAGATGGACGGAATGTTGCACATAGGCAAAACATTCACCCCCAGTCACAGATCTGGGTTTAATAGCTTGATTTGCCAACACCTCCTTGTTGGCAAACGAAGATGGCAGCCAATTAAATTGAATTTTGCATAATTGATTCTCTAGATTGATTTCCTGTGAGCTGCTATACTGAGTTCTTGATGCATAGACATGTCTCATTATCTAGAAATAAGGAACACACATTTTGAGAGTGCCGAGGTACAGCTGTTTTGCTTAATTAAGTTCATGTCAACCTGCTGTCCCAAGTCTAAAGCTATGTATATGTGAAGCGCTCTGATACCCTTCCAGGGTCATGTCCGAGCCATATAAAAACACTGAATAAATAAAATAAATATCTCTTTCTTTAAAGATCCCCCAAGACGTTATGGAAACAGCCGAAGGCTCACAGCTGGCATCGCTGGGCTGCTGCCGGCCATTAAATCTTTCACCACTGCACAGTCAGGGGCAATAAAAGGAAGCGGGCATGCCATGGCAAGGGCACTGTTTACTAGACGGTGTGCACAGCCTGGCATGCGTGCAGCTGGGCGCCAGGGCGGAGGGCCAGCCGCTCTGAGCAGCCAGACACACTGAGGGGCCTGGCCGGGAGGCCCCACCGCAGCAGAGGCACACGTGCCAGCAGGGCGGGGGCGCGCTCAGGAACGAGGCTGCTGCCAACGCCGTTCGCTTTACAATCCCACAAAGACATTTTATGCCTTCATTTTAAGAGGCCTCCTGCTCGGGGTTTTACTGTCCTTGACAGTTTAGGGCGGTCTGCGGCGCGGACTTTTAATGTTTGTAGTCCTGGAGTTCAGTCATTTACTGAGGCCTGCTTGGCTGTAACCTCCGGTGCCCATTTACATCTCCCATGTGAGTACCGTCACAACAGCCTGCCGACCCCCGACCAACAAAAATGACTACGCATTTTAAATTTAGCGAGTGTAGCATGTCCCCCTCACCACCCCGCTTCTCTTGGTTTTGCGGCTTCCCGACAAAAAACGCCAGGGTGACGTCACGTTTCTGACAGTTTTGAAAAAATTTCACACAGGAGATTTACAAAAAGGAAGAATGTCTATGTGGGGTGTAGAGGGGTGCAATGACAAAAAGTAAATCGAGATAGCAACAATTTCTGGTTGTTGACTCTGAGGGAACAAACGATGACGAAAGAGACCGGCCGCTGCAACACCGGAAACAGAACCCAACACAGACGAAACGTTACAACATCCCACAGTACAATATGGGGCTCGGATTTCCACAACGTCGGCTGGTGGGGGGCCTTCCTTCTTTCGTCTCTAACCAGCCTTTCCGGCTGCATGATTGGTTTAAAGCATACAAGAGCGTCGCGCCAATAAGCCCCAAGTGCGGTGAAATACATCTGTGATTGTAGAACATTTTTGAGAGGAAAAACTCATCTGACAAGGAGGCTTAGAGGCTATTTTGAGGCATTTAAGACAGCACGGTGAACAGGAGGCAGGAGAGAGGTCTAAAGGCAATATGTAATCGTCGTTGGAGTATCGGAAGGCAGGGCGTGTTTAACACCGTATCTTCCTGTACGGACATGGGCGCCTGGGGATGATGAAGGTCGCGCTCGGCGCTGCTCTGCATCCGTCACAAGGGGTCTGGACTGGCACCCTAGGCTAGATACATTCATGATTTGCTAAGTTTTAAGACATTGCTGTCGTTTACAAGTCAGACACGTGTCAACCCCACGCTCTGGCGTCACGGGGGATGATAAGGTGGGGAACCGTACCAGGGTAAAGCCTGAACATTGTGGCAATAAAACCTCCCGGGAAGGAAGAATTGTTTTTTGAATGACGTATGCCGAAAAAAGGGGAGTGAAAATCAACTGTACCAGAGACAACTCCATTTCCTAGACAGTTCCTTAACTATATCTCTGCTCATAGCTGCTGGAAAGAGAAAACATTGGTGTCAAATGGACTTTCTAACAGCACTTGGGCCGCTCAGGGAAAGAGTAAACCGGGGCGGCAAAGCTCTTCCGCGAGGATGCGATAAAAAGAAGGTGCGGAGGAGAGACGTGCATCAGAGACTGTCTGACAGCCTGAGATCCAGGGGGCGAGTCAGAGACTGTCTGACAGCCTGAGATCCAGGGGGCGAGTCAGAGACTGTCTGACAGCCTGAGATCCAGGGGGCGAGTCAGAGACTGTCTGACAGCCTGAGATCCAGAGGGCGAGTACACACAGAGTTGTTTGACGGAACCCGCATGACTTTACAACGCATTCAATGATGTCACGCGGTAATTACAAATGAATATTCCAACTCCAGTCTAGCAATAGCAGGGAAGGTGTTGAACTTCTAATCCAACACTAGTCCAGCAGCGCGCCCCCTAGAGCAAGTCGTCGTAAGGACTTGCGGGGTAAAGGAACGCGTGGTAAGGTCACAGTTGGGGTAGTGACTGATTGTAGAGGCAGATCATTCGTAAAACTGCGGGGCAAAGGATGTTCCCCCACGCAGAGATCTCCCTTCATGCACAGCCAATCAGAACTTCAGTGCAGCGGAATCCTATTTAAACAATGTCCTTGCACTTATGCCTTCATTATGGAGCGATGCAGTTTAGCTCGGGTCTAAGCCCTACACACGTTTGAGGCTAACAGCAGGTGACTAAGATTGTTTGCTCAAGAACACACATGCGGTTAAGCCAAGGAGCCAGGATTAGGAATGTGATTCGACCAGGGACCCCAAGCAGGTCTTCGCCATTACAGCACAGCCCAAGTAGTGGTCAGTTAAGCGACATCACAAACATGCCACATGGGTGGGTACCTCAAAGGCTGGAAGTGCTGGGGCGCCACCAGTCACATGCACGTATCGGGGCTTCAGGCACTCTCTGCAGAGAACAGAGAGCCACTGAACATCGTTAACAGCTGTTCTCCGATGAGGGTCCCATAGGGGGCCAGCGCGCAGCATTAGACTGTTTCCCAAGAATACACCGTGGCCATCATGAGGCTAGCCTGGCTCGGTGGCTATCAGTACCATGCACTCTTAGGAGTGGCCGCGGCCTGCTTTCAGTGCGGGGGCCTTGACAAGACCCTGGATGCCCCCAACCCCACCCCCACCAGTACAAATATTCTGAAGAGACACAGTGGTGATCTCTCACGCAAGACCACAGGGTAAGAAAAGCAGAGTGAAGGGTCTCCTGAGCATGCGCAGTCCAGCACTGGGGGCCAGGTTCAGGCCGGAGTCCAGGACTCCACTTCATCAAGGGCCTCATCTCACCACCACCCAGTTGGCACCACCCCTCCACATGGGCTCCTACTCTCACCCATGCCCAGGGCACCAGCGCCTTCAACCCACAAGACTCCCCTACCTCTGCCCGGCCCCTCGGGGGCTTTCACAGCCACTGGTCCTTTCACAAAGCACTAAAGGCCTGGCTGTCCCCTCTCCCCAGGCCGCACGGTGCACCCATTCCACCGCCAGGGCTTTCCTGCATTCAGCCAGGGCTTCAAGTAGGCCGGGTCCCTCCAGATCTCATGCCCAGCAGTAATTAAAAACAGACATTGAAAAGGGCTTCTGTCTGGCCCTATGTTCGTGTCCTTAATTTTACCGCCAAAAACGCGTATTTACTTCTTAGGAATTTGTTAAAGTAATCCATGCAGCGATTTAGTTTCCGTTTATCTTTCACGTTTTACTGCATCTTTCATTTCCAGAGTGTTGGCTATTTCCAGCTACTTTGGTTTCTGTTTCTTGTAGCAGATCACTCTTGTATAGTGCATACTTTGAACTGAGTCACCGCCAGGTGTTTATAACGGGCCTCAACTGAGAGCTCTGCAGTGATGCTGAAGGACGTTGGTCAAAAACGCATTCAGAATACACAGCCATTCAATCCTTGGCCTCTCTGCAGAGCCACAGTCCAAAGGTCACATACTCCCGTTGTAATTGTGATTCAGTTCAGGATTCGGTGTGAAGGTACAGTTGTCAAAATACTTACAAAGCGAAAGTAAAAAAAATAAAAATAAATGCAGTGCTTACAGGTGAGTGGGTGCGTTGTGTGAGGGTGGTAAAGAGACCATTAGTTACACAGGCCACGCCCCTTTCAGAGACCCCCATTTTTTCATTCCATTTCAAGCCCTGTATTCAGCTGCAGACAAAGTCACACCTCATGGTATGCAACCACAGGGCAGTATGTATCAGGTTGGCCAGCAGGGGTGGCTATCAAGCCAACGACTCAAGGGGTTCACAACCAGAACCGTAAAACAAGCAACTCCTGTTGAATACGCTGACGCGCACGACACACACCGTCCTACAACTCACCGTGCTGCAGCTGGACCAATCCTCATCTCCCATGCACATCCTTCCCAGCCACGACTACTCACACCTGCATCATACCCCACACCCACAACTACACATACCTGCATCATACTTCACACCCACGACTACTCACACCTGTATCATACCCCACACCCACAACTACACACACACACCTGCATCATACTTCACACCCACGACTACTCACACCTGTATCATACCTCACACCCACAACTACACACACCTGCATCATACCCCACATCCACGGCTACACACACCTGCATCATACATCACACCCACAACTACACACACCTGCATCATCCTTCCCACCCACGACTACTCACACCTGCATCATACCCCACATCCACGGCTACACACACCTGCATCATACCTCACACCCACAACTACACACCTGCATCATACCTCACACCCACAACTGCACACACCTGCATCATCCTTCACACCCATGACTACACAAGTGCATCATCCTTCACACCCACAACTACACACATCTGCATCATCCTTCACACCCACGACTACGCACACCTGCAATATACCTCACACACACACAACTACACACACCTGCATCATCCTTCGCACACACAACTACACACACCTGCATCATCCTTCACACCCACGACTACACACACCTGCATCATCCTTCACACCCACGACTACGCACACCTGCATCATACCTCACACCCACAACTACACACACCTGCATCATACCTCACACCCAGAACAACACACACCTGCATCATCCTTCACACCCACAACTATGCACAACTGCATCATCCTTCACACCCACAACTATACACACCTGCATCATCCTTCACACCCACAACTACACACACCTGCATCATCCTTCACACCCACAACTACGCACACCTGCATCATCCTTCGCACCCACGACTACGCACACCTGCATCATCCATCTCACACACGGCTACTCACACCTGCATCTTCCTTCACATCCACAACTACACACACCTGCATCATCCTTCACACCCACAACTATGTCTACCTGCATCATCCTTCACACCCACGACTACGCACACCTGCATCATCCTTCGCACCCACGACTACGCACACCTGCATCATCCATCTCACACACGGCTACTCACACCTGCATCTTCCTTCACATCCACGGCTACTCCCACCTGCATCATCCTTCACACCCACGGCTACACAAGTGCATCATCCTTCACACCCACGACTACACACACCTGCATCATCCTTCACACCCACAACTACACACACCTGCACTACGCACACCTGCATCATCCTTCACACCCACGACTACTCACACCTGCATCATCCTTCGCACCCACGACTACTCACACCTGCATCATACCTCACACCCACAACTACACACACCTGCATCATCCTTCACATCCACAACTATGCACACCAGCATCATCCTTCACAACCACGACTACTCACACCTGCATCATACCTCACACCCACAACTACACACACCTGCATCATACCCCACACACCTGCATCATACCTCACACCCACAACTACACACACCTGCATCATCGTTCGCACACATGGCTACTAACACCTGCATCATCCTTCACACCCACGACTACACACACCTGCATCATACCCCACATCCACGGCTACTCCCACCTGCATCATCCTTCACACCCACAACTACACACACCTGCATCATCCTTCACACCAACAACTATGCACACCTGCATCATCCTTCACATCCACAACTACACACACCTGCATCATCCTTCAAACCCAGGACTACACAAGTGCATCATCCTTCACACCCACAACTACACACACCTGCATCATCCTTCACACCCACGACTATTCACACCTGCATCATCGTTCACACCCACGACTATTCACACCTGCATCATCGTTCACACACACGACTACGCACACCTGCATCATACCTCACACCCTTTGACCTCCTTTGATCCTCCTTGCCTGCTCCCTTAGCCTCGGCGCTCCTCGGCCCCTCGGATTCCCGGGTCTTGAGTAGTAGCGCCCTGGACGGCTCCTGTGAGGTTCAAAAGACGTATTTTGGGTCCTCACGACTAGAGCCAGGAAAGCTGTTGTCCTAGCCCCTGTGCGCCCCTGGGGACCGAGACCTTGACTGGGGGCTCTGATTTCAGCTCCTTCAGAGCAGGGGAGAGAAAACGAGGCAAGTACTCGGGGGATAATTGGGGGACACTATTGCATCAGGGAGAGAAGGACTAGTTCTAACATCCCTCTCATTGTCTCGTTTCAGGCTCTATCCCCGCGGACTCCTCCCTGCCTTCCCTCGCCCACCTGTCTCCCGAACCCGAGGGTCTTTCACCCGAATCCGGGTTGGGGACGGATGGGAGGGGGAACCCCTCTAGCATCAGCATCATCCCGAGGAGAGGACCAGAAAGCGCGGACCGTGACACCTGCATCATTGTTCACACCCACGGTTACTCACACCTCATCATCCTTCACATCCACAACTACACAAACCTGCATCATCCTTCACACCCACGACTACGCACACCTGCATCATCCTTCACACCCACGACTACTCACACCTGCATCATCCTTCACACCCACGACTACTCACACCTGCATCATCCTTCGCACCCACGACTAATCACAACTGCATCATTCTTTGCACCCACAACTATGCACACCTGCATCATCCTTCGCACCCACGACTATGCACACCTGCATCATCCTTCACACCATTGACTACACAAGTGCTTCCTCCTTCACATCCACAACTACACACACCTGCATCATCCTTCACACCCACAACTATGCACACCTGCATCATACCTCACACCCACAACTACATACACCTGCGTCATCCTTCGCACACACGGCTACTCACACCTGCATCATCCTTCACACCCACAACTACACACACCTGCATCATCCTTCACACCCACAACTATGTCCACCTGCATCATCCTTCACACCCACGACTATGCACACCTGCATCATCCTTCACACCCACAACTATGCACACCTGCATCATCCTTCACACCCACGACTATTCACACCTGCATCATACCCCACATCCACGGCTACTCCCACCTGCATCATCCTTCGCACCCACAACTATTCACACCTGCATCATCCTTCGCACCCACGACTATGCACACCTGCATCATACCCCACACCCAAGGCTACTCCCACCTGCATCATCCTTCACATCCACAACTACACACACCTGCATCATCCTTCGCACCCACGACTATGCACACCTGCATCATCCTTCACACCCACGACTATGCACACCTGCATCATCCTTCACACCCACAACTACACACACCTGCATCATCCTTCACACCCACAACTATGCACACCTGCATCATCCTTCACACCCACAACTACACACACCTGCATCATCCTTCACACCCACAACTATGCACACCTGCATCATCCTTCACACCCACGACTGTGCACACCTGCATCATCCTTCACACCCACGACTACACACACCTGCATCATCCTTCACACCCACAACTATGCACACCAGTCATCAGTTCAACAAGTACTTACTTGCACCCACTGGGGTGAACCACTCAAGAACTTCATGTACCAGCTTCCCTTGGGGCGACCCGGAGGAGGAGCTAGCGGAGTGCGGTCCATTGCGGTTGTTTATAAAGATGGCTCCTTCGAGCTTTGGGCTGACGAGCTCCTGGACGACGCACCTGCGTGCCTGTGCGGGCACTGAGGCCCTTGACGGTTGTTTGGCGGCCCTCTCTTCCACCCCTAACTATTTTCTCTACTGAGGAGGGAAGTTATCCCGAAACCCGAGCCATGTCTCGGGCGATATTTTAAAACCCGGGACATGTATCGGGTCTAGAGATCATCAGTTCAACAAGTACTTACTTGCACCCACTGGGGTGAACCACTCAAGAACTCCATCAGAGATCATCAGTTCAACAAGTACTTACTTGCACCCACTGGGGTGAACCACTCAAGAACTTCATGTACCAGCTTCCCTTGGGGCGACCCGGAGGAGGAGCTAGCGGAGTGCGGTCCATTGCGGTTGTTTATAAAGATGGCTCCTTCGAGCTTTGGGCTGACGAGCTCCTGGACGACGCACCTGCGTGCCTGTGCGGGCACTGAGGCCCTTGACGGTTGTTTGGCGGCCCTCTCTTCCACCCCTAACTATTTTCTCTACTGAGGAGGGAAGTTATCCCGAAACCCGAGCCATGTCTCGGGCGATATTTTAAAACCCGGGACATGTATCGGGTCTAGAGATCATCAGTTCAACAAGTACTTACTTGCACCCACTGGGGTGAACCACTCAAGAACTCCATCAGAGATCATCAGTTCAACAAGTACTTACTTGCACCCACTGGGGTGAACCACTCAAGAACTTCATGTACCAGCTTCCCTTGGGGCGACCCGGAGGAGGAGCTAGCGGAGTGCGGTCCATTGCGGTTGTTTATAAAGATGGCTCCTTCGAGCTTTGGGCTGACGAGCTCCTGGACGACGCACCTGCGTGCCTGTGCGGGCACTGAGGCCCTTGACGGTTGTTTGGCGGCCCTCTCTTCCACCCCTAACTATTTTCTCTACTGAGGAGGGAAGTTATCCCGAAACCCGAGCCATGTCTCGGGCGATATTTTAAAACCCGGGACATGTATCGGGTCTAGAGATCATCAGTTCAACAAGTACTTACTTGCACCCACTGGGGTGAACCACTCAAGAACTCCATCAGAGATCATCAGTTCAACAAGTACTTACTTGCACCCACTGGGGTGAACCACTCAAGAACTTCATGTACCAGCTTCCCTTGGGGCGACCCGGAGGAGGAGCTAGCGGAGTGCGGTCCATTGCGGTTGTTTATAAAGATGGCTCCTTCGAGCTTTGGGCTGACGAGCTCCTGGACGACGCACCTGCGTGCCTGTGCGGGCACTGAGGCCCTTGACGGTTGTTTGGCGGCCCTCTCTTCCACCCCTAACTATTTTCTCTACTGAGGAGGGAAGTTATCCCGAAACCCGAGCCATGTCTCGGGCGATATTTTAAAACCCGGGACATGTATCGGGTCTAGAGATCATCAGTTCAACAAGTACTTACTTGCACCCACTGGGGTGAACCACTCAAGAACTCCATCAGAGATCATCAGTTCAACAAGTACTTACTTGCACCCACTGGGGTGAACCACTCAAGAACTTCATGTACCAGCTTCCCTTGGGGCGACCCGGAGGAGGAGCTAGCGGAGTGCGGTCCATTGCGGTTGTTTATAAAGATGGCTCCTTCGAGCTTTGGGCTGACGAGCTCCTGGACGACGCACCTGCGTGCCTGTGCGGGCACTGAGGCCCTTGACGGTTGTTTGGCGGCCCTCTCTTCCACCCCTAACTATTTTCTCTACTGAGGAGGGAAGTTATCCCGAAACCCGAGCCATGTCTCGGGCGATATTTTAAAACCCGGGACATGTATCGGGTCTAGAGATCATCAGTTCAACAAGTACTTACTTGCACCCACTGGGGTGAACCACTCAAGAACTCCATCAGAGATCATCAGTTCAACAAGTACTTACTTGCACCCACTGGGGTGAACCACTCAAGAACTTCATGTACCAGCTTCCCTTGGGGCGACCCGGAGGAGGAGCTAGCGGAGTGCGGTCCATTGCGGTTGTTTATAAAGATGGCTCCTTCGAGCTTTGGGCTGACGAGCTCCTGGACGACGCACCTGCGTGCCTGTGCGGGCACTGAGGCCCTTGACGGTTGTTTGGCGGCCCTCTCTTCCACCCCTAACTATTTTCTCTACTGAGGAGGGAAGTTATCCCGAAACCCGAGCCATGTCTCGGGCGATATTTTAAAACCCGGGACATGTATCGGGTCTAGAGATCATCAGTTCAACAAGTACTTACTTGCACCCACTGGGGTGAACCACTCAAGAACTCCATCAGAGATCATCAGTTCAACAAGTACTTACTTGCACCCACTGGGGTGAACCACTCAAGAACTTCATGTACCAGCTTCCCTTGGGGCGACCCGGAGGAGGAGCTAGCGGAGTGCGGTCCATTGCGGTTGTTTATAAAGATGGCTCCTTCGAGCTTTGGGCTGACGAGCTCCTGGACGACGCACCTGCGTGCCTGTGCGGGCACTGAGGCCCTTGACGGTTGTTTGGCGGCCCTCTCTTCCACCCCTAACTATTTTCTCTACTGAGGAGGGAAGTTATCCCGAAACCCGAGCCATGTCTCGGGCGATATTTTAAAACCCGGGACATGTATCGGGTCTAGAGATCATCAGTTCAACAAGTACTTACTTGCACCCACTGGGGTGAACCACTCAAGAACTCCATCAGAGATCATCAGTTCAACAAGTACTTACTTGCACCCACTGGGGTGAACCACTCAAGAACTTCATGTACCAGCTTCCCTTGGGGCGACCCGGAGGAGGAGCTAGCGGAGTGCGGTCCATTGCGGTTGTTTATAAAGATGGCTCCTTCGAGCTTTGGGCTGACGAGCTCCTGGACGACGCACCTGCGTGCCTGTGCGGGCACTGAGGCCCTTGACGGTTGTTTGGCGGCCCTCTCTTCCACCCCTAACTATTTTCTCTACTGAGGAGGGAAGTTATCCCGAAACCCGAGCCATGTCTCGGGCGATATTTTAAAACCCGGGACATGTATCGGGTCTAGAGATCATCAGTTCAACAAGTACTTACTTGCACCCACTGGGGTGAACCACTCAAGAACTCCATCAGAGATCATCAGTTCAACAAGTACTTACTTGCACCCACTGGGGTGAACCACTCAAGAACTTCATGTACCAGCTTCCCTTGGGGCGACCCGGAGGAGGAGCTAGCGGAGTGCGGTCCATTGCGGTTGTTTATAAAGATGGCTCCTTCGAGCTTTGGGCTGACGAGCTCCTGGACGACGCACCTGCGTGCCTGTGCGGGCACTGAGGCCCTTGACGGTTGTTTGGCGGCCCTCTCTTCCACCCCTAACTATTTTCTCTACTGAGGAGGGAAGTTATCCCGAAACCCGAGCCATGTCTCGGGCGATATTTTAAAACCCGGGACATGTATCGGGTCTAGAGATCATCAGTTCAACAAGTACTTACTTGCACCCACTGGGGTGAACCACTCAAGAACTCCATCAGAGATCATCAGTTCAACAAGTACTTACTTGCACCCACTGGGGTGAACCACTCAAGAACTTCATGTACCAGCTTCCCTTGGGGCGACCCGGAGGAGGAGCTAGCGGAGTGCGGTCCATTGCGGTTGTTTATAAAGATGGCTCCTTCGAGCTTTGGGCTGACGAGCTCCTGGACGACGCACCTGCGTGCCTGTGCGGGCACTGAGGCCCTTGACGGTTGTTTGGCGGCCCTCTCTTCCACCCCTAACTATTTTCTCTACTGAGGAGGGAAGTTATCCCGAAACCCGAGCCATGTCTCGGGCGATATTTTAAAACCCGGGACATGTATCGGGTCTAGAGATCATCAGTTCAACAAGTACTTACTTGCACCCACTGGGGTGAACCACTCAAGAACTCCATCAGAGATCATCAGTTCAACAAGTACTTACTTGCACCCACTGGGGTGAACCACTCAAGAACTTCATGTACCAGCTTCCCTTGGGGCGACCCGGAGGAGGAGCTAGCGGAGTGCGGTCCATTGCGGTTGTTTATAAAGATGGCTCCTTCGAGCTTTGGGCTGACGAGCTCCTGGACGACGCACCTGCGTGCCTGTGCGGGCACTGAGGCCCTTGACGGTTGTTTGGCGGCCCTCTCTTCCACCCCTAACTATTTTCTCTACTGAGGAGGGAAGTTATCCCGAAACCCGAGCCATGTCTCGATCGATATTTTAAAACCCGGGACATGTATCGGGTCTAGAGATCATCAGTTCAACAAGTACTTACTAGCACCCACTGGGGTGAACCACTCAAGAACTCCATCAGAGATCATCAGTTCAACAAGTACTTACTTGCACCCACTGGGGTGAACCACTCAAGAACTTCATGTACCAGCTTCCCTTGGGGCGACCCGGAGGAGGAGCTAGCGGAGTGCGGTCCATTGCGGTTGTTTATAAAGATGGCTCCTTCGAGCTTTGGGCTGACGAGCTCCTGGACGACGCACCTGCGTGCCTGTGCGGGCACTGAGGCCCTTGACGGTTGTTTGGCGGCCCTCTCTTCCACCCCTAACTATTTTCTCTACTGAGGAGGGAAGTTATCCCGAAACCCGAGCCATGTCTCGGGCGATATTTTAAAACCCGGGACATGTATCGGGTCTAGAGATCATCAGTTCAACAAGTACTTACTTGCACCCACTGGGGTGAACCACTCAAGAACTCCATCAGAGATCATCAGTTCAACAAGTACTTACTTGCACCCACTGGGGTGAACCACTCAAGAACTTCATGTACCAGCTTCCCTTGGGGCGACCCGGAGGAGGAGCTAGCGGAGTGCGGTCCATTGCGGTTGTTTATAAAGATGGCTCTTTCGAGCTTTGGGCTGACGAGCTCCTGGACGACGCACCTGCGTGCCTGTGCGGGCACTGAGGCCCTTGACGGTTGTTTGGCGGCCCTCTCTTCCACCCCTAACTATTTTCTCTACTGAGGAGGGAAGTTATCCCGAAACCCGAGCCATGTCTCGATCGATATTTTAAAACCCGGGACATGTATCGGGTCTAGAGATCATCAGTTCAACAAGTACTTACTTGCACCCACTGGGGTGAACCACTCAAGAACTCCATCAGAGATCATCAGTTCAACAAGTACTTACTTGCACCCACTGGGGTGAACCACTCAAGAACTTCATGTACCAGCTTCCCTTGGGGCGACCCGGAGGAGGAGCTAGCGGAGTGCGGTCCATTGCGGTTGTTTATAAAGATGGCTCCTTCGAGCTTTGGGCTGACGAGCTCCTGGACGACGCACCTGCGTGCCTGTGCGGGCACTGAGGCCCTTGACGGTTGTTTGGCGGCCCTCTCTTCCACCCCTAACTATTTTCTCTACTGAGGAGGGAAGTTATCCCGAAACCCGAGCCATGTCTCGGGCGATATTTTAAAACCCGGGACATGTATCGGGTCTAGAGATCATCAGTTCAACAAGTACTTACTTGCACCCACTGGGGTGAACCACTCAAGAACTCCATCAGAGATCATCAGTTCAACAAGTACTTACTTGCACCCACTGGGGTGAACCACTCAAGAACTTCATGTACCAGCTTCCCTTGGGGCGACCCGGAGGAGGAGCTAGCGGAGTGCGGTCCATTGCGGTTGTTTACAACTATGCACACCTGCATCATCCTTCACACCCACAACTATGCACACCTGCATCATCCTTCACACCCACGACTATGCACACCTGCATCATCCTTCACACCCACGACTATGCACACCTGCATCATCCTTCACACCCACGACTATGCACACCTGCATCATCCTTCACACCATTGAACACAAGTGCATCCTCCTTCACATCCACAACTACACACACCTGCATCATCCTTCACACCCACAACTATGCACACCTGCATCATCCTTCACACCCACAACTATGCACACCTGCATCATACCTCACACCCACAACTACACACCTGCATCATACCTCACACCCACAACTACACACACCTGCATTATACCTCACACCCACAACTACACACACCTGCATCATACCTCACCCACAACTACACACACCTGCATCATCCTTCGCACACACGGCTACTCACACCTGCATCATACCCCACATCCACGGCTACTCCCACCCGCATCATCCTTCACATCCACAACTACACACACCTGCATCATCCTTCACACCCACAACTATGTCCACCTGCATCATCCTTCACACCCACGACTATGCACACCTGCATCATCCTTCACACCCACAACTATTCACACCTGCATCATCCTTCGCACCCACGACTACGCACACCTGCATCATACCCCACATCCAAGGCTACTCCCACCTGCATCATCCTTCACACCCATGACTACACAAGTGCATCATCCTTCACATCCACAACTACACACACCTGCATCGTCCTTCACACCCGCAACTACACACACCTGCATCATCCTTCGCACCCACGACTATGCACACCTGTATCATCCTTCACACCCACAACTATGCACACCTGCATCATCCTTCACACCCACAACTATGCACACCTGCATCATCCTTCACACCCACGACTGTGCACACCTGCATCATCCTTCACACCCACGACTATGCAAACCTGCATCATCCTTCACACCATTGACTACACAACTGCATCCTCCTTCACATCCACAACTACACACACCTGCATCATCCTTCACACCCACAACTATGCACACCTGCATCATACATCATACCTCACACCCACAACTACACACCTGCATCATACCTCACACCCACAACTACACACACCTGCATCATACCTCACACCCACAACTACACACACCTGCATCATACCTCACACCCACAACTACACACACCTGCATCATCCTTCGCACACACCCCACATCCAAGGCTACTCCCACCTGCATCATCCTTCACACCCATGACTACACAAGTGCATCATCCTTCACATCCACAACTAAACACACCTGCATCATCCTTCACACCCACGACTACACACACCTGCATCATCCTTCACACCCACGACTACACACACCTGCATCATCCTCCACATCCACAACTATACACACCTGCATCATACCCCACATCCACGGCTACTCCCACCTGCATCATCCTTCACACCCGCAACTACACACACCTGCATCATCCTTCACACCAACAACTATGTCCACCTGCATCATCCTTGACACCCACGACTATGCACACCTGCATCATCCTTCGCACCCACGACATCTCACACCTGCATCATTCTTCACACCCATGAGTATTCACACCTGCACCATCCTTCGCACACACGGCTACTCACACCTGCATCATCCTTTCACACCCACGGCTATGCCCACCTGCATCATCCTTCACACCCATGGCTATGCCCACCTGTATCATCCTTCACACCCATGGCTATGCCAACCTGCATCATCCTTCACAACCACAACTACTCGCACCTGCATCATCCTTCACACCCACGACTATGCACACCTGCATCATCCTTCACACCCACGACTACTCACACCTTCATAATCCTTCACACCCACAGGTAATCACACCTGCATCATCCTTCACACCCACGACTACGCAGACCTGCATCATCCTTCACACCCACGACCACTTGCACCTGCATCATCCTTCACACCCACGACTACTGTAGCAAGATGGCACGATGGTCTGTAGCAAGATGGCCGCCGAGTAGGAGCCTCCCCGAGGAGCTTCAGTTTTGGTAGTTATCCCCGTTAAAACCGTCTCTCTGGCTCCGACGGTCTCTGAGAACCGACTGCACACCACCCAAGCAGGAACTCTTTCAACTCCGACTCAAAAAGTGGATTCTCATCCTACCTGTCGAGCGACTGCTGCCGGATTCCTCTTCTGCTCCCTCGCCACCTGAGACCCCCTTTATTGTTCGAGGAACCGTCTGCGCTGCAGAGCCAGCTCTTCGAGGCATCTTCGTTGTGGCATCATCGCTGTGGAAAGGTCGACCCCGGTCGTGACCATCGCCTGCTGTGATCCGAAGTCTGTGGGCGACCCAGGAGTGGGACGCCATTTGCAAGGCTTCCCCCACTGACCCTTACGGCCCGGCAGCGTCCTTCTTCTCCGGTCAGCGGCCAAATTGCTAAGGAGTTGGTGCCCCGGCTGGAGCCCGATTGCGATTCCAAGACAGACTGGAGCCGACTCGCCTGCCTGGGGCTGACCGGTGAGCAATAGGAATTAGCTCTCTCTCTGGGTCCGGCACCCGCTTGCAGCTGCGGACCGCGGCTGCCTCCTCATTCTCCCTGGAGGTCGCGCTTGTGCTGCTGCGGTCTCTGGCATTTCGCTGCTGCCTGGGCTCTGTGGTTTGCCTCCTCTGCTTCTGCCACAATCCGGCCCGGCGCCCGCTTCCCATGGCGCCGAGCCTCTGATGCTGCGGTCCCTGGCATTTCCGCCACTGCATGGGCGCGAAGTTTTGCCTCCCCCGCTTTTGCCAAGAACCGGCCCCGCGCCGGCTTCCCATGGCGCCGAACCTCTGATGCTGCGGTCCCTGGCATTTCCGCCGCTGCCTGGGCGCGAAGTTTTGCCTCCTCCGCTTCTTGCCACGACCCGGCTCGGCGCCCACTTCCCATGACGCCGAGCCTCTGATGCTGTTATTGTCAGTCCTCTCCACACGGGAGGCAGAATTAGAGGAGGATTCTGCATTCAAAACACTTCAAAACGCGCGCCAGGTACATCCTATCGTCGCAGAGACAATCCTAACTCTTTAAACTTTAAAGGGTCCCGGGCTAAAGCCCCCAAGCTTATTAAAATGGCGCGCCCTGAAGTGCATCTCAGGTCATTTCCCACCGCTCATGCTTCTGAAACCATACCGCTAATGAAGCAGCTCTGCAAACGCCACCTAAAATTAATGCATTACTGCCCTTGAGTGTGTGCTGGTCTACGAAGCTTGCCTGTTTATTTTATGCCTGTAAACTGTATGCCGATCAATGCCTGACTCCAACATAGACATAGCTAAAACTACTATGCTCCACATCGTGGACAATGCCCTCCAAGCCCTAGACCAAGGCAAAACCTGCCTTCTAATCCTCTTAGATCTATCCTCCGCCTTCGATACGGTCAACCATGAAAAGCTACTTGAACGCCTCAAACTCAGGATGGGTCTGGATCGTGTGGTCCTAGAATGGTTCAGGTCCTTCATCCACAACCGTTCTCGGAGATTCCTCATTAACGGCAACCTATCAGCTCCCACGCCGGTCACGGTTGGAGTCCCCCGAGGTTCAACCCTGTCCCCCACCCTCTTTAATCTTTCCTTAGAGCCACTCACCAAAGTTCTTCGTACCGCCAACATCTCCTACCATATGTACGCGGACGATACCCAAATGTACATCAATATTTCTTCACTCGAGGAGATCCTCTCCCTGAATGAGACCCTGAAACTGACTGTCCAATGGCTAGCCGCCCACCAACTCAAACTCAACGCAAAGAAAACTGAATTTCTCCTAATCTCCCCTTCTAAAGCCAACCCGGAGATTCATATGTGGATCAAGGCCATCACAGCCCTAAGCTGCCCGCCGACCATTGTGGACTCTGCCAAATCCCTGGGCATAAGCCTCGACTGTAACTTGAACATGCAAGACCACATTAACTCTACGGCTAAAGCAGCCAGATTCCACCTGGGCTACCTATGGAAGCTGAAACCTTTCATCGATGCTCCGGACTTAAATATGGCAGTTCAAGTTCTAGTCATCTCTAGACTGGAATATGGATGTTCCACCCTTACAGGATTACCCAAGATCTCCTTGGCATCTCTAAAAGCCCGCCTCAACGCGGCCGCCAGACTACTCACCGGCACCAGGAAATTCAACCACATCTCTCCACATATGAAAGCGCTGAACTGGCTCCCTCTAAAGGCCAGAATTCAGTTGAAACTGGCATGCATTACAAACAAGGCTCTTTACACAAATGCCCCTGCTTATCTGGCACAGAAACTAGTGGTATCTGGAGGAAGCAGGAACTCCCGGTCCGCTAGAAACCTCCTACTCCAACCTGCCTTTTTTCAGAAAAAAGAACCTGCAATAGGGCGTTCACTGGGGCAGCACCAAGAATTTGGAACTCTTTCCCACTCGCCATCAGAAGAATCCCTTCTCTAGCACGTTTCAAGAAGGAGGCCAAAACCTTCCTCATGGGTAAATTCCTCGTCTAAGACCTGCCCTCAACCACCACAATGCGCCTGAAGAACCTTAGACTATCGCTTCTTCCGCAGATCATCAATTCTCCCCACCGAGAATATGTGGGGCCTTTGTCTTTACTGACTCCAACTATGATTGTAACCATACACTTGTATCCCCTTTTTTCCCCTATGTTCTCAGCTCCCCTGACCCTCGCCAACCTTTTTGTATATTTTTGTATATTTCTGCACTTTAGACTTTTGTTTTGTTCACCTCTGTATACCGTGTAAAGCGCTCCGATACCCTCACGGGTCAAGTTTGCGCTCTATAAAACACTAAAATAAATAAATAAAACATAATAAATAATCACACCTGCATCATCCTTCACACCCACGACTACTCACACCATCATCCTTCACACCCACAACTATGCACACCTGCATCATCCTTTACACCCACGACTACTCACAACTGATTTGGATCCAGCGCTGCCCTACAGACCATGGCCTGGATTTCGTTCCCCTCTTTTTTACCATTCATGAAGTCACTCGTCAAGATATGATTTTGAAGGATGCACAGGAACAATTTTAGCTATGGATAGGAAACTCCTGTGTATTAGTGACTTTGTTAAGGTTAGGACCTGATCTCTGTAAGCAACGATGTAAAACTGTGGGTTACTGTGCACAGTGACCGATAAAAAAGATCTGTTTTGTATATGGGTGTAACCGCCGGGGATCTTTCGACCCCTAACCCGTCATGTTGCCGTTATCTGAAGGAGTATTGTGGGTGGGACGGGGGTTTGTTTTAGGGTACGGTAGCCAAGGGGCATCAGCAACTGCCTGCCCATATACAATGCTACAATAATGTGGACATTGCGTCGGTCCAATGTACAGTCAAGAGTTCTAACCAAAGAAACCTAAACGAGCTCCATGGGCACACGGTCAAAGCACTGGCATAACACAAAATGATGGGGGCCCCTTCAGAATGTGATAAGGGGCCCGAGCCTCCCATCAGCCCTGCTTGGCCTTGGGCTGAATGGGGGCCCCCTGAAGAGTTAGAGGGCCACTCCTCGTGCCGCAGGGGCTGCTGGGGCCTGTGTTACGCACCTAGCTGGCTTCCTCTCTCAGAAGAAGTGCAAAGATTGTAACCCCTCACGCTCCAGCACAGATAGCATGGGGTAAGGGCCCCAAAGCACGGCAGGGGCCCTTTAATTCAGTGCAGTTCACAAGAGTCGGCCTCCCCCTCACAAGAGAACACATCGAAGGCTTGCTTCACACTCTGGCAATAGCTGGGATTCTCTGGGAAGAACTTCACATTAATACTTTATTGCAACAAACCCTAAACTGGTCTACAATAATATTTACACTTTAAGAGAAGCGGCAAATAAACGGGAATCTGCAGTTAAACGCTCTCACGGAGCCTTGATAAACAATGTCACATCAGACTGAGAAAAAGTGGCTCTTCCCTGTCGGGCTCTCCATCGCGCCCCCCCCCCCCTGCTCAGCCTCGTTGGGGCAGTAAGAGGGCTGGTCCACTCACATCTCTCCGCTTTTAAAATGTCTCACCTTAAACTGGCTGCCAAGATAGCTCAGTGGGCTGCGCGCCCCATCCGGACATGTACTTCTAACCTTTACATCTAAGTATGGCTGACTCTGCAGGTCATGCTTCCAACGTCGACACAATGTGCAGTTTTATGAACACAACCCTTTCAAAATAGGCATTACAAATCAATACACACTGAAAGAACGCATTCATTAAACATATTTCTATTTTAAAGGGAAAAAAAAAGAGTCAGGAAAATTAACCCAAACATGCTTTCACAAGCATTTTAAGAATGCAAAACTTTCATGACTGCGCCCCAGCCTTGTTAAAGCTAGTTTAAAAAAAATAATCTTACCCTTCAAGCATAAATCTAACATCTTTATGTGTACCAATTTCTTTTTTTAAATATAGTTTATAGAAAATGCTTTCATTCAATTAAATACAATTTGGATTTCTGAACATAGCCAAATACAAGACTGTGAAACAGTAAGAAAATCATAAGGTGACCCTTGTGCATTGACAGACTTCTATTGCCTCCTGCTCAGAATCCTCTTCTGTCGGCATGCTTTCATGTTTTGCATTTATGATAGTAAATACGTGTTATTTGAGCACACACCATTGAGTAGTTGAGGGCCAATGCCTTCATATTTTTTCTTGCCATTGACGCGCCTCTTCCTAGTGAAAAGAGAGAACAGCAGGGGAACCAAGATGGCGGCGGCCGAGCGTGAACTTTCAGTCACACTGGCAGAAATAAAAGGGCTACCGTGAATTATGGGGCAGCCAGGAGTTGTTCGATATCAGCGCCCTTGAGCACAGACACAGGTGAAGGAAGGTCTGTCTACATGGCCGACCCTCCTCCTCCCCCCAGCTGTCGAAGTCAGGCGAGTGGCCCTAGCGAGCACTAAGGTACAGCCTTACAACACAGGTGTTACGATCCACTAAAAGTACCCTCCCCTTCTGAGGTCTAGCGTGACGCACATCCGGTGTCTCCAGTTTCCATCAGGAATTCATCCTCTTCCGGGGAATGTGGGTGCACTTTGCAATCCTGTTACATAGAGCAAGGGCGGATCCCTCAAGTGTAAGCTCGGAAGTGCAGACGGTGTGAGAAAACTCACTGCTAACGTCTCGAAGTCTGGTGTTGCCCTCACACTGCTGTGATGTGACACCCCCAACTTGCCTTCGAGATGCTGTTACAGAGGGGCGTGACGCGTCCAAGATGCATCTCTTCGGGCCAGGCTGACTCGGTGAATCGCAGGGCAGGTTCCCAAACTTGTGCCAAGCATGACGTGTGGATGGACAAGCCTTTGTGAACGTGGCTCATAGAATGCAAGAACATGGAAATTATTGGACGAACCGAGTAGGGAAAAAAAGCGATGATCTAAAACACAACCCAATACCCAGAAGTGATCTGAATCTCGCCAAGGACAATAACAATCCGTACAGTAACAATAGGTGTTTGTGAGGCACGCACAAGCTCCATTGCTGTTGCACAACTTTGTGGCACCAGATAGAAGGTCTCGGGCGATCGCGTTTCCTCTAGGAGAAGCTAGGTCAGGAACAAACAATCCAAGAAGAGGAAAAGATGCCCAAACGGCGCACTTTGAAGACTGCGACACACATCAGGGGCGTGCGTTGAAGGATCACAAGAACCTAGGCCCAAGCGGCAATTGTTTGAGACTCCAAAGAAGACAGAGTCCTACACGACGGGGCTTAAGAATGCCACGTGACCCTTCCCACCCAAGAAGACGACACAGGAGCACCACCACAGGGAGCTCAGGAGGTCTCAAGATCAGCCACCTCACAGAGGACCACCACAGGACCAAGCAGCCGTCCAACAAACATCTTCAGATAGACCACAGGAGGGTTGTTTGAGCCCAGCAGCGAGAAGTACTGGACCACAAGAGGGTTGATTGACCCCACCAGTGAGAAGTACTGGACCACAAGAGGGTTGATTGACCCCACCAGTGAGAAGTACTGGACCACAAGAGGCTTGTTTGAGCCCACCAGCTTGAAGTACTGGACCACAAGAGGCTTGTTTGAGCCCACCAGCTTGAAGTACTGGACCACAAGAGGGTAGTTGGAGCCCACCAGTGGGAAGTCCTGACCACAAGAGGGTTGTTTGACCCCCCCCACCAGTGAGAAGTACTGGACCACAGGAGGGTTGTTTGACCCCCACCAGCGAGAAATACCTACCACAAGAGGGTTGTTTGACCCCACCAGCGAGAAGTACAGACCACAAGAGGGTTGTTTGAGCCCACTAGCTTGAAGTACTGGACCACAAGAGGGTTGTTTGACCCCAGCAGCGAGAAGTGCAGACCACAAGAGGGTTGTTTGAGCCCACCAGCGAAAGCCCACCAGCGAGAAGTCCTGGACCACAAGAGGGTTGTTTGAGCCCACCAGCGAGAAGTCCTGGACCACAAGCGGGTTGTTTGAGCCCACCAGCGAGAAGTCCTGGACCACAAGCGGGTTGTTTGAGCCCACCAGCGAGAAGTCCTGGACCACAAGAGGGTGGTTTGAGCCCACTAGCTTGAAGTACTGGACCACAAGAGAGTTGCTTGACCCCAGCAGCGAGAAGTGCAGACCACAAGAGGGTTGTTTGAGCCCACTAGCTTGAAGTACTGGGCCACAAGAGGGTGGTTTGACCCCAGCAGCGAGAAGTACTGGACCACAAGAGGGTGGTTTGAGCCCACCAGTGGGAAGTCCTGAACCACAAGAGGGTGGTTTGACCCCCACCAGCGAGAAGTACTGGGCCACAAGAGGGTGGTTTGACCCCAGCAGCGAGAAGTACTGGACCACAAGAGGGTGGTTTGAGCCCACCAGTGGGAAGTGCTGACCACAAGAGGGTGGTTTGACCCCCACCAGCGAGAAGTACTGGACTACAAGAGGGCTGTTTGACCCCACCAGCGAGAAGTACTGGACCACAAGAGGGTTGTTTGAGCCCAGCAGCGAGAAGTACAGACCACAAGAGGGTTGTTTGACCCCAGCAGCGAGAAGTACTGAACCACGAGAGGGTTGTTTGACCCCAGCAGCGAGAAGTACAGACCACAAGAGGGTTGTTTGACCCCAGCAGCGAAAAGTACTGAACCACGAGAGGGTTGTTTGACCCCAGCAGCGAGAAGTACAGACCAAAAGAGGGTTGTTTGACGCCACCAGTGAGAAGTCCTGGAGGATGGATACATACACCAACGACTGAGGACAGCCGCCTGCTCATGAACCTACAGCACCAGAAGGCCAAAGTACAGGAGACTGCTCTGAACACCTACAGGTGAACACCTAAGGTGATGATGTCTACAGTTCGAATGGAACTACAGCAAATCTAACCGTAGTAGAACTACCGAGAACAATTTGCTTGTAGAAAAACGCTTCTTAGGCCTCTCTGGAGCAAGGAGTGCAATAATATTTTCAGAGAACCCAAGACACAAACTCACAGAGGGAACTTCAACACAAAGCGTGCTCCACCACACAGTCCGAATCCATCTGCTTCAAGGGATAAGGAAGACGCCCTCGCAGGTTCACCGAATGTCTCAAAACCTGTACGGAAGCCGGTGAAGGAAACCACCACGGCAAGGCTTGAAGCTCACCCACAAACAGCATGAATCGCTGCTGGCCACAAGGCCTGAGAACACCCCGATGAGCGACACCTGACCCTGGGCGCATGGAAGTGGAGAACCAGCTTAGCCCCTTCAAGAGGCTGCGGGAAAGCTGCCCTCATCCTATGCTGTATTATACTACTAGGAGTAACAGAACACTTTACCAGCACTATTTAAGAAGCCTTTCCTATGTGACCTGTGTGTAGAACTGCACATGGAGTGAGTACAGACTGGACCACAGAAACTAGGCGGCGATGGGGAAGGCGGCCACATACGAGGGGTCCAGCACTGGACAGCACACTGTACACCTATATTTAAATACACGTATTTGCATTACAAATATTTACACGTTTTCACATCATTAGCGCATATTTTAGGTTTTCCATAAGAAAGAAATCAGCGGCCTGCTTAGCAAAAAAAAAAAAGGAACTCTATAATTTGTAGCCATACTACTGCGATATTCCTAGCGGGATTTGTGTTTGCGCTTGTATTCGTGTGGATATTCCCAAGAAAGGCCCCCATTCTGAGGAAAGTAATGTGCATTTTCACATATTGTTGGCGTAATTTCCCTCTCAACATCAAAAAGAATTCTATTTGCAGATAAATATATCTTCTCCTAGAGAACTTTCCCGCCCAATATAGACTTACTCAAAGCTATTAATATAGTAAATTTACACGTGTATTTCAGGATTCGGCAATGCGCTAGATAGGTTTGAGAACACCCAACAAAGCAACAACACTGCAGGTGTCCCCAACAGTGTTACTGGCCCCACCACCCTATTCACCCATTGATCCGGCCCTGGGAAAGCCTATTAAAATCAGCGCATGGCCGCACAAGCGGCAGAGTTCCCACTGTAAGCTTAGTTTATGGTCTGAGCATTCTGCAACTTCATGTTAAGACAATGGAGATATGAGAGATGCACCTACAAAAGGGAGCACCTGCTCCGACAGTGCGACCGAGGCCCAAAGACATCGAGTCGGCACTCGGCCGACTCGATGAGTCGGCCGAGTGCTGATGCCGGAGTTAGACCTCTGGCACCGGTCAAGCTCCAGGCCACGTTACTCACGATTGAACTCTTATGACTTGGAGTCCTAAATAGAGCCATGCTCCTGCCTATCATGATGTGATGTGACCAGGGAGATATAGCACGGTGGGTCAATGTACCTCCTGCTAACGTTATGGACACCAGCCATCAGGTCTCTGTGAGGCGATTCACTCTTTAAAGAGACCTAGAGCAGCGCACTCTAGCACCACCAGGCCACCTAGGCACTGTAAGCCCCTCTCCACATCTTCCGATCTTCTCCTTGGACCCAGCTAATTAGTCTCCATGCATGGCCGAACATTTGGACAGTACCAAAGCCCTCAGCGAAGCATGCCACCTCCCTATGCTCAGCCAGAATCCTATTGATGAAAGGCATGCAGGGCCTAAACATTCTAATTGTGAAAAACTTATTAAATATGGTTCACACTCTCATACCTGCTTTGAATAATGGAGATAGTATCACAGCCTACTATTCTCGTCTGTGCTAAGAAGCCCCCGGCGCGCCTCCAGTTAGCTTCAGCAAAAGTAGGCAATGCAGTTCTGTAGGGCCGGTCTCCTCTTTGTCTTCAGGCATGAAATCCCACCCAAGCCTTCACACTCTGTCCTCAGCCTAAAACATTGTCTGGCCATTGCTGAATCCTTTAGAGCCAATAATTAGCAGAAAGTGGCCCGGTGCTCTTTCACTTATTTTCATGCTGTGCCCTTGTGCACAGTGACTAACACTAATTAACGGGAAATTAAATGATCAATTTACATTAAACCTAGTTCACATGCCAGCAATAATTATTTTAAAACAGAAAGCTGCTCAAATTAAATATTGTGAATATATTTCAGAAGACTTAATAGTTACATTTAAGAGAAAAGTGGCATTTTTATAGTTGCCATTTATATCTAATTAATAACCAATGTAACTTACAAAGGGGATAACTAGAAGAGAAAGAACATGATGTTTACTGCTCTGAGATGAATTGTTAAATGGAAAAAAAAAAAGTAGAGCAGAGGCACCGTTTTAAAACTTTGGGCAAAAGCGCTCCATTAAAAAAATAATTTTAACGTAATGGATGAGCCTGTTGAGTGAGTGGTTTGGAGAGGGGTGCGGGGGATGAAGAAACATGGCACAAAGGGGCGAAGCAACAAGAGGGAGAGGAAAGGGGGCAAAAGAGAGCAATGTATAGCGTGGGTGATGCAAAAGCACACAGGTGCGAGCAACCCAAGTGTGGGGTGGGGGAAGAGAGGTACATGGGCAGATAGAGAAGGGGGGAATTACACAAGGGGACAGCTGGAAAACACATGCACTGTCATGGGGTGCTTAAACAAAAAGAAACAAAATAGTAGCTCCCTAAAAGCAAGCAGAAGTTTACAAGCCAGCCCATCAAAGAGATAGCAAAGAGGCTATGCTCCATGGAAGGGGTAGACACAGACTGACAAAAAAGACCAATAGGAAGCAGCCAAATGAGTGACAGGCAAACCAACCAAAGGTAAGCAGTGGGCAGGCTCCAAGCCCCTGCATGAGGTTGGTAAGCCACAAGATGTCTTTCACAGCCTGCGCTGTCTGGTGAGCTCGCTCGGCCTAAAAACCATGACAAGAAAGGAGTAATTCTTCCCAACCTGTTTGAATTACATTTAAGTATTTAAGGGTGTTGTTTAGTGCTGTAAACAGCAGCCCTCCCCGGCCCATCAACTGTGGACCAGGACACTATCTGCGTAACATTCTCAAGTCACTACTGGTCTGAACACTAGTCTGCAACAACAGGCGAGGAGTGACCAGCTCCGCATGGGCAACACTTTGAATAACTTGTTATCCATCCGAGATTACAAGCATCAACTACTCTATCGCGGACTCTAGGGCGGGCGGCGAGGGTTGGGGGTTAGAGAAGGCACTTCCAGCCCCCATAAGCCTCTTTCCCCTTCCACTGGCCCTCCACGGACTCCCACCCGGCCCCAGAGATGCACTCTGGCTCGGGCGCTGCCCAGCGGTGCCAGCAGACCTGCACATTTCCTGTCGCCCGGTCTTGTTAAGATATTTAATGCTCGTGCCCCTGAGCTATTGTCTATTTTAGTTTAGTTGAAGATTAGGTTTTAGTAATAACAAGTCCTTATAAGGCCTCTGGTTACTGGGCTGGCTTCGAACGGATGACGGAGTCCGGGAAAGAGGGCAGATTTCCGAGGAGAGCTGGAGGGCAAGTAATTGGGCATTACTGGGCACCCGGGCCTAATCTTTCCTGGGACCACCAGGGCATTCTGCAAACACGGCTCATCGCTCGGGTGCATGCAAGAGCCATTTGACGGGTCCCCCTGGGGCAGGCGGGCACAGGGAGCAGCACGTCTCTGCGCCTTTCCCAGGACTGGCCCATTAATGAGGTGCAGGGGGGGCTTCGGCGATCGAGGTGAAATCTAAGCTCAGTCTGCAGACAGACGAAACATCGGGTACACTTCCAGATTCACAGGCTGGCATTTACTGTTTCCATACCCGAAAGTCGATTTATCAAAATGGCGGAGGTAGAAGTGGTGACGTCATATACCTTTTGAGCCCAGGTGACATCACACAGCGGTCTGTTGCCAAACCCGAAGCCCTTAAACAATCTCCTCTTTGTTGCTCAGTGTCCGGGAGAAAGGCAAGAAAAGCCAACCACCGAAAGAAAAGCAGTGTTCAAGTCCTTGGTTCACCACTTAACAGTGCGGTGTGATCCTGGTCAAATCACTTCAGCTTCCGCGGCCAAAGTAACTTTACCTTACAATCTTGGATATACTCATTAAAGACCTTAATATTTAAGCACCAATTTGACCAGCAGAAGAAATGTGCCCCAAGGTGGCACTGGCTCAGCGAGTCATTGCTCTCCGCCAACATATGCTGTGGACTGCAGGTCAGGAGTCAGAATGCAGCACAGCCAAATCCGCTTTTCCTCTTCCTGAGGTTGATAAATGAAATGCTATTTAATTTGCAGCAGACCGAGTTCACGAATCTGTGGTTTGAAACATTATAAATTAAACTAACTATATACAAATAGTTATTTGCACATAGCTCTCCCTATTCGTTGAAGTGTTAGCCCCGCCCCCATTGGTTGAAGTGTTAGCCACGCCCCCATTGGTTGAAGTGTTAGCCCCGCCTCCATTGGTTGCCCTGTTAGCTCCTCTCGAAGGTCGAGTCTAGTTGCACCCAGGAGCGGGCGCGCATGGTTCGGCCACGGGCTGCATCTAAAAAAATAATAATAAATAAAAATAAATAAAACTTACCTTGCCGCCGCCGGGTCCCGCGTCTTCTCTCCTGCTCGCCTGTGTCCGACTCCAGGTTGGAACAGGATGCAAGCAGCCAGGCTCCCACCCCCAAGTCAATCACAACGCTTCAATGAAGTCTTGTAATTGGTCTGAGAGCTGTGACACAGCACTCAGCCAGGGGCTGAGGGGCAGGCATGTTCTCCATGCAGGCTGCATGGAGAACAGGGGAGTGTGCCTGACTGGTTTGTGCGGCCCAAGAGGGCCGACAAAACAGTCAATGCACACACAGGAGTGGGGAAACCACTCCTCCCCTGCCCTGCTCCGTAAGCAGAGCAGCCCTGCCCGCCCGCAAAAAAAAACAATAAATGGTAATAACTAAAAGTTGTTAGGATTTTATGTTTTTGCTGCTCGCACTGCGAGAAAGCAGTGAGGCGACGCTCCTCTGCAATAGCGGTTGTGTGCAGTTATGCCAGAGAACAAGGTCCGGCTGCAGCAGCCAATCCTTGCTCTGAGATGCGCTGCGCCATTTCTGAACACACGCCAGGACAGTAACACACAGGCTCAAAACAGACTGAGCTCAATTCAACGAAAACGGAGAATCTTCATCCAAACGTCAGGAACAGATTAACTACTTTTCAGACTTCGGACGTATTGCCGCAATGGTCATGTGAATGTTCCCAGGTGTTAATATTGTCCAACAGTGGAATATATCACGGTACACTTCCGCATTGTGAGAAACCAGCCCCAGTGTGCAATGGGACTATATGTGGGTTCTGGTTTCTCCTGGGGGAAGGGGGGGGGGGGGGGGGGTTACAGCCGCATGAAGCTTAGGAGAGCTCCAGTCAGCTCCCGGCCTGGAAGTGGATTTACTTCAGCCCTTTGAAAGGAGCTCGACTCGGACCTTTCTCCAGTGTGGGAAAGGGTCGGAGAGGAGGTTGTGAATGATCAAAGTCACAGGATTGTGGTCCTTCCAAAACGTACAAGGTGAACCACACCTTGATCTGCCCACCCTTTGCTTGGGGATCATTACTACATCACAGTAGCGGCTGCTAGCGGGGGGGGGGGGGGGGGGGGGGGGCGGCGGAGGACCGAAAAAGAGAAAAAAAAACATCGCTACGGCCGCAACCTCTCCTCTGTTCTCGTCTTCCTGTCTCCGGTCCCAGCAACAGGAAGCACCCAGGCTCCCCTGAGCCAATCACAACTCTGTAGCGTTGTGATTGTTCTGAGCACTGTGTATCGGCGCTCAGACGTGGAATGGGAGGCTGGGAAAGTTCCTCACCAGGCTGTGCATTACAGCCTGGTGGGGAAGATGCACCTTGCGCAGGACTGTTTGGCCTGCCCGAGAGGGTCGGTAAAGCAATCTTGCGCACTTAGGGAGTGAAAACCACTCCTCCCCCTGCTCTGGCCAATCCCGCCCCGCCCGAGAGCCAATGACTGCAACAGGAAAACTAAAATGATAATAATGCACGTTATTTTAGTTTTCCTCTTGAGCGGTGACACGACATTCCTCCCCCGCCTTAGTGGAGGAGCCGCCACTGCTACATCCCACGTACAATTGCACAGCAGTAAACGCGCAGCACACAAATGCAGATACGGTCAGTTGTAAACTAATGCTTATGGCTGAAAAGGACTCTAGGAACCAAGGTCATAACAGAGTGCCATATATAGCCACATAGAGAATATACAATATGTACTAACTCCTCTACTTCCTACCAAACTCAACGTTACTCATTTTATCGGCCACAAGAGACTAAGGGCCTAGTTAGGGGTTGAGGCGTTATTCATCTCCCCTAACAAATAATACCACGGGGTACGTTATTTATCGGGTGCAATAAATAACACCACTAAGGAGTATGTTTAACGCACCAAAATCCATGATACGGTAAATACTGTATGTTTTTCCCTGTTAAATTTTTTGCACGTATGACCTGCCGAAATTGAACGAATGTTGGGTTATTTAGTGCACCGGATTTTATTTAAAGGATGAGTTAATTGAAACAAAGTCGTAATGCCATCCCGTGTGTAAACAGGGTGTATGCATGGCACGGAGTTTCGTGAGCCACTCATGATTAGGCCTTAAATGTTTTTAGACAACCCTTCAAGGTTTCAGCACAGTTTAAATAGTAGTTTTATTTCGTTTCTAAACAACCATGCAAAATACAGATACTACAAAAATCTACATTAACACATTTAGACAGAATAGTACAATAAATGAATATTCCTTTGCATACAAAATCGAGGAGTGTTTCAGCCACCGAGAGGACTGAAATCCGTGTCTTGTAGGTTGCATGAAAGGGATGAGCACCAGCATCCATATCCCTTTCATAAGAGACTGATTGCCCTACCGCTATCCCAGCATTGCAGACTCCGCCTTCCATCCTTCTAAGGTTGGTACATTGAGGATCATACATTGGGCAGTAGAAACATCCAAGTACAGTACTTAGAAGTGGCAAGAGCAGTGCTTTACATGGGAAAAAAGTGCAGGTACTCATAAAATTGAGCTGTGGACATGGGCGGGGTTAGGGGCGGGGCAAGGTGCCAGCATCCAATGAGATCAAGATATTCTCGGAGTACATCTGGGAATGTTGAAGAAGAAATAGATATTGTTTGTGTGTATTTTACTTCCCCAACACTGGTACTGAAATACAAATTATATAAACTGCATAGTTGATATAAGATAGAAGGTTGCATTTTCATGGTAAGTATTGAATTATTTATGTCAGAGTTTTATGTAGCGCTGTGCATAGTGGCACTATAACGGGGAGAGGATGTGGTCCGTCGGCTACGCTGCCGACTTTGGTGCTGGAAACCAGAGTTCGAGCCTCGAGGTCGCGTCCATATCCTGTGCCTGAATGTGTAATGTAAATACGGTGCTATGTAAAGTGCTCCAATACCTTCGGGTCGAGTTCATGCTATATAAATAATGCAAAAAAAAAAAAAAAAAATCCTTCACCGTGCCACTATATGAAGTCGTATTCACATTTCCTGTGCATGCCCTGTTCATTATGTGTTGATGAGCAGCCTATGCAGCACAGAACTCTATTGCACTGAAAAGTTATCAGCGTAATCTGCTGAAATAGAGTGAGTAACTTTTTTCCATATCAGCTCATAGTGCACATCTGTGACACACATACACGTAGGTTCTCACACAGACACTAACACGCACATCATTCGCTAAAACTGATTTTTACAAATGCAATATCCAAGCTGTACTTTAAATGTATGTGTTTACCCTGATGATTAGTGGCACCCCCCCCCCCCCACTCTCAGCCTGACAACAGGCACTCAGCACCCAATGTCATCTTTTCCCATGTTTCATACAGCTCCATCATGACTGCAAGAGAAAGGCGCACAACCTTTTCTCAAATTCATACCAATTTGGGATTTAGCGCGTAGCGCTACTTTGGGATTGTGTGGGTAGCGCTACCTGCTGACTGCCCAAAAGTAAAAGGAGTCCCGACCAGAAAGTTCCTTGAGCTATTATTTTGGTTCACTAGCAAATGTTCCGAAACTGCTGCTCCCATGATTGCCAAACTACGACAGGACGCCCGTTTCACCTCGAGGTTTGTGCTGTAATCACCCGGATCTCCAGGTGGCGAAGCAGAAGAGTGAGAGGAGCTGTGGAAATAGCAAATCTCAGCAGGTTTTGTGTCAATCGAGGCGTTATTGGTACTGGCCGCCATCTAGGATCGTCTGTCAATGCACACATTCACGGCTCCTTTCTAGCCAGCAGGGGCGCAACGAGAGCCAAATTTCGGTGGGGGGCCTACAAAAAATGTCCGGGGGGGGGGGGGGGGGGGATGCTGATTCTTCCAGTAATATGTATGGAGATGCAGGAGTGGCAACACAACAATGCCTCGTTAGCAAGTGAATGATCTTTTAAAGACCTGTGAGGTACTCGGGTGCGGCTGCGATGAGACAGTCGCCGGAAGCTGCCTCGGCCCGGGATGAGACAGGGGGGGGCGGGGCGGATGCCCTTTGAGCTCTATGGACGTTGCGCGCCTGTTTGCTGTTTCTGATGAGACTGGCTATGCCTGTCCAAACAACGTTGCTACACGTTCGTAATGTAAGCCTGGCTACTGCCCCAGAGTACCGGTACTCTCCCTGGCCAAGGAGAAGTTCCGGTACTGAAGGTGGAACAATTTGGAAGTGCCGGTACTCAGTACCGGTGAGTACCGACCCATTTAAAGCACTGGGCAAGAGTGTGATATTTAGCACTTTGAATAACGGCATGGAGCGCTCAGTACAGGTGGGCACTATTCTATCTGTGAGGATGTCTCAGTACTGGCTTGTCCGTGCATGCTCGGCGCTATGCTGAAGAGAGGCGCTGTGAGAGCTCTGCGGATGTGTTAGTGTAGCGACAGCGCCATCAGTCTCTTATGAAAGGGATATGGATGCTGGTGCTCATCACTTTAATGCAACCTACAAGACGCGGAGTTCAGTCCTCTCGGTGGCTGAAACACTCCTCGGTTTTTTTATGCATTTATTTCTTGTACTATTCTGTTCAAATGTGTTAATGTAGATTTCTGTGATATCTGTGTTTTGCATGGTTGTTTAGAAACGAAATAAAACTACTATTTAAAGTGGGCTGAAACCTTGAAGGGTTGTCTAAAAACATTTAAGGCCTAATTAGGAATAGCACACTAAACTCCGTGCCATGCATACACCCCGTTTACACACGGGACGGCATAACAGCTGTTTCGTTTAACTCATCCGTTAAACAAAATTGGGTGCACTAAATAACCCAACATTAGTTCAATTTCGGCAGGTAATACCTGCTAAAAATGTAACCGGGGAAAACATACAGAATTTACCATATCATGTGGATTTTGGTGCGTTAAACATGCTTAAGGGTGCACACAGTTAGAGCAGTGAATGAAAGCGCCAAGACGCACAGTGTCATGTAGAACTGGGAAGGAAAGTGCAAAGTCGCACACAGTCCCACAGTCGCCCGGCTGAACACCCCGCGTGCGTTTGCAGCTCACCAATGTGTTGTGCCGCCCTAGTTACAAAATAAATAAAACCAGCAGGGTGTGGCTGGCGTGGAAGCGCTTGGCTGCTAAAGATGGTGGTGTTTCTGTTCTCAGAAGAGCTTGCATAGGGCTCAGCAGACAGGAGCGAGAGAGCAGGCGAGGTAACTTGGTTTTATATTGAGGGTGATCAAACCTGAATCTGATGGGGGAGGGGTCTAGCGGTGTGCAGCTATGTACACGCATTCCTTTGTCCGGCCCTGGCTATTTACACATCCGTTGTTCATTTGTGAAGCGGTGCGTGGGCTTGGCACGGTGGGGGCGGGCGCGTCACAGGTGGTGCAACTGGTCGAGCAGTGTTTCCAGACCAGGGGTCTCCACCCTGTTCTGTAATGAGAGCCCCTTAGATCAAAGGAAAGCACCCCGAGATACTATCATCTGTGTTGCAATAGTGACCACGTCGGATGTGATTACAGTAATGGTCATTCTATGCATGATTACCTGCCGTCTGCAATGCCTCTGCATGAGTAATGCACGACAGCCAGAGGTGCAATGATCCTGGCCCAAGGTGTTAATAATACGTCTCTCCACAGCTGCATGAGTAATACATGACACCCGTAGCTGCAATGCCCCGGGCATCGCAGTCATAACATTAATAGTAAGTTTCTCCAAAACTGCATGGGTTATCACTCAAAGAACAGCTTTAAATATATTTTGCAATTACTTTTTTCCTCAAAACATCAGTTTCTTTCACCAATCTACACTGACTGTGCAAGAGTTTGCACTTTCTTTCACCGCTCTACACCGACTTTGTGCACTTTTGCCCATTCATTACCGGACTTCAAGAGCCTCTTCTTGCCACCTGCAGTGTTCAAGAGACTTAAATGTACTTTAAATCAAACTATAGGAAGCGATGCATAGAAAAGGCACTTTCTTCATTCAATCCGACCACCTAGCAACCCCTTCAAGCCTCAAGTGCTGCTGAGAGGCGGACTTGACAAGCACCAGGATTATTCCCATGTTTATATCATGTGCCAGACTTGCTATTTCTGTGAAACAGGTCATTCCAAGTCAGGCGTCTCACAATGGGCATATGGGACCAGTGCACAATGACTGCCCGACCAATAGGAAACCCTGGACCACGACTGTGATACGGGGCAAAACTTTTCACCTCCTTGCACCCCGGTTTGTCCACTGCTAGATGAGGGGGGGGGAGGGGGTTGTACTTGGAACACAACAAACCCACTTGTAATAGGCATTACATGACAAAGTGGAGGTTTACTCTTCAGCACGGATCCTGACGGGCCTCAGACTCGGCAGTAAATAAGCACTGGCAAAACCAAAAGGTCTCGTCTACGAGAGCGCTATTGGCTTTGCCAATGTCTTTTAGCCATGTCCTGTAGCAGAGTGTGGCGTGGAGTAGAGTAGAGCAGAGTGGTGCAAAGTAGAGCGGACTGCAATGGAGTGGCGTAGAGAACATTGGTATAGAGTGTTGCGGTGTAAAGTGGGGTGGAGTGGGGGTGGAGAGGAATTGAGTGCAGTGGCGTAGAGTAGAGTGGCGTAGATTGAGTGACAGAGTGGCATAAAGTGGAGTGGTATAGAGCAGAGCAGCACAGACAGGAAAACAGAGGCATGGCGCAGAGTGGCATAAAGTTGAGTGGATTAGAGCATAGTGCAGTGGAGTGGCATAGAGTAGTTGAGTTGTGGCTGTAAATAACTAAAGAATCAATAGAGATGTCAAATAGGGTGACAGCAACATAAATAAGAAGCTGTGTGCCTGTGTAAAAAGTGAGAAAGCACATTGCACATCCAGTAATATTGAAATGCATATAAAATAAAGTGTGTTGCAAAACGATGAGGAAGAACAAAGACGATAAAGAACACACGTACTTTGTCCATGCTCCAGGGAGGAGCCAATACAAGAAAAGAAGGTAAGCCTTCGGCAGCTAAGCAATTGAAAGATTGCAAATGTGAGGGACAACAATAACAACAAATGGTATGCGGTGGGTGGGTTGTAACCCCACTGATTTGCAAACAATATGTCCAGCAGCACAGTGTATGTGCTGTGTAGGCGAGACCTAAAAACGGACCGTGAAAGGGAGGATTATCAGGCCCTATATTCATGCACTGAACTTTGTAGGCCAAAACATTAATCGATTTCTGAACAATGACTGTAAACATCCCAAGGTAATCCATGGCAGAAATGTGAAACCCGTGTAATGCAATTGCATTTATATAGCGCTTATTACCCCTGATGAGGCGTCAAAGCGGTTTTTCGGCAAGTAGCTATATGCCACATCTTACCTTATCTTCCATTCCTGATGATTATTTGCGATCTCGAAATATGTTGCGTTTCTCTAGTTTTTTTCTTTTTTTCCAAACATGCGACTGTTGTGTGGTGTCTACTGTAAAGGGGTCGTCTCCAGGTATCTCGGCGAGTACAGGTCGTGGGTGGGTGTTTATGAAAGGGCACGATTGAGTGCAGTGCAAGTTTCTCACTGTGGACAGACTACCACAATAACTATTCACAGCTATGTGACCATCTCTCTGTGTGTGTAAAGGAGTCCACAGCTGCCGAAATACGGACAGCACCAAAGGACAAGAAACTGCAGTGCCAACAGGTGAGTGAGTGGGGTGCGTGTGCGGGTGAAGAGAAGGAGATGGAAGAAAGTATGTGCCAAAGGAGGGAGTGAAAAGAAGGTTCTGGGGAGGAAAGAGATGTGGGAGTTATGCAGATGGAGGGTTTCAGAAATATGGAGGGTGTGACCGCCTGGCATGGAGAGGCTGAGAGGAAAGCTGCATGAGCGGGAGTTCAGGAGTAAATGAGACACTGAGGACGACTACCCCTTCCACACCGACAGTAGTGATGTTTAACTCACAGTATCATCAATCCAGAGTATTCACCACACAATCAATGTTCTTCATCTGATTCTGCTAACAAGCATCAGCAAAGCCAACGGGTCTGGCTGGTTTAAGGCATACGTTAGTCGCTGGGTGGTGTCAGGGTGCAGCCAAATGCTGTTCAGGTGGCAGCGGTGGGAAGCACAGGAGTTTAGCTTCCATGCTGAAGGGCACGCCTCTTGGAAAGGTTTTCTATTTACGCTTCTTTGGGCACGCCCCTCTTACATAACTCCCCCACCCCTTTCATTCCACTTAAACCTCAGTATAACCAGATATCCCGCGTCACTGGGCGCTGAGACACAGAAGCAGCTTTTTGGCACTAATAGCCGCGTTTTGTATTACTCCATTAAATGCGGTTGCGGCTATCAAACTCGGAAGGATGAAAGGCTGAACCAGGTTATCATCTTGTGGCCGTACGCTCCATAAAGATTTCTGTATAAGGCACTTAACTCGCGAAGCTATCTTAGCAGCCAGACCAGCACGTGAAGTGTTAAGTCTTTTCTAACTTATTGCAGAGTACTTCCGAAAAATAAAGAACTGGCAGCCCAGGCACACTGGGAGGTTAGACTGAATCAAAGAGCCCTCCCTGTAGTGCTAGGAAGCAGTTCTTCCACACCATGTCTTCGAAGTGGGACAGCATTATATGTGGGAGGCAGGGGGTACTGTACCACCAAGAAGTATCATACTGGTCCACTAGGCACTACGGTCTGTAAACTAGAATGTTTATTTTCTATTAGTATGGGAGACTGAGAGAAGAGCTGTGGTATTCTGAACACAGATTACAGTAAAGCTTTGGGATAATCGATCCTGCCAGTGCCACCAAGGGAAGTTCGTGAGTCCTCATCATGGACGCCTGGCTCATCTGCATCACAAAGCGCCAAAGAATGACAGCCATGTTTGAGGCGCTAGGAGAGGGCCTTTAACAACCTGTGTAGCCCAAGGCATAAGGACGGTAAGGCTATTAGAAAATTCCACCCACTGAGGGTAGAATGTTCTACATTAAAAAAGGAGAAACATGAAGACAAACATTGGAATGTTGGAGCTCCGGGCTTATACCAGCCACTATAAGTACCGGGCTACTACGCGGTCTTCAATGGAGCGCTCAACATTCCAATGTTCTAATAATAATTGTGTCCTACGGTACGGTGCATTGAACCACTCTACAGGCCAGAGAGTCCCTCTGTGTGCATCTTATCGCTGTACAGTGCAGAGCCTCCAGCTGTGTTCATCTTTTCACTCTACACGCCGGAGCATCCCCGGGTGTACATCTCAGAGCTCTCCAGGTCGAAGTGTCCCATGGTGTGTATCTTATCGCTCTAGAAATCAGAGCGACCTATGGTGCATATCTGATAGCTCTACAGGCTAGAGTGTCCCACGGTGTGTACATTCTCGCTCTACAGGCCAGAGTGTCCCACGCTGTGTACCTTCTCGCTCTACAGGCCAGAGTATCCCACGGTGTGTACATTCACGCTCTACAGGTAGGAGTGTACATTCACGCTCTACAGGTCAGAGTGTCCCACGGTGTGTACATTCACGCTCTACAGGTAGAAGTGTCCCACGGTGTGTACATTCACGCTCTACAGGTAGGAGTGTTCTAGGGTGAGTATCTTATCGCTCTCCAGGCCAGAGCATCCTATGGTGCGTATCTTATTCCTCTTCAGGCCAGAGAGTTCCAGTGCATGCATCTTATCGCTCAATAGCACTCCCAGTGGGTGTTATTTTATCACTCTATAGGCCGGATTGTACTATGGTGTACATCTTATCGCTCTACAGGCCAGGCTGTCCCAGTGGGAGTATCCAATCGCTTTATAAGCTGGAGTGTCCTATGGTGGGTATCTGCTCACTCCCCAGGCCAGAGTGTTGCTGGGTGTACATCTTATCGCTCTCCAGTCCAGAGTTTCCCCAGGTGTACATCTGATCACTCTATAGGTCGGAGTTTACTACAATGTGCATCTTATTGCTCTCCAGGCCGGATCACCCTATGGTATGCCTCTTATTGCTCTATAGGCCAGAGTGTCTTATGGATTGTACCTTCTCCCTCTACAGGTCAGATTGTCCCACAATGTGTACCTTCACACTATACAGACAGAAGTGTCTTAGGGTGTGTATCCTATCACTCTCCAGACCGGAGAGTCCTACGGTTTGCATCTTATCGCTCTACAGGCCGGAGTGTCCCATGGTGTGTACCTTCTCGCTCTACAGGCCGGAGTGTCCCATGGTGTGTACCTTCTCGCTCTACAGGTCGGAGTGTCCCATGGTGTGTACCTTCTCGCTCTACAGGGCGGAGTGTCCCATGGTGTGTACCTGCTCGCTCTACAGGCCGGAGTGTCCCATGGTGTTTACCTTCTCACTCTACAGGCTGGAGTGTCCCATGGTGTGTACCTTCTCGCTCTACAGGCTGGAGTGTCCCATGGTGTGTACCTTCTCGCTCTACAGGCCGGAGTGTCCCATGGTGTGTACCTGCTCGCTCTACAGGCCGGAGTGTCCCATGGTGTGTACCTTCTCGCTCTACAGGGCGGAGTGTCCCATGGTGTGTACCTGCTCGCTCTACAGGCCGGAGTGTCCCATGGTGTTTACCTTCTCACTCTACAGGCTGGAGTGTCCCATGGTGTGTACCTTCTCGCTCTACAGGCTGGAGTGTCCCATGGTGTGTACCTTCTCGCTCTACAGGCCGGAGTGTCCCATGGTGTGTACCTTCTCGCTCTACAGGGCGGAGTGCCCCCCGGTGTGTACCTTCTCGCTCTACAGGACGGAGTGCCCCCCGGTGTGTACCTTCTCGCCCTACAGGCGGAGCGCCCCCCGGTGTGTACCCTGGCCAGTGTTCCAGATGCTTCCGCGTCTCCGAGGTCTGAAGTAAGGTCTCCTCTGCAGGCCTCGATACCAAAGAAGCAAAACAAACTGATCGCATCAGCCCTCTCCCCAGCGCTCTCTCGAAGCCCTAACATGCAGCGCAGATCAACTACGACTCAAAAACCAGCTGCGAACTCGCCTACTCCACATTACATCTCGCACTCCAATCCAGCCTAAACTACACAAACTTACACGAGAAGACCAGTTCAAGTTGGACGACGCTGAAACAAAGCAGGAGTTAATGTCTCTATACTCAACCACTACACAGGGCTCCACAGAGCAGTTCACAACTGCCCGCAATGCGCTCCAGTGAATCGTCAGGAGTACCCTACATTAATAACCAATGAATTAACACAGAAATAAAACGATTTAACACTTTGAAAATAATCCCTGGACTAATGAAAGCGCTGCGATGCCATACCAGTGCCCGAATATGCGCTGTATACACGACAAGAATAATGTCCCCCCTTGAAGATAGGTCCGAATTCGATTACTATCCGATATAAAAGCGAAATGAACACATGCATGAGGCACAGACACCAGACCCCGCCCCCAAATGAGCATTATGGGAGGTACAGTTTCAGTTCAGGGGCAGACTTGAGCCTGCAAAGTGCCTCGAAGGATCGGTTAAGTCACTTTATAGCGTGATGTATTTTAGGGGATCATTAAACTGATAACCCAAGACTTTATCCAATTAAGAGATTTTCAGCTAAAGGGATAGGTTAAGTGGGCACGCTGGACCCCTGAAGCTACTGGCGAGCTGGACCCTGAACGAAGAACGCGGGGACCTTGAAAACAAGACTTTTTCCTCTTCGTTCATCAGTCAGCGTATATGCAACTTGAAGCGCTTCCAAGCGGCCCAATGACCAAAAGGAAGCGCTGTATACGGTAACTAGTCTTACACTGCAGGTGCCCAGCACTTGCATGGCAGCAGGGGGTGAAAGTGCGGCTGGGAGTTACCAGGCTGGGCTGGCACAGTCCGCTTTCCTTGCTGTTTGGGCACAGAGACCCTTGGCATAGCAGCAGGAGTGCAACTCCAGCTGGGAGTTAAAAGGCTGGGATGGCAGACTCCCCCTTCCTTGCAGCCTATGTCCTGTGCCCAGAGACCCGTGGCATGAGCAGGGGGTGAAACTCCAGCTGCAAAGTACCACTCTGGGTTGGCATGGTCCCCCTACTTTGCAGCCTGGGCACAAGGTACCGAGAACCATCTCAGGCATTTCACTTTGTTAGGCCGGAAGCTGAAAATAGCCACAAGATGGAAAACTAACCCGCTGGGAGACATAGCCAGCTCTGGTGTGAATGCCCACGGCGGGGCGGAGACTGGGTCAGGGGTCAGGAGCCGGGGGTGGCTGCTGACGGGGGTCCTCTTCAGTGCAAGCCGGCTTCACACCAGCTGTCCCACTTCCTTTCATCCACAACCCCTGGGAACAACAGCCCACGCAGGGGCTCCAGGGCTCCTTAGAAGAGCCTCGGGTACGCCGCTGGGGCAAGGCGCCTCCACTCCAGCCACCTCTAGGCGCACCCACGGCGGGCCTCGGTTGCTTGGCTAACGCTGGTCCACCTGCCCTCCTCCTGGCCAATCAAAGCAGTCACCAGAAGGGAGGCGCACATAACCCGCCCCCAGAGCCCTGCACTGGCGTCCCTTGGCGACGAGGAGGAAATCCAACCTGCCGTGTAAAGATGCAGCCACCTGGAACAATGGCCCCCATTCTCTAAACATGCCGCCACCCTGAGTTTCCATTCGCCTCCTCCTTCTCTTGTATCTGACGATCCTGCGCGACCCCTCGAGCCATCCTTCGCACTCTCGGCCCCTTTCACCCGTGACTTCCCGCACTTCCACTCCTTTCTGTTCCAGGCACAGCGCACCGATACCCCAGGGTTCAGGGCGCTACTTAAGAAAGAATAAATAAGCAAGCCTCCAAGGCTCGGAGGGGGGGGGGGGGGGGGGGGAGAAAGAGGAGCTCAAAGGCTCCCATATGTGGGTGGGAAGAACCTCAGAGGCTCCATGAGGGTAAGAGCCTCAAACGCTTCACTGGGGTAAGAGAGGGACCCTCCTAGTCTCTGCTGGAGGAAGAGAGCATATTAGGCTCCCCTGGGGGAAGAGGGAGACCCTTAAAGGTCCCCCTTGAGGAAGAGAGCATGTTAGGCTCCCCTGGGGGACGAGAGAGAGCCTCCATGGCTCCCCTGGGGGAAGAGGGAAAACCTTAAAGGTTCCCCTGGGGGAAGAGAGCATCCAAGGCTCCCCTGGGGGACGAGAGAGAGCCTCCATGGCTCCCCTGGGGGAAGAGGGAAAACCTTAAAGGTTCCCCTGGGGGAAGAGAGCATCTAAGGCTTCCCTGGGGGACGACATAGCCTCCATGGCTCCCCTGGGGAAAGAGGGAGAACCTTAAAGGTCCCCATGAGGGAAGAGAGCATATAAGATTCTCCTGGTGTAAGAGAGAGCGGGGGGGAGGGGAGCTTCAAATACTTTGTCAAAGAAAGCCTCAAACCACAGCCTGAACTAAACAATTCAGGAATCAAGGGCCCAATTGCGCTTACAAGGTTCTCAGACTGCTACCATCTTTACAGTGATTGTAATCACCTGCAGTTCAAAAAACATAAAAAGCATTGGCAAAGTCAAGCAGCTTCTCTAGTGCGAGCTATAGGCTTTGGCAATGTTTAAGTGCTTTACAGCAACTTTGACGTGGTTAGAAGGACAAGGATGAGGGGGGAGAACACCCTAGAGACAATGGGTAAGCACACGGACAATGGAAAGTGGGCACAGAGGGCTGGGGAGGCAAACTGACAACGGAGGGTTGGCAGTAGGGGCTGGGAAAAACAAGCATTTGCAATTCAATAGGACTCGCATTTACGCGAGACCTATTGCATTGCAACGGGGAGGGCAGGGGAGGCACGAAGGCTCAAATAACGGGAGTGCTGGGAGGGGTGAGAAGGCATGGCCTGAGGGGGAGGGGGGGGAGAAGGCACGGGGAGAAAATAGTACTGGAAGTAAAGGGGCCAGTAACCATGTAAGGATACAAATGACGACATAGCCATCATAGGGAGGGACTAACAGGCCTATAAACCAATGGAAGGCAGCATTTAGTAAAGGACAAAGACACAAGCCAATGAAAAAGATGGGCAGCGGAGTGGGCGTGGCTTCTATCCCGTACTCAACTACCCCAGATCAACCCCAGAGCAGCGCTTGCGCGCTGGCTCAGGGCTAGACCTAAAAACGAGGTGAGCAGGAGGGATTGACAAAACAAGCTGTCAATGGAGTGTGAGCCAGAGGGTCTGGGACAGCAAGCTGACAAGGGAGGGCAGGAGGGATTTTGGATGTAAGGTGCCAACGGCGGATGGGAGGGGCTGGGGAAGGGAGCTGACAACAAAGGGTGGGTAAGAGGGGCTGTAGTAGCAAGTCTACGATGGGAGGCAGCCAGGAGGAGCTGGGGAAGCACACAAACAATAGGAAGAGGAAGGTGGGGCCGGCATCGGCCCCGCCGCCATTATGGGGGGTCGGCCGTGCCCCCGTCTCTAGCCCGTCCCATTGCCCCGCATTGGTCAGGGGCCGTGCCCCGGAGGTGATTGGATCACTACCGGGTCACGGAAGGCTCCTCCACGCCCCGGAAGTGATCCGATCACTTCCGGGTCGCGGGTGACCCCTTGCCAGGAACCAGTTCCAGCTGGTGGCTGGGCAACCCTTCAAAGCCGGGGGGAGCGCGAAGTGCAGTCTCTTTGCACTCCGCTCCCCTCGGAAGCACACCCGTCGCGTGTGCCCCCTCCCTCGGGAGGGTTTCTAACCTTTTTTCTTTTTTTTTTTCTAGAAATCTCCAGAGAATCGGCGGCAGGAGAGGCGTTTGCTGTGTGCGAAGGGAGCGGTCTTCGGAACTCGCAGGCTGCGCCTGATAGCGGGGATTAGAGTGTAAGTATCCCCACTCCCGCCGCAGGAGTGGTATGATGTTGCACGTATGGATGGGGCATCGTATTACAGTGGGGTGCAGGGGCGGCGGAGAGTCATTACGTCACTGGACATGTGGCGCTTTGTCTGCTTTACTTGTGGTAGTGGTCAGTGAGCGTATTTTGGTAATATACCCGCGCCCGCCGCGTTTAGTCTTGTGGCTGCGCCGGTTTCACAAGTGTAGCGCGATCGGGCAAGGATCACTAGTGACCGTCAAGGGAGGGGTGATTTATGTTGTGCTCACGGGAATCCGTACACAGCCAGCTCCTTGAGAAAGGCGCAGCAGCTGAGGGTGTGTTCTCACGGTGAGATTGCCGAATTTTTTGGGCAAATCGTTCAAGGGAGGGCGCACTGTTAGCAAGCGCAGTCGAAGCACGGCTGGGGGCAGGTTTCGTCTGCCGTGTAATCTCCTTGGGCAGGGGCCTAGGAGTTTGTGGAGGGTGCGCGGGTAGCGCGGCTTTACAGAGCAAGTTTTTTTTTTTTAGTGGGACAAACTCAGTGAAAGCGCGATTGGTGGCAAGCATGTTTTGTAAGCCAAAGCTGTGGGGTAGAGCTGCTGGACAGTGCGATTGTGTCGGCAGAGTTGCTGACTAATTCTGCTCAGGCTTGTGTTTCACCGGTTCACACTTGTCTCTTAATAATTCACTAAGTACAGTAATAAGACTGTCGGAGCTGCTGTACAAGTGTATATATACAAACAACGACGGTGTTCATTTCAGGCCAGTTTGCTTTCAGGTTTTGTGTTATGCAGGTTGGCATTAATATATATCCAATGCTCTCCCATCTCGGTACGAAAATAGAGATATGGGAGATTGGAGTGCTTGTGGAGCTTGTGGCTCGTCTACAGCACAGTAAACACTGGGCAGGGTGGCCATAGATGCAAATACCTGACTATTGGGCAACTTGCCTACAGGCATTTATTGTGGCGTTGTTGTAAATAGAAACATTAGTGAAAGGTGGTGTGGGACATTTCGGGTTGGGACTATACCTGCACTGGAGATATGCTAAAGTTCCTTGATTTATGGGCATTGTCCGCAATGTATGGCACAACGCACTTGAAAGACTTAAGATATCCAGTGAATATCGCTCGTATAAGCAGTCCCATTGTAATAAGGATTATTTTAGAAGTGTGACTATTCAATTGAAGTATCGCTGTAGGGCATCCTATCTAAATATGCATCAGACCTCTATTTCGGAGCTGCTTTGCAAGGGTGGCTATACAATTAATAGCTGGGGTTTTCACTATTAATTGTGAAAGTTGTGGGGGGAGGGGCTGGGTTTCGGGCAGTTTTTGTTTTCAGGCTTTATGCTGCACGTGGTGGCACGTTGTCACTTATAAACCAATACGGACAAATGCTCTCCCGTCTCCTTACATAAGTGGAGTTATGGGGGTTTAGAAGGTTGCAGACCTTGTTGGGTAGGGTCGTCTGCAGCGCAATAAGCACATTGTTGACCCCAGATGCCATTGTAAGAAGGATTTCGAGCTGCTTATAAGTGTAGCTTTTCAATTAAAGGAAAGCCTGATGTTAATAATTTAAACGTGTGAAAGAGCTGCAACTGGTGGGGTAAGAGAAACGTCCAGTCTTATATAGGTACTTACCTACACCTCTTTCCTACATGAGTAAACTGTCTTTTGAATACGGTTATTGCACCTACGTATTCGCATGCATCACATAGTTGAAAAAAGGTTTTCACCTGGTTTGCCACAAGTGTTTTTCTCTAGGGTCCATCGTCCTCATGTAATTGAACTGGCTCTATGCTAAGTGCTCCCACTTTAAATACCAATTACATTTGTTCAGCGTGTACAACAAAGGGTGCCATAAGTGTTCTAAATTGTAGAGTGGGGCATGGTGGTTTAGGGGACTATAGTGGCCTGTGTTTGACCTCAGGGCCACAGTTTCAGATCCCTATGGGTCCATCCAGCCTTGTCTCATTCAGAGATGGATAAAATGAGTACCATTGAGTTGGGTAGCAATAACCGTCTCTTATCCAGCAACAGGAGATCTTGGACCTTTGCAAATGCATGTTAGCTTACGTAACATTTGTGCACCAGAGTGCCAGCCAGTGGCATACGTGCACATGTTTCTATGCAGGAATTACTTAGATACTCGCCATGAGGCAATTTAATGGTAATACTGCGCGTGAAAGCTACATATTACATAGGCAATCATTTTATACGGTTGATCAAGTGAGGCAGCCACGACTAAATCTCACGCCGCCTGGTGCTAGAAGCCCACATTCAGCCAGCGATCACACTTCCTATCTCTGAGAAACTCTCTGGTCTGTGCCTTAGCTGTATTCCATGGGATTACAAACACAGCGATAAGATTAGATCCATCATTTTATCATGTTACTGTTATGCTTCAGAGGGAATGCGTTTTGACGCAAATATTGGAATTAGTTTTCCCGGATGGTTCTAATCATTTAGCAGCATTATGCTCAGATTCTGGCATTCCATGAGCTGTAGTCATACAAGAAACTTTAACCGAGCACGTCCTTTAATACAACTGGTGCTATGCTAAGCACTCCCAGCGGACAGTCTGATGTTAATGAACTTCGGGCTATGCTAGGCCTCATTGAAAAGTCTGATTTCAAGGTACTGCGCAGTACTTTATTTTCTGAATAGAAAACTAGGAGCAAAAGGTTGGCGCTCCCATGATGGCTTGTGACATCATGCATGAAAAAGTGTGCTTTGGCCGCTTCACAGGGAATGCAAGTAGGGATTCGGCATGTGTAGGTTACAATTGAGTTTGGGCCGCGAGTGAGAGATGCCGCCACATAGTACGTAATATCAGTACGTCCCATGCCTTGCTGTCACGCATTATGGAGTACTTAAGCACGCGTGTGCAGTTACACATACAAGTAGGGGATGGCCGAAAAGCTCCCAGACACCCATTGCAACAACACCTATAATTTAGAAAACCGTTAGGTCACAAGGAGGGTGCAGCAAGATATGCTGGTGGTTGTCACATGATACTGGTGCACCCATGTGCTCTACCTGTAGGTATGCATACTGCTAGGTTATGGTGTCATACAATAGCTCTGCACCCAGGTGCCAGCACACTGGTTCATGGAATATCGGTGTTGTGGCACTCGCTACCGGTCCGCCCTATATACCTGATCACGCATCAGAGGCCTATGGTTTGTCACGCGGTATCTCTGCACTCGGTTCTGCGATACACTGTACCTCACGGCTTGTGCATTTATAGTGTGTGGGATGCCTATGATATCTTGCATTTGTTTGGTGTCACACATTGTATCACACTGTATCTTTTACAAAAACACTAATCATCTGTGTTTGATTTTCATTTATGTATGGCTGGGTCCATGACGGTTACATGGGAGGCGCTCCACACCACAATGACTGCAAGATGTGGGCAGGCAGGTGGGCCGAAAGATTCAGGACGGGAGTGGCAAGCAGCGGTCTCAAGGCTGATGGGCGATCAATGGAAAAGCTCAAGAGGCGCCAGCGTGCCTGGTTCCCACGGCCTGTCACGCAGGAAGAGAGACAGCGGCACCTCATCACGAAGAAGACGCAACCACGACGAACGTCGTTTCTCTTTTATTGCAGGAAATGTGGCAGCGCGCGCACAGCGCTTAGGTTTCAGGGCCTCCTTTTTTGGGCACGGGGGGGCTGCGTTTCGACAGGTTCAGGGAGCAGATAGGTCACATGCTTGCTTCCATTGGCACTCCCCCCGACGCTATCATTTTACATCTTGGTGGTAACGACTTGGTGCACCTAAATAGGGGGATCCTGATTGACACAGTACTGTCAGAGTCAGCATGGCTGGCCAGGCGCTGCCCAGGTGCGGTTATTGTGTGGTCACACATGATACTAAGGCTTCAGTGGCGGGGAGGGGAATCAGTGAGGGCTCTCAACCACTCGGTTCAGAGGATCAATAATAAAATAGGCAAGCTGTTTAGGGCCCCGAGATTACAAGTGATTGCTCATGGGTGCATAAAAGGGGACGTCTGCTACTTGCGAGATGGGGTTCACCTCTCTAGGTTGGGGGAACGAGATATTCCTGGGCAACATTTTAGCTTGGCTGGGCCAATTTCAATGGTGAGTATGACCTTGGGTTTTGGGGGGGGGGCCTGATAGTCGGTCAACTATGCAGGCCTGTGCGGTAAGGTCATCGGTTGGACAGACTAAATTTACTAATCTTTTGGGGGCGCCTTATTAAGTGGGGCGCCCAGAGGGGAGGGACATGTGGCTCTCACCAGACTCCAGGGGCAGTTACAACCGGTTGGTTGCAACGGTGCGGGGCCAAAGGGGGGTTACGCTTTCCATTGGCTGGTTGGCCACCCCGCACGCGGGCGTAAGTAAGCTGCGCTGTCTGCATGGCCCCTTTATGGAGTAAGTCTTGAACGTATGGGGGTTGCCTGGAAGGAAGTACTTCCGGGTCAGCTGGGCCCCCTGCGCATGCGCACTCTGGTTGGGGGGCGTGGGATAAATTGGATTAAAGGGGGAGGGGCCAGCGTTTTTTGCCCCTTTATGGAGTAAGTCTTGAGCGTATGGGGGTTGCCTGGAAGGAAGTACTTCCGGGTCAGCTGGGCCGCATGCGCACTCTGGTTGGGGGGCGCAGGACAATTTGGATTAAAAGGGGAGGGGCCAGCGTTTGACCTTGCCGTAGGCCCAAAGGAATACGCAGAAATGTGATCATCAATATGGTTAGACTAGGATAGGAACATTATGTATTAGAGTTCGGTTAAAGCTAGGAATGAATCAAATGTACCGAATCCTGTCTTGTCATTTCTGCGTAATTGTATATTTGTTTGCAACTATGTGTGTTTTGTTAATAAATACGATCGGAGGTCTACGACCCCCCTATTCTAAACAAATGTCTAAAAAGGTTTCTGTCACAGCAGAGGGGAGGAGGGGGCGGTAGGCCGTACTGAACCATAGGGACTGGGAAAGCAAGCAACAAGTATGAAGGGTGGGTGGGGCTGAGGGAGCAAAAATGGATAAGAGGGTGGTGGGGAACCAAAAACGGAAAGGGAAAGTGGGTGGAGACAAAGTAAGAACAGCAATTGATGGAAATCAAGGAAGAACACCACAGACTAGTGTAAAAATACATAAGGGAGACAGCCGAAAAACACACACACTCATGGAGTGTTTAAACAAAAAGAAAAAAGCAGTGTCTGAAAAATGAGCAGTGGAAGGACACAGTTAATGCATTCATACTCCAGGGGAGGGCCAAAAACAAGGAAGGAAGCCTACGGAAGTAGATGAATAACAAACAAGTTAAATGGAGAGTCCATGAAGCCAACAGCTGTTACATAATGGATGGGCTCTAATCCCACTGTGATCTAACAAAATGTATTGCAACAGATAGCGCCAGCACTATTTTAGGCGAGACCTAAAAAATGGTTTGGGAACCTCACTAACTCAAAGACTTGTTACAGTTACTGCAATCAGTTGTGGTTTGCTAACCGCTACAGGCAGTTTGCAAACTTAAAAAAAATTAAAACAACCCATATAATAAAATAAATAAATAAATGGAACAAAATACATTAAGGAAAGTTGCAGATGAGATGATAAAAACAAAAAGCCACCAAAACTGGTAATCTATCATTATTGGCAATGCACATCGTAATGGTGCATACTTTCTGGTGCTTTAGTGTGGAGTTAGTGTTGTAAAGTCACAAACGACCAGTTTCTTTTGTTAGCCCACATTAGCTCACCCATGTCCCTTAACATGCAATAACTATAAAAATAATTCTTCGAGTGAAGGCGAGCTACACCCAGGAGAGGGGACTCCTCCACGCAACCATGCCTGCTGCACCACCTAGCAGTCGTCCGCCCTTCGCATCCGTTCAGCGTGTGGTGAGCACAGGGCTAGTTCTGGCCTGTGGCCTGGATGCCCAAGGTGCGACCATCCTCGAGCTACACTGGAGGGTTCAGTACCGGCCTGTGTATGACCCTTGGGTCCTGAGCTTACCGATTGACCCCATGGTTATTTGTGTGCACTTTTCCCCTTTGACATTTGAACAGTAAATACACTCTTGCTCAGGGAGGAGTCCTTACCTACTCCTTCCATCAGGGTAGCCCCACCTGGGCTCTTGAGCCACTGACCATGAGCTGTTACATAGCTTCCGGGAACCCCCTCCACCCTATTGAAATATTGTTATTGTAATTGCATTTATATAGCGCTTGGTACCCGTGATGAGCCATCAAAGTGCTTTTCAAGGAGTAGCACGCTACTACAGAACCCAAACAAGATTAGTGGTGAATTGTTTTTGGGACATATGAAATTAATTTGAGCGGTGGACATGCGAGTCAGTTAGTTGGATAGAAAGGGATAGAAAAGGGAAGGGTCTAAAATGTGTTTATTTGAAGATCATAGAGCAGGAATATGCAGGCCAGCTTCCTGGGAAACAGGGTGCCTTGTGGTGCAGGGCTCCTCGCCTCCAAGGCTTTCCAGGCCGGCTGGAGTTCAGGGATGGTTCACACTTCGGCCTAAGGAGGCTCCAGCAGGTCACCTTGAAAGGGAAACATTGCCTCGGTTCTTTCCCAACGGCCTCCTGTCCTTCAGAGGGATTGTTACAATCACAGGATGTTCGGATAGAAGCGAACATCAACGTGCCAAGGGTGGAGGCGTTTCACAATTTTGACTACCCAGTTATTAAGTGTGGTTGGACAGCATGGGATTACTGGCATTACAGGCAGCTGAAGCAACACAACGTCTTGCATTGTCCTGTGCCACCAGACTGGACAGGCGACAGTCCCAGGGGTGAGTGCGCCTGTAAACATTCAGGGGAAGAACTGTTTGGGCCTCCACCGGAAAGATCCAGGCGGCCGGGCGTCGACGCACACGCGGGAATGTGCAGCCCTGCTCGGTCCCTGGGGCTGCAGGCTCGGGTGTCTGAACCCTGACCCTCCAGCCTCTCACATTCCAAAACCAGGGTCGATCTACCACATAACACCCACTTACCGCTGGTGCCACAGATATCACAACGTGTGCACATCAACTCTGACCTCTGACGCAGGAATGACTGGGTGAGTTCAGGTGTCCCTGCTGTACCCCATGTTTGAGCCCGGCAAGCCACGGTTGTAACCCTCCACAAGCGCCTTGGCTGGTGTCCAAACCTTTGTGTGATCCTACCAGCCACAATAGTAAGGGGTGACTACACTGCCAGCTGCCCCCCCACCCCCCCCACAGTCGAGTGTATCCAACACCTGAGGTCCATGGCTGTAAGCAGGGCTTTAAGTGGGATGTACAAACTGGGTGGGGGGGGGGGGGGGGGTATGGGTCTTTCAAAGGGGCTTGGCCAATTTAATTAAGGGTGTGGCTTAAAACACATAAGCTAAAAATCTGTGCTTAGCATAGTGTGCCACCCGACTTGTATTTTGCTGTTTCTGTCATTGCATCCAGATATATGGTACAACAAGGAACATTATACCTACAACAAGCCTGGACTATTGGCTTTGTCAATGGCTGTTAGTTGCATAAGATAAATAATCAGCAACTATGGCTAGTACAGAATATTTAAAAAGCTTCAACTTGAAGACCTGGTGACACCAGGACAATGTTACTGCTCCTAAGTTTCAAAAAGAGAAGGGAAATCGAGAGAGAAAGTTACTCTCTTTAAAGGATTTACTCACCTGGCATGACATCATGCCATAACTTCTCCACTGGTGAGAAGTAAGCAGTGCACATCGATGTGCCTGCCGTCACTGCAGTCGGAAAAAAACAGCCCGCCTGTGCCAGGGCACCAAAGAGAGCCCAACAGAGACCCGTTTCGAGGCCCCCCTTTAAAAAACTGCCAGTGCTCAGCACCGGTGAGACCCGGCCCACTTAAAGGCTGGGCTGCAAGTCTCCACTGCACCCCCCTTGGCCAATGCGCCACACTCCCGTCAGGCCGACTCCTAGACACACACGGTTGTAAAACATAACCACGTGTGCAGAGGTGTCCTCACAATGTCAGGTGTCTCTTACCGGGTGCCCACGGTACTAAGTGCCAGGTGTCCCCAAGGATGGGCGAACCTGATCTGAACCACCCATGGTTACAAGGTATGACTACATGTGGGTGGGTGTCCTCTCAGTCCGCCATGTGTAATTCAGGCATCCAGCGTTGTAAGGTAGGACTAAATGCGGGCAGGTGTCCTCTCAGTCCGCCATGTGTAATCCAGGCACCCAGCGTTGTAAGGTATGACTAAATGCGGGCAGGTGTCCTCTCAGTCCGCCATGTGTAATCCAGGCACCCAGCATTGTAAGGTATGACTAAATGTGGGCAGGTGTCCTCTCAGTCCGCCATGTGTAATCCAGGCACCCAGCGTTGTAAGGTATGACTAAATGCGGGCAGGTGTCCTCTCAGTCCGCCATGTGTAATCCAGGCACCCAGCGTTGTAAGGTATGACTAAATGCGGGCAGGTACTGCCGAGTACTCAAAAGGCCACACATGGGAACCTTGAGAATACGGCAAGATCAGGTATGCACGAAAAACAGAGTACGGGAGCTAGAACCATCAATAAATGGATTTATTCATTAATACATTGGGGCTATTATAGCATCTCGTACTGTCTAGGGCTAGATTTGGCACAGTCTCTTACGCTAGCTTCTCTTTTTTTCCCATTCAAGCGTTGGTGATTAACCTAGAAAATGCACCAATATCACTTTCCTAAACTATCGTTTAGGAAAGCAATCTCCCTGCCACCTCGGTTGGTGACCGCCGTCACATGCCTGCCCACGAACATCCCCAGAGAATCGCGAACTACGGCTGTCTCCACCCTCTCATGACAGGAGCATTAACATCCACACATTTATTTAAGAGTTTTATATAGCGCTAGCCAGACCCGAAGGTATCGGAGCGCTTTACAGCATTGTCAATCATAAGATACATTAATATAATAATATATATGCACAGAGGGTCCTTACGCATCGTATATCTTTGCAACAAGCATAGAGTCACTTGTGAGATATGTCAACACCGTCTCAAGGCGTTTTGAGTTGTGTCGCCGTGGAAGGCATCGTGTCTCTTGACTGGGTTTGGTCGGGGGTATGGTATCGTTGTGGGCACTGAGTCGCTTGTAAGAGATTTTAACACAGTTGTGTGTGCAGTGTCTCAGATTGCTCGCATGATTATACCACTAACATCTTGGAGTACCAATAAAATCTATCCGATCTTCGATTAACTCATAGGTTTATCTAAAGCATCGTTTATTCAATTTTATTTTCGGATAGACAATCCGAAGGAGAGGCAGACCGGCTCAACACATGGAACTAAACAACCACACAGCGAGGGTCTTACACCTGCTTGCAGGATCCACTCCAAGCACACGCCCTCCCCCCTGAAGGCGGACTATAAACTTCCAATATCTTGACTTTTCTTTACTACGCAGGTTCTTTAACTCTGTGACTTTCAAAGCTCTTTGCCGTTTTTCGCCTTATGCATTTCCGCTCGTAGCCGGGTTCACCTTCTATCACAAACTGTTCTTCCGCTGTCACGGCATTACCCCGGTGGTCACCACACTGGTGGCCCTTCAGCAGTGAACTACAAATCTGGTTTCACGTTCCTAACGCGCTGTGTGATCTTGAGTCATCTCACCAGCTATGCAAGATCCGGGAAGCATCGCATTCACCACGGGGGACAGACCTATCATATGACTGACGCACAGTGTGCTCTTGTCACGTTCTGTGCAATCCGAAGCAAGCAACTATTCCGGGACACAGGTGTTGAACCACAGCCTCACATCCACCGTGTCTGAAACATACCTACTATATTTGAAAGAAATCGTAATAAATAATGCTAGATACTGTTCAAGATTGATTTTGCACTTTACTTTTCAGTAACACCTGCGTTGGACAGTACTTGCATCAGGTGGGCGGTGTCCCACCATTCCCAGAAGAAGGTTTTTTCACAAGTAGCTGAACGGCTGGACCATATGTACAGCTGAGGTTACACTGTACAGCGGTGTGATCGGTGCAACAGGTGTGCAATCACATGATCACAAGTCCCTGCGTGAAACTGCACCACACCCGCACCGAACACCACAGCAAAGAGCATGACACAGGAACAGAAAATGTAGCCTCACCTTATTAATGAGAACGCGTCCTGTGTATCACTGAAGCAAGCGAGAGGCTTCGAGGTACATTCAAGGCAGAGGATGAGGGTACATCCCTCGGGGTGAGACTCGAGGACCCTCGCACGGATGGTGTACCCCACACCTACATCACTAATCTTCAAAACTAGAAGACCCCAATGGACGGGGGTACTAACATCTGGCATCAATAATGTGCATGAGGGAATGAATATAGAAAAACTGAGTATTTATAAAATACCTTCAGTACATTATAAACACCACAAATGGAAAACGAGGAAAACATGAAAAGTATGACATTTATTCAAGAATTGGCTTCATATAAACAAATATTCCAAACCACCGTGTAAACATTTCATCAGTAATAAATAATGGGAAAAGATATGCGCTCGGTGTGGGCACACAGTGAGGATAGTGAAGGTGGCCATACAAAAAGGAGCAAAGACAGCAAAAACTACACAAAAATCATTGCAGAGAGGACTTTAACAAGAACAAAGTTCGTGAACAGTATACATAGTGCCATATAGCAATGCATCACAAATGTATTTACAGGCCGTACAGCGGTCAACAACGTTTTGGCCCTTACGCAGTACTACACGAGCCCTCATCAGGGCAAGCAGGAATTGACCTTAACTCGTGAGGTACAAGTTACGACACCAATGAAAATGCGACAAATAAATTCCATCTAAGAAATAAAGAAACAAAATCTGGTCATGCCCATAGATAATATCTACAATTCTAAACAAGTTCAGAATACCAAGAAGACTAGAGAGGAGAGAAATAAATCAAGGAAATTAGAGAATAGTGATCAAAGTGAACGGTGAAGTGCTCACTCAGTGGTACACAAAACAACTTGTGAAGGAATCACCGATATGGTGAATGAATATGCAGAGAAATAATCAAGGGGTTAAAAATCAAAGTAGGATAAACTGATACGTAGAAGTCAGAGAGAAAGTTGCAATATTAGCAGGCCTGCTCGAGTTTAAGAGGGACATACAAGTATACAAGGAAATGATTCGCAGGAGGCAGACACCCAGGGACAAACAAAGTGCTGGAATATGAAGGCTGCTGATTGACTGCTGTATGGGGGTAAAAGCGAAACTCACTGTTAGAAGGTAATTAATGGGTTAAAAGACAAAAAAGGATGAACTGATCTAAAGACTATATTAAAAAAAAAAAAATCAGCAGGACAATGGCCGTCTCTACAGGTTTGCCCCAGAAGAATGGTGGTGTATAATCATGAGCCCGGGAGGAGAGGTTAATTCCCAAGGAATGCAACAGGCATCTGTATCCAAGGGTGGTGTTGGTGTCTGGGAGTTTAGTGATGTCTATCCCTGTGGGAAGATTCACTCTCAGAAATACCCAGGGGCTGGGGCCGCCACCGTCACCTCCATTCCACATGTGAATTTATTTTATTTATTTAATGCGATTTTATATAGCGCAAACTTTACCCTAAGGTGTCAGAGCGCTTTACAAAAGGACCAGTTACATTACATAAGGCCTTCGGAGTACATGAATTACATAAAAGATACAAACAGAAATACTCTAAATTCACAAAAGAATGGTAGTAAGTACATACGTTTCCTACAGATACTAGTGAATTGGGTCACAAGGTCGCCAAAAAGCACAAGGAGCCGCAGATGCGCGGCGGGGAAAGCTTAGCCCAGAATAAATCTAGGGCCGGTGTGAACCCAGGGCCATGGCGAGGCAGTGCTGCCTAATTCAAAAAAAAAAAAAAAGCTAATGAAACATACACCACACACTGCTCTTTCTCCTCTTCTGTAAACTTACACCATCATTTTGGACTTAGCATCCGCGCGCATCCACTGACGACGTGATGACGCCAATCTGGCTTCCTAACCAGCGGGCTCTCTTTGATGGGATTGGTGGAAGAAAAGTAAACTGTTCAAAAGTGCTCCCTGAATGAAGCAGTCACAGGTAGACGTTTAAGTAGTGAATCCCAGGGAGCTTCAACCGGAGAGGCCAAAACCTAGGCCAATCCAAGGTCATTTGAAGCAGTGGATGGAGAAGGATTTCGCTAAAAGAAACCTGCTCTGATTAACACCCCCGTAATACATACTAACAGTGAACAGTGGAAACTAACATCCAAATCACATGAAACACACGGGAAACTGCTTTACGCATGCGTGCACTAATGTGAACTAATGCATGAAGAACTAAGTCGCATTTACATCGCGTTATGAAAGAAACAAGAAATAATGCAGGACTAGGCCGCATTTTGCATCTTGCTTTAATAATAATAAAAAATAATGCCGCTTTTACCTAAAGCTTTGCTAAAGAAAAACACTAATATGGGATAGTGCAAAGGTGGGTGGTAAACAGCGAAAAGTGCATTTCTGTGTAATTAATGATTGCTTATGTTTATTAGTCATAGTGAGTTGAACAGGCCTGAAATGCCTGAAGTCGAAATGATAGTTGAGCTGGAGAGAAAAATATGAAATAATAAAGAAAATAGACAGAAAAGGCTGAGCACGGCAGAAGAGGTGCAAAGGTCCAAGGTCGATCAGCTAAGACAGACATTGTTTGCCTGCCAAGAAACGAGACTGGCCGTGGGACCCAAAGTCAGCGTATATACTCCTCCCGCGGACACAGCGGAAAGGGGACTAATGAGAACTATGAAAATTTTTACATATAATATGAACAAACATATTTGCATTCACTAGTCGTGAATTACGTGATGGGAACATTGGAATGAATAAGAGGCTATAGAATTATGAATGTGGTCAGAGTGGTGTGATGAGCCACGCCTCAGACCATCCAATGAAAAACCAAGTTCTATGAATAGTTTCAACAAATGTGGGTTGGACATGTAGGTTTTAGGGTATGACTGGGGTGCCTTTGGGGGTGTGGTTTGGCGTGAGGAGGCAGCAGCAGAGAGGGGTGATACGTCGCTGTCAGTCTGTTTGCAGAGAGGCCTAGCGCTGTCCCTGTTCCAAACTTCTGAAAACTTTGTTCCCTGACTCTATTTCAGGGGACCCCCACTACCTCCTTGGCCAGGGGGGTGGTATTTCACTGATCCTTTGGGTTAGCATATCCGTCTGACTCGTACTTTGCATAATCATTTGCAAATGTATTTTGTCTCAAACGTATGTCTCTTCATCTATCCCCTCCGTCATATGTATATTGTTCATTTGATGGAGTATGACACTGTTTGCATTTGCTGATGTTTTTCTCTCCCTCTTGTGAATTTCATTGTTTGCGTTTGTAACCTGTATGCAAAGAGAATTATAAATTCACATTTATTTGAGATAAACGTTATTAATCTTAGAGAGTCTGTGATTATTTAGCTAACTGGATAGTTAGATAGTACTATTGTTACCATAAACTACTCAACCAATTGGTCCATCAACCAGAGGAATGAAAGTCGATATACAGGTTTAGTTATGTATTTAGAAATATTAGACATGGACCTGTGAAGAAAACAAGATTTTTATGTCATTAAAACTTGACCCCCAGCGCATCAGGGATTTGGGTGAATGTTTATGGGCCTTTGTAGGTCATGTTATTGAGTATTGAACCCTGATTAGGTGTTGTGATTGGCTTTTACTGTGATCCATCGCAATCTCCCTGTGCCTTCAAAAATGAATGTCCTTGTGCAACGTAACTGGTGCTCATGTAAAGCGCTTCAATACCTTCGGGTCGAGTTTGCGCTATACACAACTGCAAAAAAAAAAAGTGGTCTAAACAGTCCCTTCCGCGGACACTTCTTCAGGACGTTTAAAATATCAAGAAAACCCAAGGCTTTGTCACCCTGTGGCATTTCGTCATTGCAGCTCTTGGAACCCCAGACCTCCCTGCAGTCTTGTTCTCATTCTGCTTGGCCATGAATTCTGTGTTTCCTTCCAAGCCCTACGGGCCATTATCGGCCTGGCCCCTTAAAGTCACGCACCGACGCGTAGACACTTCAAAATCATGTAGGATGTAGTCACAAGAGTTAGATATGCTTTCACCAGGAAGACAGAATGTTGCAAGCTAGAGAGAGTTCTTACAAACCTTACAGCTCTTTCACTTTTAATATTACATCTACATGAAGAGTCTCCATGAACCTCACATGGCACAGTCAGTCTTAGAGCCGAAGTGGAGTCTTTGGGGGCTGCTGAAAGCCCAATGATTCTTCCCTTCACAGAGGCTTATGTTCAGCCCTGGTTAGGTCTCTCCTACAGACCGCTTTTAGATGCCTGGGGTCAAAGATCAACGGTGCAAAATAGTTAGAGTGGGCGCCAGTTTAGCCCAATGCTCATCATTTTTTGACTTTCTCATCAATCTCCTTTGTTCGTTTCTTATTAGATTGCTGTTGATTGCTGCCCTACCTCTTCATGTGTTTGTTCCTCCCTTGGAGGATTGATTGATTGCTGTCGATTGCTGGCCTACCTCTTCATGTGTTTGTTCCTCCCTTGGAGGATTGATTGATTGATGTTGACTGCTGTCCTACCTCTTCTTGTGTTTGTTCCTCTCTTGGAGGATTGATTGATGTTGACTGCTGTCCTACCTCTTCTTGTGTTTGTTCCTCTCTTGGAGGATTGATTGATTTTGATTGCTGTCCTACCTCTTCTTGGGTTTGTTCCTCTCTTGGAGGATTGATTGATTGAGGTGGACTGCTGTCCTACCTCTTCTTGGGTTTGTTCCTGTCTTGGAGGATTGATTGATTGAGGTGGACTGCTGTCCTACCTCTTCTTGCGTTTGTTCCTCCCTTGGAGGATTGATTGGTTGGTGTCGATTGCTATCCTGCCTCTTCTTGCGTTTGTCCTTCCCTTGGAGCATTGCTTCTTCACTGTCTTTTTGATTGGATGACTTGTATCTTTCCTTGGTGCACATTAGGAAACAAGATTTATTTTTCATTACCTTAGAGCAGTCCATTGGAGTACTCCAAGTAGGCCTGGGCTAAATTTCCGTTCCACTCGCGGAAATTGCGATAATTTGACATTTTTGCGTTCCGCGGAGAGCGCGAAAATGTCAAAATTTCCGCATTCCGCAGCTTAGCGTTAATTTGTTTCTTGCTCGCGCTGTAAAATAATACATTCTCGCGCGATCGCCTTACCTAAATCACCGCGTTCGGCGACAAGTTTTCCCGATCTGGTCGCGTTCTCCACGAGATGTTGGATTGTTGGTAGCCATTTGCGCTGTCTCGCAACAGTTCGCACCTGCAGTAATGTCATTGGTCGCGCGATCACGTCTTTCTTCAAGCGATCATGCACCGCGAGAAGAGTGAAAACAAGATGGCCGCGCTCGCGAGCAACCGCATGGGTAAGTTGGCGAGCCACGACCACACAGAAAATACCGCAAACGGGCGGGAAAAAAACTTCCGCATCTTCGCGATATTTCCGCGTGTTTGCGGAGATTAACATTTTCGTGATAATTTGCAAAAGTCACTTTCGCAAATTCCGCCCACCCCTAACTCCAAGGCAGTATATCTGTTTTTTCTCTCTCCCCCACAAGTGCATCTTCCCCGTTACAACTCTGCCCCCCATGCTGTGTTGTTCTCCACCCCTCCCAGCTCATCTGTACAAACATAGCAACAGGTATATTTTTGCTGAGGTATCACTAAAGAGCAATCTTTATCGGGCTGGTTTTGTTTTAGTGCCTGCATTCCCTAACTTGCATAAAAAGTCAGTCTTTGGCACAAAAAGGCAGCATTTATGGTGACGGGGGATAGGTGTACTGCTGCACTCGGCTGGCATTGGAGGCAGAAGGTGTACTTAGCTTACGGGCTACTACAGAGAACCAAATGGTCAGGCCTTTTTTCCTGCTCAGACTTGGGCTTTTTCTTTAAATTTGGACGCTTGCCTATTCACGACCTCAGACAAATCTTGTGTTCTTTTAAGTACTTGGAACAAGTCCTGCGTGTTTTTTGAAAGCTAGATTGCAACAGGCTGCTTATCTCGTGTTCAGAGTTTCCTGCGTAAAAAGTACTTGAAATATATACCCTGCGGTTTAGAAAGATTGAAAATATTTAATTTAAAGTTCAATTTCCAGATACCTTAAGCTGTGCATCTGCATTTCCTCCACTATTTTAAAATGCATTACCAAAGACAATTGCTTAGCAGTCGCTTACAAAAGGAAAGAGCCACTGACTTGGCAATGCTGGTTTTTACAAGTCATTCCACCAGTTCAATAAATTGGGGAAAAAACAGAAAATAATCTGACGGATTATAGAGGGAGAAAACTGAAATTAGTTCAGAATGGAGAACAATATTAGAAGAATAAGAAGTGAACTTTAACAGGCAGTGAACTAGAAGACTCTCTGGATGTGCTTCAGTGACAGGAATGCAAACCCCGCCAAGGCTAACTGGTCTTGCCTTTTGGTTTTACCAATGCAGACCTATTAACTTTCCTAGAGATTTTTGACAATGCTCTTTAGCATTGACTAAAGGAGAATAAAAATAGTTATTACCGATACTAAATAGCACTGACAAAAAAAAGGTTTAATCTCGTATAGGAGTGTGTCTGTGTATGCGAAAGGGCAGGGGCGGGTCCTCCGTGTGAGCGGAGGAGAGGCGCCCCACAGGTTAAAATGCCCATCCATGCCCCTGAATTGAAAAATAAAATGTTGATAAGGTTGGTTTATTACCATCTTATGCTTCAATAGAAACCCGTCCTGACTGTCGGGACGGGAGCGGGCCGCTGCTGAGTGCCCGCAGCAGGGAGGAGTATGGGCTGCCTTGGCACTTTTCAAAGTGCACGTCTTTTTAGCCGGCCGTCTTGCTACTGCCTGCCAGACATGCGCACTTTGAAACCTCTAACCCAGCTGGGTTAGAGTAAGTGCAGGGCTCCAGTGTGCTTGGAAGCGGCGAGTGAGGCCACTCCCTCCAATCAGGGCACTCCTCTCACAGCATTGGAGCAGTGTCAGGATTGGTTAAGGCACTTCAAGGGTTCGCGATGCAGGAGTAAGGAATCAGACAGATCGCAGGCAAGTTTTTTTTATGTTTACCCACCATTTGCCCGTCTCACCAATCCCCATAGACGCCAGCCGCTACTGCTACAGGGTGGAATATGGATGGAGATGCGAAGGACAGCAAGCGTGTGCTTATTGGAACAGGCCCTAGTAGCATATGGTTGCGTATATGGCATTATGTACCAGGAGCATGTTCAGAGCAATTATAAGTTGTGGTTTGCGTTTTACGCAATGTTGACCAAAGTAGAAAAAATACATAAAAGACAGCCCTGCACACCAATGCGGCTGGTCCTGAAAAAACTGCATGGCATTCAGTAACAAGTGAGGAAGTCTGGGGGGAAAACCAAAACAGCAAAAATGACTAAGATAAAGTGATGCAGTTTAAATATCATGGCAAGGACACACAGGGAAGAGGCAAGGGTTGGAGAAAGGTGCAACATAGGGTAACCCCTTTATTGGCAACCGAGAAATATGCAAAAATAACACCAACATACAGCGAGCAAGAGAATTACCCCTCTGTGCGGGGTGAGTACTCTTGCATAAGTCCTCCACAGCACACACGATGCACGGCGACGACCTGCGAAACAAGACTAAAGAAATACTGGATGAGAACTATCCAATAAAAGTATCAATAACAGAAAAAAGTGTCAGACAGCATCAACATGACTAAATCTAGTTCCCCGTGCGGGTGAGGTGGGCAATTCAGAAACAACAACTCGAGCTACAAGTTACAGAAGCTTGTATTAGGACAGCGGTAGAAGAGAGGATGTTTGGTCAACTGATGGGAGAGGAAGCTCAACTAACTTACAATTTCGAACCAAAATGTGGCAAAGCTTGTCGCCAAGTGCTGACCGCGCGTGACTGATCGCTTTATGGTGGTGTATGGCCATGGACCGCGGCCACATCATTAATGTGCAGCAGTGGGCAGTGAAGTGCAACCAAGCTTGCTTCTGATGCACTGACACAATCTAAAAGCATCGTCATGAGCGACAGTCAAGTTCTGAACCAACACACCCAACCCACGGACCTTTAACCCCGGTGCGGAGATCAGCCACGCGCCTGAGGGCGGCCGTGACATCCTGCCCTTAGGAAGGGAACCTAGGCCTATGTCGGTCCCAGTCTGGTACAAATCTGCAGTGCTTTCCCAAAAAAAGTTGGCTTCAGCCCTAAAATAACACACCCAATGCCCTCGGATCTCCAAGACCGCGGGGGGCGCAGAGCTCTGCGCTGCAGCGAATGCGTCCTTAGTACCGACTAGAGTTATACATCAAAGCACACATCCTGACTACACCCAGAGCCACTGGGGAAGTTTGAAGGGGATATTTAAAGTACTGGCAGCTTCAACTTACAAGGTCAAGAGCTGAAGAAAGAAAAAGTCTAGCCGAGAATGGGCGTTCGCGATTCAGAAACATTCCATAAAGCGCGAAGGGACCTTTTACCTAAAGACTAATTGGAATATTAACCTGGTTACAAAAAAACGAATTGCAGAACTTGAACCAGATATTCCTAAAGCATGAGCAAACGCGAACATGGAAATCCAGGAAGGTGCGCATGGATAAGAGATGCTTCTAGAATACCCTTCACAACTCACAGCTCAGGCCCCCTCCTCCTAAAGCCACTCCTGGCTGGGGTGGGTTCGAGGCGCAGAGACCCCTTCACAGCTCTGGGCTCAGGCCCCCTCCTCCTAAAGCCACTCCTGGCTGGGGTGGTCTCGAGGCGCAGAGACCCCTTCACAGCTCTGGGCTCAGGCCCCCTCCTCCTAAAGCCACTCCTGGCTGGGGTGGGCTCGAGGCGCAGAGACCCCTTCACAGCTCTGGGCTCAGGCCCCCTCCTCCTAAAGCCACTCCTGGCTGGGGTGGGCTCGAGGCGCAGAGACCCCTTCACAGCTCTGGGCTCAGGACCCCTCCTTCTAAAGCCACTCCTGGCTGAGGTGGGCTCGAGGCGCAGAGACCCCTTCACAGCTCTGGGCTCAGGACCCCTCCTTCTAAAGCCACTCCTGGCTGAGGTGGGCTCGAGGCGCAGAGACCCCTTCACAGCTCTGGGCTCAGGCCCCCTCCTTCTAAAGCCACTCCTGGCTGAGGTGGGCTCGAGGCGCCGAGACCCCTTCACAGCTCTGGGCTCAGGCCCCCTCCTCTACAGCAATGGTCTTCAGCTCTGTGAAGCCACGCCCCACCTTATGTACAACAACAAAAAATTATGGCCCCGCAGAATGACAAATATTTTTTCACAATGTGGTTATAAAATCGACTGCTGTGAACACTTATTGACCAATTCAACCATTGCAGTTAGGTTTAGTTACCACTTTAAAAACTCAATTACAGGGCTGCCCGCGTCTTATTGGCAGCGCAATATCCCTAAGCGCGTTGAAGTGTCCATGGTGGGAGGGTTTTTGAGAGTTGCTGGACCCCCACGAGTGAAAATATCATCGCAGATGGCCCTCTCGAGAGAGGCTCGCGGACAGTCAGTTTTCTTTCACTGAAAAGCATCGCTGTTTTCACCAATAAATGTGTCTTGGTCCCCAAGGAATAGTACATGGTCTCCCAGGCTAGGGCCCCGCCCCCTGAGGTCCATTCAGGCCCTGCCCCACAATTTTAAGACTGACTCACCTCTTGGTGTGCAGGTCCAGTGTTGGGTATGGGGGTAGACAGTGGCCAATGACATTTCGTGAATGTATTTTAAATACAGGTCTGTAATGGCTCCACTGCTGGAGATGGGCGGGGAGGGGAACGATGGTGTGTTGTCATTGGGCTGTTTATTTCTCTCTGTGGCACCTGTATTGTTATTGCTCCGGTACCTTGTAACCCTTGTATGCCATGCCTTGTACTAAACGAGTGGTGTTTGTTTTATCTTTTGTTGATAAACCCAATAAAAATATTTCAAAAAAAAAAAATACAGGTCTGTCAAGCGGCGTCTGGGTGGGCTCCTGCCTTCTCGTGATGGCCCGAGGGATGGCGTTCCACTGAAAGAGAGGGCATTGTTTTGAAAGCAATAGTCGTGTGTGAAATGTGAAAGAGCAGCTCTGGGATAAGGGGAAAAGACCTTCAAGATGGGTCTGAAATTTCCAGTTTGTGTGTATGGTTTTACTTATTTTATGGGATCCCACTACAATTCCTGCCCCAGACAGCCAGCAGAGACGCCCTTTTGTGCGCTCTTCGGCCACTTGCGGGACCCCAATGGTGCTTTCTCAGTGGTTCTGACGTGTTGCAGAAAGGGCCTGCAGGAGCTGAAAAATCCCAGCTCTCAACTGAAACTGCCTTACTTAATTAACTTTTAGACCTTTATAGACTGACTGTAGGCAACAATAGGGCATACTGTTTAAATCCATTGCCTATGAATAAGGAATCTACTTGGACAAGGGGCTTGTGGAAGACTAAGAAAGCGGTTATGTACTGGGGTACATTGATATTTAGGGCAGATGGGGACCACCAACCCATGCTACTGGCCCATTAAATTCATGATGCGACAACATAGATCCTACGTAGGCCCTCATTACGTGTGGCTCAGAAAGTTGGTCAATATTTCCCCACCCCTAAAGTTACCAATCGCAGGAGCAACACTCGGGGTTGGAAAATCAGGCAGATTACGAGTTGAACCTCGACGGTCCACTAAGAAATGAAAAGTTGCAAGCAAAATTTGTAACTCCAGGTATGATCCCCCCCTCGTAATTCCCCATTTACCCCTAGGTTTGCATATGGCCATTTCAGCTGTTTTCCACAGCTGAAATCTCAGTTTGAAAGCAAAGAAACGAGTGGTGTTTCCACAGATCTCATAATTGTGATATGGAAGGTAACTGCTGTCTGCCCCTACAGAATTAAGAGGCCTCTCATAATCCGGTCCAGCTCGGTCTCATGCACTGTGACTATCTCAAAGAACGGTTGTGGCCATTTGACAAGCAAAGTGTCCTGCCACATGCTCAAATCGTAGCCTTTTTTATGCATGTGCACTCTAATATAATTTTACAAATAATCAGCCTGCATGACGACACCAGAAGTGCAGCTAAACACGTATGTACTTAACCAGTGCTTGTATTTTTAGGTCTCCTATACAGACAGCTTTAACTTTGTTGTCTAAACACCTGTTGTGTACAGTATCACTTCTGGTGAGCTTTGGGTCAGCCCATTGTTGTTTATTGCTAGTCTTTCTTGTCAATCTCATTTGCTGGCTTCTTATTGGATAGTCTTTCTTCCTCTTCTTCTGTTTGTCCATCCTCTGGAGCATAGCCTTCTTACCGTTCTTGTATGGATGAGCTGAATCCTTCCACTGCTTACATTCAAGGAACTACATTTTTATTTTTATTTTACTACTCCACATAAGTGCATGTGCTTTCTTGCTCTTACCCCCGTGTGCTGCTTCCCCTGCTCACACCCCTTCCCTTGCACTGTGTTCCTCTCTCACCCCAGGCTCGTCCACTGCATCCCCCGCCCTTCCCCTACCCGGTCGGCTTTATTTGGTTGGAGGTGGAGTTTACAACCCTTCGCAGGCCACTTCCCATTGCTTTTCTACTGCTTCCCTGAGTCCCTCACCCCACGTTGCTCACTGCCACTCAGGTGGATTGGGCTGCTCCGCCAACCCACCGACTCCTGGTACATTAAAAACAAGCATTTACAATGCAATGGTCTCGGCATTGGTAAAGTTAGAGCTATTGGCATTGCTCATGACATTATTTTTGTTTATGTTTTTTTGTTTTTAAAACATTTAAAGAAACGGCATTGTCATGAGCAATGGCAATAGCTCTAACTTTAACAATGCAGAGACCGTTGCATTGTAAATGCTTCTTTTGGGTAGGCACGGGCGATTAAGTGATTTGCCCAGAATCACAGAATGTGGAGCGTCCCTGCTGAGACTCAAACCCGATTCCCCAGCTGCGAGGTGACCGCCCTAGCCGTTAGGCCACATTCTCTCCCCATTAATGGAGCCAAGAAGCTTTACGTGTACAACACGTAAAATTTACAGAATAAGAGTAAGTGAATCATAGACTGAGTAACACCATTACAACACAGGCATGCAATCACATCTAAGTTGGTGTGATACGCTATTGGAAAGCAAAGTAGGTCTTTTACTGTCTGTCCTGGATCTAAATAATAGAGAGCGCTCCCAGGTCCTCCTTGGTTTCGATATGTAGCTACCTGATGTAACCTCCGTATTCATGGACAGATATTTTCCAATCAATGCTTTCCTATACTCCTCCAAAACCCTCTTATCAAGCGATTGTGCTAATAACATTGATGAAACTTTTCTTTCATTAATGGATACATGTGTGGTGGTACCAGAAAAAGCATATGACAGACCATCCTCATCAAAAGAGCTTTTCACGTAAGCCAACCATGGGATTGACATACCTTTGTCACAATTCAAGCAGTCACTAATTATAGCCCTCGTTAGTCAGGCGTCCTCATGTTAAAAATATGTAATAGTTCATCCATTAGTTCCCTTCTTAATGATTATTTGGCTTTTATCTTTGAGCAAATTCACAGGACTGGAGAAAATATAAACACGACTGGGACAATTTAATTTAAAAATGTATGAATAAACCCATCTAGTTTTATGTTAAAAGAAGCCTGTACACTACGGGCTAGGGACGTTCTATCTTGTGTACACCACAGTCTGATTCTCCACATTGCCAATTGAAAACGGGATACTGCATAGACAGTTAAGTAACTTACATCGTTCTTAAATATTTGGAATGCAATAATATGAGCTGTGGTGCCCATGACCTGGCAAATAGGGATAAGCCACTTTTTCCTGGATAATGTATAGGTGGGGCAGAGAAAGAATACATGCTCTATAGTTTCCCTCTCTGCTCCACAAGTGGGGCAAAAACGTCCCATTAAAGCCAGTTTTTTTAGGGGCTTGATAGCATCAAAAAAAAATTCAAGGCTGTTGGATACTTTAACTTTGAGAAATTGGTCCCTCATAGTGCCTATATTGGAATCTGACCCAATTTAAACTGATAGTTGGGTTTGATCGTGGATTTGCTGTTGGCTGGGTGGTTCTTGCATGCTTCCCATAGATCACTACACCCAATCTTGCCTAGGGTGTCTCTCACATATTTGAACCACAGGATATTTCATGTTTCCACATTTTTCATGCATGACTTCCGAAAATCCTAATCCTGAATGTATGATGGTGTACACTGCAAGTAGCAAAATTGCAGAAACAACCTTGCCTGGGTTGGGATTCGGATGTAGAATCAGAAAACCTGAGTGCAAAATCAGGGAAGAAATGACTCAGCATACTGAATTTACTTTTTTTTTTCTCCAAATTAAGCACTGCCACGAAGGCTGACTTTCCACTCACATTACCAGAGATGGGCTAAAAAAAAAAACGAACAGTCGACTCAGCAACATGTCAGATTAAGAAACTTGTGTTTATATGCTGTGCTTGTATGAACGGGCTCCTACCATTTGTACACAAAATCTACCCATTTTGGACACGGGACCCCCTTCTAACCACACCCGTTCAGCACAAGCCGTACAAGTTTAAAACAAGCTTTTTCAAAGCAGGAATTTTTAAAATTCCCACCGTGACTGTTGCACCCCAGCAAGTACACACACACACACACCAGAACAACGGGGGATGCGTCAGTCTGGGCCTGCTCACTACAACGGATGTGACGTTTCACCAGTGGCGCGGGTCTTCAAGAAACCGAGCTAAAATCCATTCTGAATACACCAATGTCCCGAACACGCGCCATAAATGTGCTGCGTTTAACTAGAACGGATTTAAGCCATGCCTGAAACGTTCCAACTCATTTCATGAAACAACCTAGTGCATTCTGGGTGTTGCAGTTCTGGCTGGCTTGAAGTAACCCAATATGAAAAATTTAATAGCAATTGTCTGCATTTTAATGCGGGTTTAGAGATCGCCCTCGACCGCTCTCTAGCGTTTGTTTGCCCCGTTTTCACTGTTGATTTGCCCCTATAACTTCGAAATAAAACATTCAGAACTCCGCAGCGGGTGTACATAGAAAAAGATGCCGATTGAAAAAACGTTCAAAAAGGCAATTTTCATTGAAAAAAACAATACGAAATAAATACACAGCATAATTGACATTTTAGGCGAGGAGACATTTAAGTAACTTATAGAATGCCAGGTTCAACAAGCATTGAACACGCCCGACCATCGCTCTGGGAAAAGCGCTCACAGAAACCGAGGCGCAGAGGTGGACCTGTGTCCGAGGAGTCCACGCCCGCCCCCTCCACTCCCCCCTCAAACAAAACACAAGTGACGGGGCTCATTCATGATCAGCATTGAATGAAGGCTTCGAGGGCAGAGACCGGCCTGGCTCGCGGCAGCGAGGTTTGGAATAAAGGTCCAGTTTGTGGGTCACTCCTAGCCCTACACGCGCACACGTCTTTATGACCCTCCCCCCCCCCCCGTTCATCCCTTCCGATGCCTCCCGCCCTCTGTTCGTGGTTTTGCTCCTAAACGCTCACAAGTAAAAAACACAGAACTTGGAGCAGATTAAAAAAAAACAACTGAAAGTTTAAGTATAAAAATCAAAAACCAGGATAACTTTTTCTGATAAACCTAACACAGGTAAATCACAATACAAAACACAAACCCTTTACAACCTCCCTCCCTGCAACCAACCCCACTCGCACAGTCAGAAACACCATCAAAATTTACTTTAAAGATGCTTGCTGTCGCTTGCGAAGGATAAAAAGCCGTATCGCCGCGCCTTCTGCAGGGCGTCTGATGAAAGCGGCGGCCATGTTGGAATGGGTGTAAAAGAGAGGCGTATCTTATCAAAAGAAGTCCATTAAATGTTTAATTAGGTGATTACATTTAACACTATCGCAGACGCTCTAGCGAAAAACTAAAGTGCTGGTATTACTGGACACTGAAATTCTGTAGGGGTATCTGCAGAGAAAACGCCGCCTCCTTCTACCATGATAACCGCGCAGCCCTCCAAGCGGCCGAGACTTCCTGACCAGACGCAGTGTATCATGATGGCAGCGGCACAGACAGTGAAGGTAAGTCTGCGGTACCACGAAATACAGCCATGAAACTAAAGACATTAACAGCGCCACCGGAGACCTGTTCCAAAGGTTTCCTATTACGAAAGCCACGTGCGCCCTTTCACGAGGACTTGTGTGTTCGAGCTACACTCCCTCCACACGTTCAATAATAGTGCAGCACCGGGACAAAGTGTCCCTGCAAATCCGCACCAGCTCTTCGCAATCACGTCTCATTCACTTCATTGGTCTTGATTCGGGTTTACCGTTACTGAATCAGGAGCTAACAATTCAGGATCTGTGAAGTACAGTGTAAACCCACCGCACGCATACATTCAAAATGCAGATCTAGTGCAGCAACTCGCTTCCTACGTACACTGGTTTTCACGAGTCGCCCGAAACAGATAAGCGCTCCAGACTCATGCGTATGTATTTCATAGCTGCGAAGAAGGGGGCGATGGGAGTAAGCCATTGGCGTGAAAAACAAGGCAGAGCAAAAGGCACACCACCGCCTTTCTCCGAGGCAGAGAAGAACTGCCTCGGAGAAACGCAGCGTCCTTTTCGGATTCGTGTTTTGCTGTTGTCTCCTCCCCGAGACTTTTCGCAAAAAACACGCCCCCGATCCGAAAAGGACGGGGCATGATTGGAGTGACGGGACCTCTTCTCCAATGGCTGGCCAGCATTTACTAGGCCAGCAAATGGAGAACAGGGGAGAAGAGGGGCGGGTTCAAGCCCCTCTTCCCCCAAGTCATTATCTCTCGCGAGCGAGACTGCGCAAGCGCAGCCATCGCTAGCCGAGACCTAAAAAGAAATCTTTTTGGAAGCCCAGGAGCTCCGATTTGCTACCAGGCTGCTGCTTTCTCTACAGAAGGGCTTTTGTGCACTACTAGTTTTTTTTAACTTTTTATTTACTTCCAACAAGATTGGCGTTCGTCATCTTGGACCGGTAAATTAAAATAAAAACTGCAGCCTCACCATCAGGATGCACATGAGCGCATACACAGTGGTGCACAGGTTTGTAGATTTCATCACGCCGGGCCATGTATATCAGACAAAAGACGACCTCCTCCTGGCTTTGCCAATGCTTGCGTCCTGTTTTCGCCACCAGCTATGCTTGCTCTCTTGCTCCAAATGTTACTTCTGAAAAGGAGAGTTGTGTAGAGCGGCAGCTGCCCGGGGCGGTGTACGATGAAGATGCAAGATTTCTATCTAAGACCAGAAGGCGGTTCTCCAGCCCGCCTTGGCCCTCCGCCCCCAGGGCACACACGGCAGAGCGCTCCAATCACGGGCGTGCACCTACCCCTGTGCACTGAAGGCGCTTTTCTTGCACGTTTAGACGCACTTGTGTGACTAGGGGGCCTCCCCGCTAGAAGTCTTTATTCAAGTCACAGCCTCAAGTGCGAGGCTGGTGCAAGAAAAACAACAGTTTATACACGGACGGCTTGAAAGAGAAGCCGCCCGCCTGGGAGTGACGCAGCGACATATTAAAAATATATATATATATTTTTTTTAAACCGTTTATTACAGAATCCAAAAAATATACAAAGATGGGCCTACAACCTTCAGGCCGGCCGCTAGCAAACAGAAGGAGCATATAATACAGACAGTAGAACGCATGCTGTGGCAGAAGGGAGTTCACAGGAGTTGAAAGAGGCGTTGGCAGCCACACCATCCGGACCCCACACGACGGTTTCATTTTTATATAAATAACAACAAGAAACAAGTCCACAAGGCAACCCACAGTCGGAAACAACAGCATGTGCTCCCCTAGGGGGGGGACCCCACCGATCCATAGGAATATCGTGGGGGGGAATAGGTCAGGACGGGGACTAAGTAGACTCATTGCCCAGAACCGGGAAGACAAACAGGCTAAGGAGACGGGGCCGGTGACGGATCAGGCAGTAGCGGCGGGGTACAGATTTCCCCCACGGTAGGCGTTCCAGGGGCCCCATACTTTCACCCATGTCCCAGGCTTACCTCTCGCAACATACACCACCTTTTCCCGAAACATACACCAATCCATGTTGTCCTTCCACGCCGAGACAGTCGGCGACCTCTGGGAACCCCACAGTTGCGCAATGTCACGTTTGGCCACCATATATCCCAGAGTCGCCCACCACGTCTGCGGCACTGAGTAGTCGGTTGGCTCCCATACATTCAAAAGACATCTCCTCGCCTCAGGCAACAGCGGCACATGCGTATACCTGCAAAACCTCATGCACACCACGCCAGAATCGCACCACCTCCGGGCATTCCCACAAAATATGGAGAAAGGTCCCCAAAGAACCACACCCACGCTTACACAACCCGTCCACAGCATAGCCCATACGCATCAGCCTCGGCCCCGTAACATAGACCCTATGGAGTATCTTGAGCTGGACGAAGCGAAGGCGGGCCGGTATGGCCACCTCTTTCGGGGAGGCCACCGCAGACACCCAGTCCTCGTCATCCAGCTCCAATCCATCAGCCCCCCACGCCTCACGAAGGCTAGTCAGCAGTCCCGAGCGATCATTGATGAGCTTTTTGTAAATTAATGAAATCGCGCCGTCCGGGACATGCCCATCTAGCACTCTATCCTCCAGAGGGGAGTACTCCGGGATGGAGGCAACGTCCGGAAATACGGAGCACAACGCATGACGGATCTGCATATATCGAAAGTACTCCCTGTCCTGCAGCTGGAATTCTGTCTGCAGCACATCGAACGTTTTGAATCCCCCCCTCGTCCAGAGATCGCCCACCCTGCTGATGCCTATCATGTCCCACCTCTCAAAGCCCTTCGAGGTCCACAGGGAGCCCAGCCACTCAGATGCGTATAGTGGCGTCGCCCGGGTCAAGCGATCCTTCCACCCCATCGCCACGTTAGCCGTGTGCCACACCAGTACCATGACCCTCGTAGGGCCCGTCAGCCGCGCGTCATGCGAGCTAGAATAAAGCGCCCGATTATAGTCACCACCCGGCAGTAACATTTTATCCATCTCAAAGGCCGGGTTTAGGGCGGGCCCGTAAAGGCCGTGATTGATCGCAGCCAGCTGGGAGGCCCAGTAATATCGCTTGATATCTGGGAGGGCAACCCCCCCGTCGTACCACGGGAGCATCAGCTTCACCAGGGCGATACGCGGCCTACCCTCCCAGAACAGTCGGCGCTGCAAACTCTCCACCTCGCGAAAGTAGCGCGCCGGGACAACGTCCATTGTATTCTGCAAAGCGTACAGGAAACGTGGCAGCGACATCATCTTAAACAATGCCGCCCGGCCGAGCGGCGAGAGCGGCAAGCGCCTCCAACGCGCGACGTCCTCCTTCAGGCGCTGGAGGGGGGAAGCAAGTTCTGTTTATATCGGGCCTCCGCGTCCAGGGTAATGAAGACACCCAGGTACCTAAATCCCCGCGGGGCGATCTGGATAGGACAACCCCGCGGAAGGATAGGATCCTCCCCAGAGAGGACATACACACACGATTTAGCCCAGTTGATGACCAGGCCGGAGTTGAGGCCAAATGAGTGCAATACATCAACCAGTACTATCAGTGATTTACGTGGGGAAGCCAGGTACAGAAGAATATCATCAGCGTAAAGAGATACGCGGTCCTCATACTCGGGGGTCCATCGGAGACCACGAATAAAAGGATGCCACCGCAGCCACTCCGCCAGGGGCTCCAAGGCAAGCGCGAAGAGGAGCGGCGATAATGGGCAGCCCTGGCGCGTGCCCCTGCCCAGCTCAAACGGAGCCGACACTCTACCGTTCACAACCACCTGCGCCAGCGGTCCAGAGTACAACAATTTCACCCAACCGATGAATCCCGGGCCAAACCCAAACTTCGCCAGTGTCGCCCAAATATATGGCCACTCAAGTGTGTCAAACGCCATAGTGGCGTCCAGGGATGCCAAAATGGCCGGTTCCCGTATAAACGGGACACGCGCGACCACCCCATGTAAGCGCCGCAGGTTAAGCGCAGTGTTGCGATGAGGGATAAAGCCGGACTGATCCTGGTGAATCAAATCGCACACCACGCCAACCAGCTGATTAGCCAACACCTTGGCGAGAATTTTGGGCTCCGCATTCAGCAGCGAAATAGGCCGGTAGGACGTGACCCGGTCCCGCGGCCTCCCCTCCTTGTGAATAACCACGATAGTAGCCAGACGCTGGTCTAGCGGGAGGGAACCCGCCGAACGGGCCGCGAGGAACATCGCACGGAGATGCGGCGCCAGCGTATCCGGTCGCAGCTTGTACAATTCGATGGGAAGACCATTAGGACCCATGGCCTTGCCGGAAGCGACCGAGCGTATGGCGAGGGCAATTTCCTCAGAGACTGGGGCGCGTCCAACAACACTCCTCCGAAAGGGAAGGCAGCGCGATATCCCTAAGCAGGGCATGGGAATCCTCTTCCGAGCGGGAGGACACCGGGGAATACACCCCACGGAAATATTCTGCAAAGCAATCGACAATTTCTTCCGGTTCAGTGACACACACACCATCCAGTTTCTCAATCGACGGAACAACTCGACTCGCTCTCTCCTTTTTATCCAGCCACGCAATCAATTTCCCAGCCTTATCACCCACATCATACAGTCTCCCCTGTTGCTCTCTACTGAGGCCCCTGGCCGCCTCCGTGACGAGGGCCTTATAGGCCGCCTGCTTGAGTCGGAGAACATGTAATTTGTCATCCGTCACCCCACATTCGAGGTCGACATATTAAAAATATTAATTAGGGCAACTGGTTTTATAGCATGCCTATTCTGAGAACTCCCCAGCGTTTTGTCACCGAGAAAAGAAAGATCTTAAAATCCCATTAGAGGGAAAAGGAACCAATTTAAGCGGAACTAATTGAAAGCTTTTTAATGACAGTTTGTCATTAAGCTCCAGCCGCTGGGAGCCTGCCACTCAGGGGCGCTTTTCATTTCCTGTGACCCCCGACCTCATGGGCCGCCCTGCTCTGGCCTGATTGTATAATCTCCCTAACTGACCCCGGTTGGGGCGGGCCCCAGAGCGCCCCTGCATGCAAGCTCCCTTGAAATGCACGCAGGGGAGCGGTCCATCCACACACCTATGGACAGGTGTCAGGGGCAGCTAGAACTCGACACTGGACCGTCTCCGAGGCCACACTAGTACAGCGCACTCCACAGCTCTAGCCCCCTCGAGGCGCTGGTGGCCAGTCACTGGTGGAGGCTGGGACGAAGCTGAGCCAGCTCCACCCATCGCTGGGCTACTCGGAGTTAGGATTTTTAAAAAAAGACGCGTTTTGTGCTACGAGGCACTGCAACGACTACCTGGCCTCATCTGAGTTTGGACACAGACTGGACCTATGCAGAGCGTGCGTTGTGGCACCCCCGGGGCACCTGGAAGGGAACCCCCAGCTGCCCTGGGAGCCAGAGTGGGCATTTCATGGCAGTGTCATTTCGAGGGGCCCCTTCCCCAGTCACGGCGTGGCACCGTGGATAATCCGAGCAGGAGACAGGTTTCACATACGGAGAGTAGAAGCAACACTACTCCTCTGTTTATCTTGGACAATCTACTGAATAGTACAGGATTGAGACAGAAGTTCGAAAACAGCCTGTGTGGGGGCGGCTCATGCACCCCTCAACAGAGCCGCCAGCAGAGAATTACTGGCGGTGCAGAGCCACCAAGAAGTGTCAGAGGAAGGAAGCATTTGTGTAAACGTAGCCGAGTCAGAATGTGTGCATTCGGCCAGACTGGTGCTTGCTTCAGTTCTGTGATGCCACTGCACGGGCCTGCTCAGACTGGAAGCAAAGTGTGACATGGGGGGGTCTTGGCTTCTCTGGATTCTAGGGGGCCGCCAGTGAAGCTGGTAGCTTTACTCGAGAAGAGGGGTTTACGTAGAGATCTGATTGAGTCCAGTCCCATTAGAGCACCTGGGGAATGGACAGGAAAGGAGCGATTCCTCATTTTCCGGTCGAAGACGACCAGACCGCTCAGCTGTCTGCTTGCTGAAGACCTCTTGGGGAGATTCTGACAGCTGACCTAGGAATGCATTCCGGCCATTGCTCACCATTGGCTTTTTAACTGGCCTTCGCTTACTTTCTATTTGCTGGCTTGATTTGTTTTAGGCTGTCAAGAATGTCTTTATCCCTCCCATGGAGCATAGCCTGTTTATTGTATTCTCCCACGAGTGCTCGCTTTCCATAAACAGGCCTTTAAATGTTGTTTTATTCTGGTCACATTTGCTTTGCATTCAAAGACAGATCAGATGTCAGGCACTGTCTTACGAGGGAGCTTGTGGTTTACTTTTCTTTCTCGGACTTCAAGCGAGAATATGTATTCGATAATCTGAGGATTTGAAATGAGCGTTTTTTCTAGCACACAACAACATTTAAATGTCTGTAAATGAACTGTGTACATTTTTCAGAATATATCAGAATTAGGAAAGTACAGATGAAGAATATTTTTTGTAATTCTGAAGCGTGGAGAAAACAAATATTTGAATACGATAAAAAAAAAAACAAAAAAAAAAAATAAAAAAAATCGATACACTAGGTCAGTGATACTCAAAGTACGGCCCGGGGGTCACTTGCGGCCCTCTTGACCTTTACATGCAGCCTGCCTGGTGAACAGCTGCACAAGCTGCTGTTTAGTTGTTGAGCATTAATATCTAGAAAACAAATGTTAAATAAACGGGGAAGCATTTATTAATCTGCTGAGAAATGCTTGTCCGTTTATTTAAAAAAATTTTAGACCTCCTTACACAATACCTGACCCACCCAGACTCCTTACCGCCACCCTGCTGGCATCAGTGCGTCCTCGGTCACACCACAGACCGTACTTGGTGGCCCCTGGGCAAATGTTCGCGAGTACCCATGCACTAGGTGATGCCATTTCCACACATTGTTTGTGCGCAGTATAGTTCTATCAGTAAAACTGTGTCTGTGCAAATGTAATAGTCATTTCAATTGAAAAAGTGTTGTCTGTAATGGCAGTGCACTGCCACACCATTCATACTATACGCCATGCCCCTTCACTCTATGCAACCCCACGGCAATCTACTCCACTCTAAGCCACTTTACTTTATGGCACTCTACTCAACTCTAAGCCACTTCATGACACTAACTTTTAGCGATGCTCCACAGCAGTCACGCTGGTGTACATCATGGCTAAAACACAATGGCAATGCCAATAGCTCTTGCATAGGCGCGACCTGTTGGTTTTTGCCAATGCTCGTTACTTCTGTTTTCAAACTTTGTATGGCTCTGAAGATTCCAAAATAAAATATGTGCTCTAAAGCACAGCAGAAAAATTATCTAGCAAAAAAATTATCTTTGCATTCAAAAGGAACTCCGTGTGATGCATGCAGACGCCTCTGTACGTTAATTTCATTTATAGACTTGTCACAATATTGAAGCCACAAGTGGCTAATTTGCTATCATAGTTTTGCGCCCGACTCATTAATGTCTAACAGAAGAGCGATACCAAGGGATTTGTTTGAACATATATATTTATACATAAGTTCATAAATCATTCAGTGTGTCTTTAATTGACACTGCAACTTAATTGACAGTTCCTAACTAAGAAATTCAAAAGAGGAAAAATTAGGAAAATAATGTTCAGAGCAGGTGCATATATTCATAATATTTTTATAGTAACAGAAAACAAATCTTCATATATAGAGTAACGTGGTTCATATAAGTAAATAGCATAATACATTGACCACAGTCATTGCTTGGTTATATACAGATTCACATACCATATGGTAATGGTTATATGCAGATTCACATGCCATATGGTAATGGTTATATGCAGAGTCACATACCCTACGGTAATGTATCCAAAATCCACTTCCTCTATATAAAAGGTAGGCCACTCAAGCAAAATATACTAGGCTTTAGACAATCTGTTTAACATTAAATAATAGGGAAGTTGGATTGTGCGTCGACGTTTCGGTCTCAGTGGTTGTGTATCGGTGAGGCCATCTTCAGGACTGTGAATATTTCAAGATGATGGGGGACCCCCTCTATGAGGCCTGAAGGCCAAACGTTGACTGAGACCGACAATGTTATTGTCACATGGCTTGTAGGTGTCAAAGTTAGGGGGCAGCTCAAAATAAATTCCAGGGGCTCGGACACTGTGGCGGTGTTAAACGTTTAGGGTGATGAGGTGCCTACGAGATGCTGGCAATCCTGTATTTGATTGCATTTTAAAGAGTTAACTAAACAAAACTGCAGTGTTTTATTATTCAATATATGTTCAGAGCAGCGGATGTTTTACAGAATTGGTATGCACAAACATGTTGTCATTCGGGGGGCCCCGATGACATCTGTTTAATAGCAGGGGAGTGGGAGGGGTGCAGCATTAGAAGTTTGAAGGCCATTGATATAGAGCCCCTCACACTGATCCAGTGCCGGGGGCAACTGAAGCCAGTAGGTCGGGGTAGCACTGAGGCACAAGAGTCCCAGGGGGCACCCAGTAGCAACACAGGCCTACTTGGACCCCACTCGCCCTCAACGAGCTCGCCGTCTGCTCCACAGTCTACATTCTGGAAACCAGGGTGCCAGGCAGCGGAGTCCTTTCACCTCCTGGGCTGCGGGCCACATTCTCCCAAGAGTCTTCACAAAAAAAGAGACAACTTATCCTGCACTCATAAAACTCAAAAACTCCACTGCTTGTTCCTGAAACAGAACAGACCAGCAATAACTATTTTTTATGAAGCATGGGGGCTATTTAGGACAGAAGCAGAGAAAGGCTCAAAAGGTTGCTTTTTTAAATAGCATTTTATACAACTTTTTTATTTTATAGGGCAGTATAACAAAAGGATCTGCGTGCAACCATACAAAAGTAAGCTGGTGACCAGGCATGCAGAAACGAGACGAATATTGAAAAAGGTGAAGACAGTAACTGTGAGCCAGTATTATAGATTTAACTTCAAAACAAGCAATGACAAAGCCAATAAGTCGTACCTTAACAAGCCTGCAATCTTTAAATTATGTTTTGCAAACACGCAATAGGCACTTAAATGTAAACATGTGTTTTAAAAAGGAGTAAGAAAATTACCCATTCTAAAAATGTTAAAAAAATGTAATGAAGGCAGAAAGTGGCCTACCAGCCAGGCATTGACGAGAACTACGTTTTAGGGGACTATGCACAAGTAAAACACAACACTCCATGAAGAAGGCCGATGGCTGGGCGGGCAGACTCACCGCCCCGTGCCATAAGCTGCAGTGTCTGGAAGCAAAAAGTAATTGGCATTTGAAAAGGCCCATATATGAAGAGGCCAGGTCGAATACGTATACCTACGGATTCTCATTATGAACGTTTTGGAAATCATGTGGCTAGTGAAACAACTGAAGCTACCTCTAAGCCAGACCTAAAAAGGTACAATGCAATGGGCGGGAATGGCCTACTAAAAATAAGCAATGAAAACAATAAAGAGAGTGAACTGCAGAAAGATAGGAGTAAAGGTCAGTCATTGTGGCAGACAGCAGGGGCGGGGGGGGGGCTGGTTAGGTGCCCGAAACCACCCACTGTACGAGAAAAGGAGCCAGGGAGGAAAATCTAGCGCTGCGGCCAGAGAGGGTCGATTCTCAGAGCTTTTTACATAAGTGCCACTGACTGCTGGAAATTCAGGTTTAAGTTACACTTACACCCAAGTTGTAATTAACAAACACCTCCTCAAAGAGGAAAGCAGCGTGAACTGGGCCGAGGCAGGATCCTTTAATGTGGCGGGGGTCTCCTTAATGCTGTGGGGTTCCCTTTAATGCGGTGGGGTTCCGCTCACGTTGTTCAGGCGTGGCCGGCGGCTCCGGCACCAGTACAATCAAGGTGAGGGAACAGACCCGCAGGGGCTGCAGATACCAGCACATCCCGGGCCCTGCCCCTGCCCCACACCCTCCTGTGGCACTGGGGTTCCCCAGCCTAGATGAAGCCTCCCCCGTACTCCCCGAAACACATTCCCCCATATGATTCCATATCATCTACACATTGGGGTATCTGGTCCTAGTTTGTCATTCAACTAATGCATTGTGGGAGCTGTAGTCTTTATTTCAAAAAGCATAATTGCGCTTTTTTTTTTTAATTCAAAACATTTTTGTTGCGTTTTCTGTTCCCAAAGAATAAAATACAGCATGTATTATTATATACTGAGATATTACAATACAATTGAATAAACAGGGTAACAACGTTTTGGTTGTAGTTCTGTGAATATACGCATATCTTGATCAGAAAGCAAATAAAGTGAGGAAAATTATGTATTTATTGAGCTTTTGCATGAATCCCAAACCAACAGGAAAATAAACACAAGTGAACTAGAAAGCAGGACTGAACAACGACCAAATGGGGCATCGGGGGCAACAACGCTTATGAGGAAGGTGCATGAACAGCAGGCAATGCTGGGAGCGAGATCGCAGAAGGAACGTAATCTATGGCTTTACACAAAGTATAAGAACACCCATCGGTAAATACCATGCGCAGGTATTATCAAAACATAGTTAACTTAGAGCAACTCGGATAACAGGCACGAGTCACTGCTCCTGAAACCCTAGAGGGGAATGGGATAACAGGCACGAGTCACTGCTCCTGAAACCCTAGAGGGGAATGCGATAACAGGCACGAGTCACTGCGCCTGAAACCCTACAGGGGAATGGGATCACAGGCACGAGTCACTGCTCCTGAAACCCTAGAGGGGAATGGGATAACAGGCACGAGTCACTGCTCCTGAAACCCTAGAGGGGAATGCGATAACAGGCACGAGTCACTGCGCCTGAAACCCTACAGGGGAATGGGATCACAGGCACGAGTCACTGCTCCTGAAACCCTAGAGGGGAATGGGATAACAGGCACGAGTCACTGCTCCTGAAACCCTACAGGGGGAATGGGATCACAGGCACGAGTCACTGCTCTTGAAACCCTAGAGGGGGAATGGGATAACAGGCACGAGTCACTGCTCCTGAAACCCTACAGGGGGAATGGGATAACAGGCACGAGTCACTGCTCCTGAAACCCTACAGGGGAAAGGGATAACAGGCACGAGCCACTGCTCCTGAAACCCTACAGGGGAACGGGATAACAGGCACGAGCCACTGCTCCTGAAACCCTAGAGGGGAATGGGATAACAGGCATGAGTCACTGCTCCTGAAACCCTAGAGGGGAATGCGATAGATAACAGGCACGAGTCACTGCTCCTGAAACCCTAGAGGGGAATGAGATAACAGGCACGAGTCACTGCTCCTGAAACCCCAGAGGGGAATGGGATAACAGGCACGAGTCACTGCTCCTGAAACCCTACAGGGGAATGGGATAACAGGCACGAGTCACTGCTCCTGAAACCCTACAGGGGAATGGGATAACAGGCACGAGCCACTGCTCCTGAAACCCTACAGGGGAATGGGATAACAGGCACGAGCCACTGCTCCTGAAACCCTAGAGGGGAACGGGATAACAGGCACGAGCCACTGCTCCTGAAACCCTAGAGGGGAACGGGATAACAGGCACGAGTCACTGCTCCTGAAACCCTACAGGGGAATGGGATAACAGGCACGAGTCACTGCTCCTGAAACCCTACAGGGGAATGGGCAGAGTAAACCGCAAAATAAACACTCAGACAATAAAATGGCAAAGATAAAGGAGAGGGGGGTGCATTGCGAGGAAAAGTATCACACACACTGTGGGTCCATATTCAACAGGTGAGTCCCAGGGAGGGTCCTGTGGGGAAAGGGGATCAAAATACAGACAAATATATTGAGGAGGCGTATGTCAGACAACACATATTCTTGTACGACCTCTGGGTAGGCTGGAGAGGACACTGCAAATGAGGAGCACCCCGATATAGGTCACCTATGCCACCAAGTATGACATGAGATGGGGTTGAAAGATTTCCAGCCCTTAAAATCTGTTTAACTGCTATGGTTAGCAGAGGGTTCAGTACAGTGTATTCATTAGAGGCAGTGCTTAATTTGAGCTGGTGGTTTACAGTGCTCAGCACCAGCACTGAATTGTCAATGCCAGCGCTTGTGACAGTCTGCCACAAGGTGGTGCTGTCTGGCTAATTTAGAGACAAGCACAACAACAGTTAATAATTAATTCTATAAACATTAAAAATGTAGATCTGGGGGCCTAGAAAAGTCCGAATTGTCACACTTGTAGGAGTGTGATGGTCAGTAGTTGTGTTGTTTGTTACTATCATTAGCAGCATGGCAGGGGCAATGTGCAGTGCAAGCTGCAGTGGCCTCTTGACGAGAGCCCGGGCACTTTTTTTTTTTTTACACGTTAAGCACAGACTACAGGTGAGAGTAAGAGGGAGCAGAGATGCTAAAGGACCTAAAAGCATCATGGGAAAGTCTAGCGCGGTTTGCTGTTTGAAGATGGCAGCTGACCGATGCCAAATGTACGCCCAGTAAAGCTGAATGAGTCTACAAAGGGAGCGCGTGCGCCCAGTGCCCTGGTCCTGTACAATTCCAACACGTCAGCGTCGATTGGACCGGGTTTAGCCAATCTGCTTGGGGTCCGACATGCTATGCAGACTCTAAAGGATTGTGATTGGGCCACAGTGGGGCATTACTCTGTGTCATCAGGGTGGCTTCTCCATTCGGATTTCCGAGGCGTTTCTCCCGTCTGGAAGAGAGTGTGGCAGTTGTAGTGTAAACAGACTTCAACCGAACGAATAAACTAAAAGAGCAGATTGCAACCCCAGGGGTCAGCTGGGGCCACGGGGCAGCGGGGTCGGAGTGCAGCTGTGTGTGGTCACAACAGGCACGCCCCTGAACACCGCAGCCTGCGCCGCAAGGGCTTCTGGGAGAGCTGGGAGATTCTGACTCTAACAAGACTTTAAACCGAAAACAAGTTAAATGAATAAAGTCTTTACAAAGATTCAATTTAAACTGGGTTTGAAGACTGTAATATACAAACACATTCTACCTCACCAAAGCATGCACATGCGCGGGATTTTAGACTGTACAACCACAGACCACAGTCACCATGGCACGGCCTGCTGGTGTATTGTGGCGGGGGCACCACAGCCACCATGGCACGGCCTGTTGGTGTATTGTGGCGGGGGCACGGAGATGACTTTGTTTGGCATTTGAGCACTAGTAGGGGGGGGGGGGGGGAGGTACATTGGAATATTTTCAACTATTCCTATCCATTTTATTGCAAAATAAAAATCTTTTTTTTTACATATATATCCTTACAGTGATGCACGCCTTATTGTTTTTAACCTTCAGTTTTACCAACAAACCTTCGCTCCCCTACATACTCCTAAAGCTAGTTCGCAAATGGTGACAAGACAAAAACACCATTTACGAACCAGCCTGAACAGCTGGACCAGCGACTCTGTCACTCTCGCATGGCTGGCTCTAGGTGGACAGAGGCGCCTGGAAGCACTGGCCCGAGACACAAATTACAACATTTAGCACTGTTCTACAACACACGGGGAATGTTTAACTTGCACCCCATATCCCAGGACAGTCTGCGACAACACATGGCGACGAAGCCTCCGCCAGTCACACTTCGGGCTCCAAGTCCATCCACCCCATGGGAAGGGCAGGGTGCCCAGAAGCGGCCCCTTCAAGGAGCTGCATGCAATAATGCAAGTGTTATTGTAAGAGAAGAGTGGGGTTGTCTGCAGAAGCTTGATGGGGGCATGTGAGGATGAAGCACACAGCCAGCCCGCTTCACATGACCTCTGTGCGGCCAGAGTCCCTCCAGCTCGAGGCAAGGCCCTGGCACACACTGACCGACGGCTCTCTGCCCTCTGCACCTCCCTGTACCAAGCAGATGCATGAGCGCCCATGACAGACAGACAAAGCACCGCAACCTACCACCTATAGTACTGATAGCACCGCGACCTATCACCAGTAGGAATGGCTGCCTATAGTACGGTTAGTCCCGTGATCTATCACCAGCAGGATCTGATGTTCACAGTACTGTTAGCACCACAACCCATCACCAGCAAGACTGCCTGTCTATAGTACTGTTAGCACCACAACCAATCACCAGCAGGAATGACTGATGACCTTTCACCCGCAGGAAAAAGCTGTCCACAGTACGAACAGCACTGCGACCCATCACCAGCAGAAATGACTGTCCACAGTACGGACAGCACTGCGACCCATCACCAGCAGAAATGACTGTCCACAGTACGGACAGCACTGCGACCCATCACCGGCACGAATGACTGTCCACAGTACGAACAGCACTGCGACCCATCACCAGCAGAAATGACTGTCCACAGTATGGACAGCACTGCGACCCATCACCGGCACGAATGACTGTCCACAGTACGAACAGCACTGCGACCCATCACCAGCAGAAATGACTGTCCACAGTATGGACAGCACTGCGACCCATCACCGGCACGAATGACTGTCCACAGTACGGACAGCACTGCGACCCATCACCGGCAGGAATGACTGTCCACAGTACGGACAGCACTGCGACCCATCACCAGCATGAATGACTGTCCACAGTACGGACAGCACTGCGACCCATCACCGGCAAGAATGACTGTCCACAGTACGGACAGCACTGCGACCCATCACCAGCATGAATGACTGTCCACAGTACGGACAGCACTGCGACCCATCACCGGCACGAATGACTGTCCACAGTACGGACAGCACTGCGACCCATCACCAGCACGAATGACTGTCCACAGTACAGACAGCACTGCGACCCATCACCAGCACGAATGACTGTCCACAGTACAGACAGCACTGCGACCCATCACCGGCACGAATGACTGTCCACAGTACGGGCAGCACTGCGACCCATCACCAGCACGAATGACTGTCCACAGTACGGACAGCACTGCGACCCATCACCGGCACGAATGACTGTCCACAGTACAGACAGCACTGCGACCCATCACCGGCACGAATGACTGTCCACAGTACGGACAGCACTGCGACCCATCACCGGCACGAATGACTGTCCACAGTACGGACAGCACTGCGACCCATCACCAGCAGGAATGACTGTCCACAGTACGGACCGCACTGCGTCCCATCACCCGCAGGACCAGCTGTCTATAGTGGTGATAGCACGGTAACCTATCACTGGCAGTACTTGCGGTCTATAGTACTGATGACACAATAACCTATCACCTGTCTTTAGTACGGATAGCACGAAGACGAAAGGAACGAGCGATGACCGGATGCGGTGTGCGAGGGAGAGACGCCTTTCATCTGCACCCCGCACTGAGAAACAATTATAGGAGATACCGCGATCTCCCGGGGAGCTCGAAACAGGCGCTATGTGGGCCCCACCAGTGCTGGCGTGGGACGCTGCTTCCTGCCAGTGCAGAATGCTGCAGTGTGGGCGCACTGCAGGGGAGCGCCGGCACGAGCTGCCGGGGCCTGGGCTTGGCACTGCAGCTATCAGGGAGGTATCACAGCAACGAGCAACCGGGATCACAGAGAAAACCAGGGCAGGAGGGACTGCTGAGAGCTAATCCCGAGCAGCAAAGAGTCCGCATGCATCGGCACACCCGGCACCGGCGGAGGCTCAGAGACACCGCACACCTGCCCACCCACCCCCACACAGGCTCAGACACACCCAAGACACCCCACAGACCCACCCACCCCCACAGGCCCAGACACCCAAGACACCCGCCCACCCCCACAGGCTCAGACACATCCAAGACACCCACCCACCCCACAGGCCCAGACACCCACGACACCCACCCACCCCCACAGGCTCAGACACAGTCAAGGCATCTGCCCACTGACCCCACAGGCTCAGACACAGCTAAGACGACACAGGCTCACACACCAAGACACCTGCCCACCCACCTCCACAGGCTCAGACACACCCTAGACATCCGCCCACCCACCCCCCACACAGGCTCAGACACACCCATGACACCTGCCCACCCACCCCACAGGCTCAGGCACACCCGAGACACCCACCCACCCACCCCCCACACAGGCTCAGACACACCCAAGACACCTGCCCACCCACCCCCACAGGCTCAGACACAGTCAAGGCATCTGCCCACTGACCCCACAGGCTCAGACACAGCTAAGACGACACAGGCTCACACACCAAGACACCTGCCCACCCACCTCCACAGGCTCAGACACACCCTAGACATCCGCCCACCCACCCTCACACAGGCTCAGACACACCCAAGACACCTGCCCACCCACCCCCCACACAGGCTCAGACACACCCATGACACCTGCCCACCCACCCCACAGGCTCAGGCACACCCGAGACACCCACCCACCCACCCTCACACAGGCTCAGACACACCCAAGACACCTGCCCACCCACCCCCCACACAGGCTCAGACACACCCATGACACCTGCCCACCCACCCCACAGGCTCAGGCACACCCGAGACACCCGCCCACCCACCCTCACACAGGCTCAGGGACACCCAAGACACCTGCCCACCCACCCCCACACAGGCTCAGTCACACCCATGACACCTGCCCACCCCCCCACACAGGCTCAGACACACCCACGACACCTGCCCACCCCCCACACAGGCTCAGACACACCCATGGCACCTGCCCACCGACCCCCACAGGGTCAGACACACCCAAGACAGCTGCTCACCCCACACCCCTCTCTCCCCCACCCCGCCCCGGTGCGAAGGCTAAGTGACAACCGCCCCCACTATCATTGGCTCAGAGACACCCATTCCCCAGCAGAGTCCGAGAGACAGCCGGCCTCCCCACAGGCTGAGAGACATCCTAATCTTAGAAAGAGGCTGACAGCCCGTGTCATCCTGCACTCTCATCTCAGCTGTCCATGGAGAGAGAGCAGGGGAGCCGGGGCAGGCGTGAGTGTAGCAGAGCGAAGGCACGGCCAAGCACTATACACATGCATGCTCACCGTGGGCTAACGTCGGAATCGCATGAACATACAAGGGTTCCACCGGAAAACAAACAGTCCAACTATAGAGAGTAACAAATGTTCGCAAGAAGAAAATCAGACGAAAGGCCCGGATGGACTCCAGACACAGAACATGGGCTGCTGGACCTGGTCAACAGCGGCGGGAGCAGAGAGACGGGCCGTGCATGCTGCGTCCCTGCAGCCGAGTGCTGTGTCAGATACCGACACACGGCTGTTAAAGGGGGTGTAAGAAAGGGGTACGCACCCCGCTTGCTGTCGTACTGTAACACCGAATTAGAGATGGGGCATCTCATGTGCTCTTTAAAGTTTTCAAACAGAAATCCAATAATAACATTCATCACCCGTAATTTCTTTGTAACCATACATACAAGGGTTCGTTCATAAGTGAGGAAGTGGATATATCCACGAGTTAACATCCAAGAACTGTGACCCCGAGGATTAGAACTAGACTCAGTGGCAGGTACACCCAGGAGACACGCCAGGATGCCCCCACGGATGAGAGTGGCACACCCGGGAGACACGCCAGGATGCCCCCACGGATGAGAGTGGTACACCCAAGAGACACGCCAGGATGCCCCCACGGATGAGAGCGGCACACCCGGGAGACACGCCAGGATGCCCCCACGGATGAGAGTGGTACACCCGGGAGACACGCCAGGATGCCCCCACGGATGAGAGTGGCACACCCGGGAGACACGCCAGGATGCCCCCACGGATGAGAGTGGCACACCCGGGAGACACGCCAGGATGCCCCCACGGATGAGAGTGGTACACCCGGGAGACACGCCAGGATGCCCCCACGGATGATCGTGCGCAACATAACACAACAATACGGTCACTGACGTGGTTCTATGACAAAACAAGCATTGGCATAGCCAATAGGTCTCGCCTTTGGGACCATATAAGTGTTTAGCCATGCAACAGTTGCATAACTAAATACTTATAAGGTCACAAAAGCGAGACCTATTGGCTATGCCAAGCGGCCGTGCGGCCGCTAAAGTGATCGCGATCAAACATCAAAGCGGCGGCCGGAAAAGTGAAAGTAATCTCGGTCAAGCGCAGCTCGCGCGCCCGCGCACATGCACTGTAGCTCTAGGCTGGCCTGGTAAAACTTTTTGGAGCCCTCTTAATAAGTCTCACCAGACCAGCGCATGCGCTGGGTCAGGCGAGACCTAAAAACATATCAGATATGAGGCGGGCTCAATGCACGAGGACGACCAAAGAAAGGTAACAGGATAATGGATTACTCGGATTTAGGATTAGGAAACACCACAGAGTCACCAAGAGCAGCCATGCCCGCGTAGAGCGCACCCATCACCGAACGCCACACACGGTACTTCGGTGTGTGCATGCAGTGACCAGTCGGGTTATAAACGCCCCTCGACTGCACAAGGTTTTTATGGGGCCTCCAATCGCCAAAGGACTACACTGCGAATATATTCTCAGACAGTATGTCCAATATATATATGCAAGCTCATTTTAGAGGGTTTGGGAAATAATAGGAAGGATGCTTAAGTTTTTTTTAATGCTTTTTGAATTCAATATGTTCAATTGTACCTTCTATCAAATTCAACATCAAAACAATGATTGCATTTTTGAAACACTTGTAAAGATGTATGGGCAGCGTCACTTTTGTTTTTTCTTTTTACAAACTGCCTCAACTCTCCATGGCATTTCCTTTATTAATCTGCCCAGTCTTTTGAGAAACAATGGCCTAGAGAACGTTCCTTTCCGGTGGTTGAACACTTCAAATGTAATTTAAAAACAAGCATTTAAAATGCAACAGGTCTCGCCTTTGATGAAGTTAAATCCATTTGCTTTGCTAATGGTATGTACAGCAAAGCAAATGGCTTCAATTTAATGAAAGGCGAGACCTATTGCATTTTTAATGCTAGTTTCCTTATGCAACTAACAACCATTGGCAAAGCCAATATTCCTGGCTTGCAATAGGTGTAATATTACTTGTTGCATTATATATCTGGATACAATGACAGAAACAGCAAAACACCAGTCGGCCAGCACGCTGTGCTTAGCACAGATTTTTAAACCACGCCCTTAATTACACCGGCCACGCCCCTTTGAGAGACCCCTCCAGTTTTTTCATCCCACTTAAAGCCCGGACGATCAGCATCTTTTTCCTAGGCCTTCCATTCCAGCGAATAGATGTCATACTGTAGCTGCCTAATTTTAAGCCCACCACCTGGTAGAATTTACAAGTGCAGTGCAGGGGGTGTAGCTTGAGGGGGTTTGGGGTGTTACACCCCCTTAAAAAAATATTCTGCACCAAATAGTTGGGTACAGGTGCTTTCAGTCGGGTGTGGCGAGGTGTCTGTCGGATTTCACCTGGATTTTTACATACACTGACAAACACACACACACTCTCTCTCACTCTCTCTAGTCTCTTCCTTAAAATGTGGTTAGTTTGAAAACAATTGTGTTTTAGGTCCCCCTAACATCTAGCCCTCCTCTCTCTTTCCACTGCCTTGTACAACACCCCCTCCCCCCCCCCCAGTGTCCTGCTTTTCATGATGTATTCTAACAAGATATCCCAGCGTGACTGTTGGAAAATTTGAAGCTTACACCCCCCCCAATCTCACTGACCAAACTACGCCCCTGTCGTCAGCTGGCATGGGGAGCCGTTATAGAAGGCGTCCTATAGATGGAGGCGTCTCTAGGAGAGAAGCATGGAAGGTCGGTGGTGCCGTCCGGCTGGCTGCAGGACTCAGTGTATGGATCATATTGGAAGGAACCAATCTACTTAGAATGGGGTTGTCTTGTGCTTGAAGCTTGGTTTTGGTGTCCTCCTCATGCTGCCGCACTTGGCCTTGCGCTCCCTTTAGCCTTTCTTCCTGTGCCCCTGTCTGCAGAAACTGATGCGGAGGGGGCAAAGAGGGACCAGTGGTGGGGCCCTTTTCAGAGTTAAGGGGGTGGGTGGGGGGCTGCCATTCATGTTGATTCAGTGACGTCCCGGGGGTCTTGAAACATCCAAGTGCTAAGCATCGAGCCGAGGGACTGGTGGTGGTGAAGCACGTGGAAATAGGATTTCTGACTATATTTACCACAAGCGCGTCATGCAAGTAAAGTGTTGGGATGGCTCTAACGCTAATCGAAATGTTTGCTTCGATCGCACTCCAGAAATATAAAAAAAAAAAAAAAAAAATGTCATTCATTTAGCTTTTCTAGCTCTGATATATTTTGAAATAATTGGAAAGTTTATTACAAGCATTCAGAAATGTAAAATAAAGGTTGTGGCTGTCCCCTGCCTGTAACCCGTCCCCAGGGACGCACCCCCTTGAACTAGCCAACCCTCGATGCGTTAAGGGCGCGCTCACCGCAGCCTGCCTTTAGGTGCTTTATTCCACTCTGTGCACCACTTCCGTGTTCTCCCTCAGACACAGGTGAAGCCGGTTGTGTCTGCAGCACGTTTACCCGCGGCTTGTTCAGCAGTCCCCCTCTGACCTGTTGAGATGTGCTGGTTACAGACAGCGTGACTTAGTTTAGCAGCATCGGGGTGATCGCCTCATACCAGTGGCCCTGGCACTAGACACTCACCGCGGACTGAGCCTTGAGCCCGACTAAAAAAAAAAAAAAATTATAAATATATATATATATATATATATATATATATATATATATATATATATATATATATATATATATATATATATATATATATAGTGCTCGCGGTCACAAATATTGTGCTTACTGAGTAATTGAAGGAGGGTGTGTCCCTCCACAAGTAAAAGATCCAATCCCGGTGGGCAGGGTGGCAACCAGGAGGGACGAAAAAGCCTTCCCAGCAATATTTAGCACCACGTTTAGCATAATAGGTGACGCAAAATGACGCGCACCAATGGGAAATACTGGCGGAGCACAAAGCGGACTTCTGGAACCGTATGGATTCCAAGAAGCCTTCGCATGGCGAGAGCAAAGCATGCGCGCTGCTAACACCAGGAGAGACCTAAAAATAATAATAACTACCCTGGTCGATGTATATGGTATAAAATACTGCCAAAGAGGTACAATGATGCAGGGCACATACTTTTAGGATGCTGAAAAGGTAGGTTGTTTACAACATGCTTTTTATGTATATAATGTCGATATTTTATTCCCTATAATAGGTGGGTGGGGTCCCTCCTCCCCTCTCAACCCGCCGCCTCACCACCAAAAATGTATTTCGTGCCCGACGTGTTCGCTTTCATTTTTTTTTAATCTTTATCCTTCTATTATTTTTTTTCCTCTCATTTTAGGTCTCTGGTGTTGACCTTTGATATTTTTCCGTCTTCCACACAGGTGCAAGCTGGTAAAAATATATAATAAAATAAAAATAAAAATATAGTGGGGTCCCCTTGAGAGACTAGGGTTCTCGAAGGTTCTGGCCTCGCACTCGCAACCACTTCCAGGCACTAACTCGACGGATTGTAAAACAAGCGAGGCTGCCTGGGTGTGAGGAGACTCAGGGGGAGAGGAAGTGGTTTCAATCAGACTAGAAACAGAGAGAAACACTGGAGGGCGGAACAGGAATGTAAACTCGCAAAGGGAAACGGTTAGTCGGAGATATTTAGAGACAGGCCGATGTGTGCCCATGAGGGCTTCATCGAGGCGGATAGTCAGAACAGAAAGTGCTGTGAAACTGAAAGAGCCCCTTTCCACGTCCCACAAAACATGGCGACCGCCAGAGCCTGATCTTAAAGTCCCCTCTGTAGTGCTATCCATGAAGACGCCACACAGAGCGGAGTATAACTGTAAGGTAAGTACATTCACACCAGAGGACAGAGTCGACTGTTACTCCGGAAGTGTCCTGCCGACCTCCACCGGGCATTACCAATCCAATCCCGACGGCTCTACGTCCTTTGTTACACATATCTGCCATTCCATTGAGGAACACACTACACTCTCATATCGTCACAGCAATAATGGACTTAACTTTAATTACTCATTACAAGTGGATCTATTGCATTAATTGCTGTCATCCAACGAGAAGGTATGTGTCCACTCGAGTCAAAGGTTTCATTAGGTGCGTTTGGGCTCCAAAGGAGAAGGAAGGCGTGCGACGGGCGTGTGATGGGCGTGCGACCGGCGCACACCCTGATGGTGAAGTACTACAGGGCTCTGTTCCGGGGCCCACCAGAAGAAGAAATTCGAAGAAGTGACCAGATGGGGCCAAGTCTACCTCAAAAATGAAGACCTCTAGACAACATAGCGTTCTAGGAATAAATAATCAACGTATGCTTTTTATATAGCACCAGGATGTCATCTTACAACCGCTCTGCAGCAATTAAAAGGTGAGGTGGTACAGAGCAAGGCAAAGAGTTACGAAGACATTCATCTAGACAAGACCGAGCTCCTGAAGTCCAGCTGGAAGCTGGCCCATGGTGGAATCACTCACATGAAATGGCCGAGGAGCCGAGGTCACTTACCTGCGATACGCGTTGAGGACCTCACTGGTAGGGATGCAGTCAAGGAGAAGAGAGTCTCCTAAGGTAGGTGCAGGGATTTCATTATGAGAGGAAACACTGAATGAAGACTGCACAGAAAGAGAGTAAAATATATGGAGAAACCTTCTGCAAAACTGTGAAGCTTAAACCACTAACCCCAAAAATAGCCTGGGAGAAACCCATGGTATGGTATTTCTGAAGAAGGTAGATGGTATCCAGACACGAAGGGATCTGGTGGCCTCATCAGTCATCAGTAACCACGCTTCAAACGTGTTTCGACTCCTTTTATAATAATACGAAGTGGACTGCTCCAGGAAGATGACCTGAAGTTGACAGCAGCAATGCTAGGTTCTCGGACTGAGAGGTTACCTGGAACACTTTGCAGTGATGTCAAAGTGTGCAACCTAATGTGCAGCCTGCACCCTGCAGTGCCACAGCTACCATGGCCACAGTCAAGGTAAACACTGACTGTATTTAAAAATAGCAGCCTATCGCCTCTGTTCATATTGAGCCACGTGAAGTTGTTTCACAAGAGGTAATGGGTACTGTTACAGCTGCTGCATCTTCACACACTTTATTCCCCACTGGGTACTAAGTTTGCAGGGTGCCTCTGAAAGTTGGCTGGCTGTGCCAAAAGGACATGAAACAGAGAAGGGCACTCCCATTTTAGAGAAGCGCTGTAAAGAAAACCCACTGTGTTCTGTTGCAGCGCATGTCAGAGCTTTACTTAAGCAAGTTCGAGGTATTCTACCTTTCACTTGCTTGACTTATGGTGTCTATGCGTCAACATAGGGACATGTGGCTCTCAGTGGGGGTGTTTGAGGATGGGAGTGTGGCCATGTGTACACCACAGAGCAATCGCCAACTTCCATTATATAATAGCCAAGCGGCCCCATCTCATGTGCGAAACATTCAGTAACTCCTGGCTCCATAGCAAACACAACTTGCTGGGACCAGGAACAATTAAAAGCTAAACTACAAGTCTCAATATGCAATAGATTAAAAACAAGGCCTGTGCCCCACCTATTGTCCTTCCTAACGAAGATCTTGATTGATTGTACAACTGTATTTTCCTGCTACTAACAGAATGTACCGTTGTCACTGCTAAAACGTAGATGTCAAATTGGATATGCTACCTCTGTCCTTGGAATGTACAATGCCAATTCTCTATTGTTCACTAAGAAGAATTATATTAAAAAAAGGCCTGGCTGCAGGAGTCACGTGACCTGGAGCACTTGGAACTGTGGTCTACATGTTGTACGTGTAATGCTGTTTCTAGAGACCACAAATATTATCATTTACATTGACCCCATGGCGTTTGTGTAGATCCTACATATTGTGAGGGAAGGGCTCAATGCTTGTGATATAATGTAGTTTAGGGATTGCAACTAGTAACATATTCACCCTTCAATCAGATCTCAATGAGTGTAGTCAGGGAACCCAATCCAGTGTGTAACTGGCCATGAGCATTAGGGTCCATGCCACCCACGCAAGGTCACTGCACCCTAGCCAGGCAGCCAAGGCCCAGGCAGGAATGCGCATGTTTTATCTGCAGAGAGGTGGATTCTTACTGGATGGACTTGCTGAGAAGTAGTGCTTCTCTCTGGATCTACAACAGCAGATAATGCCGGCTTCGACAAGGACCACTACCAAGTGCTACATGGCATGCTCCTGTCCTGGAACTGCTGCCAAACTGGTTCTGCTGGCATAAGGCAAACCTGGCCCATCTTACAATCTGAAAATAAGCAGAAGGGTGGATAAGGCGCTTCGCGCTTGCTCCTCAGACTGCTGGTTCATCACAACATTCGCCTGCTGGCACCGCACACTTTCTCCACCTGCCGAAACTAGGCAAGTCAGTCGCATGCTTCATACTACCCATATTCCTTACGGGGTACTTCAGTGTGATGCTTGACTAGGTTACCCTGGCCATGTCACCACACACAGGCTTTGTGGGAAACCGCTTGAACCAGTTACCCAGATACAGTTTCTCCTGACCCAACGCGCTGCAGTAGTTTGCATTCAGTCACCCTAGTATGCCGTCATGCTGCATTTTTGTATTCTTGTTCAGGTCTGTCTTTATTGCGACTGTGAGCCTGCGGCCTCTATGGCTCTCCAGTTACTTACGTGGGACTGTTACCATCTTTATCCCCGTCCATAAGTGGTATCACAGTAGTTCACAAGCTCTTTTCTTTTAACAGGAGTGTGTATTGTCGGTCGAAGAGGGATAGGTTTGTAAACTTTTTTGTGCATTTATAAAATTGCATTAATAGCGTTGTGCAAAGTGTTATTTTACACTTGAAGTTACATGTATCCACTTATTTGCGGTTATTGCTTTTGAAACACATTTTCTATGACTCGTTAAGGTGTTCCTTCATGACTTATGCTAACTAGGCCTCTGCGCCATCTTGTTCAAGAATGGATGTTGCCTCCTGCAAGTTAACTGTTTATTAGTTCCGCAGCACACGGGCAAGCAGAATTGTGTTTATTTCCAGTGACACTGCTCTCGCTGTTCTCGAAGTAAATTTTCCGACGTGAGCGTAGTAATTTTACCAACAACTCACGGTGTCTTCCGCACACTCACGGTACTGTATGCATTCACCATAGTTTACTGTTGTTTTTTAACTAGTTTGTCATGCCATCTCCAGATGACAACAGCATAGAGGAACTGGATCCATATTCATATAGTGGGAAAGTGCTTAGATGGCAAGGCAATATGACATTTAATAAAACCATGCTCTAATTTTCTGAAATTATAACGTTTGCTCATACCATGATTTTGTAGTTTTCATTCTGTCCTACACAGCATTTCCTATAGGAAACCTTTTTTTCTGATTTTGCTCTTTAATCAGTGTTTTGCTATCTCAGATAGCCTATATGGCATTGACTTACGCATTCACAATTACCATTTCCCGTACTGCATCTTTTTGAGAGTGTGTAATAAATCTTCACAACATTTTCTAAATCTACCCTACAATTCACTTATTGAGTCTGTCCTCACTTAATTCTCTGCAGTTCTGATATGCTGACTGGTGCCATGTCTCCTGCCTCATGAAACTGAGGTCTAACACCGTCCCCCAATGCATCCACCCTTGAACCTACTATTGAGGCATCATTTGAGGGTAATAATTTAGGGGTTTACCGTGTCCACAGATTCATGTCAGATTTACAGGATAACCATTACATAAAGGACTTGTGTTTAGATACACAGTGTGTACATTAACCGTATCCAGATATCCTAAAAATCCTGTGTGCCACCTGGGACGCCTCCAGGGGCTAAACTAACTATTGCCCTAGTGCAGGTAAAGCCTGTGAACGCTTTTGTGCACAATGTTCTAATGCTTTGCAGCTAGGTTTGCACAAGTCATAGCCTCCTTTGGGTGCAAAAGCATCAAGGGAATCCGAAGCAGACACTACTTGCCAGGAACAGGCTCCTCCCACTGGGAACTAAGCCACTCTTGCCACAAAGAAAATAGCAGGCTTTTATTCAGCATTGTAAGCATAAAATAGCTTTTTTGAGGAACATGCTCAGTCATGAAATCCCTGAGACACGTGCTCTCAGAAAGCTCAGGTCTCTGAGTGTGTACCCCAGAGAGCTCAGGTCTTGGGGCGTGTGCCCCAGAGAGCTCAGGGAAGTAACAAAAAAAGTGATGGATGGAATGCTTGATTAAATCTCAGTCAGTGGGAATCACTTAGGGCCACATCAAAAGCTATCATTATTTTACACACCATTAAAGATGTTTATGTTACTATATGTGATGCACTGACCTATTAGGACATTGTACATTGGTTATCTGAATCATTAGATGCTACTGCACATGTACTTGCAATGCGTACAGTACTCCACCAAAAACTCAATAAAAGCCTCCTAAAATAAAAAATATATATATTTTGCACATCATGCCATCTCAGTTTGGACCCAACCATTTGCAAATCAGTCTTGCCCCAATGGGAACAGTCCAGCCTGACATGTGAGCCCAGGTCCTCCCTGAAGCGGAACACAAGCAACCCAGTACCGGTTTCACCTTAGTTAGGGCTCACAGACCAGCTATAGCTAGATTCCAGTGACACTGTGTGCATGCGATCCACATCTGGGCATACCCGTCCCGCTTAGGGTGAGACACTTGGGGCAGGGCCAAGTCCGATTTGCATATAGCTGGGTCCACACTGGGGTGGCACAGTGTGCAAAAATACGATGGGTTGGGTTGCAGCCTGGGTAATTATTAGTGGCTGAGATCGATTCAAGCATTCCACCCATCACTTTTTGTTTACTTCAGAGTTCAGGGGCCTAGAAGTGAAAGATAGCACGGGCCGTTATTATGCTGACTACATAAAAACCAAACCCGGGCAAAGCTTACTTTTCACTCCAACAGGAAACCAAAACCAAACTCAAATTCACTTAAATTCTGCCAAGTGCCAGCTAGGAAAATACAGCAAATCAAGCAAAAGGGGAAATTGGCTTTGACTGCCCAGCCAAAATGTTGTAGCAAAGAGGAAGAGTCAGCGATTCTGGCGCTCACATAATCTGAAACAGATATCGGAGGACGCGGGAACGAGCAACGCGGAGGACACGGGAAGGCTCGCTTACCACTGTGCTTCTCTCCAAACCACAGGGACAAATGAACGCAGAGGGAAGGTATTCTGACTCATCAGCAAACTTTCACATTGGTGTAACTTTATGAGCAAATCTGAATCCAATTATACATGAGCTAAACAAAGTGAAATATCCACAAAATGAACAGGGGGGGCGTAAGGGCGCTTTTTGAAAAAGGTCCAGCTATGTGTGCCCTCAGAAAGTACAACAACAATAACAGAGCTGTTCCTGTAAGTGAAGAAAGGGACAAGGGGAAGGAATGTGTTCACGGATACTTAAAATATTGGATATTGAGGCCCTCACACAAACTCAAGGGTATCGTAACTCACGTTACCCCTTCGAATGTATTGCATCATCATCGGGCTGCTCCTGCGTCGAGTCGGCTGGTGCAATACCCGACGGGCTCTTGTTTAAGGAGCACTTTTATGGAGATCTTTTTAATCCAATGAAGCCGGTGGATGCATGAGTGTGTGGGGCTCTGAAGTGATGTAGATGAAATGCGTAGGTGGTTAAAAATAGGGGTCGAAGTACTTGCTCAACTAATTTATTAGGAAGTCTTCTCCCCTAGTTAAAAAATTCTGAGGTCAAGTGTTATTAACCTAGAGTTATCAACTAAGTTATATACACTCCCTCAGTTAGGTCGACATGTTTCTCGCTCTATTTAGAGAAGTACTCTGGCGATTCTTCAGGACCAAAAAGATGTTTGTCTATCTACATCTAAAATTTAACATAATATCTAAATAAACAGTATGCATTCTCTGTCACAAATGTGGTGTTACCTGCAGCTCGGTCTACCCTAACAATTCATAAGGATAGTCCACTGCAGTTCCTGGTAGATGAACGCAAGGAGTTCCTCGCGTTTGACACGCCGAGTCCGTGTCGCGTACACACCTACCCCGTTCTACCAGGACTGAATAGGTAAGAAAACAGCTTTAGGAGAAAACAAAAAAGTTCACAAATTGTCTCTGCCCTATCTAAAGATAATGAGAAGAGTAAGACCAGAATTATTGCACAGAGCAGGTCGAACAGGGATGGTGCTGCGGAGAGACATTCACCAAGCAGAGTCTACGGTTGTTGCCCAAGAGAGATTCACAGAGCAGAGTCTATGGTTGTGTTGTAAAAGGCAGAGAAATGGGCAGGTCAACCTATCCCACCCCCCATCATGTTTTAATATTGTAATCGTGGTATTTCAGCCAGGGCTTGGAGGAGGCCAAAGATATCTGGCCTGCGGACCGATTTGTAATTCAGACACCAATCTGGGACTTTCCTTAGCTGCTAGCCCGTGGGGGCCGTACTTCTTGCCAGGCACCATCGAACAATGATGGAGCAAGCGTGCAACCACTGGGAGAAAACTGGCATTGCCGGGGGTGGAGAGGCAGCAAAGATCGCTCCTAATTGGTAACAGGTTAAAACTCATTGGGGGTCAGCCAAAATGGAAACCAAGGCAGTTAAACAACACGACTCTATGGAAAGGACCATTTCCAACATCATGAACAGACCAGCACATGGTTAGAAAAGAGGCTGGTATCTGTGCAAGTGTTTACATTGTAATAGTAATGTTGCAAGTTTTGTCACGAGAATGATTCACCCTGTCTCCCTAGGTGTAGGCAAACATTTGCATAATCATTTTCAACATACCAAATCAGCGAAATGATTTGGTTTTTAAGTTGAAGGGAGACAAAATACAAATAATTTTTTTAATACATATGGTCAACCAGAAAACACTCAGTTGTGGTTGTCACGAGGTCAATGAAAAGTGCACAATGGCTTGCTTCTAGAACGGTTGTGTTTGTCCCCTTTAGAACTGCAAACATGGTTCCCACCAGCTCTATGTTCAGGTGAGGGATGCCTGATCGATTATTTAAAACTGCAGCTCATTATTAGGTTTTGCCTGCACAGCGCTTGCAAAATCTCTTGTGAAGAAAAAAAAAAAAAAATCTTAAGAGGGTCTTAGCCCATTGCTTACCCCCCAAAAATGGGGGATAAAATTAAAAATCACAAAACTTGTTGAGGGAACAGGAAGCGTTAATGTGACAAATCTGTATCATGCCGGGTACAGTAACGCAGATGAGGTTACGAACCACCCATAGGCAGTGCCAGGAAAATCACAAGGCACCACCGGGAACTCGGTCAGCCGCCAATATGGCGGTTGTGCCGGTCGCTGGGACGCTTCCTCTGTGGGGGGCGGACCAGAGCTGGATGACGAGCTCAGTGCCCACCTCCCGGCCGCACCTATTGGCAGACTGAACATGCCCCGGAAGCGCTCTAAGCACCTCCGGGGAAAACGCAATGAAAACGGGTCCTACGTCTTGCCGGGACCTGTATTGGCCAGTTCTCAGGGGCAATAGGCTTGATAAAAAGAGCCGCGGAGCGGTAGGAAAGTCTTTTCCTCGCCGCTCCGCTCTTGAAGACACCTCGCCAGCCCCACATGCCGCCGCAGGACTCCAGGAAGCCCCGGTTTCCTTTTTCCCCACCCACCGTCCCCTGAGGCAGCGAGGTTTAGGAAGTATTGATGTACAGGTGTGTGTGTGTGTGTGCGTGTAACTGTTTTGCTTTACACGTTGAAGTTTGTAACGTTCTTTTCAGTCAATTAATAATGTAATATCTTTTATGTTTAGTATTACAGGGCGATTTAATTTGTGTTTGTTGTATTTTATGTCGGAGTATCCTTGCTCTGCTGTAATGTAAAATTGACCTAGCAATCACGACCTCTTAGGGCGCATCCCATTGTTTAATGAGGACACCTAGGGGGGGAGGCAACAGTGGCCCCTCATCACACTCCAGGGGGCGCTTACTGCCGGTAGGCTGAAGGGTGCGGGGTGTAGGAAGTGCAGCTTCCGGCAGGCCCCTTAAGCCAACCCCCACGCAGGCGCATGGGGGCCACCGCGGCAAAACATCAGTCCCTGGGAGGTAGTATTGGCGGGCGTAGGGGGTGCCCGCAGAAAGGAATCTGATGGGCAAACGGGCCTACTGCACAAGGCCACTCATTAAAGGGGGACCTGGCAAGTAGTTGGGAACAGTCATGACCTTGCACTTAGGCTCATCCGGGATACGCAGAAACCAAAGTGTACATATTCCAGTTTTAGGTTAGGTATGGCTATGTATTAGACTCATGTTAAGGTTAGCCATCAAAGATGTGTAAATATGTGTATTTGAAATATTATTGAATATGTTTGGGTTTTCTGTGTATAAAAAAAATTGTGTTCATTTATTTAATTATGCTTTATAAATTTTTAATAAAAATACGGCCGGGGTTATCCGGCCCCTAATCCAATTCTATGTTTGGATGATTTATTATCAGTGCCTCGGGAGAAAGGGGGGGGCGGGGGGTTACAAACATCCATCCTGGGATCCCTGTCTGGAGGGGGGTGTTTGGGGGGCAACATTCAACCCATGGGCGGGGACTCGGCAGTACCAGGCCATATGCCAGGGTGGACAGAGGGTTTGCTTTAGCTAGGAAGCCACTACTAGAGTGGCACAGGTTGGGAACAGGACGATGTACCCTACCAGCCTACGCTCCATTGATGATCCAGTATTTAAACCAGCGAGCCACGCAGCAACTGCTTGTGAATGTCCAGCAGCTAGAGCGGCCGTACAGAGAATGACATCTATTTCCCCAGTCAACCATATCCCTCCAACTCCCCCCCCCCCCCCCCCACCTCACCAAAGAGACTTGAATCCACTTCAAACGGGCCAGTGCTTCTCCCCGGGGTTGCTACCTCCAGACATAAAAGAGCCACAGATTTGAAGTACAGAGCTGAAAACTGCAGTCTGGAACAGGAACTGCCTCCTCCCCCAGACAGCGCCTCGGGGACCATAGTGCGCTGTATTACCATAGCGCGTACAGCTCCGCCTTTCACTCTGGGGATGTCACTAGTGTATCTCACCCCATACTGCAGATAGATTGAGCCCAAGACCCCTCTTCAGCAAGAGCCCACACTGTCGGAGTTTAAGAGCAGGTCTCTGCGCCCCTAGAGAGGCGCTAGCTGTGCACGCAGGACAGCTGGCAGTTCTCGCAGAGCAGTGAGGGGTCCTCTGGGCGCTACACCATTCCAGCAGTGTGAGAAGGGGCTAGAGGACTCCCTTCCCCATGCTCCTCCCATCCTGTATGATAACTGGGTTCATTTTCCTGCCAGTTGCCATTGCGTATGTCATTGGCTGTACTGCCGCCCCCACAACTCATAATCGTACACTGTTCACCAAAAGTCACGCTTTCCTTGCTTCCTATTGGTTAGCGCCTCTGTCTTCCTCCTGGGCTCCATCGGGTACTATATATATATATATATTTTTTTTTTTTTACTTTTCAGCACCCAGCCCCCACCCACGTCGTCATTCTCATTAATCCACTAATGCCCCCCTCTTTCATTTCCCACCCTCCTTACTTGTTTTTCTTTTACCAGGCTTATGTAGCGCTAACTCGATCAGAAGGTATTGGAGCGCTTTACATCAGCACCAGTTACATTACACAAGGACAAATTCATTTGTTTTTTAGGCACTGGCCGATGAAGTGATTTACTCTGAATCACAAGATGATGAGCCGGGTTCCCAAACCCTGTTCCCCAGTCGGCAGCTCTGGCTGTTGTTACACCACATCCTCTCCTCAGAGGAGAGGGCTACTTGCCACCACCCAAACCCCCTGCGCTGATTTAAGGCATATTGCCTTAAAATAAATAATAACACAGCGTAATGAAGCAGTCAACACTGGCCACACCATATCGCTTTGTTTTTATTTAAGCCATGTTGCACAGCAGCCCCAACTGCCGTCCACCATCTTTAAAAAAGATTGCTAATTGTTCTTGCATAGGTGAAACCTATTGCTTTTGCCAGTGCTTGTTCTGATTGCTAATAAACTACGAGGCTTCTGTGTTTTTTTTTATTTAAGCTTAAACCCAGACTTTAAGTGAGAGACCTAGCACAACGTGGGATTATTAGCCAGGGCTGAAGCTATTTTTTATTTTTATATATATTTTGGAGTCAGAGGTTTTTGTAACCCTCGCCCTGGATAACATCCGCATTTACCAGTGCAAAGCTACCACTGAACATGGAAAGAAGGAGAAAGAAGAAAGGAATGAGCAGGTCGGATTCTACGTGAAAAAGGGGGGTCGTTCAGGAAACTGAAGGTTTGTGAATTAAATAAAAACATAATTTGGAAAAAGCAAGTGAAAATATCAATGAACTAGGCAGGAGGGAAGGCGAAAGGTGCCAGAACAAGGCAAGTAGAGTTAAGGTAATTGGGCTACGGGAGAATGACCCGCCACTATTAAGAACAAGCATTGGCATAGCCAATAGGTCTCGCCTTTGGGACCTTATAAGTGTTTAGCCATGCAACAGTTGCATAACTAAACACTTATAAGGTCCCAAAAGCGAGACCTATTGGCTATGCGAATGCTTGTTTTAACTGCTGCAATCTATTGAAGCCTCACGGAGACCATCAAAACGGCCGTGCAGCCGCGAAAGTGATCGCGATCAAACATCAAAGCGGCCGTGCGGCCGCGAAAGTGAAAGTAATCGCGGTAAAGCGCGACGCGCACGCCCGCGCACATGCACTGTAGGTCTAGGCTGGCCTGGTAGCACTTTTTGGAGCCCTCACAAAATGTCTCGCCAGACAAGCGCATGCGCTGGGTCAGGCGAGACCTAAAAAAAAAAAGAAATGGTTGGGTTGAAAGCCCAATACTGTATACAATAGAGGTAAGCCCTCATCTTCTGATAAATTAGTAATTAATATACGCCACACTCCCAGAGCTGCCGACTTTGGAACTGAGAATCAGGTTGATTCCTAGGATATGCTGAATATACTGTGATTGTGGGAAAATCACTTAATCTCTTTAGGCTCACTCAGATTATCCTCTTTACGGTGATAAAACCAGTACAGTTGAGAGTAGTAATAATAGCATGTGCTATTAAACGTGCAGTGTCGAAACAGCTTTTAGTGTGCCGCTATTTATAAGGAGATAAAAGATCCCCGATCTTGAACCAGTATTTTACTGTAAATGTGTGCTCTAAGCAAACACGTTTGAAGCTTAAGCGTTACCTGCTAATCTACCTTTCCGTATATAAAAGTGAATGATTAGCGTATTATTTCATCCACAGCCTGGCGCCCACGGCCGGTATATGAAGTGGGGGAGTTGGCGTTCTGGTTTGATATGTTGCCTTGTGTAATGTAAAAAAAAACGAATAAAGGTGGGGACTGACGCCGGTGTGAGGTTTGGAATGCAAAGTAAAAGCTGCACAAACTAAGCTGCCAAAAGTGTGAGTGTAGCTGGTGCACTGTGTGAATCTTGCAGATGAGTGCTGTTTTGGCCTAATTGTGGTGCGCGGAGTGTTTAAAAAGATGGCAGACGACCTGGGCAAGCAGTGGTGGCAGGAGGAGCAGGAGCCAATGGCGAGGAAGCATAAGGTATTGGATAAATGTTGTGGTGCGAGGCATGTGCATGCAGTCAAGCATTTTCTGTAAAAGTCAGACTTCTCTCCCTGAAGAGATTAGTCAGAACGCGTTTACTTAACGAATGGCTAGTAAATAGATAATGCTTTTATTTCTGTTCACTGCGTTCTTGAAAGCAGTATGTGAATTTGAAGATAGGCAGTATTTGCCTACTTTCATGTTGTGCTTTACTTATTGGATAAACCGTTTGCTCAACTATGAATTGGGTGGCAAGTTAGAATAAGGTACAATTTCCACTGTGCAATGAACTAGGTGAGAACAAAAAATTAATATGTAAAGCGCTCCGATACCTTCTGGTCGAGTTTGCGCTATATAAAACTGCAACAACCAAAAAAGTGTGTGTTCACAAGTTACAATAAATTACGTAAATGGCGAGGATCTGTGTTTACTCTGGCGTAGTATCAGTCACTATGTATTCCTGTCCATTCTCTAGTCCATCCATTCATTCATCCAGTCCTAACATGCTCCATTGTTTGCAACGTAATACTTCTTCCTGTACCGTTGTGTTTGTCGGTCTAGCTATCTGGCAGGCACTGTACTTTTTATGATGAAATGATAGAATCCGTTAACTGCTGCCCCGCCTAGAACTGCTTAAATCTGCATGGTGCGCAACAAGAGTTCATACCACAAAGTAAAAACAAAGGCATTCATCCTTGAGCCGGAAGAAGCCCCGCCCCCTCTCCCCGATCATCAACACTACAGATACAGGAACTGTGTGTTCAGGGTTATGATGGACGGCTTAGACGCAAGGCTGTGATGACGCAGGGAGTAACTCTCCAGTCTCCCCCTCTTACCTATATCCATCCAGGCTTCTCGTTTGCAGCCTCGGCAGAATTGTTCGTCCTTTACTATATCTATGCGTCTGTCTATCCTTAGCTGCTGCAGCGCCTAGATGCCCTAGAGCTTGTACAGGGCGCTATGCAGGGTTACAACAGAACGTTAGTGCTGCAAACAGATGCTGCTCGCATGACAGGGACTCACTTGTTCCCTGCTTTAAGGTGCCTCAAGGCTTCTCCGCGTTAGCAGGATCTGTCTGCCTGTTCCTCTCCCACAGCCCCAGCATTATAAACCACACCCAGGGAGCACCATCTACCGCCTCACGAGCCCACGCGGCACTAGCCCAGAACTGAAAGTGAAAGAAAGTTTCTGTTCCTACAACACAGCCATTTCCGGGAATTCACTGGTCCCGAGGCGGCAGGCGGGGTTGGCTGCAGTTTTCACAGCAGTCCTGCCCTAGCAGGAGAGAAACCTCATCAGCAGCACCTCCTGGGAGGAGATATTTTATAGGATTGGCAGCGACAGCTTCAGCGAAGGAGGGCCTTATGTTATAGATTCTTCAGACATCATTGCCAAAACCAACAGGTGTGGCCCTGGAAAGCTAAAGCAATGGGTCATTTATTTTTATTTTATCATTGCAGTCATGTGCCACAACACTACAATAAATAAACAGTTCAGACAAGCGGCAGTGAAAGCGATCGCGAAAGCGGCAGTGAAAGCGATCGCAAAAGCGGCAGTGAAAGCGATCGCAAAAGCGATCGCTACTGCAAAACACTGAAACCCGCCACAGCAAACCATGTGGTTTCAATTATTGCGCCCGTGTCTGGGCACGATAATTGAACCACATGGCAGCGGTGCGGGTAACAGACACCAATAGGCCATGGGCGAAGCAATGCGGCCGCCTTTGGCCAATTGCGTGCTGTCTTTAATAAAAAGATGCACGCAAAGGCCAATAGTGTGGCCCAAAAGAAAAAGCACATGCACGAGTGTGCGATTCCTAGGTCAATTTTCAAACCCCATACAAGAGGTCTCTCACTGCGCGAGCAGGGCTACGCACTGCAACGCTAGGCGCAAGACCTAAAAAGTAGACTGTGATAAGGGAGTGGACGAGGGAGACCGAAGCAAAAAATAAAAATGTGGAGACCAATAGAGCATGGGGCCTAGAATGGAACATGCGCCGTGAAGGAGGAGGAAAAAAAAAACTCATCCTGCTTAAAGAAAAGCATTTATCAGGTTAGATTATTAAATCTTGATGATGCAAAAACTCTTTCGGTGCATTTTGGGGAGAACAAATATAATTTGGGATGATTCAGAGCACTTTTGAGATGGACAACAGTTTAAGCATTACAGTGTGAGCACTTCATAAGAGGCGGAATGATACACCAAGCAGCCAATAACATGAGGTAAGAGAGCCACAGCTCTCTGGGTACTGCCAACGCCCGCTCTGGGCATTTTAAATAACTGGTAATATTATGTAACAGACTGCTGGGCTGTCAAGCCAGACCGAAAAACAGAGTAAAGCGAGAAGCAGGGTCCAGCCAGTGACAGGATGCTAACAGGCGCTGAGAAGACAGAGAGATTAAGGAGGAATGAAATCTTGGCACGAAAGGAGGGCAGTGCGAGAAAGACACCAAAAGCAAACCACTTGCTACAGACATAATGGAATATTTATTGTCGGAGTGCCAGAGGCACACTCAAAACAACAACAAAAACGAATGAAAAAACATACATCAAAATAAAAAAGCAAGTTAGCTGAAAGGCAAAATATCTGAGCGTGCAAGGACAGAGGGGAAAGCTGCCAGGCCAGGCAGAAATTCCGATGAAAACACTACTTGTACATCAGGTTGTACCGCTTTCGGGAACAATATGTATTTCCTACAAACTGGAAGAGGAAGCAAACAGACACCGAGAGAACGTCAGCAAGCATATTATCAGGCCAATGATTGTACGTTAAGAGTTCCTGCCAGGATTTGCATTTTCATTCAGGTCTTCTTTTAGGAGATGTATTCACATGTAGAACTTCTATATATGATGCACAGATGTTCTTAGGACACGTAATGCGAATACCCAGTTTATCGCTGTATACGTAAGATATAGGCGAGCCCCCCCAAGTAAGACTGATTTGCATATGGCCATGTCTGAACTGGGGTGGCAGAGTGGGCTAAAGAATGGTGATGGATCAAACCCAGATCTGTTGACTGGGTGTGAGTGTTTGATTGGTTCTGATGCTCCGTCCATCACCACCCCCTTTTGTACCGCTTTGTGCGCCATAAGTTGGCAGGGTATGCTCAGACGTGAGTCCCTTGCTCACTTTGCCACTGGATTCAAGCAAGCCTGGCTGAAGATGGCTGAAATGCCAGAAACCGGTCCTAGGAAGCTTGTTTCCGGTCCAGGGAAGGCATGGCTTGGCAGTTCGGGCTGGACTGTTCCCATGAGGCACAGGGTCAGACTGATTTGCATATGGCCATGTCTGAACTGGGGTGGCAGAGTGGGCTAAAGAACGGTGATGGATCAAACCCAGATCTGTTGACTGGGTGTGAGTGTTTGATTGGTTCTGATGCTCCCTCCATCACCACCCCCTTGAGCACCCCAAGTGCATCATGTGCATACGATTTACGATTTGTGCCTAAAGAAATCTCAGTGGGGTAGATGGCTTGGGATCCTTTGGGTTAAAAGATACCTTCCTGACCCCAGGAGCAAAAGAGAAATCAGCATTCTCAACCCCAGATGGGCATTACCAGGTCACGGTGATGCCCTTTGGACTAAAGAATGCCCCTGCCACCTTCCAAAGGTTGGTGAACAAAGTCTTTGCTGGGCTGGAGTCTTTTATTGAAGCAAATTTTTTCAGTTCTTTATATGAGAGGAGAGAAATGTGTTACCTAACCTGTTCGCAGTTATGTTTTGTTGCAAGCGGTTACCGAAAAAGAAAACGAAATGTTGTTTTTATGGACAAATACTGATATGTACGACCGCTCAGACTGTCAATTGCTGTAAAAGTGCATAAGTACAAAAGAGAGGCCAAAAGCCCCTGCACAGTTCTGTAATATCTGAACGGATGTGAACTACATGGAAAATGTGAAAATCAATAAACAAAATTGAAGCAAATCGTGATGATATTGGTCAGGCCAGCGTAGTGTCCTCCGCGGGATAAGACGGGGGATATGAACACAGGAAGCGTGGGGAAGCAAGTGTAAACTCGTACACCACCAAGGGTTGCAGATACTGGCATGGTTTCAAAAGGAAAGGCGAACCACTTCCACGGCCAATGTGAAGGTGTCCCACACAGACTAACAATGTGCCCAAAATACTTTGTGAACTACTCAGTTATACAAGAAAAACATTCATGCATGAAAATAGTGTACATGAGATGAAAGGTCTTGATTCAAGAGTATAACTGTTCATTACTTAGAAAGTGCTCTTATGCTCCAGAGAATCTAGGCGCTGGAAGAACCACACTTTCAGAAAGTGTGTTTGAGAATGGGTGGCTGGACTTATTGACGAGGAGTCTATTATACCCCTGCCTGCCCGGTACAGGGCAGTTGGGCTCCGTGGCCATATATTTGACTGACTGCGGCTACTTGGTCACTATGTGCCTTCTAAGAGAGGTGGCCCTGGGTGGGAATCCCCAACCATGGGTCGCCATGGGTGAGAAGACTGACGCCCGCAGTCATTGGATGTGCAGTAAAGGAGTTCTTGAGAGACAGAGTGGACTGAGGCCACTGGTGCAGGTAAGACGCGGACAGACCTGAAGCGCCTCGAAGCTAAACACTGATAAGAGAGGGGCCTGGTGTGTCTGCTGGAGACAGAGCCTGGTCTGAAACACCTAATGTAGGCCCCGTGACCGACCAGCAAGGTGGAGCATTCTTTCTGGGGGTTGATTCGTTGAAGTCGAACCTGCCTCACATTCAACAAGAATACCTGGATAAAAGAGGTCCTTCAACCCCCTGTCCAGTATCAGAAATGAGGCATGAACGAACTGACCAATGTAGTCAACGCAACTACTTCGAAAACGCTGGGTATGCCGCGGGTGACAAAAAGCCGCCACCTTCAATTTTGAATGACATTCCATAAATATATGAACCTGCATGTGAAGCAATTTATGAATTAATACAAATTACGGCTTATTTAGGTTTACTGCCGCGTGCCAACACTGCGCTTTTTCATTAGAGATCCTTCGATTTTCCTAAAGGCGACAGCAGGGTGGACGAAACATGAGAATAATACTGAAAACTGAAGTTCCGAAGAGGTGAATGGTTCAGAAAACCAACAAGAAAGCACCATCGGTGGTCTCAGCGGCTGCTTTAGAGTTTGGTGGAGAGGGTATATCCTGGCAACAGTAATGGAGTATCCCCGTCAACACACTCTCGGTCTTCATGCCTGATTTAGAGGTGGAGGGGCTGCCAGGTTTACCCAGACACAGTACAACTTATCCTGTCGGCACAAACCTTCCTCCGGCAGCCCGGGGGAGTAGGGACTGTTGGAGGCAAGCCATGAAAACATCCAACCAATTTAGAGTGAGCAGTCGGATGGCTTTTTTTGTTTTCTTTTTTACTGTCCCTCAAAGCCAGGTAAAAAGGGACATTTCTTTATACAATGATCTTCTGGAACCTTCTTCAAATTTTGGGGTTGGTCCCAGGAGAGAGATTATTAGAGTTGGCAGCCGACTCCTACTGCTGGGGGCCACACCGGCTCGCTTGCAGACGTCCTTCAAAAGAACACTGCGGCTCTACCGGGGCCTGTGTGAATGGGCGGGGTCAGTCACTGAGTATGCCCCCTGCCTCCACCAACCCACATACACCTGTGAAGTCAAGGGGTCGAGCAGTTGGAAGGTGCTGCAATGAAGGTCCCCCAACAGCCTCGAGGGGAAGTGGAGCCCTTGTGGTGGTCTTCAAGTAAAGATTCATACAACTCTACAACTAGATTCCAGCTCCCTGGGACGATTTTATATATTTAGGTTTTTTTATAGCAATGGCTCCATGGTGATCTGGAGGCAGGCGGGCAACTAGAGTCAAATTTCCGGGGGGGGGGGGGCTGAAAAAGATTTCGGCGGGGGGGGGGGCTCAGTCTTCCAGCCATAGGCAGTGTGGCTGTAAGAAGGGGTGAAAACACAAGAAAAGCCTCATTAACGAGTAAACGGTCTTTTAAAGACCTGTGAAGTACTCCGGTGCGGCTGCAATTAGACGGACGCCAGCCCGCGAGGCTGTCTCAGCCGGGCTGACACAAATGAAGAGGGGGGCTGAAGCCCGGTGAGCCCAATGGGTGTTGCGCGCCTGTCTGGAGGAATGGGACAGTTCTGCCTGCTGCGCTTCGTCTCAGCCGGTGGCTGTACGGGGGCCCACCGGAAATAATTTTTAAGAACCGGAACTTATTTTAAACCATCAGACTTTAATGCAGAACAAGAGATAGAAAGGCAAGAGATGAAAAGGAGACGAAAGACAAAGATGGAAAACGCAGGGATGAAACAGAACCTGGGAGAATGAGGTAACTGGGCAGGGGGCAAAGGAAGGTGTTTGAAAGATCTATGGGTGGAACCAAGACTAGTCAGCCTTAGGATTCAACAACCCAGACCTTCGGCAGCGCGGGCACAGGCTTCCGAGGAAAACTCTGGCACTTACCGTTATACAAAACAAGCACTGTCTGCTACAAATACAGGGCAGCTCAACTCTGCCCTCCTAAGGGAAAACCTGCTCCAATTTAGTCCACGCTGACACAAGTCATCAGTTTACAGCCACAGCCAAGTTTATAAAGCAGAAATGTACTTCCTGTTTCAAAAGCAACCAGGGATATCCGCTTGTTTCCTTTTATGTTATGACTGGAAGAAGGGACGCCGTTCCAGTCTCTCAGGTACATGTGAAGAGACCCCCAGGCACAGCCCGACTAAAGCGCCTAGAAACGCCAGCATGGGGTACATCCCGTTCACGGCCTCAAGTACCAGCCCTGCTGCTCACCCTCAGTTATCAAGGCGCTACCGGGAGCCTTCCCTCTGGGTCCGTCACTGGAATAGGGAGTCCAACCTAAACACATTATTTCTGAGACGGGTCAAGGTTCGGGTGCTAAATGTCAGAGTGTGGTATTTTATTGCAGAGTACTTTGTGTGAGGCGCAGACTGCAGACAACAGTGTGTGCGCCTGAAAAAACAAACTTAACGGAGTATTTCGGGTTTTACGGACACAGGCGCCGTACCGAGGACTACCTATAAAGATGTTTATCAGATTAACAGAGGCGCGGGTTTGATGTACACCCTGGTGTTTAGCAAACGGCCATAGTTTATATCAGACACCTGCGTAGAACATGTGCACATGCAACCTTTGTTGTTAGGGGTTATGCTATTGGGCAATATGGGATGTGTAATACAATCTAAACTTCTGATGTATGCTGGAAAATCTATAAATAACGTTTTTTTAAAAAGGAGGGGGCTGTGATGGGCCCCGTCTAGGAGGGGGGTGGCACCCCATTAACAGCGTCTCGAGAGCTGCACTGCACATAAGAGGAGGCAGCAGGGTTTTTCCTGGAGTCTGCACGTATGTGAAGTCATGGATAGGGACGCCCTTCCATCTCCACCATGGCACCACCCACAGTCGAGCGGCCGCCACAGGACTATTAGCTGTGAGGCATGAGGGGCCGGGGCAGGGCCACGCTGCCCAGCCACCGCTGCACCCCGGAAGCAAACTTGAGGTCAGGGAAGGAATACTGGGTTCGAACCTTGGCTGCCTGGCAAAGATTGCTGTTTTGAACGACGGGAGAACTAAGCGGCTTGCCCAGAATCACAGGATGGCGAGTCGGGGCCGGGATTCAAACCCGAGTCCCCATCGCCACACTTAGCAATTCAAGCCAATAGGCCACACCAAGACGACTTTGTATTTAGCAAAGAAGGTGAAAAACATGGATGCAGAGCTCTGCTCCCATCCTCACCGACATCATTCTTCTTAGGTGACATTCTTAACTACGCCGAAGGGAACTAAATGGGGGGGGGGTGGGGGGGGGGGGGGTTCAACCATGAAAAGAAGGAGCAGTTGTGCTGTGTAAGTTGCCGCGTCTCATCGTAAACAGGTAGAAACGTAAAGCGCACAACGACGGTCTCAAACAATAGTGAAGGCGGTGACAATATTAAATTCCATGCCAATCCTTCATTTCTATATCCAAGGCCGGTGCCTCGAGCCATGGGCGGTATCACCGTGCGAACAGCATCACTCGCGCGGAACAGGGACCCGAGGTTTCCGATTGATAGATGTTATGTTGTATGACTTTTATATAGCGCAAATCACCTACAGGTCTCTAAGCGCTTCTAGAGAAAAGTGGGCAAGTCACTGGTGCAGAAGTAGAATAGCAGCGGCGGAGGCAGATGATTACGCGGTGGTTAACGCCTCTCTAAATAGGAACGTTTTTAAGCGCTTTGTAGAGGTTATTCAAGACCCGAGTATATTGTACTTTCTTCCACTTGATTAACTGAGTATCGCGGTTCCTGTAAGTATGGTTGGTACATCCAATGACAAAAATGGGAGGCTCATGAATTATCAAGGGCACCGGTTCAGGTACTGCTGTATATCACCGCGACAGGTGAAGCCCCCAGCTGCCGAGACACAATGTGAGCACGTCCTGCAACATTATAAATGTGCCTGAAACGCTCGGACTCTCTGGGCTTGCCCCACCCTGCGACGATACTGGGGGGTGGAATAAACACTGTCTTGAAGGGGGACACAGGATGGCACAAAGTAGAGGCAAGTATACTGAGGTTATACAAAAGACGAAAAGAACACAAGGTACAAGCCGGATCTGCAAATCTGGCTTAACTCCTTGCCAAACGAGGTATTACTAGAAGGTGGAAATCCACACTGCCCCTACACTGCTCAGCTGGAAGGAGGACATGGAAAGATGGGGTTTGGCGGAGAGTGGAGCGATCCGTAGAGAGAAGAAGAGAGGCCGAAGGAAGGAACCAATGGCAATGTGCTGGGATCACCGATTGGAAACTTTCAAAGCAGTCGACATTCTCACTATATAGGATTTCATGCCAGGCTTTCTGTACCATTATTCAGCCCCTACTTTCAAGTGCAGATATTACTATTGCATCCTAGATTGGGCAACCATCCGGCCTAATATTTCCATTATTCCCAGTGACCCCTCTGTACATATGTGGACTCTTCCTCCTAGGGATTCCTTTATACTCTTTCAGTGTGTACACTCCAGGTCCTGGACAGACTCGTATCATTCCGATTTTTCAATATTCTGCGCCGGCAGGTGTGGGGAGTTTATAAAATGTATCTCGCGGACTAGCTATTTGTCCGGGACGATAGTATAACTTTTAAAGAACACGACGGGCAGAGATGTTATCCAAGGGTAACCACGGTTACAATGGGTACGAAGAAGGTAGGGCTGGTATAATGGTACAAGGCTGAGAAATGTCTTGATTGTATACGAGCGATGGTCTCATCACGCGTATATATATATATCACTGAAAAAACCATAGGTTTCAGACATGTTATAGTTAGCGGAAATTTTACTGATAAAAAACCAATGAAATTCCCCCGTTATAGTTAGTGCAGGCACCTATAACTCACGCGACCGCAATCCTCTGCTGATGCTAATACTGTATTTAGACACTTATTTGCCCATGTCTTCTTCCATAAATTTTTAGCTATACATATATTAGAAATATTTTTTTTTCATAAAGACACATATGTCATCAGCAGAAGATTGCGGTCGCGCGAGTTATAGTTGCCTGCACTAACTATAACGGGGGAATTTCATTGGTTTTTTATCAGTAAAATTTCCGCTAACTATAACATGTCTGAAACCTATGGTTTTTTCAGTGAATTTGCAAGGTTTTTTAAATGCTAATTCCTAACTATAACGTGTGTGAAACCTATGGTTTTTTCAGTGAATTTGTACGGTTTTTTAAATGCTAAGTTACTTTACGCCATTCGTGGCGTGCACGCCCACTTAACGCAGTTCGTTCCGTGCGCGCACGGTGCGCTTCGCGCACCGTGGGCGCACGGTGAGCACGCGGTGCGCTTCGCGCACCGCGCGCCCACTTTACGCAGTTAGTGCCATACACGCAAGGTGGGCACGCAGTGCGCTACGCGCACCGCGTGCCCACGTTACGCACCGTGCGCACATGGAGGACATATTATGCGCTTCCTTGTGATAGGTAATCTGTTAAATTTAATTTGTAAGTGATGACAATAATATGCCATGCACAGAGAGTGTTTTTTTTTTCTATTAAAATTTTTAGCGTAAGCGCACCGTACGCGTACGGTAAGCGTAATCGGCGAAATTTTCAAAAAATAAAAATTTACCGTTTTTGGCCTTTGAGGACTCAACTAACATGGCTATGTGCATGGGCGCTGTCTAAACAGCCCCTTTATATGTTTTTTGCCTTTATTTACAGCCCCCCCCTCAGAGTGCGAGAGAGAAAATGGCGGCCGCCGCTTCCTGGTTTCGACCGATTCGAATGTTTACTTAGATGTAACAGCCAATCAGAATCGCGCTCGCGCACGCCACCGTACGCGTACGGTAAGCTTACGGTAAGCGTACCGTAAGCTGGCTCAGATATATATATTGATTTAAAGGCTATTTTCTCAGAATCTACTGAACAGATTTACACCAAACCTACAAAAGGCACTTCCTTGACCTGAGGACTACCTCTCTGCCAAATTTCTAGTAATTCTGTTCAGCCGTTCGGGCTGTAGCCTTGTCTAAAGGTCCTATGGAAAAATGCATGGGAAAAACGCGTTTTGGGACCCCCCTTTTATCTCAGCCCCCGCTTGACGAATCCCCCCGAGACTTTCAGGGTAGGAGCGGAGCGTAGCGCCCCACCTATTTTGAGAAATTCGCGAGGATTCGTCGACCGGCGCCAAAGTTATTCAAAATAGAATGTTGCGGATTTCCTATGGAAAAGGGGTCCTAACTATAACTACCTACTGGCGACCGCCAGTAGGTAATATATATAAACATATATATGTGATCCTGCTACGTAGAACTAGATATTTGATTGAATGTATTCTTACTGGAGATAATGAATAAAGTATTTAAAAATAAAAAACCGTACTCTCCAGTTGTTGCCCGATCATTCTGCTCCGTACAAAAAAAAAAAACAGTATTCCTTGCCGAGTTACAGGTAAAAAAAAAAAAAAATTTAAAAATCAACGGCGTTTCTCTGTGCGAAAGAGTTAGTGCTGCCGATGGGCGGTCGAGATCATTTGTATCAACGCCAACATTTCTTCCGGTTTACGATGAGGCACACAACTTACTTACACCGCACCACCGCCCCTTCTCATGGTGGTTTCTCTATAAAACTTTGAATGCCACCGCACGCACACAGACTCGAGTGAGTATCCAACATGTGCTTAACACAATACGTATTATTTCTCTAACAATACCTTTGTTGATTTCGATTCTTACAAAAGCTAATTATGAATGTATTGGTTTCAAATTTTGCCTGTCTCCTTACTTTGTTTCTAGTTTCCTCTGAAGAAGGGATCTTTCGATTCCGAAATGCATTGGGCGTGTTAAAGAATTTGAATTTCTTCAGCGCTTTGGAATTTGAGGCATTGTTTTATGCCACTTTTATGTGGTAGAGATTTATGTCATGGATTTGTAAAACAATTTTGTTTACTAATACATGCAAATGATCCTTACGGCAGCTAATTATGATAGCATGAAAACCTTTTGTTTCTCTAAAAGAAATATAGGCTGTGAAGAATTCAAATGTAGTACAGGCTGTTTCCAAACAACCAGCGTTGCTTGGGTAATCGTGTATTTGACAGAACACAGCACAGCCCACAACAGTAGGATTATTATTTTAGCACTGGAGGAATGGATCATATCCAGTAAGCACACGGAGTGCGTTGTACATCATTGCAAAGAACACAGGGGTGTTTGCCATGTCGTGTTTTCACTTTTATCTGCACCACTGGCAGCCTGCATGAGTTAGGGGTCCCTAAGGGTGGCAGAATACATGCTGCAGCCCTCAGGGACCCTCTTTAGTACCAATACCCGAGTACTCGTGGTACCATTCACCAGGGACTTACAGGGGTGCTAAAGGTATGGCCAATGGGGAGTGGGGGGGACAATTGTACAGTTTTTAGGGGAAGAGATCTGGCACTGGGGACCCGGATGGCAGGAACCCAGGGCACGTCTATCAAAATTGCCTCGAATACCAGGCAAGAATTGGGAGTAACCATGTCCAAAAGGGGCACTTTCCTGAAGCCACCGCCCATTGCAGATTTTTGGCCCTTCCTCCCCGGCTGTATTACTTCTTGGGTGTTGTACAGGTGGGACGGGGGTAATCAGACAAACAAGGAGTGGAAGTCACGGGCCCACAACATCCAGGACCGGTAACACCATGAGCACCACACAGTGCCTGGATGTAGGAAACTAGAAGTAATCGCGAGCCAACGCAGAAAGGGAAATCTTACAAGCACCAACAGCGCCGCGGGCGAGAAATGAACCAGAGGAAACCCAAGTTGCAGGTCCTGCTGCAGAAGATAATAACAAATGCACTCTTTTCGTGGTGCGAGTCACATTTTCCACATCTGACATTCTATTAACAAACGGTCTATAAAGTTAACTGCAGGAGCTACCTTCAGCAAGCCCTAAAAATGCATATAATGTTTAACAAAAACAAAATGGCTTAATTGATACGTAAACTAAATTCTGTACACATACTAATGATAGACAATTAGAATATTGCATGATATATGTTGCTTTTGTGATGTATTTGTGATTGGTGCTTTATTCAGTAAGTTTAAACTGCTTGAGTGTTGCTTTCTGCTAGATAAATACACACACATATGGGTATTAGCGAGGGAATAACATTTGTTTAGCCATTTCTATGTATTAATTACGTTTTGTGTTTCTTTTGCTTAAGTTGACTATTTGGGCCTGCCACAAAATGGCTGCCTTCTGTATCGGACGTGACTGATGCCGTTACACGAGGTTTTGGGTGAAGTGCGCCTGCGCTAACGCCAGCAACAGTGGCCTCTTTGGACACTAACCAGACTGTACCCACCAAGGTCGCCCTGGGAAGCAAGCCAGCTTTTCTGAAGAACAATAAGATGTCTCTTAAAACCGGAACAAGCAAGAGTAATGACCTAAGAGACATTATTTCATGTGAACTCTGTCGGACGATCTCTGATTATCCAATCAGAAGTGCTGAAACCCAATATTTGATACTTTTCGTCAATGATTTTACTATAAATTACGGTAGAATAGGGAGGTCTAGGACACGCTCTACGGTTCGTGTCATTTTCCTGACGTTATGCTGACGGAGAGGACGGTGACACTGCAGGACAGCCGTTTCCCTGAATCTTTGACAGACTGAACTGATGCCTAAACTTTGACTTAGAGGACGACTATTAGCCAGAATAGGTAAATATGAGGATTGGCGGTTTGAATAAACTAATGATTTAATTTGCATTATTTAGATAAAGATTGAATTGATTAATTACAAAATGAGTTGGGTTGTTTATTCATTGAAAATGTATTGATTCAAAGTAAATAGAGCATTAGAAATTAACTTAAACCAGCAACTAACAGATTCATCGCCAATTTATGGGAGGAATACCAAAGGTGGAATTCAGGGCCTAATGAGTTACGGAAGGTTATGTAGATGTGTTGCTCATTAGGGTAAAGAGGTATTTCCTTTCATGTCAGCGTTTGGAAGATAACCACCTCCCGGAAACCACAGATTGATGGTGAGTGAATGTTGGTGTTATGGGCCCCACCAGCGAATGTATTGAATACGTGTGTTTGTGAGATCATTGGTCTGTGACGGAGGGAGGGATTTTGCATTCCACGCTGCATCAGTGGCAACCACAATATGAAAGAAAAAATGTGAGACTTCATTTTGTACTCCTAATGCTTCCAATCTCCCTTCACCAACTATTCCCGCCACCCAAAACCGAAGGCGGGCAACCTCGGAGCTCTGATAAGACTGCGAGAATGCCTGTACACAAGTCAATCAACCAATGCCCCAAACAACTACGTTAAGGCTGAAAATCAATTTTAAAAAACACAGCCCACATCATCTTCACCACAACTACGTAGCTCTCTTAACCAGTGCCCTGAATGAAATGCACATTACCAACAACCGCACAACCTGCGTTGTCTTTAGTCTAACCGAGACCATCACCAAGAAGTGCTAGCACTACCTACTGCTTGGAGCATCCCCTTGGTTGAAAGCAGCCTGCATTGGCCACAAAGTTCTCCAAGGTAAGAGGGGTGGCGATCTCAGCAAACCAACTGGCCAGACGCCAAAGAGCGGCCCTCTTTGACCTGCCTGACATTCATGCAGATAAGTACAAAAGCTTCAAAATCAAGACATGATCCACCAAAAAACCAAGCTCCTCTAGAACCACCTCTCGTACGACGCCAACTTTTGTTAAGTTTTAACACCGGCTGAAAACACATCCCTTCTTGCGAGCCTAAATAATTTAAAGCTGCAGAGACCACCTGAAATGTAGCCTCACTCTCGGTCTCTCTCTGTGCTCACTGCGGAGACTGCTTCATAATCCTCCAGATTTAACCATAAAATCTGAGAAGAGTCAACACAGCCTGTCTGTCTACTGAGGCTCACAAAACAAGAATTACTGAGTTGAGAAAAACAACTGTTATTAACCCCTTCAGTGCCCATGACGAGATGGTCTCGTCATGGGCCGCGGTTGCGCTGTGCCCATGACGAGACCATCTCGTCATGAACTCCGCCCGCTAATAGAAAGCCCGGCACAGGGCGGGGCACGCAAGAGGTTAAACCACCAAGTGACCATTTAGTTTGTGGGCAGTGCTTAACAAAGGGGCAGCTCGAGTACAAATATTAGTAGGTGGCTCATCTCAGGTTCAAAACGGAGCTCCCCACTCAGTACAGCAGCTATTCTAAATCTGAAAGGCCTTCATCAGAGAGTAACTGCTGACGTTTCAGAGGGTGTTCATTCATTTCCCACACCCTTCTCGCACTCAGGTACACATCTAAATAGACACCTTCCTCGCAGGTACCAACGTCAAGGGGTTGCCAGAGAAATCAAGGACAGACAGAAAGTGGCGCTCTATGAATGCACTGGAATTTAAATGGCGCTCTCCTATATCCAACTGGGAAACACTCGCTCTTTTGCCTCAGAGAAGAAATAAAGTGGACAGCGTTTCCTATAAAATGTAAGGCACTGAGTTACTAGTAGGCACGCTCCTGCGCACCACGCTAAAGAGATCCAAGGGTGAGGGAGGGACCCAGGTTACAACCCTCCCCCCCCCACCCCTTCAATCACTCTGTGCACTTTAACAAACAGCCAACACACCCCTTTACTATCGCCATTCACTTGCAGTGGCTGGGAGTCTTTTCAGGCCCAGGAGTTGGAATGCTGGAAGCAATCCACTGGTTTCAGTATTCTCTTCCTATCCAGACCCGGGGGTAGTGGGTGCCCTGAGGTTCCATGGGGTGACGGCACAGGTCATAGACTGCCTAGTATATAGTTGTTAACAAAACTATTACATTTTAAAATAAGAGCTATACAACTAGACAAACGGTCTAAAATTAGCCTAGTTATAAGGCATATTTACTTCTTAATCTTAGAGCAGATAAAATAGAATTAATAACTGAGAAACGCACGGATGACGAGTCTAAACGCTGTAAAAGTACAACTCTTTGTGTGAACTACAATTCCTATGACGTAAGACAGGGCGTAGGAAATGCAATCTTGAAGGGAAACACAGTGTGCAAAAGAGCATAAAAGCATAGTAGATTGGAGAAAGACTCCCACAGGGGCCACAAGGGAGTGAGGCGAGCCAAGCACCTGTCACTGGGAATGCTACTAAGGAGCGGGCCGTACTGAACCTTAAACGTGCTAGATACAATCTATGCTCAGGATTCACCATCCAAGATAAGTATGGTTCCGTCCCTGCAGAAGCGGAGACTGGCACATATCAAAGAAACGAGACCCCATCAGTGGACTTTACTATTCTGGCGTTTCCCCGTCTGCAGAGAGCTTTAGTGTCAGCACCTCCGGAGGATGGAAGCCCCTCAACCTGGAGAATATAAAGATGGTCATTTAAATAAGGTGTCATGGAACCCCCTCTACCCATACCTAGAGGGCTGCTCCACCCATATGTATGTGTTCAAACCCTGCATGAGGAGCCACACCATTGCATACGTCTTGGTAAGTATGTCATTGTAAAACGCATGTGTAGTGAGCTTCCTGCACAGTGGCAATGTACACGGATAAGAGCAAGACTGTGTGTCAGCCACAAAAGCATTAGGATCCGTTCTCAGGGGTGGAATAGTGAGATTGTGCCCTCGGAACAGTTTCTGATCATCACCTAACTTTTTCCAGAGTTGCCGCTTGCAGACTTTTCAACCCTCTGCCGGCATTTCTAACCAGGATTAGATCTAGAGCGCGTTCGCCATCACTGCAGCGCCAGCCAAGAACTCAGTGACAACCTACTGTAGCGAGAAGACTCAATCTGCAGCAAAGCAACAATAGTGTCACAGCAAAATGACACAAAACACACACCTGCCACCATAGCCTCGCGTGTGACTAGAAGCGCTCTACAATCTACGGATTGATCAATTGGCTAGAGGGACCCTAGCCTCCCTGGGTGGCCTCTGTGGTGTACGTCTGATTGGGCAGCATCCCCGACCCTAAGAATTAGGAGTTTGTCGCAAGGTTGGTGGGAAGGTGTTCGAATACCTTTGGGTGGAAGCTCATCCCAGGGGTCTTCAGCCTTCTCTGCAATAAGTAAATCATCCTGAGCTACCAACATTAGTGTTGTAACCGAGGCCACGTCAAGCAGGATTACATTAGTGTCCACTTTATGCAAGATCATCAGCAGTGCATCATGGGTAATACCCGGCCATGGCTGCGATGTCCCTGACACCTCGGAAATAATTAGTAATAAGCTCCACCAGTGCGGATTGACTTATCACTCAAATATCGCTTTAATTATATTTTGCAAATTGAAATCATTTTTATCCAAAACATCAGCTTATGAGTTTTCAAAATACATTTTGAATGGAACAGACAATTCAATGTTGTGCATGTATATTCATTTGACCATAGAAACCTTCTGAGTTAATTCAGGAGGGCTACTTACAGGTGGCTGACTAGCTACCAGTAGCGCATAGTTACTCGCTAGAGAAGCCCGGCATATACATTCCCCTACTATGCTCATCAACACCCGCCAGTCTATAGTGGCTTCCAGTTTGAAATGGCTCTGGAACTGCTCTAAAGGGTATCTGTGGCCTGGACCCCGAGGGTAGGTTACTAACTTCCGGTTTTCTGCCACAACTTTTAAAGTGCCTAGTTTTAGAAGTCTGCAGAACACTTTTCCACCTTTGGGCTTTCCTTTCAGTGATTCTTCTAATCTGATAGTTTAATCCAGTTGGCTCAAGGTAGGACTTAAACCAAGACTACAGCAACCACAATGCACTTGCCTGCTCAATAAAATTCCAGGATCGAAGCATTGTATCACTCTCTATATGCAGTCATCTGACAAACCCCTCGGCCTGGATCTTTTACAGCATGAAATTACATGCACCAAATTTACCAAGGCCACAAAGCGCCCTGCACCAATCTCATTTCTGCCTCCTGCCAGCCATTCGCCAGGCACGACACGTTCTGCAGTAAGGCCATTGGCAACTTATCAAACAGGCCCAAAATATTAATAATTCTAAAAGCACTCGGAGACAGGCGCGACAGGAAACCTCTCTGCCCAGCACCATCCTTCGCAGGCAGGGCACTTCCCGACTGTCTGGGGAGCCGAGACTAATGAAATAAGGGGCATTGGTGCGCGTCAAGAGGATCAAACGCTTACACAAATGTGTGTCTGTTAAATATAAAAGCCATCATTAGCGCAAGGTGTGTGGCCTTTCGCAGCAAAAATAATAATGCACTTCACCGCTCCGTTAGCAGAAAATAGGGCAGGCTTTTAAAGAGGTGGCATCCACGTGCCTGGCTGTCAAGAGCCTACTTCAGCCCACTCCCCAGGGCCTAGGCGTTCCTCGCCCTTATACACACTACTTACTAACAACAACTCTACAAATATATTATCACAACTTGTTAAAAGAAGAATTTTATGAATTCTGCACCCATCTTCAGAAGAAGACGGGTCAGTTCTGCAAAAATGTGATTACATTCCTTCCAAGACGCACGCCAAACTAGTTTGACTGGTACCCTGGCTGCAGGCCTATGTTTCTCCATAGCATGCCTCTGCCATCCCTCACAGCATGCCTCTGCCATCCCTCACAGAATGCCTCTGCCACCCCTCACAGCATGCCTCTGCCACCCCTCACAGCATGCCTCTGCCACCCCTCACAGCATGCCTCTGCCACCCCTCACAGCATGCCTCTGCCACCCCTCACAGCATGCCTCTGCCACCCCTCACAGCATGCCTCTGCCACCCCTCACAGCATGCCTCTGCCACCCCTCACACCATGCCTCTGCCATCCCTCACACCATGCCTCTGCCATCCCTCACACCATGCATCTGCCATCCCTCACACCATGCCTCTGCCATCCCTCACACCATGCCTCTGCCATCCCTCACACCATGCCTCTGCCATCCCTCACACCATGCCTCTGCCATCCCTCACAGCATGCCTCTGCCATCCCTCACAGCATGCCTCCGTCATCCTTCACAGAATGCCTCTGCCATCCCTCACAGCATGCCTCTGCCATCCCTCCACAGCATGCCTTCACAGCATGCCTCTGCCATCCCTCCACAGCATGCCTCTGCCATCCCTCCACAGCATGCCTCTGCCACCCCTCCACAGCATGCCTCTGCCACCCCTCCACAGCATGCCTCTGCCACCCCTCCACAGCATGCCTCTGCCACCCCTCCACAGCATGCCTCTGCCACCCCTCCACAGCATGCCTCTGCCACCCCTCACAGCATGCCTCTGCCACCCCTCACAGCATGCCTCTGCCACCCCTCACACCATGCCTCTGCCATCCCTCACACCATGCCTCTGCCATCCCTCACACCATGCATCTGCCATCCCTCCACCACACAGTACCGCGGTACTGTACCCTGCCCCTTGCTTACCAGCGATGGACGAATCCTCGCCCTCCGGGGACCCGGGGGGCTTCTCGCCTTGACCCTGATGAAGGAGGGACAGGCAGAGGACCCAGACTGCCACTCTGGAGCACAACTCCATTTTGTGCGATGGCAAGGAACGGCGCCTGTATCCTCCCGGCCGCTATCAATCCTCTCTCAGCATCTGTGGCCACTGGATATTTCCAAGCACTTCGCCGCTATCAATCCTCTCTCAGCATCTGTGGCCACTGGATATTTCCAAGCACTTCCCTGGATACTCCCAGGCACCTTTACGTTCAGAAACTCTGCAGGAAGCTAAACCAGTTATATCCCGGGACTGGAGCTATTTTAAATCCACAATTGAAAGGCATCCAACAAGGTGGGGCGAATGATGCTGCAACGCTGTTCTGGTATTTAATAGCTCACCCACGTGTGCATATAATGCGAGAAAATAGGGCACCAAAAAAAACAGCAGCGCTTTCATCTACTCCTGGGATACAGTCCGATCGACCATGATTGTGTTAGGCCAATTCCAAAGACGACGAAGCAAAATCCGGTCTTTCCCAGACACTGGAGAGGTTTAAAAACCCAACATATTGTTAGAAAGGCAATTCACGATGTTCAGCCTCCTTTAACGTGCCCGGCTTGTCCTCAAAAGCAACCACGGTGACATCATTCACAAGAAGCACAATGTTAAAACAGGAGTATGTTCTGTAGAAGCAAAGAAGACAGCTGATGGCGCTTTCAAGCGGTTAGAAATATTGAATATGTGTTGGATAGTGTGGAAAACCTGTCCACCTCCTTGGATTCGGAAATCACACTTTTTACATCCAGGGCCTCTATTGCATACCAGCTTAGTTAGCACTCGGTTCTGCAAGCTGCCTGGTCCAGGCCAAACTCCTCCTGAGCAAACCTTGTTACTTCCCTCTGCAAATAGGAGTGCGCATTCCGACCCGGGTCAATCCCAGGGCGCCTGGGCAGGGGAAGGTTGCATAGTTTGCAGGGCCCCAGGACAGGTCCCTCTCTCCCAGGCCTCCTGACAGGCCACAGAGCCACGTGTCAATCAAAGGCCTTGGCGTGCTGGCTGACCTCGGCTCTCCTGTTATACTCCACTCGCCCACTGCTGTATCTGAAGACCTCACCGGAAGCAGTCACTGGACCGGTGGGCAGTCAGTGTTATACCCCCGTGTATTCTCGCTGATTGTGCAGAGACCCCGGAAACTCTTACTGAAGGACAAGACGAGCGCCCATCCGTTTCTAGGCTCCCCAGTTGTATCCACAAGCCCAAGGGTACTCTCCACCGGTCTGTTAGTGGCCTCTCTCCTTAGGCGTCCCACAGGTCTCAGTAACACGAATGCCTCCACAGAGGAGACTGTCTCGGATGCTCTGCTGGGAGATCCCTGAAGAGACAACCCCAGGCAGCACTCTCGGTCTACTCTGTGGCGCTCCTATACACTGTGGCTTCAAGTTCACACCAGGAACCAGCAGGGACTTCCTTCTTTCCCTGGGGCACACGTCGCCTGTTAGACTTGGACAGCTGTCTCTTCTTAGCCTGGTGCGACAGTCTCTTTTCGCATAAATCTTCTAATTCTTGGCCAGCGGTCTCTTCTTAATGTGGAGCAGCCGCCTCTTCTAGCCCGCGGCAGGCAGCAGTCCCTTCTTGCACTGGGGCCGTCTCCTCTCACTCTGCAGCAGTCTCTTATCCTTAGCCAGCTGTCTCTCCTTACCCTTGGCCAGGAGTCTTTTTTTGCCCTGGTGCTCGAGTCTCTTTTTAACCCTGGTGCAGGAGTTTCTTTTTTGCCCTGGTGCTGGAGTCTCTTTTTTTTACCTCGGTTCAGCAGTCTCTTTATTTACCCCGGTGCAGCAGTCTCTTTATTTACCCCGGTGCTGCAGTCACTTTATTTACCCCGGCGCAGCAGTCTCTTCCCTCCCTGTGCCTGCAGTCTCTCTCATGTAGCTCTCTTCCGGCTGGCCCAGCTCAGAGAGATCCCGGCGGCTGCCCTGGGCAGGGTGTCCCTGGGACCGCTGCGCTGGGTCAGGTGTCTCCCAGCCCCCGGCTGTCTCTCCCGGGCTCAGGACCCGCGTCACCCCGGGCGGCCCTGGCTTCCTGTCCCCGGCTGCTCTGCTCCGGCTCCAGCTGACAGGACAGGCGGCGGCCTCGGGACTGCGACAAAGCTGCTTGCTCTCCCTCCTCCGTCCCTCCTCCTTCAGCGCGCTCAGTGCCGCGGAACCAACCCCCTCCTCCACTACTGCACTCCGAGAGCAAGCCCCACCGCCCAGGGAAATGCACCAGAAGCAGCTCCCACCCACACGAAGAAAAAAAGGGCTACAAAAGAGCCCTGTTAAACACACTTCTTCCTCTTCTTTGCCTCTTGGCAGGGACATCTTAAGGATTTGGGGGGCCCTGGGCCAAACATATTTTGGGGGCCCCTGTTCAGGACACCTTTGAATTTATGATCTAATTTGAGCCCCTGTTTCCCACGCAGTTTCCGCTTCCTCAGCTGCACTAGCGATCCAGTTTGCATCATAGGCATTAGCCTATATATTCCCGATGTAAATGGACATGTCACGTGCAGCTTACAGGTGTAGGATTCAGGGTTTCCTGCCCTGCTACTACGTTTTTAATACTTTTTAAATTGTATATGTGTGGCTGAATTACTCTGTGCTTTTTAATAATTTCTCCTACCTATGCGCCCTTGCACTTTACTTGATTCTGCTTGCCAACACCTCCTTAGCTGCTCCGATTCGCATTTCGGTTTTCCTCCAGTCCTGGTCCGCTGCTGCTGATACACCGATTGTGTGGAGGGCTGGGGCTACTATCGGGCTACTCACTTCCGCCCCCACGCAGTTTCCACTTCCTCAGCTGTGCTAGCGATTCAGTTTGTATCATAGGCATCAGCCTATATATTCCCGATGCAAACGGATGCGCGCAGCTGATAGCTGTAGGATTTAGTGTTTCCTGCCCTGCTACTAGGTTTTTATTACTTTTTAAATTGTATATGTCTGGCTGAATTACTCTGTGCTTTTTAATAATTTCTCCTACCTATGCGCACTTGCACTTTACTTGATTCTGTTTGCCTACACCTCCTTAGCTGCTTCGATTCGCATCTCGCTTTTCCTCCAGTCCTGGTCCGCCGCGGCTGATACGCCGATTGTGCGGAGGGCTGGGGCTACTATCGGGCTCCTCACTTATGCCTATGCAGTTTCCGCTTCCTCAGCTGCGTTGGCGATCCAGTTTGCATCATAGGCATTAGCCTATATATTCCCGATGCAAACGGACGCGCTAAGTGGACGTGCACAGCGGGCGCGCCGCTGGCACCGAAGGTAAGCCTGTCTGCGCCCGGAGGCGTTCGGCGCCAGCCATGCTGCCCAGTTCCCCTCCGGTGAGTTTCTTCCACTATATTGCAATAGGGAAAAACTGCTTAGCCTTAGGCGGCTACCATTATGTCACTGTACAGCCGCTGATCCGGAGGTTGGAGGTAGACTTTCGATTCAATAAGTGCAACTGGACTCTCCTCCAGCCCAGGAAACTCGCACCCAATATCCTTCCACGCAACAATAAGTGTAAAAACAATAAGAAAACAGAGGACTTAAAGGCCACCCTTTTAAATTGTCGCTCTATACAAAAGCATGAACCATACATTTATGGCCTACTTTTAGACTAACAGTCTGATCTTTTATTTCTCACTGAGACCTGGCTGTCTGAAGCCTCCAACCCTACTATCACCTCGGCCATCCCTACGGGTTATAACATTCTTAGGAGGGACCGATCGAATGGGAAGGAGGGAGGTGTTGCCATAATTTACAATAAAAAACTAGACTGCTTAGGCTTCTGCTGTAACTTATCCCCCATCATAGCATAGCTGGATTTCTGATTTACAGACCTTCCAGTGCTATTGGAAATGTTATTACTACGCTTAATATAGCCACCACCTCCCTGGCCTTAAAATACAACAACTGCCTCATTCTGGGATATTTCAATATACATATGGACAATGGAAAAGACCCTCAAACAATTTCCTTGTTGGAGGCGCTGCAGGCCTGCAACATGTTTCCATCTGTTTCTTTGGCCACCCATGAGAAGGGCCATACCCTAGACCAAATTGTTCACAACTTTGACATATCAGTAAACCTACCTCTTCCCATTACCTGGTCTGACCACCTCCTATTAAAATTCGTCATTCCCAACTCTGCCACAGCCCCTTGAGCTAACACAGGGCAGAGGGTCTCTAATTACAGGACGTTCCATAAAATATCCATCCCGATGTAAGCAGACGCCCTCGGTCGTTCCTCACCAGAGCTGTCTGGCTGCCCCGACTCGGACGCCCTCTCAATAGATTCATGGCTCTGAACCAACATTGATGCAATGGTACTGGTTGTTTGCTGCTCCTCAAAGAGGTCAGCCCCACCAGCTCCATGGTTTAACGATTCCCTTAGATCTCGCAACAGAAATTGTGGAACAATTGAACGGAAATGGCGTAAATCCTATCTACCTGAGGACAGGAAGGTGTATAAAGACACCTTAAAAGCTCATTACATTCTCGTGAAGGCAGCCAAGAAAAACCTCTTTCAAACCAAGATAGAAAATGCCCAAAATAAGAGTAAGGAAATCTTTAGCATAGTTAAATCCTTTACTGCCCTGAGAGCCGGCACAAAGGAAGGGCCATGCACTGAAGAATGGTCTAAGTAAATAGTTGAATTCTTCCACAAAAAGATCTCCATGATCCAACAAGCCTTCACTAACATCTCAGAGGAAGAACTGACCTTCTACCTTAGTTCTAATAGCAAATTTCACCTCTTGGATCCTACATCTTTACTAGCTTTCCCTGAGTTTTAGCTTGAAGAGTCACTGACCCCTCTCCAAAGCATTAAGTCTGGCTCTCCTACTGACCCATGTCCAGGGAATATCTTGAACCTATTAGCTCCCACCATAAACCCCACAGTAAACCAGCTCTTTAATGCTTCTCTCTCCTCAGGCAACATGCAGAAATTATGGAAGAATGCTAAGATTCTTCAACTGATAAAAAAGGCTAACGCCAAACCGATGGGCCCTGTCAACTACAGGCCAATCTCCCTTCTTCCGACCCTCTCCAGAGTACTAGAGAAGCATGTAAACAAGGCCCTCCAAAAACACATTGAAGATGGGAAGCTCCTTCATGAGTCCCAATCCGGTTTTAGGGCTAACTACAGTATGGAGTCCGCTCTGCTGGAAGTGACTGAATTTCCCACGGGTAAGCTGGACCAGGGAGGCAAGACTGTTCTGATACTGCTCGATACGTCGGCGGCCTTCGATATGCTCCCACATGAGAGGCTCCCGAAGAGACTTGCTAACATCGGTCTGGGGGGGGGGGGGGGACCGCCTTTACAATGGATGTCATCCTTCTTGGCAAATAGATCTCAGGACATCTGGCTCCCCCCTTTCTCATCCCCAGTTCCGGCCATGAATGTAGGTGTCCCTCAGGGCTCCATTCTCAGTCTTACCCTTTTTAATATATATCTATCCCCCTTGCATTTCTGGTAGAGGAAGAGGGCGCCAAAATTGCTTCCTATGCTGCTGACACTCAGCTGATTTTTACGTGTGAAAAAGGAACCGACTTTGACGGGGCAATGATTAGGTCTTGCCTCACAAAGGTTTTTTAACTGGCTTAAGATCAATTAGCTGAAGTGCAATCCTGACAAAACTGAAGTTGTTTTCTTTGGTAATCCATAAACGCCTGACTGGAGCGCTTGGTGGCCAAAAGATCTGCCGCCCCCGCCCGCTGAAAAGGAGAAAGTCAAAAACGTAGGAATTGTCATAGACAAGACACTCTCCATGTGCTTTCAAATTCAAAATCTAAATGGCACTTGCTTTGGCATACTCTGGATGCTAAAAAAAACTCCTGCCACTGTTACCCCTTGAGAGCAGAAAGATCGTGGTGCAGACTCTGGTGACATCAAAGCTTGACTATGTCAACAGCTTGTACCTCTGTCTTCCCAAATCCCTTATCCAGCGCCTACAAGTCGTACAATACGCGGCGGCCAGAGCCATCCTGAGACCTAAACCCAAATCTAGTATGACCCCTATTCTTAAGTCTCTCCGCATAAAAGAACGGATCGGCTTCAAAGCGATGACCATCTTCTTTAAAGCTTTCCATGGCTTAGGAGCCGGCTACATAAATAAGCGCGTTAATCGCTACACAACAGCTAGACCCCTAAATTCTTCCAATGCCAACCTGGCCATCATGCCTAAAATATGCAGTGCCTGCATTGGAGGCAGATCCCACGGCTTTCTAGGCCCAAAATTGTGGAATAGCCTCCCAGAGTCTCTGAGACTAACCACAGACCTACTCTCTTTCATGAAAGAACTTAAAAACCTGGCTTTTTGATAACTGATGGGTCTTTTACGCATGTTTTCTTCCCACTGTCATGCGCCAGGACTCTCTAGTCTGAGTAGCTGCGCGCTTTATAAAATACACAATTTCATTTCATTAGGTCCCTGACAGTGCAAATGAACACTCGTCCAAATTCTAAGCGCCTTATTTATGAGGCTTTGCTTCACTTTTATGCCGCTGGTGCGTCACTTTTTGTGATGCACCGGCAGCATAAAATATGTGCAATGTTACGCCCTATTTACAAAGTGACGCATCTAGGCAGATGCTTCACTTTGTAAACCCCTGCACCGCATTATACCTGCGCCAGGCATAATGTATGCAGGGTGGGTGTTGCCCCGCAAAATGCCTCGTAGAAGTGGCGCATTGAAATCTATGAGAACTCAGTGCGCCACTTCTAGGACGCCAATATCTTACACCTGCCACACAGCAGGCATAAGACTGATGCAGGCCCTTTCACATGGGGCTTGCCCCATGTGAAAGGACACATTGCTGGAGTTGCGTCTATTTTCAGACCCACCCCAGCAATGCATTACTTTTGCGCATACAGATTTGTCAGAAATACTGACATATCTGTAACTCCTTGCGACATGATGCGTCATACAGTAAATATGACACATCCATCATGTCGCAACGAGGGCGCACTAAGAAGTGACGCATCCCTGTTTTCACACAGCGATGCATCACTTCTCATAAATAAGGCCCTGAATGTGTTTACATCTAATATTCAGGGATAGTTATGTGTGTTTTCAATATTGTAACACAGCAGCAGCTCACCAATATTACTGCAAATAATCTCTGTGACGCCCTCCCATTTCTTATATGTTAGGCCTAGTTTTGATCTAAAATAAACGTTTTTTATGTATATTGCATGAAACATAAACACAACATTTCTCTGCAAAATGGCTGTACTAGACTCTCACACATCAGGTACATAAGAAATAAATGAAAGGAAAACAGAATTTAAAACAAAATGTTTAGGAAATATTCAAGGTCATTAGGGCAAAACTCTGGAGAATGGAGCTGACTGTCAGGGGGCCCCCTGAAAGGCTGGGGCCCTGGGCCAGAGCCCACTTTGCCCATGCATTAAAACGTCTCTGCCTCTTGGTTCGCCCCACTCCCCAAAGGGTGGGGGATAGTGGCTGGACTGGGCTGGGCCCTTGGTAGAGGCCACCCCCAAGGAGCAGAACCCGGATAGGTCTGGGTGGGACAAGGGAATGGAGGCAGGGAAGGAGCCGGACCAGCAGATCACAGCGCTGGGTCAGCTCAGTCAAAAATGTAATCTTAGGAATTGGGCATGTAATCGCAGGGGGCATTTAATCGCAGGGGCCTGGGAATTTCTAGCGGCACCAGTTGGGGGCCCGTATGCCCTGAGCGGCCGACTCTGGAGCGGGAGGGCAATTAGGTTTTGGATCTCAATCAATCAATCCATCATATAATTTGTAAAGCGCACTACATACCCGGGAGGGTTTCAAGGCGCTGGGGGGGGGGGGGGGGGAGGTTGTAGCTGCTACTGGTCGAAGAGCCAGGTCTTGAGTTGTCTCCTGAAGGTCAGCAGGTCTTCGGTTTGTCGCAGGTAGCGGGGGAGGGTGTTCCTGGTCTTGGCGGCGCGATGGGAGAAAGATCTGCCTCCGGAAGTAGTTCTCTGAACGCGTGGGACCGTGGCCAGGGCGTGGTCAGCCGAGCGGAGTTTTCTGTTGGGTACGTAGAAGGAGAGTCGACTGTTGAGATAGGCTGGGCCGGTTTTGTGGAGTGCCTTGTGTGCGTGGATCAGGAGCTTGAAGGATATTCTTTTGTCGACGGGGAGCCAGTGCAGGTTCCTCAGGTGGGGGGTGATGTGGTCGCGGCGCGGGACGTCGAGGATCAGGCGTGCAGAGGCATTCTGGATTCTCTGTAGTCTGCTGATGAGCTTGGACGAGGCTCCGGCGTAGAGGGCGTTTCCGTAGTCGAGTCTGCTGCGTACTAGGGCCTGGGTGACTGTTTTCCTCGTGTTTGTCTGGATCCATCGGTAGATCTTGCGGAGAATGCGGAGGGTGTTGAAACAGGTGGAGGAGACTGCGTTGACTTGTTTGGTCATGGAAAGTTTTGAGTCGAGGATGACTCCCAGGTTGCGTGCGTGGTCGGTGGGGGCCGGAGGGATACCCCAGTGACGTGGGCCACCAGGAGTCGTCCCAGGCGGAGGGGTTGGACCCGAGGATGAGGATTTCCGTCTTGTCTGTGTTCAGTTTGAGGCGGCTGTCCTCCATCCAGTCGGCGACGGCCTTCATTCCCTGGTGGAGGTTGGATTTGACGGTGAGGGGGTCCTTGGTGAGGGAGAGGATCAGCTGAGTGTCATCGGCATAGGAGATTATGTTGAGGTCGTGCTGTCGGGCGATGCGTGCTAGTGGTGTCATGTAGACGTTGAAGAGCGTCAGGCTGTGGCAGGATCCTTGAGGGACGCCTCAGATGATCTCGGAGGCCTCGGATCGGAACGGGGGAGGCGGACTCTCTGAGTTCTGCCGGAGAGGAAGGAGGTGGTCCAGTCCAGGGCCTTGTCTTGGATCCCTGCGTCGTGGAGGCACGTGCGAAGTGTGCGGTGGCAGACGGTGTCGAAGGCGGCGGAGAGGTCCAGGAGGATGAGGGTCGCCGTCTTGCCGTTGTCTAGCAGGATCCTGATGTCGTCAGTGGCGGCGATGAGGGCGGTCTCGGTGCTGTGGTTGCTGCGGAATCCTGATTGGGACGGGTCTAAGATGTTGTTGTCTTCGAGGTGCCGGGTGAGCTGGGTGTTTACTATCTTCTCGATGACCTGTGCTGGGAACGGAAGCAAGGAGATGGGCCGGAAGTTCTTGAGGTCGCTCGGGTCCACCTTGGGTTTCTTCAGTAGGGTGTTGATCTCTGCGTGCTTCCAGTTCTCAGGGAAGGTGGCGGTCTCGAAGGCTAGGTTGATGATTTTGTGCAGGTGGGGTGCGATGGAGTTGCTGGCTTTGTTGAAGATGTGCTGCGGGAGAGGGTCGGATGGGGAACCGGAGTGGATAGTTCCCATGGTCTTGATTGTGTCCTCGAGGCTCACGTTGGCCCAGGTTGTCTGGGTGTCCTGGGCGGTGGGTTCGGTGCGGTGTGGTCGGCAGGGGTCGTTCGGGGTCTGAAGCTGTTATGGATGTCGGTGATTTTCCGGCGGAAGTAGGCGGCGAGGGAGTCGCACAGGGCTTGTGATGGTGGGATGTCGTTGGAGTTGGAGCTGGGGTTGGAGAGTTCCTTCACGATGGTGAAGAGATCCTTGCTGTTGTGCGCGTTGTTGTCAAGGCGGTCTGTGAAGGAGGTTCTTTTGGCGGTCCTGATGAGGTGGTGGTGGTTGTGGATGGCGTCTTTGTGGGCAGTGCGGCTGTCTGGCGTCTTGTTGCTGTGCCATATGTTTTCCAGTTTCCGGCAGGTGCGTTTGGAGTCGAGGAGTTCCAGGGTGAACCAGCTGACTCTTCTGCTGGTGTCTCTGTTGGTGGGGTTTTTCAGCGAGGCTACGGTGTTGGCGCAGTCGTTCATCCAACATTCGAGGGCGAGTGCACCTTCATCCGGGTTGGTGGGGTTCGTCGGAGGGTTGAGTACGAGGCTTGTCTGTAGTTGTTCTTCAGTGATTTTGCCCCAGCGGCGGCGAGGGGTCTGTAGGGTGCGGTGGTGTGTGAGTGGTTTTCGGAAGGTGAAGTGGATGCAGTGGTGGTCCTTCCAGGTGAGTCCGGAGGCGTGGCTGAAGGTGACGTGGGGGCTTGAGGAGAAGATGGCATCAAGCGTGTGGCCGGCGATGTGGGTCGGCGTCGTGATGATCTGTTTCAATCCGAGGTTGACGAGATTGTCGATCAGGGTGGAGGAGTTGCTGTCGTTGTTGTTCTCCAAATTATAGTTTAGGTCTCCAAGGAGGATGTAGTCGGTGGAGGTCAGCGCGTGCGTGCTGATGAGGTCGGCGATTGAGTCGCAGAATTGAGGCCGGGGTCCTGGTGGTCTGTAGATGAGGGTGCCTCTTAGGGTGGTCTTTGGGTCTGTGTGGATCTGGAAGTGCATGTGTTCGGCGGTGCTGAGGGTGTCGTTGGTGTTTGTTGAGACCCTGACAGTGTTTTTGTGGACGATGGCGATTCCTCCTCCGGCCCTGTTGGTGTGGTCTCTGCGGGTGATCTTGTACCTGTCTGGGATGGCTATGGTGATGTCTGGTGAGGAGGTTTCGTTCATCCAGGTCTCGGTCAGGAAGGCGACGTCCAGTGATGTGGTGTCGAGTAGGTCCCAGAGTTCGACGGCGTGTTCTCGGCGTGGTCTCGGCATGGATCGACATAATGTGATCCTGGGCAGATTAATAAATCTCGACGGAGTACCACAAAAAAAGGATATAGTCTTGATGTGACGCAATGGGTGCTCATGTAAAAGCGCATTAATTACGGAGTCGGGTTATGCTGTGTGGTATCCCGTTACACTGGAATACCCAGGATGGGTGGTAGGCTGCAGACTTGGTCGGGCAACAAATGAGGGGACACAGACACACTACCGTAATGCTGAGCCAAGACCCTGAGCGTAATGCTGGGCCAAGACCCCGAGCGGTTGAGAGCCCCTTTATTTAAACCCTCGGGCGAGCCCGCACTTGGGGTGCGTGCGTGCATGTTTAGCGTACGTGAACAGGCCGGGTGGCTCCGTCACTACATCCCTCCAATCTTTTAGATACAAACGTCCCTTCCGGGTGAATGTTCAGTCTTGGTTGGTGCACCACGCAAAGTCTCTCAGTTTCTGGCTGGGGGTTGGGTTAGGCCGGAGACCATACCTCTTGCTCCGGGAGTAGTTCTTCGCCTCCAACCCCTCCACGTGTCTCTCTGACTCGGAAGACACAATTCCAGAACTCGGTGGCTCTTCCGCCCCAGTTGTCTCTCCTCTTGCTTGTGGCTGGTTCAGTTCCGGGCTGCCAGGAGGGGTGTCAGTGGAGATCAGACCTTCCCCTTCCTCAAGGTCTTCCGTGGCATGGTCGGTTAGTGGTAGTCCGCTCGCGACCTTCTTGAACCATGAAGTGTTCCTCGTGACTGCGCGAGTTCCATGCATGGCCGAAACCATGTTGCCATGGACATTGATAACCTCCCATACCTCAGGCTCATACGGGGTGCGATACTTCCAGCTGGGGTAGCGGTCTTTCACTACGACGTGGTATCCGACACGAAGGTGCATCGGTTGTGCCCTTCGGGCTTGGCTCGCCTTCTCATTGGACATCTTCTTCCGGTTCTGGGCGGCCTCTTGATCCAGCGCAGGGGGAGTCCACGATGGGTCCGTGGGAACGCTGTCTCTGGGCGCTCTCCGGAACACCAGGTGAGCCGGTGCACACTGGGTGGTGCAGTGTGGGGTTTGATGATACGCGCTGAGAAACTGCAGGAGGCTCTGCTCGGCATCTTATCCCTTCTCAACACCAATTCTGAGAGCCCGATTGATTGTTCGCATTAACCGTTCTACTTCTCCATTCGCCTGGGGCCACTGAGGCGTGATCTTCCGGTGTCGGATGCCTCTGGAGACGAGGTACTCCTGGAATTCTCTTGACCCGAAGGTATTGGAGAGCTTTACATGAGCACCAGTTACGTTACACCAGGCGCGCAACGCCCATTGGACTTAAAGGTCTTCAGCCCCTCCCCAGGCGTGTGTGGCAGCCCGGGCCGAGACAGCTTCCCGGGCACACACACAGCCGTACTTCACAGGTCTTTAAAAGACCTTTTGCTTGTTAATGATGCTTTGATGTTTTTCACCCCTTCTTAGAGCCCCTGCAGCTCCACTCTGCCTTTTGCTTGAAGAATCAGCCCCCCCGAAATTCTTTCTTAGCCCCCCCCCAAAAAATTTGGCTCTAGTTGCACCTATGCGTTACACAAGGACATACTCATTTTTTTTTGTTGGAAGGCACGGGGGAGATTAAGTGATTTGCCCAGAATCACAGGATGTGGAGTCGACCCCGAGGCTTGAACCTTGGTTTCCCAGCTCCAAGGTCGGCAGTCTAGCTGTGAAACCCAATCCTCTCACAACGCAGAGAAGCGGTGTACATCTGGCCATCGGAGTAGGTCACGGGGAGGGAGATGTATATTACAGTGGGTAGGCATACTACGAACTACATACACGCCTGGGAGCACAACACTATGGGGGTGGCAGAAGGCGGACAACAGCAGTAGTCTGTCTACTTGTACGGTTGACAAGTACAGATGCGACCAAGTCTAGGAACAGGTGGAGAGAATAAGAAGGCTAACATGTTGTTTCTATTTTAGATTATGAGAAAGGAAGCAGTCCATTCAGTCAGAGAAGGGGCTGTGTAAACTGAGCTAAGTAGGTGAAAGTAGTGGCGGAGGTCACGGACTGGGCAAAGGGAGCAGGAACAAGCATAAGGGGTCAGGGACTGGAACGGAAGGTAAGTTTAAAAGAGCAGGATGGGCGGCATGCTTCAAAGTATACGAAACATCACCAAAAAAGTGCTGGGGGTACTGTAGCAAGCGCATATACCACTGCGGCCAGGCACATTGGCGTAAGTTTGGGTTTAATAGCTACCACACCCACACATATTAAACGTACCCCATCCACATGATCCGCATTGCCACATACCACAGCCACTGTTGTTCAAGGCTAACGCCATTTTCAATTTTAGGTCAGCCACAAAAAGAGGCGTGCTCCAGAACACATCCAGGCAATGATGGGAGACGAGGTACTAACGCACAGCATTACGCTGGATCTCGCAGCGAATGAGGAGGCTGGACCTAGCGGGGGTGCCCCATAGGTTGAGTACCTCGGCGGCCAGGATGCACAGCAGCTTTGGGCCCGTATTGCGGCATCGGCAAAAGCAAAAAATTGGGAGGGGTGGGAACTGGCATTGGCTCAAATGCAAGCACCCGCCCGAAGGTGGTGGAAAATGCAAAAAGATGGAGGAGTTGCAAGGGGAAGTTTTTGCAACTAATAGCCATACTTGCGCATTGACATGGGGGAGAAGCGGTGTACTGAAAAGAAGGCGAAAGGGAGGGGCGGGTGTGTCGCAGGAGCAAAACTGTCAAGGATGCCACCTGAAGACATAAGAAGGGCATTGACAGGGGATGACTCGGAGGCAGCAGCAGCTGTTTTGCGGGCATCCGTGCCAAGTAGGCGAATGGGGGAGGAAAAAGACCAGTCAAACAAGGAGGGGTCATTAACTCCTGAAATTGGTCCCTTGGGTGAGTTTTCTGAGGGTGATCCTGAGACTTTTCTAGCATTGGCACGGGCAAATAGGAAAAAGCAATGTTGAGGCAATAGGGGGCGGTAAAGGGATCACAGTAGGTGGAGCAGAGGATGGGTCCCCTTTCGAAGTCTGGGAGGGGGGTGTTAAGGTGCATAGAGTATACGAAGGGATAAGGAAGAAGGTTTCCGAGCGGCCGGTTAAAGGTGACACCATTACACCTGGGAAAGCTTCCTTGACAAGCGCATCACAAGCTAGCAATACAAACACCATACCATCCAGTCAGTCGTGGGCAGTGGGCCCTATAGGGACACGCTCGCAAGCATGGCATGTCCCACTGGAAGTTAAAGAGAGAGTTTGGATGAGGGAATTCATAGATATTTTCACTATACTGGAACACTTGCGCAGGGGGGCAGAAACATTACGGGGATCCGGACAGAGCAAAGATAGGAAGAGGATCAGACCAGAGGAGAATATTACCAACTGGTTGGATACGTTTGCGTTACTGGCAGCCATAATTTTCGAAAAAGTTCCGGAGTTAGGTCCACCACTGAGTACGTACAACCAAGCTATTCTGGACGGGTTCAGGCGCTATGGAGGCATGGGTTGGCTTCAACATGATTTAGACTTACGCCAACACATGGAAGAGACACCATTGATGTCTTGGGATCAAAGAGAGGCGGATGAATGGATGGAGTCCAAGGCAGGTTGCGGTTTAGGGTTAGCCGGGGCAGGAGTTGGTGTACAGCAGTGGCACGCACCACTATGGGGGCAGGGTTGGCAGGCAAACAACACGCAGGCACACTCTTTGACGATTGGGCAACCCGGCATGGGTGCTCACGGTGCAGTGGAGACCATCCCGTTTTTTCATGCAAAGCCCCTGCTAGACCCACACCGGACGCCACTTTCCTCAGCGCCAGGAAGCCGCTTGGCCGCAGTGCGCTTTATCAAATATTTTTTTCATTTCATTCATGGGTCCGCCATAGTTGGAGCCCAGTAACAAAAGGCACATTCCCATTAAACTTTGAGATGCTAGCAACACTTTAGAATAATTACTCAAAGTAAGAGGAGAGGGAACTACTTTTTGGGGGTTTCAAAGAGGGGTTTAAAATACCTCACAGTGGCCCTTTAGCAGGCAGGTCATCTAGAAACCTTCGCTCAGTGGAGGAACTGCCGGAGATAGAATAGCAGTCCCATTTTACACACACCCTCTAAACAATTTCATTATCTCTCCACTAGGTATTGTCCCAATGAAGGAAGCAGGTAAATTTCGGATGATCACCCACCTCTTTTATCCTAAAGGCAACTCAGTAAATGACTGGCTAAGCCAGGATATGTGTTCGGTCTCCTATGCTACATTTGATGAATCCATTGAATTTGTGAGGGAGGCATGGAGATGGCGAAAGCAGATCTTGCCAGTGTATCCCGAAAGGAAATATGAATTTTGTGATCAGTTATGTCCCCTATCGTAGACCCCAACGGCTCCATGTGCATGCTATAAGTACATGTATGTTCCCTCCTGCTCCAGTTCTGAAGACGCAAACATATGTGCGTCCACCGTCAACATGTCCTCTTTCAGATCCGCCATGAATGGGTCAGATATTCCATTCCTAAGTATGAAAGGCCACCGACTTTATGTGGTTCACTTTCCACATTTCACAGATTCAGGCGAGTAGGCCCGAATTCTGTCATCAAGCCTTTTCCTGCCTTCTGCCTCTGAAAGCTCCAGTCTGAGCCTGCATCTGTGACCATGAACTTTGTTTTACTCCTTGCGCGGCTAACGGTGCCTGATCCAGCCTGTCGCCTGCCAAAAACTGTATTTCACCTTCGAGATTATCTCCTTCGCTCCTCATCCGATGCATTCCTGTCTAGCAGTTTAGGTAAACATTCCTCCAGCTACCATGCAAAGGGGCCAGGCCTCGCTGTTCTCATGCAAGTAATTCATAGCCCCGTTACCATGGAATATTCCTACTCCCTCGCATCTAGTGTAGACACTTAGACGCTTGTACACGCACTAACAGTCAGTATAGTCAGTATAGAATAAGATTCTATCCTAAGAGACCTTTCCTTTTGGATAACACAGTTCTTTAAACATAGGATATTAGATATGATTTGGAATTAGGTTGACATAACCCCAGACTTCTGTCTCCACATGTAGAGCTAAATGTCAAGTACCCTTCACCCTCTAGTTGCACGTCAATCACACGTCATGCGGCTGCGTGCGCATCTTTGCCAAACATTTCTGCTGACATTGCAGGATTCTTTTATGGATCCACCCACTAGTGACATCATGTTTAGTGACGTTTCTTGAATTACGCCCTCTATTAGCTACGTATACACCTTTTATCAGCTGTTACGCCTCTTGCATCTGTTTCACTGTAATGTATTTTCTATAAAACTGCTTAACTGTCAATAATATATGCTCCCTTCCTTCCTGAACTTTCGTGGTGATGGAACAGAAGGCCCACAATTCGAATTGTCTTCCTTTGTATAGGAATAAAGCATTTTTAACCCTCTAATACCACGGATTCTGCCTCTTATATTTACTGAGTTATTCTTGATAGATTTTACCGCATAAAAAATAGTACCGGTAACGAAATATTTACCACATAAATTGGCGCCCGAATAGGGACACTTTCTCATCTCACGCGCCGGCGGTGCGTTGCAGGCCCGGTCTCCTGCCACAGCTGAACGGACAAAAACGCATACCCGCAGGATTTCCTGTATCTCCCTCCGGCCAAGCGGGGACGACTGAGGCTGCGATCAACACCCAGACGAGGCGGTGAGAAGTGCGAAGTATCCCGACCAGAGCCTAGCTGAGAGAGCAAGATCCGAGGTATACAGAGTCCCACCGAGTTCCGAAGTTCCGAGTCCAGTCGAGTCGAGTCCAGTCCGGTCCAGTTTCAGTTCAGTTCCGAGGCCTTCCGTTCCGAGCTACCCGGTGAGTACCATTATCGGGGAGGCATTTTACGTGCACATAGTCTGTGCCGGTCAAGACGGGTTTGGGTACACAAATCCGGTCTGCACTGTTTCAGCAGTGTATCTGTACTGTTTAGCAGTATATATAGTATATATAGTATGTTTCGCATATAAATAAGTATTATCTAGTGTCAGTATAATGTCAGTAACTAGTTTTCTGTTAGTTATCATTGTTCGTAAAACTATTAAGTGTTAAATGTTTTAATACGTTCTATATATTGTGGTGTGAATGACTGTTCATTATTGTGTTTTCTTGTATAAAGTGTGTTCTAGAAACAAGATCTAAAAATGCCGCTCTTTTCGAAACTAAGACAGATCAAAACTAGAAAAGGTGTACTCGAAGAAGCTGTTCCCATTCCACCTAGGGATACTCCAGGATACTTCATGTATCATAAGCATGGCCTAGATGCCGTATTATTTCTTGATTTATGGGTGGACTACACCAAAGAATTACCAGAGAGTCAGAGATGGCCCGCAGCGGGGACCTGGGATGCAGATTGCATCATGAGAGTAGAAGAAGAATTATGGAAAAAGAAAGCCAGACAGTCACAGAAAGATGCCATTGAATTATGGCGTAAAGAATCATACAGACGTACAGAAAAAGCACACAGACAGGAAGAGAAAAGTAGAGAGAATGCAAATAAAACTCGAGAAAATCTATTACTTGAGGAAGGTACTCGAGTAAACTCAGAACAAGTAGATAGACAAAGAAACGCCCTTATGAATGGTATGTATCCACTTCTGGCCGAAGGGTTACCTAAGGCTACTCAGGAAATACCAAAAGACCTGCCACCTCCATTGTTTCCGATAAAAGCGCATCCCAAATCACATCCCAAAACAGCAAAGGACGTTTTTCTTTCCTCCTATTTAGATGACGCTGCTCCCGAATATGCTAATGCCATACCACACACACCGCTTGCCGATGGTGCCCAACACCAAGAGCATCCGTCTGTATCCCCGCAATTACAAACTCACACACAAGTTCCAACAGACCCGTCCGTTTCCACAGTTTTTCCCGCGTCTACAATCTCTATCCTACACCCAACGAATCCTTTCGTGCCTAGCACCTCAGACGGTGCTACAGGAGGTATGACAGACATGTTTGCCACTCCGCCGCGAAATAAACAGACTCTTAGAGATTTAGCCCTCCAACGTACGCCCAAACTAGCAACTCCCGACATGCTTAAGGAACTTCTAGTAGATTGTAGATATGATCCTGTGCCCGGTAAACGGGACGAAATGCTGCTGTCATCATTACGTATTCGACGAGCTGCAATATATTTAACGAAGCTACCAGGAATGACTACACATTTAGAAAATATGTATCACTTTGTCCAGTCAGGGCGAAGTCCTGAAAGTATTAGCAGAGCCATGGAGTACCAGAAAGCGGAGGTACAGGGACAACTGTTACGTTTCCTCATAAACTGTGTAATCAGAAATCAAGACCGGCCTGGGGTAAATCCGGAAGAAATGCAAAAACTTGTCACTTGGGGTCGGAATATATCAGAAGGGAGACATGATAAACAGTTATGTATAGTAGCTATGTACCGAAAGATCCGCAAAGAAGTAGAACGAATACACGAAGAAAGATTAGAGGTAGACGCTACTGACCTAAACAGAGAAGAGGAGGAGCAAGAGTCAGAGCAAGTAGAGACGATAGCTTATGTTGGTAGAGGAAAACCCCATAATAATACCAGAGGTTTTAATGATTCGGTACGTCCAATACGTCCAGAATATAATAGACATTTTCCAAACCCTAGGTTAAATACAAAATCCCCCGAACACTTATTCCAAGCCGCTGATAAATTACTACGAGATCGAAGGGGGTACCACATGCTCGATTCCATGGACGAACAAGAATTAGCCAGGTCAGCAGTACAATGGGCTGACAGTCCCAGCGAATACAATGACGATGTACTTGCACACACGTTTCTGAATTTAGATCCATATGAACAGCGTTTAGCTAGTATATACATGATCCAACACCTCCTTATATTATATAAAAGCCAACACTCCGATCCAGGACCCTTACCTGACATATTGACAGAACTACTCACGAACATATGGAAAGGGTCAGGTACTGATCTGATTAAAGAAATCCTAGAATCCCGAAACCAATATTTAAATTTCGTATGCCCAGAACACGTTCCAGTTCCCATTATGGGAAGAAAAATGTATCACATAGATAGACAGAACCCGTTACGCGAAGTACACCCAATTAGAGGTGCCGGTGATAATTTTACACGCGTATTTGTGTACACACCTATAACTAAACTAGAATTATTAGAAATGAAGAAAGTAGTACCCAGCCATGACAAAGACCCAGCAGGTTTCCACCGTGAGATAAAAGACATGTTACTCATGGGAGAGTATACCTACCCCGACATTATGAAAATATTAAAAGTCCTATTACCCGCCGGTGTTTACGAAAAACTCAAAGAAAAAGAATGGGAGGTGGGAGACCAAAAGATAGATTGGACAGCATTAGAAAACGAAGAAAAGGCCCGAGCTGCAGGAGCAGGGCTTGGGGAAAAGACTACAGCACTAGCAGGATTACTAATACAGGTCCTGCCACGTTTATTAACTACGAAAAAGGAAGACTGGGGTGCAATCTCAGCCTGTAAACAAAAGCCAGATGAAGATACTAGTGATTTCTATTCCCGATTTGAAAAATGTTTTGGTATAAATAGTGGCATAAAAGCCAGTAGTGAGTCATACCCACATCTGTTTGTGACAAAATTAGTTGAAAATTCTCTGATACAAGTTAAGAATAGAGTATTGAAATTCGAAAGTACCTGGCAAGGTAATACCCCATCACAGATGCTACAGATGTTACAATATCATCACAATAGAATTAAAGAAGAACAAGAACACGAACAAAGACGTATGAAAGATACAAAAATGAAAATGCTTGTTGCACAGTCGGTTCCAGCCGATAGTCATCAAAGGAGTGATTCCGCAGGCCCTGCAAAAGGGACATCCAACTATTGTAAACAACCAGGTCATTATATACACGATTGTCCAGTCCTGAAACATAATATTGCTACAGGTAGAACACATGAGAGACCACGTCCACCTAGACAGGATCAGAACCAACAACAAATACCTCAGCAAGCACAACCTAGGTTAGCTCCGCAACAGCTAGCTCCGCAACAGGCAGCTCCACAACAAATTGTAGCACCACCACAAGCGCAGCCTATTGCTGCAACACAAGCAACGACACAACAGATGTATCAGTATGCACAAGCAGATTATCATTATCCCGATTATCAGCGATACTCATGAGATAGCCTAGAGAGGGAAGTTGGCTTACCCCTTATTGAGGTTCCTGTAGACCAAGAAGGACCTTATGTACATAGCGAACTATTAGGGGAAGACAGAAAGTTTTTACTTGATACAGGGGCAAGCAGAACAACTATAAGACGTAGTGAAGTTCCAGGGGCACCCCTCTCAGGCTCACAGAATATTTCCCTTGGATTCTCAGGAAAACCTATAATTAATGATGTAACACAACCTCTTCCACTTACGATTGGTCCATTGACACGTACTACAGATTTATTGCTTACTAAATCATGTCCAGAAAACTTGTTAGGCATAAAAACATTGAAAGCTCTAGGAGCTATAATATGTTGTTCTCCGGAAGGAGTACGACTATTTCTACGTGACTTTAAAGGTCACTACGTATCCAGAGACATGGATCACCGACTGCAGAATTTACCTACACATTTATGGGCACAAGGCCCCACTGATGTTGGTTGCATGAACATTACACCATATCGAGTTACACTGAAATCAGGAATAGTACTACCACGAATACGACAATACTAGTTACCACCCGATGCTGTTGTGGCTTTACTGCAAATCATTGACGAGCTCATTGCACAAGGAGTGGTTGTCGAAACTGACTCCAATGTATGTAATTCTCCGATAATCCCGATTCTTAAAAGAACGGATCCAAAAGCTCCACCAGTATATCGATTAGTCATTGATCTGCGCGAATTAAATAAATGTATTGTGCCACAATACCCCGTGGTCCCAGATATCTCTTCATTACTCACAGCTATTGACTCAGAAGCAACGTTCTTCACTGTAATTGATCTCAAGAATGCTTTCTTTAGTGTCCCGATTGATCCGAAAAGTCAATATTTATTCGGATTTAGTTTAAATGGACGAAGTTTTAAATTCACACGCGCACCTCAAGGATTTACATAAAGCCCCAGCATCTATAGCCAAGCACTGAAACGAGAACTTGACAGTATCCACATGCCAGTTAACACTGCCTTGCTTCAATATGTCGATGATCTGCTGATCACCGCCCGAAGCGAACGTGAATGTGAAAAAGCGTCACTGACGGTTTTACAATTTTTGGCTGACAAGGGGCACAAGGTGTCCCCTTCTAAGCTGCAATTCTGTGTCCAGCGAGTTGTCTACCTTGGGCACTCGCTGTCCAAGGAGGGAAGGCAGCTTACATCTGACCGCATCCAGTTAATCGCTAACATGTCACCACCCAAGACACAAAAGGAGGTACGGGCTTTTATAGGCCTCACTTCATACTGTAGGCAGTGGATCCCTCAATATGCATTTCTAGCAAAACCACTCATCCAGTTGACAACACAGGAGGCAGCCATATCGACTGTCCTCCCTTGGACTCAAGAACATACACACGCCTTTGAAAGCTTAAAGAAAGCTTTATGCCAAGCACCTGTCCTAGCAACACCATGTTACAGTAAACAGTTTACACTCTTCGTTACAGAACGCGAAGGTACTGCCTTGTCAGTACTCACTCAGGAACAAGCAGGATCACACAAACCATGTGCTTATTTCTCTAGTACATTTGATCCAGTAGCTCAGGCTCTTCCTGCGTGCCTGAAATCGGTGGCAGCAACAGCTTTAGCAATCAGACAAAGCGATGCCATAGTGTTAGGACATCAATTGACAGTACAAGTACCACACGCAGTAGAGGTTCTCTTGAACCGCACACAAACACAACACTTGACTATAGCGAGACTCACCGGTTACGAATTAACATTGTTTCAGCCACATATAGAAATCAGACGTTGTAATACGTTAAATCCTGCCACATTGTTACCAGTGAGCGGAACAGATCCATTGGCACATGATTGTGTTGAAGTTATTACTATCACGACGAAACCCAGACAAGACTTGACAGATATCCCTTTGTCAGATCCAGACTTGACATTATATGTAGATGGGTCATGTATGAGAACAAGTACAGGAGAGCTAGTGGCCGCTTACGCAGTCACAACAGACACTGAAGTCATTGAAACAAATTGTATTAACACTTTGTCAGCTCAAGCAGCAGAGCTCATCGCTCTGACACAAGCCTGTATTCAAGCCAAAAATAAAAAAGTCAACATATACACAGATTCACGTTATGCGTTCGGAGTCGTCCATGACTTCGGCGTACTGTGGCGAGAGAGAGGTTATTTAACTTCTCACGGTGCCCACATCCAGCACGGACCCCTCATTCAAGCCCTATTAGATGTGATTCATCTACCTACAGCAATATCGATTATGAAATGCAAAGCCCATACAAAAGTTACCGATATCATTTCTCAGGGTAATGACCTAGCTGACAGAACAGCTAAACAGACTGCTCAGAATCAGACTCACACAATTGACGCGACAAAGACAATAGTCCCGATACTAACACATTGCATGACAGTTAAGGATCCCGCCCTTGATGTAATTGACATACAGACACATGCTACACCAGAAGAAATAAAGAAATGGACTGAATTAGGAGGGATCCAAACAGATCACGGATGGATGACGAAGGAAAAATCTATATGGTTTCTTCCCGACTCAATGGTCCAAGTCATCATTAACACTATACATAGTCCAGCGCACCTAGGAGAGAAAGCTATGCTAGACAGCATTCAACATATTTGGTTTAACAAACACTTGCGAGCCGCAGCTAAACAAAAGGTTCGTACCTGTATGATATGTTGTCAGTTTAATCCAGGTAAAAGCATCCCCGTAGAGCAGGGTGGATTTCAACCTCCTAATCATGCTTTTGAAGTCCTCCAGATGGATTATATCCAGATGGAACGATGTCGAGGATTCAAATATGTTCTCGTAGTTGTCTGTGCTCTTTCCCGTTGGACAGAAGCATACCCGGTTTCAGATTACACTGCCCCGACTACTGCCAAACAGTTAGTTCGAGAATTCTTCCCACGGTACGGTTTACCACGTGTTGTCTACTCAGATAACGGCCAGCCGTTCTCATCCGAACTAATGAAACACGTTTCCCTTCTATTAGGCTATCAATGGAAATTTCACTGTGTCCGACATCCCGAGGCAGCAGGTCTCGTAGAACGCCATAATCAAACTTTGAAAATTAGATTGTCCAAAATATGTAGAGAAAAAGGAGTCGATTGGATAGTAGCCTTACCAGTTGCGCTCTTTTACATGAGAATGGTAGCACATTCTCGAACAGGGCTATCCCCGTATGAGGTGATCTTCGGTAGACCACCAAATATGTGGGGGACGCCTATACCTCGTAAAATCACTGACGTTGACTGTAATATGCTGACAGATTACCTGGCTTCCTTGATGTCTGCACTACAATCTTGTCGTTCACAGGTATCCGCAGCTTTTCCCGATAATACTGAGGTGAAGCCCCATGACGTGGTTCCTGGGGATCTGGTGCTGGTCAGGAACTTTGACCGGAAGACCCAACTGGATCCTAGGTGGAAGTCACCGAAGTTAGTTTTACTCACCACAAGGACAGCCGTGAAAATCGAGGGAAGAAAAGGATGGTTGCACTCGAGTCATATCAAGAAATTTTATGGACTACCATCCAATATAGAGACTAAACCCTGTATTCCCTCACAGACAGACTCAAAGCTCCCCTTGGTTGAGCAATCGAACTCAGAAATCTATAAACTAAAATTGAGGTCTAATAAGTCAGACAATTTGATTGTTTAAGTCCTCTCCAAGGTGAATCGGTTGAATTTGTCTCTGACATGTATCCTCTAGACCAAAATAGAGAAAGAAATCAGCGAAAGCAGCTGAAAAAGCATGCGTATTGTAAATCACTTCGTAGTCACTGTACAGTAACATTATTAATTTTGTTTTTTCTAAGTCTTCTGATCATTATTTTCAGCATACTATTGCATATGTATTACCCTATTCTTAAACATGCTTACAATATAACTGCAGAACATTCTTTTAGTGACTTTCCTCCGCATGAGTTGTCCTATAGATTTGCGCTGCGCAACAACACATTCATTAGTATGCTACATCATTCCCATCAAACCAGCAATGCCACAAATTGTTGGATATGTGGCCGACTCCCTCCCTATCAGAACTATAAGGGAGTTTTGCCCCTCTTTCCCTATCCGTTCACACACAATGGCTCCTGTGGAGCATGGTTTAGTTTGATTAATACCCTAGATTCAAATTCCGCAGTTTATCAAGACAACTGGGTATGGGGAAACCTGAACCTAGTTTTGCTTAAAGTCTGCTACCCTAACAAGGAGGGACTTCCCAAAAGAACAGGAACTGATCTAGAAAATGAAGTATATGGATTAGGTAATTTTACACTTAACCTCATGATCCTGAACGTTGAATCTGAAGCTACACCTATCTTGCCCGCCATGTCAGTATTCCCAGTAAAGGGGGAATTATGTATCAGAAAGAATGGTTCCATACACATGGGCCATAGTAAATGCACCACTGTAATAAAATTCAGTGATCAAGGCAAGTCTACATTTAGAGCTTCCCATCATTCCTACTTCATATGTGGTCAGACCGCATATATATGTCTACCTTTAGATTGGGATGGTACCTGTTACATAGCATTCCTTCTGCCACCTGTTTTCCTAGCTCCTCCTGATTATCATAGAAATACTCATTTAGTACACAATAGAGAGCAGAGAGATCTCCCAATTGTCGATTACACTGAAACAGCATGGGAGAAATACACAGATTTCAATAAAGGTTTCTTTCCCTATATAGGTACAGTCACTAATAGTAAGCTGATACGTAGATTAACAAGAACCCTTGAAGCAGTAGTGAACGAAACTATTTCCGCCTTAGGCAATTTAACAGAAGAGCAGTCTGCTATGCGGATTGTTGTGCTTCAAAATCGTCTTGTCCTTGACGTCATTCTGGCCGATAGGGGCGGAGCTTGTAGGGTCATCAGATCAAGTTGCTGCATTTTCATACCAGAAAATTCACCGTCAGTATACAAAGCCATAACCCGCCTTCATAAGATTGTAAGCCAGATACACCAGAGTCCAGGCACCTGGACTTGGTCCGGTTGGTTCTGGGGCGTGTTGTCAGCCTGGGGATGGAGAATCCTATCCTTCCTAGGTATTGGCTTTCTCATACTATTCAGTTGCTGCTTATGTCTACAATGTGGGCCAGCGATTTGTGGTCTGTGTGCCACCTCGTGTATCCCACATCCAAGTTTTCGTTCGAGATCCTGGAAGAAGAAAGAAGAACAAATGATGCTATATGAACAGATCGATGGATTGATGAAGATCGATATCTCCTAAGGGTCCGAAGGGGACAAGGAGGGAATGAGGAAATATGAATTTTGTGATCAGTTATGTCCCCTATCGTAGACCCCAACGGCTCCATGTGCATGCTATAAGTACATGTATGTTCCCTCCTGCTCCAGTTCTGAAGACGCAAACATATGTGCGTCCACCGTCAACATGTCCTCTTTCAGATCCGCCATGAATGGGTCAGATATTCCATTCCTAAGTATGAAAGGCCACCGACTTTATGTGGTTCACTTTCCACATTTCACAGATTCAGGCGAGTAGGCCCGAATTCTGTCATCAAGCCTTTTCCTGCCTTCTGCCTCTGAAAGCTCCAGTCTGAGCCTGCATCTGTGACCATGAACTTTGTTTTACTCCTTGCGCGGCTAACGGTGCCTGATCCAGCCTGTCGCCTGCCAAAAACTGTATTTCACCTTCGAGATTATCTTCTTCGCTCCTCATCCGATGCATTCCTGTCTAGCAGTTTAGGTAAACATTCCTCCAGCTACCATGCAAAGGGGCCAGGCCTCGCTGTTCTCATGCAAGTAATTCATAGCCCCGTTACCATGGAATATTCCTACTCCCTCGCATCTAGTGTAGACACTTAGACGCTTGTACACGCACTAACAGTCAGTATAGTCAGTATAGAATAAGATTCTATCCTAAGAGACCTTTCCTTTTGGATAACACAGTTCTTTAAACATAGGATATTAGATATGATTTGGAATTAGGTTGACATAACCCCAGACTTCTGTCTCCACATGTAGAGCTAAATGTCAAGTACCCTTCACCCTCTAGTTGCACGTCAATCACACGTCATGCGGCTGCGTGCGCATCTTTGCCAAACATTTCTGCTGACATTGCAGGATTCTTTTATGGATCCACCCACTAGTGACATCATGTTTAGTGACGTTTCTTGAATTACGCCCTCTATTAGCTACGTATACACCTTTTATCAGCTGTTACGCCTCTTGCATCTGTTTCACTGTAATGTATTTTCTATAAAACTGCTTAACTGTCAATAATATATGCTCCCTTCCTTCCTGAACTTTCGTGGTGATGGAACAGAAGGCCCACAATTCGAATTGTCTTCCTTTGTATAGGAATAAAGCATTTTTAACCCTCTAATACCACGGATTCTGCCTCTTATATTTACTGAGTTATTCTTGATAGATTTTACCGCATAAAAAATAGTACCGGTAACGAAATATTTACCACAGCTTTCATTTGCTGGGGTTCCAGTTCATAGGAAAGCTGTACTATGACAAGTGCATGCCCATGGGATGTTCAATTTTATGTACTTATTTTTAGGCATTTAGTTATTTTTTTGAGTGGGCAACAAACAAGGCACAGAGGGTGGGTGGCAAGCTCCATTACCTAGATGACTTCTTGTTTGTAGGCAAAGCAAAGTCCCCTGAGCGTGCCCAAGCATTAGCAGCCTTCAAGGTCACATCACAAGGATTAGGAGTGCCATTGGCTGCCGAGAAAACAAAAGGCCCCTCAAATAAGCTAACATTTTTGGGAATTTAGTTGGATTCCTTAGAAGAGGAGTCACGTCTCCCAGTTGAGAAGATACAGGACTTTGCAGCAGCTATTGAAACGGTATTGGCAAAACAAAAAGCAACATTAAGGGATATTCAAGAGTTAATCGGTAGGCTCAATTTTGCATCCAGGGTCATTCGGGTGGGGAGAGTTGTGGATGTGGCTGTCTTTTCCGCAGGGTTTCAATGGAGTTAGAATATGGCCAACACCATGGACAGCGAATAAGCGGTTGTAACTGTACACAGATGCTTACAGGCGGGGCTTTGGGGCAGTATTGGGTTCCGCCTGGTGTGCCAAACAGTGGCCAGCTGCTTGGCGGAAATGTGGCCTGAATATCACAGCATTAGATTTCTTTCCCATTCTAGTGTCATTGTTAGTCTGGTCGGATACCTTAGCTAACAAGAAATGAGTCATCCGGTCAGACAACATGGCAGCCGTCCACACAATTAATATACAGGCGGCATCATGCCCCATTGCATTGGGCTGGTTAAGGCATCTGGTGAGCACGTGTCTCCAGCACAATATCGAGATAAGAGCAAAGCATGTGCAAGGAGTTCAGAGCAAGGCATCTGATGCTCCTTCTCGCTTGCAGTGGGAAAGGTTCCGGGGAGAATGGCCAGAGGCGCAACAGGAAATGATGCCCTTCAAAGAGGAATACTGGAAACGAATGCATTAGAAATTCATCTACAAAGCATGGCGGAGAAGGCTCTGGCTGTTGGAACAGGGCAACGGTACCGACATTGGGCTCGATTCACAAAAGTAATCTGAGACAAAATCCTAACCTTACGACTTTCGGTATTAACTTAAGACCAAAACTTAAGTTTAACTGAGACAAAACCCTAACTTTAGTACTCCTAAATGCCTTTTGTGAATACCGAAAGTCGTAAGGTTAGGATTTTGTCTCAGATTACTTTTGTGAATCGGGCCTGTTGTGTGGAGACTTTTCCGAACTTTACAGCTGACGTTTCTAATTTTCCAAACAATTTTCAGAAACTGGTGATGCGGGTCAAACAGTTTGTGGTGAGGGCCAGTGGAGCCAGTAAATCTAGGTCATGGGTTCTAGAGCTCCTATCAGCGATAGCATACCATTCAAAGCTAAAGGGTTTTGACGATCCCACTAAAGGATTTGTTCCTAGGTAAGCCTTAAAAGGTTGGGCCAGAGGGGAAAGCAAAAAGCAGGATACTAGATCTCTGACTGATTTTAAAACACTAAACATTCTGATTTACCACCTCCCTTTAGTGTGCCTCTCTGACTTTGAATGTACACTATTTCGTTTAACTTTCTCACTTGCCTTATTGGGGCTTTTCGCATTAGCGAACTAGTAGCCAGAGCCAAAGTAGCAGGGCCCTGTTGGTTAAGGACATATGCTTAGGCACACACAAAGTATCCTTACGGGTGAGACACTCTAAGAAAGATCATATAGGAAGGGGACAGTGCATTACACTGAATAAGATGGAGGGGCACAGCCCATATTTCCCAGTTAAGCTTCTGGCAGGGTACATGAAGGAACGGGAAGGGGTCAACAGCGACCCATACCCTCTCACCAATAAAGATGAGGCTCCTGTAATACTTTATCAGTTTAAAAGGGTGTTAGCAGCATTAGTCCAAATGGCAGGGCTCCAAGGGAATCACTATACTACACATTCCTTTTGCATTGGGGCAGCAATCCTGGAAGGGATGTCGGCAAACAAAATAAATCGAATACGAAGACAGGAATCAGATAGGTTTCGGGTTTACATTCGCCCAAGCACTCAACAGACAAATGATTAAGAGGCAGGTTTGGGGGGGGGGGGTGAGTTTTTTTTAGGGGACGTTATCACACTTATGTACACCAAGTTTATACTTGTAATAGAGGGTTTATTAACGACTCATTACTCAACCTTTCCGTGCTTCTGTTCTACTCTACAGAGTGTAAAACCATGTGGGTTGTCGGGCATTCTTACGTATCCAGGGCTGCAAACAGAGCTCGCAACAATGGGTGGAATGCAGCATTCCTGTTTCAACGTACAAGGGTGAAATGGTTTGTAAAGCCAGGGTTACACTGGAGAGAATTGGAGAGTGTCATTCAAGAGTACCGCACCCAGTCAAAGGACCCGGATGTTTTAGTAATTCACCTAGGGGCAAATGACCTTCCAGTGACAGGGAGGGGTAATCTAGTTTGCATGCTAAAGAAAGATCTCAGCAATTTAGCCAGGAGCATGGATGCCACAGAAGTTGCATGGTCTAAGATCATTCCCAGAAGGGCATGGGCTGGTGCTCGCTCCCAAAGGGGCACAGAGTTGTCAAGGAGGAGGCTAAACAGCCTCATGGCCAAGTTTCTGTGGGGGGGCAAATTTAGGCAGAATTAGGCATAGCCTAATTAACTTGCGGTAGTCACACTATTACAGTGCAGATGGGGTGTACCTATGGGATACTGGGACAGATGTCCTGCTACGGAATATACGAGCAGCATTGAATGCAAGGGGTTTTTGGTAATTTTTGAAGAATTGGGCCGCAGGTATGGTGGGGGGCTCGCTGCCAGCGAAAAATCCCAGCGAGGCATGGCGGTACTTACAAATCGATCCTACAAAATAAAACAGGTTGCAAAACGGGAACAGACCACAGATGGGACAGTCAGGATCCAGTGGGTACTGGCAAGCTCCCCCATTGGCTTTTGTTCAGGAGAACCGGAAGCACACAATTAAGTAGATCATTAATGGCAAAGCCTGTGGCATGAAAGAAGTTGGGTACCGATTACCGGGTCACCATCGCAGTGATGGGTGGGGGAACGTTCACCCAGGGTCTGGCTGGCTGGAAGCACATATACTTGCCCACTTAACAAAAGTTTGGACACACCAGAAGGGAAAAGTGACTCAGTCGGATTGGAAGCAGATGCTTACCCAAGTGGAGTGTGTGGCTACCAGAAGTAAAATGGTTACCCGGTCGGGCTGGAAGCAGACGGTTGCCCGGAGTGAAAGTGAAAGGTTGCGTCCTGAGGTGATAGGTCACCTGGGCAAATGGACCTGCGCTGAACGTAAGGCACAGTGCTGAGCGTGTGGGTCAAGGACACGGGCTCGCCGAATAAGTTAAATGGTGTTTAAAGGATCACTTGTAAGTTGAAAAATGCCTAATAAACGGCAGCCTCAATTCTTACATAAACGTGAAATTGGTGTGTTCTGAATTTATTGGGATCCGGGTGGAGTGCGTCTGCTATGCTTTCATTCCTGCATATCTGATTATTGCCCCTGAATTAAATCACGTGTGGGTGGAGGGGGGTCTCATTGAAGCCCTGGAGGTGATGGTTTTTTGAAGGGATATTTCTTTTTTATTTATACATGTTGTGTTACATACAGCACATAACAGAATTGCTTCTAAGCCTTTCTTAGATAGAGGTTAGAGCCGGGTGAGTGTCCTGATATTCATGGTCGGACTGGGATCAAAAATAGGCTCGGGCGAAAAATAAGCATTTGTGAATTGTGCCTTTTCGCAGAACACTGTTTCAGTGTTTTAAGTATAAATGAAACGATCGAGTGGTGGTGTTCTAAAGAGGCATGTTTTCTTAACTTCACAGAGATAAAAAAATGCAAATGTTGCCAGGGCTATTTGGGCACGGATTCGTTTACAATGGTGAACCACACCTGAATATAAGTAAGGTCACTTCTGCTCAGGCCCCCTGCCCCTGCTCCATCTGCATACATTAATTGACTGGACCAGTGAGAGGCTGGAAATGGCACCCCCACCCCATTGGTAAAAAGGAGATAATAGAGGCCCATTTGCCCCCAGAAAGGCTGCTCAGGCCCCCATCGGGTCACTGGCGGCATCTGTACAGCGCAGACACAGCCCAAATCGGCCACCACACTCAGGGGCGCCTTTAATGCTGGTGGCGCCCAGTGCCACAATGTTTGTTTGCGACTGCCATGTATTCTCTCACTACCACCCTTTAACAGTGTCCCTCAAGTCTCCCTAACCACTCTCTCTCAGATGCATTTAATTAGTTTTATGGCACCACTCATACCAATGTAGGGTGTCAAATCACTGTACATCACTCAGACATTACATAGAGAAAATCAAGCATAAGTGTGTAAATCAGTGTATAGGAAATGTTACATAAGACAGAGGGCTACAAGATGTAAGAGTCACATGTCATCCATACTGGTAGGCAGTACCGTTCGAGTGCTTGGTCCGGAGAAGCGCAAACTCAGAATTTAAAATGGAACATCATTATTGGATATTCTCTTTAATAACAAGAATTGATTTCTACCCAAATGAACTCTTTTTGCACCGTGAGGATAATGAAAGATGGGAAAAAATCATAACGCTCTAATCTATACCATGCAGTTTGCCTGTAGCTCTTCGATGACAGTTAATAGCTCACAGTTCTATGTTAGGATTTTAACTTATAAACTGCAATAACACAAGGATCTCTCTGACAAAAGCAGTAACCCACTGACCTATTTACATTACATGCACTTTGTGATCTGCATGGTACACATTCATTGCAGCTGGCATATTAACCCTTTGCGCTACCTTACGATGAGTCAAAACGTCCACTAGACAAAACTCCAATCTTTCTCCAGCAAGAACATTTATCACTATAGTTATCGTGACATTTTTACTGTTGCCTAAAAATTGCTGGAGGCAAGGAACATAGCAGCAGGTGCTTTTAAAACCATAATATACTTGCAAACAGGGCGCCCCCACTCGAAGTCAGCACCCGATGCGGTGGTACCAGTCGCACCACCCTAGAGCCCTGGCCACGCTGGCCAAAAAAGTGGCCCACTGCTGCAACTCCGATACCGGCCCATTACCCAAGGGCCCGCCTTACCAATCCGACCCTGCTGATATTTATTGCACCTGATAAAAGTGGACTCTGCTTATCCTCAATTTATTGGGTGCTATAAATACCATCCTCAAAAAAATGGAGCAACAGAGGGATAATAGCCAGGTCGCCACCACTCACTAATCCATACACTAATGACCTGGTTACATCGAACACTACAACCTTACAGGCTGTAGTGCTCTATGTAACCAGGTCATTGGCGTATGCTATAAATACCACCCAAATATGAGTCTTGGGGCCATCACATGAAATTGTGTGCTTACCACGCCAACATCTATGTTCTGCTAATTTTCTCTAAATTTTTCCCTGATAATTATTGGCAGGGTTGACCTGCTCACATTTATTGCAAAACTCATAAATTCAAGAGGTTCGTTGACTGCTATTACCGCACATCTTGCAATTTACCAGCCAGCTCCCAATGAGGGCCCAGGAATGGAAGTTTGTATCATTGACCAGTAGAAAATGGGGTTTTAGCTTTTCATACCTAAATGTGAGGAGGTTGACAGAGCTGCACCTATGCTGGGCGAGCTTGTCCCACATTTAAGGGCCAGCCACAGAGAAGCACTTGTCTCCTAAACACTAGCAGTTTTTTAGGGACCATAAGAAGTCTGAGATTGTCTTAACAAGTCTGATTTTGTGAAGTGAGTCTATCTATTGATTTTGTTGTGCAAGTCTCCAAAGGATCTGAAGGTGCGACAGGGTATTCTGAAGGACGAAGGTGAGACATACAGCTGCACTTTGAGTTTTGGGGAATCTTATGATGTGGTAGGCTGGAGAAGATTTTAACATAACCAAAGTGGGAGATAAGAAGAACTCCAGCTACTGGAGGGTGGTAGGCAGATTTTTGAAAAATTGTAATCAGTGCTTGGAATGGAAATATAGAAGTACCAGTACTCCCTCCTCAGAGTACTTGTTTGTCCTGAGAAGTGCTGGTACTCTCCCACTAAATGTATTGCAGCAGTGCTGAGAAATGCAGATACTCTCCATTTCAAATCACACAAGTGCAGGTACTCAGTTATTATTGACGAAAAGATGATTTGACCACTTCTCCAATTTGGGAGTTTATCCATAGTTATTTTCTTTATTTAAGAGTTCTTTTTTTTATCAAACAAACTCCTTCCAGTCACATGTTATTACCAGGTTGATGTCCTAAAAGGTTCCTTTGTTTCTGAACTTAGTTGTAGAATACATTTGTTGACAAATGTTGTGGGGAGGAGGGCAGATGGAGTCAATTATCTGAAGCAGGTTAAGTTGGCCTAGCACCAGGATTTTGTACTTGGAGCCATTGAGCTTTAGGCTGTTTTGAGTCACCCAGGTTTCTATTGGCTCTAGGCCATTTGAGACATTACTGCATAGGTGCTCCCACCTTGAGACATATATGTAGTAAGAGGAGGCTGTGAGATTTCATGTGGACAATTTAAGGTTTAACTTAGATGTTAACAAGTAGGAGTCATAAGGGAGCCATGATTCACTCCACAGGTCACTTTGTTAAAAGGAGATGAGATGGTACCTAGCATTACCTATGTTTTTTTTATACAGTGCAAACTCAATTCGAATTTATTGCAGTGCTTTACGGAGCACCAGATACACTACGCAAAGTCACAAAATGAAATAATCAGACTTACACAAATGGAGCTAAAGAGATGGGTTTCCTAAAAAATGTGTTTGGTCCAAACACGAATGGTTACCTCAAAACTGTGATGCCCTTAAATTCACTACGCAATCCCATCAATCAGAAATCTCTTCCCTGGACCTTTCTGTCCCTGTTCAAAATGAGCATCTCTAGGAAGCCCACAGAGAGGAACTCACTCCTGGCATTGAACAGCCACCATTCATGCTCACTGAGAGACTCATCACTGTGCAGTCAGCTCTATGACCTTGAGACTCAGACCCCACGCGCTTGACGCTCAATCTGATGCAGGCTGGTTGGAGCCCTCCATGGGTACTCAGCTTTGTTCTAGCTGAGGTCAGTGCCTTGCATACCACTGTACACTCCCCCCCTCACCAATAGTACCCTATTACGAGGGTTTTATGAAGTTCCTCTTTCCATCTCTTTTTAAGTAGGTCATTTCTGACCAGCCTGCTCTTCAAGCTTTTCACCAGAGACCCCTTTCTTTAAGCATTATTCTTCGGACCAGCACTTTATTTATTCTATGGACACTGGCTGCACATAGATTCCATTCATAAACTTTCCTGTTTTTTCTCTATAGAAAATCTATTACCCATCATAATGTTAATACATCTCATAAGTATTGATATGCTTTGTACTGGTTGACTTTTCTATTAATTACCCTCACTTTGATCACCTTTTCTCTATTATTATTTCAGCTCTCTCTCCGCCTCGTTGTGTCCCCTTGAGTCCTAATGATGATCCCCTCAATTATATTGGGATCGAAACACAAATCCTATATGATTGTTGAGAACTTTCTGTAACGGGTCGTGCCGTTCTTGTGTTTGTTGATACACTTGTTGATCGCGATTTATCACTTGAGTTTACCACCTCAAAAGAGAGCACTAAGCACATTTGTTTTGCACCAATAGTCACCGCTCCGCTGTGTGTCTTGAAATTGTTTGTCATAAGCTCCTTTGGATAAATTATATTCGCCATTTCGTTTTTTGCATCTAAAGTATTATTACTAGGGACCAGTGTGTTTTATAGGTATTACCCCAGGCCGCCAGTGATCTTCAGGTCTCTCTTGTTGAAATACTATCAAATACATTTTTTAGGCATGGGGAGATTAAGTGATTTGCCTAGAATCACAGGATGTTGTGCTGACGCCGAGACTGAAACTTGGTTCGACAGTTCCAAAGTCAGAAGCTCTGGTGATAACTCCAAATCCTCTTGACTTAAGAGACGTAAACAATTTTCAAGACTGGTCATTTACAAGGGTATGGCCCATCATTTTGAAGGTGGTAGATCAATAAAGAAGAATTGAACATGCAAAGTGAGCCTTGGTGAGTCATGTAAAAAATATGGTACCATTTGTTGATGAGGGCATTTTCAGTTCTGAATTTTGGGCGGAAACCTGATTGGTTGGAGTTTATTATTTTGCTGCTCTACAAGTGACTTTGGAAGTGACTGATTTTTCCATAAAAACAGAATCCCATGGGAAGTCAATAATAGCACAATAGTTATTAGGATCACATGGGCCTTGGCTGTTTTGTTTTAAAGTGAGGTGACCATGGAGCGTTTCACTGGTAAAGGGGCCTCTTTGGTTATAAGGACTTTATTTATGTGTGTTGTAACCGCTGGGTAGAGCATTTCAGCATGTGTGAAGGTGGTGTTGTCCTAGTCTCAGGACAGTTGTATTATCAGAATATCATGTACAGATCTATCATCTGACATAAATATTGTGTCCTAAAATGGTTTACAAAAATATTGTTCCCTTGTGTGTACATTTTCTGTTCTGAACTCCAGTGTGGTTATAGTTTTATAATACATTTTTGTAAACAATATTTATGTGAGATGCTATACTTATAACCATATTCTGTTACCACACCCCAAGCCACCGTGAAGAGTGCAGATGTTGGCAGATTTTGGCATTGGACAGTTCTGAGACATTAAACTTGGGTGGCTGTATTTCCCCAGAAGTAGAGGATATACATTATGCTGGAATTATGTGGGAATGGGAATACTGGAAGCTATGTTATTCCAAAAGTTTTGAACTTTACCAATAAAGAAGCAGCCTTGCTGTAGGAGAGTAAGATCTGCTTCACATGTTTACCCGCACTTTTTGCTGGTGTTTCACTGTTTTTCGACTTTAGTCTGGCTGGGACCCTGCTATTCAGGGCCCCAACCTAGCTGCTTACTCTCTAAAAGGATTGCCTGTACTTTAGGTACACCACTGATTGGATCCTGAGGTACCCTTGTGAGTCCCTAGTATATGGTACACTATGTACCCAGGGCATAGGTACCCCAGAGGCCTACCAGGGGCTGAAGCATGTATTATGCCACCCCTGGAAAGCCACCCAAAATGACACCACAGGTCTGCTATTGCAGCCTGGGTAAGGTGGTGCATGCACCCCTTACTGTTATATAGGTTACCTGTATCACTAAATATATACACACATATAAAACTATAAGTCACTCCTATGGCAGGCCTTATCAATCCTGAAGGCAGAGTGCTTGGTTCTTATGTGAGAGGGTGCCCCTGCATGAGCAGAGCCCCTCTGCAATGTTCAGAGTCAATGCTCTGATGCTGTTTGTAGTGCAGCCTGACCATATACTCTTAAGTGCATTATAACTCAACGGTAAATGCTAACTTTGGACTGGCAACACGGAAACATTTCGTGTTTGGTATCAAGCACCTTGGAATCATATGATCCCACCCTTCTAGAGTGAGAGACATGGCAGCACTGGTATACCCGGTAGAAACTTAATAGAGCCCTGGCATCACAAAATAGATGCTGCAGACACAGACACGGGTCTGGTCTCCTGCTGCTGACCGAAACTCCGACAGGGGAGACCTGGACAATAGGTTTCCTGTCACAGGGAGGTGTAACCAGCTCCCAGACAGGCTTATGTGTATTGTGGATGGGTGGGAGCACTCTCTGAGTGCTTAGAAGTCCTGCACCGGGGCCACATTTGGTGTCCCTGTGCATAGTCCAGCTCAAACCGGTTCAGAGGCTTCCAGCCCCTGCTCTGGTGATAAACTGGACAAAGGAAATGGGTGTAGCCACCCCTCTTTCCAAACCCTCCCATAGGTGGGTCCCCAGAGCTAGTCCAACCCCTTCCTTAGGTAAAAGTAAGGAACCTCTGTAACCAGAACTTTAGATATCCCTGGATGAAAATCTGAAGCTGAATCCTGGAACTTTGACACTCTACTCAAGACTAGAGGACTGAAGACATCTCCCTTGGGGTCAAGGAGTGACTCCCCTTCTTGGCAGACACCAACGAAGCAATTTCCTGGTCAGCATTTCCAAAGCTCCCGCCAGACTCTGAAGTATTTGCAGCCCAGGAAGAGGATTTCCAGACATCTCAGAGGCCGACCCAAGTCCCACCAAAGCTGAGACCCGCAGCCCTCGTGAGTAGCGTGGAACCGGAACTCCTGTCCACCGTGCACTTTTGCAAGTGCATTGACTTCTCGACGTCTCCTGAAGTCGTGCTTGGGCTGACTTGTAGCCCCCACATCGAGCAAAGAATCTACTGAAGATTGTCGGCCTAGTCACCCCGAGTGACCCATGGGCCACCATTTCACCATTTTGTGTTTTGTCTCGAGGGCCATTCGCGATCCCTGGTCCGTCGACTGGTTGGTCCCTGAGGGGGTAACTTTGAATTTCCCTGGGCTTCCCTGGTTGCTCCAGACGTGCCCCGACTCCCTAGCAAGTGGTGAGTCCCACAGACCTGCTGGTCTGCACCGAAGCATCTTTCTCGTTGCTGTTACCAAGGCTTGTTGTGTCCATGCTGGGCACCGACGCTGCAGCACTCGACATCCTTTGTGGGACAGCTCAAATCCAGCTCCGGGTCATCCTCGACGCCTCCTGGTCCTCGTGGCTGAAAAGTCAAGCTTCACCTTCTTCACCTGAAATCACCCGACATCGGTGGGCATCTGCCTATCGCCTTCCTGGTCACTGGCTAGTGACCCAGACTCTGTCCCCTCTGCTTTCCGGTTCTTCTCATCTTCGATCTAGGCTTGGATCTCTTCGGACACTTCGAATCTTCCCGGCAGCAGCACTTCTTTGCAAGCTCCCATTGAAATCGACGACGCGACCCGACACCATTTGACACCTATGCACCCGGCTTCCCTGGGTGAGGTTGATGCAGCGCAAAAACATCAAATTCCCCTTCGGCACAGACCAACTACCTCGGCATCCAATTCACTCAAATACATTCATTGGTGGGGCCCATAACACCAATATACTTACACTCAGTTGATCTGTTTTCTGAGGGAAAATACGTTTCCCAATGCTGATATGAGAATAATACCTTTACCTTACCCTTAAACACATTGTCCTCAGACTCCTAAGATATTCCTCTCATAAGGAGATGGATCATTTAGTTGTTATATTTGATTTAAATGAATAATGCTCGTCTATCTATAAATTACTTCTTTACCACATTTCTCTTATTTAAATAACCGACACAACACATTTGTCAATTAATTAAATATTCTTTATCTAAATTATATTGCAAGAAAATTAGAAATCATCATCAGCATTTCAGAGCATCATATTTACCTAATCTGGCTTAAGTCATCCTCTAAGTCAATCAGTCAAAGAAGAATTTATTCAGCAAAGTTAGGCCGCAATTCAGTCTTTCAAAGATTCAGGATAACAGCTGTCCAGCAGTGTCACCGTCCTCTCCGTCAGTATAACGTCAGGAAATCGAGGTTCGTCAAAGAAGAGCGGTAGCTTTTTTAGTTCAATTCCCTACCTACTTTTATAATGAAATGAATATCAAAATGTATCAAGATCGGGGTTTAGAGAGTCTGGATTGGTCAACTTGGGGTCGAGAGGTGAAGTTCTCACATAGTCCACAATATGAGGTCATCGCACTTGCTGGTTCTGTTTTTTAAATCAAGCATTGTCCTTTGTCTTGGATGGGTTCCCGGAGCGTCCTTGGAGGTTACATGTTTTCCCGGGTCAGGTCCAGGCCACTGTTGCTGGCGGTGATGCCTGCGCACTTCACCCAGAACCTGGTGTTGTCAGGGCAGTCACGTTTAACGTCTCGTTCAGCCATCTTGTATAGGCCGAAATTGTCAACTTAAGCAAAAGAAACACAAAAACGTAATTAAAACATAGAAATGACTAATAAAATGTTATCCCCTTGCTAATACCCATATGTGTGTGTATTTATCTAGCAAAGCAACACTCAGAGCGGTTTATACTCACTGAATAAAGCACAAATCACAAATACATCACTTAAAGCAACATATAACATGTAATATTCTAATTTTCTACTATTAATATGCGTACACAAGTTAATTCACAATTAATATAGCCATGCAAAGTGTAATTCCCACGTGTAATTCTTTTGTTAATATAGTTGGTGAGTTATCACTTCAAACAAATTAATAATATTACAATTAATTAATTATTCGGGTTAATATAAACATGCAGAATGGGGGGGTATACAAACTCTTGTACTACCCGCTCCAGCAAGGTAACACGAGTATTCCAGTGCTCCCGTGAGTGTTGACCCTAGAACTTCCTAAGTCCCAAAGGGTTTGGTCTTGACTCGATTCTAAGTGTCCCTAATCTTTAAAAATCTAACTGCGACTTTCCCCATAGAAGCTAACGGGAGCTCGCGGCTGTGTTCTCACACTGCACACGGCCCCCGTGGCTCTCCTGTGTCACTACCTTGGGTGGTTCCTTGGGGTCCCAGCGATTCTACAGGCTCTAGGCCGTGTGTCTAGTTAATTTGTGGTTCTTATACCACTATTTTAGTATATGGTTTGGCTCGCACCTAGGGCCTGACGTGTATTTGTGCTTATTACTGTCCTCTTTGAAGTGCAACTTATGTGTTTTGAACTCTAGCCTCATAAAGAGCCTAGGAGGGTGTGCTTAGAAATAAATACATATATTTTATATATATATCTGGTGTGATTGTCTTTCATTTAGGCACTCAAGAGATTATAGACTGGTAAAACAAGCTGCTTTACATTCCTTCAAGACTTAGCCTGAAGGCTGCTCTCCATAGCTACCACTAGGATAGCTATCAATAAAGGTTGTCTTTAACCTATAACCAATAAGGGGTTGTTTGGATTCGTACAGGGTGCCCACTATAACTAGTGGACAGCATATACCAGGCCAACTTCTCACATTGGTGTGCAGCGTGTGGGATTCCAGCTTGCTATTGTTTTACCAGATAATCTCAATTGAGTGACCAACTGACAACCACTAAAGGCACTCTTGGCACATGTAATACAAGCTTTAGAATAACAGTAAGTTCTACTGAATTTAGAGTTGTGTGTTAAGGGCTTAGCACACTCTTTCTACAACTCAAGAGAGTTTAGTAGGCCACACTAGAGTAGGTAGTGCAATATGCAACACCTCACTAGTAATGTCTTCAAGGCCAGGAACCAGTGGGTCCCTGCCAGAAGCCAATGGGCTTCTAGTTTCCAAGTATGATAACCTCCCATTCATGGAACTGATAGCATTATGTGCTAGGAAACTGAGGACAGGCAAAAGTCCGACCACCCAACATCTCATAGAGGTACTCAGGCTGGATGATCTCAGCAGATCTATAGGGTATGAAGGGGTGGGCAGAGTGGGTGGTACAGCACCTGAGGAAGGGCCTACGGGTGAAACTCCCCATGACCTGACCTCTGATACTGGCCAGGCAGATGACAATGATCTCGACCTGGAAAATCCAATTCCCCTAGAAGTTGATGGAGAGGGCCACAATGGGCCCCTCTTTGTCCCTCCTGGAAGAGTTGGTGGTGGGCCAAGAAGGTCAAGATCTCCCTCAGTGGAGTCCAACCATTCTGGCTCATCCATAGGGACCTCTATTTCCTCTCATAGGAGGGAAACCTCTCAGGAGAGGAGGGAGAGACTGCTTAAGTATGAGGAAGCTCAACTTGAAATCAGAAAGAGGCAGGTAGCCCTAGATAAGGAGGCCCTGGAGCTCTAAAGAGCTAGAAAACAGTTGGGACTAGAGTCCTATGGTGGCAGCAACATCCCCAGAGATAGGGAGAGGTCTTATGACCATAGAAACCTGAATAAGATTGTCCTTCCCTACCAGAGTGGGGATGACATCCACAAATGGATATCTGCACTGGAAAGGGCCTGTAAAGTTCAAAGGGTCCCCCAGGAGCAGGAGGCAGCAATCCTGTGGCCCTCCTTTGCAGACAAAGGTAGAGATAAGCTCCTCACTGTTAGAGAGGAGGAGGCAGATGATTACAACAGTCTGAAGAGTGCCTTAATGGATGGGTTTGGCCTAACCACTGAGCAATACAGGTTAAAGTTCAGGGATACCCAAAAGGCACAGAATCAGGACTGGGTAGACTTTGTAGATTGTGCTACTAAGGCTCTGGAAGGTTGGTGACTTGGCAGCATGACTTTCAAGGATTGCACAATTTGATTAGGAGGGAGCAGATCCTTAATAATTGTCAGAATCAGCTGTTGTACCAGTACCTGGTGGACTCCGATCTGACCTCTCCCCAAGAATTGGGAAAGAAGGCAGACAAGTGGGTCAGAACCAGGGTGAGGCAGAAGGTACAGAACCAAGGTGGTGAACCTAAGAAGCAAGATCCTAAAAACTCTGACAAGGGTGGGGAGAAGGGTAAAGACCAGAAGTCTTCACAAGACCCCCAAAAATCTTCTTCGGTGGGGATTTACAGTCTAACAAGGGAAAAGGCCAAAGGAAACCATGGTGCAAAATCTGTAAGCAGAAAACACACTGGACCAAGTCCAAAGAATCTACTCCAGCCACCATTGCCCCTAAGGCAACTGTTCCCCCTAGTACAGCTACAATTGGTGGTGGTAATGTTCAGAATAAGGGTGTAGTAGGGTTGACCCTGGGTTCTGAGATGGACTCTGGCCTAGTCAGAGTTCCAACGCAGGCTGTTCTAGTCTGTGATGGAGGCATGGATATGTCCTCCTTTATGAGTCCCAGTAATCTGGGCAAATACAGACAACAGCCAATGGTGACAAAAATTCTTGTGGATCCTGGGTAGATTATACTTGGTGAAATGTACCAAGTGACCAATGCTAGTAATGTCTGAGCAACCATTCTCTGGCAGTTGTTAACTTCTCCTGGGGAGGGGTAACTGGCCTTAAGAAGGTTGTGGTAAGTGCAGAACTACCAGTACAGTGCTTGCTTGGCAATGATATGGAAACTTCAGCTTGGGCTGAAGTGGAGCTCAGGACACATGCAGAAATGTTAGGTATCCCTGCTCATGTCTTTGATGTGACTAGATCACGTGCAAAAATGTCTAACACTGGACAGGCCCTGGATTCCGGAATAATGGACCAGGTGCCTCCCAAGAGGAGGAGCAGTAGGGTTAAGGCAGTGCTTTCCCACCTGACTCAGAATGCAGATCAGTCTCCTCAGGGAGATGATCTTGAGCCTGAAGAAGGAACTGTCCCAGAAGAGCTTGAACCTGACCAGGTTGAGTTCTTGGGGACAGGGGGCCCTTCCAGGTCTGATCCGAACCAGGAGCAGAAAACCTGCCCCTCTCTTGAACCCCTCAGAAAGCAAGCTGCTGATGAGGCTGCTGGGAATGCTAGTGGCACCCTTACAATTTATTGGGATGATGGACTCCTTCACTCAGAGTGTAGAGACCCCAAGCCTGGTGCATCCAGGAGGTTGGTTATACCTCTGAAGTTTAGGGGCTTCCTATTGACACTAGCCCATGATATTCCCCTAGCAGAACACCTGGGCCAGAACAAGACTTGGGACAGAATTGTCCCTCACTTTCACTGGCCCCACATGTCTGAAGACACTAAGGAGTTTTGTCGCTTCTGTGTGACCCGCCAAGCCAGTGGCAAGGCAGGTGGAACCATAAAGACCCCCTGATACCACTACCTGTGGTGGGGGTTCCCTTTGAGAGGGTTGGGATTGACATTGTTGGTCCCATGGATCCTCAGACCGCATCTGGGCACAGGTTTATACTGGTGGCGGTGGACCATGCCACCAGGTACCCAGAAGCAATTTCCCTAAGGACCACTGCAGCACCTGTGGTGGCAAGAGCTCTCTTGGGTGTATTCTCAAGAGTAGGCTTTCCTAAGGAGGTTGTATCTGACAGGGGTGCAAACTTCATATCTAGTTACTTGACTGCTATGCGGTAGGAGCGTGGAGTGAACTACAAGTTCACCACACCCTATCACCCACAATGCAATGGTTTAGTTGAAAGATTCAACAAAACCTTAAAGGGCATGATTAAAGTTCTCCCAGAGAAGCTTTAGCGCAGATGGGACATCCTTTTGCCCTGCCTTTTGTTTGCCTACAGGGAGGTGCCACAAAAGGGGGTTGGTTACAGCCCCTTTGAACTTTTGTTTGGCCATCCTGTTAGGGGTCCTTTGTGTCTGGTGAAGGAGGGATGGGAGTTACCTCTCAAACCCCCTAAACAGGACATAGTGGACTATGTACTTGGTCTCCGCTCCAGGATGGCTGAGTATATGAAAAAGGCAACCAACAACCTTGAGGCTAGCCAGGAATTACAAAAGACCTGGCATGACCAAAACGCTGTACTGACTGTACCAGCCAGCACAGAAAGTGTGGGTGTTGGAACATGTGGTCCCAGCAGCCCTCCAGGACAAATGGAGTGGCCCCCATACAATAGTTGAACAGAAAGGGGAGGTCACGTACTTGGTAGACCTTGGAACCCCTAGGAGTCCCCACAGGGTACTTCATGTCAACAGACTTAAACCATATGTTGACAGGGTAGACATGGGCTTGCTCATGGCTACTGATGAAGGACAGGAGGAAGAGAGTGACCCACTTCCTGACCTACTTTCTCAGAACCCCGATGATGGGTCAGTTTATGGTGTAGCCTTGGCAGGCAGCCTCACTGCCCAGCAGCAAACTGACTGCAAAAAACTTCTCATCCAGTTCGGACATATGTTTTCTCTGACTCCAAATCAGACCACCTGGTGAACTCATGAAGTGGACACTGGGGACAGTCTGCCTGTGAAGAATATGATCTACAGGCAACCTGATGATGTCAGGGACTGTATAAGGACAGAAGTCCAAAAGATGTTGGATTTGGGAGTTATTGAACCCTCAGATAGCCCTTGAGCAAGTCCAGTAGTTCTGGTACCTAAACCTCACACCAAAGATGGCAAGAGAGAGATAAGGTTTTGTGTCGATTACAGGGGTCTCAATGCAGTAACTAGGACTGATGCCCATCCCATCCCCAGGGCAGATGAGATAATAGATACTTTGGCCTCTGCCAAGTTTCTAAGCACATTTGACCCGACAGCTGGCTACTGGCAGATCAGACTAGCTGATGATGCAAAGCCAAAGACAGCATTTTCTACCCCTAGTGGGCACTATCAATTTGTGGAAATGGCCTTTGGTTTGAAGAATGCACCTGCCACTTTCCAAAGGTTGGTGAATCAAGTCCTTACAGGCTTGGAAGACTATAGTGCAGCATATCTAGATGATATTGCTGTCTTTAGCTCCACCTGGGAGGATCACCTGGTCCACCTGAGGAATGTTTTGGAGGCCCTGCAAAAAGTAGGCCTAACTAACAAGGCTACTAAGTGCCAGATAGGGCAGAGTCAGGTTGTGTACCTGGTCCACCTTGTAGGTGGAGGCCAGGTTCAACCATTGCAGAGCAAAATCCAGACCATAATGGACTGGGTTGCTCCCACTACCGAGAGTGAGAGCCGGGTGAGAGCCTTCTTAGGCCTGACTGGGTATTATAGAAGATTTGTCAAGGGGTATGGATCAATAGTGACACCCCTGAATGACTTAACCTCTAAGAAAATGCCCAAAAAGGTTCAGTGGACAGTTAGCTGTCAAAAGGCATTTGATGACCTGAAGCAGGCCATGTGCACTGCTCCCATTCTGCAAAGTGCTGACTACTCCAAAAAGTTCATTGTTCAAACAGAAGCAACTGAGTTGGGGGTAGGGGCTGTACTGTCATAGTTAAATGATGACGGTCAGGATCAACCAGTAGCTTTCATAAGCAGAAGGTTGACCCCCAGCGAGAAATGTTGATCAGCCATTGAGAGGGAGGCCTTTGCTGTGGTTTGGGCTCTGAAGAAGTTGAGGCCATACTTGTTTGGTACTCACTTCATTGTTCAGACAGGCCATAAGCCCCTCTTATGGCTAAAACAGATGAAGGGTGAAAACCCCAAACTTCTCAGGTGGTCCATTTCCCTACAGGGGATGGACTATACAGTGGAACATAGACCTGGGAGTAACCATGCCAATGCAGATGGACTCGCCAGATATTTCCACTTAGAACATGAAGACTCAACTGGTCAAGGTTAGTTTGATGTCCCTGCATTTGGTAGGGGGTGGTGTAGGAGAGTAGGATCTGCTCTTATGGTTACCCCCACTTTTTGTTGGTGTTTCACTGTTTTTTTACTTTAATCTGGCTAGGACCCTGCTATTCAGTGCCCCAGCCTAGCTGCTTCCTCTCTAAATTGATTGCATGTACTTTAGGTACACCACAGATTTGATCCTGAGGTACCCTTGTGAGTCCCTAGTATATGGTATACTATGTACCCAGGGCATAGGTACCCCAGGGGCCTACCAGGGGCTGAAGCATGTATTATGCCACCCCTGGAAAGGCACCTAAAATGACTGCAGCCTGGGTAAGGTGGTGCATGTACCCCTTACTGAGGTATAAGTTCACTATACCTAACCTATCACATGCTAACCTATCAGTCACCCCAATGGCAGGCCTTATCAATACTGAAAGCAGGGTGCTTGGTTATATGTGAGAGGGTGCCCAGGCATGAGTTTGCAGGGAAGATATTCAAACCTTTAACTTTTTAAATCATTTGTATATTGGTTCAGACATTGAGATGCATTTCACATGAAGGGGGTGGCTTCGTCTCCTGGAGGAACGTGAATCATTATTCTACACAGAACTTTGATTATTCACTTTATGCGTGTATGATGATGTCCAAGTTAAAGGAGGTGTTAATGGATTGGTACATTTAGATGCTGCCGTATTGGACCCCAACGGGTATTGGTGGTTGTTAATTATGCAGCAGATGCACCTACAAAGCAGAGCGGAACAGAGTCTACCATCTACAGAGGGGGCCTTTACTAGCAGCTCAAGCAGTTATCTTATGAATAAAGGAGGGAGGCTGAGCACTCAGGTGTACTGGAGCTTGTAATGCTTCAGGAATGTCAGCGTCACTTAAAGAACACAGGGGCATATCAGCAACAACCGGCGATAATTATCGCTAAGCGCACTTAGCGCTAGGATAATTATCGCCGGCTAACTTGGATTTTTATCGCTGAGATAGCGTGCTATTAGCAACCCTTATCTCAAAAGCGATAAAAATCCTAGCGCTAACTGCCTAACGTGAGATTATCGCTAGAAACTCAGCAATAATCTCACGTAGTGTGGCGTTAGCTTGCTGATAGGGACTCACCAACTTAGCCATGATATCCACCTTCCATAGGATATCATGGCTAAGTCAGTCCTGAAGCAGGCGTAAGGAAAGTAGCAATAACAGGGGTTATCGCTACTTTTCTTGCCGCTATGCTTCATAGCGTGGGGCTTGATGATAGGAGAAATGTCGCTTAGCGACATTTCTCCTGTCATGTCAGATCAAGAACACCCACTTTGCATCTCATTAGAGATGCAAAGCTGGGCATTAGGAATTCCTGCGCTAATACAAGTTTTCACGCGTTAGCGTGAGCTTGCTAATTAGGCGATAAAATTATCGCCGCTTTTCGGCCGAAAACGGCCGCAAAAGCGGCGATAATTCTATTGCCTCGCCTTGCTGATATGCCCCATTGAGACGTGGTCACAAGGAGATATGTATAAGGTCCATCATGGCTCCTGTAGGTTAGATGCCATGCTTTCACTAACAGGTTACTAAAGATATCAATGTGCCTTTCGATATCCGTCTTGACCGGCAGACCTCACCGAAGAGCAGAGCGATGAGCCAATGCTATGCAGTGCCTGTGTTGTCTCTCTTATGCCACTCCCTTCCCTCATCTTCACTCTTGCCCACACATTGCTAGTGTGTCGATGGTGGATGCAGCATTCAATACAATACTCACATTCCACATAATGGAACACAAACAATAGCTATGTATTCAATGAAAGTTTAGTACTTGACAAAATCTCACTGTCTTCCCTGACAAAGGTAACTTTTATTTGTGAATACACGCTCTCTGTTTCATAAATACATTCAATGTTGTCTGTTCCCAAAATTGAAATATAACAAATATTCATCAGAATTATTAAGTTCTCACTGGTACCAAAGAATGACTTCCCTTCACTGCACTACTATCTTATGCACAATATATGCACGGTCAATATTTCAAATCTTTAAAGCTGGAACAGATCCTTTCCCTTTTCCTATGTAAATACAGAACCCAAAACTGTGCAACAAACACGTAGGGCCTTATTGAGATCTTGGTGGATGGGTTACTCCATGCCAACGGTGACGGATGACCAGTCCGCAAAAATGTCAATTCCATTATATCCTATGGGTTTTATATTTTGGCGGATGGAATGCCCGTCATTGTTGTGATGGAGCAACCCGTCTCCCAAGATCTAAATAAGGCCCAGAGTTCTTCACCCCTTCAAGGTAAACAAAGAATCCGCATTTCAAATTATTCAAGCTCATTTCTGAAACACAACTTAAATCCAGGCAATACTTCATCACAATTCACTTCATTTTCTAAACATGCTTGGAAGTGGAAAACACCATCCAAGGATTTCATAAATTCTGATACAAGAACTTTACAACAGCAACACAATATCTCGATTGCCTAGCAAGAACACTCGGAACCACAAGGATATTTATACTCAAAAAAGAAAAAGTGGTGACTAACATTTCCAAACAACATGAGAATTTGACAGACGGGGAAGTGACGTTTGCATTTGGGCATCAATGTGTGGTGCATCCTCCAGAGATTCTAAGCCCTTCGTCAAGTTTACTTGTGAATTTTTTTGAAGCATAGATGTTCTGTTTGGTGTTAACTTCAGGTGGGTGACTGCCTCCATGATCCCCTACACTTGGTTTCTGTCATCAGACAAGGGTCAAAGGAGCCCTGAATACCCCACTTGAACTTCAGCCCATGACCTGTACCTTCCCTGCTTCGTGAACAGATGATTATTGGCTTCATGTCAATAGCTAATGGTCTCTACTCTTTGATGGTCAAGAGCAAGCCATGAAGGATGTGCATAGATGGTGTCAATGACATGGTGGGACATGAGGCCCATAGGGCCCGATTCACAAAAGTAATCTGAGACAAAATCCTAACTTTACGACTTTTGGTATTCAGCGCCTTGAGACCCTCACGGGTGAGTAGCGCGCTTACAATTCCCTGACTGATTGATTGATTGACAAAAGGCATTTAGGAGTAGTAAAGTTAGGATTCCTAACTTTACTACTCCTAAACTGAGACAAAATCCTAACTTTACGACTTTCGGTATTCACAAAAGGCATTTAGGAGTACTAAAGTTAGGATTTTGTCTTAAGTCTTAAGTTTGTCTTAAGTTTTTGCCTTAAGACAAACTCCTAACTCAAGTTAAACTTAAGTTAGAACTTTGTCTTAATACCAAAATTTAAAACAAAATCCTAACTTTACTACTCCTAAACTGAGACAAAATCCTAACTTTATGACTTTCAGTATTCACAAAAGGCATTTAGGAGTAGTAAAGTTAGGATTCCTAACTTTACTACTCCAAAATACCTTTTGTGGATACCGAAAGTCGTAAAGTTAGGATTTTGTCTCAGATTACTTTTGTGAATCGGGCCCCATGTCGTGATCCTAGTATTACATTCCCAGATGTCCGGAGCAGCCTCCACATGGAACTGCATCGCCCGGAGTGTGCAACAGACCCATGCAGAACTTGGGCTTACTCTCATAATCCAGTACAGCTTCAGCATGCACGGGAATAGCCAGAGAGGCTCAGTGCAGCCTCACAATGTGCATCTCTAGCATCGAATGCCCAGTGACAATGCACACACGATGCCTCAGGTGCTCAGCGAAGACACACCGTGTGCAGGTGTCACTTTCAGGGGCGCTGATACTGCATCTCCTCTTGGGGTGAACTTTTCCTCTTACTGTCCGGCTGCAGCCACTGAAGACCCAAAACTCAAATATTGGAGCAACATGGCGAATGGACCGTGCACCTGCTGGTGCTATCCTGGCAATGAGCATTGTAACCCCTCCATTGCAGTTTAGAGGTAAGGGGGGTATGACCTACTGTACTGTGTGCCAGTGCCAGCACTCCCTCATCATGGCACTGGATTCACTGATGTTCTGACTTTATCCAGTGCTAGCTTTTCAATTTCCCCCTGAAGTGAGTGGCAGAAAGAGAAAGGGTTCCAACTACCTGTTCTTCCATTGGTCCCTCCTCAGCCAATCAGAACTTGGAGAGGAGCTAGGGTAGGATAAGGGGTGGGATTCCCAGTTCCTGTCCAGACAGAGACCACTCTAGGCCAGCTGTTTACCAGGACCTCAAATTCTCCTTTTGACAATAATATCCAGGGGATAAACACCATCATCAGAAATCACTTTAGGTGCCATGGGCCATTAACACATCCACATAAGCACCATTCTAACGTTTAATGTCACCCCTTTCCTGCAAAATCCGAAACCTCAAACAGGAACGGAGATAATTTTAAATCCACCTCTTTTTTCGCCACTCTACTTTTTCATTCACGGGTGTCATAAACCAGATGGGCTTCCTCCAGAAGGAGGACAGTACATCACCTGGAGAACTGGAAACTCAGGCGAAACAGACCCAATGATGATACAACTCACCTAATAAATAGGGCGGAGACCAACATATACTGCACCTGGAGCTAATCTGAAGGAGGGTCTTTGTGATGGAATCTGCTAAGACCCTGGAATATTAAGACACGTGATTCATTCTCTTTGATTATGACCCATGTGTGAATGGCCATGATGTATACGAACTTGGACCTCCACGGTGCCAACAGCGTGGATGGAAGAATGCGGTGAGTGGACAATGGAATTACGAACTTGCTTTGGTCCTTTTAAATGGAAAGTCATATCATTGGGGCTACGACAGGGACTGATTAATGCTTTGGGTAAAGCGGGCAATCGCCCAGGGTCCCACCCTTTAAGGGTTCCCTCGTTAAGAAAATCCAGAACTGTTTTCACAAGTCTTGGGGCAGTCGCTAAAATCTGTGTGGTATCTAGAATATGTACTCATGTCTATCGCTGGTGTCCCAGGGGTTGTATGTGAATGAAAACACAACTCGTGAACGACCTTGTGACAAACCCAATACTTCAAACCTGTTTCCACAAAATGTTCAACCTTAATGGTATTTCCCATGTTTTTAATCCAAATAGGCGAATTCCTTATCAATCAAATTTTTCCCAAGATAAGGCTTTGTCAGTGGGAGGCATGGCTCCTTTTCCTGTGCATTCTCCAAGCCCCTCCTCCTATTAACCCTTTGTCCATCATTTTGTTTTTTAATGCAGGAGAGGAGACTCCGATATCCCCTGTCCCCGGGACCTTCCTTCATCGCCCTTCATTCCTCCTCCTTCTCCCATCCCTTCTTCTCCCCACTCATGATGTATATTTTCTTAGTCTTCCCTCCCCCACCTGCCTTGCTGTCCCGCCTCCTCTTAATGTTTGCCTCCTCTTTTTTGAAGCTCTCAAGACCATCTTTTCTCCCAAGACCCTTCTCCTCGTCATGATATCTTTTAGTTTGATTTGTGTCAGCGAACGCCCCTGAACCCCAGCCTCTCTCCTAATCTGTGATATGGTTTACCCTTCTTTCATTGCTCCTCTGTGCTTCCCATTCCTTGTTCTTTTTTTCGAAACCCCTCTCTGCCTATCTCCTATTTTTTGCCTTTCTTCTATCCTTGCCCGTCTCTACCATAGCCTCCTTATTTTGTATTCCACTGCTTCTGATTATACTCTGTGCTGCCTCGCATTCTCTTTTTTAGGTCTGGCTTTATCCAAAACATTTTGATTTTACTAATATTATACATATAATATTTTATCATTCGTCTATTATTCTGATAAATTTACTTACATCAACTTTCAGCCAGCTCTCCTCATCCATTGGTCAGTTATTGTGTTCCTGACATTTTTATTCTGGATACTAAGTCATACAGCATAAGACAGGGGGTCAGCCCACTTCAGCCATCAGCTGATATCACTGTAACTGACAGCATTACGCCCCTTCAGAAGGACCACACCTACACACAGCAGCTCCCTTAAATGCCAGAGAATACTATGGCTTTGTGTTTTTTTAGTCCAAAAATGTGTTGCTTTTAGCCAATTTATTTATTTACTTTTTTGGATTGTTGGGGCCCGGCAGCTTCCCTAATAATACACGTTTTGCAAAGCCAAGGGTTAGTAGGCAACACCAGGCCTATTGGCTTTGCCAATGCTTGTTCAGATTCGCGTCACAGTATAAATAAGGAAAAACTCTATAACAATTCTAAATTATTCAGTTGCTTACTTATTTTTTTTTGGATGACCGTTAATGCCTTTATCCTTTTAAACTTGCTAGACGTGTTTGTGCTGTTTGGGACAGACGTTTTAACGTGTGGGCAAAGTGGGCAGTCTCCCATGCCTTTTGTTACTTTCAGCCTCAAGATTTACCCCTGAGGAAGGGTTCATTATGAACCCGAAATGCATTGGGTTTATTGTTGATATTTCTGCAAGACGGATGATGTTGTATAACACCGCAAAGAATTTAATCAACATATCAAATTCTATTGGACGCAATTCATATTGAGAATAAATCAATTGTTTTGTGAACGTCATGATTACTGGCTTATATGTTTTCATTTGGATGAGATTACCAGAGGCTTCTAATTAGCCCTCAGAAATTGTGCTCGCGCCAGCAAAAGGAACTTTTTTTCTGTTTGCACTATAGACTGGATGTTTACCACTAGGCGTCCCTGGGAAGTCGCCAAGGCGCTAGCAGCACTCCTCAAAAACGTATAATTCTCGAACGCTTTACTGAGTGCACGTTGACATTTGTTCAGCATCTCCCAGGGCTGCCATCTTCCAAGGGGCCCCCTGGGAAAGTAAACTTTGTCTCTATCTGACCTCAGTCTGTTCTATTTTTCTATCTAAACCTCTCTCTGCTTACCTCTACCTCTGACTCAGTAGCGGCCGGTGCAGGTCAGAGCAGGGGGGGGCGGTGAGGAGGAGGCAGGGCAATACAATTTAAAAAAAATGAAAACCACTTATCATGCACTCACCGCATCGCCAAATTGGCTGCAACATGTCCGTAGCCGTGTAGTCACAAAATTCGGCCCTCACATCTCAACATGACCACCTAGATACCACAATAGAGTTAATAACTTGATTGTTCTGCCTGGCAGACTCCTGACGGTTCCCCTGTGTCTGACATCTGGATGCATGATGCTGTTATCTGTTCTATTGCACTCTAGACTGTACAATCATGAAAGTGATACTGTGACTACAGCGGGATGGGAGGAATGCCGATCGGGCAAGGTCGAATTCTCACTCCAAGAAATTACCCAAGCAATCAGAGGGCTAACTCGCAACAAAGCACCCGGGCCTGATGGGACGCCACCTGACCTTTACCTGAGTAACCCTGATCTCTGGGCTCCCATTATGACGAGGGTCCTATATGCAGCAATTGCCACGGGTCTGCCACGGTCTTGGTCTACGGCACTGATTGTCCCTATTTTTAAGAAGGGGTGTAGGGGCAATCCACAGAGCTACAGGCCAATATCGTTGATAGACGTATCGGCCAAACTATTGGGCAGGGCAATTTTGAGTCGCTTGATGTCATGGACAGAAGAACATAACATTATAGCAGACACTCAATACGGCTTTAGGCCAGGCAAGTCTACCAGTGACCAATGCTTGAATTTGTACCTATTAATAACTAAATACACAAAGGCTGGTAAAGGCACACTATTCATGGGATTCATGGACCTGGCGGCAGCCTTCGATAATGTTAACAGGAGCAAACTTTGGGATCTGATGACCAACCTGGGAATTGAGCCTGGACTCATTGACATCTTAAAAGAATTGCACTGGAACTTCACTGCCAGGGTCCGCTGCACAACGGGGGGGGGGGGGGGGGGTGTGCACGGATCCCTTCCCCTGCACGAGCGGAGTGAGGCAGGGGTGTATCCTTGCCCCATTTTTGTTTTCTCTCTACATTAACGATTTGGAGAGAAGATTGGTTGCCTTAAATGCTGGAAATCGTCACATACCGGTTCTACTGTATGCTGACGATGCCGTCCTGCTTGCCAGGACGGCCGTGAGCCTACAACAATTGGTCAATGGATTTGTGGAGTTTATGGGCGAATTAGATTTGTCCGTAAATTTGAGCAAATCGTATGTCATGATAGCTGGCAAGAAACCAAGCAGGAAATTTGCTTTTAAGATAGGGTCGCACAAATTGGAAACAGTGAGCTCTTTTTCTTATCTGGGTCTACTGTTTGACGGGGATACAAATTTTGATCTGTTAATGGAGGATAGATGCAGAAAGCTGGTATCGGCAAATGGGGCTATTCATAACTTTGCTCGTAGACTGGGGAGGTGGTCGCCGGAACAGGTGATGAATCTGTATGTGGCTGTTAGCACTGCAAAAGCCATTACGGAGCAGAGGTTTGGGGATTTAGAGATGTAAGGCCCCTGCAACTGGAGGAAGATACATTTTTTAGGAGGATATTGAAGCTACCACAGGGTACCCCAGCAGGTATAACACACACAGAACTGGGGTTACCTTATATCACCGACTGGGTAAAGGTGAGACCCATTATGCTATGGCTTAGGTTATGGGTGAATCCCGCAGCGGAACTAAGCAGGCAAATAGCTCGGGACTGCTTGCAAATGGACAACCACCTACGTATCCCATGGCTGAGGTACATAAAAGAGACATTGGATTCAACCGACCACCTATCTCTTTTCAGTGATCCTACCTCCATTACCCCCACATGTAGACACCAGATTAAAAGAGAGCTACTGGATAAATTTGAAGCACAAAGAGCAAGCACTGACTCCTTAAAGAAATCAGTTATAGCACAACACCGAGTGAGCAATGGAGCAGGAATGGAGCCCTATTTATATCTAATGCATAATCACCAGGACAGATTTTTAATGTGCCGTTTTAGGCTCAACCTGTTACACCACATTTTAGCTTATCCTCCAGGTTTCACAGTAACGGTTGAGCAGAAGGGTGCCTGCGGCTGCGACAATAGGTCTCCGCAGGACACCCTTCATTTTGTACTTCTGTGTTCTTTTTATCAAATCCCCCGTCGCAAATTTCTTGTTCATATCCTAAAGGAGGCTAAAATACGTGAAGCCAAGAGTACCCTGAATTTCTTACAAATGGCCGTGGACACCTGCACTTTGTGCTCTATTGTAAATTTCTTGAGAGTGTCGGTAAGATTGAGGAATACCCGTGACTGAATAATGATAAATTAATAATGTAATGTGCCCTTTGCAAAGTGCCTTTTTAAAGTTTTGTTTTTAACCTGTTTTTAATGTCCGTCGGCTGAGATCTAATGTAAATATAATGTACACTGTATATTGTATTTGTATTTTGTACTTTTTATGTTGATTTTTAATCAGCGAAATAAAGATTTACTGAAGCTGAAGCACTCTAGACTGCACGATTCGTTTTCTTCGATTTGAAGAGATTTCACAGCGGCACGTGGCACTATATTAAATGCCAAAAACAAATCAAAAGAGATAAGTACGACCCTTTCTGTGGAAAACAAAACAATCGGCTTAAACACACAACACTTAGAAACACAGCATGATAATCACGCAGAGTAAAGATGACTAAAGAAAGGGGAAATACATTCCAAAATAGACTACAGTGGCTCAAGTAACTCGATATAAATTAAGGATGACATCCTACCGCTTTTTTTTCAAATGCTCCTCGCCTTTTGTATTGAACATGTCTGCCTCAAAGGAAGAAATAGTCGCTAAACTGAGTGCAGCAGTGAAATTCATCTGTAACATATCTTTCCTTTCTTTCCAAAGTCACAACCAATAAGAGACAAAGCTTTTAGTTGGAGGGAAACGCTCCATAATCCTGCAAACCAAACCGCAAAGAAAAACATGTCATGTGTTAATGCACTAAAAAATTCATGCCCGTGATAAACCCGGCATACAGTCACTTACGCCTTTCCCCTAAGCTCTTTTCTCATCGTGTGTTCATTTACGCTGTTCAGAGAGCTGCCTGCTCATAAAAGGAGGAACAGAGAGGGTGACAGACAAATGTACCTCAACATGCGTCTAAAAACTTCAGTCATGCATAACAAATGTGAAAAAAATATCTTAACGCACGCAGGCGAACAAAACGCAATCTCCTTTCTGATTAACTTGTTTGAGGATTTTTTAAAGGTTAAGTTGTAAAATCAGTGTTTAAGTGGGCCGGTCAAGGCGGTGCTGAGCACCGGCAGCTTTCAAAAGGGGGCCTCGAAACGGGACCCTATCGAGCTCTGTTTGATGCCCTAGCACGGGCAGTCTTGTTTTTTTGCAGACTGCATTGAGACTTGCAGTCACGGCTCGCAATACTCGCGGGGGGTCGCGCGGGGGTGGGGGGCCAAGGGAGACATTTTTTAAAACGAAAACTTACCTGACCGCCTATGCTCTTGGTCCGTGTTGGCAATGGCGCCTGTTGGAACAGTACTGGAGTGGCAACCCCTCAGCCAATACTGGCTTAGGGCACGGTTGCTTTTCGCCCACCGCCTGCCCATTAGGAGACCAAGGGGCTCCTAATGGGCATGCGCAAGCCAGTGGAAACACAAGTGTGCATGACTGGGCACAGGCGAAAAATTCACTCACCTTCCCCACTCACGCGCACTTGTGCTGATGCCTGTCCCTGGCTGGTCTGACAATGCATGTCAGTCAACATGACGCCGGACCGCCCACCCCCTTCAGACTCTGAAGGGGGTGGGCGGTCCGATGTCATGCTGACTGACATGATTGTTAGTTCTCCCTCGGCGTATCTGAACTTAAGTACACTAAGTTCAGAGACGCCGAGGAAGCTGCGGGCGCGGGCGGGGGGGCATCGCTCCAACGCCCCAATGGGCGCACCGCGCCTGACTCTGTCTACCCATTGTCATCTTAATGATTTGTGGGGTTCCGGGCCGATCATATTTCACCAGTTTTTGTGATTTTGTTAAAGATCAACGTAATTTAACATTGTTTGAGACCACACAGGCTAGAATTAGCAGGAAATGGGTAATACAATTCTAAGTTGTTCTGTACAGTGACCCCAAAATATGTTTTACCATGCCCTCCCCCCAAAATCCTCAAGATGACACTGGTTTGGGATTGAGCATTTTTTTTTTTACATCAACCTAATTTTGAGATGGAAGGCCAAGCAAGTTCAAATGAGGGAGTGAGAAACAGTACAAGGTGCACGCTCCTCAGACTTTGATGCACATGCAAGAGATTTTCACGCATGCGCACTGACGGCATGATTGTCTTCTCACCATAGTCCAGCAGGGCTCACAAGCAAACAGTTTCCCAAACATTGGGGGATAAGTTTGAAGTGTAAATCATTCTTTCTTCAAATATTTGGGGGGTATTTCTACGCCTCCGCTTCTCTGGAAACTGAAAAATACAGGCATACCAAAGGGGTAGGGGGAGGGAGGGTAGACAGGTGAATAGCTTGGGTGGTTAGGGCGCTGGGAACTGAACATAATAATATCCTTGAATTTGTAAAGCGCAGTGCTACCTCTGAAGTGGTTTCCCGGCGCTGGGGGCCCCGGGAAGTTTAAGCGAGCTATTGCCCAGAGTCACATGGTGCTGGGCTGACCTGTCGCCGGCGATCGAACCGTGAACCCCGTGGTTCGGAGTCAAGCACCCTGGCCGCTGCGCCACACCTCTTCTAAATGGGTCTGGAATATGAACAATGAGGTCGAATGTAAAAACAGAGCAGGCAGCTTTTCCGTTATGGGGCAGCAGCGGACCTATGCTAAAAGGGTACAGTGTCTTTTTAAAAATAATTTTTTTTATTGAAATTGAATGGTGTCATACATATTCAAAATTCGAAATACAGAATAATGAAACCCAAAGCTTTCTCATAGAGCATACCCCGCTTTCAACGGCTGATATGGACAAAATAGTTAACTTACAATTTTCCATAATCAAAAGACAAAAAAAAGATTTTTACAGATTATTCAAAAAGTGTCCCCCAAATTTTTTCAAATTTTCTTCCCCCCCCCCAATCCTCAAAGCATAGCTTCGCTCACTTATCTTTACTCTGCGCATTTTGAATAGCCATTCATGCATGGATGAAGTCTGATTTGTACGCCAGTTTTGAAGTAACAACGATCTGGCAACTGCCATGCAAATATAAACCAATTTAGCGAATGATTCAGATAAATTGAGGTACGGATCGAAACCATAAAGCATCAGTTTTACATTTGAAGATATCCGAATATGACAATTAGAACTTAAGAAAGCAAAAATGTCTTCCCAGAATGCTTTTACCATACAGCAATCAGTTATTACGTGAGTCCAATTAGCTGGGGCGAAGTTCAAACATCGGAAACAATTCGGTATATAGTTACTGTACGTTTTGGCTATTGCCGCCGGGGTACGATACAAAAGCCATTTTCCGAAAACTAACATTCTGCGCCAGTTAGCTCCCCTTAATGTGGAAAAATTTAACTTATTAATGGTTCGCCACGTACTCAATGCCAGAACATGATTTTCTTGTTCCCACCATTTTTTGACAGCTTTAGCGCCCAGATCGCTTTGTCTGGACTGAGCTAAGCAGCGCTTCCACTCTCCGGGTTTCCTTGTCAAAGTATTATTAAAAAAAAGATCATTGTTTAAAGAAGAAATCTGAGTAAACAATGTGGGAGCGTGCTGCTGCAGGGATTGATAAATTTTAGTATAAGACCCGGCTAACAAAAATTTTCCTGAAATTGATAATCGCATCTCCGGCGGGGTTATCCACCTTGTATGTTGCAGAAAATTGCCTACTTTGCTAAATCCAGCTTTAGTCCAATGACCCATTAAATCAGAGCCTGCCACCTGCCCACTAAATGAGAGTAAATTAATCAACAAAGAGGAAGAATTAAACAGAGAGAGAGAATATCTTCTGAGCATGGCCGTACGCTTCCTGAAAAGCCAGGCAATTATTTTATACCTAACCAGTTTGGGAGATTTAGGAACTTGAAGAGGGGAAAATATTTGACTTTCCGAAAAAATTAAATCAAAGAAAAAACTAATGAATACGTTAGAGTTTGGAATTGGGAATTTAAATCGAGTCAGATACTGAGCAAAGTAAGCACTATAATATTCTCTAATGTTCGGTAGTGCGAGGCCTCCATTGTCTAATTCCTCATAGAGAGTGTTCAGCGCAATACGAGGCGTTTTAGGTGCCCACAAAAAGCGCGAAAATATAGATTCAATTTTAGTAAAAAATGTGCCCGAAAGAAAGCAAGGAATCGTTGAAAACAAAAAATTAAACAACGGTAAAATTGACATTTTTATCAAAGCAACTCGGCCCAAAATTGATAACGGTAATTTATTCCAGCGAGTGAGCATTGAGCCAACTTTCTGAAGAAGGGGATCAAAATTAAGATTATAGAGATCTTTAACTGAAGCTGTAAAAAAAAACCCGAGATATCTTTTAGGTTTATTATTGATACAGCCCCGTAAATCCGGATATAATTCAGGATTATGATTGCCACAGACCAATATTTCTGTCTTCTTTTTGTTAATACGGTAGCCCCCGAAAGTCTCAAATTCCTCAAAAAGCTGAAATGCTCGAACTTGTGACTGCAAATCGGATTTAATAAGAAGCATAATATCATCAGCGTAAAGTTTTATCTTTGACATTAATGGAATCGGAGGCACACTTCCGAATTGCGATTGCAAGGGGTTCGATAAAAAAAGCAAAAAGAATCGGTGATAAGGGACAGCCCTGACGTGTACCCCGATTAACTGACACTGATCCTACCGTTAGTGAATTAATAATAATATTTGCTTTTGCACCCGTGTAAAGATTCCGAATAAAATTAATAATAATTAACGGAATATGAAAATGTTGCAAAATAATAAAAAGTGTCTCCCAGACCACCAAATCAAAAGCTTTTTCCGCATCAAATAACAAAATTAATGCTGGAATCCTCAGTGTCTGAAAGTAATCCAGGGCTTCCGACAAATAGTGGGTATTAGTCATCAATTGTCTACCGGCAATAAACCCATTTTGATCTTCGTGAATCAAATCCGTGGCAATATGATTAAATCGAATAGCGAGTAGTTTAGTAACGATCTTATAGTCCGAGTTTAAAAGGTTGATGGGGCGATATGAATTAGGATCCCTAGCATCCTTCCCCTTCTTCAGAAAGCTGACCACGGTACCCTCGCGGAACGAGTCTGGGATAGAAGCTCCTGCCAACATAGAATTGAGGAGTTGTAGAAAAATGTCGGAAAAGGCAGGGAAAAAAACTTTAAAAAATTCCGCGGGTAATCCGTCTGGGCCGGAAGCTTTCCCTGATGGAAGTTCTTTCACTACCGACTGTACCTCTGCCAAAGAAAATCCACTTGCCATATTTAATTGCTCGGATTGGGAGAGGGAAGGGATCACATCCTTCCTCAAAAAAGCATTTCATTTTAGCTGGTCTATTTCATGCTGATGGCTATATATTTTTTGATAATGGGAGTGCATTATCTTACCTATCCCACCCTAGTCAGTTATGTATTGATTAGTAACGGGACAAATTAAACCCCGAATTAAATTGGAGGCTACTTGTTCTTTAGCCTGCCAGGCCAAAAATCTACCCGTAAAATTGCTTTCTTCGTAGACTTTCTGGTATTGACTACGAAAGAACGCCTCTCCTTGCTCAAATAAATATGTACTGAATTCACGTTTAGCTTCATTTAATTGATCTTTAATATTTCTAGAGGGATTTTGTTGTCTTAGAGCACTAAGAACCTGTATACGATGTTCAAATTAGTTTTTTATAGCCCTAACAGCGATGGATGTGGCGGCATCTTTCCCAATAATGATTCCACGAATAAAAGCCTTTAAGGCGTCCCAAATAATACTGAGAGGGGCGGTGCCAGTATTGCGAATTATAAATTCTCTAATCATGACTTTTAATTCGGAGACCCATATCTCATCATTGAGATATAATTTATTAAAAACCCATCTTTTAGGAGACCTTTTAGTATCCCCAAAAATAAATTCCCTAATGATCATAGCATGGTCGGAAAATACATTATGCACAGTGTTATAATAACCTAGCCTGAGATTACGTGAGGCGAGAAAAAAGTCAATGCGAGATGAAGACTTAAATCTACCCGACCAGCAGGTATATTCTTTTTTAGAGGGATTATCTAGACGCCAATGATCAGAGAGATCCAATAATCTTTTATAGTTGGAAATAGTCTGGGAAACTTTAGGTTTGAGTTGTTTTTTTGATTGAAACGATGAGTCCAGTTTGGGATCCATAAAGACGTTAAAGTCGCCACAAATCACAATGTCCCCTGACACCATTAATAAGGATTGGAACATATCTTCAAACATATTGGAATCCTCACTTAGTGGGCCATAACAACTTACAAAAATAAAGGGTCTCTGTCTACTTTTGACTCTACATGAGACCCAGCACCAACGCCCTAAGCCTCCTTCTTCTGAATGAATAATTTCAGCATGTATGTTCTTGTTTAAAAATATCGCCACCCCTCGTTTAGATTTGTTGCATGATGCAAAACACCGAAACGAAGCCCAAGATTTGAACATTGAGAACTCGTCTATCTTAAGAGAGAAAATATGAGTCTCCTGTAATAGGATTACGGAAGGATTTTCTGCCTTAATCCACATTTCCACAGCTCGCCTTTTCTTAATATTGTTTAAACCATTAACATTAAGAGAAAACAATTTCAAACTCTCCTTATTTGACATTGACATCTTAGATTAACTAATTGAAGGCAGTTATCATCAGACCTCCCCTTACCCATTGTAGACATTCTGGCACTTTGAATCAAAACATAAGTAAATGAACAAAACCTGACACCATCAACTTCATTTTTTGTTATAACCCACCCATCACCACCCTCAACCCCCCAAACCCAACTCTCCAGTGGCCCTACTTCCTCACCCTCCTCCCACGCGGACCACAGGAACCTACCCCACTTCATTAGGGTGACCTGTTAGCACCCCCTGGCTCCCTGGGTCCCCGTACTCCTCATGCTCTATCCACCCCCACCGACTATCCAAGCAATTAACCCCTATCGATGTAATACCTATAATAGCCAGTGGCCATAAAATAGCCGTCATAAACCCTTCGATTCTAGTTTGATTGAGAAGCCGAGATCTCCTTAAGCAGATCAGGTGCTGCTGCTATATCAGATATCATAAAGAATTTTACCTTTCACTAAGACTTTGAGCTTAGATTGTTGCGCTATCGTAGCTTGGGCCCCTTTGGCTTTAAACAACTGTAACATTTGGACAAACTCTTTTCTTCTCCGTGCAGCAGAGGCAGACATATCGGAGAAAATACGGCATTTAACAGTTTAGTTAACAAAGAATTGTCTTTGCTGAATCGCCATAGAAAGAATAGTCTCTTTTATCCGTATGTCTGAGAAATTTAATAAAATTGTTCGAGGAAGAAAGGAATTCAGGAAAGGCTGGGCAGGAACTCGATGTGCTCGCGTAATTGTCAAGTCGCCCTCATGATTGGGGATCACTTTTTGTTTTAGAAAGGAGGTGGCCCATTGAAGCGTGCTGGATCCTTCAATGCCTTCCGGAACCCCCACGATGTGAAGGTTCGATCGACGATTATAGTTCTCCAAATCATCCAATTTAGTTTCCAATGAACGTGTTGTAAAAGAAATCCTACTCGCTTCTTTTTTAACCTCATTCATTTGGTCCTCCAAATTAGAAATACGAGTTTCGGCTTCTTGAAGACGGCCAGGGAATGTAGAGAAAGGTCCTCCATTTTGTCCAGTCGCTGATTAATTAAAGCCAACTCGGATTTTTGAAACCTCTTTAATTCGCGGACCTCATCAAGAATTAGATTCAACATATCTTTTACCGACATCTGAATTTCCCCCACAGTCTCAGTATCAAGATCCAGCAGAGGACTAAAAAGTTTACCATTGGGGGCCAAGTCAGCAGAAGTATTTGATGGCATATCAGCCAAAGGTATAGCCATACCCGTGTTCTCCGAAATCAGAACCTCTTCCTGAACAACGTCCGTATTATTCACAGAGGATGCCAGAGAATTTTCTTTGAGCAGAGATGTCGAAGTTGTTGGGGATGCCAAAGTGTTAGGCTTATACAGTAAGTCTGGGGGTTGAGTAGTTGAGGAAGAGGAAGATATTTTAACGGGGATGCCCTGACAGGGTACTGCATTTTTTTTTACCAAAAAGAGGAAATGGTTTAGCGCCTTTTAGCACATCCATAAATCTATCTTGCTGAGATATGGCATCCTGAGTTAGGGGAGAGCGAACTACCTCTGCACTGTGAGAGTTCTCTAAATGCGGAATCGAAGTCGGAGTCGGAGATTCCGCAAAAGACTCCTCCAATTCCTCTGAGCTCCCAGTGCTATCACTTTTTCCCTTTACGTCACCTTTGTCGCCCTTATCGCTGTTATCATTTTTATTTATTAGTTTGGCAGCATTTTTTGTTTCTCTAACCTGTATGCGGAGGGCTTTTGCCTTACGAGTGTTGAGTAAGTTCCCCATACTGGAACTGGAGAGGCAGCAGTGAGTTAATTGATGCCTGGAGTTACTGGAATTCGACCTTTCCTCCTTTTCTCCGTCCGCCCGAAGCCTTTATGCCTCTATGCCTCTGAGTGTACACGTCCCAACAATTGACGACTTTCCGGAGCAAATCTCCCAACGCTGCGGGGTCTGTAAGTCTATAAATCTATAAGCCACCGCAGCCAGCCATCCAGCAGTACTCCTTATCCAAAAAAGAAAAGGGAGGGGCGAGACTCACCACGTACAGTTCACCATGAACTACAGTCCTGGCGTCCGAAAACCAATGCGGAGCCGATGCAGAGCCCCACTTGACCGGTACCTTCTCCAACGCCCGATCCCAGCTGCTACGAATTCGGGAATAGACAGAGGTAAATCCGCTCTGCTCCGCCCCGCTGACAACTTGAGCCCGTAGAGATTGTCGCTACCAGGAAAGCCGCATATAATCAAGCGTGATCGAGTCCAGGAGCCGATTAAGTCAGTAAAAACGCTTAGCGTCCACAACGGCCGCCATCCGCATCAGCCGCCATCCACCTCGGCTTCACAACCTTGAGGGGGGGGGGAGGAGCCAGCAGTCGGAACCTCAGGTGTGCACAAAAAAAAGGGTACAGTGTCATCAAGTGTGGATGGCGCACACAGATCAGCAAGGCCATCAGTTTGATTATGTGTGACATTTCAGTAGAAGTGGGCAAGCCAACAAATTAACAGGAAGAGCCGAGCCAATGGTCTGGCTCGGCTCTTAGAGCCCGTGCACGAGCCAAGCACCGAAAATGGTTGCTATGTAGATCAAACAACAAACAGCACTTCAAATATGATGACGTCTCTTCAAACTTCAAAAAGTGCACTTCTTTAATAGTGGAAGCTTAATATGTCACGTTATAGCACAGCACTGAGTAGTACTTATTAAAAGTGATAGTTTCTAAACGTGAACCATTAGTGAACGGAGAGGCAAAGTAGTTGTCATGTCCCTGTCTGTGGCCCAGATTATTATAGAGCAACATTATAGTCTATTAAATCAAACAGAATAGGTGTTGTACAGCTGTTATTCTGAACTCACATATTTGAAAGTGCTTTCCTAGAATTTTGCCTTGCTGTCCTACCCCCATACGCCTGATCCGTGGGGGTCTGTGCTCCAGCTCCTCACATCGTGGTGGGAGCCTTACCTTACCTGAGGGCGCACTCCTGACTCTTCCAGACGCCGCAGGCACGCGCAAAACCCTGGTGGGACTCCAAGTCCCAGGGTGCCTTGCGACACAAGATCTGCCTCAGGTGCGTGGGGGAGGAGCCTCGTCTGCCCTTATCAGCACTGCACTCCTACCGCAGTGCGAGATCCAGAACTTTGACTTGCTGTCCTGCCCCCATACACTTGATCCGTGGGGTCTGTGCTCCAGCTCCTCTCATCGTGGTGGGAGCCTTACCTTACCTGAGGGCGCACTCCTGACTCTTCCAGACGCCGCAGGCACGCGCAAAACCCTGGTTGGACTCCTAGTCCCAGGGTGCCTTGCGACACAAGATCTGCCTCAGGTGCGTGGGGGAGGAGCCTCGTCTGCCCTTATCAGCAGTGCACTCCTACGGCAGTGTGGGATCCAGAACTTTGCCTTGCTTTCCTGCCCCCATACGCCTGATCCATGGGGGTCTGTGCTCCAGCTCCTCTCATCGTGGTGGGAGCTTTACCTTACCTGAGGGCGCACTCCTGACTCTTCCAGATGCCGCAGGCATGCGCAAAACCCTGGTGGGACTCCAAATCCCAGGGTGCCTTGCGACACAAGATCTGCCTCAGGTGCGTGGGGGAGGAGCCTCGCCTGCCCTTATCAGCACTGCACTCCTACCGCAGTGCTGGACGCGTGCGGGCCGCGCCCGGGCGAAGCCCGGGCCAAGGGCAGGCCCGTCCTGCGCCTGTCAGCACCAGGAGGAGACAGGGCAGGGCCACCCCCCCTGGTCGACCTGCATTGGGATACAGCAGTCACCAGGATAGGTAAGAGGTACAGAGCTACAGAAACAACATATAACTAACTCTGAACACCCACAAGTAACCCCAGCTTGCATAGTGACATTGATTCAGAACTGGGAGAGGGCTGTGAAACTAGCAAAATTAATGTATGTACTGAGGTGGAAAAGATGCCCGCATCCCAGTCTATTGCCCTTTAACTAGAATTCACTTCTTGTTGGCTGGGGCTTTGCAGGGTACTGGTTGAGGGTCTTCGGGACTACAGTCTATTGTTTTACATCTACTGGCAGGTGTGGCGAAAAGGGTACAGTAGCAGATACTAGCCCTGCTCCCCCTGAGTCATCCTCAGCTTTTTTGGGCTGTGGGGAACGAGGTGTCGACTTGTAGTGCCTTTGCAAAAGGCATTCGAGCCGAAGGAGTTACTCCCTGATCGAAGGAGGAAAAAGAGCCTCAAAATGGGTAAGAAAGCGCCAATAAGAGTAAAAACACCAATAGTATCCTCATTGCCCCAAACTTCAATAGACAAAATGCTGCAAAGAGCAATAGGGGTTGTGAACACCGAGATCGAGTTAACTGAACGGCGCTTATCACTCACACCCGATCTATTCTTCCCACCCCCTGAAACCACAATGCTGCGAGAACCCACACAAATTCATGAGGAGGCCCTGCGGTCGCCTCCCCTAACGCCAGTTGTGCATAAGAAAGCAGCACGCAAGAGTAAAAACACCACTTGTGTCCCCAGGGCTGTAAAGCATAAACGAACTAGTGGGGCCGGCACAAATAAGAAAAATGAAAGCGAGGTGCAACAAGATAAATTGGGAGGGCGAGTAGACCAGCCAGCGACCGTAGATAACCTTGTTGTAATTGAGCCCGAAAAGACCTCCCCAACCTGGGCTGTGAATCTATTGGCAGACCTTCAGAATAATCTAAGGATCATCATCAAAGGTGAATTGGCGCCACTCATCAATCGCCTAGACAAACTGGAGGGAATGGTGGCGGGAGGGGTTACGAGACCGGATGCTATACTGCCCCTTATTTGCAATACATCCAGAAATGGGATCACTGTAGGATGTCAGACAGATAGCAAAGGTCCACACTTGCAATTAAACCCCAGGAATGAATCTCCCTCCAATAGCCTTGAATCTGGCCAGCAGACCAAGGCTAAGGAACCCCTAACCAGTGCGGACAAAAGTGAGTCGAGAGGGAATTGTAGCCCTGACCCTCAAAGACATGAAGTAGGCCCTGTCACGCTAGTTCAGGGTAGTAATACAATAGATAGCAGGCAGCCAATACAAGAAGGTGGTGGAGATTCGTATACAAATCAAAGGGCTAAATTTTGTACTATCAACCTCCCCCTGCCCTGCTCGCCCTATGTAGCAATCTTAACAGGCACCCCGCAACTGGCCCATAATGAAAGGGAGTCTCATTTAGAGCTGAGGAACAAGTGCCTGCATTGGCTTAGTAGGCACAAGCACCTCGACTATGCGAAAACAAGAGAGATCATAATGGTGCGTCGTGTTGAGTGGGTGGGGAATTGTAGGAAGGACGAGCCTGGAGACTGCATAGTGATAAACTTTAGCAACCCTTGTACCGTGGAGAACCTGCTAAAATCAATACCCAGCTGTCGTAACGCCCCCACTAGAATGAGTTTGCGACCCCTAGGGTTCTTCTACCCCCAAGTCAGGATGGGACAAAGAAGATATGTACCCTTTGTACGAGCAGCATGGGATAAGGGACCACACTTTGAGGGAAGATTGGCTACCTTAAACGAGCCCCCCCCGCTTTGGAATCCCAGTGCACAATAGGTACACTGCCTTGGAGGAGGTAGATTGACTGGGGGAGGGATTGACGCAGCGAGGGAACACTAAATTGGTGAGGGAAACTGGAATGAGCAGAGTTGATTGTAATCTAGAAAAAGCAACAAGTAGGGGCAGAACAGATCACATCCTACAATTAGTCCCGCAGGGAGCAAAGCTGCAATGCCCCGAGGTCTTTACCCTCAACTACTCGGCTGCTCAAGGGGGATCAGTAAATAAAGAAGAAAAAGCTATGTGGGCTGATGGGAAGGATAGTGCCCGTATGGCAGACTGTATACATTTTAGGAATGGTAATACTGCAGGTGTGACAGATGAATCAGACCAGGGCATCGGGTTAAAAATTCTGTCATGGAACTTAGCGAGGCTAAAGAACAAACTCCCATGCCCGGACTGGGGGGAATTTGTGGGCAAGTATGACATCTGTCTCTTCCAAGATACGTGGGCGACAGAGGGTGTGCAGAGGGTGGGCTTTGCCACATTTGATAAGTTAGCAGTTAAGGGGAAGTGGGGGAGACCCTCGGGTGGGCTGTCAGTTTGGGTGGGCACATACCTTGGATGTACACTGGAAGTGTTGACTACTCCCTCTAGGGATATTCAGTGTGCACTCCTCTCTTTCCGCTCTAAGCTAAAAATTGCCTTAGTCAATGCATACTCTCGTCCGGTTAATAATAGCCAAGAATCGGCTACTATTGACCTCCTTGGCCAATTTATACCGTCGCTGGACCCAGGAATTGGGGTCATTGTGGGAGGCGACTTTAACTGCCACTTCGAACCACTCATAGATTACGACTATTTAGACCCTTCGAAAGAAGACCAATTGTGGCTCATCCCTGACCCACAGATAACACCCATTGAAACCTGGTCTCCTTTGGCCTTGCAGCTGAATGCGCTTACTTTAACCTTGTCGATAAGAGCTTGCAACGGGCGGACCAAATCAGACCAGCCGGGGAAATGTACATTTAACAGACCAGGCCAAGCCTCGCTCCTGGATTGCATCCTGGTAGAAACTAGATTTTGGAGTAGGGTGCAAGATTTCTACATTATTCAGAGGCAGGACAGTGATCATAATGCGTTGAGCTTGATCCTCAAACCCTGCAAGCTGGGGATTGTCAATCCATCCCAAGGTTTTGAGAAAGAGACTAGTGCATTGGTTGTAACGAACAATAGAAGGAAAGTTAGATGGGAGCGTATACAGGAGTCTCTACTTCAAATAGCAAATATATCAGCTAGTCCTCCCAACGTTAATTAGGATGAGGGATTTCACGTTGGTGGAGGGGCCCAGCATAGATCAGGGTGAGGTAGGAAAAATTCATGCGGACTTATCCTTAAATCTGGCAGATATTTTCTGTCCGACGGGGAGCCATAGAAAAAGCGCTGGTAACAAATGCTCCTGGTATAATGGGGATTGGCGCAAGGCAAAACAAGAACTTTTGAGGGCGGTGAAAGAACAGGATAGGGTGCAAGCAAAAGTAGCAAGGGCCAACTACAAACGGTCCATCCAGAAAGGTAAGAAGGAATGGGAGGAGAGGAGGTGGGATGGCCTTAGGACGGCCCTCAAAGGGAAAGATATGAAATCCTTCTGGGCTATAGTGACAACAGGTGACAGGGAGGGGACATTGGCTATTGCACCCAATATGGCTCCAGAAGCTTGGGAATCATATTTTGGGTTACTATATGCATTAAGGGGAGACGAACATGAAAGTGGAGAGTTTAGCGGAGTAGAGTGCACGAGTCCTGAGGGAATGGAGTTCAGTGTGTTGGAGGTGAGCAATGCCATTTGCAAGCTCAGTCCCAACAAGGCCCCCGGGCTGGATAGACTGCCAGGGGACCTTTTTTGGGGAGAGCCAAAGATCTGGGCCCCTTATTTTTGCGTTTTATTTAACACAATTGCTGGGGGTATGGATCTTCCAGACACATGGCGTGGGGCCGAGATAGTGTCAATATTCAAGAAAGGTTGCCCCTCACGCCATCTAATTACAGGCCAATCCGCCTCATAGACATCTCCCAGAAACTCTTTGGGCGAGTGCTCCTGGATCGCTGACAGGACTGGGTAGAACAAGAACATATACTCAGCCCATATCAGGCCGGATTCAGATCAAAGATGTCAACCGTGGACCAGATATTCAGGCTTCAGCTGTTGTTCTGGAAAACGGTTGTCCTAGAGGGTGGCAGCCTCTATTTAATATTCGTGGATCTGAAGTCGGCCTTTGATATGGTACCAAGGGCGAAGCTTTGGAGGGTCTTGAGGGATCTTGGGATTCCCCTGTACCTGCTCGGGTCTATCATAAAATTACACACGGATAACTTTGCGCAGGTCCGATGTGGAAAATCAGGTGAGCTATCTGCCCGGTTCCCTGTCCTTAATGGTGTTCGACAGGGATGCGTCCTCGCTCCCACCCTATTCTGTCTCTTTATAAATGGGCTCATTGACTTCCTAAGGAAAATCAAGGATAGTGATGTTCCAAAGTTAGCCACAGGAAGGGTTCCCGCACTAATGTTTGCGGATGACACCCTGTTACTTTCCAAAACTCCAATGGGCATCCAGCGGATCCTAGATGGGTTCGCAGAGTTCTGCATGTTGTGGGGATTGGAGATAAATTTAGCAAAGACTAAGTTTATGGTTTTTAATCCCCCCAAACTGAAGCGCTCCAACCCAGTTTTACATGGTATCCCTCTTGAGAGAGTAGAGACGTTTGACTACTTGGGAATCACCCTGGCTGAGTATTTTAATTGGGAGGCATCGGTCGCAAAAGCTAGCCTTAGGCTAACAGAGACGATTGGTGGTATCTTGAAGCTGCATAGAACCTCAGACTGGAAACCCATTGCCCTCGCACTTGAAATATATACTGCCCAAGCCAGAGGGGCTGCATTATATGGGGTAGAGCTGTGGGGCCATTGCCAGGTTTCCAATCTAACAAAGGCAGAAAATAATTTTATAAGGCAACTTTTAAGTCTACCGAACAGCACTCCACTTACTCCCCTCCATATGGATTTGGGCATTAGGCCTCTGGGTGCAGAGATAGCACTGAGACCCCTTACATTTTGGAGGCGACTCTGGGCGACACCTGAACTGTCTGACATTAGGGCTGAGCTAAAAGAGATATTGCCCCAGTGCCGCAATAAGGGAATTCCTTGGCTTTGTCATATAAAGGACCTCACTCTGGAATTAAAGAACCCAGATCTGTGGAGTTCACCTGAAACTTCATGTACTCTGATCTCTAGATTGGAACTAATAAGACAATACAGAGCAATGAAACTCATCCAAATACAAAACAGTTCCGTACACGGGCGCTTCACGTCAGAATTTCTCCTTATAAAAGATACATACTACAAGGAACCCTTCCTAGATTTTATCCTACTTCCCAGGGCTAGGAAATTATATCTGCAATTCAGACTAGGGACCCTCCCAATTCATGTACTTACTAGTAGATGAGCAAAAGATTCAAAGAAGGAATGTCCTGTATGTAATTATAAGGAGGAGTCTGAAATCCACGTTCTTTTTCTCTGCCGTGCTTATCGGATACAGCGTAAACACAACTTTGTAAAAACCTGGGTTTCAAGCAATGTATAGCGGCATTGAGAATCTTAAAGTATGATACTAGCCCTCCAATTGTATTTGCGGTTTCTCGTTTTTTAAACAGTATGTGGTATTACTATTGTAAATCTTCTTGTATCTATTTTTATTGATAGATTTAACATCTTTTTATTCTTTTAACTTAGCAGTTTTTAGGGATTCTTTGATCGTGTTGCTATGGAGAGGCCTGTCATGTAAGGATGTAAATGGCTTGTAAATATATTGTATCTGTGATTTCTTTTTAAAATGTAAGCACTTTTATGGCTTTGCGCCGAAATAACGTTTTTACTGACTGGCTTTCCTACGTGATAATGAAGAAAAAGCAGTTTTGCTGAAATAATTTTTTTTGCCTAAGATAACACAATTTAAACAGATGAGCCGTGATTTGTCCAGGTTTTCTGGTTTCACTTTGTACAAATCAGCCACTAAATGTGCATCTATTTCTCTTTCCTTTTGTATATAAACTCTTTCTTTATGCCTCCTTGTGCATTTTTCAGCAGTATTTAATATAGTGTTACCCGAATGTATTTAATCGCTTTACATGAGCACCAGTTATATAACACAAGGTCTGATTCGTATTTTAGGCATGGGGTGATCTGCCCAAAATGATAGGCTGTTGAGCCGACACCAGTACGTGAATATGGTTCCCCAGTTCCAAAGTCTGCAGCTCTGGCCTTAAAGCCACATCCTGGGTAGAGTGGGGGTTGTGGGAAAAAGCCTCATGAAAGCCCGGCTTGTTATGTGTTCTCGGTTTCAACAGGTCCTCGTACTGAGCCAGATTGAGGCTTCAGACTCAAGCCTGGCTCGAGCTTTCAGTCGGTGGCCAACTCTACATTTCAGTGCTTTGTGTGTGAAACATTGTGTGAACTTTTAGTAGAACAAAGTAATTATGTCACATGTGATGAAATACGTTTCGGAAATTACTCAATTTTGTGCAATGTAATGGTCTCCAAACAGCCTTAACACAGCTGTAGCGTTGCCCGGGGGCTAGTGCAAGGTAACTAACTTACTTCCCTTTTCAAGCTTCCTGCCCAAGAACAATCCTCTGAGGCTCTTTGCTCTTTCTAAGTGTGCAGGTTGCAGCACACTTAGAAAGAAGAAACAAAGAGGAGAAATGAGGATATTTCTCCTTGTTGTACCTCCCCTGGAAAGGTGAAGCATTTTGATGCATTCCCAGATTTACCAGTCTTGGTAAGTCTGGGAATGCGTTACAATCCATGGGTGGAGGAGTGGGCACACCCATGCTCCACCCATGGAAGGCCTTCCCAGGGCAGATCAATGCAAGGCAGTGACTTGTGTTACTCCAGATTTACCAAGCGATGCAGGGCCACGCAAGGTGGCCTTGCGTTGTTTGGTAAATCTGACTTCAGTATTGTGTTGCCCTTGCGACACAACGTTTGATGCAAGGGTGAATGCAATACTATGATAAACCTGGCCCCAGATCTCCCAATCAAGAGTGGCTGGAATCCTCTCTCCTGCCACTGTGGAGAGTGGTAAATCGCCGGGCATTATCCCAGACAACCATCTAGAGCCCCAGAAGCAAATCTCAGCCATGGCCGACAGCGCTCACCACCAGCTCAGACTACTCTGGGCCTCAGGCAGCTCATTCCTGAGCAGGCCTTGAAACATGGAGTATGGAAACTCAGTCCTCCCTGATCTCCAAAAAGGGCCTCCAGCTCCTCTGAGAGCAGTGCTCCATGCAGCTGCCCGCTGTGTGCCAGGCCGCAGGACATGTGGCCACATCTCTTCTATTCCTCGCACCTGGCAATGGCTCTCCTGTGATGCTAGAGCCCAATGTAACATTGCAGGCCTTACACATGAAACCTTCCCCAAATCCACTCTCGCCTACCTGGCCGGAAAACTGAAATTCGCTCGAGCTCAAAGAGGATGAAGAAACGCTGAGTCCGTCCGGCTCGAACCTCCCACATTCAAGCAAGACCCCTGCAGGAGACAGGCATTCCCTGGCAGTGCAACCAGGCGCTGGAACTCCCTCCCACCAGCCCTTTGCACAAGCTCTGGTCTGTTCCCATGCAAAGAGAACCTCCAAACACTCTTGTTTGAGGGTCACTTGGGTTCAAGCGAGAATCCTTGCTGCTGACTTTACCTTCTCTCCTGTCGCGATCCTGGCTTTTGTCAGCTCTTCTTTACTAATGGAATATTTTAAAGTGCTCGGAAGGGGTGTCAATCCCCTAAGGATTGTGTTGCTCCTCGATTAGACCTGCCAACTATTAGATTTAGTGCTTTAGATATGAATCTAAAGCACATTAGGCTGTAGAATGAAGACTGACAAGAATTTAAAACGAAACCATAACAATTTATTAAAAGAGTCAAAGGCAAAGCAAAGTAACTGGGTAGAATCAGGCAATGAGTTATTTAAATGAAGTAAAAATATGATGCTTGGGATGAAATGTAGGAAACAAAGAGGCGGAACCAAATACAGTTCGGCTCTAATAAATAAATCAAAGTTATAAATCAGAGGTCAGACTAAGGTGACGTCGGCTGCTGAAGTCAAGGGACAGTGAGCCCAGCACCCTCTGGCACAGGGTGCTTTTATAATGTAAAATATCATAAAACCCATATATATATACAATTGTGGAAGGGTCCAGTGATCTGGACACATCACCCCTTTTTTCCCTTCCATGCGGGGTCCCGCAGGGATCCTCACTGAGCCCCACATTATTTCACCTTTATGCTACGTCACTAGCAGACCTGGTCCATTCTTTTGCTTTTACCCTAACATCCTATGCAGACAGCACACACATTGTCGTCTCACTTTCACAGGAAAAACAAGCTGTTGCTTCCAACTTTTGCGACTGCATGAGAGCCGCCAGCATCTGGATGCCATCCAATTGTCTTACACTGAATTCCACCAATACTGAGGCGCTACTCTTCGGAGCTCAGTCATTTTTCTGGCCTCATAAGTGGTGTCCATCTGAATTAGGTCCTCTGCCATTGCCTGTTAAATCGGTAAAAGATCTTGGAGTCAAAATTAACACAGATCTCTCTTATACAATTCAGGCGAACCCTGTCTCATCTGCCGCTTTTTTTACTTTAAAACTAATGAAGAAGACTTTGCCTTTCATTGCCGTCGGTCTACAAACATCTGTGGTAACATTCTTGGTTTGGTCGGAACTCGATTACAGCAAAATACTTTATTTAATGCACCAAGCATGTGCTCAACAAACTTCAGACAGTTCAGAATGGGGCACTAGGGCTCTGGTCAAGCTCCCTACATACACTCGGCATCCGAAGCTATAGGACCGCCGGGATCACTTTTAAATCCCTATGCATGGTCTATAAAGCCTTCCATGGGCAGGGCCCTGCCTTCCTGAGATCGGCTTCCTCCATCTATCTTCCATCAAGATCCCTACGCTCAGCTTCACCCTTCCTCCTGCCAGTTCCTCGTTTCAGACGAGTTGAATGGGGCGGCCGTGGATGTGTATTGAACGCATCCAAGGCCTGGAACACTCACCCCCTTTCTATTAAACCTCAACCCGATTTGTTAGCCTTCCGGAAAGGCTCTCAAAACATGGCTTTTTACTCTGCGTTAATTCTCAACTACCGCAGTTTTGTTCAGGTTGTTCGCTCAGCTAGCGCCAAGACACCTTGTTGGTATTCGAGCGCTTTATTAAAATTTTATAACATAACAAGAAAGGATGATACAGTGACAACTCATCCAGCTCACTCGCTTGCTAGTGGACACGCGCGCTCAGCTCTATTAAGGCGCGCTGTGCAGAGTTACATTTTTTTTAAAAACTACCGCGTTTTGTATTTTCATTTAATTTGCTTTATTGTACCCTGCTTTTAGTGTGGGGGGGTGTCCTCATACCTGCACCTTAATTGTGTTGCTCCACCGCTGTTAGAGCGGGTCCTGCCATTGGGGTTTGTGTAGTGGGGAATCGGCGGCCATCTTAGTTTGGGAGCCGTTCTATGCTTCTTGGGCGCCATCTTTAGCGTCCTGGTGGGGAAGCCGGTACGTTGCCACCTTATATGAGCCAGCTCTTTGAGCGCGCAGCGATTACGCGCAGCGGGGGCGCCTTCTCTGCGCCTGAGTCGTGCCAGAGTCCTGCCCGTCTGCGCTCGTCCGCGCCGAGGCCGTGCTAGCCGGGGCCCTGTTACATCTTTTGCATCCTGAGATGTCCTCGTTATCCACAGTAGTAAGGTATGCTAGGACTGCGCTGCTAAGTCTGCGAAGTCAGATGCCCTGCAAGTGCCGTGCACTGCATCCTCTTTCCGGCCCTGTTAAGTGTCCCGAATGTCCATTTAAGCTGCCATTGTCTATCCATACTGCAGCCTATAGGGATGCTCCCTTGGGGTGTTTAGAACGTGTTGTATTGCCGCCATTTAAATCCCAGGTTCCTCTGATTCTCAAAATTTGTCATCTTAATGTGAGGTCACTGGTCAAACATCATGGGGATGTGTATAATCTACTTACTGATGTCGCCCCTGACATTTTGTTTATGTCCGAAAAATGGCTTCATGAGGATGCGGCGGTTGCGGTTAATCTGGCCCTTCCTTCGGAGTACACGATTTTCACCCACAATCGTAACTCAAGAAGAGGTGGCATTGCAGCTGTCATTAAATCTTGCTTCTCATGTGTCTGGAAGCCTATGGACATAGCTGGCTGCGAAAGTGCCCATTTTTGTATCTCGATCAGCCCTCATTTTAAATTTTCTGGGCTACTCATTTATCGACCTCCTGGTCCTGATGCTGCCTTTAGGTCAGCACTACCGGAGGCCGTCGGCGCACTGGCATTAACTACTGCTAACTTCAGCATTATTGGAGACTTGAACCTCCATTTTGACTTTCCCTTTTCTTCTGCTGTTAGCAGTACTTTAGCAGACTTGGAAGCTCTCCAGTTGGTTCAGCTTGTTGATTGTTGTACTCATGATGGTGGCCATATTTTGGACCCCATCTTTACAAATCTTACTTTGGCTAAAGTGTTTCCCCCCAAGCCTATGGCCTGGACGGATCACCACCTCATTGAGTTCCATCTTGACATTAAGGCTTCCCCTCATAAAATAATGGTTCCTGTGTCACTGAGACGCCCATGGAGCAAACTGAAACCTGCTGATTTCTATCGACTCCTTGATCAGCAGGCTTTGGGTCCTTTTTTCGATGTAGAGACGGGCTATGATCTATTTTGCAACTGGCTGACTGGAGCGCTGGATTGTTTGATTCCTATTGCTGAGTTTAAAGGCCGTCGTAGTGAGCCTAGTCCTTGGTATGACGATACGCTTCGGCTTTTAAGGAGATCTTGCAAACAAGCCGAAAGAGCCTGGCGTAAGGCTTATCTACCCGACAAAAAACGGGAGTATCGTGCTAAGACTAGACTTTATCATAGAGCGGTCTGTAAAACCCGGGCCACCTATTATTCCCATGAATTGAACTCGAGCACTAATCCTGCTAAACTAATTTTTAGGGTTCTTAAGGATCTCACTGCCAGCCGAGCCCCACTTGTTGAGATTTGCTCTGCTTCGCATTGTGAGGACCTGGCCGCCTTCTTTGTGGAAAAGGTGGCGGCTATATACCGTTCCTTTCCTCTTCCATCGGTTCCCTCGGTTAAGGCGGATCTTTCCTCTATGACAACTTTGTCTCTGTGTTCTTTTCCTGAGCTCTCATTAGAGGAGTTCACAAAAATTGCGGTGAAAGTTAAATCAGGCTCACCCAGGGACCCTCTATGCCCTGCTCAGTTTAGAGAGTTTTCATCACTCTGTTTTCCTCCATTGCGCGACCTTGTCAATTTATCTCTAACTTCCGGTTCTGTCCCTGCTAGCTGGAAACAAGCCCAGGTGATGCCCATTCTGAAAAAGCCAGCCCTGGATCCATCTAAGTTGGAGAACTATCGCCCTATATCACTCCTTCCGTGGGCGGCTAAATTGACCGAAGTCCATGTTAATGCTATTCTATCGGACTATCTTTTTCGTGCCGACATTCTTGACTCTACTCAGAATGGCTTTAGACCTGGCCATAGCACGGAAACGGCGCTGCTTTTTATGGTCGACCATTTGCGAACTTTGATTGACTCTGGTCAAACTGCGGCACTGGTGCTCCTCGATCTCAGTGCCGCGTTTGACACTGTTTCCCATGCCATCCTGCTACAACGTCTGGGCGAAGTTGACATCGGTTATACAGCTTTGGAATGGTTTCGATCATTCTTATCTGATCGCACTTTTAGGGTTATTACACCTCCCTTCCAATCTAAACCGTACCCTATTGTCCAGGGCGTGCCGCAAGGGTCGGCCCTTAGCCCCACACTTTTCAACCTATATGTACAGCCGCTGGCTGCTGTCGCCAAACGTGGGAACCTGACTATGGTGTCCTACGCAGACGATACTCAGCTGGCGGTTGCATTGAGTGGGGCTTCCGATCTTGACGCTGCTAAGTTCCGGGAGGGAATTAGTTCAGTTTCGCGGTGGATGACTGATAACTGCCTGCAATTGAACGCTAAAAAGACCGAGGTGCTCATTGTCGGCAAGCAGAGTCATCTCTGGTGCGATCATTGGTGGCCATCTGAACTTGGTCCCACTCCTCTCCCTGTCACGGAGGTTAAAAATCTTGGGATTTGGTTAGACTCCAAACTCAGCTTTGTTTCCCACACAAAGAAAACTGCGGCCACTTGTTTGGGATACTCAGAAGGTTAAGACCTACTTTCAAATTTTTTAATGCTCCAACCAGACAACTCATTGTTCAAGCTACGATCTTGTCTCGGTTGGACTATGCAAGCTCTCTTTTGTTAGGAGCCAACCTAGCTGAACTCGTTAGACTTCAACGCGTTCAGAATGCTGCCACCAGAGCTCTGGTTGGCTTACCGAGATTTTGCTCGGCTAAAAAAACCATAGTACAACTTCACTGGCTTCCCGTCTCTCAGAGGATCAAGTTTAAGTCCCTTTGCTTACTGTTTAAAATTCTTAAGCACTCCTCTCCTCAAATCTTGGTGCCTCTTATTCAGCCTCATGTCCCTTCGCGTACTTTAAGGTCGGCTGGACGTCATCTTGCTACAGTTCCTCGTTTTAAGAGGGCGAGGGCTGGTGGCTGCTCTTTTAGGGTATTAGCTGCCAGGCTCTGGAATTCTCTCCCTGTGCACATCCGTGCTAGAGACGATCTCCTGGTCTTTAGGAAAGTTGTAAAAACCTTCCTTTTTCCTCAGACCATTTAATGCTATGCTTTTGTCTTTTGGTTATGCTGTGGCCTGATATTTTGTCTACCGTAGCGCCGGGACGCCCCTTTGCTGGGGCAGCTGTGCGCTTTATAAATGTGGCTAACATAACATAAGATCACATTGCCAGGACTTTCCCGCAATTTCACATAACCCAGTTCCCACCCCTGCTGAGCCTCAGACACCCCAAGAGATAGTACAAATATAGCTACTTGTTATACAAGGTCAAGTTCTCATGAGAATCACTGTGGTGCCACTAGGTGAGACCTTGGGAACAATCACCTTCAGGAAGGCAGTGAGTATGCAGAGTCCTGAGGAAAGGAACCTCGGTCCGCACCTGGGTGTCGTGTCCTCAGGGCACCAATAAGGACAGACACAGAGGGTTCTATTCAAGGCACTTTATTTCACGACCTTACACCAGCATAGCCCTACGCTCAACTGCCTGGCTATTCCCTTTCACCGCCCCTTCCTGTCCCGGGCAGTACCTTCCTTACTCCACCCACTCTGCTCCGCCCACACAGCTACTAGACCACCTCATCTCTACATCTCCCCCTTTGTTAGCAAGAAATGAGTCACCAAGAGTCACATCTCTTCAATCAGCCGCTTGGGCTGGCGGATTGTTTGTCGTGGTCTAAGCGTGCGACCTTCAGACACTGCAGTGGTGCCGGCGCCGGGTATCTGTCCCAGGTGGCCATCACCGTCGCTCTGTGCTTCGAACTGTCGAGTTCCTGACGGTGTCACTCGCGACTCAAGTGTCTCTTGTAGGCCTGGGCTGCACTTCTGAAAGTGGGACACATTTCTTGTTACGCGCCTGTTGTCCGACTCTGCTGTCAGCATGGTACCTTTTTGTCGGGTGACCGTTAGGGGTTCCGCCCTGAACTTGCTATCCGTCTTCTTGCACTGCTCCTGCTTAACGACCACGCAGTCTCCCTCGTGGAATGACAGGGACCGAGCACGTCTTCTGCCATCCGCGTATGCCTTCATGCTTTCTTTGCGAGCTTTGTCGGTGGCTTCCACTTCCCGATGGATGCGGCTGGGGGAAATGGGTCGTAGTGCTCCCTCCCAGGTGGGTATCCGTGTCCGGACTGGGCGTCCCAGCATGAGTGTGGCCGGGCATTTGCCTGTGGTGGCATGCGGTGTCGTCCGATATGCTCGGAGTACATCATTGAGGGCTGCTTGCGGGTCTCTCTTATCTAGAGCAGCCTGTTGGAATGTCTTTTTGAGAGTGGCCATGAATCTTTCCGCGGTGCCGTTGGCCTGCGGCCATAGTGGTGTTATCCGTCGGTGTCGCACGTTCATGAGCGTCAGGAAGTCACCGAACTCCCGGCCATTGAAAGGGGGCCCATTGTCTGTTTTCACCTCAGTGGGTATACCCCAAGCTGCAAAGACTTCATCCAGGATGGTAAGCGTGGCAGCCGCGTTGGTGGATGGGACGAACCGGGCGATGGGAAACCGCGAGTATTCATCTATTATAACTAACACGTACTTGCCCGACGGCATGGGGCCGTAGAAATCCATGGCCAGTTCTTGCCATACTCCTGGTGGCAGGGGCGTCATCTGAAGTGGAGCTGGCGGGTCTCCTTGCCTTACCACTTGGCACTGCAGACAGTCCTTCAGAGTGTGCTCTACCATTTTGTCTAGGAAGGGGAACCAGACACGTTCACGAAGTGCTCTTTTCGTCGTGACTACTCCTCGATGGCTTTCGTGTGCCAGGTTGACGACTCCCTGTCTCAGTTGCTGGGGTATCACGATTCGGTTGTCTCGCAACAGTAGGCCATCGGGCGTGACAGATAGTTCGTCGCACACATTCCGGAACGCTTGCCACTCCTGACGCTTTGTGCTGTCACCCCTCCCGTCCTCCGACTCTTCGTGCCGCCACCTGTTCGTTTGGACCCTTCGGATCACCTGTTGTAGCATGGTGTCTTGCTGGGTAGCGTCCAGGATGGCCTCTAGGGGGACCGCTGGTGGTCGCGCTTGGTCCACCACAAAGTGGATATACTCGTCGGCCATGGACGGTGTGAGACGCTGCGAGTCTTCCGGGTGGCGCGACATGTAGTCGGCCGGGTTGGCAGCCTTCCCTGGCTTGTGCACGATTGTGAACGTGTATTCCTGCAGACGGAGTCCCCACCTCTCGATGCGGGGTGGCATTTTGGACCGGGGGTTGCCATAGATGGTGACGAGCGCCTGGTGGTCTGTTACCATGGTGAAATGCTTCCCGTAGATGAACACGTGAAAGTGCTCACACGCCCACACCACCGCAAGGCTCTCCTTTTCTGGTTGGGAGTAGGCCTTCTCCGTGTCGGAGAGGCTCCGGCTGGCGTGCGCCACAATGTGGCGGTGGTCTGTGTCCTTGTCATATTGAGCCAGGATGGCTCCCAGCCCGACGGGGCTTGCGTCCACTGTTATTTCGGTCTTGCGATCCGGGCTGAAATAGGCCAGGCTTTCCACCGTGCCCACGGCTCTCTTTATGTCCTGGAATGCTTGCTCGCATTCGGGGGTCCACTCAAATGCCTGTCCCTGTTTGGTGAGAGTGCGAAGTGGGTGACTGATTGTGGCATAGTCCTTAATATATCTTGAACAGTAGCTCGCCATGCCGAGGAAGGACCGCACGTCACTGACGTCAAGTGGACTCTTGGTGCTGTTCAGAGTACTCACTTTGTCAGGGTCTGGTTGCATTCCGGCTCCTGAAAAGATGTGGCCAAAGAATTTCAGTTGCGACTGATGAAACTCGCATTTCTCCCTGTTGAGTGTGAGGTTGGCTTCCAGGAGAGCATGGCAAACCCTGTCTAAGGCCGTGTCGTGGATTTGGAGTGTTGCCCCGTAGACTAGGATGTCATCGCTGTAATTCAGCGTATTTGGGATGTGATGTATGGTTTGCCGGATGGCTTCTTGGAATATTTCCGCGGCTGATGAAATGCCAAAGTTCAGTCTCTTGTATCTGAACAACCCCAGATGTGTCGCAAATGTCGTGATATAGCGGGAACTCTCGTGTAGTTCCAGCTGATGGTAGCCTTTATTTAGGTCCAACTTAGAAAACACCCTCGCCCCATTGAGGGCGGCGATCATGTCACTTAAGTGGGGTCCTGGATGACGCTCTCTCTCAATGGCGGTGTTGGGCATTCTCATGTCCACACAGAGTCGTACTTTCCCTGGCGTTCCTTTCTTCGGTACTATCACGACTGGAGAAACCCACGGTGTGGCGCCCTCTGTCCGTTCGATGATGTCGGCGTCCAGCAGATCCTGTAGCTCATCCTCCACCGCTTGCTGGAGGTGGAACGGTACCTTCCGCGGGTGTTGGGCAACCGGGCGGACCTGGTCATTTATGTGGAGGCGGATCTGGCCCCTGTTCATTTTTCCGAGTCCGGAGAATAGCCGTGGGAACTTGTGAATGGTGTCATTGTCACTGTTGACGCGGTACAGGATCTCCACCAGCTTTAACCGTTCAGCAGTTGGGAGACTGAGGAGACAGTCTGCCTCCGGTCCCTCGATGACGTGAATCACGGCCGGAATAGATGTTGTTTGATGCCTCAGTGTCGTTGAAAACTTCCCAAGGCAAGGGAGCGGCTTCCTGGACATCCAGGTGTAGACACGCACATGTGCGGGACTGAGCCGAGGCCGAGGGTTCATCTTTTTGAATTCTGTCACTGGGATGTAGTTGAGGGATGCCCCACTGTCCATCACAAACTTTGTGGGATGTGTGCCAACGCTGATGTCCAGCCTAGGGTATTTTTTTAGTTGGTCTGGATCGGCGATCATGTTAGCATATTCAACGGAGTACTCATGTTCGCTTGAAGGTGATTCGGAGTCTCTGGATGGTGATCTTCTAGACCACCGTGAGGACCGCGACTCCCTGCTGGACTGGGAGGACTTGGAGGAGGACTTCCGGCGGTCTCGTACCGCACGCGCGTGATGTCGGCGCGTCTCGCCTCTTGGTGACCTCGTGGAGGCTTTTTCCTTCTCCCGGCGGTAGTCCCCGCACATTGTCTCAAAATGATTGTTGCGACCACACTTGTGGCATTTCTGTCCCAGGGCTGGGCACGTCCCGATGTGTGGGAAGTCGTATCCACAACGGTAACATCTTCTCAATGGCGCCTTCTTCCCATAGTCCTGACGCCGGCTTCTCTTCCCCGAGTCAGGCCGCCGATGGCCAGGGTGACGGTGATGTCTCGATGGCGGCCGAGCTTGTCGTTCCCGTTCTTTCGACCCCCGGCGAGGGCGGTCAGTGCGCACTTGACAGACTACCTCCTTGCGATCCACGCGTCCTGCCTCCATGGTCTTGGCTTGTTCTTCAGTCTGATCATGGAGCCTTGTGATCTCTTCTATTTCATCCAATGTGTGACTTTTTTTTAGTAGTTTTCTGCGTAGTGTCTCTGACTGGCAGCCGTCGATCACCCGCAGGCGTATGGCATCGTCCGTCGAGAACTTGTCGAATTCACAATGGCGCGCCAGTCGCCGCAACCTTGTGATGTATGAGCCCATGACCTCATCCTTTTCTTGTCGCGCTCTTTGGAACACGTAACGTTCGTAATCTACGTTCTTCTTGTGCACAAACTTCCGATCCAGGGCTGCACGCACATCTGCATACGTTCCCGCGTCGGCGGCGGGAAGTTCCTTTATCATCTTGCTGACGTCCTTGCCCACGAGGTTCCGAAGTGCGATCATTTGATCCTCATCCCCCATCACCTTCGAGCCCTTGATGTAGTCCTCAAAGTCTTCAATCCACTCTTCCCAGCGAGGGCCCATGCTGCTCCCAACCACAAGCGCTAAGGGTTCTGGGGGGCGCAGGTGCGACAACCCCATGATGATCGGCTTCGCATCCTGGCGCGCTGGAGAATGAGCAGGGGATCCATGGTTCGACATCGTGGTGCACGTGTGATGTGCGCAGCGTCAGCGCAAGGACAGTCCTTGGGAATCCTCCAGGGATCGGGTGCGTCTGTGTTAGGTCGTTGCCCGCCTTCTTTGTTTTTTTTTTTTTGTATTTGCTTGTGCTTGTTTAAATTTCAGCGTTGCCTGACTTCAAAATGGCCGCCCGGGTCTATTTGCATGGGGCGTCTGGAAAATCCGCCTGACTCCAAGATGGCCGCCGGCTGGATAACGCGCGTAGATATCACACGTGGTGCTGGGCTCTCACTCCATTCATTTCAGGACTGCGCGCTGCTCAGGCGGCCCCTCTCATCATCCGCTTCACTCACGGTTCTGCAGCAGGTAGGCGGGCGGGGGGTCTTTGTGCTCGCTGAAGTCTTCGCGCTCACTGCTCCGATCTGTCCTGGTGACGCGCGTGTCAGCGTCGTCGCTTCCTTTCTTGCCGTTCCTGGTGCCGGCCCTTTCCTCATGCAGGGCGCGTCTCGCGATCTTGCTCTTTCGGTCGTGGGGCTTTCACACGCTCCGGGTGTGTCGCGAGTGACGGCGCTTTCGCTGGTCTCTTTAGTGTGCTGGTGTTCCGGGGAGAGCAGCTAGCTCCATCCCACCCTCGTCGCCAGCTGTCGTGTCCTCAGGGCACCAATAAGGACAGACACAGAGGGTTCTATTCAAGGCACTTTATTTCACGACCTTACACCAGCATAGCCCTACGCTCAACTGCCTGGCTATTCCCTTTCACCGCCCCTTCCTGTCCCGGGCAGTACCTTCCTTACTCCACCCACTCTGCTCCGCCCACACAGCTACTAGACCACCTCATCTCTACACTGGGACAGCAACATCACACCTCAACAGAGTGTCTGTTGCATAAATCGTCTATGTGCAGAGTGGGGCAGACATGGAAAGATGCCCGTGTGCTGGGAGATGGCGGCAAGCAGAGCTCACATTCGAGGCCTACATCGAGTCACATCGACATAAACACAATTCGCTTGACATAATGGTCTCATCTCGACTACATGTTAATTTTCTTTTGTCATATTACTGTTCTTATGCATAAAAAATAAAAACCAATATCTCCCTGCTAAGAACTGTTTGCGCCTTTGTTTTGCTGCTGCTAATAGGTTGTTTCATGATTGTTTGTTAACCAGAACGTACTTCCTGCTGTGTTGTAATGCAGTATAATGCCTTTCGGTCAATTCCGTGCCATATAAAAATCGCCAAAAAGAAACATTTTTGTTTTTTAAATCAGTATGGCTTGCAGCTTCAAAGAAAGAAAGTTTCGTGCATTCTTAAACGTGGCTACTAGGTGGCAGCAGAGACCGCGTTTTCACATTGGCTGTTACAACCTGCACCCCTTCCTCTTCTTCACTTACTCATGCAGTCACCGCTCCGAGGGTTGGGTTTTCCTTTTATGTGTAACTTCCTGTTGCTTTTACTTCCTACTTCGGGTGGGGAGGAAGGAGCACTAATTGGACAGTGGGAGACCCGCTCTCACCACAGGGCTCACGGTCTCACGGGCGAGCAGGGGTCGCTGGGCCCTCATCCTTTGAAACTTCGCTGCGGGTAAGTTAGCTCGGTGGGCTGAGTAAGTGTTGCTGTGTCTGGATAATGGCAGTGGACTGTGTGATTATCTTATCACAGCACCAAGATGAACAATTTTACAGTGGTAAGAAATCTCATATCCGGTGCAAGATGTACCTCCACTCCTGGCTTTTCATCTCGCTTCACTGTGCTTTTAATGTTAGAGCCTTGTAGTTCGAAGGGGACAGATAAAATACAAAGACCAGGATGCACAGGTTTTGGGCTGAGATGCCAAGACTAGTTAAGTAACAATTTTATTATACCTTTAAGCAAATAAAAGTGCAGACTTTCAACCGCTTTCCATAGTGACATGCCATAACCTTGGTCGTAGTTTGTGTAGTAGCGCTACGCGTAGCTACGCAAAGTGCACTACGCACTATGCACGCTACGCGTAGCTACGCAAACTGTGTAGTGCGGTAGGGAAATGCTGTTCGCACTGATTGCACAGTGCCGGATGCTTGTCCGCACTGTGCAATCATTGCAAACGGCATCTTGCACAGTGCAAGCTGCCGTTTTCTGCCGCTCGAGTAGATTTGTACTCGAGCGGCAGCTTTCTCAATACGGACTGGTAGTTTCTCATCGATGATGTTGCTGATCCTGAACAAGGAAAAAGTCTCGCCAGGATGTTGATTTTGCTCGCTCGCGGTGGGCAACTTGACGTTGAGGACCGTGAGCAAGCAAAAAATGCCTGCTACTTTATGCATTTTTGCACTGTGCTACGTGCAATTCGCTTACTGCGTAGTAGCACAAACTAAGCACGCGCCGCGAGCATAGCGTAGTACTACACCCAGGGTTACATGCCAATGTTTAGACTCATTAACTTGGTATACAAACACATCTGTTTAATTAAATCAAAATATCATTAACATTGCTAAAAAAAATCTATGTGTGCAGGGACGTATATTAAGGGCCCGACTCATAAAGATAAACTTAGAATGAGGTCTAAGTTTACTACTTTTTGGTATTCACAAAGGTACGTTACTTCTAGTAATTTTATCAGTAGTAACTTTACTAGTAGTACAGTTACTAGTAGTATTTACCTTTGTGAATACCAAAAAGAGGTAACTTAAACTCAAGTAGTAAACTTCAACTTGAGTCTAAGTTTACTACTTTTTGAAATTTGCAAAGGTAAGTTACTACTAGTAACTTTACTACTAGTACATTTTATTAGTAAAGTTACTAGTAGTAACTTGCTTTTGTGAATACCAAAAAGAGGTAACTTAAACTCAAGTAGTAAACTTCAACTTAAGTCTAAGTTTACTACTTTTTGAAATTCTCAAAGGTAAGTTACTACTAGTAATTTTACCAGTAGTAACTTTACTAGTAGTATAGTTACTAGTAGTAATTTACCCTTGTGAATACCAAAAAGAGGTAACTTAAACTCAAGTAGTAAACTTCATCTTAAGTCTAAGTTTACTACTTTTTGAAATTCTCAAGGTAAGTTACTACTAGTAACTTTACTACTAAATAACTAGTAACATACCTTTATAAATACCAAAAGTAGTAAAATTGGAGCTACGTCATATTTAGGTCTGGTTTTTGCAGCACAGCTGTCATACTCAACAATTGCTAACAGGTAGAGTGGGCTCTGGGATTTCCCCTTTAAAGCATTAGCTTTCTTCGTCCAGCCTCTTTCAGCCATTGGCTTGAGACTTTGTCAATCGCGTCTTTGCTCAGCCCAGTAGAGTATTTTCTCTCACCTAATGCTATTGGCTGTTCGAGTGTTTCCATCCGCCTACACTCTGGTGTGCGCATTGGACTGCATGAGGGACTACTTTAAACAATGAGAGACATTTCTGTCTGCTCCTGCTGGCCCCCCTCGTGTGTTTCATTCTAATGTGCCAACGCTACATGCGTTTGCACATTAAACACAAACGTATGGCAGTGTTTACCCCGTCTGGTATTTCTTGGTTCACAAACCCGGATGAGAAAACATTTATGGAGACAAACATCTCAACCCAAAAGGACACAAGGGTACACTCTAGACAGGGGAATAACTCCTTCCCCAGAATGAAATTGAAAGTAAGACGCAATGTTTGCAAACCTGCTCACTGGGTTTGTGAACCGAAAGATTGGACCAGATCATTTTAGCGTCAGCGGCTCTCCGTCCCTCGAGGTTCAAAGTCCTGTCGTGAAAAATACGGCGCCAGTGTCATGGATGGCAGCATACGTACACACCACAAGTGGCACCAGAGCACACCCTGAAAAGAGAGGGGTTACATGGTTTGCTAGAATAAAGCTGACTTTACTAAGGACAGGGAATTTGAGATTCCCAGGTTGAAAGTCGGTGAACTAATCAATGTGCATATTAAAAAAATTCTTTTTACACTATTGCCCACAAATGTATGGATTCCATACAGAAAGAAGCCAAAAAACAATACAGGAGGCATAGGGCCATAGGCCATGGCGCTACTATCCTGTCTACACTTTTACCCAGAGCCCACTCGTAACAGCCCAAAGTTCTGTTGTTAAATAAATAAATAATGAAAGTCAGAGAACATGTTTTGCTTTATTACTTGCATAGTCCAACAACTCCATCAAGCTTCAAGGTGCATCACAAACATTCAGGGCACGAGTCGGGGGTACACGCAGGTACACGGCGTCCACCCACTCTTTTCACAGGGTTGACGCTGACCCCCCTGCCAAGAAGTTGGGCCCCACAGAAATATGCTTAGCGTGTCCCGATGTAATTAGCAGACACCAGGACACGTTCAGCAACGCCTGCACGTAGTCTGCTTTCGATTCCCAGCAGCAATGTGCAGGCTGCAAGGGGGGCTACTTTTCATCTCCAGCCTAGCCGAAGTTAACCCCTTTACCGCAGTGCAGGTGTTCTATTAGGTGGCCGGTGCCGCGTCGGCCAACAGACGTGCGAGCACTACCGAGGTAGTGCTTGCGACGGCCGTTGGCCGACGCGTGCAGCGGAGGGGTTAAGGGGCCATCAGGCATCCTTTTGTTTGAATATCCTGATTGGAGGCGGCTGGAACCTCACACTTAAACATAAATGCCACCGAGGGGAAACAAAGACACACAGCTTGTTATCTCTTCACAAGTTCTTAAGAGAGGCATGTTTCGGCCTTTGTTCCGTCCCTTTATATTATAGATGCTTGCAGTGTAGGAACGTCCGGTGTGTTGGTCTGTCCCAGTATTTACACAAATAACAATTTCAATCGCACTCTTTTATTTCATTTATAGAGTTATGCAACCTAAGGCAGGGTGCCAGAGCTCTTTACGTAACATACACATTAAACATGGACAATAAATCATGTACATATGTAAATCAACGTTCAAGATGAGTTAAATGAGACAGGGTTACAAGGTGTAGGAGTCGCATGTCCGTCATAACTCACTGTGCTATATTACAAGGATTACAATTTATGAACTGCAGGTAACAAAAGGATCTCTGTGATAAAAGCCGTAACCTACTTTACTATCTACATAAAATAAAAATCTGTCATCTGCGTGTTAGATAATGTGCTTTGCAGGAGACACGTTTACCTTCTCTACTACTTTGATTCAAATCTGGGACTTTACAAAACACAGATCTCTCCAGCAAGTGCCTTAACCACCAGAGTTATCTCACCATTATTACTTTCCTGATATTTACTGGGCACCTTCCCAGAAGATGCCTCAAACCAATCAAAGATTTTAAAATGCGGTCTTTGCATCCAATTATGCAGAACAGATCTACTACCATGCTTCTCCTTGTTGCCAATTTCTTTGTGGCAGGGTTTAAAAAATGTATGTATTAGTTGAGGTTGTTAAAGGGTGGCGCATGTACTGGGATGAGAAATTATGTGGGGCTTCTGTCTGGGTGTCACAAACTGAGGGTTCACCAAGAGCTCGAATGGTAGGGGCTTTCAGGGAGTGGATTACCTGTTCACAAAGTTCACATGTATGTGTAGAAATGTTTGTAAAATTGTACATTATGGGGCGAGTTCTCAAATGGAGTCTTAAATCTCTGAATTACACACATTTACGCTGGCTTCTCACTTATTTGAAGTTCAGGCAGAGTGAGATGAAGTGATTTGTCCAGGACAGCACCATATTCAGACCCTAACCAGGTTCCCCGGTGCCCGAAATGTTTCTTTGGGGATCAATACCTGCAACGTCCACTGCCAGCACTGGCATCACCCACTGACAAGGGGACAGCCAGGCGTCTGGTGAAGGAGAGAGCAAAAGGAATGGGTGAAATGTACAGTTTCCCTAGCATCATTGGTGGGCTGCTTGTTCACACATCACTCACTTTGCCATCACCCATTTCATGCTCTCCTCTTCTTTCCCATCTGTCACATTCTCCTCTCCTTTCCTTCTCCTTTTTCCTCTCCTTGTTCTCTCTCACACTTTCTCTCTCTTCTCTGACACTTCTCTCTCAGTCTCTCTCTCCGCTATGTCTTCTGTCTGTCCCTTCTCTCTCCTCCATCCTCCCACCTTCTCCTCTTCACTTTCTATCAGAGACAGGCCATTTGGAGACTGACCTGGGTGAGAGGCCTGTGGTCCCTCCTTATGTGCTGGTGCCATGTATCCCAAACCCCCCAGATCAGCTTTTCCACTGTTGGCATAAAAACAGAAATAGCTCAACTCGGCCTGTGAACTGGCTCACCTCAGTCTATGAAGGAACATGATTCTGTCTGTGCAGGAGGCTCTCTCTATGTATACAGGGGATAAGCGCCTGTTCAGGGCAAGAAACCAAGGGCTTATTAACAAGCCCCTTGCACAGTCATTACGTCACTTTTCCCCATATTAAAAGTGATGCACCGGCGTCGCAAGTGGTTTGTAAATAAACCCCCAGCTGTCTAAAGCAGCTCAGCAGCAGATCTGCATGAGCTCCGCTCTCACATGTGCTTCGACTCTGCTCTATCCGTTCAGGTGTTCAGCACTATGTATGCAGGGACTCGGCTGTACCCGTGTGGAGCTCAGCTCCGCAGGAGGATGGGGTCTGTTTGTGTCAGTGTCCCACTCCTACCACATGTGCAGTAACTAATTGTATCTGTGCAGGAATTAATATATGTCTTCTAGGTGTTCATCTCTCTCTCCAGATGAGCAATCAACTTAATTTTTGCTTCCTCGCCTTGACAAAACAGGCTCTGAAGTGCGCTTCTCGATACCAAGCAGTCCTACCCCTCGACTGGTGCCTTGTGATGCGTTGCTCTGCAGCTGAACCTCCCATCTCTATTTGCCTTGTCTCTTAAACCATTCTCTATTGAAAACTCTCTTCACCCCCATATTCCTCACCATCTATCTATCAGTGGCGTAGCTAGGGGGGCCGGACTGCCCCAGGCGGCACGAGTTTTGGGGGCGGCAGCTGGCCCTTCTCCCTCTTACCTGCAGTCGTTGCGGCCGCAAGAATCGGCAGCACCTCCCCTGCTCTTCAATCAGTCCACCGCGGGCGGCAAACACAGGGGCCGCCATGGGCGGTCTGAGGCCTAGCTACGCCACTGGCATCTACGCTTTGATGGGAACGCCTCTTGACAGTCACTGCTTTTAGCTCATTTGGTTTCTTTTTGGTCTACATTTGTAGTGGGGACATTTTGAAAGAGCAGGTACATAGAAGCAGAGCGAAGGGGACATGGTAAATAAAAAAAAAGACAAAAATTAAATGTAAGGAGTGGGAAGCGGCAGCTGGAGAGGCAGGCGCATATGTGGAGAGTGACTACAAGGATGGAAGGCAGGCTGAAGAGTGTGGAGGCCCAGGTGACAGCCTGCGGACAATGCGATGGTAATCGAAATGCACTGTAAGACATGTGAAGGAAAGAGCAGGTTTGGGTTGAAAGCAGTGGCGGTGCGTCCATTGGGGGCGTTGGGGCGTTGCCCCACTAAGCTGGAACAGCCCCACGCCCCAATGGATGCACCGCCACAGCAGCTTCTGTCACTGTGGTTGAATAAAAAAAATTCGCAGCCGAGCATCGTCGCAGTCTGTGCCTGGGTCGGTGTGGGGGCGGGGCTGGGCTGCTGCTGACGTCACGTGGATAGCGGTGCGCAGCAGTCCAGACTCCAGCAGACAGTACAGTGGTGGGCAATGCGCATGTCATGTTTTGGGCTCTATTCTGGGATCCTGGCCCGAACATGCGCAGATGTGTGTGTGTGGCACTTGAAACTTTTGACTACTACACAACGTGACTGGGACCCGAGGGTGCTTCTCCTAACGCAGGCCCCCTGGTCTTATTATGGGCAGGGACTAACCCTGCTCTTAAGCCAATCCTGGCGCTGCTGGCACAGTGGCGCTGGTAATACAGCGCCAGGATTGGCTGAGTTTATTCACCGCGGTCCTGCAGCAGTTGGAGTGAGTCATGGTGCGCCGTGCGTATGGTATGGCCAATCACACTGCGGCAATGTGAAGCCATGCAGTAGTGATTGGCCATTCCAGTCTCTATGCTGTTCGGCGCACCACGTCACCGCGCCAGTGCCTGTTGTTGCCTGCCACACGAGACGGAGACGACACGACCACGAGGTGCGAGGCGAGGACTGAGAGTCACGGTCACCATCAGAGACAGACAGAGTCAGACGACGAGCAGAGACGAGACACACACAGTCAGTGCCGGAACCAGCAGCGAGTCAGTCAGTTTTTGACTCTAGTATGTATCACGACGACTATGATTGTGGAGGCTTAAGTTTTTGTATTTTTTATGTAATGTGTTGTTCGTGTAGCCCTTTCGACTGAGGCCCAGTCCCTGACCTGACCCTTTACATAAGAACCCCTCCTCACTTGCACTTACCACCAGGCCATGAGGCCAGCACTATTCACGTCACGCCTTGTTGTGCGGAGTTGCGGACAGCCCCGAGCACCTTTGCCACTTTGCGCAGTTACTATATTGCGCAGTAACATCTTTTACACGAAGGCATTCATGTGGGAATTGTGTGCCTTCTTATTAATTGAAAAACAAGGATTGTAAATGAAATTTTTGAAAATGGCTGGCTGAACCCAGATGTTTCCTCACTTCACTCATGGTCAGCGCTGGACAGCGGTCAAATTGCATCCAAATGCCCCGCTAAATTGATATTTTTGTGTGCAGGTTTTTTCTTCCTCATATTGAAAAGTTGATGTATGGAGCGCGCGGGAGTGTGCCAAAGCTCCATGGCGCTGAAAAGGGTATTTATTTGTCAACCAGTTTTTCCTTCCTCTGGGTCGGGGGGGCTGGGAGCGACTGAGTATGTGTGTTTCAGTCTGAGACACATCAGTGCTGAAACCAATCTTGGCATTTCCGAGGGAGCCCCTATAATCACGGGTTGCAACTTGTCATGATTCTATAGTATTACAAATGGATAGAAATTGGCAGGGGAGGTGTATGCAGTGATCTTAAAAAAAATATAGATGCCACAGGCGATAAATGCATTAGCCGTATTTGAAAATCATGGAAACTCGCCCGTTAAGAAATGCACGTACTTTGCCGGAAACTTGACAGCTCTTGTGCCAAGCAGCTATAAATAAGTCAGAAGGGTCTTTTTTAGTCGGCGAATTTGCCTCCTCGTGTTTATGTTTCGGAAACGTATCACTTTTAATCAGTTTTTTTTAATTGCCACGAGGGAGTGGGTCCCTCCCCCCTTAAAATAGTCTGGTCCCGGTCCGTCTAGTGCTGGTGCCCCGAGAGGGGTATTTTATTTCTCGTGATGTGGACGTACATGCTCACTGCGGCCTCGTGGTCTGTTTGACGTATGCTGCCCACAGCTCAGCTTCCAATCAGAACATGATGTGCACAAGGCCGCAGTTCGCACACAGGCGAGGCCAAGCCACGAGCTACTGAGACGACTTTAAAAACTGCAAATATATATGAACATCACTGTATTTAGACACTTATTTACCCATGTCTTCTTCCATTCATCTTTAGCTATACATATATTAATTTTTTTTTTTTCAGAAAGACACATATGTCATCAGTGATGTAATATCTGACGTCATCAGCAGCGGATTGCGGTCGCGTGAGTTATAGTTGCCTGCACTAACTATAACGGGGGAATTTCATTGGTTTTTTACGAGGGAAATGCCCAGCTAACTATAACATGTGTGAAACCTATGGTTTTTTAAGTGAATTTGCAAGGTTTTTTAAATGCTAATTCCTAACTATAACGTGTGTGAAACCTATGGTTTTTTCAGTGAATTTGTACGGTTTTTTAAATGCTAAGTTATGTATTTGTTAATATATTTTTTTAAACAAAACTTTTTCACGGCACCGCGCGCCCACTTTATGCAGTTCGTGCCGTGCGCGCACGGAGTGCTTCGCGCACCGTGCGCGCACGGTGGGCACGGAGCGTTTCGCCCCCAAGGGCCAAATACATTTTTTTTTTTTGAAAAATCGCGGTGTGCGCGCAGACTGCGCGAACTTCGCAGAATTTTTTCCTTTTGAGTGGTTCGCGCACGGTGCGCGCACTCGGCGATTTTTCGAAAAAAAAATAAAAAAAATTTTTGCCCTTGGGGGTCCTTCTGGGACCCCCTGACCACGGCTAGGGGGTCAGGAACTGTCCACCCTGCCCCCTTTTCACGTTCTCCACATTTGTTTTTCACCCCCTCAGAGTGCGAGTGACAAAATGGCGGCCGACACTTCCTGGTTTCGACCGATTCGAATGTTTACTAAGATCTAACAACCAATCAGAATTGCGCTCGCGCACGGCAAGGTGTGCGCACCCAGCGCGCACGCTGCGCGCGTACAGATATATATATTGATTTAAATGCTGTTTTCTCTGGAAATACTGAGCAGATTTACACCAAACCTGCAAAAGGCACTTCATGGACCTTATGGCTACCTCTCTGCCAAATTTCACGTAATTCTGTTCAGCCGTTCGGGCTGTAGCTGCGACTAAAGTCCCTATGGAAAAATCCATGGGGAAAACGCGTTTTGGGACCCCCCCTTTTTCTCGGCCCCCGCTTGACGAATCACCCCGAGACTTTCAGGGTAGGAGCGGAGCGGAGCGCCCCATTAGTTTTGAAAATTTCGCGAGGATTCGTCAATCGGCGCAAAAGTTATTCACAATAGAATTTTGAGATTTCCTATGGAAACTCGGTCCTAACTATAACTTTCTACTGGCGACCGCCAGTAGATAGTATATATATATATATATATATATATATATACCTAGTTGAGTTTTTGGTTTGTTACCATTACTTCCACATCCAGGAACCCTACTCTTCAGAACTACATTTTCCTATTGCAACCCTCCAGAGTCACAGCGATTCCTTCTACCAGACAGCAAGGTGCAGCTTGGAGGCTCTTTGTTGTTCCTGAAGGCGGGTGCACATCTGTGAGATACTTGCTCCCGACCCCTTCTCTGTCCTTTAGCTAACTGCATCTTCAGTGTGTCTGCTCCCACAACCCATGGACCCACGGTCCCTGTGTAGGTATGGTGGCCCTTCATGTTCACTTAGATGCACTGAAGGTCTAGCAAGGTTTAGACTGTCCCACATCCACTGGGAAGTATGTAAGAAAGGACTGGAGAGGTTTTTCCATTGCTCCAAGTTATGCTGCAGTGCAGATTAATGTAATATGGCGCATTGACGCCTTGTTAGCTTATGCTGGAAAGACTAGCACTCTATGCCACACTAGAGACTTGCCACTTTCCAGAGACGTGTTTGTTGGCATTAACTATAAAGCTTTAACCTAAAACTCCCATTCTCTGTCTTCGTTCTCCAACAGGTTGGAGAGGCGACAAAGCGGCACACGAGAGGGCATGGCCAGTGCAAAGTGTGTGGTGGTGGGAGACAGTGCAGTGGGCAAATCGTGCCTCCTGGTCAGCTACACAAAAGAAGTATTTTCAGCCTACGCCCGCCCCAGCTTCTCAGACACCGTTGTCTAAGTCGCAGTGGATGAAAAGACAGTGAGCCTGCACCTCTGGGACACAGCGCCCCAGGAGGAGTATGATAGTCTAAGGGTGCTCTGCTACCACAATGCCGCCATCTGGGTCATCTGCTTCTCCATCGCGAGCCCCCCATCTTATGAGAATGTGAGGCATAAGTGGTACCCAGAAGTCAGACATCACAACTCCAACATCCCTGTCCTCTTGGTGGGCACCAAGAAAGATCTAAGACACAACTCGGAGGTCATCAAAGAGCTTATGGAAAAGAGCCAAGCACCTATCACCCCTGCGCAAGGTGTGAGCCTTGCCAAGGAGATCTGTGCCGTACGGTACATGGAGTGCTCTGCGTTAGACCAGGAGGGCGTTCGAGAAGTCTTCTTGGAGGCAGCCAAGGCTGTGCTCAAGCCTTCACCAAGAAAACAACCCTGCTGCCTATTGTGAAGAGTGGACAAAGGAGAAGGACCTTGAGATGTTCAGGGACTCTGCCACATGATAGCTGGAGCAGCAGCAAGTTTATGACTGCCACTGTGGATCTCAGTCATTAGTGAAGTAATAGAAATGGTGGTAAGAAAGTGGGTTATTGGTGGCAAAAAATGTAGGTCCTTCACAAGTAACACGTCTGCAATCTCCCATCACCTGGGGCCCAAGTACTCCATTGTAGTGCTCAACTTTCTCAGGGTAGCGCGGCAGAGCCGTCCGAGGCCCACTCAAGGAAGGTGGTGTGGGCTTGTACCCCAGTCTGTAGGCAGGCAACAACCAACACCCAATGAATCCGGTCCAGTCAGTAATCTTACTTATAAAAAGGAAAAGTACTTTATTACTCACACACTACTGAATACTATGCATTAATTTACAAATATATAAATCACGGCAGGTGGAAATACGTATGGTGACTTCAGACAGTCTGCACCTCTGGCCAGCCCGGAACCCTGGTAACTACAATGCACCCCACATAACAAGACATACCATGATGGGGTGTGGTTATCGAAGGAAGCCCTGCGGGTTTTGTCAGTGTGTCACTGCAATCATAAGCACAGAAATATGTCATAATATAACCATACAACACCATTAAACTGCTATGGATGGTGCATCTTACAATGACATTCATTAAGGCCCGTCATGACTCCCCTCAATAAAGCACTTCTTAACATTTCAGTGATCTTCACTACATCATGGAATGAATGTTAACTTTGTGATTGTCAATAAAGCCTTTTCATAACTTCCATTTAAACTTATGATTAACTATACATTTTATAATTATCAAAGCATTTGAATGAAATGTGCGCATTTTTCTTTCGTTTCCATTTACATGCTGCAAGTGCCACCTGAAGATCCAGCAACAGAGGTCTCCTCACTCCAGAGTTTTGTACCAACTCACCGGCTCTAGGAGTCTTTGAAAATAAAGGGACTTTTTCCCGGGGTCACCCCTGGGGAGACTTAGGGTGACTCTAAAGAACGTTTTAAGGTCTCCTGCGGTCTCGACCAGCCCACAAACACTCTGCTCTCCAGTGGTGGTGTCCCTGCCCTCTCTAGGACACCACAGAGAAAATATGCAAATTTCATTGCCCAGCTCAAAGGCTTATGGGGCCCTCCATGCCCCAGCTGATCCACCCCGGCATGCTCCTTTCTTCAGATTTTTGTTTCTTTTATTTTTTTTTGCAACTGGTTCCACAGTCCCACTTTGTCCACCCACATGCATTATTTTCATTGGGGGGCCTTCTGGTGGAGGGTGGGGAGGGAGAGGTCCAGCAGATCCTGGAAATCAGGCGCGGGAGCTGGCTCTGCATTTTTCTCCCACCCTTGGGTGGGAGCAGCTGTTCCGGTGCTCCTGCCCCCTCTAGACACGGGCAAAGGGGAGCACCTGGCTCTGCCCCTGGGGCTCTGGTCTGCCCTGGGTGCCTCTTCAGGTCCCTGGTACATTGGGCCCCTTGGTACATTTTTTTTTTTTGATGTCTGTAGGAGAGTGGAATCTGACTAATGGTTGCCCCCAACTTTTTGCCTGGTATTTAAGTGGTTTTTGACTAGTCTGGCTGGGATCCTGCTATCCAGGACCCCAGCCTATCTGCTTTCTCCCTAAAACTGTTGTGAGTACTCTAGGTACAAACATAATTGGATGCTGGGCATGCCCTACCAGTCCCTTGTAGATGGTACCCTAGGTACCCAGGGCATGGGTCCCCCAGTAGGCCTACCAGGGCTGCAGCACTTATTGTGCCACCCTGGGACAGCCACCCAAACTGACACCACCAGGCCACTACTGTAGCCTGGGTAAGGTGGTGCTAGCACCCCTTACAGGGATGTAGGTACCCTATGTCCCATACAATTACAACACATATACTCTCATAGGTCACCCCTATGGCAGGCCCTGGTATCCTACAGGGCTGGGTGCTGAGGTATGTGTGAGGGGGGACCCCTACGTGAGTAGGACCTCTCTGCAACCTTCGTAAAACCGTTACTGGGTTGTTTGTAGTGTAGCCATACCATATACTCTAAACCGCATTATAAGTGAATCGCGTCATCGCGATAACTTGAGAATGGCTACACAGAACCATATCGTGTTTGGTGTCAAACATGAAGGAATCATACCCCCAGTCCAGCCATGGGCATGGGGGCATGATTCCCCCTTGCTAGGAGGGTGATATGGGAAAAGCGGTAGATTTTAGACACCAATTTAAAAGTGCACGTGTACCACAAAATGGCTACTGTCCGCCACCTACACGACTCTGGCTGGCTGTTGCTGGGGAAAACCCCAGCCTCGCCAGTTGGACAATAGGGCTCCTGTGGCAGGGAGGTGCCAGCACCTCCCCAGACAGGATAATGTGGATTGGAACAGGGTGGGTGCACCAAATGTCCTTTCAGAGTTGCACGTAGGCAGCTGCAGAGCCCCAATTCTGCATACACCGCCTGGAACCGGTTCAGGGGCATCCTGCCCCTCGCCCAGGCGGGAAACACACAAAGGGGAGTGGGTGTAGCCACCCTTTCCCGCCTCTACTCTGATTGGTAGGCTCTATTTTGGACCATCCCCTAATCTTGGGGATATATGGGAATAACTTTGCCCTAGAGCCTTAGATTCGTGCAGAACTTCACAGAACTGACCTTCGACAAGCTGCTGCCCAGCTGACTGAAGAAATCTCCCTTGGGATAAAGGAGTTATCCCCCTGCTTGGCAGGCACCTAAAAGACTACAAGATACCCGGTTGGAACTTCGTGGCTCTCCCGACCTTCGACGCCTTCCAGCAACCTCGAGGTGGGTCTCCAGTGCATCCCAGCATCCTGTGAGTGTGCCCAGCAAGTCTGAGCACCCTGGACCACGTGGGTGTCGAGATCCCCGCATACCCCGAGACACCGGCCACCTCTTGTCCAGCACACGACCCCGACCAGTGGGGAAGTTGTGCTTTGGCCCATTTCTGAGCCAACCATCCAGCAGCAATTGTGCCAACTCTCAGCTCCCTGGCCCGCTCCGGTGGCCCGTGGGAGCCCTTTTACGCACTCCATTTTGCTGCCTTCCGTGGTCCCTTGTCTCTCGACTTGTGGGCCCTGACGGAGGACAATCTTCTTTTCCAAGAGTTCCCCTGGTTGCTCCAGGCCTGCTCTACGCTCCCTGCAAAGGAGAGCACCCTCAGACCTCGTGGGTCTGCACCAGCAGCTGCTTTGTTCATCTTGCGTGGGTTGCGGTTGCCAATGCTTAGTGGATCTAATTGGGACACTAACACCGCAGCGACCCTCAGCCGACGTGGGACAGTCGCCCTCCAGAAGCTGGCCTTCCTTGAAGCCTCCCGGAGCCCGTGACTGCAGAGCCCAGCTGTACCTCCTGCACCTGAAGCACCCGACTTCCACAAGCTCCTTGCTGTGAGCTCCCTGGTCACTTGCTGTGACCCAGACTCTGTCCCCTCTGCTTTCAGGTTCATCTTTATCTTCTCTTCAACTCTAATCTTCACGACTCCAACGACACTCTCAGCTAGCAGCAGTTTGGACTACTTTTCCATAGAAAATCAGCCCGCGACCCGACACCAGAATCGACCTATGCACCCGGCTTCCCTGGGGCAGGTAACAGTGGTACTTCGGTACTCCAGTGGTGGTGGGCTCTCCAAAGCCTTAAGTCTCAAGCCTTAACTTTGTACTGTTGCTAGAAGTGTCCTTAAGCTTTAAATATTCAACCGCGACATTCTCCATAGGCTAACATAGCGATCCCGATAGCAGCTCTTTGCACTGCACGCGTCTCCCGTGGGTCCCCTTCCTCTTAACTGTGGGTGGATTCTGAAGGGGCAAGCGATCCTAAATGCCCTAGGCATTGCCTGTAGAATTGTCGTGGTTCTTATACCACTATTTTAGTATATGGTTTGGTCCCCCCCTGGGGCCCATTGATTTCTGTGCTATTTATTGTGTTTATAAATGCTTGTTTGAATCGTAACTTTGCCACTAGCCACATAAAGTGACTGTGGGATTCTGTCTAGAATAAATACATATATTTTATATATATACCTGTGTGGGCTACTCTTTCATTTGGTTATTCAAGAGGTTATTATGGTAAAACAATAAGCTTAACACTCCTTCAAGACTTAGCCTGAAGGCTGCTCTCCACAGCTACCACTAGGATAGCTTTCTTTAAAGGTTGTCTTAAACCTATCATCAATAGGAGTCGAATTGGACTGGTGCAAGGTGTCCCTATAACTAGGAACAGCATATGCCAGGCCAACTTCTCACATTGGTGTGCAGCGGTTGGATTCAAGCTTGCCATTGTTTTACCAGATAACAAATTGAATTTCTAAAGTGAAAGCCACTTGGTACCAAAGGTACATATAAATTCAAGCTAGAATACAGTAAGTTCTACTGAACTTAGAGTTGTGTGTAGAGGGTTTAGCACACCTTGACTACAACTCAAGAGAGGGTTCAGTAGGCCACACTTAAGTGTAGGTAGATACATCACTACACTAAACATTTCTTCAGGTGCCACTAAGGCTATGGAAGGACCCCAGAGGGTCCCAGTAGATAAGTATGATAATTTCTCCTTTGCAGAGCTCAGGGAAATGTGCACCCTTAGAAAACTGAAGACAAACAAAGGTGCCAACACAAAACGTCTCAGGGAAATCCTGCTCATAGCAGACTTTATGGAGTCCATAGGGTCCAGAGGGACGGACAGAGTGGGTGGGCACCCCTCAGAAGAGGACGCTCCCAGAGTGGACTCTGATGAGGACCAGGAAGGGGATGAAAGTCCTGACCTGGAAGAAACAGACCACTCACAACATGGAGGTGATGGCTCAAGAGGCACTCCCTCCACCCTTAAAAGGAGAGTGGTGGATCCAAGAAGGAACAGATCCCCCTCAGTGGGATCCAACCATTCTAGGAGATCCAAAGGGTCCTCTGCCTCTTCTCAGAGAAGAGAATCCTCCCATGAGAGGAAATGCAGACTGATCAAATTTGAGCAGGCTAAGCTTCAGCTTAAAAGAGAAAAGTTAGCATTGGACAGGGAAGCCCTGGAGCTTCAGAAAGCTTCAAAGAAGTGGGGTCTAGAGATCACTGGTGGCAGTGATGAAACCCCTAGAGTTAGAGAGAAAGTCCCTGACAATAGGAACCTCCACAAGATTGCGCCCCCCTATCAGAATGGGGATGATATCCACAAATGGATATCTGCTCTTGAAAGGGCCTGTAGAGTACAGAGGGTCCCTGTAGAGCAGTGGGCAGCAATCCTGTGGCTCTCCTTTTCAGATAAAGGTAGAGACAAGCTCCTCTCTGTAAGAGAAGAGGATGCTGATGATTATTATATCTTGAAAGCTGCTTTAATAGATGGGTTTGGCTTAACCACTGATCAATACAGACTTAAGTTCAGAGACACCCAGAAAGCACAGAATCAAGATTGGGTAGACTTTGTGGATTGTGCAACCAAGGCACTGGAAGGTTGGTTAAATGGCAGTAAAGTTAATGATTATCAAGGATTGTATAATCTCATTATGAGGGAGCAGATTCTTAATAATTGTCAGAACCAACTTTTACACCAGCACCTGGTGGACTCTGATCTGACCTCTCCCCAAGAATTGGGAAAGAAGGCAGACAAATGGGTCAGAACCAGGATTAGGCCTAAGAACCAAGTTGGTGACCAGAAGAAGGATTCCACTAAGCCCAAAGAGAAAGGTGGGGATGATAAACAAGAAAAGTCCTCTGAAGGGCCCCAAAAACCCAGTGCTGGGGGTGGGTCCCAAAATACTTCCTCTAATAACAAGAAACCATATTGCCATGTGTGTAAGCAACCTGGCCACTGGAAAACTGACTCCAGCTGTCCTAACAGTGGCAATAAAGAAAATGTTCCTCCAAAACCAGCTCCAACACCCCCTGTTACTACTAGTAGTAATCCCCCAGGCGGTGGGAGTGCACCCAAAAATTTAGTTGGGATTTCTTGGGGAACTCAGGGGGACTCTGGCCTATCCAGGTCCCCTACTCAAGCAACTATGGTCTGTGATGGTGGCATGGGGTTTGCCAACTTTACCATGAGCCCCAGTATTCTGGGCAGGTACAGACAAGAACCAATAATCAATGGTCAGAAGGCTGTGGCCTATAAGGACACAGGGGCCAGTGTCACCATGGTGACCAAGAGGCTAGTGCCCCTAGATCAGCTTTTACCTGGGTTTAGCTACCAGGTGACCAACATAGATGGAATCAGGACAGATCATCCCATGGCAGTGGTAAATCTCAGCTGGGGAGGGGTCACTGGCCCCAAGAGAGTGTCAGTGTCCCCAAACTTGCCTGTAGATTGCCTCCTGGGGAATGATCTAGAAATCTCAGCCTGGGCTGAGGTTGACCACAAGGCCCATTTGAAAATGGTAGGAATCCCTGAGAGAGTGGATGAGACCCCGAGGGCCTCACCTCCACCCCAGGAGAAAATAGAAAGAGTGAAGCCTGAAACTATGGATCACTCTACCCAAACAGAGAGCATAGGGGAGGAGGAGCAGTCTTCCCCCCACCAGACTACAGGTAAAGGTCCAGTTTCGCAGGGAACTGATCCTGCCCCTTGTGAAGGAACTGCCCCAGAAGTGGACAGGCTTGGCCTGCCCACCTCTCTGATGGCAGGGGACCCTTCCAAGGTGGTACCCAGTCTGGAGCAGGTATCCTGCCCCTCTCTACCCTGCCTCAGTCAGCCCAGGGCTGCAGAGGACAGGGAGGTCAGTGGACCCTTACTGGGCCCCTGTCCAGAGGAACCCCCTCATCAACAGATTAGGGACACCCAGCAGAGTAGTTTCAGCCAGGTGAATATTCCTCTACAAACTGAGGGATCCCCCTTACCCCTAGGTCTAGGCACCCCTCAAATGGATGTTGTTGAGCACAGGGAAACCTGGGGCCTAGCCGCCCCAAACCTTCCAGTGCCCTCCACTATTCCAGCCAAAGGGATCCAACCCCCAGCTGTAGGCAGCCAGAGGTTGACCCTTAGGGCCAGATATGACACCGTCCGGGGCAGAAAGGCTTCCATAGTGGCCAGTGATCTGAGGAGGTTGAGACCAACCCAAGTAGGGTCTCACTTCCAGACTCAGACACCCCACCAGCCCACCTCTGACCCAAAAACCAATACAGGTAATTTCCCTAGACTTTGGAGAAACTCTAGAACCCCTTGGGGTAGGATTTCCCAAGTGGACCATGACACAGGGAGCAACCATGTTAGTACAGGTTCTTCCTTATATGGCCACTCAGGAAATAAAGGCTTATCTGGACAAGGTTAGCCTTATCTCCTTTCGTTTGGGGGGGGGGGGTTATGTAGGAGAGTGGAATCTGACTAATGGTTGCCCCCAACTTTTTGCCTGGTATTTAAGTGGATTTTGACTAGTCTGGCTGGGATCCTGCTATCCAGGACCCCAGCCTATCTGCTTTCTCCCTAAAACTGTCGTGAGTACTCTAGGTACAAACATAATTGGATGCTGGGCATGCCCTACCAGTCCCTTGTAGATGGTACCCTAGGTACCCAGGGCATGGGTCCCCCAGTAGGCCTACCAGGGCTGCAGCACTTATTGTGCCACCCTGGGACAGCCACCCAAACTGACACCACCAGGCCACTACTGTAGCCTGGGTAAGGTGGTGCTAGCACCCCTTACAGGGATGTAGGTACCCTATGTTCCATACAATTACAACACATATACTCTCATAGGTCACCCCTATGGCAGGCCCTGGTATCCTACAGGGCTGGGTGCTGAGGTATGTGTGAGGGGGGACCCCTACATGAGTAGGACCTCTCTGCAACCTTCGTAAAACCGTTACTGGGTTGTTTGTAGTGTAGCCATACCATATACTCTAAACCGCATTATAAGTGAATCGCGTCATCGCGATAACTTGAGAATGGCTACACAGAACCATATCGTGTTTGGTGTCAAACATGAAGGAATCATACCCCCAGTCCAGCCATGGGCATGGGGGCACGATTCCCCCTTGCTAGGAGGGTGATATGGGAAAAGCGGTAGATTTTAGACACCAATTTAAAAGTGCACATGTACCACAAAATGGCTACTGTCCGCCACCTACACGACTCTGGCTGGCTGTTGCTGGGGAAAACCCCAGCCTCGCCAGTTGGACAATAGGGCTCCTGTGGCAGGGAGGTGCCAGCACCTCCCCAGACAGGATAATGTGGATTGGAACAGGGTGGGTGCACCAAATGTCCTTTCAGAGTTGCACGTAGGCAGCTGCAGAGCCCCAATTCTGCATACACCGCCTGGAACCGGTTCAGGGGCATCCTGCCCCTCGCCCAGGCGGGAAACACACAAAGGGGAGTGGGTGTAGCCACCCTTTCCCGCCTCTACTCTGATTGGTAGGCTCTATTTTGGACCATCCCCTAATCTTGGGGATATATGGGAATAACTTTGCCCTAGAGCCTTAGATTCGTGCAGAACTTCACAGAACTGACCTTCGACGAGCTGCTGCCCAGCTGACTGAAGAAATCTCCCTTGGGATAAAGGAGTTATCCCCCTGCTTGGCAGGCACCTAAAAGACTACAAGATACCCGGTTAGAACTTCGTGGCTCTCCCGACCTTCGACGCCTTCCAGCAACCTCAAGGTGGGTCTCCAGTGCATCCCAGCGTCCTGTGAGTGTGCCCAGCAAGTCTGAGCACCCTGGACCACGTGGGTGTCGAGATCCCCGCATACCCCGAGACACCGGCCACCTCTTGTCCAGCACACGACCCCGACCAGTGGGGAAGTTGTGCTTTGGCCCATTTCTGAGCCAACCATCCAGCAGCAATTGTGCCAACTCTCAGCTCCCTGGCCCGCACCGGTGGCCCGTGGGAGCCCTTTTACGCACTCCATTTTGCTGCCTTCCGCGGTCCCTTGTCTCTCGACTTGTGGGCCCTGACGGAGGACAATCTTTTTTTCCAAGAGTTCCCCTGGTTGCTCCAGGCCTGCTCTACGCTCCCTGCAAAGGAGAGCACCCTCAGACCTCGTGGGTCTGCACCAGCAGCTGCTTTGTTCATCTTGCGTGGGTTGCGGTTGCCAATGCTTAGTGGATCCAATCGGGACACTAACACTGCAGCGACCCTCAGCCGACGTGGGACAGTCGCCCTCCAGAAGCTGGCCTTCCTTGAAGCCTCCCGGAGCCCGTGACTGCAGAGCCCAGCTGTACCTCCTGCACCTGAAGCACCCGACTTCCACGAGCTCCTTGCTGTGAGCTCCCTGGTCACTTGCTGTGACCCAGACTCTGTCCCCTCTGCTTTCAGGTTCATCTTTATCTTCTCTTCAACTCTAATCTTCACGACTCCAACGACACTCTCAGCTAGCAGCAGTTTGGACTACTTTTCCATAGAAAATCAGCCCGCGACCCGACACCAGAATCGACCTATGCACCCGGCTTCCCTGGGGCAGGTAACAGTGGTACTTCGGTACTCCAGTGGTGGTGGGCTCTCCAAAGCCTTAAGTCTCAAGCCTTAACTTTGTACTGTTGCTAGAAGTGTCCTTAAGCTTTAAATATTCAACCGCGACATTCTCCATAGGCTAACATAGCGATCCCGATAGCAGCTCTTTGCACTGCACGCGTCTCCCGTGGGTCCCCTTCCTCTTAACTGTGGGTGGATTCTGAAGGGGCAAGCGATCCTAAATGCCCTAGGCATTGCCTGTAGAATTGTCGTGGTTCTTATACCACTATTTTAGTATATGGTTTGGTCCCCCCCTGGGGCCCATTGATTTCTGTGCTATTTATTGTGTTTATAAATGCTTGTTTGAATCGTAACTTTGCCACTAGCCACATAAAGTGACTGTGGGATTCTGTCTAGAATAAATACATATATTTTATATATATACCTGTGTGGGCTACTCTTTCATTTGGTTATTCAAGAGGTTATTATGGTAAAACAATAAGCTTAACACTCCTTCAAGACTTAGCCTGAAGGCTGCTCTCCACAGCTACCACTAGGATAGCTTTCTTTAAAGGTTGTCTTAAACCTATCATCAATAGGAGTCGAATTGGACTGGTGCAAGGTGTCCCTATAACTAGGAACAGCATATGCCAGGGCAACTTCTCACAATGTCATTATCTCTGGTCTATGGAGGGAGGGGGGTCTCAGAAACAGAAAGCTTCACTGGGGATGGGGCTTCATGCATCCCATATTTCAGATTGCTGACATTGACCTCAGGGTCCCTCGGCTCTCACTCCCCAGGGGTATCCAGAGAACCAGAAGGGGAGCACTACCCTCTCGATGCCAGACCCGGTCCCACCGACCCACCAGAATGCTTGTATTTTCTTGGGCCCCACTGGGCTGATTTAAGTAATTTTGGTGATGTTCTGCTCCTGTTGGCCAGTTCTAGCCAACCAATCAGAGGGGTTATCTTGAGCCTACTAGCCCCGACACCTGTGTTTTCTTCTGGGAGCTTGTGTTCTTTCTACACATCTCCATGCGCAGGACATGTCTCCCTTATGGACACCTGCCACCTCTCCTGGGCTCGGGGGCTTCCTCAGCTGCACCCCCAAGGCAGAATACTCTCCCTGTCTGCACTCCCCAGGTCCTAGGACTTCATAGCCACTTGCAAGGCACCTGTATGTCAGCAGGAGTGAGAAACCTCTTCCTTTTGGAGGTCACACACCTGCAGGACCAGTTCACTGAAGATCAGAGGGAACCTTCCAGCAGGCCCAACCCTTTACTTTCTCCCAGATGGCATAAGGTGGCCTGGGCCACTGGCTCTGGAGAACAAAAACCTTGCCCCTGGGAGCCAGCTAATGTCAGAAGTCCATGAATCCATTTTTAAAAAAAAATTATTTTTATTAACATTCATCGACATAAAATAGTGCAGAGGAATCGGTACAATCTTTCTTGGCGAAGACAATGAGTAACAGCTCTTAAGGACATTACATTGTGAGGGCGGGTTACGGTGTAGAGGAATCATCCTAATAAATGCTACATGGAGGGCTACATATCTCACCTCGGTAGGTGTCCCACGGGCTCCAGATTCGGGACCATTTTTTAGGTCAACCCCGTGCGGCATAAACCGTCTTTTCTCTATACATGCACCAGTCGAGGTCTTTTTCTCAGGCCTCTACTGCAGGTGGTTGCGCCGCTCCCCATAGTTGTGCAATATTTCTTTTTGCTAACATTAATCCCAGTGTAGCCCACTGTGTTTGGTAACTATTCAGATCAGTAGTTTCCCATATATTCAGGAGGCACCTACGCGCTTCTGGGAGAAGGGCTAAGGCAAGTACGTCACTTAGGATGCCGTGTATTTTTCGCCAATAGGATTGTATGTGTTCGCATTCCCATATTATGTGCATGAATGTGCGTACTTGGCCGCACCGTCGCCTTCATTCTCCTCCCTCAGCCCTTCCCATTTGTACCAGTCCAGGCCCTGTAATATACTCTCTGTGAAGAATTTTTAGCTGCACTAGCCTGAGTCGAGCTGAGATTGCCACCACCCTTGGGGAAGATACCGCCTCTTGCCATTCTTCATCGTCCAACTCCATGCCATCCCTTACCCATTTCTCCCGCAGTGGCTGGAGGGGATCTGTCATATTATTGATCAATTTCTTATATGTTAATGAAATAGTTTTCTCGGGCATGTGACCATCCAGCAATCTATCTTCCTACGCGGAGGATTCAGGGGGGGAGGAGCCCCTCGGAAGGTGTGATCGCAGTGCGTGGCGAACTTGTGTGTATCGAAATCGCTGTGTGTCGGCTAATTCATGCTTTTGTCGTAGAGAGGCAAACGTCTTCACTTCGCCCTTCTCCCTCATATCTTTAATTTGCAAGATCCCAATGAGTTCCCACCTATCGAATCCCTTCGACTTCCATAGATCACCAGCTTTTCGGAGCATGAATCCATTCTTGAGGTGGTAGTTTTCTCTCTTCCAGATGGCCATTCTTCTGTTGTCACTTTCCCCAGGTCCAGGATGTTCCCAAAACTCCCTTGTACAGGGGGTTTTAAGTGGCTTTGGAAAGTTCTAGAAGGTAGGCACCTCTACACAATCCTAGGTTGACATGTCTTTACTCCACCATGCACCAACCCTGGGGAACAACCTTTACAACGCAACTTTTACAACGCACTACCTTTACAACGCATTTTTTACAACGCATAATCCATTACAACGCATGACATTACAACGCATGACACTACAACGCATTTTTAAAAACTACCTTTACAACGCATACTACCATTACAACGCATACCATTACAACGCATAATATTACACTACACTATCCAACACTTACCCTACTGTTGCACCCCCTGGAGTTAGAATAGTAATTTTTACCCCTATACTATCCAACACTTACCCTACTGTTGCACCCCCTGGAGTTACAATAGTAATTTTTACCCCTATACTATCCAACACTTACCCTACTGTTGCACCCCCTGGAGTTAGAATAGTAATTTTTACCCCTATACTATCCAACACTTACCCTACTGTTGCACCCCCTGGAGTTAGAATAGTAATTTTTACCCCTATACTATCCAACACTTACCCTACTGTTGCACCCCCTGGAGTTAGAATAGTAATTTTTACCCCTATACTATCCAACACTTACCCTACTGTTGCACCCCCTGGAGTTAGAATAGTAATTTTTACCCCTATACTATCCAACACTTACCCTACTGTTGCACCCCCTGGAGTTAGAATAGTAATTTTTACCCCTATACTATCCAACACTTACCCTACTGTTGCACCCCCTGGAGTTAGAATAGTAATTTTTACCCCTATACTATCCAACACTTACCCTACTGTTGCACCCCCTGGAGTTAGAATAGCAATTTTTACCCCTATACTATCCAACACTTACCCTACTGTTGCACCCCCTGGAGTTAGAATAGCAATTTTTACCCCTACACTATCCAACACTTACCCTACTGTTGCACCCCCTGGAGTTAGAATAGTAATTTTTACCCCTATACTATCCAACACTTACCCTACTGTTGCACCCCCTGGAGTTAGAAAAGTAACTTTTACCCCTATACTATCTAATACTTACCTTAAATGCAATTTAATATTATGCGTTGTAATGGTATGCGTTGTAAAGGTATTATGCGTTGTAATGGAAATGCGTTGTAAAGGTAGTTTTTAAAAATGCGTTGTAGTGTCATGCGTTGTAATGTCATGCGTTGTAATGGATTATGCGTTGTAAAAAATGCGTTGTAAGTGCATGCGTTGTAAAAGTGTGCGTTGTAACGTCATACATCCACCAACCCTCCTGCACAGCATTTTTGGGAATTTCCAAGATGGCGCTTTAGAATAGTCTATTGAAGCATTTTCCCTGAGAGTCTACACCCTGCCCCAAACTGCCACATCTGTCTGGCCACTTTTCTGCAAAACGTCAGAGTGAAGCCTTTCCTGTGACGGGCTCTAGAGGCTTGGCTAGCCTCTTTTGTTTTTGTGGGACTGAGCCTTCTCGGGCCAGGTGCAGTGTGAAAAGTAACCAGCACATGTATATTCTGTGCCCACCCTCTCCTCTCCTGGGAGCAGGTGTATTTGCTGGCTACTTGCCCTATTGTGTCGAGAGGCCTGTGATCCTCCAGCTGGCCAGGCGATAGTTAGCTAGGCCCAGCAGTGTGATGAATCCACAAGGAGTGCAGATAAGTGCAGATTATGTCACATCATCACTCAGGATTGAGATTTCTCATAATATTGGTGGTTCAACTGAGTTCCTAGGAATACAATGGCAAACCTGTAGATTAGCGTAGATTGTGCCCTTAGGGTGTAAAACAGTGACGCAAATGGACTCTTTAGTAATCACTATACAACTCCATAGTCACACTATTAATGCCGATTCATGAAGTCAGCCCAGGTCTGTACTAATCTGTGGAGATCCCAACTGCGACAGGCTACATGTGCACAGATATCAGGCTGAGCTAGATAGCGGTCTCACATGCTCACCTTACACACGTGTGCATACATGTTCACCTGCAACCAGCGCTGAGCCTCCTTCCCTAGCAGCAGCGGACCTTCCCTTAAAAGGTAGACGCTGCTTGTTAGGTTTCCCAGTCCATTATAACAGAGTTTACAGTGAGCACGCAGGGCCGTCTTTAGTGCTGGCAGTGCACGGTGCAACAATCTTTTTTGCAGCCCCCCCCCCCCCATTGACCTCCTTCTCCATGGATCCCCTCATTACCTCCCTCCAACAGTGTCCTTCATCACTCCATCGCCCCTTTCTCACATGCATTTCATTTCTTTTATAGCGCTACTCATACCCGTGTAGGATGGCAGAGCAATTTACATCACAAAAACATTATACAGATAATGAATTCTACAAGTGTAAATCAGTCTATAGGAAATGTTACATAAGACCATGAGGATGACATGGTATTGGAATCGCAGGTCAACCATACATGCACCAAGCTGGATATTTTAAGAGTGTTTAGTCTAGAGAAGAACCAACCCAGGATTTAAAACATACCACAGTGGTTGGGGTTGGCTCTACTAATAAGAATGTATTTCTACCTAAACAACCCCTCTTTAGCAACATTAGGATAATGAAAGACAGAGGACAAACATAACTTTTTGATGCATACCATGCCGTTTGCATGCAGCTCTTTGATAACTGTTGATAGGTCACTGTGCTATATTAGGATTGTAATTTATGAACTGCAAGTTACAAAAGGACCTCTGTGACAAAAAAGGTAACCCACTGAGCTATTCACCTAGAAGACAGGTTTGTGATCTGCAAGGTACACGTTCTTTGCAGCAGGCACATTAACCCTCCGGTCTACTTTATGATGAATACTGCCACTAGACTCTGATCTCTCTCCAGCAGGAACATAAATCTTGGAACATATTTTGACATTTTTATTGTTGCCTGAAAACTGCTGGACACACAAGGAACACTGCAATGCTTTCCAACCACTAATTTCTAAACACAGCCAGCCCTGCCCACTCTCATCCCTCTACCATGCTGCAGAGTCAGCACCAGGTGCAGCTGCTCCGGTCGCACTGCATCTAAAGCCGGTCCTGTGGGTGAGACATGGATAGTGAGACTCATGGCAGACGTCCACAAACCAGGTTGTTTAAAAAGTGCAAAATCCAGGGGGATTCAAGGGGCAGAACGGATTTTTCACCGTTGCCCTCTTGCACATAGCACTGTTCTACTGGTATGCAGGTGTCAGGATAGGAATGGCCGCTCTGATCTCTCAGTTGGACTTTTTCCCACTTTTCTGGCTATAAGATCAACTGGTTGAAATGTGAGGCCCTGCACCATCCACCACGAGAGCCTCTCTGGGTAGCCTACCATTCAAGTGGCCTCAGTCCAGTTTCAAATTCCTTGGGGTGCATATTAATCGAGGTCTGGAGGACAGGGTTCTTGACAATGTGCAACCCATTGCGGACCGTGTGGAGCATGATTTTGAAAGGTGGTCTGCTCTGAACCTGTCCCTGTGGAAGAGGGTTCAGACCATGAAGACGAATGTCCTCCCTAGATTTAAATACACCTTTGGGATGCTGCCCCTCGTTCTATCGCTCTTCTGTCTGCAGAGCATCCAGCGCTCCATCTCCGCCATCCAGATAGACCGGGAATGAAGGGGGCGAAGCTCCACTCCTCATCATAGAAGGGCGGCTTACATCTCCCGCACCTGGAAGGATTGTGGTTGGTTCAACAACTGGCCCACTTCATGCACTGGTTGTCAACTTCCAGGTCCATACCCTGATGGATGTTGCTAGAGTCTGGGGAACTTGCCATTTACTACATGTCTAGGCCTTTGGTCACTCCTTTCCGCTACCCGATCATTCATACTTCCCAGCATGCATGGCATAGGGCTCATACATGGAAAGTGTCTTGTATCAGGAAGAATGTGCTGCCTTTTGGGAAGCCGCAAACTCGCGTTGCCCTCAGGCCGTGCAGTCAAGAGAAACATGGAGCAGCTGCTTAAAAGCTGCTCCGTGTTTCTCCGTGTAGGCGGCAACCGGCCTGCACTTTTAAGCGTGATTAGAGATCCCCTTGCAGGCAGGTGCTGGGAGTGACTGCACCCGCCTGCAAGGAGATGTCTGGGGTGGCCTAGAACCCCCTTTCCTCCCATTAGAGGGCTGCATTTAGAAGGGGCGCCATCTTTTTGTGGCGCACTTTCAGTGTGTCTTGTAAAGGCATGTTTGCCTCTGCATCCATGTCAATATAGTGCAGGCACAGAGGCAAAGCGATTCCCTCATTTGCACAGAGGCACAACCCATGCAAATGAGGGAACGCCCTCTAGTGATAGCGCATGTGCTGGGTGTGCGCCAGCGCGATCTATTACAATAGGGGCCGCGCAAGCATCTGCGGCTACTTCTGTAATTCCAAAGTGACCCGGGGAGCATTAAACGGGCGCAAATGAATGTTGCGCCCCCGGAGCGCTTGTGTAATAGGGCCCCTGTTCTTTAAAATGTAAGTCTGTGGAATATAATAAATGTGTGTACAGTGCAACGTACGTTACAAACATTGGAAGACCTAGAAGATGACAATTACAAATCCAAAGTGACAAAACAGAGACAAAAGAGGGGGCTTGCAAAGAACACGGTGATTGGCGTCTCTGAAGCTCATTCACAGAATCCAGGTCTCCTGTGCTAGGAAGAGTTATCCACTAATCCCACTAATCAGCAGCAAAAATGAGTGCGTGGACTGCTGGAAGAATGAATGACCAAGCAGGTAGGACAGTATGAACAGTATAAATATTTCAGAATTGATGTTTCTTTCTTCCTTGTACTCTGTGACGTTCATAACCCCCCCCAAACCCTTGACCACTCCCATCCCCACTCAAAATCCATCTGCAACTCGACAAAATAGTCCGCCAGACCATACAGTGCAGCGCACAGATGGGGACATGTTCGAGAGGTGCATCTTTACTGGATAAACTACCATAGAAATACAACTTCAGTGTGATTACAAGGGGCCTTGTGAGCCTGTATGCAAACACTGATCACACAAAGGCTGTGAGGGAGTGAAATATTCTGGGTGCCAGTCCACAACACCTCTATAGTGATACTGAAGCACAAAACTCTAGGACTGAATTAACTATAACCCTCAGTTAGTATCTGGGGTGACAAATCCTACCTCCACATTCATGGTCCGGTTACGGGGACATTTGTCCAGTCGTGTACCACTTTTTTGTGTGGTAGGCATCAAGGAGCGGAGAAAAGGGAGTAGGCAAGATGGGCTGCATCTCTTTTCTGAGACGTCCACCCATCCTTACACCATTAATGCAGAGCCCCACTAGTGAGACCCCTTCTCAGAGGCCACTGTGAAGGATGGACCCTGGGCAGGGTCTTGGATGTCTCCTACCTCAGGTTTCCAAACAGATGGGTGCCAAATAGGCACCATGATCCCAACTGAAGCCACTATCGACTGCAGATCCCAACAGTACTGCTTGGTTGGAGTATTCTGGCAACTTAATGTGGTGTGAGATTGTGTGGATGCATCTGTCTGCTCTCTTTCTTATATATAAAAACTCAAAAATAGGGAAGAGCGGATAGGGCTACCCATAATAGCATCCTCGACGCAACATATACATCAGAAACTTGGGCTATCTGTGTAAAGGGTATAACCGGGGAGAGTGATAGAATAGCAATACTGTGTATTATCAGTGTGTCTGGATGCTTATAAAAAAATAAGAGCTACTCTCCCCCACCAATCTAGATGGGATTCTTCCTCATCGAGTATATTACCTCCACCGATAGTTTTTTAGGGGGTGGAGGAAGCACTTTGTGGTGGTAAATTACCACCTGTTCCGAGGAGAGAGATCTTATTAACATTAAAAATCCATTTCAGTTGAAACCAATATCTGTAATTTATTCTTGGTTCCTCGGAGGGATATTAAGAACAAGAACAACGGCACATTAGGGATAACTATTGTTCTTCTGTCGCTTGGATCAACACGTTTCAGCCTCTCATGGGATCTTCTTCTTGCTTTTCAGAGGAGCAAATTCTTCAGTCAGATCGTTCATTGAATCATTGTACTTGGCTGCGGCGCCATGAATGTCTTGTTGACTTCCAACAGAAGGAAGAGTTAATGTCAATGTCAATGTTCTTAGTGTCCCAAAACCACACCGTCTGCATCCTGGTAACCACGGGTGTCTTGAAGTAGACATTGGCTAGCGTAGAAGGAATATGAAGAAGGTCGGACCAAGAGATGCAACAGAGCACTAATCCAGAAGAAGGTTTTTTTCTAGCTACTCCAGGATGTGTCCCGATGTTCCATGCTGACGTTAATAGACACGTCCAGGGGCTCACACTCATCCCCCTTACCGTGGAAGCTGTAGGCTGAGGGTGCAAGGGCTCTTGTGTTCCTTCCATTGCAGCCTCGCCTCCTGGACAGTCCCTAAACCCCTTTGTCCGAGTTCTTTGTCCTGCTGGGGGCAACTGAAGGTCAAACTAACACAACTGGGACCTTGACTCCACTTTCAGAAACACACAAAGGTACCACTGGGGTTACTTCACAAGATTCCAGGAGATAAAGTGAGACGGAAAATATTTGAGACTCAAACACTCTGTATAGGTAACAATGTGCGCTTTGCAGGACTGCCAGTGTGTGTAATTAGTAGACAGTCATTTCCATAGTTCACAATGCAAAGAAAATGTTCTCATAATTATAGGGTTTGTTGCTACCAACACAGCCTCATTTCAGCCAACTTAAATAACAAAAGGGTGAGTTTAAAACAAACATTTTAAAAAATTTTTTTAGCAAGTTACATGTAGATGGAGAACTATTTCACATGATTGTAACTTGTGTCCTGCAGGCTACATAAGGATTTGTGCAACAAAATTGTAAATACAGGGAGCTATCATATATGAAATAGAAATATGTGACCCACTTCTTACATGTAAGTCAACATAGATATCTACCACCTGAGCTAGTTTATTATTCACACCTATGACCAGGTATTTCACACAAACCTCTCCAGCAAGTACATTCATTACTTGAACTATCTTTATGTCTTGAAACATAGATCTCTGCTGCAGGTGCCTTAACCCACGAATCTGCCTTAAAATGCTGTCTGTATGTGACCAATCAAGTTAAACAGAATATCTTTGCCATCACTTTTCAATGTTGCCAATTTCTTTGGGTTTAGATAGGCGGACCATCCTTAAGTGCGCAGCAAAGGGCCTCTTCAGCCAGTGTGCCAAAGATCTTTGCGCCATCTCCGTGGCGGGGAGGGTTCAGCCCTGCACACCAGGGTCTCTTGTCGTCTTCCTGATGCCCTGGCTGATCTATAATTTGATGACACCCTGAAGCTGAAGCATGGGGAAGAAGAGGGGATTCACCACATAGGCGTCAAGTGGATCCAAGATCCAGTAGATCTAAGCATGCTGGGACCTGCAGGCCCATACCTGCAGCGAGAAAAGTGAAACTACATGTCCCAGCATTCTCAGTGCAGTAGGCTGAAAAAGAAAGCTTCCTGGAACTCTCTCTCCTGACATGGAGCCAGTTAACCCCTATGCAAGTGTGACGTGAATTTTAAAGACTCTTCTCCACTCTAAATAAAATTCCAAGCTAGCGGTAAATGGAGAGTGGCTGTACACGTCCGAATTCCCTTAGAATTATAATCTGCGACAATCAAGGCTAGGTAAAATAGTCAAATGAGAGATCCCGGCTATAAACCTAAGGTACGTTTTATTTTAAGGAGCTGCCATTTTCTTTGATGCAGGTGGAGGTAGAACCTTGAAAGGACCTGTGATTCTTGTTGTTTTTCTCCATAACAAACCCCAACAACATCTCCGGTGGGCCTTGCTTCCATCAACCAGAGGGCGTGTTTTCTTTCAGTCAGTCATCATGTTATGGCACCAGGCTACATACAAGATCTGATCGAGCTATACACCCCGAAGACGATCCCGCGAGTGAGCTGATCAGGTCCTACCGATGGTTGGTGCTTGGGACTCACGGCTGCTCCACATTCAGCGTCTTCCAATCTAATTGGCCGGCATGCCTGCAGTGAGATCCATTTTCACCCAGGATTCCCTCTCTTGGTGCCCTGTCTCTATTATCGCATTATCCGCTTGATGCAATAAAGTTTGCCCTGCTGCATGCTGCAAATTCAAAAATGAAAGGCGGATAAATTGAAATATGCGCCTGTGTGTGCGACTCTTGCTAAAAAAAACAGGGTGGAAGAAGGAAAAGATGGCAAATAAGAAAGATGATGTATCATGCCAAAATATCCTAACCATTTGCAACACCTCTGACCGTGTCTTTGTTCCCTTGCAGGTTTGTGCAGTGGCACGATGCAGAGTGCAAACTGTGTGGTGGTAGTGACGTTGGAAAGTCCTGCCTTCTCATCTGCTACACACCAAATGGCTTCCCGCACTATACTCCCTGCTTCAACAACCGTGGATCCATGATCACAGTAGATGGTAGGACTCTTGATTTGTACCTCTGGGACTTAGGAGGACGCGACGAGTACGAGAGGCTTAGGGTACTGTGCTACCCTGAGGCTAATGTCTTAATCATCTGCTTCTCAATCGCCAGCCCCTCGTCTTACCACAATGTGAAACACAAGTGGTACCCGGAGGTCAGCCGTCACTGCCCCAACATAGCTGTCCTCCTGGTGGGCACCAAGAAAGATCTAAGGCATAACGCAGAGGTCATCAAAGAGCTTCAGAAACAGGACCAAGCCCCGGTTACCTCACAACAAGGGGCCACCCTTGCGAAGGAGATCCACGCTGTCCGGTACATGGAGTGCTCAGCTTTGAACCAGGAGGGTGTCAAAGAGGTCTTCACGGAGGCAGCCAAAGCCGTTCTCAACCCCGTCCAGAAAAAACCCAAAGGGGATTGCTGCCTGATGTGAAATGAAGATGATGTGAAGAGTTAATTGGTGGCCAGAGAGTCTGCTTCTTGGCAATAAAATACCAGAAGCACATGTGGAACTGACTTCCATTGTTGCTGAATAGACCTAATTTCCAAATCATAGGCTACTCAGCTGTAAAGAGGAGCACTACGCTGAAATTTTGGCAGCGGTCGGAGTGGAATATCTCAGCATGCAAATTGTGAGCTGTGCCTTCTGGAAACGGTCCATCCTTGTGCAGGAACACCTATGGCTTTGCCGTAGCCATCATTGGTGCCGTCTCAAGAAGAGCAGATGCCGCTGGGTGCATGATGAGTACAGACTCAGGAGTCAGCTACATGCACTATGGCAGAAAGGAGTGACAATGAATGATTACCCATGGCACCTTCTATGACTTGAAAAACTGTTTGAAACTATTTTGATGTGGGTATGGGACTGATTTGTGTGAAGGTAGCATTGATGACAGCCATTACTTTCTAGCTCTACACCTGGACTGCTCACCTCATAGTGTGGGTGTCTCCCCCTGCTACTTGGTGTCAGTGTCTGAGGTTCAGGATTTGCTATAATAGCGTAAAGTGTTTCTATCAAATATAACGTTTATTGCATCCCGTTTATCGTTCGCATGTCAATGGTATGCACCCAAGGATGTCCATGCTCATGTGAAGAAATGTGGTCATTAATTTTCTGGAGTTTCCTAAGTAAATTTTGTATAATTATAACATAAGCTATAACCAGTTTATAACTATAACAAGGGTTTGCATATGTGTATGTATCAAGAATTTGGGCGTGCAATCTCTATTCCCATACCACCTCGGTAACAGCAGTTGAGGTCCTAGTGTGCACCCAGGGGTCAAAGTCAACAGTCGTGCAAATGTCCTGGGGAAGGGTTCTTCTCCCAGAGGCATGCTCCCCTCTCTCCTACAAGCAACCTCGCTATGTTTAAATCTTCTGCAAAATGGGCCCCTTAATAGGGCCTGCAACCAGCAAGTTTCCTTTGGAAACACCAGAGAGAGCGGTGTAGACAGGGTACTGTAATTTGCCTCCCCTATGCACACTGTGTTCATTGCCCCTCCCCTCACTGTGTTCATTGCCCTTCCCCTCTGCACACTGTGTTCATTGCCCCCCCCTCTGCACACTGTGTTCATTGCCCCTCCCCGACCTAAAAAACTACAGACCCATCTCCTTGCTCTAGTTCCCAGCGAAAGTCATCGAGAAAGCCATCAACAGCCAACTCGCCACTTTCATCAAAGAACACAACATCCTCGACTCCTCCCAATCCAGCTTCAGGAAAAATCACAGTACGGAAACCACCCTCCTCGACACAACAGACATCCGCACCCTTCTGGACAAAGGTGAAATAGAGCCCTCATCCTCCTCGACCTCTCAGCGACGTTCGACACAGTCTCTCACCGCACCCTAATATGCAAATTCTACGATGCAGGAATTCAGGACAAGGCCCTCGACTGGATCCGCTCCTTCCTCTCCAGCAGAACGCAGCGGGTCACACTCCCCCCTTTCCTCTCAGACCCTACACCTACCACCTGCGGAGTCCCCCAGGGCTCCTCTCTCAGCCAATGCTCTTTCACGTCTACATGGCTCCACTCGCCCCCATCGTCAGAACCTACAGACTCAACATTGTGTTATACGCAGAAGATACCCAACTCATCCTCTCCCTATCCAACGAACTCAACACCACCAGACACAACTTTGGAGAAGGCATGGAAGTCGTCGCCAAATGGATGAAAAACAGCTGCCTACAACTAAACACCAACAAAACAGAAGTACTCATCATGGGCACAAACCCTGACGCCTGGTGGCCTCCCCGCCCTCGGAAACCTGCCAACCCCCACGGACCACGCACGCAACCTGGGAATCATCCTGGACTTCGAGCTCAAAATGGACCGGCAGATCAACAGGGCCGGCCTTAGCACTAGTGTCCGCCCTGTGCGACAATGTTTGTTGGCGCCCCCATCCCCCCCCCAAATGACCACCTCAGCTGCGGATTCCCTCACTACTACCATTTGACAGCGCCCCTCAAGTCTCCATAACCACTGTCTATTAGATTTATTTCATTTTATATCGCCACTCATAAAAGTTTAAGATGTCAGCATACACTTTACATCACACACACATTGCACAGAGACAATCACTCATCGGTGTGTAAATCAGTGTATAGGAAATGTTACATAAGACAGAGACCTACAAAGAGTAAGAGTCACATTTCATCCATACTGGTAGGCAGTATAGTTTAAGAGTGATTGGATTGGAAAAGCACAAATTCAGAATTTAAAATGTAACACCATTATTAGGGGTTTTATTTAATAATAAGAATTGATTTCTACCCAAATGAACCCCTTTTGTAAGATTAGGACAATGAAAGACTGAGCAAAAAATATATTGCTCTAATATTTTCCTTGCTGTTGCATGAAGTTCTTTGGTGGCAGTTAATAGCTCACAATTAGGATTTTAACTTATAAACTGAAAATAACAAAAGGATCTCTGACAAAAGCAGTAACCCATTGATTTATTTATATTATATGCACTTTGTGATGTGAATGGGGCACATTCTTTGCCGCAGGCTTATAAACCCTCTGCGCTATGATGAGTCGAATCTCTCACTAGACAAAGCTCCGGTCTCTCCAGGAAGAACATTATTCACCGGAGTTGTCATTTTTATTGATGCTGGAAAACTGCTTATTATGTACGCGGCATCAGGTGCTTTTGAAAATATGAACATGACGCCCCCACCCCAAGTCAGTGCCCGGTGCAGTGGCACCGATCGCACCGCCCTAGAGCCGGCCCTGCAGATCAACTCCGTCTCGTCTTCCTGCTTCCACACCCTCCGCCTCCTTCGTAAGACCTTCAAATGGATCCCCCTCGAACACCGAAAGACCATCACTCATGCCCTGGCCACCAGCAGACTCGTAAGCTAAAGAACATCCAGAACGCCGCCGCAAGACTGGTCCTCAACTTGCCAAAACCCTGCCACATCTCCAGCACCTACGCACACTCTACTGGCTCCCCGTTGAGGCGAGAATCACCTTCAAGATACTCACCCATGCACACAAGGCCCTCCACGGCACTGGACCAGCATACCTGAACAGCCGACTCAAATTCGACACACCCCAAAGGACCCAACGTTCAGCCCAGCTCTCCTACGCCCTGGTCCCCCGCACCAGAAAGACCAGATCGGGAGGCCGCTCCTCCTTCCTTGCGGCCAAAGCATGGAACGCCCTTCCGCTCCACCTCAGACAGACAACATCGCTCCCCACCATCGCCAGAAACCTCAAAACCTGGCTCTTCGACAGACCCCCACCTTGATGGAATGGAACCTGCGACCCCCCCTACCTCTAGCGCTTTGAGACCCCTACGGGTGAGTAGTCGGGCTTAACAAACCCCTCATTGATTGATTGTCCCCCCTGCACACTGTGTTCATTGCCCCTCCACTCTGCACACTGTGTTCATTGCCCTTCCCTCTGCAAACTGTGCTCATTGCCCCTCCCCTCAGCACACTGTGCTCATTGCCTCTCCCCTCAGCACACTGTTCTCATTGCCACTCCCGATGCACACTGTCAATTGCTCCTCCCCAATGCACAATGTGTTCATTGCCCCTCCCCTCTGCACAGTGTTCATTGCCCCTCCCCTCTGCACAGTGTTCATTGCCCCTCCCCTCTGCACACTGTGTTCATTGCCCCTTCCCTCTGCACACTGTACTCATCGCCCCTCCCTCTGCACACTGCGTTCATTGTCCCTCCCTCTGCACACTGTGCTCATTGCCCCTCCTCTTTGCACACTGTGCTCATTGTCCCTCACCCTGCACACTGCATTCATTGACCATCACTGCACACTATGCTCATTGCCCCTCCCCTATGCACACTGTGTTTAGTGCCCCTCCCCTCTACACACTGTGCTCATTGTCCCTCCCTCTGCACACTGTGTTCATTGTCCCTCCCCTCTGCACACTGTGCTCATTGCCCCTCCCCTCTGCACAGTGTTCATTGCCCCTCCCCTCTGCACAATGTGTTCATTGCCCCTCCCCTCTGCACAGTGTGTTCATTGCCCCTTCCCTCTGCACACTGTGTTCATTGCCCCTCCCCTCTGCACAGTGTTCATTGCCCCTCCCCTCTGCACAATGTGTTCATTGCCCCTCCCCTCTGCACAGTGTGTTCATTGCCCCTTCCCTCTGCACACTGTACTCATCGCCCCTCCCTCTGCACACTGCGTTCATTGTCCCTCCCTCTGCACACTGTGCTCATTGCCCCTCCTCTTTGCACACTGCATTCATTGTCCATCACTCTGCACACTGTGCTCATTGTACCTCACCCTGCACACTGCATTCATTGCCCATCACTGCACACTATGCTCATTGTCCCTCCCTCTGCACACTGTGTTCATTGTCCCTCCCCTCTGCACACTGTGCTCATTACCCCTCCCCTCTGCACACTGTGCTCATTGCCCCTATCCTCTGCACACTGTGTTTATTGCCCCTCCCCTCTGCACACTGCGTTCATTGACCCTCTCTTCTGAACGCTGTGCTCATTGCCCCTCCCCTCTGCACGCTGTGTTCATTGCCCTCCCCTCTGCACGCTGTGTTCATTGCCCCTCCCTTCTGCACCCTGTGTTCATTGCCCCTCCCCTCACTGTGTTCATTGACCCTCCCCTCACTGTGTGCATTGCCCCTCCCCTCTGTACACTGTGCTCATTGCCCCTCCCCTCTGCACACTGTGTTCATTGCCCCTCCACTCTGCACGCTGTGTCCATTGCCCCTCCCTTCTGCACCCTGTGTTCATTGCCACTCCCTTCTGCACCCTGTGTTCATTGCCCCTCCCCTCACTGTGTTCACTGCCTCTCCCCTCTGTACACTATGTTCTTAGCCTGCACAGAGTGGCAGGTTCTAACCTGCCTGTCCCTTTATGCTAAGCTTCCTTGAAGAAACCCAAGGTAGGTGCACACCAGTCTTCAGATACCATCGCAGTGGACTTTCATGGCATGTCGGGGTGGACTTTGGTGCACTTGTGATAGTTCAGTGACTCAGTCATCTGGCCTGATCCAGGTTCATCCTATGTGCAGCTGTCCCTCCAGAGGGGAGCAGTGGCTTGTGGCAACGTTTCTAACAAGTGGGCGGAGCTCTAGACGTTTGGAGGGGTCACTGAGAATGTGACATCCGTTGTGGTGGCCATACACACTTGGGGAGAGCACATCTCGGGCAGGAGGATAATGTCCTGATGGGACAGTATGTCTGCGCTTGGGGCCATTGATAATCAACGCGCACACTTCCCGCGTCTCCTTAGGCCCTTTAAGTTGTCAGTTCACACTCGCCTTATGCATGATGTACACTTCACTACCAAACTTGTCGCAGGAGGGTGTAACCTAACCAGAATTGTTTACAGCAGAATCAGCATCCAAGGATGATGTAGGTGTATGAAATGGGAGTACAGCTCTTGGTGCGCTTGTTGTCAGCCAATAGGAACACGCTTTATATGTCCTGAAAGATTCTTAGAATCGCGGAGAGGCACGAGTCTGCAGGCAAAGGAACATGCTCTGGGAGGTGGCACTTAACAGCAATCTTGCTTTTCAAGGCGGTTAGGGGTATATAGGACCCCACACACAACTTACTGGTGCCTATACAGAGGTGGCTCCTCCGTTAAGGCAGAGGAGCGTCCCCCACTGCTCTCTCAGCAGTGCAAATATGAAAAATAAAAGGATTATAAAACAATGTTATTATCATTTTATTTTTCATCACAAAAAGCCTGTGGTGGGGCGGGGCCATCCTGATGGACAGCAGTAGGGTTGAGGAGTGATGGCCAGTGTAAGTGCACAAGTCGGTTTGGCCGGCTGTCGTAGGACGGCCAAACTGACATGCGCACTTAGATTTCTCCAACCCGAAATGTGTTGCACAGTCAGGTGGAAAACAGTCCCATGCTCCTAGGCCCTAACTGAGCGTCAAAACAGCCCGCTCATACCAATCACGATGCTTCTCTCATGCTGGGAAATAGTATTACCATAATGAGAACAGCATCTGGATTGGCATAGGGGTGTCTGGGAGCCTGTGCACCACCCCATGGACTGCTAGGAATCGACACAAGCAGGTGAGCAGAAGAGCAGAAGAGAAGAGCTCCGGGGCAGCGGCCGGTAGGTAAGTACTTTGATTGGTTTTTTCTCCCCTGCGCAGCCCCACCACTTTCTTCAACAGCAGCCACCACTGTGTCTAAAGCAATGCAGCGGTGTTAAAGCAGTGATACTCAATGTACAGCCCGGAGGCTCCTTGCGGCCCTCCGGATCTTCACGTTCGGCCCCCTGCTCAACAAGAGCACTGGGCTGGGGTTTACTTGACTGAGCACTAACATTCAGATAGATGTTAAATAAATGGGCAAGCATTTGTTTACGTACCCGATGTTAAAGAAAGGAAAGTAACTAAGGTGCCCTGTACCACTTCCCTTTAGAAACACCTTCATTTTTAAAGACAAACCAAAAATATGAAAAAGACTTGAAAATTTTGAGAAGTGTATTACATTAACATGCAGAAGTGTTTCACCTTAATAAATCCGATCATATTGCTACATTTTCCTGAAAAAAATTATCATTTTCAAACAAGAATTTAGAAACATTCTTGCTTCTACCCTCCCTAACAACAACGCCAATGGTGAAGTAAGAGGCAAATCACTTGTCCTGTTCACCCTCTGGGTGGCCTGGGTTTCTATTAAACATGGACAACATTATAATTTATTAACGCAAACGCAAGGGAAGGTTTTTTCCTACGCACATCCTGAACTCATGTATTTCGAGCTTCTCTTATATGTAATAACGAAGAAAAAGAAGGCAACGTGAAAAAACACAATTGCCCAGTGTTGGAAATGGCCCTTTTGCCGGGCTATTCCCAAGGTTTTGTTTTTTGCTTCTTCCTCCTATTTTTCCTGACCTGTTGCTGGCCTTAGGACTCTGGGCACTTTACCACTGATGATCGGTGCTAAAGTGCATTTGCTCTGTGTAAATTATTATTATGATTGGGTACCCCTTATTGGCATATTTGATTTACTGGTAAGTCCCTAGTACAGTACACTGTGTTTGCCCAGGGCCTGTAAATCAAATGCTACTAGTGGGCCTTTAACCCCTTCGCCGTGGCAGGAATTCCGCCGCGGCGCTGGGGGGGGGTTTGGGGGCAGCGCGGTGGCGCTGTGCTTGTGACGGAACCGCTCCGTCACGAGCCACAGTTGAGCTGTGCTCATGACGGAGTGGTTCCATCACGTCTCCGCCCACTGCGCTAATCGCCCGCACAGGCGGGGAATTAGCGCCGCGTGGGCGGAGCGGCGGCCAACGGCCGCAGCATGACGGAACCACTCCGTCATGAGCACAGCGCAACCGTGGCTCATGACGGAGTGGTTCCGTCATGAGCAGGGAAGGGGTTAACACTGATTGTGCTACCCATGTGAATAGCCCTGTAAATGTATCTCAGACCTGCCACTGTCTGCATATGCAGTTGTAAACTGCCATGTCGACCTGGCAAGTGCACTCACCTGCCAGGCCCTAACCTTCCCATTTCTCACATGTAAGGCGGCCCTCAGGTAGACCCAATGTATCCCCATAGGGAAGGTGCAGTGTATGTGAAAGGTAGGAAATGCACTGGTGTGTATCCCATTGCCTGATAGTGAAATACTGAGAATTGTGTTTTTCACTATTGAAAGGCTATCTGTCCCCTAAGTTAACATGGGTGTTGCTTTGTTACATCTTACAAGTATAACTTCCCATTGGGACAAGATGAAGGAACTGGAGTTTAGGCTCTCTGAGCTCAGAATTTAATAAACTATCTTTTTAAGGAGATGGTTTTTAAATTGTGTGTTTGAAAATGCCACTTTTAGAAAGTAATTATCAAGAACAAGGGTCCCTAGACAAACAACAATGGGGTGAGGGGAATGAATATATACCCGGTCAGTACTATATTTGTAAAATGTGTCGAGTCGGACTGAGGTCTAATACTTAATATTTTGGATCAAACAAGAATAATACAAACTACAATTCGAGTGGGACACAAGCCTGCATCCTACTTGGTCAGGAAGGACAAACAGTGGGGAACACAGAAGCTCAGGCAGAACTGTAGGTTTGTTGAAGACACAATTTTCAATATAACAAACAAATCATGAAGAAACACCTTTACACATAAAAAATGGCAAATTAGAGCAGGTGTATAGGGTGTCAACGGCGTTTCGATACATATAAAACATAAATGGATTATCATCAGAACGAGCAGCTGATGGCACAGTTGGCGAGCAGCTGGACCAGGAGGAAGTCACGGTTGTATTCTAGGGAAATTAGGAACTCAAACCGAGGCATTCCCCGTCAGGACTCAGGAGGCAGCATTGGCAGCTCCATCTTTCGTCTTGAATACACGCCACCCAGCGTTCCCTTTCCCATCACTGTATCGGTCATCCTTTGTAACACCGCGCCATCTCCACTGACACCTTAAGCTGTCCGGTTTCCCTAGAATACACCCGTGACTTCCTCCTGGTCCAGCTGCTCGTCAACTGTGCCGTCAACTGCTCATCTATCTTTATCTATGCGGGAAATGTCAACGCTTATTACAGGCAGTCGTACACCGGCATGCTAATTCTAAATGTCCTGATGATGATATTTATGTTTTATATGGATCGAAACACCGTCGACACCCTATACACCTTATACACCGCTCTAATTTGCCATTTTTTATGTGTAAAGGAATTTCTTCGTGATTTGTTTGTTATATTGAAAATTGTATCTTCAACAAACCTACAGTTCTGCCTGAGCCTTTTATGTTCCCCACTGTTTGTCCTTCCTGACCATGTGGGATGCAGGCTTGTGTCCCACTTGAATTGTTGATTGTATTATTCTTGTTTAATCCAAAATATTAAATATTAGACCTCTGTCCGACTGGACAAGGTTTACAAATATAGTACTGACCGGGTCTATATTCATTCCCTCCACCCCATTGCTGTTTGTCTAGGGACCATTGTTCTCGATAATAGCTGAACTCCCAAGGTCCCTGGTAAACCTTACTTGGGTTCCCTTGTTTCTTTACAAAACTTTTAGAAAGTAGTCATTATCTTGTTTAACAATTCTGTGTGCCTCTGCTGTTTGTGTACTGACTGTCTGGTTTTGGAGTGACAGGAGCTGGGGATGTGCATTCTCTGTAGACAGCCACAAAAGTGGTTGAGGTGTGTCCTGCCTGTCCTGGGTGACTCATAGCTGGGCTGAATAGACCTGGGCTGCATTTAAAGTGATTGGAGGAGTCTCACTTGCACCTGAATAGGCTGTGTCTCCTTTGCACAATGCGGTCTCCACCTCCTGTGGTCATGCTGCACCAGAGAGGACAGAACTGGTTTGGACTGGGCTCAGAGACCCACCAAGAGAACAAAGAGAAAATGGGGTATAAGTAGTGGACCTTAAACCCAAGAGAATTAGATCACTTCTGGACTCAAGAGGAACCTCTGCAAGGAGAAGAACTGGAGAGCTGCGAGGAGGAATACTGCCCCTTTGCCGTGTGTGCTTTGCTGGGTTGGCCTGCAGTTGCTGCTCCTGCCAAGGAAAGGACACAGACTGGAACTTTGATGTGAACCAGCTTGAAGAAGAATCTCCAAGGGCTTGTGTGTGCTGGCCTCTTGTTTTGAAGTCTCAGGGACTTCATCTGCATTCCACTGACCAGCACCTGGACTCCTCTGTAGACTCCTGTATTCAAAAAGGTGCCAATGCCAGTTCCTGGCTCCTGAGAATTGTGTGGCTGGTGCTGCAAAGCAGAAAAAACAACTCCAATGCCATCAGAGATGCCGCCAGCGACACCGCAACCTGCACCACGGCCAGGACCACCATCCTTTAAGTGTATGACGCACTGCCCCGCCTGCATTGCAGCTCCGGCGCCCGCAGTTATCGGCCTTCCCAACACCACCACTCGCACTGCCAGTGCCAGCCTCTCATTGTCGCCGAACTGATAACCAACTAGGGTGACTTCACAAACTTTTTGGTGTCGTATCGCCTCACCGGAAGTGTTGCCTCACCGCCGCCACCTTACTTCCCGGTCCTGGATTTGACGCCTTGTCTCCCCTGGCATCGACGCCTCACCTCCATGACGACGTGTGTCGTCTATTGACTTCATTTCCAAGGTACTGTTGTTGGGGGTCCGTGTAACTCCATGCCTGGCCCGAGGACCTCGCGGTCGTCGCAGTACTTTGGATTTATATCTGTCACACCATTGTAATAGCCCTAGGTGGAGCTATTTGTTTCTACAAGTGCTATTCTTGAAGTAACTGTTCTGAAAGTCATATTCTTGATACATGTATGTTGGATTTTTGTTGTTTTGGTTTAGATTAAGATACTTTCTTTTTCTAAACTGGTATGGTGTCCATTTGTAGTGTTTTCACTGTGTTACTGTGTGTTTGGGGTACAAATACTTTACACATTACCTTTGGGATACACCTGCCTGCTTGTGTCAAGCTTGTGAGCAGGGGTTATCTAAAGTGTGTGTCTCCCTTACCCTGACTAGAAGGAAGGGTCCCTACTTGGGCATACCTCTGCCAATTAGAGATCCCCATTTCTAACTCCTAGATTCACCCAAATTGATCATGTGGGGAAGCTGAGTTTGATCCCAGATTTTCTGATTTCACATTATGCAATTCAGCCACTAGTTGTACATGCTTTGCATCCCATACACCCACCATACTTCCCCCCCCCCACTGCTGACCTACACCCTGCAGGCATCAGTGCCACCCTCAGTCACATCATAGACCATATTTTGTGGCCCCTGGGGAAATGTTTGTGAGCACAGATGTGCTGAAGGATGTGCCTGTGACAGAGGATGTCAGGTGTCTGATCGAGATGATCACCCCAGCTTGCCTGCTGAGGTTCGACCCTGGAGTTTATACCTCAGACTACGAAGCCCAGTTGTTTAGGTTTGCTTATTCCTTGACGTTTCCTGGGGCTTTTTGGATCTCACAATTGGTGATGGGACCGTAGCGGGATCAGGAGCAAGGAATCAAATTAGAAGATGCCAGGGTCATCCTTGAGAGCACTGCGGGGAGGATTCATCTGCCTCTTTAATCCACTGCCAGGCACTCTCTGCCCCTTCATCTCATGCTTTCAGGTCCCTGCTTCCTCTATTTGTGATGTTTTTTCTGTCTTTGTCTTCCTCCTCCATCCCCCTTTGTGTGTAATATCTGATGTCAGGATAAAAAAACACTCACCCGAAGGCTGCAGACCATTCGGAACCTGGCGGCCAGAATCACTCTCAACCTCTCACGCGGCACTCCCTCACACCACACCATAGAGTTCCACTGGGTCCCCATACACAAATGAGTACAGTTCAAACTCCTCACCCACACTTCAAGTCAGTACATAACACTGACCCAGCATACCTCAGCAACCGCATCTGCCATCTGCTTTCATAAACCTTCCAAACACCTCCGCTCGTCCGGACTCCTACTTGCACGCCTCCCATGCATACGGAAAACCAGATCTGGCGGTCGCGGCGTCTCTACATCGCTCCTAAAACACTGAATGACCTCCCGCCGCTAAACATAAAAGCCTCCTCCTCACTTCTTGAATACCACAAGAAGCCGAAGGTCTGGCTTTTCAAGTAGTCCCTTCAGGCCGTAGGTTTGGATAGACTCACACCTGCATACCGCCAGGATACCACCGCCCCCCCCCCCCCGGGTGACAGTGTGCTCTACAAATCTACATAACGTTACATAGCATGAGTTAAAGCAATAGCAGGTCCCCAAAAATGAGTACTGGTGGGCCCCATCTGCTCACATTAGGCACTGACTAGGGCCCAAGAGGCACTGGTCATGCCACTGCAGTCACTAAGAAGAAGTGTGATGTTGAGATAACGGAAGTTCATCAAGAGCGCCACCCTCTGTACAGTTGGTACTGTAAGTACAAATGTGCTTTGTTCGCTGTTTGATCCTGGCCAAATAGGATGCAAGCCTGGCTGTGCTTAATTTGTAAAGCAATAAGTGCCAGGGCCCCAGGTGTTTCTCAGAATGCCACTGCAACTTGCACCACCCGGTGCCCCTACCAGTACGGCAAATGCCAGTTCTATTAATTACCAACAACATTGGACTATTCCAGTTCACCCAAAGCTGTAAACATGCCCCTCCCCCTTCCCCCTTCCTCCTCCCAGAACCCCCACCATGTCTTGAAATCTCTCTATATATCTGCAGGCCTGGTTGGGATCTCGGATGCTCCCCATGTTAGGCGCTATAGTGCTTTGAGTGACTTGTCTAGCTAGACTGTTCTTTGGTGTTTGACTGCCTTTTCATACCCTGCCACAAGGATTGAACATGCACTGAAACGTATACTTCAAGTGATAGCAGCTGATGTGTTAAAAGGCCAGTCCACCCCACCCTGGACCACCAGCCCCTCCCCGACGCCATGTTATTGTCTCTTGATGTGTGTGTCCCTTCTTCTCAAGGGAGCCAGAGGTGAAGGCCTTGGCTATGAAAGGCTGGGCCCAGTCAATGCTCACGCCTTGCACTGAGGTGAGCTGTCAGAGGCACCAGGTGAGCTGGAGTCTGTGCAAGAGGAGGCGGGGTTGGGGCTGTAACTCCATAGTGCTGTGTGTACTTATGCACAATTCATGGGTTTGTCTACAGATATAATTCCATGAACAATACTTATTATTAATAAATACATCATTGCATTGAGAACGGTCTTTTATATCAGGAATCAAACTTTTACTTGGAATATATTTAGAGTCCGCTTAATCTCATGCGTGTCACGCTTTCACCCCGCCTGCAATTAATATTCTTAATTGATTTCTGCAAAAATGATGAATAATTCCATCTGTTGTCAAGGGCAAAGACAGAATTCAGCCATTGGCAGGATAAGTGAGACTGGCAGTGGCACCGTTCTTTAAGATAGCGCCTTCTCCAGTTTTTGTGTACGGGCAAACAAAGCGCTTTGTAGATAGTAGGGACATGTCCCTCTGTGGAGGAGCATCGGGGTCGACAGCCTGAAGCTTTTACTTTCCAAAAATAATGTACGATGAGCATGCGCGGAAAAAGACATCTTCTTAAGGAAAACTTTACTATTGGCTCAAGGCTTAGACAGCAGATCACTGAGGGGCATATCAGCAAGGGCCGGCGATAATTATCGCTCAGCGCTCTTAGCGCGAGGATAATTATCACCGGCCAACTCTGAATATTACCGCGGAGATAGCGTGCTATCAGCAACGCTTATCTCAACAGCAAAAAAATTCAGAGCGCAAGCTGCCAACTGTGCGATTATCGCTGGAAATCCAGCGATAATCGCACAAATTTTGCCGAAAGCTTGCTGATAGGGCTACACATACTCAGCCATGATATCCACCTTCCATAGGATATCATGGCTAAGTCAGTTTGAAAGCAGGCGTAAGGAAAGTAGCGATAGCAGAGGTTATCGCTACTTTTCTTGTCGCTATGCTTCTTTGCGTGAGGCTTGATAATAGGAGAAATGTTGCTTAGCGACATTTCTCCCGTTATTCTGGGGAGGAAAGCCCACTTTGCATCTCATTAGAGATGCAAAGCTGGGCGTTAAGGGAAAGGGCGAAGAAGCATGGATTCACGCATTAGCATGTCCTTGCTAATAGGGCGTTAAAATAATCGCCACTTTTCGTCCGAAAATGGACGCTAAAGTGGCGATAATTTTAACTCCGGCCCTTGCTGATATGCCCCTGAGATAGTTAATATAAGGAGCATCTCTGCACTGCAGCGACGTCATGAACCCCCACTTTAGCAGCTTTGGGAAGAGGGAGGGTGTCTCATAGGGCAGTCCTAATTGTCATAAAACATTTCACTTTATGTTTACAGCTCCTTTTCCTTTGATGGTGACTGCTGGTCTGTAATCAGAAGCGCATATATACAACCGGATGGGGTGATAGAACTTGGGGTTGAGGAACAAATGAAAGAAGAGAGCAAGCAGGGAAGGAAGGGAGATAGAGAAGATGGATGGATGGTTGGATGGATGGGAGGGTGGATGGATGGATGGATGGATGGATGAGAGGGTGGATGGATGGATGAGAGGGTGGATGGATGGGAGGGTGGATGTATGGATGGAGGGATGGATGGGAGGGTGGATGGAGGGATGGATGGGAGGGTGGATGGATGGATGGATGGATGGATGGATGGATGGATGGATGGATGGATGGGAGGGTGGATGGATGGATGGATGGGAGGGTGGATGGGTGTAACAATGGATAAATGGAGAGGTGAATGGATAGATCAATTTAAGATGGATGGATGGATGGATGGGAGGATGGATGGATGAGAGGGTGGATGGATGGATGGATGGATGGTTGGATGGATGGATGGATGGGAGGGTGGATGGATGGATGGGAGGGTTCGTGGATGGATGGATGGATGGATGGATGGGAGGGTGGATGGGTGTAACAATGGATAAATGGAGAGGTGAATGGATAGATCAATTTAAGATGGATGGATGGATTTGGGAGGCGGATGAATGCAGAGATGACTGAGGGATGGATGAGAGAAAGATGGAAGGATGATGGATGAATGCAGAAAAGGTTGAATGGATGAAGAAAAGGATAAATCAATTTAAAAAGGATGGATTGGGTGGTGGATGAATGGAGAGGTGGATGGATGGATGAAGAAAAGGATAAATCATTTAAAAAAAAGGAAGGAAAGTTGGACGATGTTTGGATGGATGGATCTTCATCCATCCAAACATCCATACATTCTTCTGTCCTTCTGGGAAGGACAGAAGAATGTATGGATGAAGAAATGAAAAGGGGATACAGGAAAAATGATGGATGGATGTAAAAACCACAGGAAGAAAGATGAGAGGAATAAGGAAAGAAAGATTAAAAAGTTGAAAGAGGGATTGAGGGTAGGAAGGAAAACGAAGGTTTCCCTCAGAGGGGCGATTTCTGGCTTCGCCCCACTCGTTCACCTCTGGTTGCCATTTACGATGCGGTTCAGTGTGTGGGGGGGGGGGGTGGTTGGGGGTACTTTTTTCCTGTTTGGCCCCTTGCTGCACTGTTTGTACCAGCATGTAACATGGCAGACGCTACTGTGATGGCTGCTGGATGAATGTTGCTGTTCACAGATTGGTAAAAGCAATGCGTGGCAGCGGCGTCACTATGGGGGTGCGGGGGGTGCGGACCGCACCGGGTGACACCCTCACATGGGGTGACACCAACAGGGCCGGTGTGCGCAGGGCAACCTAACCTTTTAGGAGGAGGAGGAGGAGGTGCCTGTGCGCAGTGCGCACTGTCTCTTCCCCTTTCTTTTATTTGCTTCCCTTTGAAATGCATCCAAAAAAGAAAATCACTTTTGCTGGTAATCAATGTCGTATTTTTCTGACATTTAATTCCAAAATGCAGCATCGGGAACAAAAGTTTAAAAATATGAAAAATAAATAACTAAATAAAGTAAGACAGAGTGGTAGCAAACTGTCCAGATTGATTTTATTCACACCCAAACACATTAGCGCCACTTTTACAGAGTTTGCAAGCGAAACGCTATTTTTGTTGTCTTGGCTTTGTTTTCCCTGGGATTGGAACTAGTGCACCAATCCTGGAGGTACTGCAATGTGAGGATTGAAAAACAAAATTTGTACTCCTGCTCTGTATCTAGGGATGTTGTCTTTTTTTACCATACTGCTTACGTTTTGTAAGGATATAAGCAATGGCCATTGAAATGGGTCCATTCAGGGTCCTGTTGCCATGTCCTTAACTTTTCAGGCAAAAGCACTCACTGATTTCTGAACAGTGAGTGTAAAAGCGTAAAGGTAACCATGTTGTTCCTGCTTACATTTCACATGGTTTGCAAAATTTTGCATTCCCTATGATTGTTTGCTTTTTCCAGGATGCTGTCACTTTTTTTTGTAGGGCACATATTGCTCTTGCCCAGTGCGTAATTTAAATTGAGCCGCATCCAGGTGTTTATAGCTGGCAACAATTGGGTTGTAGTTGAAGGCAGTCTGAGTTTTTCTCAGTGGGGCAGTATGGTGTTCAGTGGGGGAGAGGATGTGGCACTATGGCCAGAGCTGCTGAATTTGGAACTGGGGAACCAGGTTCAGCCTTAATAACCAGTCCGCCAGACCACTCACCTGAGAGAGCACTATCTCATGCTAGACCTTAGAAGGCTTCGCAAGACATTAGAAGCCCCGGTGTCGTAGCACCAGCAGGTGGACCCTAGCATGACAAGTGTAGGTTAACCTTCAAGGCTTGTCCACCACTATTCATACTGAAGTTCACCTCCAGTCTTGCGGGCAGGCCTATGAAGCAGTACACCCTAGAACAGTGACCCTGTCACTGAGATCACAGGACCCTTGAGAAGGGCCAGCTCTAGGGCGGTGCAACCGGTGTGACCGCACCAGGTGCTCACTTCAGGTGGAGGCATCATTTTTGCGAATATATTATGGTTTTAAAAGCGCTTGTTGCCTCCTTCCTGGCCTCCAGTAATTTTCGGTAACAATAAAAGGGCACATATTGTAAATAGGCCAGTGGGCTACTGCTTTTGTCAGAGAGATCCTTTTGTTACTTGCAGTTTATAAGTTAAAGTCCTAACATAGAAAAGTGAGCTATTAACGGTCATCTACTCCGCAGCAACACAAGTCACATTTTGTATTAACTTTTGATACGTTTGAGCTACAAACAATTTATTAGTTTCAATGGTCAGATCATGCTGCAGATCTTGCCTTATGAGGCAAATATGGCAGAGCCATTATTATTTAGAAAACATTTGCAAACTAGGATGTTTAGCCATTCATGTTTGAACTGCTGTTTTGGAAAAGGGAGAATTGCTGATGACAGAAACTCCATGGCTCGGAGACAAATGGCTTGTGCTTCCACATTTTATCGTATTTGGGGACATTCTGTGATTAGAAGCATATCCCACTTTGTGAACACATTTTACTGTCAATAACTCATTATAACCTTAAATAATCATGTGTATCCATTGGTTGATAAAACTGGGCAGTGAAACCAAACAAATACAAAAAATTGGGATGTTTGCGCATTCTGGCCACGCCTCTGGCTCTGCCCACTGATCCAATCCTTGGGTTATTCCCGCCCTCTGATTCTCCGCCCACAGTTCCCCTACTTTTTTTCCCCCACTTCGACCACTGATATATCGTGTTGCTGGATAGTGGGAACACCACACCAGTAAAAAGTACCATACCTATGATATTATAAATTCCAATAAACTGTTGACTAGCAGGTAGCCCACTGTACAACCTGATTAATGAATCATTATCACACTGTTGTTAACAGGCACATTTTGTAAATATAGGACCTACATTTACAAACGTTACTAAGGATTCTGTATGGTCCCGTTATTTGCCAACTGTGTCCACTGGCGGACTCGGGGCGGAGGAGGTCCATGCGGTAAGTCGTGAGGGGGTGACACCATGAGTTACCCGCACCGGGTGACACCAACCCTAGTGACGCCACTGATGTGTGGTCCTGGGAAAGCAGCATCTCTGCCCCTCCCCGAGCCGCCTTCTCAGCGCTTCCCAGACCTGGGAGGTCCAGTCCCCTTGTCAGTGTGGAGGGTTCGTTCTGGCAGCAACTACTTTACTGTTCCAGCTTTACAAATGTAAGGCAGGCAATATGCATTATAGGTCAAGAGATTAAAAAATGAATAGTGAAAGCAGGTGAAATATATTAAAAATTGCATATTCATTTTGTACTTTCGAATTTTCGTCTCCGTTACATTGCAATTCAGTGAACAACATTTCCCCTAGGTACAGGCCCGGCTCCAGGAACTTTTATATGGGTGGGCCAAGGATACATTCGGGTGGGCCACTGCGGGCCTGATTTGTCGCTTATGTCTAGCCAGGCCTGCTTCTGAGCCCTCCTTTATCTCTCCTTAGTCTTACTGGGCCCAGGAAAACGCACTCTTTTCATAATCTCTTTCTAAATGTTACCACTCTCGAAAATGTTTTTTTCCATGTAATGTCCCTTTGATGGGAAGAGGAGGTTTCTACGTTGAGAGTATCTAGCGAGTGACTGTACTGGGGCTCCCTCTGTGCGAGCCTTCAGGGAGAATCCCTCTTCATTACTACCTCCACCTGACCCCTGACTCTGCAGCGCACTCCCTTAGAGGCTCCCTCTGTGCGAGCCTTCAGGGAGAATCCCTCTTCATTACTACCTCCACCTGACCCCGGACTCTGCAACGCACTCCTTTACAGGCTCCCTCTGTGCGAGCCTTCAGGGAGAATCCCTCTTCATTACTACCTCCCCCTGACCCCGGACTCTGCAACGCACTCCCTTACAGGCTCCCTCTGTGTGGGCCTTCAGGGAGAATCCCTCTTCATTACTACCTCCACCTGACCCCGGACTCTGCAACGCACTCCCTTACAGGCTCCCTCTGTGCGAGCCTTCAGGGAGAATCCCTCTTCATTACTACCTCCACCTGACCCCGGACTCTGCAACGCACTCCCTTACAGGCTCCCTCTGTGCGAGCCTTCAGGGAGAATCCCTCTTCATTACTACCTCCACCTGACCCCTGACTCTGCAGCGCACTCCCTTGCAGGCTCCCTCTGTGTGGGTCTTCAGGGAGAATCCCTCTTCATTACTACCTCCACCTGACCCCTGACTCTGCAGCGCACTCCCTTGCAGGCTCCCTCTGTGCGAGCCTTCAGGGAGAATCCCTCTTCATTACTACCTCCACCTGACCCCGGACTCTGCAACACACTACCTTGCAGGCTCCCTCTGTGCGAGCCTTCAGGGAGAATCCCTCTTCATTACTACCTTCACCTGACCCCTGACTCTGCAGCGCACTCCCTTGCAGGCTCCCTCTGTGCGAGCCTTCATGGAGAATCCCTCTTCATTACTACCTCCACCTGACCCCGGACTCTGCAAAGCACTCCCATACAGGCTCCCTCTGTGCGAGCCTTCACGGAGAATCCTTCTTCATTACTACCTCCACCTGACCCCAGACTCTGCATCGCACTCCCTTACAGGCTCCCTCTGTGCGAGCCTTCATGGAGAATCCCTCTTCATTACTACCTCCACCTGACCCCAGACTCTGCAACGCAGTCCCTTACAGGCTCTCTCTGTGCGGGCCTTCAGGGAGAATCCCTCTTCATTACTACCTCCACCTGACCCCAGACTCTGCAACGCACTCCCTTACAGGCTCCCTCTGTGTGGGCCTTCTGGGAGAATCCCTCTTCATTACTACCTCCACCTCACCCCTGACTCTGCATCGCACTCCCTTACAGGCTCCCTCTGTGCGAGCCTTCAGGGAGAATCCCTCTTCATTACTACCTCCACCTGACCCCGGACTCTGCAATGCACTCCCTTACAGGCTCCCTCTGTGCGAGCCTTCAGGGAGAGTCCTTCTTCATTTCTACCTCCACCTGACCCCAGAGTCTCCATCGCACTCCCTTACAGGCTCCCTCTGTGCGAGCCTTCAGGGAGAATCCCTCTTCATTACTACCTCCACCTGACCCCAGACTCTGCAACGCACTCCCTTACAGGCTCTCTCTGTGCGGGCCTTCAGGGAGAATCCCTCTTCATTACTACCTCCACCTGATTCCAGACTCTGCACCGCACTCCCTTGCAGGCTCCCTCTGTGCGAGCCTTCATGGAGAATACCTCTTCATTACTACCTCCACCTGACCCCGGACTCTGCAGCGCACTCCCTTACAGGCTCCCTCTGTGCGAGCCTTCAGGGAGAATCCCTCTTCATTACTACCTCCACCTGACCCCGGACTCTGCAATGCACTCCCTTACAGGCTCCCTCTGTGCGAGCCTTCATGGAGAATCCCTCTTCATTACTACCTCCACCTGACCCCTGACTCTGCAACGCACTCCCTTACAGGCTCCCCCTGTGCGAGCCTTCAGAGAGAATCCCTCTTCATTACTACCTCCACCTGACCCCTGACTCTGCAGCGCACTCCCTTACAGGCTCCCCCTGTGCGAGCCTTCAGGGAGAATCCCTCTTCATTACAACCTCCACCTGACCCCGGACTCTGCAACGCACTCCCTTGCAGGCTCCCTCTGTGCGAGCCTTCATGGAGAATCCCTCTTCATTACTACCTCCACCCGACCCCGGACGCTGCAACGCACTTCCTTACAGGCTCCCTCTGTGCGAGCCTTCAGGGAGAATTCCTCTTCATTACTACCTCCACCTGACCCCGGACTCTGCAACGCACTCCCTTACAGGCTCCCTCTGTGCGAGCCTTCAGGGGGAATCACTCTTCATTACTACCTCCACCTGACCCCGGACTCTGCAACGCACTCCCTTACAGGCTCCCTCTGTGCGAGCCTTCAGGAAGAATCCCTCTTCATTACTACCTCCACCTGACCCCTGACTCTGCAGCGCACTCCCTTACAGGCTCCCTCTGTGCGAGCCTTCAGGGAGAATCCCTCTTCATTACTACCTCCACCTGACCCCGGACTCTGCAACGCACTCCCTTACAGGCTCCCTCTGTGCGAGCCTTCAGGGAGAATCCCTCTTCATTACTACCTCCACCTGACCCCGGACTCTGCAATGCACTCCCTTACAGGCTCCCTCTGTGCGAGCCTTCAGGGAGAGTCCTTCTTCATTTCTACCTCCACCTGACCCCAGAGTCTCCATCGCACTCCCTTACAGGCTCCCTCTGTGCGAGCCTTCAGGGAGAATCCCTCTTCAGTACTACCTCCACCTGACCCCGGACTCTGCAACGCACTCCCTTGCAGGCTCCCTCTGTGCGAGCCTTCAGGGAGAATCCCTCTTCATTACTACCTCCACCTGACCCCGGACTCTGCAACGCACTCCCGTACAGGCTCCCTCTGTGCGAGCCTTCACGGAGAATCCTTCTTCATTACTACCTCCACCTGACCCCAGACTCTGCATCGCACTCCCTTACAGGCTCCCTCTGTGCGAGCCTTCATGGAGAATCCCTCTTCATTACTACCTCCACCTGACCCCAGACTCTGCAACGCAGTCCCTTACAGGCTCTCTCTGTGCGGGCCTTCAGGGAGAATCCCTCTTCATTACTACCTCCACCTGACCCCAGACTCTGCAACGCACTCCCTTACAGGCTCCCTCTGTGTGGGCCTTCTGGGAGAATCCCTCTTCATTACTACCTCCACCTCACCCCTGACTCTGCATCGCACTCCCTTACAGGCTCCCTCTGTGCGAGCCTTCAGGGAGAATCCCTCTTCATTACTACCTCCACCTGACCCCGGACTCTGCAATGCACTCCCTTACAGGCTCCCTCTGTGCGAGCCTTCAGGGAGAGTCCTTCTTCATTTCTACCTCCACCTGACCCCAGAGTCTCCATCGCACTCCCTTACAGGCTCCCTCTGTGCGAGCCTTCAGGGAGAATCCCTCTTCATTACTACCTCCACCTGACCCCAGACTCTGCAACGCACTCCCTTACAGGCTCTCTCTGTGCGGGCCTTCAGGGAGAATCCCTCTTCATTACTACCTCCACCTGATTCCAGACTCTGCACCGCACTCCCTTGCAGGCTCCCTCTGTGCGAGCCTTCATGGAGAATCCCTCTTCATTACTACCTCCACCTGACCCCGGACTCTGCAGCGCACTCCCTTACAGGCTCCCTCTGTGCGAGCCTTCAGGGAGAATCCCTCTTCATTACTACCTCCACCTGACCCCGGACTCTGCAATGCACTCCCTTACAGGCTCCCTCTGTGCGAGCCTTCATGGAGAATCCCTCTTCATTACTACCTCCACCTGACCCCTGACTCTGCAACGCACTCCCTTACAGGCTCCCCCTGTGCGAGCCTTCAGAGAGAATCCCTCTTCATTACTACCTCCACCTGACCCCTGACTCTGCAGCGCACTCCCTTACAGGCTCCCCCTGTGCGAGCCTTCAGGGAGAATCCCTCTTCATTACTACCTCCACCTGACCCCGGACTCTGCAACGCACTCCCTTGCAGGCTCCCTCTGTGCGAGCCTTCATGGAGAATCCCTCTTCATTACTACCTCCACCCGACCCCGGACTCTGCAACGCACTTCCTTACAGGCTCCCTCTGTGCGAGCCTTCAGGGAGAATCCCTCTTCATTACTACCTCCACCTGACCCCGGACTCTGCAACGCACTCCCTTACAGGCTCCCTCTGTGCGAGCCTTCAGGGAGAATCACTCTTCATTACTACCTCCACCTGACCCCGGACTCTGCAGCGCACTCCCTTACAGGCTCCCCCTGTGCGAGCCTTCAGGGAGAATCCCTCTTCATTACTACCTCCACCTGACCCCGGACTCTGCAACGCACTCCCTTACAGGCTCCCTCTATGCGAGCCTTCAGGAAGAATCCCTCTTCATTACTACCTCCACCTGACCCCTGACTCTGCAGCGCACTCCCTTACAGGCTCCCTCTGTGCGAGCCTTCAGGGAGAATCCCTCTTCATTACTACCTCCACCTGACCCCGGACTCTGCAACGCACTCCCTTACAGGCTCCCTCTGTGCGAGCCTTCAGGGAGAATCCCTTTTCATTACTACCTCCACCTGACCCCTGACTCTGCAGCGCACTCCCTTACAGGCTCCCTCTGTGCGAGCCTTCAGGGAGAATCCCTCTTCATTACTACCTCCACCTGACCCCGGACTCTGCAACGCACTCCCTTACAGGCTCCCTCTGTGCGAGCCTTCAGGGAGAATCCCTTTTCATTACTACCTCCACCTGACCCCGGACTCCGCAACGCACTCCCTTGCAGGCTCCCTCTGTGCGAGCCTTCAGGGAGAATCCCTCTTCAGTACTACCTCCACCTGACCCCGGACTCTGCAACGAACTCCCTTGCAGGCTCCCTCTGTGCGAGCCTTCAGGGAGAATCCCTCTTCATTACTACCTCCACCTGACCCCGGACTCTGCAGCGCACTCCCTTACAGGCTCCCTCTGTGTGGGCCTTCAGGGAGAATCCCTCTTCATTACTACCTCCACCTGACCCCGGACTCTGCAACGCACTCCCTTACAGGCTCCCTCTGTGCGAGCCTTCAGGGAGAATCCCTCTTCATTACTACCTCCACCTGACCCCAGACTCTGCAACGCACTCCCTTGCAGGCTTGATTATCCACTTTTCTACCATCCCTCTCCCCTGCACCTTATCTCACAGCTGATCTTGGTCCCCAGCCCCATACCAGCCACCATCTGGTTCCACTTTCATTATTCCTGGTAAAAAACATTAGTTAAATCACCTTCAAACTTGAAACATTGAATATAGCAGTTAATGTAATCAGTGTGCACTTTAAAGTATGCTCCACAGTTTTCCTAATCATGCAACTGTTAATTAAATAAACAAAAATAGGCCATGACAGGGCCGGCTTTAGTGCTGGTGTGGAAGTCTTTTTTGGCACCCCACCAATGACCTCTTTATCCACAGATGTCTTTACCACCACCCTCCAACACTGTCCTTCGTGTCTACGTAGCCCCTCCCCCTCATGACCACCTCCTCAGATTCCCTCACTACCACCTTCCACGAGTGCCTCTCATCTCCCCGTAGCTCCACCCCCACCCCCATGAACTCCTCCTCGGATTCCCTCACTACCACCCTCCACCAGTGCGCCTCATCTCTCCCTTTCCCCTCTCTTATATGCATTTAATTTGTTGTATAGCGCTACTCATATCAGTGTAGGGTGTCACAGTACTTTACATCACGCACACATTATACAGAGACAATAAATCACTCTACGGGGAATGTCACATAAGGCAATGAGGATTACAAGGTGTAGGAATCACGTCATCCGTACTGGTTCGCAATATATTTTACAAGGGTTTGGTCTGGAGAAGCACAAACTCAGGATTTAAAGTGTAATCCAGTGGTTGCGGGTTGGCTCTACTGATACAAATTATATCTACCCAAACAAACTCTTTTTGAGCAATATTAGAATAATGAAAGACTGGGGAAGTACAAACTATATCACAACGCAAGAAAGCGAAGTTTGTATGCAGCTCTTTAATGAGAGTTCATAGGTCACTGTCCTATGCTAGGATAGTAACTTCTGAACTTCAAGTAACACAAGAATCTCGGTGACAAAGGCAGTAACCCACTGAGCTATCAACACAAAATACAGTTTATCTGCATTTAAAAACTACCAACAGACAAATGATTGCTCTCCAGCAGGATCATACATCTCCAATTATCTGAATTTCTTTTATTGTTGTTCTTCGGTGGCAGAATCACTGCCAGGGCCAAGGCTCATGTTTGGGTGGGCCAGGCTCATGTTTGGGTGGGCCTGGCCCACCCAGCCCACCCCCTAGAACCGGGCCTGCATAGGTATCTTAATAAAATAAAACCAAATCTAAAATACATCCTAGTCAAAGAAATGCCCCTTTGATTGGGCTGTCGCTCTCTACGAGAAACTTCGCAAAATTGAGTAAAATGGAAATAAAGTGCGTGTGGTTCTAGACCCCCCCCCCCCCGCCGCGCAAACAAGCGGATTAAGTGCTGATGGGATATACTATAATTGTGCTCAACTTATTCCCGAGAGTAGACCCAAATCCCAAAGACTGGGTCACAGGTTTGTAGACCTGGCTTTCCTTATGGCTAAAAGAAGGATAGCCTTGGGGTGGAAGAAGAAACCATCTCCGTTGGTGGTCACCTGGGAAGACGAGGTCTCGTGCTGGGTTAGGGCAGAAGAAAAAGCTCTGCTCAGGGAAGATACAATTACAAAACGGCGTCAACCGCTTGGGGAGCCAGGGGCAGACATAGTGAGTGCATGGGATGCACGACATGCACCCGCACAGCCCTCGAACCTGCACAGTCCTCGCACCCGCCAGTGGTCGAAGTGGGGGAGATCGGCAGGGCACGGCATGCCCCTACTTCTTCAATTCCAGGGATTCCGTTCCCCTACTTTTTTATTTTTAAAATGCGTCCCAGGACGCAAGAAATCCCCATCGCCTATAAATAAAGCTCGGCGTTCCTGGCGTTCGAGGACAGGCGGCAGAGAAGTAACAGGACTCTGTCTTTTCCTTCTTACCCAGAGAAGAAAGTTCAGTGTCCACTTCTGCTCTGTCGCTTCAGCTGCCCTCCTCCACCCCCCACTCTTTCCTTCTTCCCTCTCTTTCTGTCTAGCAGTTCTTCTCCTACAGAAAACCGTGACTTCAAGACGGGGTTCTCACTCTCTTTCCTCTCCTTTCTTTTATTTGCTCCCCTGTGAAATGGATCCAAAAAAGAAAATAATTTTTGCTGGAAATGTCGTATTTTAATTCCAAAGTGCAGCATCTGGAATAAAAGGTTAAAAATAGGAAAAATAAATAAATAAAGTAAGACAGAGTGGTAGCAAACTGACCAGATTGATTTTATTCACACCCAAACACATTAGCACCACTTTTACAGAGTTTGCCAGCGAAACGCTATTTTTGTTTTCTTGTCTTTGTTTTCCCGGGGCTTGCAACTAGTGCACCAATCCTGGAGGTACTGCAATGTGTGGATTGGAAAACAAAATGTGTACTGCGGCTCCGCGTCCAGGGATGTGGTCTTTTTACCATACTGCTTACGTTTTGTAAGGATATAAGCAATGGACATTGAAATGGGTCTATTCAGGGCCCTGTAGTCGTGTCCTTAACTTTTCATGCAAAAGCATTTACTGATTTCTGAATAGTGAGTGTAAAAGCGTTAAGGTAACCATGTTGTTCCTGCTTACATTTCACATGGTTTGCTAAATTTTGCATTCCCTATGAGTGTTTGCTTTTTCCAGGATGTTGTTACTTTTTTTGCCGGCCACATATTGCTCTTGTCTATTGCGTCATTTAAATTGAGCCTCATCCAGGTGTTTATGGCTGGCAGCAATTAGGTTATAGTTGAAGGCATTGTGAGTTTCTCAGTGGGGCAGTATGGTGTTCACTGGGGGAGAGGATGTGGCACTATGGCCAGAGCTGCTGAATTTGGAACTGGAGAACCAGGTTCAGCCTTAATAACCAGTCCACCAGACGACTCTCCTGAGAGAGCACAATCCCATGCTAGACCTTAGAAGGCTTCGCAAGACCTTAGAAGCCCTGGTGTCTTAGCACCAGCAGGTGGACCCTGGCAGTGGCAAGTGTGGGTTAACCTTCAAGGTTTGTCCACCACAATCCATACTGAAGTTCACCTCCAGTCTTGCGGGCAGGCCTATGAAGCAGCACAGCCAAGAGCAACAGTGAGGTCACAGGACCCTTGAGAAGGGCCAGCTCTAGGGCAGTGCAACCGTTGAGACCGGGCGCTGACTTTGGGTGGAGGTATTATGTTTGCAAGTAAATTAAGGTTTTAAAAGTGCTTGCTGCCTCCTTCCTGGCCTCCAGCAATTTTCGGCAACAATAAAAATGTCATGATGACTCTGGTGTTTAATGTTCTTCCTAGAGAGAGATGGAGTTTTGTCTAGTGGAAGTTTTGACTCATGGATAGGTAGCACAGAGGGTTAATGTGCCTGCTGAAAAGAACATGTACCATGCAGATCACAAAGTGTACATAATGTAAATAGGTCAGTGGGCTACTGCTTTTTTCAGGAAATCCTTTTGTTGCTTGCAGTTTATAAGTGAAAATCCTAACGTAGAACAGTGCGCTATTAACCTATATGGCCTACTAGTATGGTTGAAAAAAGGTGCCGCTTTTAGCGGCCCCATCTGCTGCACTGCTTTAAAGATTTAAAGAGGAAATTTTCCATGTACACCAAGTCTTCACTGTAAACCAAGTAATCCATGTTAAACCATACAACTTGTCATGGACGATACTCTAGTCTTATTTGCTCAGCAACTATCGTGCAACTTGTGTCTGCACCCCATTGGTTTCATGGAAGAAAGTAAAAGTTTAAGTATGAAAATGAGCATCATTCTGAGTTTTGAGATTGCTTTTTCTGAGCACGAGCGGAGGCTTGAAAAGATCGTAATGCCGGTTTTGGCTTTCACAAGGTAAATAGGGGTTAAGTTGGTTTTTGTCATGGATTAGGGTTTTAATTTTATTTGTGAATGGATAAGGGGCAGCATAGGGTTTTAGGCACGAATTAGATGCAGGTCATAAGAGTAAGCTTTGTTTCTAAATTTCTTTTTTAGATGGGTTTCACGCTGTTTAGTTGAAGGGGTGATAGTGAGGGTGGTTAAGGGAGGTGATTTTTTGGTTGGGTCATGGCTTATTATTATTGTTTCAGGTACTGGGTAGGTTATGTTTCAGAGTGGTTGGCTAAGCGCATCTTTCTATTTTTTACAGCGACCCCTGACGAAGAACCAGATAGGTTCGAAATGCATACATGATTGAGTGCACACGCTTATGTTAAAGCTTGGATTGGCAACCGAAAGCGTTTTGAAAATGCATGAATAAAGTATCCAGTGTCATCTACCTGTCTCCGGATTGATTCCACATAAACACAGAGACTATGATAATTAACATGACAAGTTGTATGGTTTAACATGGATTACTTGGTTTACAGTGAAGACTTGGTGTACATGGAAAATTTCCTCTTTAAAGCAGTGCAGCAGATGGGGCCGCTAAAAGCGGCACCTTTTTTCACTGTCTTGGACAAACTGTGATGGGACGATTCACAGCGCTAATTAAAATATTAAGATAAGGGAAGGAGTGCATTCGCTACTCTAGTCTTATTTTCTACTAGTATGGTTGTCATGTGACTCCTACACCTTGTAGTCCTTAGTTTTATGTAACATTTTCTATACAGTGATTTACAAACATATTGATTGTCTCTGAGTAATGTGTGGGATGTAAAGTGCTCTGACACCCTACACTGGTATGAGCGGCGCTGCAACTCAAATTAAATGCATCAGAGAGAGTGTGGTTATGGAGACTTGAGGGGCACTGTTAAAGGGTGGTAGTGAGGGAATCCATGGCAGATGTGGTCATTGGGGGGGCAATAACAAACATTAGTGCACAGGGCACCGCCAGTGCTAAGGCCGGACCTGCCCTTGAGGCCAGTCTGCCTCACCCATAGGTACCTCCATTGGCCTTGTTTCAGAGGTAGTAGCTGCAACTCACCAGGGATTGGCAATGCAGAATTTGCACGCACACCAAATTAAGTTCGCAAACTTCACAGCCTCTCTGCTTCATTCACAAGCACTTTTAACATGCGCTGACTGCTTTGGCGCCACTGGAATTAATTATGCAGCAAAGGAGGACAAAATTATGCCACAGTGTTGACTAAATTAGGCATTAAAAAAAAGGCTGCAGAGTAATGCAGTATATTTTCTGATATTTTATTATTTTGACACGTGTACACATGCTAACAATCACTGGAAAGATTTTGCCTTATTAGTACCAGTGTAACATACAAATGCAACAGTGATCAGTCAACCTTTGCAATAAGCTATCTACTCTGCAGCAAAACAAGTCACAATTGTTATTAACTTTTGATACGTTTGAGCTATAAACAATTTATTAGTTTAAATGGTCAGATCATGCAGCAGATCTTGCATTATGAGGCAAATATGGCAGAGCCATAATTATATAGAAAACTTTTGCAAACTAGAATATTTTGCCATTCATGTTTGCACTGCTGTTGTGGAAAAAAGGAGTAGTGCTGATGACAGAAACTCCATGGCCCGGCGACAAATGGCTTGTGCTTCCACATTTTATCGTATTTGGGACATTCTGTGATTAGAAGCATATCCCACTTTGTGAATGTGTTTTAATGTTAAAAACTCATTTTAACCTCAAATTATCATGTGTATCCATTGGTTGATTAAACTGGACAGTGAAACCAAACAATTACAAAAAATTGGGATGTTTGCACATTGTGGCCACACCTCCGGCTCCGCCCACTGATCCAATCCTTGGGTTATTCCCGCCCTCTGATTCTCCGCCCACAGTTCCCCTACTTTTTTTCCCCCACTTCGACCACTGGCACCCGCACAGCCCTCGCACTTTGCCTCGACTGAATCTGAAGAATGGCGGAAGAAGCTAGCGCGCGCTGTGTAGGCTGAGATGGAATGGCGGAAAGAGCAGGGACTTCTCGCATCGTTCCCTTCCCCCCCTGCCCGATGTTCCTCTCCACCCCCCCTTTTTGGTGCCCCCCCACCCACCTACCTCAAAATGACCTTTATCATTCATGGACGCTCACAAGGATTGCAGGCCTCTGGAAGATTCAACATTTAGTTGTGGTTGTACGTTCATTCATCTTGAACCGAAGTAGCTTAGTTTGTGTTTCCTTTTTCTTTCTGTTCTATTTTGTTTGATTTTTTTCTTCTTTTATTGTTTGCTTATCGTGTGTCTCCTATCATCCTTTATATACTTGCGGAACACTTAGATATACGATGCAACTGAACACCTTGGGTATATGTACAACTGCGAAGGACGATGATGTGTATTGACCCGGCTGCACCTCATTGTTTTTAAAAACCATGGTGGGAGATTATGTTGTTGATGAAAAGTGTCCAAACTGTGGGCCCGATTCACAGAACTAACTTTAGACACAATCCTAAACTTACTACCATTTTGGTATTCACAGAAGGCACTTACACATTTTGGTATTCACATAAGACACTTACTCATTTCAGTATTTACAGAAGTTAGGAGTCCTAACTTTAGGACTCCCAAATGCCTTCTGTGAATACCGAAAGTCTTAAAGTTAGGATTTTTCTCAGTTTAGGAGTAGTAAAGTTAGGACTCTAGGAAGTTTGAATCCTGGAGCCCTGCTGTATGTGTCTGACCTGCTGCTGGTCGGGGGTCGCTGCTTGAGCTCTCCTCACCTCGTCGGAGTCCTGCTGTTCCTGGGCTGCCACGCTGACATCGCCGCAACGCCATTTCGCGGACTACAGCCCCCAGCTCCCCTAGCGACCCGTGACGCTACCTGCGCTGCCGGAGGCGCTTAAAAGGTCGCTGAACTTCTGGGAGAGCGGGAAGTTTGAATCCTGGAGCCCTGCTGTATGTGTCTGACCTGCTGCTGGTCGGGGGTCGCTGCTTGAGCTCTCCTCACCTCGTCGGAGTCCTGCTGTTCCTGGGCTGCCACGCTGACATCGCCGCAACGCCATTTCGCGGACTACAGCCCCCAGCTGCCCTAGCGACCCGTGACGCTACCTGCGCGCCCGGAGGCGCTTAAAAGGTCGCTGAACTTCTGGGAGAGCGGGAAGTTTGAATCCTGGAGCCCTGCTGTATGTGTCTGACCTGCTGCTGGTCGGGGGTCGCTGCTTGAGCTCTCCTCACCTCGTCGGAGTCCTGCTGTTCCTGGGCTGCCACGCTGACATCGCCGCAACGCCATTTCGCGGACTACAGCCCCCAGCTGCCCTAGCGACCCGTGACGCTACCTGCGCGCCCGGAGGCGCTTAAAAGGTCGCTGAACTTCTGGGAGAGCGGGAAGTTTGAATCCTGGAGCCCTGCTGTATGTGTCTGACCTGCTGCTGGTCGGGGGTCGCTGCTTGAGCTCTCCTCACCTCGTCGGAGTCCTGCTGTTCCTGGGCTGCCACGCTGACATCGCCGCAACGCCATTTCGCGGACTACAGCCCCCAGCTGCCCTAGCGACCCGTGACGCTACCTGCGCGCCCGGAGGCGCTTAAAAGGTCGCTGAACTTCTGGGAGAGCGGGAAGTTTGAATCCTGGAGCCCTGCTGTATGTGTCTGACCTGCTGCTGGTCGGGGGTCGCTGCTTGAGCTCTCCTCACCTCGTCGGAGTCCTGCTGTTCCTGGGCTGCCACGCTGACATCGCCGCAACGCCATTTCGCGGACTACAGCCCCCAGCTGCCCTAGCGACCCGTGACGCTACCTGCGCGCCCGGAGGCGCTTAAAAGGTCGCTGATCTCCCGCGTCGCGGGACGCGCGCGGGCGGTCGCCGGGCTAAGCCCGGGCAAAGGGCGGGCCCTCTTAGGCCCTCAGAGGCCGATAGAGGCTGGGCTGGGACTACCCCCTGTAAAGTGACTGTTGGAGTGTTCATCCATCCTTGGAACTGTACAGGTGATCACTAGTTGGTTGGTTTGTGCTCTGTGCTGCTCGGTGGAAGAATGCTGAAAGGGTCTTCTAAAGCATGCTCAAGGGCTGCGGGTATGGGGACCTTGGATAGCTATCTAAAACAGGCAGAATCTGCCATTGTGAAAGAGATCGCTTCGGTCGAACGAAGACTATCATTGGACCCCATTAGATTATCTGTACCTTTATCACCCGCTGCAGTTTGTTCATCAAATAACATTGTTGAGGATGATGTGCATTTACTTGAGTATAGGAATGGCTCTTGTATTAATGTTAGTCCCACAATCATGTCACCCTCCTCAACCATAGCGAGCCCTGTACAATCGTGACCTGTAGTTCGTACCAGACAATTAAGAATTAGGTCTAATCTGACTGTTGGTGGTAAAATTGCTACGGGGAAAAGGAAGGCGAAGGACAACCCACAGGGTAATAGAAAACCGGCAAAACTATCTAAGGCTAATAATCCCGCTCCTGGATTGAAAAAAATCACCCCTGAGGTTCAACTCTCAGCTAGTGAGAACCTGGGAGCGGCAGGGAATGCTAGCACTAAATTAGCTTTGGGTAGTTCTGCCGATAGAAATAGCGAAAATTCTATGTCAGAGCTCATAAACATTCTCGATGAGCACCTTTAATCATTTACTGCCCCGTTATTGGTTACCCTGAGGCGCATTGAGGAGCGACTGAACATAATTGAGTCACACCTTACTCCTAAGGCTTCTATCCCTGGTCCTAGTACCCGAGCGATTAACTCTCTTAACTCAGTCACTGCTTCGGTTAATAATCTGTTGGATACCATAATCACTGTACCTCAACAACCAGTACATCAAGGTTCCACCTTGGCTTCTGACGTAAATTCACCACCAATAGCTTTGAATCCTACGAGTTTAACTCAAACGGTGGTTTCGGGCTCTCAGAATATTGATAGGGGGCCCGGCTTTTTAGCCAATTATGACAAGAGGGATTTCCTGCACCTACCTGTTGAGGCCTGTCCATACACCATTATTTTAGCCAATGTCCCCAAACTAGAAGGGGATAAAAGAGAACATTGGACCTCTTTGAAAAACAAGGCCATCCACTTCTTATCCAGAAAAACCGTTCTGGGACAACATCTTGCTAACAACTTTATGATGATCAGAAGGGTTCCGTGGGTGGGTAGGACAAACAAGAGTCTGACAGGTGATTGTATTGTTGTAAGTTTTAGATCTCCAAGGTTGGTTGAGGATATACTGAAACAGGCGGGGACAGTGAGAATCCAGACGGATTTCGTTAATATTCTTCCTTTGGGTTTTTTTTATCCTCCTTCTCAAGCCGGTCCGTCACTGTGTGATCCCTTTAGGGGTATTAGCTTAAACAACTATGCTGTCCCTATTTCTAACAGATTTGACGCTCTCTCAAATCTAAATGATAACGAATGACTAGGGACATTGGCGGAGCGTAATTCCCTAGATAGCGGGGAAACTGGCTGTGATGGAAACCCATTGCAGCCATTGGATGATAGTCTTGCCGTATCTACTTTTGGTTCAGTGGGCAATCTATTTAGATTGGTCAGTTGGAATATAGCTGGGCTGAAAAATAAAATTGATGACCCAGCTTGGCGGGCACTTATAGGTTCAGGACATATCATTAGTTTACAAGAAACCTGGGACACAGAGAATACCCTGTCCGTTGATGGCTACAGGAGTTTTTTTGTCCCAGCTATACCCTCAAACGCGGGGAGGGCAAAGGGTGGGCTGGCTACCTTAATCTCCACTAGTATATCGGGCCATCAGATCCAAATAGACACAGGTTCACGGAACAGTTTGGCTGTACAAATTTCCCTGTCAGATGGAGGCGTTCTTTTAATCGTAAATTTTTATAATTCTTTTGAAAGAGTCACCACAACTGATCATCTCTTAGCTTTAACAAGCTTTTTGGCGGCCTATAAAGATGCTAACCATAATGACTGTTTTATTATAATTTCGGGTGACTTTAATATTCACGGCTGTCCTGACACTTGTCTGTCCTCTGATCCTCTAGGCTCATCTGTACAAGGTGATGCTCATTTTGAGCACTCTGTCCAGGGAGACTGTCTTGAGTCAATCTTAGCAGATTTTGGCCTTATACTCCCTTCATTGACGTCGGAGGAAATTCCCACTTTTAAAGGGAATGGTAAACATTCGGTCATCGATTACATTTTTATTAGCTTTACACTTGGTAACATGATTCACGGTTACAAGGCGATGTGGTCACATTTCAGTGACCATAACCCTGTGGTCCTTAGCATTTCAGAAAGTCTTATCATCCCTACTAAAACCCCGGGCAGGACAGATAAATCTAATATCCGCCCCTCTGACCAGAATCGCAGGATTAGATGGAACAAAATAATCCCGGAGGACTTTCATTCTACTCTAAAGAGAAAGGTGGGTCCCGAGATAAATATTTGTTTGAATCTGAATGCCGGTAATAATGAAGTACTAGAGGCTTACTCGGCAATTTGTTCCCAAATCTCTGTTGATCTCAGCTGCCCAGCCAAGGGTAATGACAATAGTGACTTAGGATGGTTTGATAATAACTGCTCTCTGGCAAACAGAAGGCTGAAGGCTGCTTTACGTTGTAAACCTATCAATAGGCCGATCATCGCTATGCTTAGGAAAGAATATGATAAAGCCTTGAAAACTAGAAAGCGAAAGATTAGAGAGGACGCTTGGGTGGAACTAGCTTCCGTGGATGTTTTGAGAAATAGTGCAAAGTTCTGGTCTGTGGTGAACAAACCCTACTTTCGCGACGCCTGCAATGGCCAACTAGATTGTGGTATAGGGGAAGACTTGTGGTGTACCTATTTTAAGTCAGTCTATGAAGGGGTTAGAAATGGGGCGTTGACCCCATCATCCCCCTTTGTAAATCAATATACTCTATCGGTTACTAAGACCGAGGTAGTCGAGGCCATTGAAAAAATGACAAGCAACAAAGCCCCGGGCCCGGATGGGGTCCCGGTTGATCTTTATAAATCTGACCTTGAGACTTGGTCCGTGGTTTTAATGAATGTTTTTAATAGGATTTGTGTATCAGGCATCCCGGATACTTGGTCTGAGTCCGTGATTATACCCATTTTTAAAAAAGGTTGCAGGGGGGACCCTAGCTGTTACCGCCCTATCTCCCTTATCGATTCGGCAGTCAAAGTCCTGGGGCGTGTAGTTTTGGGTAAACTAACTGCGTGGCTGGAGGATAATGAGACCCTTTCTTGCTTACAATATGGGTTCAGAGCAGGCCGAGGTACTATAGATCAAAGCCTGAACCTATATTTATTAATAGGCAAATATACCATTGCCAAAAAAGGGAAATTATATCTTGCCTTTATGGACCTGTCCTCGGCATTTGACCGAGTGAACCGGTCAAAGCTGTGGGATTTGCTTCTTAAGTGTGGCATTGATGAAAACATTGTATTTTTCCTGGCTGATCTACATAGGGATCTCACCGCCACCGTTAGATATGACCGCCTGGGTAATTGTACCAGTAGGATTGGAATTTCGAATGGTGTTAGACAGGGCTGTATTTTACCCCCCCTGCTTTTTACTTTATACATTAATGATTTAGGTGCTGTTTTGACTAACTCGTGCAAAGATATTCCAAGAGCTGGCAAATTCTCTATTCCGGCACTATTATATGCCGATGATGCCGCCTTGTTAGCACGTACTCCTGTGGGTTGGCAACGTTTGCTGGACTCATTTGCAAATTTTATGAAGGCACTTGATCTCAGTGTGAACTTTTCCAAATCTCATGTTATGATTATGGGGTGTAAAGCAAAAAAAGTTAAGAGCTTGTATTGCGAAGGGCATGTTTTATCCCGCGTTAGTAGATTTCCCTATTTGGGGGTTATCTTTGATGATAAACTCAATTGGTCTCCACAATTGGCAGCTAAGCGCAATGTTTTTGTTAGGTCTACCTTAGCTGTTTTAGACTTTGCCCGCAAATTGGGGGTGAAGCCTATGCAGGCCATTTTGAACATTTATGTTGCTAAATGTCTTTCTATTGCAACGTATGGGGCCGATTTATGGGGAATTAAAGATGTAAAAATTCTTCAAATAGTTGAAGACAAATTTTTAAAATCCATTTTATGTTTACCCCAGTCAACCCCTGCCTTCATTGTTCACCAGGAATGCGGGATAGATCATCTTGTGGACCGTATTGCTCTAGCTCCTTTGCTAAAATGGATTACAATTTGGTTAAACCCTGATTTGGAATTAAATCATGCGATCTTAAAGGATTGTTTATCTCTTGAGTATGGCACCTCCATCCCCTGGATAAAGTATATTAGGAATTTATCCAGAGAATTAGGTCGTCCAGATCTATTTGATGTACCTGGCAACTTAACTAAAGGGGATCTAAAATGGGTGAAAGCCGAACACAAACAGCGGTTAACTTCAGAAAGAGAAGATAAGGAGTTCAGTCCTTCAGTCAGGGCTCATCAGTTATTAATCACCACTAACAGTATTGAACCCTACTTGGTCATTGTTAACAACATGAACCATCGTTTTCTACTTACCAAGTTTAGACTGAACAAATTTCATCTTTTGCTCACCGATTCCCCAGGGTGGTCTAGGGAGAAGGATTTGGGAATCTGTTCTTGTGACGGATTTTCCCTTAAAGATACAGTGCACTTTATCTTCTTTTGTAAACATCTGTCTCCCATTCGTAAAAAACATATCATCCCCCTTATTAAGGAGAAAGGTTTTAGGCAAGTTAAACCTGCACTTTTATATTTACAATTGCTGGGATCTACGTGGGAGATTTTTAATATTGCCAAATTTCTAGCAATCTCAATGAGATTAAGGAAGAACATTTCTTGGACATAATCATTATTTGGGTATTTCATGAATTGTAACCAAGTACCTTGTATGCCTTTTTAACTCATTTGTAGTGCTTATTGTCAAATGTTATTTATACTGTATATCTTTTTTTTATGCTTTTATGGTTTTTGTTATGAAACCGAATAAAGTAATTTTGACTGACTGAGTAAGTGCCTTCTGTGAATACCAAAATGGTAGTAAGTTTAGGATTTTGTCTTAAGTTAGTTCTGTGAATTGGGCCCGCTGGAACTATCCTGGTGAAAACCAAATACAGGCAAGAGTTTACGATCTGAGAATCATTATAATGAGAGTACTGTTGGCTGAAAGTACTAATATTGAGACACTACTGCTGCGGGAACATGCATATATTGAATATATCTTTGTCATAAATATAAATGTCAATAAAAAAGATATTTAAAAAAATAAAATATTAATTGTGCTCAACTAGGTTGACCAATTAAAAACAAAATGTATAATTCAGGAAGAGACATATCTCCTATATTTACGTTAAATAAATATGACCAAATTAAAAAACAACCTGATGACCATTTAAACTTTCTTATTGGTAACTATAGAAAACAATATGAAATAAAAGTAAAGTGCAGATGGTGCTTGCAGCCAGAGAGGTGTCCACTGCTTCTACTGTGTACCTTCGGATGTGACCTTGCAGGCTCTCTCCGGTGCTTTACAGGAGACCACATCACAAGACTGCAGACCATCACTGAGGGACCTCTGGCCAGATGCCTGCAGGGGAGCTGGGGGCCTAGAGGTGCAAGAAGGGGGTCATGTGACTGGTAATGGTTGCAGGGTATCTTGGAGCTCCACCAATCACATGCTACAGACCATGCAGTGCCAGCCTGGCTGCAGGATCCCCACATTTAACACCAGGTGGATGAGCTGAGGTCACTCTGCAAAAGTCAACATCTCACAGAAGTTCTGGAGTTGATGTTCTGCTGATCCCGGTCCTGTGGTATTCCACTCGCGTCCCCAACTGTACCATCCTTTCCCTGTTCTAAGTTCTGTAAGTAGAAGTTCTTACTGGTAATCAATGTAAAGAATTACATGGTATTCCACTTACAGACTTTGGAAGGATGGAAGGCAGAGTTGACATCTCTAGGATTCAAACTCATTGCCTGCTGATCACTGCAGATATCAGCAGCGAGCGTTTCATGGAGCCATCTTGCTGGCAACAGAACTCACTTCCGTTGGCCACGGGGGCACCTATTTTGCAGCTCCTTTGAGCTGCTGGATTCTGGCCTTGAGCCATTCCTGTCAAATTGTGCATTTCGTTCCTTTTGCGGTCCCAGTCCAATGGTTGTCTTGTCACAGCCTGGGCCTTCCTGGCTTTGTGGCATCTCTGCCATGCTTCTGTGCCCACCTTTATTTTGTTGATTATTGAATACTGTTCCCTTCCCCACAATCCAATGCACTATTAAATCTCTCAGCTGTCCCCACGTGACTGAGGTCTGTGACATATATTGCTCCCAAGGTCCTCCTATAAGGCCGGAGGAATCTGGGCCATAACTAACCAATAACATCGGATTTTAGATAAGATTGATTGGGACGCTGTCAATGTCTACTTCCTGATTGGCTGATGTTCACCTTTGTTCCCGCCTTCTGCTGGACTCTTCTGTAATTATTGGTTCTGATTCCCGGGCGTGTTGTTCCTTGACTTCCTGTCTTCAGTAATGGATAATCGACTCACAAAAGAACCATGGACAGCATGAGGGTCACCACACACCCCATAAACTCTCATGGTTTCAAAGAGTTTACCCCTTGTCCCACCCTTGGCGCCTCATATACCTCCTGTGTACTTCTAGGAGGCGAGGGATGGGCAAAGAGGACTTGAGGAGTCCTGCTTATTTCCTGTTCCTGCCTCTGGCTTCATGACCTCTCAAACAAGGAGTCACAGCCTTCTGCAGCAAGGTACCCTCAATGTGCATCCATGCCATCTTCACTACCCTCTTCCTCTTCTTCATATATTATGCTTATTCTTTTTCATTTTCCCTCCTTGCCTTTTGCATTTTGTGAGGAATAGTCACAAATCCCTCTTGGTATTGCCCATCATCTGGTACATTATGTTTGGAAAAGTCTATCTAGATGGATTCAATGAGATAATTCAAACTCTCTGAAGAACGAGGGGGAGAGCAGAGCTTGTCCTTTTTATATTCAGAAGGTGTCAGCGGCCTCAGGTAAGAGTTGGTTTTATAATCATTGGCTTGAGGCAGTTCTGATGGGAGACAACGTTTACAACGCAGTCATTACATCACAGTTCCGTTACAACGCAATCATTACAACAACCGCGTTGTTAGAACATGAGGCCTTTACAATGCAAGTCATTAGATCGACTTGCTGTAGGGGGCACTCTAACCTTAGGAATAGTATAATTTACTATTCCAACACCTTCCCTACTGTTGCGCAGGCTTGAGTTGGAATAGTAAATTATACTATTCATAAGTCCAGCGTGCCCACTACAGCAAGTCGATCTAATGACTTACGCTGTAAAGGTATTGCGTTCTAACAACACGGTCGTTGTAACGATCGCGTTGTAACGGAACTGTGATGTAATGACAGAAATAGGATGATATTGTAAGCAAATAGTGAACCCATATGTAGACTGCAGAAGAAGCAACAATGATGACGTACAACAGAGGAATATAATCTAAGACAATGACAAGGATAAAACAAGCACATGAGCTGTTCCTGCAGAATTGAATTCACGCAGACTCCTTTACACATTGGTGGCACTTCAGAGGCTTAGACAGTCCCAGAAGGTTCCTGATGGATCGGTGGAAGAGAGGAAAGCAGGTCAGCGCTGCACGAGATAGAGGATGAGTGGGTGAGGAGAGGTGGTTTGGCCTGAGCAGCAGGTGCTGTGGCCTGAGCAGCAGGTGAGGTCTGAGAGATACTTAAATGTTTTCAAATCCCATGCCAGAGAGCGAGAAAAATTGGAGCGTACTGTCTTGTGGGCAATGCAGGCCTTTTTAAGTCTTGCTTAGCGCAGCGCGCATGCACTACTCTAGGCGAGGCCCTCTTGGAATCACTCCGGCTTCCAAGAGACTTCTCGTTGTGGGTCGGCCTCCTCCCACACATCCCAATGGCCTTTGCGTGTGGCTTTCAAAAATTGAAAGCCCGCAATTGGCCAAAGGCGGGTGCATATCCTGCCTTCTCTCTAAACGTTGACTCCCATGGCCTCGGGGTCTCGGGAGTGAGCAACAGCGTGGCCGGGTGCCAGCTGCATACCTTACATTCCTTGCAGTGCTCACGCACCACACGCGGTCTTGTTTATTTACTCGAGTGCCGTAATGCCTTCCTGCACAGAACACCCCTCCCACATCCTAAACATCAACCAGAGCGATGCCGTGGCTGGTTTCACTTTCTTTAATCACTGTGGCTCCCCTTCCATGTTCCAAACAGCATCAAGCAGCACTCGCGCCGGTGGCTTTTTTATTTATTTATTTATTTACTAGAGCGCCGTAGTGCCTTTCTGCACAGAACATCCCTCTCACCTCCCAAACATCAACCAGAGCGATGCCGTGGCTGGTTTCACTTTCTTTAATCACTGTGGCTCCCCTTCCATGTTCCAAACAGCATCAAGCAGCAATCGTGGTGGCTTTGTTATTTATTTATTTACTAGAGCGCCGTAATGCCTTCCTGCACAGAACATCCCTCTCACCTCCCAAACATCAACCAGAGCGATGCCGTGGCTCGTTTCACTTTCTTTGTGGTCTATTTGCAAACTCCTTCCTCCCCCTCCCAATCAGTCATTGGGCTCCAGCAGAGCAGCGAAGCCAGGGGGACGGAGAAGGCGAGTTATACTGCCATCTTAGAGCACGGGACACTGGTCTTTGCCTGCTCCTCGCAGCTGACCCGGCTGTGGGTTTTACAGTCTAGGACCCTCCTCCCAGCTGCACTCTGATTGCCCACTAGAACTCGCGATTGGCGTAGTTGTTGACACCGTGTTGTTACCGGTGCCGCTGTGCAGGATCATGTAGGAAGCGGCTAGGGCCCAGGGGCAGCAGCAGGCAACAGAGTAACACGGGCTTGTCTGACCCTCGCACACCCCGCAGAGCAGCACTGGAGCCACATTGAGTTATGCAGGGAGAGGACCTCCCTCTCTGCACTCATACAACCCTGATTTTTTAGATTGCATCTTTCCGACTTCTTTAAGGTGAACCAGCAGCAAGGGTTAAAAGCATTCCATTTAACTTTCCAAGGGGGCCTCTGGTTCCCACCTCTTCGGTTCACGATACAGTGATTCGTCTTCACTGAAAGTTAACAAGCAGCAAACACAAGGTAATGCTTCCTGTCCCTCCCTGCTTTACCTCTTGCTCCCTATGTCTCCTTTAAATACATCTCTTTGCGCTAAACATTACCAGTGCTTCTCTCCACAATCCCCCAATGTCTGAACCCTTGTCTTCCTTCTTTCAGAGAGCCACAGCCCTTCATGCTCTCTGTGTTCCTCCTGTCCTTGTCTGCCCGCTGTTACCTCTCTCCTTGCTCTTTGTCTGCTCACTGCCTGTTCCCATCTTACCCTTTTTTAATAGGTATGTGCATATAGGTCCGCTGGTAGTTTCTTCTTTGCACAATTGCTTCATGATATGCAGTTCCTTGTTTTCCATGCATTTGGTGTTTGTGATCGCACGTGTAATTTGAGTGGATCTGGGGTGCTTGTGTTTGTATGTACACGTGTGTGATTTGAGACTGCGTATATCTGTGGTCCTTATGTTTGTATGTGCATGCGCGTGATTTGAGAATATGTATATCTACGGTGCTTGTGATTGTGTGTGCATGCGTGTGATTTAAGAGTGTATATATCTGCGGTGCTTGTGTTTGTATGTGCACGAGTGTGATAATGTCTGTATATCGCGGGTGTTTGTATGTACACAAGTGTGATTTGTGAGTGTGTATAACTGTGGGGCTTGTCTTCTTCTCCCCATGTCTGGTCATCTCGGACAGGGCCCCTTCTCCATAAACCCTCTCTACCCCCCAAATCCTGACCTCTCCCTTTCTGTGGCTGCTTCTGTTCAAGCACTTACAAGCCCACACCCCCCTTAACTCAAAGGCGTACAGGGCATTTGTTGTGCGCTCGCAGAAAATATCTCCTTTTAGCAGTAACGCCCCCCCTTAGAAATGCTGCTGTCCGTGGCCCCCGAAGGGGATCCATTCCAAACGAGCGGCCTTTAGTACCATTTGGGCACAAACGCCACCCTACTGGCTAAGGGTTGGCGTCACTTCTGGTGCACAGAGGTCGGGGGAGGGTACTTATACCGCCCCCACCTCTCTGGCGTCCTCTTTGCACCAGACACGCCGTCTCCCACCCTACCGCTTAGCCGGTGTGGGGTTGGCAGGCAATGTACGTAGAACGTTGTAATGTTTTCTTTTTCGTTGCAGGCGGAGTTACAGGGCGATCTGGAAGAAGACTGGTACAGTAAGGGTACCTCTGCGGCAGACGGGGACAGTAAGGGTACCTCTGCGCAGCACAGTAGGGGTGCCAGAGCCAAAGACCAGGAGCCTCAGGGCAGGTACCTGGAAAACCACAACAGCACCCCATTACTCCTTCGGACGGTTGGGGGCCTGACCAACCGGGGGTTAGCCCTGCTACGCCCCGCCCCGAAAAGGGCATGAGTAATAAGAGACCAGCATGTCACGTGATCCGGAAGAGGATCACCAAAGGTGTAGCACTGTCTGGGTGTCCCACAGTGCTGGCTCCTCAGGCGGGCGGGGGCAGCATAGGTTGGTACAGCTGCCCGCCCTTGGATCGCCTGTAAGATAACCCACCATATTGCATACTTTTGTATGGAATAAACCTGCAGCAATATTTTCCCAGAACAAAAGTTGTCTTGTGTATTTATTTATTCTTGCATGCTCAGACTGTGGGTGGGAGAAGTTGCCGATAATGGCACTGTACCCGGCAGCCTTGAGGGGTCAGGCCTGGTGCTCAGAAGGAGACGCTTTCCTCTGTTCTTTGACCCCATATGCCTCGACTTCTCCGAGTGAATAAAAGTGGTCTGCAGCACCTGCAACCAGCTCGGTAGGAGCAGAGACGCTTGTCAGATACTTGCACTACCTCAGGAGGAGTTACAGAGCGTTTCACTCAAAGCACACCGACTTTAGGCATGTAGCCGAAAGCTGGGCTCGTCCTGCATCTGGCAGTGCTGCTGAGCTTTGCTGGTGTGTCCGCCGTTCACTAGTCTTCTTGTGTGGTGCTACCTGGTGTCTGTATAGCACACGTCTACCATGTGATGGCAGCCTATAGTAGTGCTTAAAATGCTCATAGTCCTATTCGAGGTGCTGAGGGTGTAGACAAGGGATGAAACTCCACTGCTTGTTATATTATTTGGTCTTTGCATAGCGGACTTCTGCCACTGGGCTGGCCTCACATTTTATCCTGACTTTATATCATTGTCATGTTCGTGTAGCACTTAGAATGCTAATGGCACCAAGGGAGTAGAGGCAGGGTGAAAGTGCACTGCTTGCTATGTTACTCAGTTTTTATAAAACGCCCCGTCTGTGACTGGTATGGCCTCCTAGCGCTAGTAACTACTGCCTCTTGTGTTCTACTGATATTGTTTTCACATATTGGTAGGATTGTGCTTAGATAACCCATGACCCTTTTAAAAGCACCAGGGAGGAGACAAGGGTCATTAAATGTTATGTTATTTATCTGTTCCATACATCAGCCATTGCTATAGCTCCATAGTACCCTAAAGATCGGGCTTCTCTTAATTCTCCCCTATATCCATTAGCTACTTGCATTATAACTCACGTACTATTCCCCAACCTCTACCCTCCTGTTGTATATATCTCCCCTTCGCCAAAAACAAAAACAACAACAAAAAACATAATAAACTACCATTATAACAGGCAGGAAAAAGTTGCCAACATTTCCCAAAAAATCACGTGACAGCTTTTATATTCTTTTTTTAATAAGGTAATTCTCTTACGTAATATCATCTTAATTATAGATAAGGTAACAAAAATACTTATAACATTTTTTTATGATAACTTCGGAACATGCTGTACACAAGCCACACTACTGTACAACATAACTTAAGCACATTAGCAAAGTCAATACCCCTGGCTAAACATTTATAGGTTCCCAAAGGCGAGACCTGTTGGCTGTGCCAATGCTTGTTTGAATATGGGATAGAAGTAATTAAAGAACATGCAATGGCAAAGCCAACAGCTCTGGCCTGGGTAAGGGTCTGTAATTGTTACTTCTTATATGATTTAATTGCAAGCATATGCCACAGAAATAAAAACAAAAACAGTACTTAAATGGTGGTGGCCATATGCTTTTAATAGGGAATTTAAATAAAAACAATATCTGTTGCATATAATTTTAATAGAACAGTATGGGCTGTTCCTAAGAGATATGTCTACTGTAGCAGGTATTGCAAGCCTTTTTGTTTACTTTAATGCACATCACAGTTCGTAAAATAAAACCTCATAGGAAATAATGTTAAATTAAATTATTTTAAAAAGTTAAAAATATAAATAGATATAAATTAATGTTAAAAATAATATTAAACATATGTACTATTTTTATATTTTTCAACATTATTCAAGCACGTTTTAAACATTTGTAATAATCATTTTTAACATTGTTATGTATATATATAGATATCTATATATACACACACACATATATAGTACATATTATTCTTTAAAAAGAATATGTACTGTTTTTATATTTTTTTAAATTAATGTCTATTTATTTATATTTGTAACTGTTTTAAATCATTACATTTAATTTACCATTATTTCTTATAGGGTTTATTTTGAAGTCCTCACCTCCATTATTTTCTACAGGAGGTTGTTGCAGTATAGGTGGTTGGCCATGTGTCATTCTAGACTTACTACAAAAGTGTTAGTTACTACAAAAGTGTATGTTACTGCAAAAGTTCAGTTTGTGAATATCAAAATTTGTGAACTTACTCAACAGTGTAAACTTACTCAGCAGTGCAGTTTGTGAATATTGAAAAGTAGTAAACTTACTCAAAAGTGTAAAGTTACTCAACAGTGCAGTTTGTGAATATCGAAAAGTAGTAAACTTACTCAAAAGTGTAAACATACTCAACAGTGCAGTTTGTGAATATCGAAAAGTGGTAAACTTAGTTAAAAGAGTAAAGTTGCTCAAAAGTGCAGCTTGTGAATATTGAAAAGTAGTAAACTTACTCAAGAGTGTAAACTTACTCAACAGTGCAGTTTTTTAATATTGAAAAGTAGAAAATTTACTCAAAAGTGTAAAGTTACTCAACAGTGCAGTTTGTGAGTCAGGCCCACAGTGCTTTACCTGAGTTGGCCTGGGTGCATTTATCCATGTTGTTAAATATAATCTGTGCACACACCAATTCAAAGTCTGCAAGTGCTTAATAAAATTAAAACCAATCTGTGAATCACAGAGTTGGTCGACAACAGGATATTCTAGCCCTGCGGCTATCCCGGCAGAGACAAGACACATTTTCATACATTGGGCTCCAATGGAGATCAAGTGATGAGACTGGAACAAAGGCATTACACAGGTGCGGGATCTGAAGTCATGGGAGAGTGTACAAACGACCTTCAAATTGATACAAAAATATAAACTTTCTGCAATAAGCAAGACTCTGAAAACATTTCTCAACTACAGCGCCGGGCATGAGACCCAGACTTTACACATCAGAGATGGGCACAAACCTGGTAGCATTGGTTACCAGTGAGGAGAATTATTGCTACCTCTGTTGAAGTCACACTAAGGCCATATTTTCAATTTCACACTACCACCAACTCAGTGTTTTTCTTTCCTTACATTGTGGTCAAATTTCGGTTGTGCTCCTGGTTGTCTGCACTACAACATGTGTTACCACCACTGTAGGCTTGGCCTTTTCCGTCAATACCATTTAAACCAGTGACACTAAAAGTTGGTAAGGGTGCTGCCAATGGGTTTAGCTTTGTATCGGCTTCTGTGGTAAGGGTGTGTTTGTGCTGTTGCATTGGTGAACTGGATGGACTCTTGGAATTGACTATGTCTGCTGGTGTCTTATGGTCATTGTTTTTGGGAACCACTAAGAGTAAATACGTGCTAATAGACTTGAATACTGGAAAGACCTTTCCACTCGTGTTGGCTTTTATTGGCTGTTTACTGATTGGATGAACAATCAGGATGTTTTTGTTGACCTTCATGACACTCTTTGAATGTTTTTATGTTTTCCTTAGATAGAGTAAGAGCGCTGATCTCAAGTGTGGCTTCAAGGTTTTTTTTTGTTTCACATTTCTTTATTAAAAAAATTCAAAAGTACAAAAACATTGAATAACTGTCATATATCAGTCTAGAAACAGAATAACATGTTTTCATGAATAAAATATGCAATAAGAAAAGCATAAGAGAAGAACAATAAAAGAAGAAGAAAAGAATAGAAGGAAAGGACACCACAAGCCTCCCTGGCTTTGTCAGATATACCACAATATCTTCAGCTGTGGCAGTATGCGGATCGCTGTTTTCCTCTTTGGTCACATCTTTGGGCATCTGTGGCACCGAATGTCTTCGAGTCAGCGACAGTTTCAAGATGGCGCCCCCCATTGACTCATCTAGTAGAAGAGGGGGGGGGGGTAATACATTCTCCCAAATTAGCTCATAGGAGATTTAATAACATGATCACCTTCACCCCTCAACGTCTCCTACATTGTAATGAACTTGTCTACAATTTGCATACAAGACCGATTGAAATAAATAAATAAAACTCGTTATTACTAAATCTAGAAAGTGTGTTTATTGTTTTATGTATATTTACTATAAATAAGTGAATCCACTTGCATATCAGATAGACATGCCCATGCTTTAACAGCTGCAGAAAGGTAGTTATTAAGGGTCACCATTAGATCTTGGGTATACATAGGATTCAAAGACGCCAGGACTTTGGCCCTGCGGGTGTAATACATCTGTATGTAGATTTCCCAAATCAATGAGAATTTTAGTCAGCTTATCGCTAACATAATTTTGTTATCATCAGGGGGTCTTTGCTCACATGAATAATTCGTTCCTGCCCGCTGTTTAGGGATTGTTTAGGGAATATGGCCCAATTGTCTGTCACTGCCAAGTTTGTTATTTTTAATGGTTATGTTTTTTCTAGACATAATTCACTCATACATTCAGGCTGCTGTGTTACTCTGCGCTAACAACCTGAAGTGTAAGGTAATATGTGATTCTTTTTCCGTTGCTCCGTGATCCTGTAGGACAACATGTAGTGTGATACTCGTACAATTTTGAATAAAAGACAAGTTTAAAAAAAATGGTGTTATCGACTTTTTGGGAGTTGCTAACACAATGGGCAGGTGTGACAGAGGTATCAAGACAAACGTGTTCTTCCTCCAGCAACAATGTCTGGACAGGGACAGATGTCTGGACAAGGGTGGACATCAACATGTTTAGCTTCCCCGTGATCTTTGTCGCTAAGACAGCAACAGCGGTTGCGTGTAGATCCCCAACTGATAGAGGGGCACCATAGCGATTGTACTAATGAATATCGACTCTCAGAATATCGTGGTACCAGAATATCGAGGACAGAAAATTCAGGGACAAAGAGGGAAAGTATAGATTTACTATTCTTAACTCCACGTCTGTGTGCTTTGAAGAGATATGTACCGTGTAGGTACGTATGTGTGGCGGTAGTGAAAAGCTAGACTTTCCTGTTGATATATTGCTTCGATATCTCGTCTTCGATACCGTGTCCCACCGATATTCTTGGTTCGATGTTCAGGGTGCACACATACTAAAGTAAAAGGCTGGCTTCGGGCTCACATTTTGTGGTCTTTTTCCACCTACTCCTAAATCATTTGATTCTGTTGTACTGAGTTTGAATCCAGTGTTCTTCTTGACGTATTTTAATAAAATACTAATCTTTGTGTGAAAGTTTTCAAATGCATTAGGGTTACTGAGCCAATGACAGAGTTTTCAGCTCACTGACCTTCTGCTTGATAGCACAGTGGTGATGCACTTTGCTTGCTTTGCGTGCTGCGGGCGCACCATGGTCCTTTGCGCCTCTCTGACTGGTTCCTGTCATTTGAACAAATCATCGTCTTCCAATCAAGTTCTGCATTTCCTGATGGCTCCACCCTCCCATGATCGTGCTTCACTGCCATGCGTTTGTGTTGGAGTGTGGGAGGGGCCTTGCTCTGAGTTACACTCAGTTTGGTCGGGGACGCAGAAACGAAGTGCAGCATGCAGCTGTGTGCTCAGTCAAGGAGGCGGAAACAGGGTGCAGTGTGCAGAAAAGAAACGGGACACCTATGACATTATTATGAGTTCAGGCAGTGCTTAATTTGTAAAAAGTAAATGCCAGCGCCCTCGTCAGAAGGCCACCGCAGCTTGCACCACCCATTGTGTCTGTCAGCACTGCCAACAACAGTACCTACACAACTACTAACCATCACACTGCTACCACTGCGACAAATCAGACCATTCCAGGCCCCCAAAGCCATAAGAAAGGCTTGTGTGGCAGGTATTAGTTGTGTTTAATTTATATTGGATTAATAAACAACTGTTGTTCTGCCCATCTCTAAATTATACAAACCGCGCCACCATGTGGCAGGCTGTCATAAGTGCGGCCTTGAAAAGTAAGTGCTGAAGCCGTGCACCCGAAACCACAGGTTCAAATCAAGCACTGAGTCCAGGGATCTGCTCTGCCATCCTGTATGAACCAGGGGACATCACACCCTTTCAGAGCATAAGCAGCTTAATATACTCTCAGCCTATTCAAAAACAAGCGTAGCACTGACTCCCCACAGTACATGTGCCTTGGGAAAAGCTCTCTTTGCAGGTCTGTCGGTTACCCACCTTACCCACCTTCAGCAAGCCCAGAAAGATGCTCCAAACTCGCATCCCTGAACTCAAGAATCTCTCCTCTGCTGCCGCTTAGGGACAGAGTCAAGTTTAAATTAAGCTGCGTTGATGGTCTTGGCCTCTAAATATATCGCTGATTGGATTTCACTATAATGGCTGGTCAGAGAATTAAAGAGCTGAGGCAGGACGCTGCTACCCACCCCCGGGTGAATCTTGAATGTAAAGGTAATGAAGTCTTCTGTGTCTCGGATTCCTTGCCTCAGGACCTGTGGAATGATCGCAATAGACCCACTTTCAGAAAGGCCATAACAGCCCCCTAGTTTTAAGGTAGCAGCTGAAGACAGCAACAAGAGACCATCAGTCTAGTGTGTGATGAGAGCTTTAATTCAGTCAATCAATTCTGAATATTTATGATAATATTGAAGTCCGTGGGTGTTTCACGTCTAGGTCTTGGCGCCTGGGGTGCAGCTCAAGCTGGATATCTGGGGCTGCCTCTGAGATGGATCGCTTTCTATCCTCATCCGCCTAGTCTTAATGTCAGTACTGGAAGTCCTGAGCATGATTATGAGAGACCTAGTGCAGTCCTTAATTTGAGCCGGTGGTTTCGGCACTCGCACTAATTTGCCAGCACCGGCTCTAATGACAGTCGACCACATGGTGGTGCTGTCTGTCAAATTTTAAGATGAGCACAACAACAGTTTTTAATAAGTCAATATATATTAAAAATGAATAATACATGCTGCTCGCGCCATTATTATAGCTTTAGGGTCCTGGAAAGGTCTGAACTGTCATACTTTCAGGAGTGCAATGGTCAGTAGTTGTGTTGGTACTGTAATTGTCAGCGCTTACGAGGACAGTGGTGGTGCAGGCTGCAGCGGCCACCTGAGAAAGGCCCTGGCACTTATTACTTTTTTTTTTATACAAATTAAGCACTGACCTAGTGGCCTTTGAGTCCCCTCTATTCCCTCCATTGAGTAGGGTACCTCTAAGAAACAGCTCCAGGGTTTATTTGAGGGTAGCAGGCATGAGCACCTGAAATGTGACCAGAGCTGCCCTCCGCAGTAGTCCACATTTTCGCAAACTACCTGCGACACCCGTTAACTTACTGCCCCTTCCCCCTTTCACTCCATGATGTGTGGTCATAAGCTGACCTGAAGATGGCTAGGTTGGATCATCTCTGGCTGGGGGGGGTTTATCTGCAACATTACACAAAATGGATTCTTTGATAAATAAACCAGACCTTAGGCAAAAGAGTAGCTGCATTTGTCAATAGCAGTTGGCTAATATATACACCACCACCAACAAAACAGTTTAAGAAAGGGTCTGAGGGATCACACAACCAACCTGGACAAGTCCCCCTACTGATAATGTATTAACACGAAAGTCCAGAGGTAAAAAAGCTACAAAAACACAAAGCACATGGGCTCAAAGTGCCTCAATGCAACTAAACCACGGCCAAGCTAACAAAGTCCTCAAAAGGAGGACGGAATCCCATCACCCACCGTGGTGGCATGCTTCATCATATGGGATCTCCTCTCAACCAAACCTGGTTTGGCTGAGGAGCTACTACTCCCAATGTGCAGCTACGGGAGGAGCTCGCGGATGTTTTATTCTATGCTGATGGAACGTGATCTCCTAAAGATCGGTGAAGCTAACCTGAGTAGGGTGAATATAAGCAGTGCAGTGTAAAGAAAGTGATTTAAAATTGACTACAGGAACACAAGGAACTGTAATAAGGAATATCCCTGTGCCAACGTTAAAAAGCAAGGTAGTAGCGCGGACTGGCCTCATAACCGAACGCACTAACCAAATCCAAAAAGACGGTCTACATGTTTCAGCCTATCACGATCAAAAATTATCTAGGCTTTCATCAGGACCATTATAACAAAAACTACTGCACCTACAGCGAAGTGCAAAAAGCAACGACTTATACTAGTGTTTAGGTGAAAACAGGCCGATACACCAACCTTGTACCGCAGGATCAAATGCAATAATTTAAAGTATCCTGCCAGTCACAATGGTGAATACCTGTATAAATAAAACAAAAAACAGATAAATCAATCAATTAATGGCTAGGCAGTGTAATGCAAACAAGGCACAGGCCCACATGAACTGAAACAGACGAACTGTAATGTACCAGTCTTACCCGTAATTAAATCGGGACTTCGCCTACCGCTCCTGGTAACAACTCAGGGCGTGAGACAACGCTCTGTGACCAAAGGTAAATAAAAACAGCGTATAGTGTAGTGAACAAAAAACCAACAAACATGTACCAAGCCAAAAGGCCAGTTATTTTCATAAATGCTGAAGCGGGATCAAGTGGATGGTATGGTCATCTCTTCACAACAGGACCTCTCATACACACGCCCAGGAGCAACTCTCATAGGAGCGCAGTGCCCAGGCCATATAATTAACATATACTCATCCCATTGACCTATCTCTAAATAGAGCAAATCGTAACTCAAGGCGGGAATACTGGTGATCATCCCGGAGAGGTTAATAGTGTTTTTGAAGGAGGATTGCATACTGCAAATCTAGGTCACCCTCTTATGCCAAGGAAAGCAGATCGTGTCTAACGATCTACTAGAGAGAGGGAGAGTAGAAGTAATTAACCCAAGAAAATTCAGAGTGTATTTAACAGGAAATGGTCTATTACTGAACCATGTCACTACCTTGTTCGTAACGAAAGGCGAAGGCCACCAGAGCGCGGGGCAAACCGCTACTCCGTAATGTCAAAGATGCAGCAATTCAAGTGCTGCTATTAATACAGCGGAGGATCGGTTGTCCTAGCCCTCGTATATATCATACTCACGAAACGAGGTAGCAAATGGACCATCACCCCCAAGGGGAACAATAACCCTAAAGGCGGTACAGGCGGATTACCCCATCGAATGAAGTCACCTTATGAGGGTCACATCACTGATGCGTGTGAAGACTACGAAAGATGCCCTCGGCATAAAAAATCAAAGTAAACACCCATGTGGGGTCTCCTACCTTTCCGGCGCTGCCCCGGGCCTCCTTCCTGAATGCTAGTGGCGGCCCCGGACAACTGCCGCTTCCGAGGTTAAAAACAAAAGCTCTGCCTAGGCGCGTCAGTACGCGCCGTCACGTGTCGATCCCAAGTGCACGGATCATGACTTGACGACGTGACCTAGCAGTCTGGGTAATGTAGTTCAATAGCTAGAAAACGCGGAGTGAAGAGTCCGGAAGTGACTCAAAACACAAGTCACAAAGTAAATGTCGTGCATCCACGCCAAACAGGTTATTAACAAGGCACTGTCTAACCTAATGAAGGCATAGTGCAACCCCACCAGGGATGTGAGCAAATGTGCATCAAGCTGGAAATGAAATGCAGTGAGGTGTCCATAAATGAAGATATAGAACAATGGACAGCTCCTGACTATTGATCCAATCTACACATATAAACAGCCAAAGGCCATGTGGCAACTATCTTTCTACAGAGACGACCAAGGTATAGAATCATTGAGGCCATGGCGATCAGTCTGAAGCTTGAACACCCAACGTTGTTCTTTCTTAAAAAGAAATTTAGCCACATCTACAACATGCGTGGGAATAAAGGGTTGTTCAAGAACAGTCCATAGAAGCTGTTCAGGGCCATGGTTGTTTTCAAGATAATGGTTGGTCAGTCTTGTAGAGGCTTTCTTACAGCGAATGGTACTTTTATGTTCCATAATACGCTGTTTGACTTTGCGTGTTGTCATCCCCACATATTGTTTCTTGCATGGGCAAGTAATCAAATAAACCACCTTCTCACTATTGCAGTTGGTGTGGCGGAGCTGTTTCCACGGTTTAGTCAATTTTAAATCACTTTGTTTACACTGCACTGCTTATATTCACCCTACTCAGGCTAGCTTCATCGATCTTTAGGAGATCACATTCCATCAGCATAGAATAAAACATCCGCGAGCTCCTCCCGTAGCTGCACATTGGGAGTAGTAGCTCCTCAGCCAAACCAGGTTTGGTTGAGAGGAGATCCCATATGATGAAGCATGCCACCACGGTGGGTGATGGGATTCCGTCCTCCTTTTGAGGACTTTGTTAGCTTGGCCGTAGTTTAGTTGCATTGAGGCACTTTGAGCCCATGTGCTTTGTGTTTTTGTAGCTTTTTTACCTCTGGACTTTCGTGTTAATATATAATATATACACCAGCCATCCCCTCGCACTCCTGTCATCAGAGAAAGCAGAGCCGACAGGGACAAACACAAGGGGAGGGGCTCAACCAACCAGGATCCTCTGGCAGACACTCCATCTCACTCCAGAGACAGATGCGAGCAGCAACCATATCTGGTCCTCGTGCCTCACATCCCTGCATCTCCCCCTTCACCCAGAGCCCCCTTTGCTCCCTATCTCTCCCGGCAGATTCAGTAAACGTGGCTCAAGTTCAGCTTTCAGAGAGGGTTGACTGAGCACAGGAAGGCAGGTTTTCGGGAGCTGAAGGCCACAATTAGTTAGCATCCCTTAGCATAACGTAATTTAGTTAACACGGATGACACTGAGTGCTGATTGGTTAGCGACATGTTGTCTGTGTTTTCTATTTTGGCGAGCACCGTCAAGTAAACTGTGTGTCCCACAGTTGATGCAAAATTGTAGTCCTTCTTCTTCGCAAGACTCAATCAATCAATCAATCAATCATTGCATTTGTAAAGCGCACTACTCACCCGTGAGGGTCTCTGTTAGACGGACCGGGAGGGTCGGCCGAGGACAAGGGGAGAGGTCTCCGGGGAGAGCCGTCTCCAGCGATCGTACAGATAAATAACTTCCCCCCCACAGACAGACACCACACAAGGAGAAGATTTAGCGTTCTTTATAGGCAATTTCTTACGGTACGATGGAAGGTACAAGGAGGTCTGGACTCAGGGGTCCCCTCGATTCAAGTCTCTCAAGATGGGGAAAGGGGGTAGCGGGACAGTCTGGTTACCAGTCTGGTAGTTGAAGTGGTACGGTGGATAGCTCACAATCCTCGAGCTCGGTGTTCTAGCTGGGACGGGCCGCGGCAGCGCCAGCAGGTCCCGGTGGAGATGGTTGATACACGGTCCGCGGCAGCGCCAGCAGGTCCCGGAGAGATGGTCGATGCACGGTCCGCGGCAGCGCCAGCAGGTCCCGGTGAGGATGGTCGTTACAACGGGCCGCGGCAGCGCCAGCAGGTCCCGACGAGGATGGATGTTGCAGAAGGCCGCGGCAGCGCCAGCAGGCAGGACGATAGTTCACAAGATAGGGCTACGGCAGCGCCAGTAGTCCGTCAAGGCTGAGTTCTCTCGGTGTCTCTCGACTCTAGGATACAACTGGCGTCCTGCTCCGGAGCTGCCCTAGTTATAGGTCTGGCGCCCTTTGATGTCCGGACCCTCGCACTTGGAGGTCGGAGGGTCCGGGATGAAGGTGTCCAGACACCCAGCAGGGGGTGGAGCCAGCGCCTGGGGGAGCTGGAGGCGATCGGCACCTGGCGGGGGAGAGCCCTTGACGCTTCGTTCTCCCATTGACCTGCCAAGTGGTCCGCTCACCTCCTGGGTGGATGGTGGTGCCGGGATGCCGGGGCCGGCCAGGCCCAGGGTTAGGGTCGGGTGGAGGCCACGCGGCCTCGTGGCGCAGGGCCCAAGATGGCGGCTTGATCCGGCCGGGGGAGCCGGTGGTGGCTCGGTCCCGTGATACATGGAGGTCCGGGGGCAGGGGTTCCGTCGGGAGACGGAGTGCGGGTGATTCGTGTGGGTCACGCCTGGCGGGCCGGGCTTAGGCCCTGTCATGCGGGGAGGGAGCAAGCCCTTCGTGTGGCCTGTCCAACATGCGTCCCCCCCAGCTGAAGGCGGGGAGAGTCACCCATCTTCCTGGGGACTCTCCTCGTCGAGGCGGAAGAAGCGTGACAGGCCATCTGCGTTGGCGTGGTCTTGGCCCGGTCGGTGTTCCACGGTGAAGTCCATTCCCTGCAGGGAGATGGACCAGCGCAATAGTTTTGGGTTCTCCCCCCGCATCTGCATCAGCCACTGCAGGGGTCGATGGTCGGTTTGTACCCGGAAGTGGGTACCGAAGAGATAGGGCCGGAGCTTTTTGAGGGCCCACACCACTGCGAAGGCCTCCCTCTCGATTGTGCTCCAGCGCTGTTCTCGGGCCAGGAGACGTCTGCTGATGAAGGCTGGTCATGGCCCTCGGGGTTCAGTTGGGAAAGAACCGCTCCGATGCCGTGGTCGGAGGCGTCTGTCTGTACAATGAATTCCCGACTGTAATCGGGGGCCTGGAGCACAGGGGCGGTGCACAGGGCGGCCTTCAGCTTTTCGAAGGCCGCTTGACAGTCGGTGGTCCAGTTAATCCGCTTCGGCTGGTTCTTGGACGTGAGACCCGTGAGGGGCCCCACAATGCTGCCGTAGTCCCTCACGAACCGCCGGTAGTAGCCGGTGAGTCCCAAGAAGGCTCGGACTTCGGTCTGGGTGACGGGGGGCTGCCAGGACTGGATGGCAGCAATTTTAGGTTGCAGCGGGGCCACCAGCCCGCTTCCCACCTGGTGCCCGAGGTAGGTCACGGACCCTTGACCAATTTGGCATTTGCCAGCCTTAATCGTGAGGCCGGGCCGCTGGAGGGCCTGCAGGACCTCTTGGAGGTGGAGGAGGTGGTCGGACCAGTGGCGGCTGTACACCGCGATATCGTCCAGGTAGGCAGCGCTGAACTCCTCGAGCCCCGCCAAGACCTGGTTCACTAGACGTTGAAAAGTAGCGGGGGCATTCTTCATGCCGAAGGGCATGACCTTGAAGTGGTAGTGGCCATCGGGGGTAGAGAAGGCAGACCGTTCCTGAGCCCGGGGTGTGAGACCGATCTGCCAGTAGCCCGCTGTTAGGTCGAAGATGCTGAGATAGCGGGCGGCCCCCAGCCGGTCGATCAATTCATCTGCTCGGGGGATAGGATGAGCGTCGGTCCGGGTGACAGCGTTCAAGCCCCGGTAGTCGACGCAGAATCTCAGTTCAGGCGTGGTGCCGGGGGCAGCGGCTTTGGGGACCAGTACAACTGGGCTGGCCCAGGGCTCGATGACCCCGATCGTGAGCATTTTGGCCACTTCCTCTTGGATGCAGGCCCGTACCCGATCTGGCACGCGGTAGGCCCGGTGTCGGACAGGGGGGCTGTCCCCGGTGTCCACGTCGTGCAAGCACCAAGGGGTGATCCCGGGGGTGAGGGAGAACAGTGTAGCGAACCGCAGTAGGAGGTCCCGGCAGCCCTGGCGTTGCTCTGGGGTGAGGGCATCGGAGAGCCGGACCCCGTCCACGGAACCGTCGTTCTCCTGAGTCTTCAGGAGATCCGGGAGGGGTTCAGAGTCTTCCTCCGCCCCACTGTCCGTAGCCATCAGGAGGCTGAGTTCTGAGCGCACAAAGTGTGGTTTGAGTCTGTTGGTGTGGAGGACCCGAAGGGGGTTCCGGGGGGTCCCCATGTCGATGAGGTAAGTGACGGGGCTTTTGCGCTCGACCACTTTGAAGGGCCCCGTCCACTTATCTTGCAAGGCACATGGTTCGGTGGGGGACATCACCCACACTTGTTGACCAGGTTCAAACTCGACGGAGGAGGCATTGTGATCGTACCATTTTTTCATGTCCTCCTGACTGGCCTCGAGGTTCGCTTTTGCCATCTCCCTGAAGCGTCGGGTCTGATTGCGGAGGGCCAGGAGGTACTTGAAGACGTCTGGAGGGGCCTTTAGGGGGGCCATCTCCCAACCTTCTTTGACTAGGCTGAGGGGCCCTCGCACAGGGTGCCCGTACAGGAGTTCGAAAGGGCTAAAGCCGAGGGACTTCTGGGGAACTTCTCGGTAGGCGAAGAGGAGGCACGGGAGTAGTACATCCCACTGGCGACGGAGGGGCTCTTCCAATCCCCCAATCATCCCCTTGAGGGTGCGGTTGAACCGCTCCACTAGTCCGTTCCCTTGGGGGTGATAGGGGGTCGTGAATCGGTAGGTGACCCCGCACTGTTGCCAGAGGGACTTCATATATTTCGAGATAAAGTTCGTGCCTCGGTCGCTGACGACTTCTCGGGGGAAGCCCACTCGGGAGAAGATCCCCATTAGGGCCCGGCCAACCACCGGGGCTGTTACAGTTCGTAGGGGCACTGCCTCGGGGTAGCGGGTGGCGTGGTCCACCAGTACCAGGATGAACCTATGTCCTTGTGCCGTGCGGGGGTCCAGGGGCCCCACAATGTCTATTCCTACCCTCTCGAACGGGGTGGTGACCACTGGGAAGGGCTGCAGAGGGGCTTTCAGCTTACGGCCGCTCTTCCCACTGGCTTGGCACGTGGGGCAGGACCGGCAGTGGTTAAGGACGTCGTTCCGCATCTTCGGCCAGAAAAAGTGAGTCACTAGGCGACTGTAGGTTTTGTCCTGGCCCAGGTGTCCAGCCAGGGGGACATCGTGGGCCAGAGTTAGTAGGAAGTCTCTGAAGCGGAGAGGCACCACCAGCACTCGACTGGCCCCTAGTTCTGCGATTCTTTGTTCGCTGTATAGCAGGTCGTTATCCCAATAGACCCAATGAGTTCCGGTGGAGTCCCCTGTGCTCTGGGCGCTGGCTTGCTGGCGGAGCCCCTCGAGGGAGGGGCAGGTCTTTTGCTCCTGGCGGAACTGCTCTTGGGTGGGCCCCCCTTCTTGACGCCACTGAGCCAGGCCGGGAAGGTCCTGGGGTTGCGCGACCCCTTCGGCCGTTGGTTCTGGGGGGTTGGTCTCGTCGTGGTCCTCTACTGGGGCGACCGGGGGCGGAGGTGCTGGCCATTCTGGATCTTCTGATCGGGGGACGGCACGGGCGGCCATGGACCGGGTGGTTACGCAGGCCCAGTCCGGGAGGCCCAGCATTCCCAGGTGCTCTCTTCTTTCGACGGTGGCCCACAGGGAACTCTCAAGGTCATTCCCCAGGAGGCAGTCCACGGGTGCATCATCCCGGACCGTCACCTTCAACAGGCCGGAGACCCCTCCCCATTCGAAGGGGACGCAGGCCATTTGACACAGACTCTCGGAATTGTCAGCTGAGCGGACGGGGCAGAGAATGTTTGGCAGGATCTGCTCGGGCTTCACCAGGTGACAGCGGACGGCCGTCACACTGGCGCCTGTGTCACGTAAGGCCTCGGCCCGACGTCCATTAATGGTCACCCATTGGCCATATTTCCGGGTGTTGGCGGGTAGGGGGGCCCGCGGAACCATGTCCTTTCCCCCTAGGCATGCTAGAACCATGGCGGCCGGTTCCCACTCTTGCTGGGCCGGCTCATATTCTTCCTGTTCCTCTGATAGTCGTTCTTCCCCCAGGGCGGCGGCCGCTACCTGGCGGGGCTTTGGTGTTTGGTTCTGCGGTCAGCTCGGGTCATTGGCGTAGTGGCCGACTCGCTGGCATCGGTGGCACGTGACGTTGGCTCGGAACCCCGGGCGCATCGGGGGGTTGCCCCGCCCGGCCGGGGGCGGGGTGCTGGCCACGGGTGTTGCCGGGGTGGTGTCTCTCCCTCGCCCCTGGCCTCCTCCTCCTCCCCGGGGACGGTGCTGGCCTTGGTTGTTTCGGTTTTGCTCGTGCGGTCCTCTCCGGCCCACTCGGGTGCTTTCCCATCGGTCAGCTTCGGCGGCGAGTTGCCGGGGGTCAGTCAATTTACTGTCGAGGAGGTGCTGCCTGAGCTCGACGAAACAGTTGTTCGACAGGTGCTCCCATACCATAAGGTTAAAGAGTTGCTCGTAGGTCGTTACATGGCTCCCCTTGATCCAACCCTCGAAGGCTCGGCTGAAATAGTTGACGTACTCCACCCAAGTTGTACCCGGGATCCGGGTGCAGTCTCTGAACCTCTGGCGGTACATCTCGGGCGTGAGGCCGTAGCGGGTGAGGAGGGCAGCCTTCATGTGGTCGTAGGACGACATCTGGTGATCTGGGAGCTGCAATAGGGCATCGCGGCCTTCGTTGACGAACCTCCCCCATAGTCCGGCTCCCCAATCACTCCGGTCGATCCGGTGGGAGGTCATGGCGATCTCGTAGGCTTTGAACCACTGTTGTATGTCGTCCTCTCGGACATATTCTCGGACAACATCCTTGGGGATGTGGACTTTTCTCTCGGTTGCTCCCGGGGTGTGCGGTCGCTCCGGCACCCCCGGTTCTTAATTCTGTTTCCGGAGTTCTATTTCCGCCAGTTTGCGCTCGTGTTCGAGTGTTATTCTTTTTTCCTCGAGCTCTCTCTGTCTCTGTTTTTCTTCTCGCTCTTCTCGGAGCCGCAGATGTTCTAGATTTAGTTTCTGCTCGGCTAACTTTAGTTCACCGTCCATCTTGAGTCGTGCCATTTCCAACTCATGTAATCTGGTTCTTTCTCTTTCTTGGATCTCCTCCTGCGAGAGGCCCGTTCCCCGCTCCTCGGGAGCCGTGGCGTTCCCCTCTGGTGCGACACTGTTTTGGTCGGGGGATCCGGTGACCCCAGTTTCCGCCCACGACTCAAGGGCGCGCTTTAAATCGTCTTTGGTACTCAGGCCGGTGGTAGCAATGCCTAGTTCCATGCAGAATTGTTTAAGTTCGCGGTGGCTATATTCTTCCAACTTATCCATTTGGAACTTTTCAGTGGAACCGCTATCTTTGGCTGACATCGTGGTTTTGTCGTGGGGTGAGCTACTCTCTGTACGATTACGCGTTGATTCGGATCGCGCCGCTGGCCACCAATGTTAGACGGACCGGGAGGGTCGGCCGAGGACAAGGGGAGAGGTCTCCGGGGAGAGCCGTCTCCAGCGATCGTACAGATAAATAACTTCCCCCCCACAGACAGACACCACACAAGGAGAAGATTTAGCGTTCTTTATAGGCAATTTCTTACGGTACGATGGAAGGTACAAGGAGGTCTGGACTCAGGGGTCCCCTCGATTCAAGTCTCTCAAGATGGGGAAAGGGGGTAGCGGGACAGTCTGGTTACCAGTCTGGTAGTTGAAGTGGTACGGTGGATAGCTCACAATCCTCGAGCTCGGTGTTCTAGCTGGGACGGGCCGCGGCAGCGCCAGCAGGTCCCGGTGGAGATGGTTGATACACGGTCCGCGGCAGCGCCAGCAGGTCCCGGAGAGATGGTCGATGCACGGTCCGCGGCAGCGCCAGCAGGTCCCGGTGAGGATGGTCATTACAATGGGCCGCGGCAGCGCCAGCAGGTCCCGACGAGGATGGATGTTGCAGAAGGCCGTGGCAGCGCCAGCAGGCAGGACGATAGTTCACAAGATAGGGCTACGGCAGCGCCAGTAGTCCGTCAAGGCTGAGTTCTCTCGGTGTCTCTCGACTCCAGGATACAACTGGCGTCCTGCTCCGGAGCTGCCCTAGTTATAGGTCTGGCGCCCTTTGATGTCCGGACCCTCGCACTTGGAGGTCGGAGGGTCCGGGATGAAGGTGTCCAGACACCCAGCAGGGGGTGGAGCCAGCGCCTGGGGGAGCTGGAGGCGATCGGCACCTGGCGGGGGAGAGCCCTTGACGCTTCGTTCTCCCATTGACCTGCCAAGTGGTCCGCTCACCTCCTGGGTGGATGGTGGTGCCGGGATGCCGGGGCCGGCCAGGCCCAGGGTTAGGGTCGGGTGGAGGCCACGCGGCCTCGTGGCGCAGGGCCCAAGATGGCGGCTTGATCCGGCCGGGGGAGCCGGTGGTGGCTCGGTCCCGTGATACATGGAGGTCCGGGGGCAGGGGTTCCGTCGTAAGACGGAGTGCGGGTGATTCGTGTGGGTCACGCCTGGCGGGCCGGGGCTTAGGCCCTGTCATGCGGGGAGGGAGCAAGCCCTTCGTGTGGCCTGTCCAACAGTCTCAAGGCGCTGGGGGGGGCTGGGGGGGGGAATGCTGCTACTGCTCGAAAAGCCAGGTCTTGAGGAGTCTTCTGAAGGTCAACAGGTCTTGGGTCTGCCATAGGTGGATGGGGAGGGTGTTCCAGGTCTTTGCAGCGAGGTGGGAGAACGATCTGCCTCCGGAGGTTGCTCTTCGGATGCGGGGGACTGTGGCCAGGGTGAGGTAGGCGGAGCGTAGCTGGCAGGTGGGGGTGTAGAAGTTGAGTCATCCGTTGAGGTACGCTGGTCCGGTGTTGTGGAGTGCCTTGTGTGCGTGGGTGAGGAGCTTGAAGGTTATCCTCTTGTTGATGGGGAGCCAGTGTAGGTCTCTCAGGTAGGGTGTAATGTGCCTGCGGTGAGAGATGTCGAGGATCAGGCGTGCAGAGGCATTCTGGATTCATTGAAGCCTTTTCAGGAGTTTGGCCGAGGCTCCTGCGTAGAGGGCGTTTCCGTAGTCCAACCTGCTGCTGACGAGGGCCTGAGTGACCGTTCTTCTCGTTTCGGTGGGGATCCACTTGTAGATCTTGTGGAGCATGCAGAGGGTGTTGAAGCAGGAGGAAGAGACAGCGTTGACCTGCTTAGTCATGGAGAGGGTGGAGTCGAGGATGATCCCCAGGTTGCGTGCGTGGTCGGTGGGTGTTTGAGCTGTTCCCAGTGCGGTCGGCCACCAGGAGTCGTCCCAGGCCGAGGGGTTGGATCCGAGGATGAGGACCTGTAGGAGAGTAGGGTCTGCTATCCTATGGTCACCCCAAATTTTTGCTTTTTGCTTCACTGGTTTTTGACATATTGAGGCTGTGGGCCTGCTAATCAGACCCCCAGCCTGCTGTTCTCTCTACTAAATTGACACTATGCACTTTAGGTGCATAACCCATTGGAACTGGATCACCCTGTGAGCCCCTGTACCAGTGTACACTAGGTACCCAGGGCATTGGTGTATCCAAGGCCTACCAGGGGCTGAAACATGTATTGTGCCACCCCTGGCCTGGCCTAGCAATTTGACACAACTGGCTGATCACTCAGCTGGGGTAAGTTGGTGTATCCACCTCTTACTTAGGTGTAGTATACCTATACCTAACCTTAAATGGGACACATGTTAACCTATAAGTCACTCCTATGGCAGGCCTTGACAATCCTGAAGGCAGAGTGCTTGGTTCCATGTGAGATGGTGCTCTGGCATGAGCTGAGCCTATCTGCAGTGGTCGGAACAACTTCCTTCTACCGTTTCCAGATATCGCCATACCATATACTCTTAAGTGCATTATGAACCTCGCGGTTAAATGCTATCTTTGGTTTGGCTTTATCAAAACATGTCGAGTAAGGTGTCATACGAATTGGAATACTAACCCCTCGCCAATTCTGGCGACGAGGTTAGCATTCCACCCTTCTAGAGGGACACGACATGTACAGAACCTGAAACCCGGGTAAAATCAGACATAGCCTCAGCTCCACAAAATGGACGCTGCCACCACCGACACAAGTCTGCCCTCCTGCTGCTGGGAGTCCTTCCAGTATGGGAGATGTGGACAAAGGGTTTCCTGCCAGGGGAGGTGCGAGCACCACCCCAGACAGGATTTTGTGTATTGGTCAGGTAGGGCTTGAATGGAATCAGACATGCCTGAGGCTCACAAGGAGCCTCGGTGCATATGCCAGTTCAAACCGGTCCTGGGGCACACCAGCCCCAGACCTGGGGCGAGCTGAACAAAGGATTGGGGGTGTAACCACCCCTCTTCCTGGTCCCACCCTTAGCGAGGGACCTAGCAGGTAGTCCGGCCCCTAGAATCCGCTTAAAGGTAGGAGCTGTGTCCTAAGACTTCAGACATCCTGGAATCAACTTAACACTAAGAAGAAGACGGGAACTTCGATGTTCTGCTGCACAGAAGACTGAAGGAAATCTCCCCTATGGTCAGGGAGTGACCATCTTGCTAACGCAAGCACCAACCAGCGAATCGACGTCTGCTTTGCCGCCGCCTCCCGCCGGAGCCCAAGCCCAGAGACCGACAAGAACTGGACCTCCAGACCTCTCACAGCCCGATCCACAGTCCCTGCAAAGAAGGAACCCGTGGAGGCACCGAGACACGTGGAGCCAGCCATCTTGGAAGACACTCGACAAGCTGCAAGCGCGACAACAGAGGCTCCCTCCGAGTTGTGCTTTGGGTCCTGAGAAGCCCAACATCCGAGCAGCATCTGCACCAACGGTGAGCCCTCCAGCATCTCCACGATCTGCGTGGGGCCCCTCTGCACTTTGCGACTCGACGCGCCTGCCCGGTCCCTGGCGCGTTGGCTAGTGGCCATCTTGGCGAACCTTTTTGAAAACTACGACACTGGTCTGGTTGCTTCAGACTGGCCCCTGCTTCCCTCCAAAGGAGCAGCCCTTCTGACCTTGCTGGTCAGAGCTAACAGCTTTCTTCGATTCCTGCGACTCCTGCTCTTTCCAAGGCTTGTTTGCTTCTTCTGAGTCGCCGACACCGCCGACAGCGAGAGCCTGCGTGGGACAGCTCGTGAACTGACTCCTGGACGTCGTCGACCTTCAGGGACCACGTGGCTGCAGAGACAAGCTACACCTCTTCACCTGTTTGCACCCGACATCGCCTGGTACCTACCTGGTGCCACGCCGGTCACTGGCTAGTGACTGTGAACACTGTCCCCTCTGCTTACAGGTCATCTACACTTCCGATCCACCCTTGGATCCACCGCATCTCTTCTGGACCGACCGCCTGCAGCATCTTTGTCGTCAGGCTCCATTGAACAGATAGACGAAACCCGACGCACTTCGAGACCTATGCACCCGCTTCCTGTGGGTGAGGTAAAGCTGGCACTCCGGTGCACAAGTGTAGAGTAACATCTCTAATGTCTAGGTTTGAAGTCTTGAATTCGTAGTCCAACCAGAAGACCCTTCTGGCAGTAACTTTTGAACATTTACGCACCCATTGAATACCTATGGGAGCCCGCGTGTAACTTTCCTCACTGCACACGTGACCCGTGGACCTCCTGGTCACTAACTGAAGTTAGCTCCTTGTAGGCCCAGCGATTCTAGAGGCCCTAGGCCTTTTCCCTTTCCTGTTCGTGGCACTTATACCACTATTTTAGTATATGGTTTGAGCGGCCACCAGGGCCTATCCATATAAAGTGCAACTTCTGTATATTGTGATACTTTCTTGTTTAACGATTTGTGCTCCTGTGCTCATAAAGAGTCTAGGGGATACTTTGAGTAATAAATACATATATATTTTGAATATATATCTGTGTGGTGTCCTTTCATTGGTATAAAGGGGGGTTACGTATGGTAAAACAGCTTGCTTCACATGCCTAAACGAGTTTAGCCTGAAAGACTGCTTAGCCTACACTACCACTAGGGTAGCTGGTCCGAAAAGGTTGACTTACAACCACACCATAAGGGTTGCTTGGCATGGTACAAGGTGGTCACTTTAACTAGTGAACATCATATACCAGGCCAACTTCTCACAGGACCTCCATCTTGTCCAAGTTCAGCTTCAGTCGGCTGTTCCTCATCCATTCGGCGACGACCTTCATTCCTTCGTGGAGGTCGGTTTTGGCAGTGTGGGTGTCCTTGGTGAGGGAGAGGATCATCGGCGTAGGAGATGATGTTGAGGTCGTGCAGACGGGCGACCTGTGCGAGCGGTGCCATGTAGATGTTGAACAGCGTTGGGCTGAGGGATGAGCCCTGGGGTAACCTGCAGATGATCTCAGTGGCTTCAGAGCGGAAGGGGGGGAGGCGGACGCTCTGTCTTCTGCCGGAGAGGAAGGAGGTGGTCCAGTCCAGGGCCTTCTCTTGGATACCAGCGTCGTGGTGGCGTGTTCTAAATGTGCGGTGGCAGACCGTGTCGAAGGCGGCTGACAGGTCCAGGAGGATGAGGGCCGCGGTTTCTCCGTTGTCTAGTAGGGTTCTGATGTCATCGGTGGCGGCGATGAGGGCAGTTTCGGTGCTGTGGTTGCTGCGGAACCCGGACTGGGACGGGTCCAGGATGTTGTTCTCCTCGAGGTAGCGGGTCAGTTGTTTGTTGACGATCTTCTTGATGACCTTCGCCGGGAGCAGGGAGATGGGCCGGAAGTTCTTGAGGTCCTTGGGGTCTGCCTTGGGTTTCTTGAGTAGGGCGTTGATCTCTCCAGGAAGGTTGCTGTCTTGAAGGAGATGTTGATGGCTTTCCGGAGATGGGGTGCGATGGCGGTGCTGGCTTTGTTGAAGATGTGGTATGGGCAGGGGTCTGACGGGGATCCGGAGTGGATGGTGTTCATGATCTTGATGGTGTCGTCGTCGTTGATGTTGGTCCAGGAGAGCATGCGGTTGGTGGATTGTATGACCTAATTTCGAAAGACAAAAATTCGACCTACAAAAATATCGCAACAAAAATATCGTGGTCAAGAATATCGACATCCTATCTACAATATGGTAAGTACAAAAATATCGATAATTTAATATCGATGTCAAAAATATCGTAATTCAAAAATATCGTTTTTTTTTTAGTTTAAAAATATATGTAAAATAAACCAAATAATACTTATAAATCAAAGAAACATAATTAAATATATTGTATAATATGTAAAATGTATAATAAATATATATAATTAAATGAAACTTTAATGAAACATATATATATAATATATAATATATACACTTACTTAATAATTACTTTTAATAATAATTTCTGTAACATATAAATTATTAAATATGTATTTAAATTACCAATACATCTATACACATAAAACAATAACATTAATAAATATTAAATAATTACATATAGCAAATAATAATCAATAATTTTAATTTTAATAATTTTTATTATTAATTATATATTACAATAGCTAAAATATTACAAAACATATTTAATATCAGACACAATAAAACTACTAGTCCAACTTCAACAAAAACAACAGTAAGGAAAATGTTGGATAGCGTAGGGGTAAAAATAACTATTCCAACTCCCGAGAGTGCAACAGTAGGGAAAACATTGGATAGCGTAGGGGTAAAAATTACTATTCCAACTCCAAAGAGTGCAACAGTAGGGAAAGCGTTGGATAGCGTAGGGGTAAAAATTACTATTCCAACTCCAGAGAGTGCAATAGTAGGGAAAGTGTTGGATAGCGTAATGGTAAAAATTACTATTCCCACTCCAGAGAGTGCAATAGTAGGGAAAGTGTTGGATAGCGTAAGGGTAAAAATTACTATTCCCACTCCAGACAGAGCAACAGTAGGGAAAACATTGGATAGCGTAGGGGTAAAAATTACTATTCCAACTCCAAAGAGTGCAACAGTAGGGAAAGCGTTGGATAGCGTAGGGGTAAAAATTACTATTCCAACTCCAGAGAGTGCAATAGTAGGGAAAGTGTTGGATAGCGTAAGGGTAAAATCTACTATTCCCACTCCAGAGAGTGCAATAGTAGGGAAAGTGTTGGATAGCGTAAGGGTAAAATTTACTATTCCCACTCCAGAGAGTGCAACAGTATAGAAAACGTTGGATAGCGTAGTGGTAAAAATAACTATTCCAACTCCAAAGAGTGCAACAGTAGGGAAAACGTTGGATAGCGTAGGGGTAAAAATTACTATTCCAACTCCAGAGAGTGCAATAGTAGGGAAAGTGTTGGATAGCGTAAGGGTAAAATTTACTATTCCCACTCCAGAGAATGCAATAGTAGGGAAAGTGTTGGATAGCGTAAGGGTAAAAATTACTATTCCAACTCCAGAGAGTGCAATAGTAGGGAAAGTGTTGGATAGCGTAAGGGTAAAATTCACTATTCCCACTCCAGACAGTGCAACAGTAGAGAAAAGGTTGGATAGCGTAGGGGTAAAAATTACTATTCCAACTCCAAAGAGTGCAACAGTAGGGAAAGCGCTGGATAGCGTAGGGGTAAAAATTACTATTCCAACTCCAGAGAGTGCAACAGTAGGGAAAGCGCTGGATAGCGTAGGGGTAAAAATTACTATTCCCACTCCAGATAGTAAAACAGTTGGGAAAGCACTAGATAGCATAGTGATTCTATGAACATTATAACCAATTCAATAATTTGTTATAAAAAAATTGCATGTTAACAATGTTTTAAAAAAATAATTATTATTAAATACCAATTATGTAAAATAAATATTTAAATAAATAAATTTAAATTACATCCCACACTATTCCCCCTTTAACACACAACACACTACACATACAAAATACACAATAGATTTAAATATCAATTTATCTCTTATTTACAATTAATAATACATTCTTTATAATTAATATAGTTATTAATTCACTAATTAATACATATTAACTACGAAATTACAAATATTCACCTATTAATTATTAATTAACAATACATTAATTAGCAATAACAACAAATAAAATACAATAATCAATTATTTATATTTACTATATTTAACTAATAACAATTAATTAATAATAATTACAAATAAATAAAATATATCATTATTTATTTTATTTTAATTACATCCAACCCTATTCCCCTATAAACCCACAACCCACTACACATAAAAATTCACATAATTAATTTTAATTATCAATTAATCACTTAATAAAATTAAATCACCAATTAATTACTAATTAACAATTAATTAATTAACTATAACAATAAATAAATATTATTAATAAACTAATTATAATTTATATAATTAACCAAATAAATTATTTTTACAATTAATAATTAATTACAAATTATTTAATCTATTAATCAAATTAATTACCAATTATTAATTGATTACCAATTAATTAATCATAAATACCAATTAAACAATACATATTAATTCATTAATTATAATTACATTACTTCCCACCCTATTCCCCTATAAACCCACAACCCACTACACATAAAAATTCACATAATTAATTTAATTATCAATTAATCACTTAATAAACTTAAATCACCAATTAATTACTAATTAACAATTAATTAATTAACAATAACAATAAATAAATATTAATAATAAAGTAATTATAATGTATATAATTAACCAATTAATAAAATAATTTTACAATTAATAATTAATTAACAATTAATTAATCAATTAATTACCAATTATTTATTAATTACCAATTAATCATAAATACCAATTAAACAATACATATTAATTCATTAATTATAATTAAATTACTTCCCACCCTATTCCCCTATAAACCCACAACCCGCTCTGATACTAAAACGCTAAATTAAATGTAAAATAATTATAAATCTCTAAACATTTATTTTTAAATGTATTAAAATACATTACAATAATCTTTAACATACAAATAAAATACATATTAAATGACATTACACTAAATAAATATCGATATTATTGACATCGAAATTTTTACTTACGATATTACTTACATCGATATTAAGTACTTCGATATTATTAACTTCGATATTACTTACCTTGGGATCGATATTCTGTCCATCGATATTCTTGACTTCGATATTCTGTACCTACGATATTAAAAACACGATATTATTGTAGGTCGAAATTTAAAACTCAATATTTTGGCTAAACACCGGTTGGTGCGGATGGTGATCGTGGGGGCGGATGTCTCAGTGGTTGTCGGGGCGGTTGTGACGTTGAAGCTGTCGTGGATGTCTGCGATCTTGCGATGAAAGAAGGTGGTGAGCGAGTCGCACAGGTCTTGCGAAGGTGGGATGTCGTTGGTGTTGGAGAGTTCCTTCACGATGTTGAAGAGCTCTTTGCTGTTGTGTGCATTGTTGTCTAGGTGGTCTTTGAAGGAAGCCCTTTGGCAGATCTGATGAGGTCATGGTGTCTGCGGGTGGCGTCCTTGTGGGTTGCATAGCTGTCCGGGGTTCGTTCACGGAGCCAGTTCTTCTCCAGATTTCGGCAGGTTTGCTTGGAGGCCTGGAGGTCTTCAGTGAACCAGCTGGCTTTCTTGCTGGTGTGGCTTTTGGAGGGTTTCTTCTTGAGTGGGGCGAGGGTGTTGGCGCAGTCATCGATCCACTGTCTGAGGTTGCGGGCAGCGGTGTCGAGGTCGGTGGGGTCTGCAGGTGGGCTCTGGGCAAGGGTGGTGGTTAGCTGGTCTTTGGTGACTTTGCCCAGCAGCGGCGAGGCATCTTTTGGGTGCGGTGATACGAGGTGGGTTTTCGGAAGGTGAAGTGGATGCAGCGATGGTCGGTCCAGTGGAGTTCGGTGGTGTGGTTGAAGGAGACGTTGGGGCTTGTGTAGAAGCTGACCAGAGGAGGGGCAGAGAGCATGGTAAAGCAGCACATTATCCATCTATTGATTTGGGAGATTTATAGAGGAGGCTTGTGTTTGATTTCATCGGAGTGCGGAAGAGGGAAGGGTACATTGATGAAAAGACGTTGTAGGCGGTAAACAGGCTCGGATTGGCAAGGCGTGCAATTGGACATGGGCCAATGGGCCTGTTGCTGAAGCCAGTTAGTGGGCAGTATTTTGGGTGGACTAAGCAGTCAGATCTGCCAGGACCATTCCTGTCTCCGCTGCAAGTGGGACTTAAAAGGCTGTTATTGCAGCCTTTGCATACATATAAGGAGCCTGACCCACCCTAGGCCGGCTAATTGTCACAGGCAGAATGACAATGGGATGCTCCTTCTGTCACAGCATGAGACGCCTCTGCCCCCTGACTCCCTCCAAGTGCGGCAGAGGCCTCAAGGTGCTGCTGATGGGAAGCCATTAGCACTCGCGTTGCAGAGGACTGCAAAGTTAGGGTGCTGGGGGGCTGGTTAGGGCCAGCGAGGGAGCTCGTCAGGTTGTGTCCCTCTCCCATCATGGAAGGGGGGCATAAATTAGTCTCTGTTGTTCAACTTGTTCTCCTTTTCCTGCCAGAGGCCGAGTTCACACTATATAAAACTACAAAAAATAATGTGGAATGTGGGTCACTTTTTAGGTCTCGCCTACTCAGCGCATGCGCTGTCTCTTTGAGACATGCTGCAGTCAGGATGTGGGAATTAAGCTCCGCCCATATTCCGCCCATCTTTACCATTGGCTCCTCTTCCTGTCTTTTTGTCAATGATGGCTTTGATTCATCAACTAGCTTAGTAGTCCCTCCTTAGTATCGCCCTCTCTCCTGTTGTTACCTCCCATAAGGACACCCCCTCTCACGTGTGTCCTTACTCTGTAGCTTTCATAGCAGGTCGGAGACCTATGCACTTAATTGATGTGTTGCTGAAGCATGCACGACATGCTGTTTCGCCACTTCTTTTATATCCAGCCAAACACAGCATTGCCGCTTTAAAGCAGCGCTTTAGCTTTGCGTCCAGCCTCACTTCTTTTTTTTGCAGATCACCGCACGACTTTTGTTTTTTTACTATTGGTTTACTTTTATTTAAGGTGCAACAATGTGGGTATGAGCACCTGGCCAATCTCTTTGCCGCTCCGTCATATTTTAGTAACTCAGCGTGGTGCCCGCTTAATGGGCGTTGTGGTATAACTTTCAAATATGCTCTATTCCCCCACTACCTCCCCCACTGCATGGACGCCGTGCGAAGCAGGCGCTGTGTTAATTAAACGGACTCAGTGTTCACTTCATAGTGGTTGAATATTTTTTTTTGTGTGACTTTTTTTCCATATTGGGGCAGCCCTCACCCTCCGTTAATCTGTCCCCTACCTCTGCAGCACACACAGCACTACTTCTCATCCGGTTGCAGTCAGTGCTCCTGCAGCTGCCCAACACCCGCCTTCGCCACTTTCAGGCTCACAGCCCGGCCATGGACGAGGGGGAGGAGGAAGAGGAAGGATCTGTGAACCTCCCCGAGGCGCGGGTCAGAAAGTGATTAAAGTAAAAAGTCACACATGGAATAGTTTTGCATGCATATCAGGTATTTTTTTAATAAATTAAAATTTTTGCACACAAATATGTGGTTACTTTGAGCCCATTTCATATGGTAATGGTAAATATGCTCTGTCCCCCCCTTCCCCCGGTGTCCTCTTTCAACATCACGGGCACCCGCCTTCAACACCATGAGCGCCCACTTTCAACATCATGGGCTCCTGCTTTCAACACCACGGGCACCCGCTTTCAACACCACGGGTGCCTGCTTTAAACACCATAGGCACCCGCTTTCAACACCACGGGCACCCGCCTCCAACAACACGGGCTCCCACTTTCAACAGTATGGGCACCCGCTTTCAAAACACAGGCGCCCGTTTTCAGAATATCAACACGAGTGCGGATGTCTGCAATACGCCCTTCAGGCACTAGAAAATGATGACGAACTCTGCTTGCAGCCCCTCATCCCCGTCCTGCCCCCAGGGTGCCACACTTTAGGTTTGAGCATGGCGCACACAGACCAAAACTCCCTGTTGTGTAAAACGTTATCTGTCACCTTTTCTACATCTCTTTGATCTCCTGTCACGACAGGACAAAATTCATAGTACCCCCAGGGGCACCCCGCTTTCCCCCCTCCCCCAAATTAGGTTACCCAATGAAACACAAGAAACAGTTGTAAGTGGGTAACAAATGCTGCAGGTTTATTACATAATTCCAGTATATGTAATGGGTGGGTTATCTTACGGGCGATCCAAGGGCAGGCGACCATCTACTTCACCTGCCCGCCTGATGAGCCGGGCAGCGCGGGAACGACCCGCAAGTGCTGCCCCCCCAAGTGATTCTTTTTCGATCACGTGCCGTTGAAATTCTACTCACGCCCCCCCTCTCGGGGCGGAGCGTCGCATAGCAAGCCCCCGGTTGTTCAGGCCCACAACCGCCCGCAGGACTAGCGGGGCGCCGACCGGCTTCCGGGACCTCTCTGGAGGCTCCTCGTTTTGGCTCAGGCACCACGTGGTGCCGCGCAGAGGTACCCTTTGTACCGGCCTGCTTCCAGATCGCCCTGTAACTCCGCCACAGCCCTGGAGGCGGCTAACCGTCGCAGCCAGGGCCCCCCACCAACCCGCTATAGTCTTACCTGCAACCTTTCCTATCTAGGGCTTCCTGCAACTAGCTGGAAGGGAACCATCCTAGCAGAAAGAAGAGTTTGAAATTCTGCCACCTCATAGACAGAGTGACAGCGCTAGCGGGACTCAAACCCTGTGGGATCCCTTATGTCCACAGGCCCAAGACTTACCAGTGAGCTATAGCTCCTGGTGTTGTAGATGGCCCCATCTAGGTCCCCAAGGCCCCAGTCGCTATCCTAACCGGATAGGGTCCGCTCTAAGAGGGACCCGGTGGGCCTGGGGAGATGCGCCAAGAACTATACGCGCCCCAGCGGGCAGGTTACCCTCTTCACAATTCTGGGCCTGCCCTCTTTGGCTATGAAGGCGGGAAGGGTTTTACTTAACCTATGGCCAGTCCCCTCGGATTGCTCAACCTGGAGCACAGGAGTGCTCCCGGCTGCCAGCGCGTGACCATGGGCAAGGGGCGACTCTTGCCCTTGCCCACCATCCCTTATTCCTTATGGGAATTATGCCTCTACTGATCCCTCAGTGATGAAAACCCCCTAGGTATACCAGCTACGTGAATCTGTCTGGCTTTAAGCATTGCGCGCTGTCGGTAAAGTTCAAGCCTTGAGGATTGAGTAAGTCCTACTACGCCCCTCCCATCATGCTTCCCAGTAGGAGGGTGGCGGGGGGGGGTGCCCCCCCCACCAACCCAGAGCATCCCCAGCGGTGCCAAATTCCTGCTCCATTGAAGTAGAGATTTAGTGCACCCTGGGCGTGACAAATGTACTATTGACATAATGTCCCCTTGCGTTTGCCCCGCAGACACCCCAGTTATTAGGACAGCAGCACCCTATGTTGGCAGGCAGCGCCCCTAGCGCGGTAAACGTGTCCGTAAACCCGGACCCCACCCAGACTCCCGCCGCTGCAGTACTCGACCAGTGAATCCGGTGGGGGGTACCCGCAACCGCAATGGTCCCCACGACATCCAGAAAAGGCCCTATTTTACCTGGGCCTATCTCCAAATGATGGTGGTTTCACCCAGCTGTAAGGCCTACTTGTTTTGCTACTCGGCCCCTTTATGGATGGGCCTCAGAATTAGGGCAACGCGCGTGCTCCCGGGGCACGGAGTTGCTGGAGAGCAGATGCCTGTTACCCACACGCTGATACTTTATCTGTTGCTGACAACAACGACACACGAACCGAGCCCCCCTTCAGCAAAAGGTTGGAGACGAGGGACACGTGGTCACGTGCGGTCAGGATCGGACAGCGCGACCCTTGCCGTGAATAGCACTTTTTTATGCGCGAACTCGACCCGAAGGTATAGCAGCACTGTGCATGAGCACCATATTTACACCCATATTCGGGCACGGGAGTGGGATCATACGGCGATATTCGCTGATTTACTCAGCGTCACCCACCCAGCGCGAACTCGATCCGAAGGTAATGGCGCGCCGTACGTGAGCACCGTATATACATATATCGGGCATGTGGATATTAATTAACTTATCTGCCCGGAGTCACAGCGTGAACCGCCCGAAGGCATTGGATTGCAGTACATGATGCCCCGTATTAGCATACCTATTCGGGCACGGTGGATTCGTGATTAGCTCCCACCGTACAGCGCGCAAAATTATTAGAGCGCCAGACACTAGCACCGCCAAATACCCATTCGGGTGCAGGGGGTGTCGTAATGCCCGGAATCGCCTGATGCGCGCGAATGAGGGCACGAGCAAATTAATACCTGCACTTGTTGCATCATGGTCTGCATTATAGGAAGCCAGCCCATACACGTTGCATATTTATCTAGCGTGAACTCGACCCGAAGGTATTGGAGCAAAATCTTGTGCACAATGCCTGCACTTGTGTCAAGTGTCTGCCTTATAGGAAGCCAGCAGGTACAAGTTGCCTATTTGTATAGCGCGAAATCGCCGCCAAAGGTCTTTGAGCGCTTTACATGAGCACCGTATCTACATTACACCATGCAGGCACGGGTAGCGTAAGCGAATCGTACCATATAACACAATCCCTGTGCCAAACCACGCGAACACCGCACCCGATTAACCTTTGAGGAGCGGGGGTTTTAGTAATGCCTGCAATCGCGTAATGTGAACAATGCATGTACTTGTGTAATGTATCTGCCTTATAGGAGGCTAGCAATTACATGTTGCATATTTATCTAGCGCGAACTCGACCGAAATGTAATGGAGGACTTAACATGAGCACCGTAATTACATTACACCTTCAAACAGGGGGTGCTTAAGAGAATCGTACCATATTACACGCTCCCCGTCCCTGATCACGCGAGCACCGCGCCAGATTATCCATTGAGGAGCGGGGGTTTTAGTAATGCCCGCAATCGCGTAATGTGAACCATGCATGCACTTGGATCATGTATCCGCCTTATAGGAAGCCAAAAATACAAGTTGCATAAATATATAGCGCGAACTCGACCCGAAGGTAATGGAGCGCTTTACATGAGCATCTTATTTACATACACCTGCGGACGCGACATGCGGGCGGTCATACATCTAACTTGTAAATTTGTCCGCCTCGTGCGCCTCTTCCCCTTTCTATCCCCGCCCCTCGCCCGGCAACATCCCACGGTGCCCCTGAGGTCTGGGCGCACCATACTCGTGCACAATGCCGTCCCCGCCTCAAGCCTCGGCCTTCTAGTCGGCCAGCCACTACATGCTGCCCGTTTATACAGCGCGAGACCGACCTGGAGGTGTTGGAGCGCTTTACGTGAGCGCCGTATTCAAATCACACCTTCCGATGCTGGGGGCTAAGTCCGCTATCTCCCGCTCGAATGTCCCCGATCCTAATCCCCGTCTAAATTACACATCGGGGCACGTCAATAGTTAACACTCGCATAAATGCTTGCTTCTTGATGGTCCCGGGGAGATTAAGTGATTTGCCCAGAAACCCGGGATGTTCCGCGTCATTACCGAGACTCGCACCCAGATCCTCAGGTCCGAGGTCCGGCGAAAGCGCCGCCCCCGCAAATGCGTGTGCGACCTCACGGCAACTTGTCCTGCAGCGGCAAACCAGTTGCTAGCAAGATAATGCGGTGTTCCGCGAGGGCGCCCCTCCCCGGCGCGGTCTGAGCTAGGGGAGCCATGCCCTAGGCAGAGATGGTGAGCGTGCATCCCGATCCTTCCGAGCCAGGCTAAAGAGAGGGCTCTTAATGACCTAATATTTAGCGCAAGTGCTACCCGAAGGTATTTGAGCGCTTGCTAATACCGGTACCGGAGGTAATTGAAGAAGTGTAAGCGACCACGAGGCATGCAACCTGCTTTACCGCACCCGAGGCAGCCATGCAGCAGCCGGACCACATCCTCATCGCGGAGATTACGTGATTTAAAATGTATGCCCATTTCTTAATGTCCGGAATCGTCAAATTCAAGCACTCCCAAGGCAAGGCTTCCAAGCCAACTGACGTGCGCGAAGGTATTGGAGCGCTTTACATGAGCACCCTATTTACATTACACATTTCGTTCACGTGCTATAACGGCGCTCACTGTGACCCACTAGCGTGTGGCACGGGAGCGAGGCAGACGCGCTACCCGCGCACGAGGCTCATCAAATGTGTGGCAATTTATTTATTTATTTATGTATTATTTATTTATTTTTTTTATTTTTTTTATGTTAATGAAGAGTGCGGAGTGCGGGCATCGATCCCGCTACCCCTCGCGTGCAAAGCAGCCACGGCACTTGGGATGCCACTAGGGCCATGGAGGTTGCAGATTTTAGCGAGCGCAACTCTAGATGTGGTGGCGCCAATTGTAAACCGTGCCACCCCTGCGACCAGCACCGGCCTTCTAGGCCGCAAGCCACCAAAAGCCGCCTTTCTACCTAGCGTTAGACCAACTTTATTACATCATTCACTCCCGTGTGACGTTGTAGCCTCGCTGTGGGAGGAGGGGTGGTGGCGCCCTACCACGGCTCTAGCGCAGGCCCCTGGTTACATGTATTTACATGCGATCGGTGTGCCTGGCTCGCGTGAGCACGCACGCAACCTCCCCCATCCTTCCGCATAACTGGACCGAGGACCAAACAGATATGGATGCGCGAGTGCGTCCCTCCGATTATATATATATTCCTCTTGAAGGGTGGGCCAGCTAGAGTAAGTTGCCCCTGCATCGCCGCCTCCCCCGTGACGCCACAGGGATTCGACCCAGGTCCCCCGGGTCCACACCGTAATGCGCGCTAACCCCTTCTGATCATGGAAGCCCCCGCATGCACCTTGCCTATTTATGTAAAATTATACACGGGTCTGATGCTTGTGTTTTCCAGGTTTGAAATAGCGGGAACTCGATCCGAACGCATTGAAGCGCTTTGCATGAGCGCCGGTTGCCTAGCACAAACTGTATTGGAGCGCTTGCATGACAAGTACAATACTCCGTGATTATGCACTCTAGGCAGCCCCCAATTCCTGTTGAACCCCGGCCGCCCCGTCACCAATCTCGATGCATAAATATAATTGCGCGAGCTCGACCGAAGGTGGTGCTGCGCTTCACATGAGTGCCGTATTTACCCTTCCAAATCTAGGCACTGGGCGCTTCGCTCCCAAGTACAATCTTGCGTGAGCGAGTGTCAGGAGCAACCTGTTGCATATTTATGCAGCGCGCAATCGGCCCGAAGGTATTTGAGCGCTTTACATGAGTGCCCTAATTACATTACACAACCAGGCACTAGGCGCGTAATTCAAACCGAATGTCCTAATCACCGTCCAAATTTACACATCGGGGCCGTGAATAGTTTAAACTCGCGTAAATGCTTGTTTCTTGTTGGGCACGGGGAGATTAAGTGAATTGCCCAGAATCACGGGATGTTTTGCCGAGGCTCGAACCTGGTTTCCTATTTCAAATGTCGGCAGCTCTGGCCGTTACGCCACAACCTCTTTTCTCTCGCTGATATTGGTGAAAAGGACACCGTTTTTAGAGTTTAGGGTTTAGAGGATTGTTAGACGGACCGGGAGGGTCGGCCGAGGACAAGGGGAGAGGTCTCCGGGGAGAGCCGTCTCCAGCGATCGTACAGATAAATAACTTCCCCCCCCACAGACAGACACCACACAAGGAGAAGGTTTAGCGTTCTTTATAGGCAATTTCTTACGGTACGATGGAAGGTACAAGGAGGTCTGGACTCAGGGGTCCCCTCGATTCAAGTATCTCAAGATGGGGAAAGGGGGTAGCGGGACAGTCCGGTTACCAGTCTGGTAGTTGAAGTGGTACGGTGGATAGCTCACAATCCTCGAGCTCGGTGTTCTAGCTGGGACGGGCCGCGGCAGCGCCAGCAGGTCCCGGTGGAGATGGTTGATACACGGTCCGCGGCAGCGCCAGCAGGTCCCGGAGAGATGGTCGATGCACGGTCCGCGGCAGCGCCAGCAGGTCCCGGTGAGGATGGTCGTTACAACGGGCCGCGGCAGCGCCAGCAGGTCCCGACGAGGATGGATGTTGCAGAAGGCCGCGGCAGCGCCAGCAGGCAGGACGATAGTTCACAAGATAGGGCTACGGCAGCGCCAGTAGTCCGTCAAGGCTGAGTTCTCTCGGTGTCTCTCGACTCTAGGATACAACTGGTGTCCTGCTCCGGAGCTGCCCTAGTTATAGGTCTGGCGCCCTTTGATGTCCGGACCCTCGCACTTGGAGGTCGGAGGGTCCGGGATGAAGGTGTCCAGACACCCAGCAGGGGGTGGAGCCAGCGCCTGGGGGAGCTGGAGGCGATCGGCACCTGGCGGGGGAGAGCCCTTGACGCTTCGTTCTCCCATTGACCTGCCAAGTGGTCCGCTCACCTCCTGGGTGGATGGTGGTGCCGGGATGCCGGGGCCGGCCAGGCCCAGGGTTAGGGTCGGGTGGAGGCCACGCGGCCTCGTGGCGCAGGGCCCAAGATGGCGGCTTGATCCGGCCGGGGGAGCCGGTGGTGGCTCGGTCCCGTGATACATGGAGGTCCGGGGGCAGGGGTTCCGTCGGGAGACGGAGTGCGGGTGATTCGTGTGGGTCACGCCTGGCGGGCCGGGCTTAGGCCCTGTCATGCGGGGAGGGAGCAAGCCCTTCGTGTGGCCTGTCCAACATGCGTCCCCCCCAGCTGAAGGCGGGGAGAGTCACCCATCTTCCTGGGGACTCTCCTCGTCGAGGCGGAAGAAGCGTGACAGGCCATCTGCGTTGGCGTGGTCTTGGCCCGGTCGGTGTTCCACGGTGAAGTCCATTCCCTGCAGGGAGATGGACCAGCGCAATAGTTTTGGGTTCTCCCCCCGCATCTGCATCAGCCACTGCAGGGGTCGATGGTCGGTTTGTACCCGGAAGTGGGTACCGAAGAGATAGGGCCGGAGCTTTTTGAGGGCCCACACCACTGCGAAGGCCTCCCTCTCGATTGTGCTCCAGCGCTGTTCTCGAGCCAGGAGACGTCTGCTGATGAAGGCCACCGGCTGGTCATGGCCCTCGGGGTTCAGTTGGGAAAGAACCGCTCCGATGCCGTGGTCGGAGGCGTCTGTCTGTACAATGAATTCCCGACTGTAATCGGGGGCCTGGAGCACAGGGGCGGTGCACAGGGCGGCCTTCAGCTTTTCGAAGGCCGCTTGACAGTCGGTGGTCCAGTTAATCCGCTTCGGCTGGTTCTTGGACGTGAGACCCGTGAGGGGCCCCACAATGCTGCCGTAGTCCCTCACGAACCGCCGGTAGTAGCCGGTGAGTCCCAAGAAGGCTCGGACCTCGGTCTGGGTGACGGGGGGCTGCCAGGACTGGATGGCAGCAATTTTAGGTTGCAGCGGGGCCACCAGCCCGCTTCCCACCTGGTGCCCGAGGTAGGTCACGGACCCTTGACCAATTTGGCATTTGCCAGCCTTAATCGTGAGGCCGGCCCGCTGGAGGGCCTGCAGGACCTCTTGGAGGTGGAGGAGGTGGAGGAGGTGGTCGGACCAGTGGCGGCTGTACACCGCGATATCGTCCAGGTAGGCAGCGCTGAACTCCTCGAGCCCCGCCAAGACCTGGTTCACTAGACGTTGAAAAGTAGCGGGGGCATTCTTCATGCCGAAGGGCATGACCTTGAAGTGGTAGTGGCCATCGGGGGTAGAGAAGGCAGACCGTTCCTGAGCCCGGGGTGTGAGACCGATCTGCCAGTAGCCCGCTGTTAGGTCGAAGATGCTGAGATAGCGGGCGGCCCCCAGCCGGTCGATCAATTCATCTGCTCGGGGGATAGGATGAGCGTCGGTCCGGGTGACAGCGTTCAAGCCCCGGTAGTCGACGCAGAATCTCAGTTCAGGCGTGGTGCCGGGGGCAGCGGCTTTGGGGACCAGTACAACTGGGCTGGCCCAGGGCTCGATGACCCCGATCGTGAGCATTTTGGCCACTTCCTCTTGGATGCAGGCCCGTACCCGATCTGGCACGCGGTAGGCCCGGTGTCGGACAGGGGGGCTGTCCCCGGTGTCCACGTCGTGCAAGCACCAAGGGGTGATCCCGGGGGTGAGGGAGAACAGTGTAGCGAACCGCAGTAGGAGGTCCCGGCAGCCCTGGCGTTGCTCTGGGGTGAGGGCATCGGAGAGCCGGACCCCGTCCACGGAACCGTCGTTCTCCTGAGTCTTCAGGAGATCCGGGAGGGGTTCGGAGTCTTCCTCCGCCCCACTGTCCGTAGCCATCAGGAGGCTGAGTTCTGAGCGCACAAAGTGTGGTTTGAGTCTGTTGGTGTGGAGGACCCAAAGGGGGTTCCGGGGGGTCCCCATGTCGATGAGGTAAGTGACGGGGCTTTTGCGCTCGACCACTTTGAAGGGCCCCGTCCACTTATCTTGCAAGGCACATGGTTCGGTGGGGGACATCACCCACACTTGTTGACCAGGTTCAAACTCGACGGAGGAGGCATTGTGATCGTACCATTTTTTCATGTCCTCCTGACTGGCCTCGAGGTTCGCTTTTGCCATCTCCCTGAAGCGTCGGGTCTGATTGCGGAGGGCCAGGAGGTACTTGAAGACGTCTGGAGGGGCCTTTAGGGGGGCCATCTCCCAACCTTCTTTGACTAGGCTGAGGGGCCCTCGCACAGGGTGCCCGTACAGGAGTTCGAAAGGGCTAAAGCCGAGGGACTTCTGGGGAACTTCTCGGTAGGCGAAGAGGAGGCACGGGAGTAGTACATCCCACTGGCGACGGAGGGGCTCTTCCAATCCCCCAATCATCCCCTTGAGGGTGCGGTTGAACCGCTCCACTAGTCCGTTCCCTTGGGGGTGATAGGGGGTCGTGAATCGGTAGGTGACCCCGCACTGTTGCCAGAGGGACTTCATATATTTCGAGATAAAGTTCGTGCCTCGGTCGCTGACGACTTCTCGGGGGAAGCCCACTCGGGAGAAGATCCCCATTAGGGCCCGGCCAACCACCGGGGCTGTTACAGTTCGTAGGGGCACCGCCTCAGGGTAGCGGGTGGCGTGGTCCACCAGTACCAGGATGAACCTATGTCCTTGTGCCGTGCGGGGGTCCAGGGGCCCCACAATGTCTATTCCTACCCTCTCGAACGGGGTGGTGACCACTGGGAAGGGCTGCAGAGGGGCTTTCAGCTTACGGCCGCTCTTCCCACTGGCTTGGCACGTGGGGCAGGACCGGCAGTGGTTAAGGACGTCGTTCCGCATCTTCGGCCAGAAAAAGTGAGTCACTAGGCGACTGTAGGTTTTGTCCTGGCCCAGGTGTCCAGCCAGGGGGACATCGTGGGCCAGAGTTAGTAGGAAGTCTCTGAAGCGGAGAGGCACCACCAGCACTCGACTGGCCCCTAGTTCTGCGATTCTTTGTTCGCTGTATAGCAGGTCGTTATCCCAATAGACCCAATGAGTTCCGGTGGCGTCCCCTGTGCTCTGGGCGCGGGCTTGCTGGCGGAGCCCCTCGAGGGAGGGGCAGGTCTTTTGCTCCTGGCGGAACTGCTCTTGGGTGGGCCCCCCTTCTTGACGCCACTGAGCCAGGCCGGGAAGGTCCTGGGGTTGCGCGACCCCTTCGGCCGTTGGTTCTGGGGGGTTGGTCTCGTCGTGGTCCTCTACTGGGGCGACCGGGGGCGGAGGTGCTGGCCATTCTGGATCTTCTGATCGGGGGACGGCACGGGCGGCCATGGACCGGGTGGTTACGCAGGCCCAGTCCGGGAGGCCCAGCATTCCCAGGTGCTCTCTTCTTTCGACAGTGGCCCACGGGGAACTCTCAAGGTCATTCCCCAGGAGGCAGTCCACGGGTGCATCATCCCGGACCGTCACCTTCAACAGGCCGGAGACCCCTCCCCATTCGAAGGGGACGCAGGCCATTTGACACAGACTCTCGGAATTGTCGGCTGAGCGGACGGGGCAGAGAATGTTCGGCAGGATCTGCTCGGGCTTCACCAGGTGATAGCGGACGGCCGTCACACTGGCGCCTGTGTCACGTAAGGCCTCGGCCCGACGTCCATTAATGGTCACCCATTGGCCATATTTCCGGGTGTTGGCGGGTAGGGGGGCCCGCGGAACCATGTCCCTTCCCCCTAGGCATGCTAGAACCATGGCGGCCGGTTCCCACTCTTGCTGGGCCGGCTCATATTCTTCCTGTTCCTCTGATAGTCGTTCTTCCCCCAGGGCGGCGGCCGCTACCTGGCGGGGCTTTGGTGTTTGGTTCTGCGGGCAGCTCGGGTCATTGGCGTAGTGGCCGACTCGCTGGCATCGGTGGCACGTGACGTTGGCTCGGAACCCCGGGCGCATCGGGGGGTTGCCCCGGCCGGCCGGGGGCGGGGTGCTGGCCACGGGTGTTGCCGGGGTGGTGTCTCTCCCTCGCCCCTGGCCTCCTCCTCCTCCCCGGGGACGGTGCTGGCCTTGGTTGTTTCGGTTTTGCTCGTGCGGTCCTCTCCGGCCCACTCGGGTGCTTTCCCATCGGTCAGCTTCGGCGGAGAGTTGCCGGGGGTCAGTCAATTTACTGTCGAGGAGGTGCTGCCTGAGCTCGACGAAACAGTTGTTCGACAGGTGCTCCCATACCATAAGGTTAAAGAGTTGCTCGTAGGTCGTTACATGGCTCCCCTTGATCCAACCCTCGAAGGCTCGGCTGAAATAGTTGACGTACTCCACCCAAGTTGTACCCGGGATCCGGGTGCAGTCTCTGAACCTCTGGCGGTACATCTCGGGCGTGAGGCCGTAGCGGGTGAGGAGGGCAGCCTTCATGTGGTCGTAGGACGACATCTGGTGATCTGGGAGCTGCAATAGGGCATCGCGGCCTTCGTTGACGAACCTCCCCCATAGTCCGGCTCCCCAATCACTCCGGTCGATCCGGTGGGAGGTCATGGCGATCTCGTAGGCTTTGAACCACTGTTGTATGTCGTCCTCTCGGACATATTCTCGGACAACATCCTTGGGGATGTGGACTTTTCTCTCGGTTGCTCCCGGGGTGTGCGGTCGCTCCGGCACCCCCGGTTCTTTATTCTGTTTCCGGAGTTCTATTTCCGCCAGTTTGCGCTCGTGTTCGAGTGTTATTCTTTTTTCCTCGAGCTCTCTCTGTCTCTGTTTTTCTTCTCGCTCTTCTCGGAGCCGCAGATGTTCTAGATTTAGTTTCTGCTCGGCTAACTTTAGTTCACCGTCCATCTTGAGTCGTGCCATTTCCAACTCATGTAATCTGGTTCTTTCTCTTTCTTGGATCTCCTCCTGCGAGAGGCCCGTTCCCCGCTCCTCGGGAGCCGTGGCGTTCCCCTCTGGTGCGACACTGTTTTGGTCGGGGGATCCGGTGACCCCAGTTTCCGCCCACGACTCAAGGGCGCGCTTTAAATCGTCTTTGGTACTCAGGCCGGTGGTAGCAATGCCTAGTTCCATGCAGAATTGTTTAAGTTCGCGGTGGCTATATTCTTCCAACTTATCCATTTGGAACTTTTCAGTGGAACCGCTATCTTTGGCTGACATCGTGGTTTTGTCGTGGGGTGAGCTACTCTCTGTACGATTACGCGTTGATTCGGATCGCGCCGCTGGCCACCAATGTTAGACGGACCGGGAGGGTCGGCCGAGGACAAGGGGAGAGGTCTCCGGGGAGAGCCGTCTCCAGCGATCGTACAGATAAATAAATTCCCCCCCACAGACAGACACCACACAAGGAGAAGGTTTAGCGTTCTTTATAGGCAATTTCTTACGGTACGATGGAAGGTACAAGGAGGTCTGGACTCAGGGGTCCCCTCGATTCAAGTCTCTCAAGATGGGGAAAGGGGGTAGCGGGACAGTCCGGTTACCAGTCTGGTAGTTGAAGTGGTACGGTGGATAGCTCACAATCCTCGAGCTCGGTGTTCTAGCTGGGACGGGCCGCGGCAGCGCCAGCAGGTCCCGGTGGAGATGGTTGATACACGGTCCGCGGCAGCGCCAGCAGGTCCCGGAGAGATGGTCGATGCACGGTCCGCGGCAGCGCCAGCAGGTCCCGGTGAGGATGGTCGTTACAACGGGCCGCGGCAGCGCCAGCAGGTCCCGACGAGGATGGATGTTGCAGAAGGCCGCGGCAGCGCCAGCAGGCAGGACGATAGTTCACAAGATAGGGCTACGGCAGCGCCAGTAGTCCGTCAAGGCTGAGTTCTCTCGGTGTCTCTCGACTCCAGGATACAACTGGCGTCCTGCTCCGGAGCTGCCCTAGTTATAGGTCTGGCGCCCTTTGATGTCCGGACCCTCGCACTTGGAGGTCGGAGGGTCCGGGATGAAGGTGTCCAGACACCCAGCAGAGGGTGGAGCCAGCGCCTGGGGGAGCTGGAGGCGATCGGCACCTGGCGGGGGAGAGCCCTTGACGCTTCGTTCTCCCATTGACCTGCCAAGTGGTCCGCTCACCTCCTGGGTGGATGGTGGTGCCGGGATGCCGGGGCCGGCCAGGCCCAGGGTTAGGGTCGGGTGGAGGCCACGCGGCCTCGTGGCGCAGGGCCCAAGATGGCGGCTTGATCCGGCCGGGGGAGCCGGTGGTGGCTCGGTCCCGTGATACATGGAGGTCCGGGGGCAGGGGTTCCGTCGGGAGACGGAGTGCGGGTGATTCGTGTGGGTCACGCCTGGCGGGCCAGGGCTTAGGCCCTGTCATGCGGGGAGGGAGCAAGCCCTTCGTGTGGCCTGTCCAACAAGGATCTACAAAGCAGTGTTCCTTATGATACATTCTTTGCTTGACCTCTCAGATAGCAATGAGTTCCGAAAAGGTATTTACCAGCTGTTGGGCTCGTATTTACATTAACTGGGTAGTAGTTGCATTGCTTCCTATAAGGAGACCCGTTTTAATCTTTAATTAAAATAATGCCTACAATATGCAAATTCTGGTCGAACTAGATGCATCTCCTGGTCCGGTGACTTCCCCTGCGTCGAGGCTACACCCGGGCTAGACTCGAGGCGACTAATTGATTTGCCCAGGATCACTGGATGAGACAGTGACCTAGAGCTCGAACCCTGCTGTCCCGTAACCGAGACGGCAGCGCAGCCCACGGCCCACATCCTGATCGAGGAGATTACGTGAGCAGCCGGACCACGGGTTAAATGATAATAATAAACCACATATGTGCAGGTTTAAATTAATGACTAGCCCAGGAATGATGAGCCCCCCCCCCCCCCCGCCCCGGGCTCGCAGCCTGCATCACCGCGCCCCTCGCAGTTCTCGCAACATTGTTAGGCGCGGGGAGATTAAGTGAAATGCCCAGAATCACAGGCTAGTTCAGCGTCATTGCCGAGAAGCAAACCCGGTTCCCCCGATTCAGGGATAAGACCCATGCCTCCAATAATGAGCGCGGCCCTAGCGCAGCGCCTTCGACGGACCCCCCTAAGGCTCAACATGTTTACCCACACGCCGTCTACGAAACTATTTCCGGCGCGGTAAGGAATGCGAATGCTGCCAAGAGGGACGAACTAAGCCGACAGCTACACTATTAGAAAATGTGTGCTCTGCCCCACAGTTGACGATCGCCATACCCGCACCAAATAGACAGTACATTTAAACTGCAAATATGCTTGTAGGTGTCTCCGTCTGTGTGGAGTACCATGAGCCCCAGAGATTGTGCGCAGTGACTTCACAGCGCTCACCTGGCTTGCCAGAGACCTCACAGCGCTCTACCGGCGCCACTGCTGCGGGGGCAATTTGAGCCTGCGAGCCAGCGTCCCCGACCGTAACATTTAGGCCACAATGACTTATCTTTATTTGCCCCTATCTTGCGCCCCCTCCGCCCGTGGCCATCCTAGCCACAGGGCCCCGTCGACCTGGTACTGCCCAGGGACAGGGCCGGGGCGGAGCGGGTGCTGCAAGACTCACCGTAATCTAGTTGACGGAGCGACGACGATCAAAGCCGCGTGGGGCCGGAATCGCAGCGAGGACGGCGCGGACGACGAACCGATGCTGCTGTTAAAAGGCGAGGTGGGCGACAAAAGAGGTCGCCAGTGAGGGTGGGGGAAGGCTAAATAGCCTCCCCCTCACACCTGGGCCCGGAAGTGACGCGCATTGCGCGTCACTTCCGGCCCTGACACGGAGGGGGGCACCAGTCTGTGTCCCTGCCCCCGCCCCCAAGGGAGGGAGTGGGGAGGGGTGACCGGGGCCCCGGGGCCACTAAGGCGCCGACCGCCGAGTGGCCCCCTGCGGGGGCCGCGGTCAGCGGCAATCCACCCAGATACAGTCAATACGAACATCCTTCAACTCCCTCCTTATATGTCATAAGGTACGTAAAACTGTGCAAACATATATCATCCAAATGATCTTGGCATCCCATGCATAGCACTGAGCTATTCTACATGTTCAGTGCACCTTCAAAATCTCAAGCATGCCACCTGCTCACTTTGCCACCGGATTCAAGCTAGCCTGGCTAATGAGGGGTGTTACACAGAAACCGGTCCCTAGGATTATTGTTTATGGTCCAAGGAAGACCTGGCTTGGAAGTACGGGCTGGACTGTTCCCATGAGGCACAGGGTCAAGACTGATTTGCATATAGCTGGGTCTGAATTGGGGTGGCGGAGTGAGCTAAAGAACAATGATGGATTCAACCCAGATCTGTGTGAAAAGTTTCACCACTCCGACCTATTGCATTGCAAATGCTTGTTGCGGTGGGCACTCGAGGGCAATGTGGAAAGAGCAGTTACATAACCTGGGTGCCAGGGGCCCTAATGCAAGTGGGAATTGGGCTCCGTGCCCCCAGTTAAATAAATAATGACGTACAGACATGTGTGGGAGTGTAGATGGTCCCTCCCACCCCTGGGCCCTGGAGGTACCGTCCCTGGTGCTCTAATGATAGCAACGGCCCTGGCCGTGGGGTTGTAATGTTTGGAACTGTTGGCCGAGGCGTGGAATGAGCCCGCCATGTATGGAATGCTGATGACGATGCTGTTAAGGGTTGTATGTAGGGTGAATTTCTTACCTAGGCTTTGAGAAGACAAAAACGTCCATAAAAGAGCCGCTCTCTATGCCGCTGACCGCAGCCCCCGCAGGGGGCCACTCGGCGGTCGGCGCCTTAGTGGCCCCGGGGCCCCGGTCACCCCTCCCCACTCCCTCCCTTCGGGGGGGGGCAGGGACACAGACTGGTGCCCCCCTCCGTGTCAGGGCCGGAAGTGACGCGCAATGCGCGTCACTTCCGGGCCCAGGTGTGAGGGGGAGGCTATTTAGCCTTCCCCCACCCTCACTGGCGACCTCTTTTGTCGCCCACCTCGCCTTTTAACAGCAGCATCGGTTCGTCGTCCGCGCCGTCCTCGCTGCGATTCCGGCCCCACGCGGCTTTGATCGTCATCGCTCCGTCAACTAGATTACGGTGAGTCTTGCAGCACCCGCTCCGCCCCGGCCCTGTCCCTGGGCAGTACCAGGTCGACGGGGCCCTGTGGCTAGGATGGCCACGGGCGGAGGGGGCGCAAGATAGGGGCAAATAAAGATAAGTCATTGTGGCCTAAATGTTACGGTCGGGGACGCTGGCTTGCAGGCTCAAATTGCCCCCGCAGCAGTGGCGCCGGTAGAGCGCTGTGAGGTCTCTGGCAAGCCAGGTGAGCGCTGTGAAGTCACTGCGCGCAATCTCTGGGGCTCATGGTACTCCACACAGACGGAGACACCTACAAGCATATTTGCAGTTTAAATGTACTGTCTATTTGGTGCGGGTATGGCGATCGTCAACTGTGGGGCAGAGCACACATTTTCTAATAGTGTAGCTGTCGGCTTAGTTCGTCCCTCTTGGCAGCATTCGCATTCCTTACCGCGCACCTCGCAGCATCGGTCCGTCGTCCGCGCCGTCCTCGTGCGCCTCCGGCCCCCGCGGCACTGTTGGTCATCATCGCCTCCACGCTTCTTGTTCTGGTGAGTCTTGCAGCACCCACTCCGCCCCGGCCCTGTCCCTGGGCAGTACCAGGTCAACGGGGCCCTGTGGCGAGGATCGCCACGGGCGGAGGGGGCGCAAGATTGAGGCTCGATTGGCGACTTAGGTGGACGGCTTAGAGCAATGTAGGGGGGGATGTGTGACGGCACCAATGCCCGCTATACACCACTTTGATTGTAACCCCGTTTTTAATAGTTAACGCAAAGGTAGCACAGTGGGTTAGTGCTATGAGTAGGAAATGGTGAGGTCATGGGTTCGTCCCCAAACATTAATTATCGGGACCAATGCCCGCAATTATCATGCGTGCAGGCCCGCCTCCGGCGCGTTTTACTGGTTATTCACGAGCCCCTAAACATTTACTCATTCCCCGCACTTCGCGCCTGCCCCTGAGGCTCTTATTATCAAGCCTGCAGGCCTCAACCCGCGCATCGCGCTAGGTCCTGAGGGGGGGTTCGGGGCAGCGCGGCTTGCACTCGCGAGTGGCCTACTATTAAAGCAGGAGGCTCTTATGCCCATGCCTGCATGCCCGCCCCCTACGGCTTTAATTGTTTTCACGGGCGCGAGCCCCTAAACATTTGAGAAGCCCGGTGGCTCCATGCACTACACCGTCGTATTATCAGGGAGTGTTCCTGCCCCCTCACTCGACCGGTTCACGCGCACATTGATTGCCGAACCGCAGTGGTGTTCGCGCCTGTTGTCCTACAGGGCTCTTTGTGGCACTATGCAGTAAAAGGTCTTGTGGGGGAGGGGTGGGACATGGATACTCAGGTTTTCTCACCCCGCGCTGAAGTCGCCCAGTTGTGCACTACACCGCCCCGCCCCCCCTTTTTGCGAGGACGCCGAGGGTGCGGGGGTAGGCAGCAGGCATAATTTACGGGCCTCGCGGCGGCGGCACCGTGCCTTATGTAGGTCGTAGGCGGCAATACCGTTTCAACGAAAGGGTGTTGTTCAGGTGTAGGTATCCAGGGGCCTAGCAAGTGATTTTAGATTTGCAGCGTGTTACCGGTTGCGTCACCCAACCGTAACGTGGTGGGCCGGTTTCCCCTGCTGACCCCATCTGATGCATATGACCTTGAAGTCCGGTTGTGGACAACAGTAACGTCCGGGTAGCTCTATTCAAATCACTTTTGTAATCTCGTATTAGACCACCTTGGTTCTGATAAGTACAATAAATGGTGTGATTCTGGGCAAATGATGTTGTCACTGTATGCCTCATCTTGTATAAGTATGTGTTACCTAACAGGTGTACAGTATGCGGATCTGTATTGTGTCAAAGACGTTTTCACCTGACAATCACACTGTGCTTTGTGCACTCTGTTCTCCACTTTACCCCAGTGTCGGCGTGGTTTGTACGGCACCTCCGGTCTAGGTGAACATGTCCCAGTAAGAGGTGATCATGTCCAATAAAAATGGTCTCTGAGCTCAGCTACTGCTTGGGTGCAGGCTCGCAGTAATTCTTAAACAATAATTACCATATAGCTCTGGTCAGACACCTTGAGAATTTAGAAGGCAGGGGGCGCAGCACCAAACGGCGGTGCAGTGCTTAGCTCAGCGGGCGAGAGGTAGCGAGATCGATGCCCAGTGCCCTGACGGATAAGGTAACTACGGGGCTGTTTAAGGCGTCCTACAACCTCGGGCGAACTCGCACCGATTGAAAGTTGTAGGGATGGGGTGCCTAGGCTAGACTGCCGATTTTGGTGCTGGAACCCAGGGGTCAATCATCTCGGGTCGAGTCCACAACCTGTGATTCCGGCCAAATCATTTAAGGTTCCCATGGCTAAATGCGTATTGTAAATACGGCGCGCGTGCATAGCGCTCCAATACCTTCGGGTCGAGCTCGCGCTATAATCTGCAGCAGTTTTAGCAGCCTTTCGAAGGGGTGCACCTATCATCCAATGGAGAGTTCATTGGTTTGGGAGTGCAGTTAGCATGGGAGTTGAACGGGCAGGTCAGGTAGAAGGCCGAAGGGATGGGCTTCGGCGGGACTGCCGATTTTGGTGCTGGTAACCAGGGTTCGATCATCTTGGGTCGCGTCCACTTCCTGTGATTCTGGCCAAATCACTTCATTTCCCCGTGCCTGAATGCGTAATGTAAATACAGTGCTCATGTAAAGCGCTCCAATACCTTCGGGGTGGGGTCGCGCCACCATCCTTGGTGATTCCGGCCAGTACGACACCCCCTACAATTGAATGGGTTATGTGGGCGGTGCTCGCGCACATCAGGCGAACACTACTCCCGGCGCATGGTCTCCGGTGCGCCACTGCCCCCACAGCGCCCAGACCCCCGCGGCGGGATCCAGTGAGGTGCACAGCGGCTCCCGCGCTGCTCCTAATCCGTCTACGGTGCGCCACTGCCCCCGACCCCACTCCGCTCCAAGATAACAGGATAGCCCCCTACTCTGCGGAGAGAGGTCCTCAGTAGAGCGATCCAATACCTTCGGGTCCATTTCGCGCTTTTTAAGCACGCACAATAAGAACCCTCCTGTCACCTTATCAAAGAAAAGGGCAGGATTTGTTGGCTGCAGGACTCTTTGTGATGGGGACCTGCGCCAGGGTTGATTCCAGGGTCGCGGTGGAGGCCCGCACCGCCGTTCTCCGCGGCTCGATTCCAGTGCTACGTGAGACAACCCTCTCCCTCGCAATATTTTCTACCTGGCTGGGCCTCTAGCGCGATGCAGGCATGATACCAGTGCATGCATTGCTTGCAAGATTTTGCTCCCATATACTCGAGCACGTAATATTGTACTTTTGAATGCAGCGCCCAGTGCCTGGTTGTGTAATGTAAATATGGCACTCATGTAAAGCACTCCAATACCTTCGAGTCGAGCTCGCGCTATATAATTATGCAACACGTAATTGCTGGCCGCCTATTTAGGCAGATCCATGATACCAGTCCTTGCATTTGACGATTCCGGACATTAAGAAATGGGCATACATTTTAAATCACGTAATCTCCGCGATGAGGATGTGGTCCGGCTGCTGCATGGCCGCCTCGGGTGCGGTAAAGCAGGTTGCATGCCTCGTGGTCGCTTACACTTCTTCAATTAGCTCCGGTACCGGTATTAGCAAGCGCTCAAATACCTTCGGGTCGCACTTGCGCTAAATATTAGGTCATTAAGAGCCCTCTCTTTAGCCTGGCTCGGAAGGGTCGGGATGCGCGCTCACCATCTCTGCCTAGGGCATGGCCCCCCGAGCTCAGACCGCGCCGCGGAACACCGCATTATCTTGCTAGCAACTGGTTTGCCGCTGCAGGACAAGTTGCCGTGATGTCGCACACGCATTTGCGGGGGCGGCGCTTTCGCCGGACCTCGGACCTGAGGATCTGGGTGCGAGTCTCGGTAATGACCCGGAACATCCCGGGTTTCTGGGCAAATCACTTAATCCCCCCGGGACCATCAAGAAGCAAGCATTTATGCGAGTGTTAACTATTGACGTGCCCCGATGTGTAATTTAGACGGGGATTAGGATCGGGGATATTCGAGCGGGAGATAGCGGACTTAGCCCCCAGCATCGGAAGGTGTGATTTGAATACGGCGCTCACGTAAAGTGCTCCAACACCTCCAGGTCGGTCTCGCGCTGTATAAACGGGCAGCATGTAGTGGCTGGCCGCCTAGAAGGCCGAGGCTTGAGGCGGGGACGGCATTGTGCACGAGAATGGTGCGCCCAGACCTCAGGGGCACCAAGGGATGTTGCCGGGCGAGGGGCGGGGATAGAAAGGGGAGGAGGCGCACGAGGCGTACAAATTTAAAAGTTAGATGTATGACCGCCCGCATGTCGCGTCCGCAGGTGTATGTAAATAAGATGCTCATGTAAAGCGCTCCATTACCTTCGGGTCGAGTTCGCGCTATATATTTATGCAACTTGTATTTTTGGCTTCCTATAAGGCGGATACATGATACAAGTGCATGCATGGTTCACATTACGCGATTGCGGGCATTACTAAAACCCCCGCACCTCAATGGATAATCTGGCGCGGTGCTCGCGTGATCAGGGACGGGGAGCGTGTAATATGGTACGATTCTCTTAAGCACCCCCTGTTTGAAGGTGTAATGTAATTACGGTGCTCATGTTAAGTCATCCATTACATTGCGGTCGAGTTCGCGCTAGATAAATATGCAACATGTAATTGCTAGCCTCCTATAAGGCAGATACATAACACAAGTACATGCATTGTTCACATTACGCGATTGCAGGCATTACTAAAACCCCCGCTCCTCAAAGGTTAATCGGGTGCGGTGTTCGCGTGGTTCGGCACAGGGATTGTGTTATATGGTACGAATCGCTTACGCTACCCGTGCCTGCATGGGGTCGAGTTCACGCTAGATAAATATGCAACGTATATGGGCTGGCTTCCTATAATGCAGACCATGATGCAACAAGTGCAGGTATTAATTTGCTCGTGCCCTCATTCGCGCGCATCAGGTGATTCCGGGCATTACGACACCCCCTGCACCCGAATGGGTTATTTGGTCGGTGCTAGTGTCTGGCGCTCTAATAATTTCACGCGCAGTACGGTGGGAGCTAATCACGAATCCACCGTGCCTGAATAGGTATGCTAATACGGGGCATCATGTACTGCAATCCAATGCCTTCGGGCGGGTCACGCTGTGACTCCGGGCAGATAAGTTAATTAATATCCACGTGCCCGATATATGTATATACGGTGCTCACGTACGGCGCGCCATTACCTTCGGATAGAGTTCGCGCTGGGTGGGTGACGCTGAGTAAATCAGTGAATAGCGCCGTATGATCCCACTCCCGTGCCCGAATATGGGTGTAAATATGGTGCTCATGCACAGTGCTGCTATACCTTCGGGTCGAGTTCACGCATAAAAAAAAAAAAGTGCTATTCACGGCAAGGGTCGCGCTGCCCGATCCTGACCGCACGTGGCCATGTGTCAGCAACAGATAAAGTATCAGCGTGTGGGTAACAGGCATCTGCTCTCCAGCAACTCCGTGCCCCGGGAGCACGCGCGTTGCCTAATTCTGAGGCCCACCCATAAAGAGGCCGAGTAGCAAAACAAATAGGCCTTACAGCTGGGTGAAACCACCATCATTTGGAGATAGGCCCAGGTAAAATAGGGCCTTTTCTGGATGTCTTGGGGACCATTGCGGTTGCGGGTAGCCCCCACCGGATTCACTGGTCGAGTACTGCAGCGGCGGGAGTCTGGGTAGGGTCCGGGTTTACGGACACGTTTACTGCGCTAGGGGCGCTGCCTGCCACCATAGGGTGCTGCTGTCCCAATAACTGGGGTGTCTGCGGGGCAAACGCAAGGGGACATTATGTCAATAGTACATTTGTCACGCCCAGGGTGCACTAAATCTCTACTTCAATGGAGCAGGAATTTGGCTCCGCTGGGGATGCTCTGGGTTGGTGGGGGGGGCACCCCCCCGCCACCCTCCTACTGGGAAGCATGTTGGGAGGGGCGTAGTAGGACTTACTCAATCCTCAAGGCTTGAACTTTACCGAAAGCGCGCAATGCTTAAAGCCAGACAGATTCCCGTAGCTGGTATACCTAGGGGGTTTCATCACTGAGGGATCTGTAGAGGCATAATTCCCATAAGGAATAAGGGATGGTGGGCAAGGGCAAGAGTCGCCCCTTGCCCATGGTCACGCGCTGGCAGCCAGGAGCACTCCTGTGCTCCAGGTTGAGCAATCAGAGGGGACTGGCCAAAGGTTAAGTAAAACCCTTCCCGCCTTCATAGCCAAAGAGGGCAGGCCCAGAATTGTGAAGAGGGTAACGTATAGTTCTTGGCGCATCTCCCCAGGCCCACCGGGTCCCTCTTGCAGCGGACCCTATCCAGTTAGGATAGCGACTGGGGCCTTGGGGACCTAGATGGGGCCATCTACAACACCAGGAGCTATAGCTCACTGGTAAGTCTTGGGCCTGTGGACATAAGGGATCCCACAGGGTTTGAGTCCCGCTAGCGCTGTCACTCTGTCTATGAGGTGGCAGAATTTCAAACTCTTCTTTCTGCTAGGATGGTTCCCTTCCAGCTAGTTGCAGGAAGCCCTAGATAGGAAAGGTTGCAGGTAAGACTATAGCGGGTTGGTGGGGGGCCCTGGCTGCGACGGTTAGCCGCCTCCAGGGCTGTGGCGGAGTTACAGGGCGATCTGGAAGCAGGCCGGTACAAAGGGTACCTCTGCGCGGCACCACGTGGTGCCTGAGCCAAAACGAGGAGCCTCCAGAGAGGTCCCGGAAGCCGGTCGGCGCCCCGCTAGTCCTGCGGGCGGTTGTGGGCCTGAACAACCGGGGGCTTGCTATGCGACGCTCCGCCCCGAGAGGGGGGGCGTGAGTAGAATTTCAACGGCACGTGATCGTAAAAAGAATCACTTGGGGGGCAGCACTTGCGGGTCGTTCCCGCGCTGCCCGGCTCATCAGGCGGGCAGGTGAAGTAGATGGTCGCCTGCCCTTGGATCGCCCATAAGATAACCCACCCATTACATATACTGGAATTATGTAATAAACCTGAAGCATTTGTTAGCCACTTACAACTGTTTCTTGTGTTTCATTGGGTAACCTAATTTGGGGGAGGGGGGAAAGCGGGGTGCCCCTGGGGGTACTATGCATTAGCAGCTATCACTGGCGCTGAACACAACCCTGCAGCATTGAGCAGTGACTTGGGCCTCTTGCTCGAGTCACTTCCCTCCCACTGCCGCTAGATGGCAGCAGACACTGCTCTAAGACAGGCTATGCACCGAAGACACACAAAGATGTACATCAGAGACATGTATGTGTGTTCCTGGGCGCCGCCGCCGAGTCATAGGGAAGACTCACCTTACTCGGCAGGAGTCTCACCTGATCCCTGAAGGCGCCCGCTCTCGTGATGAGGAATAGCAGTGCGTTGTATTGCAGCATTTATATAGCGCGTTCTACACATATGTGCAGGCAGGCAACTAGAGCCAAATTTCGGGGGGGGGGGGGGGGGCTGAAAAAGATTTCGGGGGGGCTAAGTCTTCCGGCCATAGGCAGAGTGGCTGTAAGAAGGGGCGAAAACGCAACAAAAGCCTCATTACCGAGTAAATGGTCTTTTAAAGACCTGTGAAGTACTCGGGTGCGGCTGCAATTAGACGGACGCCAGCCCGCGAGGCTGTCTCAGCCGGGCTGACACACATGACGGGGGGGGGGGGGGGCTGAAGCCCGGTGAGCCCAATGGGTGTTGCGCGCCTGCATATGTGCGGCGTTGAAGCGCTTGCCTACATCAGTAGCAACCTTCAAGGTGTAGGGTGTGAGGCTGGAAGGATGTTTGTTCTTTATTTGATCCAATGTGGGACGTGTTTCCTTGTCTCCCTGGTGCTGTTATTGTGGGTGTACTGAAGTGTCGTATAGTGAGCAGCACGTTCACAAGTGAGTCTCAAGAGTGTATTTGTAGTGGGACAGTGTCCGGGACACTCTCACGAGGACTGCTGTACTTGTAGGGTGACCAACTGGCATTGGTGCAAATTCAGGACGGTGAGTGAAAAAATTCAGGACAAAGTGTCAAAATTCAGGACAAAACTTCAGGACAATCGGTATGTTTTACAGACACATCAGAGGAGGTCGCGCAATAGTATTTAAGTAAGACCAGCCATATCCAAACATATTCAACCATTTGCAAACCTATCCATCATGTATCCTTCCATCTATCATTTCACTCATCCATCCCTTCATCCATCCTTTCACTCATCTATCCATTATCCATCCATCCACCCTATCCATCTGTACACTCATCCATCCATTCTTCTACCCATCCATCCTTTCACTCATCTATCCATTATTCATCCATCCACCCTATCCATCTGTACACTCATCCATCCATTCTTCTACCCATCCATCCATCCATTCACCCATCCAGCCATTTACCCTTTCACCCACCCAGCCATCCTTTCACTTACTCATCCATCCATCCACCCAGTCCCTCATCCTTCCACCCATCCATCCTTTCAGTCATCCATCCATCCATCCTCCCGTTCTCTCTCCATCGACCCTTTCACTTAGCCATCCTTCCTTCCATCCACCCACCCATCCATCTACTCATCCACTCATGAATCCATCCATTGACCCTATCATTTATCCATCCTTTCTCTCATCCATTTATCCTTTCACTCCTTCACTCATCTATTCTTCCTTTTGTCCATCTACCCTCCCTTTCACTCACTCATCCATCCTTACATCCACCCTTTCACTCATCCGTCCATCCATTCACCCTTGCACTTATCAATACATCAACCCATCCATCATTTCACTCATCCATTCACCCACTCACTCATCATCCACCTTTTCACTCATCCATCCTTTCACTCATCCATCCACCCTTTTACCCATCCAGCTACCCTTCCACCCACACATCCTGCTATTTACCTTTTCCCTCATCCATCCTTCCACTCACTCATCAATCCATCCATCCTCTCTCATTATCCATCTATTCAATCTTTCATTCATCCATTTACCCTTTCACTAATTCATCCAGCCATCCACCCATCCCTTCACTTACTCACTCGCCCACCTTTTCATATTAATTTTGAGCTGTGCCTTTTTGAGTAGAGGCCCATCAAGAACTTCACCCTCGCTGCAGGAGCCATTCCAGGACTGGGACAGAAGCCACCCAGGGCGGAGACAGGATCCACCACAAGGGGGACAGGAGCCATCACAGGTGGGGGGGGGGGGCAGGAGCCACCACATGGGGGGACAGGAGCCATCACTGGGGGGGGGGGGCAGGAGCCATCACAGGAGGGGGAACAGGATCCACCAGGGTGGGCACAGGGGTGGGCATGCAGTATTCTAGTATCATCTTGGTCTCTTCCAGGGTGGGGTAGGGCTCCTCACCCCCTGCTGGACAAGACAAGGAGAAGACAGGTTCTCTTTCCAAAATGTTAGTTTTGCCATCGCCCACCGTGATGTACAGTACTTAAAGGCGATACTCCAAGAGAACTGATTTAACTGATTGTCCTCCATACTTTGTTAATCAGTGTGGGTGCGATTGTGCCATTTCTTTATTTTATCACATTATAGACTGCATGTTTTAAGAACCGGGGTTTGCTTACAATTTAGTGACAGTAATTAAGCTCTGTGAAGAGAACCACGTGCTGCCTCGGTGTAATCAGGGCCGGTTCTAGGATGTTTGGGGTCCTGGGCAGAAAAAGAATGTGTGAGACCCCTTTAAATTGCAGAGACATGATGCATTCAGGGCTGTTTACATCTGAATAGATGCCCCTGCTCCTGAAGCTGCAGCCCCTCCCTCTCAGTCACCTTCAAGCACCTCTTAACACCTCATCAAGGGCAGAAGGTGTGAGGGTTGCCATCCTGCTCTGCCTCTCCAATGCTGCTGGGTATCTTGCTACTGCATCGAGTCTGTTACACCCGACCTCAACAGCATCGGAGTCACGCAGGGAGGTGGGTGGAAGCTGTGCCGGCTTTAGGGTGGTGCGACCGGTGCCCGGTTAAAATTACGGACAAATGGCGTCCGTTAAAGAATCCCTCACGGACAACGGACAGACGGCCGAAATTACGGACTGTCCGTGAAATTTACGGACGGTTGGTCACCCTATGTACTTGTACTGGGACAGTGTCCAGGACACTCTCGTGTGAGGGCTGCTGTACTTGTAGTGAGACAGTGTCCAGGACACTCTCGTGTGAGGGCTGCTGTACTTGTAGTGGGACAGTGTCCGGGACACGCTCGTGAGGGCTGCTGTACTTGTAGTGGGACAGTGTCCTGGCCACACTTGTGAGGGCTGCTGTACTTGTAGTAGGACAGTGTCCAGGACACTCTCGTGTGAGGGCTGCTGTACTTGTAGTGGGACAGTGTCCAGGACACTCTCGTGTGAGGGCTGGGACAGTGTCCGGGACACGCTCGTGAGGGCTGCTGTACTTGTAGTGGGACAGTGTGCTGGACACTCTTGTAAGGGCTGCTGCACTTGTACTGGGACAGTGTCCGGGACACGCTTGTGAGGGCTGCTGTACTTGTAGTGGGACAGTGTCCAGGACACTCTCGTGTGAGGGCTGCTGTACTTGTAGTGGGACAGTGTCCAGGACACTCTCGTGTGAGGGCTGCTGTACTTGTAGTGGGACAGTGTCAGGGACACTCTCATGTGGGCTGCTGTACTTGTAGTGGGACAGTGTCCGGGCTACTCTCGCGATGGCTGCTGCACTTGTAGTGGGACAGTGTCCGGGCCACTCTCGTGAGGGCTGCTGTACTTGTAGTGAGACAGTGTCCAGGTCTCTCTCGTGATGGCTGCTTCACTTGTAGTGGGACAGTGTCCGGGACCCTCTCGTGAGGGCTGCTGCACTTGTACTGGGACAGTATCCGGAACACACTTGTGAGGGCTGCTCTACTTGTAGTGGGACAATGTCCGGGCCACTCTCGTGAGGGCTGCTGTACTTGTAGTGGGACAGTGTCCGGGCTACTCTCGCGATGGCTGCTTCACTTGTACTGGGACAGTGTCCAGGACATGCTCGTTAGGGCTGTTGCACTTGTACTGGGACAATGTCCAGGCCACTCTTGTGAGGGCTGCTGTACTTGTAGTAGGACAGTGTCCGGGACACGCTTGTGAGGGCTGCTGTACTTGTAGTGGGACAGTGTCCTGGACACTCTTGTGAGGGCTGCTGCACTTGTAGTGGAACAGTGTCCAGGCCACTCTAAACAGTACTGGTTTACTTGTAGTGGGACAGTGTCCATGACACTCGTGTGAGGGCTGCTGTACTTGTAGGGGGACAGTGTCCAGGACATTCTTGTGAGGACTGGTGCACTTGTAGTGGGACAGTGTCCAGAACACTCTTGTGAGGACTGGTGCACTTATAGTGGGAGAGTGTTCAGGCCACACTCAACAGGACTGGTGCACTTATAGTGGGAGAGTGTGCATGACACTTTTCTGAGGGCTGCTGTATTTGTAGTGGGACAGTGTCCAGGCCACACTCAACAGGAATGGTGCACTTATAGTGGGACAGTGTCCAGGCCACACTCAACAAGACTGGTGCACTTGTAGTGGGACAGTGTCCAGGCCACTCTTGTGAGGGCTGCTGTACTTGTAGTGGGACAGTGTCCAGTACACTTGTGCGAGGGCTGCTGTACTTGTAGTGGGACAGTGTCCAGGCCACACTCAACAGGAATGGTGCACTTATAGTGGGACAGTGTCCAGGCCACATTCAACAGGGCTGGTGCACTTGTAGTGAGATACTGTCCATGACACTCGTGTGAGAGCTGCTGTACTTGTAGTGGGACAGTGTCCATGACACTCTTGTGAGGGCTGCTGCCCTTGTAGTGGGACAGTGTCCAGGACACTCTTGTGAGGGCTGCTGTACTTGTAGTGGGACAGTGTCCAGGCCACACTCAACAGGACTGGTGCCCTTGTAGTGGGACAGTGTCCATGACACTCTTGTGAGGGCTGCTGCACTTGTAGTGGGACAGTGTCCGGGACACACTCAACAGGACTGGTGCCCTTGTAGTGGGACAGTGTCCAGGACACTCTTGTGAGGGCTGCTGCACTTGTAGTGGGACAGTGTCCGGGACACACTCAACAGGACTGGTGCCCTTGTAGTGGGACAGTGTCCAGGACACTCTTGTGACGGCTGCTGTACTTGTAGTGGGACAGTGTCCAGGACACACTCAACAGGACTGGAGCCCTTGTAGTGGGACAGTGTCCAGGACACTCTTGTGAGGGCTGCTGCACTTGTAGTGGGACAGTGTCCAGGACACATTCAACAGGACTGGTGCCCATGTAGTGGGACAGTGTCCAGGACACTCTTGTGAGGGCTGCTGCACTTGTAGTGGGACAGTGTCCAGGACACACTCAACAGGACTGGTGCCCTTGTAGTGGGACAGTGTCCAGGACACTCGTGTGAGAGCTGCTGTACTTGTAGTGAGACAGTGTCCATGACACTCTTGTGAGGGCTGCTGCCCTTGTAGTGGGACAGTGTCCAGGACACTCTTGTGAGGGCTGCTGTACTTGTAGTGGGACAGTGTCCAGGCCACACTCAACAGGACTGGTGCCCTTGTAGTGGGACAGTGTCCATGACACTCTTGTGAGGGCTGCTGTACTTGTACTGGGACAGTGTCCGGGCCACACTCAACAGGACTGGTGCCCTTGTAGTGGGACAGTGTCCATGACACTCTGGTGAGGGCTGCTGTACTTGTACTGGGATGTTGTTCATGCCATTCTCCACAGTGCAGATATAGTTGTAGTGGGACAGTGTCCAAGCATCTCTCAATAGTGCTTGTGTTCATGTTGGGACAGTGTCCAGACAATACTTAACGACAACAGTGTTCTGGCCAATCTTGCCAAGTGTGGTAAACTTGTAATTGGGCAGTGCCCAGGTAGTTCTCAGCAAGGCTGCTTTGCTTGTAGTGGGACAGTGTCCAAGCCATTCACAACATGGTCGCTGTTCAATGTATACAGCAGCCGTGTTGAAAATGGCTCTGAACACTGTCCTACTACAAGTAAAGTAGCCCTGCTGAGAATGAGCGGGGCACTGTCCCACTGCGTGTACAGTAGATGTAGTCGGACAGTGTCCAAGCCATTCTCAGCAGGTCTGCTTTACTTGTAACGGGGCACTGTTCAAACCAGTTGTGACATGTCTGCTGTACTTGTAGTGGGACAGTGTTCAGACACATTGCAATAGGGCAGCTGTACTTGGGAAAGTTTGTGTCCTTAGACTGCTGCCCCATAGGCAGAGATCATATCAGTGCTTAATTTGAGCCACTGACTTCCAGTGCTCGGCAACAGGACTTAAATGTCAACACCAGCTCTAGTGACAGTCCACCACATGGTGGTGCTGTCTATCTAATTATGAGATGAGCACACCGACAATGTTTAATATGTCAATATGCATTAAAAAGAATAATACCAGCTTCTCACACCACTGTTATAGCTTTGGGCAGTCTGGAATATCCTGAATTGTCTGACTTTTAGGAGTGTGGTTGTTAGTAGTTGTGTTTGTTCTGTCACTGGCAGCGCAGGGACAAAGGGGGTTGCAAGCTGCAGTGGCCCCTAAGAAGGGCCCTGGCACTTCCTTTTTAGGTCTCGCCTGGCGCAGCGCGCATGCGTTGCTCTGGGAGAGGGCCTCTTGGAATCACTTCAGACTTCCAAGAGACTTCTCCGTGTGGGTCTGCCTCCTCCCACACATCCCATTGGCCTTTGCGTGTGGCTTTCAATAATGAAAGCACGCAAATGGCCTAAGACGGGTGCATGTCACGCCTATCCTCAAAACTTTCACTCCCATGGCCTAGGGGTCTCGGGAGGCGAACAGTGGCGCACATTGTGCCAGCTGCATTCCTCCCTGATTGTTATCATGGCTTTTGCAGCCGCGCTTTTTTTTTAACTTTAAGGCTGATTTATTGGAATGCTTTACACCTTCCCCCACTTCTCATGTGTCCTCGGTAATCGGCAGATGGCAGCCTTGCTGCGTAACTGATACAGAGTCAATTTCCTGTCATCGCTGTGCCGTGCCCTTGCACACATCACTCGCGGGCTTGTTTCACGAGGGGCGGGGAGGCCGACCACACCTTCGAAACATCACAGACCACGTCCCCACGCGTTTGTTCATGAACATGGTTTGACAAAGACCTCCCAGCGCGCACACCCAGTCACTGTTCACCACGCGCCAAAATGGTGCCACCTAGATGGTGCCTACTCCCCGAAGGACCATGCCTCTAAGACTGCCGCCCTCCTAATAATAGTGCCTTCTCTTCAGTGTCTGTCTCCCCAAGCATGCCTCTTCCCCCTGCATAACCCTGCCTCCCTTCCCCCGCATGAGCCTGCATACCCTCCTCGCACACAATTCTACGTCCCCCGATGATTTCCACCCCCCCATGATTGCTGCCCCCACTCACACCAGGGTCTGCCTCCCCCCTCACCGCCCCCATGAGTCTGCCTTCCCCCCTCTAAACCCCTGTGAGTCTGCCTTCCTCCTCAACACCTCTGTGAGTCTGCCTTCCCCCTCACCAACTGCGAGTCTGCCTCCCCCACAGACCTGTGAGTCTGCCTTGACACCGTGAATTTGTCCCACGCTCCACTGACTCTGCTTTGCCCCTTACCGCCATCGAGCCTGCCTTACGTTCCATTAACCCCCCGTGAGTCTGCTTTTACTCCAATCCCCCCGTGAGTCAGATTGCCCATTTGCTCCACCCACGACCCCTCAAGACTGCCTGTTTCCTTCCGTAGAGACTGCCCTCTCCAGTGAATATCCATCCCAGGGGCTGACAAAATGCCACCCCTTACACTGCTATCTATCTAAGGAACTCATCCCTCGCCCCAAATCTGTTACCACTGCCGTTCTCCGAGACTGCATCCGTCTTATATGTAAAGCTCATGTTTTCATACTGTTTAACTACATCCTGCTGCTAATTGAAGCATACAGTGTTTCTAGGTCTCGCGTGAGCCAGCGCGCATGCGCTGCACTGCGAGGCTTCTAGTAAGGACTTTCAACTTGTGCGTGTGCTTTTTTATGCTCACACGCTATTGGCCTTTGCGTGAGTCTTTCTAAGAAAGACAGAACGCAATTGGCCAAAGGCAGGTTCATGTCCCGCCTTCTCTCTCCCCGGGCCTAGGGAGCTCGGGAGCGAGCAGCAGTGCGGCTGGGTGCCAGCTGCATACCTCGCATTCTTTGCCGTGCACACGCACCGCGCTTGTTTGCATATTGAACTTTGTGGATTTTTCAAACTACATCTGAAAATACAAAAAATACAACTGAGACATCCAGCAGCTCCCTGTAAGTGTCCACCCAAGTTAGAGCAGCCTACTCAGGCATGAATGAGTGAATGTCCCACGTCGCACCACGGTCACTGCTGCACCGTGCCTGTCCAGGCTGACATAGCCAATCAGCGCGTGCTCCTGCAACACCCCTTCTCCCCAAGAGGATGCAGTGCTGACGCCCCAGAAGGTGCGTGTGCAACGCATGCCGAAAGTTTCCGCCACAGAGCTTTGCTGTCATGTTGTCTCCTCTGAGGTAAACTAGGGTTGTCACGCCTTCCCCTTCCAAGGGACTGGTTTGGAACGAAGACCAGGTGCAGGGCGCAGGTTGGGTGAAGGCAGAAGACAGGTACAGCCACTGTGCAGGCAGCAAGATGAGTTCCCCGCAACAGAGTCAGTTCTCCAAGATCTGCCTACACATAGCGGTGGCGTGCGATGCACGCCTGCCTGTGTTGCTGCAGCTCCTCCTCACTTCAAATGCAGGAAGTGTGCGTTTCCTTATGTGTTAAGTTAATGATAGGCTATAGAGTTTGGATCTCGTGGCCTGATTGTTCTTATGGTACTCAGCCTCTCTCACTCTGCAGTTTCTGTGTTGTTTTCTTTATCTCCTTCCCACCTTATGTTGCTTTCTCATTTCCTTTCGTCTTTCTGAAACTTTTACAATTAAAAGAATAGTGACCCTTTTCACTTTAAAATGTAAAACTAATCCGTCAGCGCTTTTTTGTGCAGGCATGGTGCCAACTCGCTACATTTTGTGAGGCTCCATTAATAGCCATTAGTCAATTCCCACCATGCACTTGAATTCGAGCTTGCATTCAGACGCCCAAACCCGTACGTGGACACCCATCGAAAAAAAATCTGTTTTCTATAGTCTCCTGCTGTAGAACTCACTTCTGCAATTCAATGCGGCTTGGAGCAGCCCTGACTCTTTTTGTACCTGAAGCGTCACTTTCCTTTCACATTATGTGCAGAATAACACAAGCATTTCATGCTATTTCTGCAGAGCTGCAGGCTTCAGAACTGAGCAGTGCGAACTGCTGTTAGATATCCATCCTGGTTTGCTTCTAAGTGCTGTGCAGTGTATATTAGGTGTACCTAAGCGCACTGTTTGTTTCCTAATTTCCTGTTGTTTTACTTTGCTCCTGCCCCCCTTCCCGCCGTGTTCACTATGCTCCCGCCCCCCCCGTTGTCTGCATTTCCTTTGCTCCTGCCCCCCTCCCGCTGTATTTTCAGTTGCAGTTTTCTACTTTGCTCCTGTCCCCCTTCTCGCCGTGTTCACTTTGCTCCCGCCCCCTTCCCGCCGTGTTCACCAGGCTCCCTCCCCCCTCCTGTTGTCTGCATTTCCTTTGCACTATCAGCCACCCCACACTGTGACTCTGATCCCTATTTCTGCAGAGCTGCAGAGTGGCAGAGCACCCAGGATAATATGCTGCCTGACTGACCACTTATAAGGTCCCAAAGGCGACACCTATTGGCTATGCCAATGCTTGTTTTTATTGCTGTCTCACGTAATTTAGAGCCGATTAGCTAGCTATTTTTGCAAACCCAGTTTCAACCCAGGTGTGCGGACATAGTCAAATTTGCATATGTACATTCTCAATGCCTGATTCACACAATCAGAATTTCTATTGACTGTGGACAATTTGGCAGTGTGGCTTAATGGCTAGAGCAGTCGACTTCGAAGCTGTGAAACCTAGTTCGAGTCTCGGCAGGGACACTCAACATCCTGTGATTCTGGGCAAATCACTTAATCTTCCTGTGCCTAACACAATGAATGTGTCTGTCTGTAAGGCAACAGGTGCTCATGTAAAGCGCTCTCATACATCAGGTCGAGTTCCCGCTATATAAAACTCCCTCCCTCCGCCCCCCCCCTGTGGTAAATAAAATAAATATTACCTGACTGAATTTCGTACGGAGTCTTAAAATAAAGTAAAATAGCTCAAAATAACAAGAGGCAGAATCCGTGGTATAAGAGGTTCTCTAATGGGCTTTATTCCATTCAAAATGGCCGACTCGAGTGGCGGCCTTCAGGTTCCGTCACCACGAGGGTTCAGGAAGTGAAGTACAATAATTTATTGATAGACATGTATTTTTATAATAAGTACATTACAATGAAACGAATGTAGAAGGCGTAACATTTGATAAGAAAAATGACGTGACAGTGACATAATCGAAACTAGGCGTAATAAGGAATAAAAGAAACATGATTGGTTAGGATTATCAGACATAGGTGGATCTATAAGATAATACTTGGCATAGATGCGCGCGCGGCAGTATGACGTGTGATTGACGTGTAACTAGGGGGTGAAGGGGACTTGACATTTAACTCTACATGTGGAGACGAGAAGTCTGGGGTTATGTCAACCTAATCCCAAATCATATCTAACATCCTATGTTTAAAGAACTATGTTATCCACAAGGAAGAGACTCTCGGACAGAATCTATTCTATACTGACTATGTGCGTGTACAAGCGTCTAAATGTCTATATGAGATGCGAGGGGCAGAAAACTTTCCATAGCAACAGGGCTATGAATCACTTGCAGGAGGACGGAAAGGCTGAGTCCTTTGCTTGTGAGCTAAAGGAAATGTTTACCTAAATCACTAGGCAGGAATGCATCGGCTGAGGGGGAAAATAGATAATTCGAAGGTGAAATACAGCTTCTTGGCAGACAGGCGAAAACTGGCCGAGGCAGGCACCGTTAGCTGCACAGGGAGTAGGACAAAGTTCATGGATACAGATGCGAGCTCAAGCTGAAGCTGTCAGAGGCTGGGAGCAGGGAAAGGCTTTGAGGACAGAATCGGGCCTACTCGCCTGAACTGTAAAAATGGAGTAACTTAGCCATGTAAAGTCGGTGGCCTTTCATACCTAGGAATCGAATATCCAGCCCATAGATGGCGGATCTGACAGAGAACATGTTGACGGTAGACACACATATGTTTGCGTCTTAGAAACTGGAACTGGAGGGAACATACATGTACTTGTAACATGCATATAGAACCGTTGGGGTCCAAGATAGGGGACATAACTGACCAGGAAAATCCACATTTCCACATTCCCTCCTTGTCCCCTTCTTGCCCTTCAAGAGATATCAATCTTCATCATTCCATCGATTTGCTCATGGAGCATCATTTCTTCTTCTTTCTTCTTCCGGGATTTTGAGCCAAAACCTTGATGTGGAATACACGATGTGGCACACAGACCACAAATCGCTGGTCCACATTGCAGGCATAGACAACAACTGAAGAGCATAAGAAGGCCAATACCTAGGAAAGATAGAACTCTCCATCCCCAGGCTGATATCACATTCCAAAACCACCCGGACCACGTCCAAGTGCCTGGATTTTCGTGTATCTGGCTTACAATCTTATGAAGGCGTGTTATAGCTTTATATACAGATGGCGAATTTTCTGGTATGAATATGCAGCAGCTGGATCCGATGACCCTGCAAGCTCCGCCCCTATCGGCCAGGATGACGTCAAGGACAAGACGATTCTGGAGAACAACAATTCTCATCACTGATTGTTCCTCTGTCAGATTGCCTAGGGCGGCTATAGTCTCGTTTACTACAGCTTCAAGAGTCTTGGTGAGTCTGCGTATCAGCTTACTATTTGATATTGTACCTATATAGGGAAAGATACCTTTATTGAAATCTACATACTTGTCCCATGCCGTCTCAGTATAATCGACAACTGGGAGATCTCTTCGCTCTCTATTGTGTACTAAATGAACATTTCGATAATAATCAGGAGGAGCTAGGAAAACAGGTGGCAGAAGGAATGCTATATAACAGGTACCATCCCAATCTAGAGGCAGACGCATATATGCCGTCTGACCACATATAAAGTAAGAATGGCGAGAAGCTCTAAATGAAGATTTGCCTTGATCACTATATTCTACTGTAGTAACGCATTGGCTATGGCCCATATGTATGGAACCAACTTTTCTCACACATAATTCACCCTTAACTGGAAATACTGACATAGTGGGCAGAATTAGTTCAACTTCGGATTTGACATTCAAAATCATAAGATTAGGCGTAAAATTACCTAATTTATACACTTCATTTTCTAAATCAGTTCCTGTTCTACTGGGGTGACCCTCCTTATTAGGGTGACAGACTTTGAATAAAACTAGATTCAGATTTCCCCATATCCAATGTTGTTGATAAACTGCTGTGTCTGGGTCTATGGAATTTAATAAACTAAACCATGCTCCACAGGAGCCATTGCGTGTAAATGGATGTGGAAAGAAAGGCAGAACTCCTTTGTTATTCTGATAGGGAGGGAGTCGGCCACACACCCAACAATTGGTGGCATTACTAGTCTGATGGGAATGATGTAACATACTAATGAATGTGTTATTGCGCAGCGCAAGTCTATAGGACAACTCATGTGGCGGTAGGTCACTAAAAGAATGTTCATCAGTTATATTGAGAACACGTTTAGAAACAGGATAATACATATGCAACAATATACTTGCAATAACTATTAAAAAACTCAAGGAAAACAAAATTAATAAAGTCACAATACAGTGGTTACGCAGTAATTTACAATAAGCATGTCGTTTCATTATGATTCTGGACTCTACATCATTCAGACCTAAGGGATACATGTCGGGACAGATTCAACCGCTTCACCTTGGAGAGGACTTAAACAATCAAATCGTCCGACAGTTTAGATCTGGACCTGAGTTTCTGTTTATAGAGTTCGGTGCTACTGGCCTCAGCCAAAGGTAGCTTTGAGTCAATGGGGGAAGACACACGGGAAGTACTGTTTGTGTCAGGAGGAAGTCCATGAAATTTTTTTATATGGGTGGAATGCACCCATCCTTTCCGTCCTTCGATCTTCACAGCTGTTCTGGTCGTCAGCAGGACCTGCTTAGGCAACTTCCACCTAGGATCCAATTGGCTTTTCCTATCAAAATTCCGAACCAGGACAAAGTCCCCGGGGACCACGTCATGGGGTTTCACCTCAGTGTTGTCAGGAAAAGCTGCGACCACCTGTGAACGAGAAGATTGTAGTGCAGACATCAAGGAAGCCAGGTAATCTGTCAGCATATTACAGTCAACATCAGTTATTTTACGGGGTATAGGCGTCCCCCACATATTCGGTGGTCTACCAAAGATCACCTCATACGGGGATAGCCCTGTTCGAGAGTGTGCTACCATTCTCATGTAGAATAGCGCAACTGGTAAGGCTACTATCCAGTCCACACCTTTTTCCTGACATATTTTAGACAATCTGATTTTTAAAAGTTGATTATGTCGTTCCACGAGACCTGCTGCCTCGGGGTGTCGGACACAGTGGAATTTCCACTGATATCCCAACAAAAGTGAGACATGTTTCATTAATTCGGATGAGAAAGGCTGGCCGTTGTCTGAATATACAACACGTGGTAAACCGTACCGTGGGAAGAATTCTCGAACTAGCTGCTTGGCAGTAGTCGGGGCAGTGTAATCTGATACGGGATACGCCTCTGTCCAACGGGAGAGAGCGCAGACAACTACGAGGACATATTTGAATCCTCGACAACGTTCCATCTGAATATAATCCATCTGGAGGACTTCAAAAGGATGGTCAGGAGGCTGAAATCCACCCTGCTCTACGGGAACACTCTTTCCTGGATTAAACTGACAACATATCATACAGGTACGAACTTTTTGTTTAGCTGCTGCTCGTAAATGTTTGTTGAACCAAATGTGCTGAATGCTGTCTAGCATAGCCTTCTCTCCTAAATGTGCTGGACTGTGAACTGTAGCTATAATGGCTTGAACCATGGAATCAGGGAGAAACCATACAGATTTCTCCTTCGTCATCCATCCTTGATCTGTCTGGATCCCTCCTAGTTCAGTCCACTTCTTTATTTCTTCTGCTGTGGCATGTGTCTGTATGTCAATTACGTCAAGTGCGGGATCCTTAATTGTCATACACTGTGTTGGTGTCTGAACTATTGGCTTTGTCATGTCTAATGTGCGATTCTGAGCAGTCTGTTTAGCTGTTCTGTCAGCTAAGTCATTGCCTTGAGAAATGGTATCAGTAACCTTCGTGTGTGCTTTACATTTCATAATTGATATAGCAGTGGGTAGATGTATTGCGTCTAACAAGGCATGAATGAGGGGTCCGTGCTGAATGTGGGCACCATGGGAAGTTAAATAACCTCTCTCTCGCCATAGTACGCCGAAGTCGTGTACAACTCCGAATGCATAACGTGAGTCAGTGTATACATTAACTTTCTTATTTGTGGCTTGAATACAGGCTTGTGTTAGAGCAATAAGTTCTGCTGCTTGGGCTGACAAAGTATCTATACAATTTGTCTCAATAACTTCAGTGTCTGTTGTGACTGCATACGCGGCCACTAAATCTCCTGTATTTGTTCTCATGCACGATCCGTCTACATACAACGTCAGGTCTGGATCTAACAATGGAACGTCTGTCAAGTCTTGTCTAGGTTTCGTCTTTATTTCAATGATTTCAACACAATCATGAGCTAGTGGGTCTGTTCCAATTACAGGTAATAGTGTAGCAGGATTCAATGTATTACACCGTCGGATCTCTATGTGTGGTTGAAACAATGTCAGTTCATAACCAGTAAGTCTTGCTATGGTCAAGTGTTGTGTTTGTGTTCGGTTCACAAGAACCTCTACTGCATGTGGTACTTGTACTGTCAATGGGTGTCCTAAAACTATGGCATCGCTTTGTCTGATTGCTAAAGCTGTCGCTGCCACTGATTTCAGGCATGCAGGCAAAGCCTGAGCTACGGGATCTAATGTACTGGAAAAATAAGCACATGGCTTGCGTGATCCTGCTTGATCCTGAGTGAGTACTGATAAGGCAGTACCTTCGCGTTCTGTAACAAAGAGTGTAAAATGTTTGCTATAACATGGTGTTGCTAAAACAGGTGCTTGACATAAAGCTTCCTTTAGGCTTTCAAAAGCTTGTGTATGTTCCTGAGTCCAAGGGAGAACAGTCGATGTGGCTGCCTCCTGTGTGGTTAACTGAATGAGTGGTTTTGCTAGAAATGCGTACTGAGGGATCCACTGTCTACAATATGAAGTGAGGCCTATGAAAGCCCGCACCTCCTTTTGTGTCTGGGGTATTGACATGTTAGCAATTAACTGGATGCGATCTGGTGTAAGCTGCCTTCCCTCCTTGGACAGCGAGTGACCAAGATAAATAACTCGCTGAACACAGAATTGCAGCTTAGAAGGGGACACCTTGTGCCCCTTGTCGGCTAGGAAATGTAAAACTGTCAGAGAAGCTTTTTCACATTCTGGCTCGCTTCTCGCGGTGATCAGCAGATCATCGACATATTGAAGCAGTGCAGTATTGACTGGCATGTGGATACTGTCAAGTTCTCGTTTCAGTGCTTGGCTGTAGATGCTGGGGCTTTCTGTAAATCCTTGAGGAGCGCGTGAGAATTTAAAGCTGCGCCCATTTAAACTGAATCCGAACAAGTATTGGCTTTCCGGATCTATTGGGACGCTGAAAAAGGCATTCTTGAGATCAATTACAGTAAAGAATGTTGCTTCGGAATCAATTGCTGTCAATAATGATGATATATCAGGGACCACAGGGAATTGTGGTACAATACACTTGTTTAGTTCACGCAAATCAATAACCAATCGGTACACTGGTGGGGCAGTAGGATCAGTTCGTTTAAGAATCGGAATTATCGGTGAATTACATACATTGGAGTCTGTTTCTACAACTACTCCCTGGGCAATTAGCTCATCAATGATTTTCAGCAAAGCCACTACAGCATCATGCGGTAACTTGTATTGTCGCATTCGTGGTAGTACCACTCCTGCTTTCAGTGTGACTCGATAGGGTGTAATGTTCATGCAGCCAACATCCGTAGGGCCTTGTGCCCATAGATGTACTGGTAAAGTCTGTAGTCGGGGATCCATGTCTCTAGACACATAGTGACCTTTAAAATCACGTAAAAACAACCTTACTCCTTCCGGAGAACAACATATTATGGCTCCTAGTGCTTTCAGAGTTTTAATTCCTAGCAAATTTTCTGGGCATGATTTAGTAAGCAACAAATCTGTAGTTCGTGTCAAAGGTCCTATTGTAAGTGGTAGAGGCTTTGATACTTCATTAACAATAGGTTTTCCTGAAAAACCAAGGGAAACATTTTGAGAGCCTGAGAGGGGTGCCCCTGGAACTTCGCTACGTTTTATAGTTGTTCGACTTGCCCCTGTATCGAGTAAGAATTTTCTATCTTGACCTAATAATTCACTATGTACATAAGGTCCTTCTTGATCTACAGGAATCTCGATAAGTGGTAAGTCAACTTCCCTCTCTAGGCTGGTTCATGCGTAACGCTGGTATTCAGGGTATTCATACTGTGCAGTCTGATACAGTTGTCGTGTTGCGGTTTGTGTGGCAGTAGCAGGCAACGGTGGTGCAGCTGGCACAAACTGTATGGGTTGCTGTGAGGCTGGCATGGACTGTCCATGCTGCATAGCTCCTTGTTCATTCTGATCTTGTCTAACTAATCGTGGTCTCTCCTTTGTAATGCCTGTAGCTATATTACGTTTCAGGACTGGACAATCGTGTACATGATGGCCCAGTTGTTTACAGTAATTGCAGGTTCCTTTTACAGGAACTGCAGAATCACCAGAATGTGTCACACCCTTTTTGTGACCATCTGCTGGTACTGTCTGAGAAACTAGCATTTTCATTTTTGTATCCTTCATGCGTCTATGCTCGTGTTCTTGTTCATCCCTAATTCTATTGTGATGATACTGTAACATTTGTAGCATTTGCGACGGAGTGTTACTTTGCCAGGTACTCTCGAATTTCAATATTCTATTCTTTACTGGAGGTAATGCATTTTCCACTAATTTTGTCACAAATAAATGTGGATATGAGTCACTACTTGCTTTTATACCACTATTTATACCAAAACATTTTTCAAATCGAGCATAATAATCGCTTGTGTCTTCATCTTGCTTTTGTTTGCAGGCTGTGATTGCACCCCAATCTTCCTTTTTTGTAGTTAATAAACGTGGCAGTACCTGTACTAGTAAACCTGGTAACAGTTTAACTTTATCCCCGAGCCCCGAACCTGCAGTTCGGCCCCTTTCTTCCTCTGCTAATGCTGTCCAGTCTATCTTTTGGTCTCCCACTTCCCACTCTTTTTCTTTCAGTTTTTCATAAATGCCAGCAGGCAAAAGCACCTTTAATATCGTCATAATATCAGGAAAGGTGTACTCTCCCATCAGTAACATGTCTTTAATTTCTCGGTGGAAACCCGCTGGGTCTTTATCATGGCTAGGTACTACTTTCTTCATTTCTAATAATTCCATTTTTGATATAGGTGTGTAAACAAATACACGGTGAAACTCATTGTCTTCGCCTTTTATTGGGTGCACTTCTCGTAAAGGATTTTGTCTATCCATATAGTACGGCGTTCTTTCTCTATGGGGCAGCGAGAGAGAATCCGGACTTACAAAAAGGACATACTGTTTACGTGACACTAATATCTCTTTAATTAACTTGTTACTAGAACCTCTCCATCTGTTCGTGAGTAGTTCCGTTAATATATCAGGTAAAGGACCAGGATCAGCATGTTGGCTCTTATATAATATGAGGAGTTGCTGAATCATATAGATTCCAGCTAAACGTTGTTCATCTGTACTGAGATTGAGAAACGTGTGTGCTACGGTCTCATCACCATATTTTTCAGGACTAACGATCCAGTGAACGGCTGATCTGGCTAATTCTTGCTCATCCATGGAATCGAGGAGGTGGTAACCCCTTCGTTCTCGTAGTATTTTATCTGCGGCTTGAAACGAATGTTCAGGAGACTTCAGATTTATTACAGGCGTTGGATACGTTCTGCTATTATTTGGACATACAGAATGTATGGGATCAGAAAAACATCTAGTATTTTCACAGGATCTTCCTCTGCCTACATAGGCTATGGTTTCTGACTGTTTTGCGGAATTCTCTGATTCGGACACTTCATCTTGCTCAAACTCGTCTGTTCCCAATCTCTCTTCATGAATACGTTCTATTTCTTTACGGATTTTTCGGCACATGGCTATTATACAATTTTGCTTATCGTGTCTCCCTTCTGATATATTCTGACTCCATCTTGTAAGAGTAAGCATTGCATTCGGGTCTACCCCCGGACGATCTTGATTTCTGATCACACAGTTTATGAGAAAACGCAACAGTTCCCCCTGTATCTCTACTTTCTGGAATTCCATAGCTCTGTTAATACATCCTGGATCTCGTCCTGTTTGAACAAAATGATATATGTTATCCAGATGCGTAATCATCCCTGGTAACCTTGCTAAATACTCTGCGGCTCGCCTGATACGTAATGATGCCAGAACCATTTCATCCTCTTTACCAACCACCGGGTCATATCTACAATTTACAAGGAGTTCCTTAAGCGCACGTTCATTTACGAACTTAGGTGTACGTGAATGTGCTGACTCTTGAAAGACAAGTTTATTTATTCTAGGTGGTGTAAAAGTACTGCTAGCACCTCCCGTGGCCCCATCTGGGGCGTCGGGTGTGAATGGGTTCGTTGAACGTGACACAGCAACTATGGGTGTTGTTACCCCTGTAGAGTCGACTGCGGAGACAGATGCGGAAACAGATGTGCTTGCCGAAGCTTGCGTCGGGACTTGCTGTTGCACGGGGACAGATACCTGATCCTGACGTTGAACCCCTCCGCCAGACGGTCTATGTGGTGTGGCGTTAGCATACTCGGGGGCTGCATCATCTAGATATGAGGAAAGGAAAACGTCTTCTGCGGTTCTGGGATGCCCTTTTGGATGTACCTTAATTGGAAATAATGGGGGTGGCAAGTCTTTTGGCATCTCTGGAGCAGCCTTAGGTAGTCCTTCGGCTAGAAGGGGATACATACCATTCATAAGAGCATTACTTTGTCTATTTACTTGTTCTGATTTCACTCGGATCCCTTCCTCAATTAATAGATTTTCTTGAACTTTATTTGAACTTTCTTTACTCCTCTCTTCTTGTCTACGTGCTTTTTCTGTTCGTCTATGAGATTCTTTACGCCATAACTCGATAGCGTCTTTCTGTGACTGTCTGACCTTTCTTTTCCATAACTCTTCCTCCACTTTCATGATGCACTCTGCATCCCAGGTTCCCGTTGCGGGCCACCTTTGACTTTCCGGTAATCCCTTGGTATAATCTACCCATAGATCAAGAAACAATATGGCATCTAAGCCATGTTTATGGTACATGAAATGTCCTGGAGTGTCTCTAGGAGGAATAGGAACTGCTTCTTCAAGCACCCCTTTTCTGGTGGTAATCTGTCTTAACTTCGAGAAGAGCGGCATATTAACAACTGATCTGATACTTACTCTTGAACTTACTTAATACGAGAAACACAATAATGAACAGTGAACAATGAACAGTCATTCATACCACAATATGCAAGACATTTTCTGAATACTTTAAACATTAAACATTAAACATTTAATAATGGTCGACAATGATGACAGTCTGCTTAACTAATCACCACGCTGAATTCTTGACAATAACTGAATACTTCGGAATACTTGATATACTGCTAAACAGTACATATACACTGCTAAACAGTGCAGACCGGATTTGTGTACCCAAATCCGTCTTGACCGGCACAACCTATGTGCACGTCAACACGCCTCCCCGGCGATGGTACTCACCGAGTAGCTCCTTGAAACGGAAGGCCTCAGAGAATGGACAGGACTCGACGACTGTGGACATCGGACCCTCTGCACATCGGGATTTCGGAAAACCTGGTGGGCCTCTGTATACCTCGGATCTTGCTCTCTCAGCTAGGCTCTGGTCGGGATACTTCGCACTTCTCACCGCCTCGTCTGGGTTGATCGCAGCCTCAGTCGCCCCCGCTTGACCGGAGGGAGCTTACAGGAAATCCTGCTGGTACGCGTTTATGGTCCGTCCAGCTGTGGCAGGAGACCGGGCCTGCAACGCACCGCCGGCGCGTGAGATGAGAAAGTGTCCCTGTTCGGGCGCCATTATGTGGTAAATAAAATAAATATTACCTGACTGAATTTCGTACGGAGTCTTAAAATAAAGTAAAATAGCTCAAAATAACAAGAGGCAGAATCCGTGGTATAAGAGGTTCTCTAATGGGCTTTATTCCATTCAAAATGGCCGACTCGAGTGGCGGCCTTCAGGTTCCGTCACCACGAGGGTTCAGGAAGTGAAGTACAATAATTTATTGATAGACATGTATTTTTATAATAAGTACATTACAATGAAACGAATGTAGAAGGCGTAACATTTGATAAGAAAAATGACGTGACAGTGACATAATCGAAACTAGGCGTAATAAGGAATAAAAGAAACATGATTGGTTAGGATTATCAGACATAGGTGGATCTATAAAATAATACTTGGCATAGATGCGCGCGCGGCAGTATGACGTGTGATTGACGTGTAACTAGGGGGTGAAGGGGACTTGACATTTAACTCTACATGTGGAGACGAGAAGTCTGGGGTTATGTCAACCTAATCCCAAATCATATCTAACATCCTATGTTTAAAGAACTATGTTATCCACAAGGAAGAGACTCTCGGACAGAATCTATTCTATACTGACTATGTGCGTGTACAAGCGTCTAAATGTCTATATGAGATGCGAGGGGCAGAAAACTTTCCATAGCAACAGGGCTATGAATCACTTGCAGGAGGACGGAAAGGCTGAGTCCTTTGCTTGTGAGCTAAAGGAAATGTTTACCTAAATCACTAGGCAGGAATGCATCGGCTGAGGGGGAAAATAGATAATTCGAAGGTGAAATACAGCTTCTTGGCAGACAGGCGAAAACTGGCCGAGGCAGGCACCGTTAGCTGCACAGGGAGTAGGACAAAGTTCATGGATACAGATGCGAGCTCAAGCTGAAGCTGTCAGAGGCTGGGAGCAGGGAAAGGCTTTGAGGACAGAATCGGGCCTACTCGCCTGAACTGTAAAAATGGAGTAACTTAGCCATGTAAAGTCGGTGGCCTTTCATACCTAGGAATCGAATATCCAGCCCATAGATGGCGGATCTGACAGAGAACATGTTGACGGTAGACACACATATGTTTGCGTCTTAGAAACTGGAACTGGAGGGAACATACATGTACTTGTAACATGCATATAGAACCGTTGGGGTCCAAGATAGGGGACATAACTGACCAGGAAAATCCACATTTCCCGCTATATAAAACTCCCTCCCTCCGCCCCCCCCCCCAAAAAAAAACCCAGCACACTTTGGGTTAGACATATGGTTGTGGTCAGTATGGGTGGGTCTGCCTGTAAGATTGGGTTTATACCCTCAAATCCCCACCCCCTCCCTCTACATGTTTACTGACATATCCTTTGCCTCCTCTTACCACACAAGTTTCTCGATGGTATCAACATAGGGCCTGTGACACCCCCAGTGTACTTGCTATCGAGTTCCAGCTCACAAGTTTACCATCAGATCAAAGCAGGGCTTTAAGTGGGTTGAAAAATCTGCGGGGGGTCTCTCAAAGGGGCATGGACAATGTAATTCAGGGCATGTTACACCGCAACCTCTATTCAATGAATATGGGTACAACCCCCAGCTTGCCCCCGAGGGCACAGTAAATATGCATTACAAGATTTCCACAAACTCTACACAACGCGCCGTGCTTTTGCTTGTTTCTCTCAGAGCTTCACTACGGAGCTACAAGGCTCAAAGTGCTGACACACAATATTTACGAATACGACTGTATGTACGAGCCAACAATGGACCTATAAGATGCACCGGAATGTCACCGCTTGTTTTGAGGAGATTCACATAACTAGAATACATTTTTTAAGTAAATTCTTTTTTAATTGGGTAGTTCAGTTATACATAATGTTGTCTTTGTTTCATATATATATATATAAATATATATATATATATATATATATATAGTAACACAAATGCTTATAACACTTGTTTATTATAACTTTTCAACATGCTGCATAGTAACCGCAATCCTCTACAACATAGCTTAAAGACATTGGCAAAACCAATATCCCTGGCTAAACACTTATAAGGTTATTGCAAAATGGGGGACCCCCTCTATAGGTTGTACTTTTCAGGCTAGGGAGAAGAGGGGAAGAAACTACAAATAACTGAATATACTCCCTCGTAGCCTATCTGTTCCTTATATCAAAACTTAGCTAATTTCAAATGATCTCATCCATCACTCACAACAGTGACAATTCACATTGAATTTTTTCATTATTTTTATTATTTCATTTCTTTATATATTTCATAACATTTCAATTTTTCTTTTTTATGTATATCTTTTTCTTCAATCAAAATGACAAGACTAATTATAAAAATTCATACAAAAGACAAAATTAACACAATCATTACATACAATTTTATATAAACAAATCCTTTCAATAGAAAACCCTGTGCTGAGCTTTGTGCTCTGAACATAAAAATCTATTTGGTCGCAGAGGTTCCTTTTGTCACACATAACCTCTTCCCTGTACAGATGCTGATTGTATGAATTTTTTGTGAGAGTATGGATGTGTTTGAATGGTTGTGGTATGGTTGTATTTATTGAAGTCAATTTAGGGGCGGTTTTCTATTGAATGGATTTGTTTTTATAAAATTGTATGTAATGATTGTGTTAATTTTGTCTTTTGTATGAATTTTTATAATCAGTCTTGTCATTTTGATTGAAGAAAAATATATACATAAAAAAGAAAAATTGAAATGTTATGAAATATATAAAGCAATGAAATAATAAAAATAATGAAAAAATTCAATGTGAATTATCACTGTTGTGAGTAATGGATGAGATAATTTGAAATTAACTAAGTTTTGATATAAGGAACAGATAGGCTACGAGGGAGTATATTCAGTTGTTTAAACACTTATAAGGTCCCAAATGCGAGACCAATTGGTTATGCCAGTGCTTGTTTTGTTTGTTTGTTTTTGTTTTTTTACAAAAGATGTACTGGATTATCTGAAGTTCACCCCCTCCCAATCTCCCCAGCCCTCTGCACTAGGCAAGACTGATCTCTGCCCCCTTCCCCAGGCACGAGGCAGGACTGATCTCTGCCCCCTCTCCAGACCCAGGCAGGACTGATCTCTGCCCCTCCTCAGACTCAGGCAGGACTGATCTCTGCCCCCTCCCCAGGCCCAGGCAGGACTGATCTCTGCCCCCTCCCCAGGCCCAGGCAGGACTGATCTCTGCCCCCTCCCCAGGCCCAGGCAGAACTGATCTCTGCCCCCTCCCCAGGCCCAGGCAGAACTGATCTCTGCCCCCTCCCCAGGCCCAGGCAGGACTGATCTCCGTGTACCTCCCCAGGCACGAGGCAGGACTGATCTCTGCCCCTCCTCAGACTCAGGCAGGACTGATCTCTGCCCCTCCTCAGACTCAGGCAGGACTGATCTCCGTGTACCTCCCCAGGCACGAGGCAGGACTAATCTCTGCCCCCTCTCCAGACCCAGGCAGGACTGATCTCTGCCCCCTCTCCAGACCCAGGCAGGACTGATCTCTGCCCCCTCCTCAGACTCAGGCAGGACTGATCTCTGCCCCCTCTCCAGACCCAGGCAGGACTGATCTCTGCCCCCTCTCCAGACCCAGGCAGGACTGATCTCTGCCCCCTCTCCAGACCCAGGCAGGACTGATCTCCGTGTACCTCCCCAGGCACGAGGCAGGACTGATCTCTGCCCCCTCTCCAGACCCAGGCAGGACTGATCTCTGCCCCCTCTCCAGACTCAGGCAGGACTGATCTCTGCCCCTCCTCAGACTCAGGCAGGACTGATCCCTGCCCCCTCTCCAGACCCAGGCAGGACTGATCTCTGCCCCCTCTCCAGACCCAGGCAGGACTGATCTCTGCCCCCTCCTCAGACTCAGGCAGGACTGATCTCTGCCCCCTCCCCAGGCCCAGGCAGGACTGATCTCTGCCCCCTCCCCAGGCCCAGGCAGGACTGATCTCTGCCCCCTCCCCAGGCCCAGGCAGGACTGATCTCCGTGTACCTCCCCAGGCACGAGGCAGGACTGATCTCTGCCCCTCCTCAGACTCAGGCAGGACTGATCTCTGCCCCTCCTCAGACTCAGGCAGGACTGATCTCCGTGTACCTCCCCAGGCACGAGGCAGGACTAATCTCTGCCCCCTCTCCAGACCCAGGCAGGACTGATCTCTGCCCCCTCTCCAGACCCAGGCAGGACTGATCTCTGCCCCCTCCTCAGACTCAGGCAGGACTGATCTCTGCCCCCTCTCCAGACCCAGGCAGGACTGATCTCTGCCCCCTCTCCAGACCCAGGCAGGACTGATCTCTGCCCCCTCTCCAGACCCAGGCAGGACTGATCTCCGTGTACCTCCCCAGGCACGAGGCAGGACTGATCTCTGCCCCCTCTCCAGACCCAGGCAGGACTGATCTCTGCCCCCTCTCCAGACTCAGGCAGGACTGATCTCTGCCCCTCCTCAGACTCAGGCAGGACTGATCTCTGCCCCCTCTCCAGACCCAGGCAGGACTGATCTCTGCCCCCTCTCCAGACCCAGGCAGGACTGATCTCTGCCCCTCCTCAGACTCAGGCAGGACTGATCTCTGCCCCCTCCCCAGGCCCAGGCAGGACTGATCTCTGCCCCCTCCCCAGGCCCAGGCAGAACTGATCTCTGCCCCCTCCCCAGGCCCAGGCAGGACTGATCTCCGTGTACCTCCCCAGGCACGAGGCAGGACTGATCTCTGCCCCCTCCCCAGGCAGGACTGATCTCTGCCCCCTCCCCAGGCCCAGGCAGGACTGATCTCTGCCCCCTCCCCAGGCCCAGGCAGGACACTCCCCAGGCCCAGGCAGAACTGATCTCTGCCCCCTCCCCAGGCCCAGGCTGGACTGATCTCTGCCCCCTCCACAGGCCCAGGCTGGACTGATCTCTGCACCCTACCCAGGCAGGACCGATCTCTGCCCCCTCCACAGGCCCAGGCTGGACTGATCTCTGCACCCTACCCAGGCAGGACTGATCTCTGCCCCCTTCCCAGGCAGGACTGATCTCTGCCCCCTCCCCAGGCCCAGGCAGGACACTCCCCAGGCCCAGGCAGAACTGATCTCTGCCCCCTCCCCAGGCCGGACTGATCTCTGCCCCCTCCCCAGGCCCAGGCTGGACTGATCTCTGCACCCTACCCAGGCAGGACCGATCTCTGCCCCCTCCACAGGCTCAGGCAGGACTGATCTCTGCCCCCTCCACAGGCTCAGGCAGGACTGATCTCTGACCCCTCCCCAGGCCCAGACAGGACTGACCTCTGCCCCCTCCCCATGCCGGACTGATCTCTGCCCCCTCCCCAGGCCCAGGCTGGACTGATCTCTGCACCCTACCCAGGCAGGACCGATCTCTGCCCCCTCCACTGGCTCAGGCAGGACTGATCTCTGCCCCCTCCACAGGCTCAGGCAGGACTGATCTCTGACCCCTCCCCAGGCCCAGACAGGACTGACCTCTGCCCCCTCCCCATGCCGGACTGATCTCTGCCCCCTCCCCAGGCCCAGGCAGGACTGATCTCTGCTCCCTCCTCAGACTCAGGCAGGACTGATCTCTGCCCCCTTCCCAGACAGGACTGATCTCTGCCCCCTCCTCAGACTCAGGCAGGACTGATCACTGCCCCCTCCCCAGGCCCAGGCAGGACTGATCTCTGCCCCCTTCCCAGGCAGGACTGATCTCTGCCCCCTCCTCAGTTCAAATGCAAAAAGAACAGTTGATGGACAGAATGCAGAACAATGTCATACATTCACCCCAGTACAGAGATCTGGGCCTTAAATCCATCGTTTTGTTGCTCACCATGCCATTCCAGTTTGGACCCAGCCATATGCAACATCAGCCAGAATGATGGATATAACCCAAATCTCTTGCCTGGGGGTGAATGTTTTGATTTTTTCTGCATTCCGTCCATCAATTGTGTCTCCTTTCCCTCAGTTCAGGCAGGACTGATCTCTGCCCCCTCCCCAGCCAGGACCGATCTCCGTGTCCCTCCCCAGGCAGGACTGATCTCTGCCCCATTCCCAGGCCCAGGCAGGACTGATCTCCGTGCCCCCCCCCCCCCGCACCCCCCCCCCCCACCAGTCAGCAGCTCGGGCACTTCCTCCTTCAGCGGGTCACACTCTCCCCGCTGTTGCTGCAGCCGGGGCCGGGTGGAGAGTTTCTCTGCAGACTTCCTCCTCGCTACTCACTTCCTCCTTCTGGGGGTGGGGGCAACAGAGGAGTTCTCGCCCAGCCTGCCGAGGAGCAGCAGAGCGCCGCCGGAGCCGAGAGCAGAGCCGCGGCAGAGACGGGGGCTTGCAGCAGGGACCTGCAGCAGAGCTGGAGACCCCGCAGCAGGAACCTGCAGCAGAGACTGAAACCTGTGGCAGAAACGGAAACCTGCAGCAGAGTTAGAGCCCTGCGGCAGAGACGGGGGCTGGGACCTGCAGCAGAGCTGGAGACCCCGCAGCAGAGTTAGAGCCCTGTAGTGGAAACCTGCAGCAGAGACTGGGACCTGGGACCTGCAGCAGAGACGGGGACCTGCAGCAGAGTTAGAGACCTGCGGCAGAGACGGGGGCTGGGACCTGCAGCAGAGCTGGAGACCCCGCAGCAGAGTTAGAGCCCTGTAGTGGAAACCTGCAGCAGAGACGGATTCCTGTAGCAGGGACGGAAACCTGCAGCTGAGACGGAACCCTGCAGCAGGCATAGCGCCTTCAACAGAAAGAGAGCGCTACAGCAGAGCTGAAGACTTGCAACAACTGAAGAGCTGCAGAAGGGAGGCTGCCCAGAGACCGGCACTTCTGCCCCCAAGGAGCGCGAGAGATATGAGAGGTAAGCGAAGGAAGCTTTGGGACAGGTACTGCCCCACCCCTCGCGCCCCGGCCCCAATCTCCCACAATTGGCAAAAGTTTAATCCGAAAGAAGGGGCGCCGTAAAAGTTCCGGGGTGCGCCTGTGCTGGCCGGGAGGGTGAAAAGTGTACGTGATGCTCAGTGCAGGGACAGTTTGTTTGGCTTTTGGCCCTGCGTAACGGACCCGAGCGGAAGTGAAGCTTTGACAGCGCCAGGCTGCTGCCGCCGCCCTGACAGCCCGCTGGGTGTGGCGCCGTAGCTCCTAAAGGCGACGCCCAGAGTTTTAGGCGCTGTGGGCTTCTGAAAGCGTCCCCGACTCCTGCCTCTCGCACGACGGGGGGTGTATGCTGGCACGAGCTTGTCTTAAGGGCAGGTAGTTGCACGACTGTGAAGTCCGCACTGTCCCATTGGCAGTTTTAGTGCAACCACTGTCCCGTTGAAAGTATGGCACACCCTGCTGAGAAGAGGCGGCCCCTGCCCCTTTCCGGACCGGAGCCGGGACTAAAAGTAGCCCTGTCCCCAAAACCAGCGCAGGCAAAGGGTTCAAACCGACGCCAGAGAGCTTCGTGTGCGCGAGAAGACACGGCACTGTCCTATTAAATGTATAGCATACCAAGGCTGAGAAAAGGCGGCACTGTCCTATTAAATCTATAGCATTCCCTGCTGGGAAGAGGCGGCTCTGTCCCATAAATGTATACCACACCATGATACGAAGAGGCAGCACTGTCCCATTAAATGTATACCACACCATGCTGAGAAGAGGCAGCACTGTCCTATTAAATGTATAGCATACCAAGGCTGAGAAAAGGCGGCACTGTCCTATTAAATCTATAGAATTCCCTGCTGGGAAGAGGCGGCTCTGTCCCATAAATGTATACCACACCATGCAGATAAGAGGCATCACTGTCCTATTAAATGTATAGCATACCAAGGCTGAGAAAAGGCGGCACTGTCCTATTAAATGTATAGCATACCAAGGCTGAGAAAAGGCGGCGCTGTCCTATTAAATGTATACCACACCATGATGCGAAGAGGCAGCACTGTCCCATTATATGTATACCACACCATGATACGAAGAGGCAGCACTGTCCCATTAAATGTATACCACACCATGATACGAAGAGGCAGCACTGTCCCATTACATGTATACCATACCATGCTGAGAAGAGGCAGCACTGTCCCATTAAATGTGTACCATACCATGATGAGAAGAGGGGGCACTGTCCCATTAAATGTATACAATATCATGCTGAGAAGAGTCAGCTCTGTCCCATTAAATGTATACCACACCATGCTGAGAAGAGGCAGCACTGTCCCATTAAATGTATACCATACCATGCTGAGAAGAGGCAGCACTGTCCCATTAAATGTGTACCATACCATGATGCGAAGAGGCAGCACTGTCCCATTATATGTATACCACACCATGATACGAAGAGGCAGCACTGTCCCATTAAATGTATACCACACCATGATACGAAGAGGCAGCACTGTCCCATTACATGTATACCATACCATGCTGAGAAGAGTCAGCTCTGTCCCATTAAATGTATACCACACCATGATACGAAGAGGCAGCACTGTCCCATTAAATGTATAGCATACCATGCTGAGAAGAGGCAGCACTGTCCCATTAAATGTATACCACACCATGATGCGAAGAGGCAGCACTGTCCCATTACATGTATACCATACCATGCTGAGAAGAGGCAGCACTGTCCCATTAAATGTATAGCATACCATGGTAAGAAGAGGGGTCACTGTCCCATTAAATGTATAGCATACCATGCTGAGAAGAGTCAGCCCTGTCCCATTAACTGTATAGCATACCATGCTGAGAAGAGGCAGCACTGTCCCATTAAATGTATACCATACCATGGTAAGAAGAGTGGGCACTGTCCCATTAAATGTATAGCATACCATGCTGAGAAGAGTCAGCACTGTCCCAATAAATGTATACCACACCATGATACGAAGAGGCAGCACTGTCCCATTAAATGTATACCATACCATGCTGAAAAGAGTCAGCACTGTCCCATTAAATGTATACCACGCCATGATACGAAGAGGCAGCACTGTCCCATTAAATGTATACCATACCATGCTGAAAAGAGTCAGCACTGTCCCATTAAATGTATACCACACCATGATACGAAGAGGCAGCACTGTCCCATTAAATGTATACCACACCATGATAAGAAGAGTCAGCACTGTCCCATTAAATGTATACCACACCATGATAAGAAGAGTCAGCACTGTCCCATTAAATGTATACCACACCATGATGAGAAGAGGGGGCACTGTCCCATTAAATGTATACCATACCATGCTGAGAAGAGGCGGCACTGTCCCATTAACTGTATACCATACCATGCTGAGAAGAGGCGGCACTGTCCCATTAAATGTATACCACACTATGCTATGAAGAGGCGGCTCTGTCCCATTAAATGTATACCATACCATGATGAGAAGAGGGGGCACTGTCCCATTAAATGTATACCATACCATGATGAGAAGAGGCGGCTCTGTCCCATTAAATGTATACCATACCATGATGAGAAGAGGGGGCACTGTCCCATTAAATGTATACCATACCATGATGAGAAGAGGGGGCACTGTCCCATTAAATGTATAGCATACCATGCTGAGAAGAGGCGGCACTGTCCCATTAAATGTATACCACACCATGCTATGAAGAGGCGGCACTGTCCCATTAAATGTATACCATACCATGATGAGAAGAGGGGGCACTGTCCCATTAAATGTATAGCATACCATGCTGAGAAGAGGCGGCACTGTCCCATTAAATGTATACCATACCATGCTATGAAGAGGCGGCACTGTCCCATTAAATGTATACCATACCATGCTGAGAAGAGGCAGCACTGTCCCATTAAATGTATACCATACCATGATGAGAAGAGGGGGCACTGTCCCATTAAATGTATAGCATACCATGCTGAGAAGAGGCAGCACTGTCCCATTAAATGTATACCACACTATGCTATGAAGAGGCGGCTCTGTCCCATTAAATGTATACCTCTCCCATTAAATGTATGGCATTCCATGCTGAGAAGAGGCGGCACTGTCCCATTAAATGTATACCACACCATGCTATGAAGAGGCGGCACTGTCTCATTAAATGTATACCATACCATGATGAGAAGAGGGGGCACTGTCCCATTAAATGTATACCATACCATGCTGAGAAGAGTCAGCCCTGTCCCATTAACTGTATAGCATACCATGCTGAGAAGAGGCAGCACTGTCCCATTAAATGTATACCATACCATGGTAAGAAGAGTGGGCACTGTCCCATTAAATGTATAGCATACCATGCTGAGAAGAGTCAGCACTGTCCCAATAAATGTATACCACACCATGATACGAAGAGGCAGCACTGTCCCATTAAATGTATACCATACCATGCTGAAAAGAGTCAGCACTGTCCCATTAAATGTATACCACACCATGATACGAAGAGGCAGCACTGTCCCATTAAATGTATACCATACCATGCTGAAAAGAGTCAGCACTGTCCCATTAAATGTATACCACACCATGATACGAAGAGGCAGCACTGTCCCATTAAATGTATACCACACCATGATAAGAAGAGTCAGCACTGTCCCATTAAATGTATACCACACCATGATAAGAAGAGTCAGCACTGTCCCATTAAATGTATACCACACCATGATGAGAAGAGGGGGCACTGTCCCATTAAATGTATACCATACCATGCTGAGAAGAGGCGGCACTGTCCCATTAACTGTATACCATACCATGCTGAGAAGAGGCGGCACTGTCCCATTAAATGTATACCACACTATGCTATGAAGAGGCGGCTCTGTCCCATTAAATGTATACCATACCATGATGAGAAGAGGGGGCACTGTCCCATTAAATGTATACCATACCATGATGAGAAGAGGCGGCTCTGTCCCATTAAATGTATACCATACCATGATGAGAAGAGGGGGCACTGTCCCATTAAATGTATACCATACCATGATGAGAAGAGGGGGCACTGTCCCATTAAATGTATAGCATACCATGCTGAGAAGAGGCGGCACTGTCCCATTAAATGTATACCACACCATGCTATGAAGAGGCGGCACTGTCCCATTAAATGTATACCATACCATGATGAGAAGAGGGGGCACTGTCCCATTAAATGTATAGCATACCATGCTGAGAAGAGGCGGCACTGTCCCATTAAATGTATACCATACCATGCTATGAAGAGGCGGCACTGTCCCATTAAATGTATACCATACCATGCTGAGAAGAGGCAGCACTGTCCCATTAAATGTATACCATACCATGATGAGAAGAGGGGGCACTGTCCCATTAAATGTATAGCATACCATGCTGAGAAGAGGCAGCACTGTCCCATTAAATGTATACCACACTATGCTATGAAGAGGCGGCTCTGTCCCATTAAATGTATACCTCTCCCATTAAATGTATGGCATTCCATGCTGAGAAGAGGCGGCACTGTCCCATTAAATGTATACCACACCATGCTATGAAGAGGCGGCACTGTCTCATTAAATGTATACCATACCATGATGAGAAGAGGGGGCACTGTCCCATTAAATGTATACCATACCATGATGAGAAGAGGCGGCTCTGTCCCATTAAATGTATACCATACCATGATGAGAAGAGGGGGCACTGTCCCATTAAATGTATACCATACCATGATGAGAAGAGGGGGCACTGTCCCATTAAATGTATAGCATACCATGCTGAGAAGAGGCGGCACTGTCCCATTAAATGTATACCACACCATGCTATGAAGAGGCGGCACTGTCCCATTAAATGTATACCATACCATGATGAGAAGAGGGGGCACTGTCCCATTAAATGTATAGCATACCATGCTGAGAAGAGGTGGCACTGTCCCATTAAATGTATACCACACCATGATGAGAAGAGGCAGCACTGTCCCATTAAATGTATACCATACCATGATGAGAAGAGGCAGCACTGTCTCAGACTACATTATATTTCCCTACTGAGAAGAGATGATAATTTCTCATTGAAAGTATAGCACAGCCTGCTGAGAAGGTGTGGTACTGTCTCATTGAATGTATAGCACACCCTGCTGAGAAGAGACGGTACAGTCTCATTGAGTGTATAGCACACCCTGCTGAGAAGAGACGTTACTGTCTCATTGAATGTATAGCACAGCCTGCTGAGAAGGGGTGGTACTGTCTCATTGAATGTATAGCACAGCCTGCTGAGAAGAGACGCTATAGTCTCATTGAATGTATAGCACACCCTGCTGAGAAGAGATGGTAGTGTCTCATTGAATGTATAGCGCCCCCTGCATAGAAAAGTTGGCACTGTCTTATTGAACTCTATGGCACAGTGCTGCCCATTAAATATATAGCATGTCCTATCGCAAAGTGCCACCATTGCTCATTAAGGTCCTGATTACGATGTCAGTCGAAAACTAAACCGCCCAACTCCTTGTCGGATTCGTTTCCGACGACTCACGTTCGGTGGTTCCGCCTGACTGATTATGATGCTTCCGAACACCGTTCGGAGGGACTCCCGTTGACTTCAATGGGAGCCTTTGTTCCAACCGACAGCACAGGCTCCTATGGAGAAAATGGGTGTCTGCGTAAAACTTTGCACCATGCCGCGGGCACCCCATGGTGCCTCCCACACTGTGCATGGTTTTACAGAGGGGTCCTTTGGGTACCCCCTCGATCCCAAAATGGAGGTTTTATGATGAAGGGGGGGCCTGCTAGGGATCCCAAAGTCGCTTTCCGACAACCTTTTTGTGTCAGACAGACCGAGTCGGAAAAGCTGTTGGAATCCGACATCGTACTCGGTTGGTCAAAAATGCTGTCCATTGAGCTGTACGAATCGGCTCCAACAGACTTGTATTCTCCGAATGCCGGTTGGAATCGATTCAGAATGACCAAACGGTTACCATTCAGACCGCGAGCATCGTAATCAGTTGGTCGGAATGGTTTCTGACCGAGTTGAGCGGATGGGTTCTGACACGGTCTAGGGGATTCCGACCAACCTCGTAATCAAGCCCTAAATGCTTAGCTTGCGCTGCTGAGAAGTGCAGGGCCAGCAGTATTGTATAGCACTTCATACCCCTGAGAAGTCACAGAAGTGCATCATAGGACGAGTAGAATGCTACGCAGTGGGTAGTACTTGTTGGAAGAGTACCAAATTGCCTGTATGGGAAGTGTTTTGGGGTTGTGCGTGAGTGACAGGAGTGCTGCTCTGGTCCTCAGTTAATAGTGAAATGTCAGGAAAAGCAGTAAAAGGTGCAGGGCATGCCCTTCACAGGAGCCAACTGTGAATCTTGCTGCAGACTCCTCCCAGGGTGACAGTAGAACAGCAGAGAGGCATGCTGGATATAGCAGCCACGACACACGCTCTATTCAATAACCACAGAGACAGGACAAGGACCCACGGGGCTGGACTGTGCAGAGCCCCACATTATTCCAGATCTAGGGAGCGTCTCAATGGAGGCGGCGGGGCAGCAGAGAGGCATGCTCGATACAGCAGCCACGACACACGCTCTATTCAATAACCACAGAGACAGGACAAGGACCCGCGGGGCTGGACTGTGCAGAGCCCCACATTATACCAGATCTAGGGAGCGTCTCAATGGAGGCGGCGGGGCAGCAGAGAGGCATGCTCGATACAGCAGCCACGACACACGCTCTATTCAATAACCACAGAGACAGGACAAGGACCCACGGGGCTGGACTGTGCAGAGCCCCACATTATACCAGATCTAGGGAGCGTCTCAATGGAGGCGGCGGGGCAGCAGAGAGGCATGCTCGATACAGCAGCCACGACACACGCTCTATTCAATAACCACAGAGACAGGACAAGGACCCGCGGGGCTGGACTGTGCAGAGCCCCACATTATACCAGATCTAGGGAGCGTCTCAATGGAGGTGGCGGGGCAGCAGAGAGGCATGCTGGATACAGCAGCCAATGCACACGCTCTGTTCAATAACCACAGAGACAGGACAAGGACCCACGGGGCTGGACTGTGCAGAGCCCCACATTATACCAGATCTAGGGAGCGTCTCAATGGAGGCGGCGGGGCAGCAGAGAGGCATGCTGGATACAGCAGCCATGACACATGCTCTTTATAATGACCACAGAGACAGGACCTGCAGGGATGGACTGTGCAGAGCCCCACATTATCACTGATCTAGGGAGCACCTCTAGGGAGACGGCGGGGCAGCAGAGAGGCATGCTGGATACAGCAGCCACGACACATGCTCTATTCAATAACCACAGAGACAGGGCAAGGACCCGCGGGGCTGGACTGTGCAGAGCCCCACATTATACCAGATCTAGGGAGCGTCTCAATGGAAGCGGCGGGGCAGCAGAGAGGCATGCTGGATACAGCAGCCACGACACACGCTCTATTCAATAACCACAGAGACAGGGCAAGGACCCGCGGGGCTGGACTGTGCAGAGCCCCACATTATACCAGATCTAGGGAGCGTCTCAATGGAGGTGGCGGGGCAGCAGAGAGGCATGCTGGATACAGCAGCCAATGCACACGCTCTGTTCAATAACCACAGAGACAGGACAAGGACCCACGGGGCTGGACTGTGCAGAGCCCCACATTATACCAGATCTAGGGAGCGTCTCAATGGAGGCGGCGGGGCAGCAGGGAGGCATGCTGGACACAGCAGCCATGACACATGCTCTATATGATGACCACCGAGACAGGACCCGCGGGGCTGGACTGTGCAGAGCCCCACATTATACCAGATGTAGGGAGCATCTCAATGGCGGGGCAGCAGAGAGACATGCTGGATACAGCAGCCACGACACATGCTCTATATAATGACCACAGAGACAGGACCCGCGGGGCTGGACTATGCAGAGCCCCACATTATACCAGATCTAGGGAGCGTCTCAATGGCGGGGCAGCAGAGAGGCATGCTGGATACAGCAGCCATGACACACGCTCTATTCAATAACCACAGAGACAGGACAAGGACCCACGGGGCTGGACTGTGCAGAGCCCCACATTATACCAGATCTAGGGAGCGTCTCAATGGAAGCGGCGGGGCAGCAGAGAGGCATGCTGGATACAGCAGCCATGACACACGCTCTATTCAATAACCACAGAGACAGGACAAGGACCCACGGGGCTGGACTGTGCAGAGCCCCACATTATACCAGATATAGGGAGCATCTCAATGGAGGCGGCGGGGCAGCAGAGAGGCATGCTGGATACAGCAGCCATGACACACGCTCTATTCAATAACCACAGAGACAGGACAAGGACCCACGGGGCTGGACTGTGCAGAGCCCCACATTATACCAGATCTAGGGAGCGTCTCAATGGAAGCGGCGGGGCAGCAGAGAGGCATGCTGGACACAGCAGCCATGATACATGCTCTATATGATGACCACCGAGACAGGACCCGCGGGGCTGGACTGTGCAGAGCCCCACATTATACCAGATGTAGGGAGCATCTCAATGGCGGGGCAGCAGAGAGGCATGCTGGATACAGCAGCCACGACACATGCTCTATATAATGACCACCGAGACAGGACCCGCGGGGCTGGACTGTGCAGAGCCCCACATTATACCAGATGTAGGGAGCATCTCAATGGCGGGGCAGCAGAGAGACATGCTGGATACAGCAGCCACGACACATGCTCTATATAATGACCACCGAGACAGGACCCGCGGGGCTGGACTGTGCAGAGCTCCACATTATACCAGATGTAGGGAGCATCTCAATGGCGGGGCAGCAGCCACGACACATGCTCTATATAATGACCACAGAGACAGGACCCGCGGGGCTGGACTATGCAGAGCCCCACATTATACCAGATCTAGGGAGCGTCTCAATGGCGGGGCAGCAGAGAGGCATGCTGGACACAGCAGCCATGACACATGCTCTATATAATGCTCTATATAATGACCACAGAGAAAGCCCGGCGCTCTGTTGTCAGTCATCCTGAAGTTCTGGTCTAGTCTCATTAAATGTATTATATGCCATGCTAAGGCGAGCTAAAGACCAGGGCTGTGTTGGGAATCTAATGGGAATTCTGCTTAGAAGTGCTGGTCCGGTCTCATTACATTTGTTCCATGCCCTGCTAAGAAATGCTGGAGCCTGCACCTGTTTTGTTAATCCTATAGAAAGCATACTGAGGGGTGTGGGTTCTGTCTCATTAAATGTTTCGCATTCCAAGTTAAGAACGTTGTGTGGAGGTACCAGTCTTGCCTCATTAAATGTATGGACATGCTGGACCTGTGTCTGGTCCCATTAAATGTACCGAACATCCCGGGCTGTGGCTTGGTCAGCGAGGCTGCTGGTGGGGAGCTTCCAATTCTCCAGCTGGCACGTGGACATATAATGTTAAAGCGCATTATAAGACTAGCGGGCGCCTGAGAGGGGCTCAAGGGGCGGTGGGGATCCCCGGAGAGGAATGTGGATTGGTAGGGGTCCTAAATGAGAGAAAACATAATATTCTGTCAAATAAGCAAAATTTTCTAAGACTTTTAAAGCGGAGAGGGGGAGTGCGTGTGTGCGGTTTTGTCTGTGTTTATGTATTGAAATCCGGCAGACGCCTCACCTTGCCCTGCTGAAAGCATCATTACCCAACTATTTGCCAGAAAATGTATTAGGAGGATGTAACACCCCCCCCCTCAAGCTCTGCCCCTGAGAACATCCTGCCAAGATGTGTGTGGCCCTCCCAGAGGTCTCCTTAGTTCTTCCTGGCCTTCTCACACTCCCTGCCCTTGGCTGTCCCTTCCACCCAGTGCTTAATTTTAGCCAGTGGTGTCCGGTCTCAGCACCAGCACTTAATCTTCAACACCAGTGCTTGAGCACCAGTTACGGTCACCTTCATTTTTGGCCGGCACAGGGAGACGAAGTGATTCGCCAAGAATCACAGGATGTTGCCTGACGCCGAGACTCGAACCTGGTTCCCCAGCTCCGAGGTCGGCAGCTCTGGCCATTACACCACATCCTCTCCTAACTTTTAGGGTTTCATGGCTTCTGTTTTAGGTGGCGCTAACTGGGAAAATGGACTGGTAGAAGCTGCCTCCTGATGAGAGCTCTGGCATGTTTTTTTTTTTTTTTTTACAACTTAACCACTGCTTCCACCACCGACCCTCCAAGCAGCTGCTCACCGCATGTGTGTACTTGGGCCACCCACGGGAGCTGTCTGATGGTAAAAGATCCTACAAAGCATGGAGAAATTATGTCACCTAAAAGCTCTTTATTATTTATGACAACAACAATGAAATATTCCAATTTATTATTCACATCCTGCACACCACAAGTTCGGTCTGTGTTGCCATTTAAACTGTAGAAATGGCCATTGCTAATCGGAAAAACACTCCTTTAATTTCGTGAAAAATCGCAGACTGGGAGGGTTCTGCAAGCTGCAGGGACATTTCCAGAAGGTGCATTCACCCAATGAGCTATCTTGGTGAGATTAGAAACGGCAAGCTGTAGGTTATATATACATCTCTGAAGCAGGTGCAGTAACACCCTGAACTTTATTTGAGAAGCACAGATCGATGTGTGCAGTAGGTCTATAAACCCACTGAGATATCTTATTGGGATCAAACAGATGATCTCCAGGTTACACAAGGACTCCTACAGCAGCTGCATTAACCCACTCAGCCATTGTACGGGGGGTTAGACCCATGCAGGACGGCCGTACGCACACCCTGTCTCAAGTTTCCAAGTGCTTGCAGGAGCAGCTGATCCAGTCCAGGTTTTGGTTTGGCATTCTGCGATTCTATGACTTGTGGCGCTGATTTTCTAAACTATACCGAACTACAAGTCCCAGGATACAAAGCAAGAACCTGGACTGAGTGATCTTCTCATGCTTGGAGCCAAGAATGTTGACCTCTCTGGATGCATGAACCCACTGAGCTTTCTTGCTGGATTGTAACCTGACGCCTGCTGGTTACACACCAGTTCAGAGCTGGTTTACCTCACGCACCAGCCCTCGGTGCTCAATGTGACAGGTTTATATTATGCAGTCAGAGCATCTGTTTCCGCATCACCTCAATGGTGCACCGGATGTGACTGGGGGCTTCTCGAGAGGTGTCCTGTGCGCGCCTGAACTGCTGTCTATTGTACTTGAGTGATGGTGTGTGATATTAAGGTTACCAGATGACGCCACGTCATCAAGGAGGCGGAGCTCCTGTCCTGAGACCTACCTTTGCTAATCATTGTTTTCAGATGTTTTAGTCTAATTAGTTCAGTAGCATCACACTAAGACTACATCCCCCAGAAAGCATCAGGCTTTTAAACAAATACTCAGAAGTGTAGCACTGGGCGGCGCATCCTTGGTGGCACGGAGTTATGATGGTGACGTTATGAAATATAAACTGTTAAGGGAGGGGCGAAGGCAGTGGGTGGGTGAAAAAAAAATACACTTACCTGCTTTGCCGCTGCATCCGCCGCACATCTCTCCTCGTCTTTTCTTTTTCCCGGCTGCTGCCTGCAGCCTGCACCGCAAGCACCCAGGCTTCGGACTCTGCAAGCCAATCAGGACGCTGCCGGAGCAGCATCGTGATTGGTCTGAGCGGCCTGTTTGGCACTCAAGCAGTGCCTGGGGATGCTGGGCATTTTCTCCACGGGGCTGTGCAACTCAGCTCAATGGAGAACATGCCAACTACGCATGACTGTTTGGCCGGCCCTAGAGGGCTGGTCAAAGCGTCATGCGTATGTAGGGAGGGAGTGCATGCCACTCCTGCTCCGCCTGCGTCAGCCAGCCCTGCCCCGCCCGGAGTCGCAAAGGATAATTAACTGATAGTAACTTATTATTATTATCATCATATTTTTATTTTCCACTGCTCAACGAGCTGTGGGGCAATGCTCCTGCGCCTTAGCGGAGGAGCCGCCACCGCCCACAATGCAACTCACCCAGGAAAAACCTTTTAGAAAACTTCTTAAAACCTGGATTTTCACTCTCCCAGACAATTATTCCAAAGCAGCTATCTAATCCTCCTGGACTGGTTCTCATAGGATCTTTAGCGCCAAGATGCTCCCTTCGGAGCGAACGCTGCGCTCTATAAATACCCCACAAATATCAAATATCAAATGGTGGTTGAACAGTGAGGTCAAACCAAAGGTGTCCCCCTGGCATGGGCTCACACAGCTGCTATGTCACCAGTGCTGTTCACCTGGGAATGTCCACACCATCACAGAGCAGGCCGAGCCTGACTCAGCCCCCGGGGGCCTGTGCCGGCCAGGCCAGATGGAAGGGTGGGGACTGCTGCATGACACACTGCACGGCTCCCTGGACTGCCAAGACCAGCATGAGTCAGCATCACACATTCCAATCACCATGGCCAACAAGTGTGCTCAAGTGGACTTTCTACCCTCTGCCCCTGGAGCTGACATAGCTGTCAACCTGCCCAGGCCAGGAGGCGGCTTTCAGCCAGTCCAGAGGTTTCAGCCAGCAACACTAAGCATGCTGGGAATTGTTATTTTACTTTTCTAATTATAGCATGGGCACACAAGCCCCAGTGCCAGTGACTGTCATGCTGTGGGACCAGTCCACCGCTCTGGCCTGGGCTCAGTCGGATGCTGCCGACAGGCTCAATTGAAAGGAAGTCTAAAGAAGGGTGTGGCATCCATTGTCCCCCTTAAGCTGGGTAGGCTGGTGCACTGGACATTGCTGCCAACAGACACATGTAGCATCATTAGCAGTTTGCATTCTGGGACCTGTAGTTTTGGTTTTATCTGTGCATTATACTTGTTTTAGTGTTTCCTGTGAAGCTGTGACTGGTTGAGGGTTCTTCACCTGACATGATACCACTTGTCATCCAAGTCTGTGCCCAGGGCTACCACTTGACGTCATGTCACCGGTGCACTTTGTATTAATTCAACAAATGTGTGCATTCCATTCCAGCAGTTGTACACTTGGTGCAGATCTATTGAATTCGCATATTCATTCACTCATCCACCTTTTACACCCCTCCTCAGTGAGTTAAGCACCCGTTGCAGAGATCTGTCTCTGCATATCAATCATGCCTTAACCGTACATGTTCTCTGACCCATGAAACCTGTGCCAGTCTGCCCTGCTGCTTCTGGTATTCTGGAATGGGAGATTGTCCTTGTTATCTTCTGTGAGAGGGGAAGCTTGCTTTGCTACTGCCATTCTGTGCCAATTCTATGAGGAAGCAAAACTTGCACAGCTGCTGCCTGATTTGTATGTGTCCTGTGAAGGGTAAACCATGCTCTGTTGCTCTGAAGGAGGGACCCATGCACTAGTTCTGCTCAAGGTGTATCTGTCTATGAAGAAGGGGCGTTTCCACTGCTTAATTATTGTGTGTCCATTGTTCATGAAGAAAAAAAGGATAGCATGCCGTATGAACAGGGACGTGTCCACAATATTTAATGTGAGATGCCTATAGTCCTGAGGAAGTTCCTGTCCCCAAAGGGGCAATATTCAAGGTCCAAAACATGTTGACGGAAAAGAAAAGCAGGGTATGTTGCTCGACCCTCTGTTTTTAATACTGTGGCAGGGAGATACCAGTAAAAAAAAAACCCACAAGTTTTATTATAGGTCTGAGAGTTTAACAAAGGGAGGACATAAATGTTAACATATAGAATATAACCAGCGGCACTGGAATTATGCAATTGTTTGGCTGCCTCACATAATTATGGCTTTGCCGCATTTGCCACATAACCCATCATCTGCTGCATAATCTACTGATTTTAACATAAAAATAGTGTCTAGCTCAAATTGATTAAAAGTTGCTGAAAACACACCCAAACTTGTTGCAGCGCAGTAGGAGGCCCTTTGCAAAAGTTGACTGGTCCCCTTTCTGTTGCTGATTTTGTATTTGGGTATTAAACTGGTACTAATAAGGTGAAACCTTTGCCAAGACAGTGTTAACCTGTGCAAAAATGACAAAATAAAGGAGTACTACTATACAAAATTTGCCATATTACGCCCCATAATTTGCATGTTGTTGCCGCATAATTTAGACAACCCTCCCGCATAAATTGGTCCTCCCTTGCTGCATAATTCCAGGGGACCTGGACCTAGACTCAGTTAGTGCATTTTAACCAACATCACTTTGCATTCTCGGGCTTTGAAACCATAAGGAAAGTATTATGGCAAAACTACAAGACCCACAAAGCAACATGCTGTTGCCTGAAACGCAATGAAGGGCTAATATGCCCTAATGCACTCGGCAGACTAGTGGAATGCAAAATAAAATGTAATTCCTGACTCTGCCTTTTTTCAGGGTTAAACAGCCCAGTGTGTGTGAGGGCAGAGATGGGCTTTTCAATGCAAATAAGAACATCTCATTGCTAAGGGGATCACATTAACACTCCTTGGGGTAAAAAGGGGATGATAAAAAGACGTTGTTACCCATTATGACTACAAGTACCAGAATGCAACAAAAACACCTAGTGTGGGTGGCCAGAGGGATTTAACCCCTCCCACAGGCAGTTCACCATCAGTTGCTGATTTCAGAGACCGCAGGGTTCCTGATTCCATGCATGAATATCTCAGTACTGGTGTCTTGCTGCTTTCTGGGTCTTGTAGTCCTGAATTTCTAGGGACCACACAGGACTCCATGATAAATTCAATACTACCTGTACCCGAATGCAATGAGGAATATGGGCTTGTTATGAACTGAAAAACTTCCTAACTCTGGTGCAGCTAATGTTCTTAATAAAGCCCAGATGTTGTCTTGTCAGTGCACCATCAAGGGTCATATTTTAGGCCGCCTTGTGCACAAATCTAAGCGCCTAGAAGCAGGCGCCTACCCACAGTGTCTACTCCCCATTGGCTGGACCAGGGACATCTCGAGGATTTGGGGGCCCCTGGCAAAAACATATTTTCGGGGCACCTGCTCTGAACAGCTTTGACTTTATGATCCAGTTTCAACTCTTTCCTGCCCTCTTTGGCCAGGTCACTTACAGTGGCCAGGCGTACTCATCAAAAGTCTCAATATTGTAACACGGCAGCAGCTCAGTAATGTTACTACAAATAATCTCCGTGACTCTCTCCCATTTCTTGCATGTGAGGTCCTGTTATGATCTAAAAGAAACTTTTTTATGGATGTTTCATGAAACAAACACATTTCTCTGCAAAATGTCTGTAATAGACTCACACATCACCCAAATTAAAAATACAATAAAGGAAAACGGTATTTAAAACAATCTGTTGAAGAATTATTCAAGGTCATCAGGGCAAGACTCTCTGTGAAACAGGGTTGGCTCTATCAGGGGGCCCCATGAAAGGCTGGGGCCCTGGGCCAGAGCCCACTTTGCCCATGCTTAAAGTGTCTGGGCTGGACCCCTGCAGGAGTGGATCCCACAGTCAGAACACTTCCACCAGACTCCAGAGCAGGACCCTCCCACAGCAGCCACGCCCTGGCCGGCATGGGAACAATGCGGGTGTGTACAGATGCAAACGTTTTTTCTGGCGAGCATCCCGGACTCTTCTGAGTACCACAGTTACCACCTGTGTCCTGAGCAGATTTGTGTGTGGGGGGGTTTCACTTTAAAAGTAGGACTATTGCATGAATGTCAATTAACCAAAGGGCCAGGGGTAGGCAGGAAGTGACACCATATGCCATTTGACCCTTAAGCTTACTCACACATGCTCACACAAACACACACAATCACACATGCACACATTCTCACATAAACACACTCTCACCTGTAAGCATTCCCACAACATATATATAAAAGCATTTTTTTTACTTACCATGGCTGCCAGGGAGGGCCATATCCCAGCTCTTTGTACTTGATTTTATATTACACTAATCGTGAATAATAATACATTATTCACTATTAGTGTAATAAAAAAATGGGGGAAAAAAAACAAGGAAAATGGACGCCCAACCGGCATCCATAAGGGCAAGTTGCCTCTGTGTTCTTGGAATTAGTTGTACCACCTCTGAGGCCAGGGATCACAAATATCGTGCCTGGGGTCACCAGGGACAAGCCAGGAGCCGCAGTGGCTCGTGGAGTTTCACTATACGGAATTCAGCAATGTTACGTTAAAAACTCTGTGAGATTCCACGGAGTTTCGCGAGCGGGCAGAATTTGGCACGTTGGGCTGCTCATGCTGATTTCTAGTGGCAGAAGCTTCTTTTGCGTTGTAAAATCAGCATGAGCACCACCATGCGGCACGCCATTGGGTGCTGCTTCTTTCTGCCGCTTGAATAGATTTTCTACTCGAGCAGCAGCTTTCTCAACGGGAACGGTCGCAACCTGCCTTGACCAGCCGCAATGAGAAATCTCACTGGGAGGCATTCTAGTGCCCGAAAATCTCGTTATGGGATGCAAATTCTTGCTCACATTGCCAACTTAACATTGGCGAGTCGCATGCGAGAAAAAACTCTGCCATATGGCAGTAGGTGGAGTTTTGCTGGAACAAGCGGAGTGGGCAAAACTCTGCAAACTCCGCCGGCTCCACCATGCTATAACCCACACCCTTCAAAACAAACACAACCTACAGTATGCTACCCTTCAAGTGAAAGTGCTTCAGGGCCTTCATCAGGAGCACAAGTCACTACGTTAATGCTAGGGCAGTACCATGCAAGTGGAGCACACATCGGCCATTTGCCATTCCCAGAGAAAGTCTGTGCATGGGCGGGGGCTCTACTGGAGAACGCATTCTTACGTAACGTTGACCCTTGCTGGCCTGGGGCTTGTGGAAGGTTCAACTTGTTGGCCTCTAACCAAATGGGGAATGTTGGACAGGCCACACGAAGGGCTTGCTCCCTCCCCGCACGACAGGGCCCGAGCTCCGGCCCACCAGGCTTAACCCACGAAAAGCACCCGTACCCCGTCTCCCGACGGATCTTCTGCCCTCGGACCTCTACTCATCACGGGGCCCAGCCCCACCGGCTCCCCCGGCCGGTTCAAGCCGCCATCTTGGGCCCTGCACCACGAGGCCGCGTGGCCTCGCCCCGACCCTAAACCCCGGGCCTGACCGGCCCCGACATCCCGGCACCACCATCCACCCGGGAGGTGAGCGGACCACTTGGCAGGTCAATAGGAGGACGAAGTGTCAAGAGCTCTTCCCCCGCCAGGTGCCGATCGCCTCCAGCTCCCCCAGGCGCTGGCTCCACCCCCTGCTGGGTGTCTGGACACCTTCATCCCGGGCCCTCCGACCTCCAAGTGCGAGGGTCCGGACATCAAAGAGCGCCTGCCCTATAACTGGGGCAACTCCGGAGCAGGAGGGCAGTTGTATCCTGGAGTCGAGAGACACCGAGAGAACTCAGCCTTGACGGACTACTGGCGCTGCCGTAGCCCGCTCCTGTGAACCATCGTCCTGCCTGCTGGCGCTGCCGCGGCCTTCTACGACATCCATCCTCGTCGGGACCTGCTGGCGCTGCCGCGGCCCGTTGTAACGACCATCCTCACCGGGACCTGCTGGCGCTGCCGCGGACCGTATATCGACCATCTTTCCGGGACCTGCTGGCGCTGCCGCGGCCCGTTGTAACGACCATCCTCACCGGGACCTGCTGGCGCTGCCGCAGACCGTACATCGACCATCTTTCCGGGACCTGCTGGCGCTGCCGCGGCCCGCACCAACTAAGCTCGAGGATTGTGAGCTAATCATCATCTCATCCAAACTACCTGACTGGTAGACAGACTGTCCCGCTACCCCTTACCCTGCTTTGAGAGACTTGAATCGAGGGGACCCCTGAGTCCAGACCTCCTTGTAACATTCAACCGTACCTTAAGAAGTGCTTATAAAGAACACTGAACCTTATCCGTGTGTGGTATCTGTCTGTGGGGGGGGGGGAAGTTACTTGTCTGTACGATCGCTGGAGACGGCTCTCCCCGGAGACCTCTCCTCCTGACCCCGGCCGACCCTCCCGGTCCGTCTATCCTTTCTAACATTGGTGGCCAGCGGCGCGATCCGAATCAACGCGTAATCGTACAGAGAGTAGCTCACCCCACGACAACAACACGATGTCAGCCAAAGATAGCAACTCCACCGAGAAATTCCAAATGGATAAATTAGAAGAATACAACCACCGCGAACTGAGACAGTTCTGCATAGAACTTGGCATTGCTACCACCGGCCTGAGTACCAAAGATGATCTAAAGCACGCCCTAGAGTCGTGGACAGAAACTGGGGTCGCCGGACCCTCCGACCAAAGCAGCATCACACCAGAGGGGAACGCCACGGCTCCTGAGGAGCGGGGAACGGGCCTCTCGCAGGAGGAGATCCGAGAAAGAGAAAGAACCAGATTGCACGAGTTGGAAATGGCACGACTCAAGATGGATGGGGAACTCAAGTTAGCTGAACAGAAACTCAACCTCGAGCACATGCGGCTCCGAGATGAACGAGAAGAGAAGCAGAGACAGAGAGAGCTGGAGGAGAAAAAAATAACGCTCGAGCACGAGCGCAAACTGGCGGAAATAGAACTTCGGAAACAGAATAAAGAACTGGGGGTGCCTGAGCGACCACACACCCCGGGGCCAATCGAGAAAAAAGTCCACATCCCCAAGGATGTTGTCCGCGAGTATGTCCGAGAAGACGACATACAACAGTGGTTTAAAGCCTACGAGATCGCCATGACCTCCCACTGGATCGACCGGAGTGATTGGGGAGCCGGACTCTGGGGGAGGTTTATCAACGAGGGGCGCGATGCCCTACTGCAGCTCCCAGATCACCAAATGTCGTCCTACGACCACATGAAGGCTGCCCTCCTCACCCGATACGGCCTCACACCCGAGATGTACCGCCAGAGGTTCAGAGATTGCACCCGGATCCCAGGTACAACTTGGGTAGAATACGTGAACTATTTCAGCCGTGCCTTCGAGGGTTGGATAAAGGGGAGCCAGGTCACCACCTACGAACAACTCTTTAACCTGATGGTATGGGAGCACCTGTCGAACAACTGCTTCGTCGAGCTCAGGCAGCACCTCCTCGACAGTAAGCTGACTGACCCCCGGCAGCTCGCCGCCGAAGCTGACCGATGGGAAAGCACCCGAGTGGGCCGGAGGGGGCCACACGAACAGAACAGAAACAACCAAGGCCAGCACCGTCCTCGGGGAGGAGGAGGGGGCCAGGGGCGAGGGAGAGACGCCTTGCCCGCAACACCCGTGGCCAGCACCCCGGCTCCGGCCGGTCGGGGAAACCCCCCGTGGCGCCCTGGGGTCCGAGCCAACGTCACGTGCCACCGATGCCAGCGAGTCGGCCACTACGCCAATGACCCGAGCTGCCCGCAGAACCAAACACCCAAGCCCCGCCAGGTAGCTGCCGCCGCCCTGGGGGAAGAGCGATCATTGGAGGAACCAGAGGAGTATGAGCCGACCCAGCAAGAGTGGGAACCGGCCGCCATGGTCCTGGCGTGCTTGGGGGGAAGAGACATGGTCCCGCGGGCTCCCCTACCCGCTAACACCAGGAAATACGGTCAGTGGGTGACCATTAATGGACAGCGAGCCGAGGCCTTGCGTGACACAGGCGCCAGTGTGACGGCCGTCCGCTGTCACCTGGTGAAGCCCGAGCAGATCCTGCCGAACATTCTCTGCCCCGTCCGCTCGGCAGACAACTCTGAAAGTATGTGTCAAATGGCCTGCGTTCCATTCGAATGGGGAGGGGTCTCTGGCCTGTTGAAGGTGACGGTCCGGGACGATGCCCCCGTGGACTGCCTCCTGGGGAATGACCTCGAGAGTTCCCCGTGGGCCACCGTTGAGAGAAGAGAGCACCTGGGGATGCTGGGCCTCCCGGACTGGGCCTGCATAACCACCCGGTCTATGGCCGCCCGTGCCGTCCCTCGATCAGAAGAACCAGAATGGCCAGCACCTCCGCCCCCAGTCGCCCCAGTAGAAGACGACGACGAGGCCAGCCTCCCAGACCCGACGGCCGAAGGGGACGCGCAACCCCAGGACCTTCCTGACCTGGCTCAGTGGCGTCAAGAGGGGGGGCCCACCCAAGCACAGTTCCACCAGGAACAAAAGACCTGTCCCTCCCTCGAGGGACTCCGCCAACAAGCCAGCGCCCAGAACGCAGGGGACTCCACCGGAACTCACTGGGTCTACTGGGATAACGACCTGCTATACAGCGAGCAAAGAATCGCCGAGCTGGGGGCCGGTCGAGTACTGGTGGTACCTCTCCGCTTCAGAGACTTTCTGCTCAACCTGGCCCACGATGTCCCCCTGGCTGGACACCTGGGCCAAGATAAAACGTACAGCCGCCTAGTGACCCACTTTTTCTGGCCGAAGATGAGGAACGACGTCCTGAACCACTGCCGATCTTGCCCCACATGCCAAGCCAGCGGGAAGAGTGGTCGGAAGCTGAAAGCCCCTCTGCAACCCTTCCCTGTGGTCACCACCCCGTTTGAGAGGGTGGGGATAGACATCGTGGGGCCTCTGGACCCCCGCACGGCACAAGAACACAGGTTCATCTTAGTACTGGTGGACCATGCCACCCGCTACCCCGAGGCGGTGCCCCTACGGACCGTGACAGCTCCGGTGGTTGGCCGGGCCCTAATGGGGATCTTCTCCCGGGTAGGCTTCCCCCGAGAAGTCGTCAGCGACCGAGGCACGAACTTTATATCCAAATACATGAAGTCCCTCTGGCAACAATGCGGGGTCACCTACAGATTCACGACCCCCTATCACCCCCAAGGGAACGGACTAGTGGAGCGTTTTAACCGCACCCTCAAGGGGATGATTGGGGGATTGGAAGAGCCCCTCCGTCGCCAGTGGGACGTACTACTCCCGTGCCTCCTCTTCGCCTACCGCGAAGTTCCCCAGAAGTCCCTCGGTTTTAGCCATTTCGAACTCCTGTACGGGCACCCTGTGCGAGGGCCCCTCAGCCTAGTAAAAGAAGGTTGGGAGATGGCCCCCCTAAAGACCCCTCCAGACGTCTTCAGATACCTCCTGGCCCTACGCAATCAGACCCGGCGCTTCAGAGAGATGGCCAAGGCGAACCTTGAGGCCAGCCAGGAGGACATGAAGAAGTGGTATGATCACAATGCCTCCTCCGTTGAGTTCGAGCCTGGACAACAGGTATGGGTGATGTCCCCCACCGAACCATGTGCCTTGCAAGATAAGTGGACGGGGCCCTTCAAAGTGGTCGAGCGCAAAAGCCCCGTCACTTACCTCATCGACCTGGGGACCTCCCGGAACCCCCTTCGGGTCCTCCACACCAACCGACTCAAACCACACTTTGTGCGCTCAGAACTCAGCCTCCTGATGGCTACGGACAGTGGGGCAGAGGAAGACTCCGAACCCCTCCCGGATCTTCTGAAGACTCAGGAGAATGACGGCTCCGTGGACGGGGTCCGGCTCTCTGACGCCCTCACTTCGGAGCAACGCCAGGGCTGCCGGAACCTCCTGCGGCAGTTCGCTACCCTGTTCTCCCTCACCCCCGGGGTCACCCCTTGGTGTTTGCACGACGTGGACACCGGGGACAGTCCCCCTGTCCGACACCGGGCCTACCGCGTACCAGATCGGGTACGGGCCTGCATACAGGAGGAGGTGACCAAGATGCTCACAATCGGGGTCATCGAGCCCTCGGACAGTCCCTGGGCCAGTCCGGTTGTATTGGTCCCCAAAGCCGCTGCCCCCGGCACCGCACCTGAACTGAGATTCTGCGTCGACTACCGGGGCTTGAACGCTGTCACCCGGACCGACGCTCATCCGATCCCCCGAGCAGACGAGCTGATCGACCGGCTGGGGGCCGCCCGCTACCTCAGTATCTTCGACCTAACAGCGGGCTACTGGCAGATTGGCCTCACACCCAGGGCTCAGGAACGGTCAGCCTTCTCTACCCCCGATGGCCACTACCAGTTCAAGGTCATGCCCTTCGGCATGAAGAATGCCCCCGCCACGTTTCAACGCCTCGTGAACCAGGTCTTGGCGGGGCTCGAAGAGTTCAGCGCTGCCTACCTGGACGATATCGCTGTATACAGCCACCACTGGCCCGACCACCTCCGTCACCTCCAAGAGGTCCTACAGGCCCTCCAGCGGGCCGGCCTCACAATTAAGGCCGGCAAGTGCCAAATTGGCCAAGGGTCTGTGACCTACCTTGGGCACCAAGTGGGAAGCGGGCTGGTGTCCCCGCTACAACTTAAGATTGCTGCCATCCAGTCCTGGCAGCCCCCCGTCACCCAGACCGAGGTCCGAGCCTTCTTGGGGCTCACCGGCTACTACCGGCGGTTCGTGAAGGACTACGGCAGCATCGTGGGGCCCCTCACGGGTCTCACGTCCAAGAACCAGCCGAAGCGGATTAACTGGACCCCCGATTGTCAAGCGGCCTTCGAGAAGCTGAAGGCCGCTCTATGCACCGCCCCTGTGCTCCAGGCCCCCGATTACAGTCGGGAATTCATGGTACAGACCGACGTCTCCGACCACGGCATCGGAGCCGTCCTTTCTCAGTTGAACCCCGAAGGTCATGACCAGCCGGTGGCCTTCATCAGTCGACGTCTCCTGGCCCGAGAACAGCGCTGGAGCACCATCGAGAGGGAGGCCTTCGCAGTGGTGTGGGCCCTCAAAAAGCTCCGGCCCTATCTCTTCGGTACCCACTTCCGGGTACAAACCGACCATCGACCCCTGCAGTGGCTGATGCAGATGCGGGGGGAGAACCCAAAACTCTTGCGCTGGTCCATTTCCCTGCAGGGAATGGACTTCACTGTGGAGCACCGACCAGGCCAAGACCACGCCAACGCGGATGGCCTGTCCCGCTTTTTCCGCCTCGACGAAGAGAGTCCCCAAGGAGATGGGTGACTCTCCCCGCCTTCAGCTGGGGGGGACGCATGTTGGACAGGCCACACGAAGGGCTTGCTCCCTCCCCGCACGACAGGGCCCGAGCTCCGGCCCACCAGGCTTAACCCACGAAAAGCACCCGTACCCCGTCTCCCGACGGATCTTCTGCCCTCGGACCTCTACTCATCACGGGGCCCAGCCCCACCGGCTCCCCCGGCCGGTTCAAGCCGCCATCTTGGGCCCTGCACCACGAGGCCGCGTGGCCTCGCCCCGACCCTAAACCCCGGGCCTGACCGGCCCCGACATCCCGGCACCACCATCCACCCGGGAGGTGAGCGGACCACTTGGCAGGTCAATAGGAGGACGAAGTGTCAAGAGCTCTTCCCCCGCCAGGTGCCGATCGCCTCCAGCTCCCCCAGGCGCTGGCTCCACCCCCTGCTGGGTGTCTGGACACCTTCATCCCGGGCCCTCCGACCTCCAAGTGCGAGGGTCCGGACATCAAAGAGCGCCTGCCCTATAACTGGGGCAACTCCGGAGCAGGAGGGCAGTTGTATCCTGGAGTCGAGAGACACCGAGAGAACTCAGCCTTGACGGACTACTGGCGCTGCCGTAGCCCGCTCCTGTGAACCATCGTCCTGCCTGCTGGCGCTGCCGCGGCCTTCTACGACATCCATCCTCGTCGGGACCTGCTGGCGCTGCCGCGGCCCGTTGTAACGACCATCCTCACCGGGACCTGCTGGCGCTGCCGCGGACCGTATATCGACCATCTTTCCGGGACCTGCTGGCGCTGCCGCGGCCCGTTGTAACGACCATCCTCACCGGGACCTGCTGGCGCTGCCGCAGACCGTACATCGACCATCTTTCCGGGACCTGCTGGCGCTGCCGCGGCCCGCACCAACTAAGCTCGAGGATTGTGAGCTAATCATCATCTCATCCAAACTACCTGACTGGTAGACAGACTGTCCCGCTACCCCTTACCCTGCTTTGAGAGACTTGAATCGAGGGGACCCCTGAGTCCAGACCTCCTTGTAACATTCAACCGTACCTTAAGAAGTGCTTATAAAGAACACTGAACCTTATCCGTGTGTGGTATCTGTCTGTGGGGGGGGGGGAAGTTACTTGTCTGTACGATCGCTGGAGACGGCTCTCCCCGGAGACCTCTCCTCCTGACCCCGGCCGACCCTCCCGGTCCGTCTATCCTTTCTAACAGGGAACAACAAACCAATCATATAAAACCAGGCCAAAGCCAGGTGAACTTCCTCAGGGTTGCTTCTTTTTGCCGGATATAGTCATCACCAACACTCATCTAATACGTTCTGCATTAAGCTCTTTCTGGTCAAATATGTCCATTTAAACTGTGCAACTCTTAACTTGCAGAGGATTGTCTCTACACGAAGACACTCTTGCATGGTACGTGAGGTACTCTTGTAGGTGAACCACAGTTAAAGGGTCAAGGAATGGAACTGACACATATCAATACGTGCTGATTCACAACATCAGTAGCTTCAAGAATCACTAGTTAAAAGGCAAAGCTAAATGCAAGGTGTTACTATCTAGAATAGATCTCTAGCCGCGAGGCTCTGCTAGAAACAAGGTATCACTAGCCGCGAGGCTCTGCTAGAGACAAGGTATCACTACCCGCGAGGCTCTGCTAGAAACAAGGTATCAATAGCCGCGAGGCTCTGCTAGAAACAAGGTATCACTAGCCATGAAACAATACTAGAAACAAGGTATCACTAGCCGGGAGGCTCTGCTAGAAACAAGGTATCACTAGCCATGAAACAATACTAGAAACAAGGTATCACTAGCCGGGAGGCTCTGCTAGAAACAAGGTATCACTAGCCATGAAACAATACTAGAAACAAGGTATCACTAGCCAGGAGGCTCTGCTAGAAACAAGGTATCACTAGCCATGAAACAATACTAGAAACAAGGTATCACTAGCCGCGAGGCTCTGCTAGAAACAAGGTATCACTAGCCGCGAGGCTCTGCTAGAAACAAGGTATCACTAGCCGCTAGCCACAAGGCTCTGCTAGAAACAAGGTATCACTAGCCGCGAGGCTCTGCTAGAAACAAGGTATCACTAGCCACGAGGCAATACTAGATTGTATCGGCAGCTACAAGACGTTGCTGTCTTCAAGGCAACGCTAGATACGAGATGTCACTAGTTAGAAGAGATTGCTAGCTACCAGATCCTTTTAGATACGAGGTATCATTAGCTAGAAGACATAGCTAGCTGCAAGGTAGTGTAGATACACAGTGTCACTGGTTTGAAGATATTGCTACCTACAAGACAATGCTATATACCGGGTGTCACTAGCCAGAAGAAAACACTAGCCTACAATACAGTGCTAGATACAATGTACCACTAAAATATATTACTAACTACAAGACAGTGATAGAAACAAGGTATCGCTAGCTAGACAATATCAGAAACTACAAAACATTGCTGGAAACAAAGTATCACTAAGTCAAAGGTACCGCTAGCTACAAGGCAATGGTAAATGCAAGTTATCACTCCCTATACGTGTTCACTCGTTACAAAGCAATGCTAGACTGTATCAAAGGCTAGAATATATCACTAACTATGAGACAGCATTAGCGACAGAGCACGGCTAAAAATACCTTGGGTATATAGCGCTAATTACTACATATCTTAGCCACTAGATATTGCTACCCACAAGATATTGGTAGGTGCACAATACTGCTTTGTAATAAGGCATTTCCAGCTACAAGATATTGCTATCTACGAGGTAGAAGTTGCAAATAGTTACCTAGAAGGCATTGCCAGCCACTAGGTCTCACCAATGACAGAGTCGTGCTAGCCACACGATATGACCTCATACAGGGCATCGCTAGTTGCAAGGTATGAATACCTACTAAGTGCTGCTGCCTGCTGGGTATCCCCAACTAGCAACCAGATCTTGCTATCTACAACAAATCACTAGCAACAAAATGCTATGTCAATGTAGAAAATATTGCCAAAAGGCCTCACTACAAACTATTAGTAGCAACTAGATGTGGCTAGCTGCTAGGCTTGACTAGCCAAAGCTCCATAATTACAAAAGAGCCATAGTCACAGCCAGACATAGGGCCTGCACGGAAGGGCTATCCACAGGGCACTATTAGTTTCAGGACCTCCAAACATGCACAAGAAGGCACCCCAACATCCCCAGAGGAGGGCGCAAACACCTGTGCAGTGCAAGACGACGGGAGCAGCCAACCTCTGCTCCTCAAAAACTTGCACAGGTGCCCACTACTCAGATCCAAAGTCCACAGAAGGAGCCAACTGCTGCTCCTCAAAAACTTGCACAGGTGCCCACCACTCAGATCCAAGCTCCACAGAAGGAGCCAACCACGGCTCCTCAAAAACTTGCACAGGTGCCCACCACTCAGATCCAAGCTCCACAGAAGGAGCCAACTGCTGCAAGTCGAAATACCTAGATATGTAAAAACCAAGTGCTCCACCATCCACAGGCCGGTGCCAATAACGGCACAGCAAAATGCCCACAGCACCTATCACTGACTTTCAGCCAGTCCTGTGAGGACCCCTACCAACCTCTTACTGGGTTTGAAAGGATGGCTAGCGCTCCATTCTACGACGATGACCGCCTCACTCCAGGTCCTTGTGCACACTATCTTCAGCCCTGAACTTTTAAGCTGCAAATCACTTTTTTTCAGGTGTGTTAGTCTAATTAGTTCCATGGAAGTAAGTGAAAACTACAACACCCAGAATGCATTAGGTTAGCACACAAAAGACCAGGATTGGACACAATGACTGTATTGAGCTGGAGAGAAGTGGTCACCGTACTCCCCTCCCTCCAAACAGGCCATCCTGTAAAACCCCTGCTGCTCACCCCTCCCACACTCTCAGCACATACATCTGTTTCTGTATTTTCTCACGTAATTTTTATCCCACCTTGTCGCCTGAACAGGGGTGGAAGTGGTCCAGGTGACGGTGTTAGCAGAGTGGGTTTAGTCACCCAGGATGGCAGCGGCAGCAAGGCCTGGCCTCCCCCAGCTAGGAGACCCAGGCCATGGCTGACCTAGGCCGTGGCTGACCCAGGCCGTGGCTGACCCAGGCCGTGGCTGACCCAGGCCGTGGCTGACCCAGGCCGTGGCTGACCCAGGCCATGGCTGAACCAGGCCATGGCTACAACTGAGGAGAGAGTGCTTGTAAAATCTCACAGCGGGTCTTGGAGTCCTCCTTTCATACTTGAATGAGTGCTCTGCAAAAGGTGTGTTTTAAAGCAGGTCATTTTCAAAAGAAGGTACACTTGACTGTTGTGTTGTGCTGTGCTGTGCTATGCTATGTTATATTGATTTGTATAGCGCACTAATCACCCTCAAAGGGTGTCTAAGCAGCTGAGGCCTGTGCCCCATTGATGGAACATGGGTCTAGCATTCACCACGAGGGACACTTTTTAGAAGGGAATTTTCAGGCCAAGCATATGTTTACAGCACAAAATACCTCATTTGCACCTGCCAGGATTTTACAAAAGGATTCTTTATCACTGGATGTATTGCTGTGTATTTCTTCTGACATGAGTGATGGGAAATCTGCAGTCACGAGTCCCCCGCAGGAGTGGGACGTGAGCATTACAAGGTGTTGGTCGCCTTCTAGGCTTGTAAATGACCACGAACAAGTACATTTGTGGGCATTCTCAAACTTCCAAACTGGCCTCTTCTCTCCCTGGCAATGGTTAGGAATTGGAATAACTCCACTTTCAGGATGGGATGGGGAACGGATCACCACCCACCATAGGGAAAGGGCTTTCCCTAGAGGAAGTATACCCGCCACCGCCCCGCCACACAGAAAAACAAGCATTTGCAATGCAATAGGTCTCGCATTTACGAGAGTTTGAGCTATTGGCATTGTAAATGACAATGCCTTTTATTTATGTGTTACTTTTAGATAGAGAAATATTTTTCTACTACTTATACTTTAACAAATATATATATATATACCAAAAAAATGGCTGCCAACTTCATATTATAGCTTCCCCGCTCACAAAGCACTCTTCAAAAAAAGCATTTTGTGAACAAAAGTCGTTCCCTCTAAAACGTTATCAGCGACTCTTCACAAAGAAAAATGATCGCAAACAGAACTGAAGCGCGGCAGTTTTGATTTGAGACTTCATGTTGCGTTGCATTCTGATAACGCGCCACCAGAGTTACTCACAGAACGGTTCGTTTGGTGGATTTTACTCACTGATCTGTCGCCTTTTCACAAGATGGAGCTCGTCCTTGGTTTCACTGGTGAAGCCTTTCTCTATAGTGTTCTGTCCAGTGGGACAGATACTTTTACAGCTAGACACAAGTCTTGAGCAAGACTCGAGGCAATTGCTGTAACCCTCCATCTTAAAGTGGAAAAGATGCTCCCAGGTTTTCTTTCCAGACGCCATCTTGTGTGCAGCACAGCTCAAGGTAGGCACCGCCCCAATGCACTTTATTCCGTTCCAGTATGGTGGATATTAAAAGGGGAGGGGCTGTTATTCACCAGATGCCTAATTATGTCTGCGAATCTATTTATGTATTTAACTGGTTTGCACGCGGCTGGACTGTGACAGACAGGCACTTTCAGTGCTAAAATCACAATATGTTTGCATTGTGCCTTTGGCTAACTCATGAAATGCCCTTTTTAACCCAAAATTCGCTGAAATTGTTCATCTATTGATGGGAAAAATGCTTTCGGATGGTGTCACAAATGCATCTTCGTATGCAAGACCTTCTGATTGTCGTGTTCGGCGCCTCTATCTGAGCAGTGTTGGCATGGGTCGTCACGGTGCGCGCTGTGTTGCGTAAAGATATAAGTACAAGAGGGGCTGTGGCCTTTTCCTGTCCTCTTGTCCCGCCTTGTCATCTGGCACTTCCTTGAAAGCTCCTCCTGTTCTGCTTTTGATGTCACTTCCTGTATTGCGATGCGTTTCCTGTTCACATTGCTATGACCTCTGTACCAGCACGTCGTCAGTGTAAGGCTAAAGCACTTCCTCTTTTGAGCAGCCTGAAGATAAACTTTACATTTTGAGGGGGTAACAGCAATTGTGTACAATACAACTCCGCCACGAGGGGATAGTAACAGGGTTTATGCAACTGTGCGCCTGAGCTAACAAAAAGAGACTAATCCGACATCATTTTACAAGGGGGGGTTGATATGACGTAAAATAACTGCAAGAAATATCGTAAACATGGGTACAATATTAAAATGGGCCTATACCATGTGTGACACTTCAGGCATCCCTCCTGGCTTTTTAGCCAACACCACTGTGTACCTTGCTGTTATGTTTGTGCCATTCAAGGCACAGTACTACAGCTCCCAGAATGCACAGTGTGTCTCGCTAAAAAAAAAAGGCCATGGACTGGTTGATGATGTCACACACGACACAGGTCACTTGTCTGTGAGGTCTGGCAGCGCAGGGGTACACGTGGATGTCTGCAACCCATACCTCACACAGCACTCCTCGCATCTCAGGTGGCCCTGGCCCATCCCACGGACCTTCAGGGGCCCCTCACCACATTTTGTGCGCAGGCCCCGCCCACCATCATGTGGGCGGGGCACTGCCACTGTTCATGGGACTCGGTCCCTCCTAGTAGTCTTCGGTGCACCAATACCAAGGGTTCTGTCACATGGCAACGGTGGGAGGAGCCTGGTGACACAGTCTCTATCTAAATGGTCTCAGAGTGCTTCATATACTACTCAGCCATAGCGCCCAGCTGTATCTTTCATCATGAGACTGTGGCACAGGACAAGTGAAGGAGGAGCAAAAAGGGAGAGAGCAGTAGAAAGAGCTAACAGGGAAAATAGTGCAAAGAGAAAAGGGGGGTTAAAAGGAGCCCGCAAGAATGAGTTTAAGACACCTACTGAAAGGGTCTGGTGGTGAAAGGAGCAAACACAACAAGATGATGGATGGAGCGCTGAAACTTTTCAACCACTCTCCTTAGTCACAGATCTGGGTTGAGTCCATTGTTCTCTTGCTCACCACACCACCCCAGTTTAGACCCAGCCATATGCAAATCGGTCTTGACCCTGTGCCTCATGGGAACAGTCCATCCCAAAGTGCCCAGCCAGGTCCTCGCTGGACCACAAACAAGCAACCGAGGCCCGGTTTCTGGTTATCACACCTCATCAGCCAGGTTGTACATGCCAGGATGCCCAACTAGCCAATCTGGCCGTGCCTGTGGACAGTCTAAGTAGAGCTTCACAGACATAGTGGGAGTGACATGCTGCCATGTGAGGGAACCTGGAAATTAGCTCAGTGGGATGAGAAAGTCCTGTCTAACCTCTGGGTATTTCTCCAGAGCGATACCATCTGATTTGTATTATTTCAAAAATGTGTGGCACCTCCATTTGGCCACTGAAGTATTCAACTTTGGCAGTGACAAAAATGAGTGACATTTCATCAGTTGTCATTTTGTGGGTCAGTACGGAGTCATGGTGGCTCCTAGCTCACAGGGCTCTTTAGGAAAGCATTACAAACCATCACACTTGCCTGTCACCAGCCTGCTCTCGATGGGCACTGGACATGGATTGGACCATGGGCATGCAAACATTCCAGTCAAGTGACCCCCAATTGGGCTAGCATTGATAAATTGCAACCCTAGACAATAGAACATAAACCGTCCCATATTGTGGCTCCTGTCTCTTTAAGAGAAAGGTGTATTACATTCCTCCTCCCAATAGGGGGCCTTTTCTTGAATAGTGCATTTAATTGAGAAGCACCCTCGCTGTGTGGTTCTGGACCATTTTTTCATCGTGTGATTCTGTAGACTTTATGCAGGCAAGGGTCAATTTTAAAGGCCCTCTCCTGGGTGTCTGGTATGTACCCTGTACATCCTGGAGGGAATATGAAGTTGCCTACACCGGAGTGCTATGTATTGTATGAAACACGTCATGGGGCCTGCCTTAAGTAGGGTTACCATATGCCTCCTTCTTTCAAGACACAATCTGTCCAGGCCCTGCATTTTCCATATGCAAATCATTGATTTCAGATGGAATAGTCCAAGACTTCCGGGGCCAGAATAAACTGATAAATGACAGGCTGAGTGGTGAACAGGAAGCTTGTATCATGGAGTCTCATGGTCACCCTACTGCAAGACATGATGTCGTTTATTAACAACTGACGGGTCTTGGCTATAGGGTCTAGCCTACGGCAGGGCCGTCTTAAGAGCATTATAGGCCCACGGGAAAATTTGTGTTAAATTCTGGTCTCCATGGGGCCCCCAAGTGTGTGGGCCCCCCAGGCAACTGCCCAGCTTGTCCATGGTTTAAGACGGCACTGGCCTAGGGCCAGGCCCTTCGCTCACCCTTCCTGAGGGTGCACAACCCACACTATGCACAGCCTTTGGCCATTCCACAACCCGTCGGGAAATGCCACAAGGTGCATATGTACCACCAACCTGGACCGGGGCTCCACATAAAATTAATTTTAGGACCTATTATTATTCTCAAACACAGCATGATATAATGTCCAGGAATTCTGTAATGTGAAAAACAACAATTACGCCAGGCTATGGTATGCTTTGTGGGTGGGGCCTGCAGGATGGCTTCCTAAAATTGTCAATAAGTGATAAATATGCTAAATGGCTCCAAATGTCCCTTGGGGCAGTCAAACAGAAGAAGACTTGTTTTTTTAAATCCATGTAAAGATTTACAGGCGATGTATGTTTATAGGACCTAAATGTTTCGATTTGAACTTCCCCTGACTGGGAGGGCAGCCGCCATTTTGAGATTCCGTCGTAAGAGCCAGTTCAGACTGAAGAGAGGCAGCTGGAAGTGAGCTGCTGACAGAGAAGCCGTTGGAAGCAGAAGTCACGCGAGGGGTTGAGGGCACACTTCCGGGAGCTCGGCCAGGAGTCGGTTTAATCACTTCTGGGTTCTAACCGAACCATGGCCTAGAGAGAGTTATGACCAGAAACAATGGCGGCCTTTGGAACGAGCGCTGCGGCAACCGCTGACTAGGGTTAAGATGGCTGGTTCCAGCTGGTCATTCTTTAGGTCTGATCCTAACTGCTGCAGACTGGTGAACATTTTACTGTGAAAAACGGAACTGTGCAACATTAGCACGTTTTGTGTGAATTCAAACCCAACCAACACCCTCCGATGACAGAAGCAAGACGAGGAAGCTTGATAGATCCATGGGATCACAGTCGATCAGAAAGCTGATCAGTGCCTGGATACCCTCACTGGATACCCTCACTGGATACCCTCACTGAATACCCTCACTGAATACCCTCAGAATACCCTCACTGAATACCCTCACTTGATACCCTCACTGAATACCCTCACTTGATACCCTCACTGGATACCCTCACGGGTGATTCGCCGCGCTCTACAAATTCACATAACATAACAGGCAGGTTTTCGGGTTGGAATGGGGACAATTGAGCAGGTGTTTAGGCTGGTATTATTGTGGTGGAAGGTGGTGGAACTGGGCAAGGGCAGCCTTTATCTGGCCTTTATAGACCTGAAGACTGCCTTTGACCTAGTCCCCCGAGAGGATCTCTGGAGGGTACTTCTCGAGCTGGGCTTACCCCCTTACATCTTGTCACTTCTTATCAGCCTTCACGCCCATACCTTTGCCCAGGTCCGTTGGGGTAAAAACGGTGAACTTACTGAGAAGATTCCAGTCTCTAGGGGCGTAAGGCAGGGCTGTGTCCTGGCACCAACCCTATTTTCACTTTATGTGAACGGGGTGGTAAAACATCTCCAGCAAGAACCAGCCGACGCCCCCTGTCTCGGAGGAGTCCGGATCCCCACCCTGCTATTTGCGGACGACACACTCCTGATTTCGAAGACCCCTCAAGGTCTCCAGAAATTATTAACACGATTTCAGGAGTTTTGTGATGTAAGAGGATTAACAATAAATGTGGATAAAACAAAATATTTAGTCCTAAATCCTCCTAAGAAACTGGGCCGCCCACCGACTCTAAATTCGACCCCCCTAGAGAAAGTAGCCGAATTCGACTACCTTGGCATCCGGATTACGGATAGGATGTCCTGGGTTAGCCATATTGATAAAATGGTCCTCAGTCACAGGAGAGTGGGAGGTGCCCTTATGAGGGAGTTCAGGGCCTCTCCAAGAAGATCACTCACCCCAGTAGTTGATATTTACAAGGCTAAAGTAGTGTCATCAGCCTTGTATGGTGCAGAATTGTGGGGCCACTTTTGTTTGAAAGACCTAGAGACAGCGGAGAGTAAGTTACTGAAATCCCTTATCTCCGTCCCCCTGAGTACTCCATCCGTACCTGTCAGGTTGGATATGGGCTGCAAAAATATTAAAGACCAGGCCCAGCTTCGCCCGCTTTTGTTATGGACAAGAATCTGGAGGGGTGAAGAATTGAAATCTTATGCTGATGCCTTGGGAGAAATTATGAGTTTGGGGGGCTGGGCTAAAATAAAGTGGCTCAGAGATACTAAAAAGCTTTTGGAGAATGTCGGTCTAGGAGGCTGCTGGTCATCACGTTCAGCCCCTACAAAAGAAGTTGTCAAGGCGCATTATTGGAACTGGTGTGCGGAGCGGTTAAACACAACCTCTAACCACTGCAAGTCGACTGTCGCCTTTTTGCAAATTAAAGACACTGTGGCTTTTGAACCCTACCTGGACCTGATAACTCTCCCTTATGACCGAGCCCTTTATTTCAAATTTAGAGTTGGATGTCTCCCCCTAGGTGCATTGGTATCGAGTTGGTCACCTGTGCCCCGCATTTCTCCCAACTGTGCGTGTTGCCCTAGCAAGGCCGAGTCTATTGTACATGTCTTATTTGTTTGCCCGGACTATGCAAGGCCCAGGAGTGTCTGGTTGAAACCCCTCTGTCGCAATATGGGCACACGTAGTCACCTTGAAGCCCTGCGTATTTTAACTACGGACACTTCCCCCCTTTTAGTGTGTGGAATTGCGAAATTTTTAAAGTGGTCCTGGCTTATTCGCTGCAAGAGATTGTCAGTAGCTGTTTAATTCTTTTTTTAGATAATTTATTATGGGAAATTTACGCCCTTTTTACATTTCTTATGACTTTGATACTGGCTTCTTGTAACTGTGATTTTTATGTGTCTACTGTATTTTTTATGTGCTTACAAGATATCTTGCATATCGAATAAAAGCTTATGACTGACTATGACTGACATAACATAACATATTCTAGACCCTGGTGGCTTGTACAGGTTAGGGCAGATTTAGGGCTAATATTAAAGTACGTTTAGGAGCGGTAAAGGTGCTTCCCCTCAGGACCGGTTCCCAAAGCTGCTGCTGGAGAGGGTAGACGGTGTTCCCACCTGAGAGAGGAGAAAGTCCTGGCTTGCAGACAGAAGTGAGATGCACAGCCTAGGTGGAGGGATGGTAGGGGGAGTGACCCTCAGTCTTACGCACCCTGGTGGTGAGAAGTTAAGACAGTCAATGCACCACTGCTCCATCACATACGCCATCGCTTTACGTTCCCTGAGAAAGAAGAGATGCACCGAGACACAAGAAAGACCCTAGGGTCTGACAGACTAACTCAACCCTGGTAAGGCCTGGATTACTACAATGTCAGATGGGCTGGCCCAGCAGGCTGGTGTGGACTGCTTCTTTGTGCCAGTATGGCCAGGGTGGGCAAGGTTCATAGTGTACTTCTGTAAGAGCTCAAGCAGAGAGAACAGTTGCAGCAGCCGGAGATGCCGTGACCTGGAAGCAGGCTAGAAAGAACACATCAACAGACACACACATGCACAACACACACACAAATAAAGCTAATAAAAGTACCTTAAAATGCTGGACAGTAGTGAGGATTCACACGACTGTTGTCCTGTATTAATGTTTCCGCTGCCAATTCCTAATTTTTTAGGTCTCGCGCCTAGCGATACAGTGCGCAGCACTGCTCGAGCAGGTGAGAGTCCTTTTGTGGAGGGTTCCAAAACGGACCCTGGAATCGCACACGCTTGTGCGTGTGCGATTCCTTTTGGTCCACGGTATTGGCGTTTGCGGTCGTCTTTTTCAGAAAGACAGCACGCAATAGGCCAAAGGCGGTCGCGTTGCTCCGCCCATGGCCTATTGGTGTCTGTTACCCGCACGCCGACATATGTTGTCAATTATCGTGCCCAGACACGGGTGCGATAATTGAAAACAGCACCACTCGTTGCAGTATTGAAGCGATCTCATCTATCAGCCCGTCTACTTCATAGACCCGCACCCTGCAGTAGCGTTTGAGAAGAAATAATCTTCTCTGTAGCTGCGATAGCACAATGTTATTATCTTAAACTCACTCCTACAGCAGCACTAAGGGGGTGCCACCTATTAATTGCGAGTGATTTGACAAGTCTGACAGCGAGAGACACAAAATTCGCCGCGTTAGCTCTGTGGTAGTGGGCAAGTCACCCATTCCAAGAAGGCCTCTAAAGCTGTGTATGAAAGTATTTCTTCCATATCCATCTGTATCGTCACTTGCGATTGCTCTGTTTACGGATCTCTTGTTCTACATCACCGGGAGTCCTAAACCGTCGTTGTACCTGTCTTGATACCCACAATGCCATGTACGTTGGGAATTGTATTCTTCCTCTCGAAGCTCTACTTCCGTTGTGCTTACATTTTATAGTTTTGTCCAATCTACGTCTACGCTGTTTGAGTATCTGTGTATTCCTTAAGCTTCTGGCTGCACCGTTCCCCAGCACTATGTACTCATCACTCGTAGCCCTCGCGAGCGTGGGAGTGTAGCGCGGCGGTGCTCTGGCCCCGGGCCGTACCGGACTCCTCCCTGGAAGAAGTCACCAGTTGCTAACCTGTCTGAGTTCCCCTGCATAGCCTGAGAAGCGAACGCTTCGCAGGTAAGTGTTATGAGGTGTGGGAGATAATTGGCTATATAGGCTCTCTGCGCATCCTCTCTAATCTAGGTCGTGGAATTGTAGGCCGCGGTGAGGCTGGTTTGTCCTTGATTGCTCAGGGCCCCCGGATCCTTTACTGTCCAGCGGTCGCAACAGGATATTTTATCTAAATAACGTAATATTTCTCAACCAACCCTCGGTTGGAGGGTGGAAGTCTCTTAGCAAGCAGCATCACCGTCCTTGAGGCTATGCATCTCCATTGATTTAGGACTGTATCCTCGACAGTCAGCCGTTTGAGAGGTACAGGAGTTTCTGGGATTATAGTCCATACCCCAGCACTGTAGGACATTAGGAAGTGGGCTTTTGTATAGTAAACATTAACTGAAACGTACTTAAAAGCACATGGGATTAGACACTGGAAGTAGAGTCTCAATTTGAACACACAAAATAGAATTGATGTTGAAGTATCTTTTAGCAGGTCAAAGAAAACCAGGTTTTGTTACACTAAAAATGTTGATCGAACGCGTCTTGTTCTTACCGTAACCACAGTGGCTTTAAGTGGGCTAAAAACTGTTGGGTCTCTCAAAGGGGCGTGGTCAGTGTAATTAAGGGCGTGGCTTAATACACGTAAGCTAAAAATCTGTTTAGCACACAGTGTGCCGCCCGAGTTGTATTTTGCTGTTCCTGTCATTGCGCCCAGATATATGAGACAACAAGTCACATCATACCTACAAGTCAGGACTATTGGCTTTGTCAATGGTTGCTAGTTGCTTAAGATAAATAAGCAGCAACTATGGCTTGTATATAATATTGAAAAAAGTTCCACTTAAAGCCCTGGTGACACCACGACAATGTTGCTGCACCTTTGTTTCAAGAAGAGATTGGAAATCCAGAGAGAGAATGACTCTCTTTAAAGGATTTCCCTTCCTCTACAACGCTCACATCGATGTGCCTGCTGCCACTGCAGTCTGAAAACAAGCATTTGCAATGCAATAGGTCTCGCATTTGCGAGAGTTTAAGCTATTGGCATTGTAAATGACAATGCCTTTTATTTATGTTTTAAAAACCAACACGTAAATAAAAGGCATTGCCGTTTACAATGCCAATAGCTCAAACTCTCACAACTGCGATTGCAAATGCTTGTTTGTTTTGCTCTAGGCTGCTTGCCTGGCACTTGTTTAGGGGTGGTGGTTTTGCTTTCTGGGAAGACCATTTCATTAGTGATGGCCTGGATGTGATTTTGCGACAGATGTCTGGTAAGGTCGTGTATGGTTTTGGTTACATAAATCTGATGTATCGGTACAGGGTTGTAAATGTTATTTAATCTTGGCACATAGCCTCATTCTTGTATTTGTCTCACATGTGGTGCCTCCCTCTTCCAGCTGCTCCTGTGATGTAGGGTTGTTCTGTTGCTAGGTGTGCGGTCTCCCACACTGTCAGTTGGAGGGGGGTGGAGCTGTGTGGCTGAGCAGGGAGACTGGGCTTTAATTGATTCATTAGCAAGTGAAGGAATAAGCTACTTACAGTGCCCCTTCAGAATGTAGTCCGTCTTCCAGATGTGCTGATTTCATTATACCACTTTTCTTAAGCAACATGAGTTTCTCGTAAAACACTTACACTGGATTCTCTTAATGCCCCCAGGCACAAATGTAATGCTGTTTGTGTTTCATGCCAAACTTTTTCTAACTTAGTTATATTGTTAGGTCTCACCTACGAGACAAGGTTTAGCTGTCTGCAGAGGAACCTTGTTGTGGACCTTGCCAAACACTTACATCCCGCCCATTGCATATTATTGGTTGGCTTTATTGTCACTCTCATTTGCTCACTTCTTATATGATAACTTTGCTTCCTCTTCATTCACTGAAGCATAGCCCGCCCATTGCATACTATTGGTTGGCTTTATTATCACTCTCATTAGCTCACTTCTTATTTGATAACTTTGCTTCCTCTTCATTCGCTGAAGCATAACCCGCCCATTGCATACTATTGGTTGGCTTTATTATCACTCTCATTAGCTCACTTCTTATTTGATAACTTTGCTTCCTCTTCATTCGCTGAAGCATAGCCCACCCATTGCATACAATTGGTTGGCTTTATTATCACTCTCATTTGCTCACTTCTTATTTGATAACTTTGCTTCCTCTTCATTCGCTGAAGCATAGCCCACCCATTGCATACAATTGGTTGGCTTTATTATCACTCTCATTTGCTCACTTCTTAGTTGATAACTTTGCTTCCTCTTCATTCGGTGAAGCATAGCCTCTATACCATACGTTTGATTGGATGACATGTATTTTTCAACTGCTCACATTCAGGGAACTACTTTCTTTTTCTTTCAGACTGCATGTTTACAGCTCTCTACCTCGTGTTACCCCCCACCCCCTGTGCACTCCATGTTTCTTCTTCATCCCTCCACCAAAGCTGTCCTTTGCAGTCCCCACCACTCTCAGTTGATTATTTAAATTATTGTTTTAGGCCTCCTGTGGACCCAGCCTCACGCACCTCTGTTCCTCCCTCACTCCTACCCACTTCCTGTTGCGCCCTCACCACATGCTCCCCACATACACTTCTCTGTTAGTTAGTCCCTAAAACCTTCACAGTTTTCAATGTATTTTTTTGGCAGTGGGCTTCTCCACTGTGTAAAAAGCCCTATTGGGCAACTAAAATTGTATGTATTTTATTTACCACTGCAAATAGCATTCGGCATCTTAGATCAGTACATTCATTTTTTTTAAAGGGCCCTCATGCCCTTCCATCTGTGCGCCTGCACATGCATAAATAATCTATGCTGTGTCCATCTGCGTAATGATTCAGCCCCTGTTGCCCCAGTTTTGTGTTTATGTCTTGTTTTGTCTTTGATAAACCTGGCCCTGCCTCTGAATCACCAGGGACTCTAGGCTCCAGTCCTGGGCTTTCCATTAGCAAAGCAATATTTTCTAGTGTGCAAATGCAACTGGTTCCACCGAAATCAAGGCTATAAATACCAGAATGCATTGGGTTCTTAAAGTAAAGTCTAGGTCTAGAAAACGATGTCCCGAATATGCTGGGACGTGAAGGCCCACATGTTTTGTGGAAAAAGTGAAACTACAAATCCCAGCATGCTTTGGTAAACCCTCTCTTACTAAAAGTGTCACTCGTGACATGCGGCCGGTTGACAACGTGTTGTGTTCAATAAACGCACGGAAAAGCAGAAGAGCGTGTGTGTGTCGCCGCAGGTGTCACTGCGCGCCATCTTCATTGTTTGCCATTATAAGCCGGCCCAAAGAGCTGCTGCGGCCTCAAACGACCCCGAGTGACTCCGCGCAGAGAGTGAAAACACTTCCTGGAAAACTTGGACTGATTCGGGACGGGTTACTTTTCAGCACTCTGACGAAACGCAGATTCGAGATCTTTGAGTGTACCTTCCGAGCTGACCCAACGTGTGACAGCCGGAGCATGTCATTTAGCCAGCAGCAGGTTGGCATTGTGGGAGTTGTAGTTTCATCCTTCCCATGAGGAGGCTGGGCACGCGTTGTAAGTGCTGTTGAAAAGCCCAGGTTTGTCTGAAGGGGTCTCGTGCCATAGGAGTGCCGCTGTGCTCTTGTCACAGGTGTCTAGAGCAGTCGTTGCTGGCCTGTCTGGCTTCAGTGGGGACTATTTACGCGGAGGCAGACTCTGTGCTTGCTGTGGACCTACCTCTTTACCAGCCGCTCTCGGCGGTGCTTAGTGGCGGAAACCAGAAATAAGCGGATTTAGCCACACATGAAAGTATCCGCTCAGCAGCGAAACCACGAGATAATTCCCCAGAACTCAGCACAGAAATGTGATTACAAAGGTCAATGGAAACCCTGAGGGGAACCCCGCGCATCTCGGGGCCCGGAGGGGGCGGGCCGAGGGACCGCTAGATCACAACACCCTTGGTGTTCCTGGATTTTGCCCTGAGCTGAGCCCTCAGGGCAGCACATTGTGCTGTTCAAAATACTACTTTTCAATCCTTCCTAAAAATACTTGGAGAATTAATAGCTTCCCTAAAATATTCCATGACTGTAGTGAGCATGGTAAATAAGCCTCCTGTAAGGCTTTCAAGTTTCCCAGGTCCAAATGTGACGTGCTGCTCCAGTTCAGGTTTTTTACTTTGAATTGTGGGGCTTGTAGTCCTGTTTTATAATGCTATAAAACAAGACTACAAGTCCCAGAATGCAAAGAAAAAACACCAGACTTGAGCAGCACATCACACATGGACCTGGGAATCTTGGCAGGTCTGCTCCTGGAAAATTTGGGTGAAAGTTCTCTTTCCTAAAATATTCTAGGACTGGAGTTAGAATAGTAAATTTGACCTTCCAGTGTCGTCACACCCACTGCTGCCCTGCGGGTGCAGTTCAGGGCAAGAAACGATGGACTGAAGTCCCGCTTCGGATTGGAGGCTACAGGATTTGTATTCACAAATCTTCAAAAAGGTGAAAGTAGGTAGGGTTGTGACTGGGTAGGGTCAAGTCAGAACAATACGCTCTGACCAAGAGTGCCCAAAGCCCTCCGGAGCACCACAAGTGGACTCTTCCATGGCGGAATGAGAGCAATGCGCAAAGCCCTCCGGGCACCGCAAGTGGACTCTTCCATGGCTGGATGACAGCAAAGCCCTCAGTAGCACCGCAGATGGACTGTTCCATGGCTGGATGAGAGCAATGTGCAAAGCCCTCGGGGCACTGCAAGTGGACTCTTCCATGGCTGGATGACAGCAATGCGCAAAGCCCTGTGGGCACCGCAAGTGGACTCTTCCATTGCCGGATCAGAGCAATGCGCAAAGCCCTCAGGAGCACAGCAGGTGGACTCTTCCATGGCTGGATGACAGCAATGTGCAAAGCCCTCAGGGGCACCGCAGATGGACTGTGCCATGGCTGAATGAGAGCAATGCTCAAAGCCCTCAATAGCACCACAAGTGGACTCTTCCATGGCTGGATGACAACAATGTGCAAAGCCCTCAGGAGCACCACAGATTGACTCTTCCATGGCTGGATGACAACAATGTGCAAAGCCCTCAGGAGCACCGCAGATGGACTCTTTCATGGCTTGATGACAGCAATGTGCAAAGCCCTCAGAAGCACCGCAAGTGAACTCTTCCATGGCTGGATGAGAGCAATGCGCAAAGCCCTCAGTAGCACCACAAGTGGACTCTTCCATGGCTGGATGACCGCAATGTGCAAAGCCCTCAGGAGCATCACAGATTGACTCTTCCATGGTTGGATGACAACAATGTGCAAAGCCCTCAGGAGCACCTCAGATGGACTCTTCCATGGCTGGATGACAGCAATGTGCAAAGCCCTCAGAAGCACCGCGAGTGAACTCTTCCATGGCTGGATGTGAGCAATGCGCAAAGCCCGCAGGGGCACTGCAGGTGGACTATTCCATGGCTGGACGAGAGCAATGTGCAAAGCTCTCAGGAGCACTGCAAGTGGACTCTTCCATGGCTGGATGACCGCAATGTGCAAAGCCCTCAGGAGCACCGCAAGTGGACTCTTCCATGGCTGGATGACAGCAATGCCCAAAGCCCGCAGGAGCACCATAAGTGGACTCTTCCATGGCTGGCTGTACCCAGTGTAGGCTGGATGACAGCAATGTGCAGTGCCGTAGGAGCACCACAAGTGGACTCAACCACAACCGCCTCTAATCACTGCACACTGGGTGATAGGGATTCCCAGATGTCCTAGGATCTCATCACAATGAACGCTGTCACCCCTCATCTTTCACCACCCTGAAGACTGGGCACCTCACAGCCTGCACAACCTACACAGCATGAAAACCCCAACACAACACCCTTCCAACCAATGACCCCACTATGGGTAGTGCGCCTTGCAGTCAGGTATGAAGCACTATACTAATCCAGTTCTATTACAATTAAGTAAATTTAGTGGAAGCAGAGCTGAGGGTCCTGGAAGTTATGAACCAGCGTTTAAAAGGACATTGCATATGGCTGGAAGTGCACCGTCGGTGAATCAACCGAACATTATGAGTGACACCGCGTACATAATCTAGATGCACAGAAACATCGCGAGTGACCTGAAAACTTGCTGCCCATGTATGTCCAGTGCACGGTGAGAGACCTGGAAGTACGTCCTCAGTGTCCCAGATGTAAATTGTTAGCGTTTTTATTGCATAGTAGGAGTGACCTGTCGGTATATCATTAGTGTTTTCACTGCACCATGTTTCGATACCAGATGATGAGTAGCGTGGACGTGTGTTATCTGCATGTGAACAGACATAATCATGTGTACATGGTCATAAAGCACAAACCCAGCTGGAAGGCAACTGTGCTCCGTACAATGGACTGGTGGTGGATATGTCAGTGAAGGGTTAAGAGCAGAGACCTGCTTACGGATAAAGGTACTGTCTTCAGATAGTGTCTACGTTGGACCTACATCATCACCCGCAGTCGAGACAATCCTTGTTGAGGGGCATCTCCAGCCGCGACGCCCTGACTTGGAGGAGACCAAGCTTCTCAGATCTTTGTGGCATGGCTTTCCAGGTCCGTGGTGCACTGCCGCAGACGACAGCCTTTTAATGTTTTTCCTTAATGTACTTCTTGGTTGCAGACCCAGCAGTGTGACTGTGTTTAAAAGGCTCCCTTGAGCCAACAAGCAGACAAGCTCACCTGGGATGCACTTGTGTGCCTGTGGAGTGGTACTGTGACCTGTGAAGACTTGGGCAGCCTTTCAGCAACCCCCAGATGACCTTCCTCTGCCCTCTAATACTTCTGCTCTGTAACGATGAAGGGCTAAACCCAGAAACACGTGTCTAGAGATAACAGCACTAACTGCACCAACTTTGGTGATAAACTACCACAACTTTGAAGTAAGTGTACTGCAGTTACCAGAATGCAATGGGGTGAACTGTGGTGGGATATGAGGCTGTGTGCTCCCTCCCCCTTTGTGTTTAAAAGGCTCCCTTGAACCAACAGGCTGACGCCTTCACCTGGGATGTACATGTGTGCATGTGGAGTGGTACTGTGACTTGTGAAGACTTGGGCAGCATTTCAGCAACCCCAGATGACCTTTCTCTGCCCTCTAATACTTCTGCTCTGTACCGACGAAGGGCTAAACCCAGAAACACGTGTCTAGAGATAACAGCACTAACTGAACCAACTTTGGTGATAAACTACCACAACTTTGAATTAAGCGTACTGCATTTACCAGAATGCAATGGGGTGAACTGTGCTGGGATGAGAGGCAATGTCCCCCCTCCTTCCTTGTGTCAATGCTGTGTGCGCTGTGATGGTCACCAGAGATCTTGCTCTTGTCATCCAGGTTGGAGGAATGTTGGAGGCAAAGGCTTTGACCCAATATATCTTGAAGGTGATGCGAGCAGACGAGTGGGGCCAGTGAAGCCCCTGAAGGGCCGGTTTAATCTGATCTTACTAAAGGGCTGTGCAGCTGCATAGAGGACTCACTCAGAGGTGCCAGTGGGGCCACAGTGACAGTGAGAGGGTCATTGTCAGTGACTAGGTTTCCCAGCTAGGCTACTGTTCTCTGTCTTACTGCTGCCATATCTCACCTGTGACTAGCGCCGGGAGGCCCCTTTCGGGGTATTTGTGTGCTTTCAAAAGTTTTATAACATAGCATAAGTGGGACAGGCCCAGTACGAGACCCTACAGCCATCCCCTCGCCTGGCACAGCTAAAGGCCGTGTGTGGTTGGCATAGTTGGGTATGGTGATAAAATCATACTTTACGTTAAAAAGCTATACATTTACTAGAATAAACTAAGGTTAAAGTGATGTTACAGTTAGGTGAAAATGTTAGTTAAAACACTGAAATTCCTCAGTTACTGTTTACTGAAGTAACTGTAACTTGCACGTTTGCCATACACTGCGGATGACCTCACTTATTACATCACTCGTGACATGTTTTATGACACAATTAATAGCATCACTGATGACATCTGAAATTATATCACTGTGCATGGTATAGTTACTTCAGCAAACTATAACTGATCAATTTCAGTGGATTTTGTAGTTTAAAAATTAGCTTTTTGACTGGTTTTGCCACATTTCCACCTAATTATAACATATCTCTTTGGGCGTCCTGTTTCATTAACACCTCACGCAGCGGCTCTATCCAAGAAGGACAGCGTCCAAGTTCAGGTTTTCTTCTTTATTTTATCTTTCATGATTCCATGTGCACGGCTATCGCACACAATTCTGCTCCATACTTTGTTTAGACCTTTCCCGAAGAACGGAGTGTAATAGGTGTCTCTTTGGGCGTCCCGTTTCGTCATATATATATATATATATATATATATATATATTCACTGAAAAAACCATAGGTTTCACACATGTTATAGTTAGCTGGACATTTCACTCGTAAAAAACCAATGAAATTCCCCCGTTATAGTTAGTGCAGGCAACTATAACTCACGCGACCGCAATCCTCTGCTGATGATGTCAAATATTACATCACTGATGACATATGTGTCTTTATGAAAAATAAATATTTGTAATTATGTATAGCTAAAGATACAGTATTAGCATCAACAGAGGATTGCGGTCGCGTGAGTTATAGTTGCCTGCACTAACTATAACGGGGGAATTTCATTGGTTTTTTACGAGTGAAATGTCCAGCTAACTATAACATGTGTGAAAACTATGGTTTTTTCAGTGAATTTGCAAGGTTTTTTAAATGCTAATTCCTAACTATAACGTGTGTGAAACCTATGGTTTTTTCAGTGAATTTGTACGGTTTTTTAAATGCAATTTTTTTTTTGAGATTTTTGGTAAACCTATGTATAAAATAATATATGTACTATATCCTGCATTATGGAATGGTTAATTTTTTTTTTTTGCATTTTTTTCCGTGCGCGTACGGTAAGCTGACGCTACGCGCTCCGTACGTCATAAGCACGGTGCGCTTACGTGATACGTGACGTACACGTACATGTTGCGCGGAAGCAACGTCGCGGTTACGCGGGGGCTTGTAATGCGCATGCGCGAGTGCGTCTTACGTACGCGCTCCGTAAGCGCTCTGTAAGCGTCACCTTTGCGCATGCGTACTTGTTTACGAGTGCGTACCGTAAGCTTACGGAGCGCGCACGGTAGGTCATGTGATCCACAAAGAACACTTTTCATTGGTTGAAACTACTTTCAGTTCCAGAAACTTCCCACACCACACCCATTCCCCTCATTACTGCTTGAGATCCCCTAGGAGAAGGAGCTGAATTGACATTGAGATACAATGGCAGAGCAGCAGACCTCTTCTGAGAGTGAGCCTAGCAGCACCATCATCAGACAGAGAAGGAGGAAACAAAAGGATTCTTTTGTGTGGGAGTATTTTACTTTTCCAGAGGGGCAGAAAAAGGTCAATGCTCCATTGGTCACTTGCACACTTTGTGACCGTGTTTTATCTAGAGGAGATCCAAGGAAGAAGTATTCCTTTGGAAATCACTCTATGATGAGACACCTTAGGGATAAACATCCCAGGACCTTTGCTCGACATACTGGAGAAAACTCTTCAGTAAGTCACCGGAGCCCAACCTCAGAAGCTCAGCCGAGTACATCATCGGCAGCTCAGCTGAGCCCTTCCTCTGAGGTGGGAGCATCACCTTCTTCTGCTCCTCTGGACATTAACCCTCGATTTCAGAGGGTTTCAATGAGGTGTACAACGTGTTGTGGTCTTATTGTTTTTGGGGAGACCAGTGTTTCCCTTATTAACAATAAGATAGACCAGCACGTTTGTAGACGCTCATAATATTCCCATTCTTTCTTTCCTCCATCCCTGTATTAACCCAACGGCTCTTTTAAGAGCCAACCTTACCTCATAATTTTTCTTATTTTTTTTAAGCTTTCCTTTTTGAAAATTTTTTTTTGCTGTGCGCGCACGGTACGCGTAATAGTTACGCGAAGTTCGCGGAATTTTCCCTCGCAGAATTTCTCAGTTTATGCTGTGCGCGTACGCTACGCGCATTCTGCTATTTTTCGAAAAAAAATTAAAATTAATTTTTGCCCTTGGGGGTCCTTCTGGGACCCCCTGACCAAGGCTAGGGGGTCAGGAACTGTCCACCCTGCCCCCTTTTCACATTCTCCACATTTGTTTTTCACCCCCTCAACTGCGAGAGACAAAATGGCGGCCGACACTTCCTGGTTTCGACCGATTCGAATGTTTACTGAGATCTAACAACCAATCAGAATCGCGCTCGTGCACGGCGGCGTGCGCGTACGGTAAGCTTACGGTACGCGCTCCGAGCGCGCCCATAGATATATATATTGATTCAAATGCTATTTTCTCAGGAAATACTGTACAGATTTACACGAGACCTTCAAAAGGACATCCCTCACCTGAGGGCTACCTCTCTGCCAAATTTCAAGTAATTCTGTTCAGCCGTTCGGGCTGTAGCTCGGACTAAAGTCCTATGGAAAAATGCATGGGGAAAATGCGTTTTGGGACCCCCCCTTTTTCTCAGCCCCCGCTTGACGAATCCCCCCGAGACTTTCAGGGTAGGAGCGGAGCGGAGCGCCCCACCTATTTTGAGAATTTCGCGAGGATTCGTCAATAGGCGCCAAAGTTATTCCAAATAGAATGTTGCAGATTTCCTATGGAAACACGGTCCTAACTATAACTATCTACTGGCGACCGCCAGTAGATAATATATATATATTCTCCTTTGTTGTCTCCTACGCTGCTAGTCACCATAGCCCAAGTGGGGACAGGGCGCTTGTACAGGTGTGTGAAAACCTGGAATAAGCATTCAGAGGTCAATCACCGCATGTCTTCCGGTAAGGAAAGCACTCACTCTGGGTGCCTTTAAAAATTGCTCAAGTTTATTGTAGCCTTATTCTCACCACAGCTTGCTGACGTGTTTCAGCGTGACAGCCTTGCTTTCGGCCATGAGCATGCACGGTCAAGTCGGTGAGCCCTAAAAATGCAGAATATTGCTTGTGGGTGGGGGGGGTTGCTGTGTGCATGGGCATGTAAATCGTGGCTATATATAAAGGCTTAGTCCAGTGATTAGTTAATCTGATGAAATCAACTCAAATAGCAGACATAACAATATCATGCATACATTTTTACATTGTTTGTCACTCTGTGCTCCCACCTTCCCACCAAACTTGCATGTGTCTAGAAACGGCAGTGCTTAATTTGTAAAATAATAAGTGCTGGGCCTCAGATGCCTGCGGCTGGTGCTATTGAAGGTCAGGGTGCCAAATACCAAAGCTGCATACTCATGATTCAACCTGATGCCTCTTTAATCCACCACTAGGTGCTCCCTGTCTCTTTATCTCTCTCTTGCTCTCTTGCATTTGTGGCCGGCATGACTCACGGGGGGGTTGGGGGTGGGGGGAGGGCTCCGTGCGGTGGGGTTAATTAAAAAAAGAATAAATTTACCTTCCTGGGTCCCGCGCCGACTCAGCTCCTGGCCGGGTCCCGCAAACAGGAAGCAGGCAGCCTCCCTCCCCTAAGCCAATCGCAACATTGCAATGGCAGCGTTGTGATTGGTGGGGACGCCGACCAGCCAGGTGTCTGTGGGGAGGCCTTTTTCTCCATGAAGGCTGCATGCAGCCTACATGAAGAAATGGGAGAGTGTACATGACTGGTTTGTCCGACCCAGAGGGCCGACCAAATAGTCAGGGCCCGCAGCTTTGGGCTAGCCACGCCTCCCCTGCCCTCAAGCAGACCTGAAACAACCAAACCCTTCTGCTTTCTCGCAGTGCGAGAAGCAGACACATAAAATGGTAGTTTTACCATTTTATGTTTCTGCTTCCCCCACTGCGAGAAAGCAGTGGGGCGACGCTCCTCCGCCCTGATGGAGGAGCCGCCTCTGCACTCTTGCAGATTCTTTTTCATCCCTGTTCCCTTCTTTGTCACGTTTTTCCATCTTCCTCTTCTGCTTTCTTTCCTCTTTTCGTGTTTTTCTCTCTCTTACTTTGGATTAAAGTTTGTTGAAGAAAATAAGTGCAAGTCCCCAAAAATGAGTGCCAGTGGACCCCACCTTCAACCACCGGCTCAAATAAGCACTGAGAAACTGTTTGAATACCAGTGTTAAGTACCAAGGAAGATACTGGGTATATAATAGCCTGGTTCTTTCTTTTGGGTGTTATCTTGTGCATCATAGAGCGTAGATGGTCTGGAGGAGTGGTATTTCTCCGGAGGTCTGGCGGTCGCCTTTGCGTGCCACTAACTTCCGCCTTCTGCACGATGACTCCCCTCCGCCAGACCAAGAGGAACTGTTGGTTGACATCTGCTGATTTTTGAGTGTGGTTTCTTCTTCTCGCTCTGTTGCCATAGCTCAATTATCTGTCCAAGAGGACACGCCCATGCATGGTATCTCTTGCGCTAAGCCCCTGATCCCTTCGGCGCTCTGTTCTGTGAGGTTCTGTGGTGTCAATAGATAGGGTGACCAAGCGTCCCAGATTTGCCAGGACGGTCCCGGTTTTCCAACAGTTGTCCTGGTAGATTTTGGTAAAAGTGGCTCATGTCTCGGTTTTTTGAGAGGTTAAACTGAAAACAGTGATAGGCACTTTTTTAGGTGTTGCAAAGCAGGGGTAGTAAGCAGCTGTTATGAGTAAACAATTTAATTAACAGGTATGATGCTGGGTTTAAAAATTACATTTTATTTATTTTCTTAGTGCCTCTTCTGTGTTTCTATGGGGATGAGGGCTGTCATTCTTTGCCACTTTATTGAAGTAAATTTGTAGTCCTTCCTCTATTTTTGTGAAATGTTCCGGTTTTTGGGTCCCACAATCTGGTCACCCTACAATAGACCTCCTGCCTCAGTAAGGGGGAAGGACATGAGGTTCAATCTGATGGGAAGGCGTGCCCAGTGGCCAGGAACCAGAATCCTTAGGCCTCCAGCCAAAATACAATTTTGCCAGATGGAGCGCTCCCCATAGACATTTTCAGTAATTTGCAGTCAACAATTGCCCCATCCGTTCCTTTTGAACTAAAAGAACTGGGACCTAATTGCGTCTTTTTCACTTGATCAAGTTGTGTGCTCTTGGGTACATTTCTTAATTTCTCCAGGCCCAATTTCCACTGGTGCCTTTAGTAGTGTGTTTTCTCAGCAGCTATAGGCCAGCTGCCAATCACAACCCACCTCCTGCCACTAAGCCAGCTTTCTTATATTATACTCAGTTGGCCCTGCAGTGTAGGGCAACCAATCGGGAGTTCGAGGCCGAGCTGGCAATCCCAGTCTCTGCCTATCCACGACCACCCCTGGGATCTCTACCATGTGGCTTCCTCTCCCTGGCACTGCATTTGCCAATTGAAGCCACATTTTGCATCGTTTGAGGTAGGGCTTCCCCAAACCTAGCTGCCGTTCAGTGGTTAGGGAGCATCGTTCGGCACTTGGTAGCACACTAGCACTTGCTTAGCGCCGGGACGCCTCTTAGCTGAGGCAGCTGTCGCGCTTTATAAAACCTTTTAACATAACATAACTAGGGGGCAGATTTACCAAGATTTGCACCGCACAAAGCGACGCAAAGTCTTGGAATGCCGCTTACTTCCCTGCACAAAATGCATGGGTGCCCTGTTGTCAGCGCAGATAGCGCTTTGCGCTGTTTGGCGCCACTTTGCATCAAGGGGCTGTTACATGGGTGTAACTTGGGCAGATCACTGTCAAGCCTGGGTCACTAAGATGAGCAGATCACACTTTGTGTTAAAAAAAATAACACCTCCTTGAAATATTTTCATTACTCTAGATAGTCCACAATTGCATGTGTGCTGCACTATTTAGCACACACCCAGTGTGTGGAATGAATTCAGGAAGTCTCTAGGCCAGTGCATCGCAGCTTTATAAAACCACAAACTCATTTTTAGAAGGACCAACTTTCACGACCCACTTCGCTTTCATGGACATGAAGTGTAACTAAAGCATTGCATGGAAGCGCACTGTCATTTACAGACCGCACATTTTCCACTGAAATGTCCACTAAATTTGCATAGATAAACAGTTTTACTGATAAAATGGTATTGCATCCAAATGATAACGCGTGTAATTGGCTTTCAGTGAGCATTTATTATTTGTGCATCATCAAACAAAGTGTCTTGATTTATTTTGATCCTGTTGAAATCTTTGTTTCCATCACACTTCAGAAATACAAAAAATGTGCCTCACATTTGCTTCCCTAACTGCTGAATGTGCACAGTTCATTTACAGGTATTTACATTTTGTTGTTTTAAAAAATAATGCAATCCTACAGTCTTTCTTTTCACTCTGTAGTGCAGAAAGATTGTCACATCATTCACTTTACTTTTCTTTCTCTGACTGCAAAGTGAGAAGAGTTTGTAAACAATAAACCCAAGGTCAAAAAAACATAAGCAGCAATATGTAAGAAGACAGCCTGGCATTTGTCCTCTCTATCTAAAGCACAGAAGATGTGACAAGATACATACAGATTGTAAAGACTTCTCTATTTACTCCTTGGACTTTTTCGACCCACCAGAAATCTGCTGGCGACCCACAGTTTGGGAAACACGGCTCTGGGCATAGGATTTTGTACTGGTGGAGTATGATTCCTATGCAGATCCAATGCTAGGCATCATTCACTCGCCTCTTCACAATGGTGCAAAGGGTGTGCACCAGCATATTGGATGAGACCAGTAGTAGGCCATTTTTGAGGTTTCGCCTAGACAGCACATGCGCTTTCTCTTCGAGACACGTTGTTCACATGCAGTGGGCTTACAGCCTGCCCATAGCTTACCATTTGTTGGCTTCAGCGCCGCTCTCATTTCCTTCATCCCCATGTTATGGCATGCCTGCGTAATGTCCTCATCTTGTGTTTGTCCCTCCCGTAGAACGTGGACCAAGTACTTCTGTCCATCCACTGCTCCCATTCTATAGCTACTTTTTTCTTTGTGTTCTAGCACTCCATATGATTGCTTGTGCTTTATGTCCATCTCCCATATCCCCATCCATGTAGCTTCTATTCTGTCCCAAACACCCTTCCATGTTATTTCTTTTCCCTCCCACCTCCCTGAATTGTACTCTACGCTATTCAATGCTTAATTTGAGCATGTGGTTTCCGGTGCTATGGCACTGGCACTTAACTTTCGACACCGGCACTTATGACAGTCTGCCACATGGTGGGGCTGTTTGTCTAATTTATAAATGAGCACAACAGCAGTTGTATATTAATACAATATACATTAAAAATGACTAATACCTATGTTCCAAGCTATTTCTTCAGATTTGGGGACCTGGAATAGTCTGAATTGTCACACTGGTAGGAGTGTGGTGGTTAGTAGTTGTGTTGTGGTTGCCAATGGCAGCAATGTCAGGGGCAATGGGTGGTGCAAATGCCTCCTGATGAGGTCCCTGGCACATATTTTTAAACAACTTATGCACTGACGCCACTGCACTCAACTCTATGCCACTGCACTTTACATCACTGCGCTCTACTCTGCACTACTCTACTCTATGCCATTGTACTCTACACCACTGCACTGTATGCCACTGCACTCTACAGGGCACCTCTTTACTCTACACCACTCTACATTACGCCACAACACTGTATGCCACCGCACTCTACGTCACTCTGCTCTTATCTGCACCACTACGCCGCTGCACTCTATGCCACTCTATTCTGCACCACTCTACGCCACTGCACTTTATGCAACTCTATTCCACTCCACATTACTGCACACTACACCACTACGCTCAGTTGTAATTGTATTTATATAGCGCTTACTACTCCTGATGAGGCATTGAAGCGCTTTTTGGCCAGTAGCACGCTACTCTGGAACCCAAAAAGGATTAGTGGTGGATCAGTATAGGGAAATATAAATTGTCAATTGGAGTGATGCACATGTGAGTCTGTCAGTTTGATTGAATAGCATAAAGGAGGGATAGAGGAGGGAAGAGTCTAGAAGATGTTATTTGGGAGAGGATAGTTGTAGGATGAGGTTTGGGTTGGGTCAAGGGAGGGATACATGAGGGAAGAGACTAGAACTTGTTATTTGGGAGATCATAGTAGTAAAATGAGGTTTGAAATGAGTCAGAGAGTGGAGGTAGAGGATATATTGAGAGAGGTTTTGGATGAGACATAGAGTAGCGCATTGAAGAGAGCTGAATGTTTTTTTTCCTACAGTAGGATTAAATTAATGAATACGTAGATACATAACTGCATCGAAACTGTATATATTTATAAAGAAAATAATATATTGAGATATAAATTTGTATTGTACAAAGTCCCATATGTGCATGAGTGGCTGGATAGTTAGAAACTCACACTTTCAAGTGTTGCTGTGCGTGAAGTTAATTTATCTGTGTATTTTTATATATTTTTTATTTATTTTAGTTTTATATTTTCCTCAATATTTAAATAGTGAAGCACTTATAGATACAAATATTATGATCATATTTAGATATTGTGATAGGTAACATTAAATAAAACAGAGACCAATAAGCATCAAATCAAATAACTAATATGAAAACTATGCAGTGACCTATATACATGTTAAGCATAAAATAATTTATAAATATATATATATATATATATATATAAACCATAATTAATATAAATATTGTTAAGCAGACTTAAGAATATCTACATATTTTTAAACCATAGGTAGTATAAATATTTGTACAAAGAAATGCACATATCTAAATACATACATATGATCAAATTATAAATGTTTACATACACAGACATATGCTGTACATTAGTGTTTGAGTATGGTGGTTATGTAGGAATGAGATAACTCTTGAGTATTCATATGGTGGTTATTTAGGAAAGAGCCGACTCTTGAGTAGTCGTCTGAAGATAAGATAGTTATCCGTGGATCATATGTTTGGGGGTAATGAATTCTATAGTTTGGCTTCTAGAACAGAGAAAGGTGTACCACCCATGCTTTTACTTGTATGGTGGGATTTTGAGGTGAGATGCCAATCTGGAGCAGAGGTTCCTTTGTTAAATGTTTTTGGTGACTTTATTGATGGAGAGCGGTCCTGTTCCAGGTATCGTTTTGTGAGTTACCCAAAGCAGCTTGAAGGTGGATCTTATGGCAACGTGTAATCAAGGTAGGTGCTTCAAGGCAGGGGATATGTGGTCATGTGGCTTTATATGTAAGAGTAGTCTGACAGCAGAGAGAGACAGTAGCCTGGACCTTGTGTGGAAACCCTAGATGAAGGAAGATGCATAGCAGAGTTTTCATAGTAATGAAGATCGATAATTTGTCCACTTGGCATTTATTGATAACTTGGAGTCCATGGTAATTCCAAGGTTTCCTACTTTCTTAGATACTTTTGGAGGTGGTCCCAGATCCTCAGGCCAGGCACAGAGTGGGTCACGATATGAGTTTTTCAGTTTTGGAAGTATTAAATTTGAGATGGCTCTGTGTCATTCACTGATCAAGGGCTCTGAGGCAACTGAAGATTTTTGAGTTTCCAATGTCAATGTCCCCTCTGTGCCAACTTCGTAGAGTCTTTGTATTAAAGTGTCATGTTCAACTGTGTAGAAGGCAGCTGAGAGGTCCAAGGGAAGTAGTGCATTGTTTTTTAAGGGATGGTGGTAGATTTTGAGCCTCTTTCTGGACCGAATCCTGTTTGGAAGTTGGAAAGTATGGAGTTATCTTCAATGAATTGTGACATCTGGGTGAAAGTTACGCTTTCCATCAGTTTGTCCAGGAAATGCTCACTTGTAATCCATCTGTAGTTGTTTGGGTCATGTGGGTACAGGTTTGTTTTCTTTAATAGGCGTTTGTATGTCTTTTTTAAGTCTTCTGGAAAGATTCCAGTAGTTACTGGTGTGGCAGTGGAGATAGTTAAAAGAATGTTCTTGAAGATTTGTGATGGGCAAGGCTCAGAAGGGCCGCCAGCTTGCCTACTTGTTTTGACAAGATCCATGAATTAATGTTGTGATAGTTGTTTGAAGGAATGCAGAGGCTGGGTTAGCCATCCCTTGGAGGGGATTGTTGGAAATGGGTTAGTGCTGGTGGTTTTCCTTTGTGTTAAATAGGAGTGCAACATAGTTTGGTTGTGTAATGATTTGCCAGTTTGTCAGTAAATTCTTGAGTAAAGGGATGAGTTCCTTCTGTGAATTTAGGTTTACGAAATTCAGAGAGAAATTTATAAAATTCTTTATCTGCACATTTAGCATTATGAATTCTGTACGAATAGTACCTTTTTTCTAGCTTTTTGCTATTTTTGACTGGTATATTCTGTTAAGTTTATGTAGGTGAAGCTTGTCTTGATTGCTATGTGTTTTGAGCCAGATGCGTTGCAGCTTTGACATTTGTTGTTTTAACCTTTTTTGTTCTGCATTCCTACAAGGTGCTTGTTTCCTTTTGCCCTGCTTTTTTTTCTTAGTGATATTAGTATATCAAACGCTTCCTGGAGCCACTCATAAAGTTTTTGAATGGAATTTATTGTGTCTAGATCTGTGTTGGTTGTTAGTTGTGTTTCTAAGTATTTAAAATTGAGTATGTTCATCTGGTCGATAGGTGGATGCATGTAAGGTTGTCTTAGTAGTGCTTTGTGTTGAAATGCTGCCAGATGGTGATCTGACCATGTGACTGGAGTAATCCTTTGAAAGGTGACTAGTTCTGGATTTGCAAAAAATGTCATCTAGTATGTGTACAGTGTGGACGATTTGATGGAGGATTAGTGTTTCTAGGTCAGTGATGATCGTTTTTGGATGGGGCACATTGGGGTTGTCAAACAATGTTTAGTTCACCAAGGATGCATACGCTGGAGTGTATTGTCATAAGGTTTGAAACTGTGTCTAGAAACGTGCTTGGGAAGCTTGCATTGCTGGGTGGTGGCCTATAAAGAAGGAAGAAGTTACAGGAGGAAGTTGGCGTAGGGTTGATTCTTGTGATGGTGGCCTCACAACCTTGTATGGAAATGTCATCTGTTTTGGTGAGATTTATTGTTTCCCTGAATATGAGAGCTAGTCCACCTCCTCTTTTGCCCTATGCAATTTTGCGTGACAGTTTGATAGCCTGGAGGAAAGTCTTGATGAAACACTGGAGCCATGTTTTCTCCCAACCATGTTTCAGTTATGAAGAGTAAGTCAGGTTGTGTGTCAGAGAGTAGGTGGTAGATTTAATACTTGCTTTTAGAAAGGGATCGAGCATTTATTAGTAGGCAGTTTGGAGTCTGTGTTTTGGTGATGTGACTTTGTTTTCTTGAAGAGTGAGTAGTATTCTTTGAGCTTGTGGTTGATGTGTTATTAGTGCTCTTATTAACTGTCTTAGGATAGCAATAATGTTGGTGGTCTATATCGTAGTCCTCGTCCAGAAGCCTTAGCAGGCATTTTCATGGCCCTGCATCTGTAGGTGATGGAGATGGTGGTTGATAGTGGACTGGTGAGCTGTGTTGTTTTTGTAGAGTAGTCTTGTGTAATAGAGAAGGACAGGCATAAAATGTATTTTTAAAAATGGCCGCCACATTACGCACGTTGCATAGGGCGTGACGAGTGATGTCAAACACAGAGAACGATACGGCGCTCGAGAAGGAGAGGAGGCACGGGTTAAGAAGAGATTACCTCAAGATTCCAGGCAAGTGCGTTAAGTCATTCAAATCAAAATATGATGTTTAGAAATGCTGCCTTTAAAAATATTTGTACAAGAAACGTTTGACATTGAAGGTCGTTGAACAATGTTCATAACGCCAGAGCCCACATCTTCAATAACGCAAATCGAAAATAACAACTGACACTCCCAAAAAAAAAGTCACAAGCCGAAACTCCGAGCGTACCAGACTCGACTCAATGAACATCACAGAGGGTTCACAAGGGCAAAATCAAATCAGTTGCAGTACAAGCGTGTTTGCACAAAAAATCGGCACAGTCGGTACGGTCAAATAAATGCAGGAATCATGTGTGGGAGTAAATAAATAGTTTTCAGAACAATGGAGCTCAAATCTTCATCAATGTAACACGAAGATCTCTACAGATGTTTTCAAATAATAGGAAAAACAAGTCCGCTGCAGCATAGACGTGTTAATGTGAAAAATGCAGGACTCTCTAACACGTAGCGCAGCTGTGCCAGTAAAGTGTGAGAAGACTGATTCAAATGAGGCATAAGTGAACACAGAAAGAGATAGTTAACTCCTCCCTTGTGAGCCCGCTCCGAACCTCCCAACATCATTTCTTAGACACACAAAAGGTGAGGAAAGCGGCGAGTGCTCCCAACAAGATGGAAAAGGAGTAACTCAACAGAGCCCACATCGGAGCTTCCCAACCCAAATCTTGATTAATCTAAAAAAAAGGTGGGGCATGTGGCGAATGCTCAATATCGCTTTGCAATAGTTTATGAACAACTCACGTGATGAGTTGATGAATGAAACAGGAGTAAGTCTTCTTTAAAGAAATTTTGAAGATGGATCACTTCTTCTGATTTTGAAAAGATGTTGAGACCGTTCTTGCCTCTTCTGCAAACGCTGGATAGGTTTCTTTAACTCCCCGCCAGTGTAAAATTAAGTAATTGAGGCACTGGCGGACTCAGGAAAGGTTTGAAGTAGGTTTATTCCAGAGAGTAAAAGGTCCCATCCATCAAGCAGCGTGAGCCAGGTGCAACTGACTCTTGCAACTTCTATTACCATGGTGCTACTCAAAAGGAAACCGAGTCCTGCATGAGAGAAGCAGAGAACTGCAAGAAGGAAAATACATGCATGGAAATAAGCACAATACCACAGGCATGTTGTTTACTTTGTTTGCCTCCATTTAGGGTGGAATGTGTATTAGTTAGGGGGTGGTAGTGGAGCATGTGGTTCATGTTTTATGGCTCTAAATTGTTCAATGGATTAGAGGAGGGTGAGCAAGAGTTGTTATATTTAGGTATTTGTGGTAGGTGCTGGTGAAGATCGAACATTTGGGAGTAAAGATGTTTTTGGATCTGTATTTTTTCTGAACTCATGTGGTTGGGAGTATGCGCTTTTTTCTATTTTGTGATAGAATCTAGTATGGAATTGTGTGCGAGAGAGATATTGATGTGCTGATGTGTTATGTTTTAGTTTTGTGGAGTAGTAGGATGAGATATTGATGTTGTGGTTTTCTGTGAAGGACTTGGATGTAAAGTACTGTTGGTGAGCGGAAGTTAAATGTTAAAGAGGGTGGTGATGTTCGTTAGAGAAGAGTGTATGTGGTGTGTGAGAAGGGATCAACAGGAGTTATGAGTGTTTGTATTATATTTGGTAGCAGTAGAGGTGATGTGTGTGGTGGAGTGGAGTGCAAGGATTGTTTGTTGTGTGTTTAGAGGAGTCTGGTGTTGGTGGATCATATGAAAGAGGGTTGAGTATAGGGTTGGTGGTGATGGAATGGGGTCTCTTAGGAGTGAGCAGAGTGTAGAGCTGGTGTTTTATATGAACAGGGAGTGGACTTGATATTTTGGTATAGGACAAAGTGGTGTTTTGTGTGAGAATGAAGGTGCCTTTGTGTGGCAGTTGGGATAGAAGGGTATATAGATTTGGTTTGTGAGGGTGTTGACACATAGATATTTGGATAGGGTTTCTTTGTTGTAAATAGGTAGTGCAGTATAGAATGTAGCTAAGTAGGTTTTTCAATCCTTAAAAGCAATTGTGATTAACATCACTCTGCGACCAATGGTTTTGTGACCATGGTGTTTCCAGCAGTATTTAAACTGCACTGGAGTAATATTATGGATCTCTTCCCCAGTTGTTGAGTGTTTATCACTCTCTCTCTCAATCCGGAGCCTTTGGAGCCCCCATCGCCTGTGACGACTTTGTGCACCTACTAGGCTTCTCCTTTTATTCTTTACACGGTGTCCCTGCCCTTTTCACTTTCATCTTTGTCCTGAGGAAGACCCCGCCAGTAAGGATTGAAAAACCTACTTAGCTTCAGGGGTCGAAACGTCGACATACTAGTGCTACCTGTATTGCCAACAGTGCATGCTGCATTGTGACTTTCTCTTGTACATGGTTATGCAATTAATTGTCATTTACCTCTCTTTGATTGTGTTTGAGAATATGTGGCATTGAATAATATGCCCAACAATTAGATTGTTTTACCAATTTGATGTATTTATCACTTATTTCACTACCTCACTCAAATCACTCCCCCTCCCCTTGCACTTAGTTGGACACATCAACTAGGCTTTTATGATGTTTTGTAAAATTTGCTCTTAAAAACATTGCATTATGTGTAGAGTGTGATTAAATAACACTCAAACACTTATTTAATTTCTCTTGATTTTTTTTGTATATATTTTTTCCATTTGTTTTTACACCCCGTTTGATGTATTATAACTGGGACCACTACATTCTATACTGTTCTACACCCAGGTCCCAGTGATTTTGGGTTTACTCTTCTTTATAACGTAAATAGGTAGTGTGCATTTGCTGAAAATGTGTTATTATGTATGTGAATGGGTTATGGTGGTGGTTGGTAAATGGGAAAAAGGACAGCTTTTTAGGCCCTAGGTCCAAACAGGCAACTACCCTTGTCCTCTCCTCCCTTAGCCTTGATGCCCAGGCTGAGAAGCCCAGAGTCCTAGAGTTAAAAAGCCCTAGGTCAGGTGACCTTTGGGTAATGGGTACAATCAGCCTCAATCAACACTTTGTAGTTCCTGTTCATCCCAGCAGGTAAGGCCCAAATGTAAAGCCACTAAAAACTGTTTTTTGCCCACTCTGGCAAATCACTTTTTCTAGCCAATATAAACCACAAAGCAGATTAAGCAGTCTCTTAAACACACCTGGGTTAGGTTTAGGGGTCTATTTGGCCTTTTTAGCTTGTAAAAAAGGGGGTAGAGGGGGAAGGAGGCTGTCTTCCATTGGCCTTAGCATAGTTTACGGGAAACAGAACAAAAATGTAAACTTCCACAGTTAGAAGAAAATAGCATTTTTAAAAGTACAAATCGCACAGAAATCAAGAGATAAATTGAAACAGTCAGTGGTAGAGAAAAGGAGCAGTTTCAAAGTTTCAGCAAAAAGACTGTGTTCTTACCACCTTTCTTTGTTCTTACTCACTGGGCTGTTTAGGGCTCAGAGAAGCACTCTGCGACACTGCACTCTACTCTGCACCATTCTACACCACTGCACTGTATGCCACTGCACTGTATGCCACTGCACTCTACAGCACTCTATTCTTCACCAATCTACTCTAGGCCACTGCATTTTAAGCCACTCTACTCTGCACCACTCCACGCCGCTGCACTTTACCCGATTGCACCCTACGACACTCTACTCTGCACCACTCTATTCTACACCACTGCCCTCTGTGCCACTACACTCTATGCCTGTCCACTGTCCTCTACTCCACTCTACTCTATGCCACTCCATGCCACACTATGCCACTCCACTCTACTGCACTCCACACCACTCTATGCTGTACGCCACGTTGCTCTACCCCACACAGTGCCACTCTACGCCACTCTACCCCACTCCACACAATGCCAGTCTACTCTGTGCCACTCTACTCTACTCCACTCCAATCTACGCCACTGTGCCCCACTCTTTGCCATTCCACACCACTGTAAGTCATGGCAGTTCACTCTCCGCCACTCTACTCTACCCTGTACATAACCACAGCCCCGTACCCAACCTCCACCCTATAAACAACTACCTAGCCCGTGTTCCATACACAAACGCCAGTCTATAAACTATCACCCCATACACAATAATTACTATTTGACACACTAGTACCACATACCCAACTACTTTCCAGTATGAGCACCGTCAAATCAGCCATTACCATTACCTTATACACAGACCGGTCCATACACAACCACCATCCCATGCAACACACAAACACACATGAAGATTTCATCCAGATACGCCAGACGACTGCTATGGAAGGAGCTGCCTGTGCGTGCTCTGCACAGAGATAGGGAAGGGGGCGGAGATATGTTTTGCTCTCACGCACACTCTTACCACACTTCCACAGCCATCTGAGAAACATGCCATTGATGACACAAGCCTGGCCATCTATCATGAATGAGGCCCCACTCTGCTTAGTTTGCAGAACGACTGCTCATTTTACTTTTTTTTTGTTGCAATTTTATATAGTGCGAACTCGTCCCGAAGGTATTGGAGCGCTTACATGAGCACCAGTTAGGTTGCACAAGAACACATTCACTTTTTTTTTTTTTTTTTGGGTGCGGCACAGGGAGATTAAGTTATTTGCCCAGAATCACAGGATGTTGAGCGTCGTTGCTGAGACTCGAACCTGGCTCCCCAGCACCAAAGTCTGCAGCTCTGGCCCTTCCGCCACATTCTCTCCCCTTATTCCACTCGGTGCCGTTTATGCTGCTCTGAGGCAGCATTAAAGCGCTGAGATGGATCAGAAGAAGGAAGGAAAAAGAGGGAATGCGAAATAGGCTACAGTAGAGTAATGAGGGAGGGTCATACGTCACATTCGTCTCAAGGAGGGAGATGAAAGAGTGAAAGAGGTTATAGTGCGAAGTGAGGGAGGGAGAATGATGACGCGCATAATCATCACGTGTAGCGCTTGTGATACTCTGAGACATCTTCAAAGCGCTGAGGTGACTCAGGAGAGGGAAGGATGGCACAAGAGCAAGGGAAGGAGGAAAGAGGAAAGACTGAAAGACACTATAGTGCACCGTGGAAGAGGGAGCATGGCGACACCTGATATTCCTCACGTGTTTATAGCGTTTATACCGTTCTGGTCTTTCTTCAAAGCGCTGAGCGAGAGCAGAAGTGCATGGGTAGGGCGATACATGAGCGAGGTGGGAATATGAAAGAATGGCGAGAGACTTCGCTTGTGTAGCGTTTATGCTTCGCTGAGACCGCTTCAAAGCGCTGAGGCTCAACAGAAGTTTATTATAATACAATACTAAAATAGAATAATAATAAAGATGCGATCAGTAGTACCAGTAATTGACCGTAAGGGCCCTCCCCTCCAGTTAAGGCCCGCGAGTCCGGTGAGATTCACTGGCTTCCTCCACAGCTCATGAGCCCATATTGGTATTTTTGTACCAGTGAATATTTTAATTATTTCCTTTTTCACTTCCTCAATGGTGAAAAGTGTTATGGTGCATTGAAAAGGGACTATTTATCCATCCTCCTGTCTGCCTTTTCCCCAGAGTCCCCCCCCGCCCCCCCCCCCCCCCCCGGCCCCCCTACGTCCCCTCCAAGCAGTCTGGGGACTCACTAAGGCATCCAGTCTGGGGTCCTGTGCCTAAATGTGTGGATACGGGTTCAAACTGCGACATGCCCACTCAGCCTTTCATCCGCCTGAGGACAATAAAATGAGGACCTACGGTAGCCATAAACATCTGGTTTAAATGCCAAGAAACGGTTTTGGTGGTGAGCGTGTGCTTTGCAGATTGTGATGTTGTAGAGGTGGTTGGACGGTAAGGTTTGCATACATGTTTTATTTCTGTGTTTTACTTTTTCTATATCCCTCTACAGATGTGGACCAGCCAGAAACAGGATGAGCCGAGCCAAGGGCCTGGCTTGGCTCGAAGTACACGAGCCAAGCCCTGAAAATATATGACATATAAATAAAGCAACAAACATAATGCAAAAGTATGACAGAGTGACTTAAAAACTTCAAAAAATTGGTATTTTTTTTAGCATATTTCAGCATTTCACCCTAGTGCATCAGATGATATCACCTCACTGGGAGGCATGTATTTAGAGCGATGGTGTTTACACATGACCTTAGAACCAGTCGCGCCCACCGTCCTGACAACGGTGCGATCAGACAACTAAAATGCACGTCAGTTGTCGTGTGCACCTTATATGTAGCCTAGATTCTTCTTATACTTGGAGCAACATAACAGCCTATTGCATCAAACCCACAAGGTTTCTCTATAGCAGCATCCCAAACTCTCATATTTTAAGATGCTCATACGTGTGAAAATGAAGGAAAAAGAGGCTCATGGAAACAAAATATTTGCCTGGAAACACACACTTAAAGCGGGGTAGCCGGGATTGGTCCCTGGCATTGTGGTTTTGTTCTGCAGTTCAGCACCTGTATGGGTATCGCTTTCCCCTCTTTTGTTTTACATGAAAGGTAAATGATTTGACAGTAACTCTCGTTGTATGAGGTTAAAGTCGGTGTCAAGCTGAAGCACCATGAAAGCTCGGCTCGTTTTCGGCTCGAGAGTCTAAGAGGGCTTCGAGCTGAGCCAGAGCCAGTGAACACTTAGCAGCGCACGGAGGCCCATCCTCCTTCTAGCAAAGGTGCCCCGGGTGCGATATCTGCGCGTTCAAATCACAGAAGACAAGCTTTCTAAAGCTTTCTTCCAAATTTCAGGACAGCCATTGACTGCTTCAGAGAGAAACGGCAGACTTGGTTTAGATTAAGGTGACTTAGAATCTATATTTCAGCAGTATTATATGCAGGGCTACAGACTGAAAGAAATTACTCTGGGAACCAACACATTAGGAGTCAAGGTGGCTCAGCAGAAATAGGGGTGAAGTTACAAAAAACGGAGTCAGTCAGTCAACAATAGCTTTATTCGGTTAATAATTAAAACCATCAAAGCATACACAAAATTTCATTTGCAAATAGTTACATGTAAAAATAATTAACAAAGGATTTTCAAACAATACACAATACACAAATATACATAAAAATAAGTGTAAACAAATAATTGGCGAATGTGAACATTAAAAAGTAAGGCAGGCCAAAATTTATAAAACTATTTCATGATTTCAAAAAAAGGAATAAAAAGGCCCGGTCTCGGACTGTCAAACATGCTAAAAAATAGAGCTAAAATATATTAAACTACATTCGATTTCTACTTCTAATTGCCCCTGAAAGATAGCTGGCAACTCCAAAACAGACAAGAGGAGAGCCCAGCATTTGCAGAAATACCAATGCGGGCCTTACTTGGTCAAAGTGATAGTTCTTAAAAATGGGGCAAATAAATTTCCTACGTAACAGAGTGTAAAATTTACAGTAAAAAATCATATGCAGCGTATTTTGTTCGGAGGCGTTATCACAGGGACAAGGGCCCAAAGTGCCCTCTTTAAAAAAGCCCTTCGGGTGTGCTAGGAGCCAAGGGAACATGTCATGTTTAAACCTGATCAATAAAAATAAATGAAAAGGGTTATTTATATAAGTCAAGTATGGCTGAATCTCATTGCCCATACTTAACATGACAAATCTCCTAACAGACGGTTTACACACTTCCTCGCCTTCTCTCTGCAACTTTGCCCTGCACATGAACTGCGACTTTAAGTCTTTTATTTCCAATTTAGACAGCTCACATGGTCTCTCAAATAATTCTAAGCAGCCAAGAGTCTCCATCTTAGATTTAATATATCTTAGCCAAGGAATACACATGGCTTTATCAAGGACCAGACAATCTTGTATAATGAGCTGGTTTAGGGTTGGTGGATGCTGCGCCCAAACCCTTAACCAACCCATTAATGGGGCAACGGAAATCTGATCCACTAGATACTCAGCCCCCAAATCTTCATGGATATTAAAGATTGAAGTAGAAACAGGCAATGACAAAAGTTTCCGAAAAAAGGCATTCTCAATTAATTGAATCTCCACTGCCGACGCATAGCCCCAGACCTCACTACCATACAGGGCCATAGGCACGCACTTAGCGTTATATATCTTCAAAATCGCGGGCAAGGGCTTGCATCCCAGCCGTTTTGCAAAACCCAACAATGCTCCTGTTGCCCTAGCGAGAATATTCTGTTTCTGTGCGCGTTGCGCGACCCATGATCCTCGGTCATCAAAAGTGACCCCCAAGTATGGAAAGGTCTGGACTTTTGTTAGCTCCTGTTGATTGCAGAAGAATTTAACCTTTTTAGCAGCTCCATCTCCTATTGTCATTGAGTGGGATTTTTTAAAATTAATTACTAAGTCCAAAGAGACCATAAAATCGTTAAAACCATTTAAAAGGGCTTGAAGGCCTCTTGCAGTTCTAGCCAATAAGACCGTGTCATCCGCATACAACAAAGCGGGAATCAACTTAGTACCTACTCTTGGGATGTCTTTACAAGATGAGGACAAAACTTCCCCCAGGTTATTAATATAAAGTGAGAAAAGCAGGGGGGCAAGAATGCACCCCTGTCTTACCCCACGCTTCACCTGCCAGGCATCAGTTAGATTCCCGTCCTTGTTATAACGGACCGCCGCAGTAGTGTCTTCATGTATAAGTGCCAAAAAGGAAATCAGCACAGGGTCAAGACCCATAGTTGCCAGGGATGCCCATAGTTTTTGACGATTAACCAAATCAAAAGCAGTAGATAGGTCCATGAATGCTAAGTGTAAGACCCCCTGCTTCGCAATCGTATACTTCCCGATGATGAGATGCAAATTAAGGCATTGACCTACCGTGCTCCTTCCCTTTCTGAAACCATACTGAAGATCCGAAATAATGGAGTTGTCCTCCAGCCATGATGTTAACCGTGCTAGGACAACTTTACCCATTATTTTCATCGCAGAATCGAGAAGAGAAATAGGCCGATAACATGCCGGATCCTCTCTATCACCTTTTTTAAATATTGGTACTATCACGGCCTTACCCCAAGAACGGGGGACACCCTCCTTTGCCACTGCGTTAAAAACTAAGGTTAGAAGTTTCGCCCAGTAATTTGAATCTGCCTTGTACAAATCTGCAGGGACACCATCGGGGCCGGGTGCTTTGCCCTTTGCCATTGATTCAATGGCGTCCTGGACTTCATCCTCTGTAAAATTAATTTTCGATGACAGATTAGTATCCCCAAAATTTACAGGATTCTGGTCAGGAATCTCAGAATAAAGCCCACTAAAATGAGACACCCATTTATCTGGGGCAATAAGACAATCATTAATAATATTTTCCTTTTCATTAAAAAGTGGGCTGTTAATTACTTTCCAAAATTGGGAACTACTTTTTAAGACACTAGCGTCTGACAGTTCTTCCCACGCCAAATTTTTCAGACACGTTTTCCTTGCCTTTAGTGTTTTCTTGAAGGATCTTCTTGCCTCCACAATCCTGCTGATATCTTTAGCGCCATCTTTTAAGGCCAGTAAGAGAATAGAGTGCGCGCTACTACATGCCTGATCAAACCAGATTTTATGCTTCTTAGGTCTTGGTTTGCCAACGAGAGTTAAATTATCCATAATCTGGTTGGTTATTCGCTCAAAAGCACCAAGAATATCCCCTGGTTTAGATTCTGTCGCCAGGCAAATATTAAAATCCTCCAAATTACTGTGATACAGTTTCTCGAGAAAATCACTAGGAGTAATAACCTCCCATCTCAAACGAGTTCCCTGTTTAATAGGGACTATGTTTGAATTAGAGATTGTAGACATATGATTAGGCCTAAAGACCTCATTAATATTTAATTCCAAAGATAATGGATTGTGGTCACTAAGGACGTTTGCAGTGACACAAAATGGTCCTACCAGTCCCTTCATAGTACAGGAAATTAGTATATGATCAATAATGCTGTTGTGACCCTGACCAGTGAATGTAGGCACAGGAGATACTAAGTTCTGCATTGGGACAAATAAATTAAAAGCAGATACAATGCTGTCTAGAAACATCCCACCTTTTGAAAGATCAAAGTGGGCTTCCTCCTGCGGGCAATAAGCCTGCTTAAAATTTCCAAAACAATTGGATTGTCTTAAACGAATATTAAAATCGCCAAACAATAACAAATAATAAGGGGTAACATTATTTGCATCGAAATCCTCTAAAAAGGTGAATAAGACCTTTAAGTGCTCCAATTCGTCCATCCTCGTAAATGAATTATAAAAGTTCACAACTAACATTGATGGAAGGTTGACACCTACAACTTTAACCGCCAATATATTCGGTGAACTAGTCTTAACAAGTTCTGTGCTATACAATAGCTTAAGACTAAATAATAACAAAAGACCACCACTGGGTCTCCCCGAGGAAGAAGGCACAGCATATTTAATAAAAGACTGGAACCCATCCAAGTAAAAGGAATCTCTGGCCTCCCACGTCTCTTGTAAAGCAATTATATGGAAGGAAGAGAGAAATGACTTCCAACATGTATCCTCTCTTTTTGCTCTCAATCCAGCTATGTTCCATGACAAGGCAGTAACCCTATTAGCTAATACATTAGCCACACTATTACCCATAACCAGAGGTTGGGAGGAGGAGTCCGCTACCTCCTCCCTAGCAAAAGCCCTTTCAGGCACATAATTAAGCGTGCCAACGGGAGCATTAACCTGTTCATCTTGAGTGAACGTAATTTTTGGGCGATTGATACCATTAACCCGATAATTCATTTGGGTAACGGGACTAGCACCCGGACCATAAGAAACGGTATTATCATTGACAGGCATCGCACATCCCTCATCCTCCATACACACCCCACTGGCTTCAATGTCCAAAGACTGGCTGTGCGCTACATGGAGTCAGTCATTTGTGTCCAGAGAACTAAGGACCTCATATCTGTTACTCAAGGCCAGTGTTCTGATCGCAGGAACAGGTTGGGCGTTGTAACCACTAATCCCGCCCCGTCTCTGTAAGTGAGGTGGATAGAAGAACCCCAATGGGAGAATGTTCACATATTCATCATGTAATCTGGACGTTCCTGCCTGCCTAAAAATGTTTGCTACCAAATCCGGGGAGCTAAAACTCACGACTACACAGTCGCCCTTAAGTGTCTTATTTAACTTCCCCACCCAGGGAACCCTTCTTACCATTTTAAAACACTCAAAAAGGTGGCTCCCCAAAACTGTCTTTTCAGCTAGAAAATGTAGGGCTTTGTTCCTCAAAGAGGACCAATTTTCTTCCTTTCCATCAGTAGGTGGAGGGACATTTGCCAGAATGACAGTATACGGACAAGCCTCCGGTGGCAAATGCAAAGGATATTGTTTGATTACCTGTGTGGGGGGCAAACTTACTCTCCTTGGGGCATCCCGAGAACTCAAGTTAACACCCCCAGGTGGGTCAGCAGGCACTGCAGATTGGTTAGTAACACCTACAGTGGAAAGTATCATGGAATCAGCTAGGTCGGATACTCTGGAAATAGCTCCTACTAAGGTGGGTCTCTCCAGTAAATTACGATTACGATTTGCTAAAATTGTTTCCTGACCAGCTATGTGGCGCTCAATCGAAGTAAGTCTGTTCTCAATTTTATCAAGTCTATTCAAAACCGGGGACAGAGAAACCTTCAATTGCTCATCCATAAGTTTTAAAATTTCAATCAAGTTAAAACCAGCAGAGACAACAGAAACCTGAGCAACGTTGGCACCTGCTCCAAGCGTCTTATTCCCCTGACCCAAAGGGGCCAATGTGGAATCCTGTGGAACTAACTCAATAGCAGACTTTACAGTCCTAGATTGTTTTACTTTTTGACGCGTTCCATTTGGACCCTTGCTCGCTTTTCTTTTACCATTTTTTAAATTAGTAGTGGCGGACATTGATACTCGAGATTGTCCAGAGCGAGTGGTTCGGGGTGAGAGAGGAGGACCATCAGTACAATCTACTACGAAAGGAACAACAATATCTCTCACTTCTAGTACAGGCTCTACAGCAGATGGACAACTAGGCAAGCTCACATCAATGTCATCAATAAGGGTATTCGATTGCGATCCATGATTAGACGATAGTACTGGTTCCAGAGAAAGCCTCCTCTCAACACTTGCAATTTCTCTGGCAACAACAGTTTCAGCTTTCTTCAAAAAGGCATCCAGGGTCCCCACGCCCCCCTTGGCCATGACTTTTAAATTATTTTTAGCCATAGAGGCAAGCTAGCCGGGCCAAGGAACAAAAACAACCAGTTTAGGCAGTGTGCACACAAATACTGCCAAAGATATCGTCACAATCCTTAGAAGCAGAACGAACGTGGCAGTGCTTCCATTTACCTTCAGAGTAGCAAACACAGTTGATAGCAATCTCCACGAGAGATCCGTTCGGTGATAATTTCAGACCCAGAGTTTGGGGGGTGGCCCAGCCCGGCCTCCTTTGGCCCCTGGCGGCCACAGACGGCCCGCCCTCTGCCCGGGCTCAGCCCGGCGACACCCGCGTGCGTCCCGCGACGCGGGGGAAGCACCGTTCCTTTTGAGCGCCTCCTGGCGCGTAAGCGGCGTCAGCTGTTCCCCTGGCGCATGGAATGCTGGGAAGTGAAGTCCGTCCCCGCACAGCGGCCGCAGCTGGTAATGGCGGCAGCGGGGGACGGAGAGCAGCAGGACAGCGGGACAGGAAAATGCAGGTACGGAGGTGAGTGGGTGCCCAGAAAGACAAAACGCAACCACAAGGACCGCAAGCAGGAGCCCACTCTGCCGAGGAAGCACCGTTCCTTTTGAGCGCCTCCTGGCGCGTAAGCGGCGTCAGCTGTTCCCCTGGCGCATGGAATGCTGGGAAGTGAAGTCCGTCCCCGCACAGCGGCCGCAGCTGGTAATGGCGGCAGCGGGGGACGGAGAGCAGCAGGACAGCGGGACAGGAAAATGCAGGTACGGAGGTGAGTGGGTGCCCAGAAAGACAAAACGCAACCACAAGGACCGCAAGCAGGAGCCCACTCTGCCGAGGAAGCACCGTTCCTTTTGAGCGCCTCCTGGCGCGTAAGCGGCGTCAGCTGTTCCCCTGGCGCATGGAATGCTGGGAAGTGAAGTCCGTCCCCGCACAGCGGCCGCAGCTGGTAATGGCGGCAGCGGGGGACGGAGAGCAGCAGGACAGCGGGACAGGAAAATGCAGGTACGGAGGTGAGTGGGTGCCCAGAAAGACAAAACGCAACCACAAGGACCGCAAGCAGGAGCCCACTCTGCCGAGGAAGCACCGTTCCTTTTGAGCGCCTCCTGGCGCGTAAGCGGCGTCAGCTGTTCCCCTGGCGCATGGAATGCTGGGAAGTGAAGTCCGTCCCCGCACAGCGGCCGCAGCTGGTAATGGCGGCAGCGGGGGACGGAGAGCAGCAGGACAGCGGGACAGGAAAATGCAGGTACGGAGGTGAGTGGGTGCCCAGAAAGACAAAACGCAACCACAAGGACCGCAAGCAGGAGCTCCCTTCTCCTTCCTGCAGCATATGCGGAGTCATGAAAAGCGCAGTTTGACAGTCAACTTCTACATCAAGGGGCCGATTTACAAGCCCCTTTTGTGGCGCAGCGGCGTTGTAAACAATGCGCCACGTTGCAACACATTTACAATGTGACGCTTCTAGGGAGATGCGTCACGTTGTAAAGCCCTGCGTCACATTATACCTGCGTCAGGTATAATGTATGCTGGGTGGGCGTTCCGACGCAAGAAAGCCTCGTAAAAGTGACACTGAGAAATCTACAAGATTTCACTGCGTCACTTCTACGACACCACTGCGTCAAAACCTTACGCCTGCTTGAAGCAGGCGTAAGGAGTGACGCAGCACAATAGTAATAGGAATTGCTGGAGTTGCGTCGCGCTTGCGACACTACTCCAGCAATGTGTTACCTTTACGACAACAGATGCGTGACACATCTGTCAATCCTTGCGCCACGGTGCGCGGCATTGTAAATGCGATGCATCCATGGTGGCACAAGGGTTTTTTTGTGTGACACAATTGAACTGACGCATCTCTGCTGAAATGCAGCGATGCGTCAGTTCTTGTAAATCTGCCCCTTATTTGCCACAAATAAATAGGTAACAAGGATAAACGTGACTGTAAATCTGTTGCAACTTGGTGAATAAGTCACAAAGAGACTGCATTTAAAAATATCCTCGGGGGTTAAGGCGCCTGTTCAGTGCCATAGCTAGACCTACTGCCACCCGGGGCCGACCCTAAGTATGCCGCCCGGTGCAGGCCGATGGACAACTTATTCCAGGGAGTGGTGGGGGGAGGTGTCTGGCGATCAATGGACAACTTGTTTGCGGGCGAAGGTGGTAGTCGACAGGCACTACTTGCTCACCTCCGGCTGCCCCTAAAAACAGTGCCGCCTGGGGCGGGCGCCCCCAGCTATGCCACTGTACCTGTTGCAGAGATTGTGATGTGGCAGCAATTTTCAGCAGGTAATAATGGTTAGGTAACTCTGGTGCTCATCGCAGTTCCTGGAGGCATCAGTGTTTTGTCTAGAGTCTCTAGACACTATTCTGACTCATGAAATAGCATAGAGGGATAATGTGCCTGCTGCAAAACACGTCATGAAACGTGCAGGTCACAGAATTGTATGTTAGGCAGCTAGGTAAGTGTGTTAATACTTATGACACAGAGAACCTGTTGTTATTTGTGGTTCATAAGTTGCAATCCTAATATAGCACAGTGAGCTACAATCCGACATCGAGGAGCTGCATGTAAACTGCAACGCATGGGTTTAGAACTTTATTGCTTTTTCTCAATCTTTCATTAGTCTGACATCGATAAAAAGGATTCATTTGGATAGCAATAAAGTCTTATTCGTAGGCATAACCCCAACCACTGCATTACATTTTAAATTCTTTGTGTTTCTCCCAACAATGCACTGTTAACTTATAGTGCCTGCCAGTATGGACGATATGTGACTCCCACGTCTTGTAACCCTCATTGTCTTATGTAATGTTTCCTGTACGTTGACTTACACCTGTATGATTTATTGTCTTTGTATAACGTGTGTGCAAGTAATGTAAAGCGCTCTGACATCTTACATAGAGATGAGTAACGCTATAAAAGAATTAAATAAAAAACAATAGTAAGGCCTATTCAAATTGTTATTTTGTCATTTCTCATACCAACAGATACATCTGACATTCTTACAGTGCATGCATATCTTTTACATAGAAAGGGTTGGTCAAAGTGAAAAACTTGCCTCCAAATCATAGTTTCTCTTAAATACTTGTGAGGTATTAACAAGCCGTGCACCTTTGTTTCATCCATTCCATTCGCATCTAGGTTATAGGTTCCCAACAGCTACCAGTCGTGTTACTTGAACAAAAGAATGGCTGATGGCCCTTTAAGTGAAGCCTTTGTGTTTGGCCGAACTGGAAGGGGAAATAAGGAAGCCCCCTCACCTACTGCAGGTTGCTACTCTGAATAGAAAGCATACAAGGTGCAGGTATTGCTGAATGCGTGTAATCACAAAAGAATGAGGGGTGAGAGGAAATGGTCCCCCCTCGACCTCCCGCATAATATTACAATCACAAACTGGAAGAGGGACCGGAAATCAGATAATAGAAAAATCAGTGTGGGGGAAATACACAAGGTGATTAAAACTGCCCTCACACACAGCAAGCTGTGTCATGCTTCATCATAGGGCTGCTAACACACCTCCGCGCAGACCAACGCTGGAGGTGGAGCAATAGGGAGGGGGAAGATAATACAACATAAATTGAAAGAAACAGGATCACACATGAAAACATATGCAGATATAGTGGTTTTAAAACTGGTTTCAAGGAGACCCTATTTCAATTTTTATACTGGGTACCCTTTCCAGATTAAAAATAAACTTGTGGATGCTGGGATGTGGAGCTTATAATGAGACACCAACCCATCCACTCTGCAAAACCGGCGACATGTTTCAGCCGGCCAATTGTACTACCCCTGCTTTCATCAGGACTCTCAACAATATGACCCCTAATGGTAGTAACCCTATCTCCTTCTGATCCAGGAGTAAAGGACAAGTCACCCTACTGAGTCACTACTCAGTTTTAATGTGGTAGAGCCCCTTGCTCTCCGAGAGGAACCCAGTTCATTTCAAATCTAGACTTGAACTGGCGGGGGAGTGAGCACTGCTCCCTATAGTCACACTTTCATCCAGAGTAGCAGTGGCCCAGACCATTCGTCTCTCCCAGCGCCGTGTAGAAGTTGCCGAATGTGTCCCAGATTCAGCAAATTACACTGGGACAAATTCAGCATATTTCACTGAGCCCAGCAGGGATTCGGCTGTGTTATAGCTGCCCGATCCGGGATCCGCCACATTAACTGCACAGATTTTCAGGGCTCCAGGTAAAATAATACTTTGCCTGCTTGAGCTCTTCCTATGCACTGAAAAGTGATATTTTTCTGGCCTTTTGTTCTAATTTGGCACTGTCACCGAGGCAACGTAAGGGCCTCGTCTTCTCGAAGACTTAACTCTAGACTTGTAGAGGCCAAGGTCTTACTTCACCTCCTCCTAGCCCGGACTAGGTCTTCCAGGCACTAGCATATACTGAGCACGATGGCACAGCAAAATGCAGGCAAGTGTTGGCAGTTGCGATGGAAAGGTAATAAGAATAATATTATTATATATTAATGTTATCCTCATCATCATTATCAAATTTTTGTAATTATTATTACTTCCTATGTTGCTTGCATGTGAATTTACCTTGAAATGCAAAGACAAGAGGCGTTTGGCAAAACAGGAACAGTTGGTTTAATCAAACACTTCGGCCGGGAGAACAGTTACGAGTTCGGGGTCTGAGGACTGTCTCAAAGTACAATTGATTTAAGAGCCATTATATACATTTCTTGGAGCATCATAAAACAATTCATGGATTCTTTTTAGGAATAGGAATGCGGGCCAGTCATGGAGTCATAAATTACTCACAATTGATAACCAATGAAGGTGGTTCTCAACCTTGCGTGGACACAATGAGGGCCAGTGGGTAACATGTCCGAGATGTCCGTCATGGGGAGCGCATATCACTGCGTGTGCTGTGTCCTCATTGGCTGAGTGTTCCTAGCTTCATGTGGCATCTAACTTTATGATGGTTTGGGAACGTGCACCCCTCTGGCCATGTTCGCTTTATTGAGGCCAATCTCTCCGGACCATTGTGGTGTCGCTGCCTATCTGTGGGATTAATCTGGGTTTTTCATGTTCGCGCGTTTGTTCTGCTGGCTACATGCCACCCCACCTGCAATCTGTCAAACAGTTGCCTCAGGCTTGGGTTGCAGAAGCAGCCTGACCGCATATTTCTGACTCTGGGTTGATGGAGAGGTCATATCAGGTGATTTCGACAACAGTGATTCGATTTTGTTTTTATGCACACATGTATCATTGCGTACATCAACACTGACTTTTTCAATAACAAAACTTGTTCCACCAAGGTAGACTCGAAAGAGAATGGGTGGGAAAGTCTGAGCAGACACTTCTTTACTCCATCGCTAGAAGTCTCTTGGTGAAGCCATTAAGTTGCTTTCTGCCGGGAAACACCAGAAAAAGCCGGCTCGAAAATGAATGTAACTATTTATATTCAGTGGCACTTGACCTGCTTTTAAAAGGAAGTGGCTGTGCTAGGGTTGCTTCCCAAAAGTACAAAGAGGGGGAGTAGATTCAGGGCGGGAGCTCAGGGTTCCTGAAAAGTCTGTGCACCCCTCTGACACCTGCACTGTGGTATTTACCGTACCGGAAGGACACATCATGGCTTCCTGCCAGGGGGTTTACAGAGCGGAAGTTAGGTGAACTTAGGCAATCGGTTCTCTTCTCCCAGTCTTCCAGCGTTCTCTTCCAGATCGCCTAGAGAGAGTAACACTCATCAGGACTTCTTTGACCGTGTGATAGTGTGTGTGAAGCCACAACACAGTGGAAGACTGTAGGCCAGTGGCCAAGTGCATAACTTCAAGGTGGGGGGAGTGTCACAGCCTCCTAATAAATGCACTGTCCAACACACACACACACATATTAAACCCAGATCTGTGTCGGGGGCGAGTATTTGAAAAGTTTCAACTCTCCATCCATCATTTTATTTTGGATGTTGCTAACTCTAATAAACTGATCAGTCCAAAATACAGTCGCCTAAAGGGAAGAACAGAGCCAAAATGTTACTATCCAAGTCTAAATTACAAGACATACGTCCTGGCGCTGCAGACATCTAAGACACGTCCTTGTTCCATTACAGGACAAGCCCTGCTCCAAACACCGCTCTCAGAGACGTTTTAAGGTATGGGCAAAGCGGGTTCTGGCCCAGGGCCCCAGCCTGGGCAAAGCGGGCTCTGGCCCAGGCCCCAGCCTGGGCAAAGTGAGCTCTGGCCCAGGGCCCCAGCCCGGGCAAAGTGGGCTCTGGCCCAGGGACCCAGCCTCGGCAAAGTGAGCTCTGGCCCAGGGCCCCAGCCTGGGCAAAGTGAGCTCTGGCCCAGGGCCCAGCCTGGGCAAAGCTGGCTCTGGCCCAGGCCCCAGCCTGGGCAAAGTGAGCTCTGGCCCAGGGCCCCAGCCTTTCAGGGGAGCCTCCCGATAGTGTTGCCGTGATGACCTTGAATAATTACTAAACAGATTGTTTTGAATACCATTGTCCCTTAATTTATTTTTAAAGTGGGGGACTTGTGAGAGTCTATTATAGACATTCTGCAGAGAAATGTTTATTTTTCATGCAATATCCATAAAATGGCTTCTTTTTGATCGCAATAGGACCAAACATATGAGAAATGGGAGTGTCCCACAGCGATTTTTTGCAGTAATATTAGTGAACTGCTGATGTGTTACATTATTGATAACACACATCACTATCCCTGAACATTACTTGTAAACACATTTAGAATTCGGACAATTGCGCCTGTATACTGTCAGTGACCAGGCCTAAGAGGGCAAGAAAGAGCTGAAATGAAATCATAAATTCAAAACTCTTCTAAACAGGGGCCCCCAAAATGCTTAAGATGTCTCTGACCGCTCTTGTTTACATGTGGAAGCCTCAAGGAAGAGGAGTTCTGAATTCCCCCAATGCAGATGGTCGGCAGATGCTGTCGGTTTCTCTGCCAGGTATGGCGGTGCGCGTGTATGTAGCGCTTTGTGAGCGATGCCGGCGCTTTCTACATTGTGTTCTTGCTTCACGTGGGGGGCATCATAGAGCAAAGAGGATGGGAGTGGTGTGGTCAAATGTCTTCTACCCAGAAACAAAGTGAGTGGCTCCTTGAAGACCCCTTTGGAGGGGCGGGGAGGCAGGTAGACTTCAGGGTGGCCTGTGAGAAGTGAATTCCCAGCCCATCAGCACATGGGGTGCAAACAGGGCCTTTTTCTGCTTCATGACAAGCGGTGGGGGAAAGGTACAGGCCTACGGGTCGGACTGGCCTATAGGGCAACCATGCGGTGCTCCATGGGCTGCTCTGACAGATCAGCGTGTGGGCCGAGTTTTTTTGGCTGATTTTGGACCTACCTGGGTCTGTTTTTACTTTTGATTTCCCTGATATTAATACAAACATTCCCTGCAGCAAGCTCAAATCACTGTAGACTTCCATATGTTGCAAAACACTTCTGCAGCGTGTCCTTACAAGTTCAAAACTGCCCCAATTTGCTAACATGGGCCACTTTTTACCTACCTAATTTACTGGAGGGGGCCACTTTTATTTGGGTGCCTGGGGCTATTTTCTGTCCCAGTCTGATCTCTCCCTAATAATGCTTTTAGAGAATACAATTTCAGGATTTACACAGAAAAAAGGTATAAAAACACACGATTAAAGGTGGTATGTATAGAAGTAGTCATTCATTTTTTGCGTCATGATTTTATATTTGCCTTTACAAAGCTTGGAAGTATAAAAACACTTTACTTGACAACTTAGCATTTCACAAATTGAAAACACACAGTTCACTGCCTACCTGCTTTAGCACCTGGGCTGAATTGCTACAGAGCAGACTGATGCATTGAATTACAGGAATATACCATTGGGAATACCCCTGGCTGTATGTCTGCTACCTTAGACTCTGCCTCTTAACCAGCGGCTTAGGGTGCTTAACTACCCTAACTAGCTCTCAGCAGTTCCACCTGAGCCTCTGGGCGCTGCGTCACTCAGAGATTTGTCAAGGTGTCTCTGCTAAGCCCCATGGGAACACACCTGTGACTGAAAACAGGACAATGAGCTTTTTGGAAATTCCAGTTCCCGCTGGCAAATGGTTGCTAGTAGATCTGGTCGCTGGAATGTAGCGGTATGCAGGGCTTTAAGTGGGCCGGGTCCTGCCAGTGCTGAGCACCTGCATTTCTAACAAGGATTGGCATAGCCAATAGGTCTCGCCTCTGTGACCTTATAAGTGTTTAGCTATGCAACAGTTGATGTTGTTGGACCAAGGATATTGTGCTGGATAACTAAACACTTATAAGGTCCCAAAGGCGAGACCTATTGGGTATGCCAATGCTTGTTTCTTAAGGTTTGTAGGTCTGCGTTTTCAAGCCTCCTTCGAATATTGATGGGTGCATTTCTCATTATGCGATCCGGGCAAGCTTATTAGTCCAAAAGGAACAGATTGCGTTTTATTTGATCAGATCGAGATTTTTGGGACATATAGTGTATTGGTAGTTTTGAAATATGTAAACAGTTTTAGGGAGTAGAATCATTTTGTCAGGGCGGGCAATCCTACGTAATACATTCATAGTTAAGCTGTTCTAGTTCTCTGTGTAACTTTGCACCCCCGTCCCATAGGTGTGTCGTGCTTAGCTGCCAGCATACGTTTTGATTCATTTTTAGCACATATAGTGATAAGTAAAAATGTCACACAGCCTGTTGGAAAGGTCAGACATTTTATTACTACAAATGTTGCTGCTAAAAGCCAAGGCATGTGTAAATTTGCAGTACGGTAACTAGGCTGAATTGGGTGCGAATTATTAAGAAATTGTTGTCTGCTGGGATTTACATCCTGATCCAGCAGTGTGCTCTAAATAATCACCAGTGCTTTATTTAAATTGAATTTTTTGATTTCAAACAAGCGTTCTGCTTCAGTGTATAGGTCATGGAATTCTTTGATCTATCGTATTTTTAAGATATTGTATTGTAAGGTCCGCACAGCAGATGCGATATCCCAGTGAACTACATGCCATTCATTGTGACCAATCCCTAGTTAAACGGCCCCTCCTGGTGCACCCAGCTTATATTTCTATGGACAGGGATATTTGTTTTAAATAGGGTGTCAGCTGTATAGTGCTTGCCAAACTCTGTTTACAGTTATCACATAAAATAAGGCACATTGAAGTTTTCATTCAGATTGTGGAAATCTAAGTGCATATTTCTTTAAATTACACTTGTTTTAAGTTAATTTCCTGACAGTAGTACATATCGGATGATAACAGCTGTCCCAGCTTTAACACAAATGGTAAATGGCAGATTACACAACCTCCGATATAAAACTACCATACAGAAATATACATGAAACAATTAATGTACTTTTATCACAACTCACTTGGGAGGAGGGGAGGCTCAGTGAGCTGGTCAGCGTTAGGCTGTGATTAGCTCGTGCTATCGTCATCTTATGCGCCTATCCTGACATTAGCAGGAGCCAGCCCTGGTCAGTGTGCTGTGGAAGCAACTCAGAGAGATGCTGCATAGCGCAGGGCCTAGGGTCTATGCGGAAAAGCCTATGCCCTGCAACCTGCGTTTGAAGATGCTAACAAGAGGGTTTCCACGTCACTACATGCTGTCATTTAAAAATAAGTGCATTTTATGAGTTAGGCTCTTCAATGGACATCAACGGACACAATGAACAAACCTGACTCCAATGACTTATCAAAGGAAAGGACTTAAGCATTTTAATCTACCAACGCGTGGTAATCGGGCTTACCTTTGCAGGGTTCACTACTGGCACAGGCTACCAAACTGTGCCCGGTTGAAACCTACCTTTGACATAATATCTTTCATGCCTAGCTTTGGCTCAATATTCTAAGAGACACACTGCTCCACCATGGTGGCCTGCAGGCAGAACAGCAGATTGGCACCTGATTTACACTGCATGAGCGGTACTTCTGATAGCATCATTTATGTGGCACCAAAGCCGTTTTTCTCTTTCCATATAACACAACATTTTCATGGCCTCTGTTTCTTGTGCTGGTCGTGGCTGAATGCGTCAGAAAGGCACACTTTGTGAAGCTGCACAAAATGGGCACAGAAGGCCCGGAATGGAAATATAAGAGCTTTGGAGTTGTATGAGAATAATGCATCTAGACACATAAATCTGAAAAGCAGTTCAAAAGCGCCGGCGCCTCTCTAGTATCCCCGTTTTACTCAGCCCCTCTTTAAATAACAGCTTCAGTGTTCGGTGAGGGGGCGTTTGACGCAGCACCGCTGCTCCTGGTCGCATGAGACCTGAAAGGGAACCCACAGGTCGCCCGGGGGCCACGCACCGAGCTCACGCTGCTCATGCTGGGGCCGGTCACCATGGCAACGCTGTCACCTACCGGGACGCTGTAGAAGCAGACAGTGAGGTGCTGACAGGCCGGGGGCAGCCATGACGGGGCCAGAAAGGTTCAGATGGTGCTGCCTGATTTCTGCAGCCTCCTGCACCAACCCACACTCCTCCCGGACAGCCCCTGCTGCCCCGCTCTCACTTCCGGCATTGGCTTGGCTAACAGGAGTGTGCATGAAAAATATTAAAACTTATCCCGAACCTCGCAGACCTTTCCTCTGCCTAATATTTTGGTTTTCCTCCAGCGTAGTGCCCTGAAACCAAGTGAGTCTTATTTAAACACTGGACAAAAGCTCCTGAACAAACCGGTGCCCCAGTGATCCGCGTCGGCTGCGAGCAGACGTGGGACACAATAACAGACGCCTCACACTCAGACACAGCCGGGTGCTCATTACTCCTGCTGTGCCAGTGACGCTTCCAAGTGTGTTTCACCCCAGAACACAGTTGTCATCGCTGTAGCAACCGCTCCAGCAACCGTGGCCTCCGTCGAGTCACAGGGCACATTCCTGCACACAGACTGCACAGCTCGAAGATTGGTCGAACCCAAGGGCACTTTTCACCATCAATTGCCGCCGCACCTAAATGAAATGTTGTCTGAGAGCAAGAGGCTAGGGTGCCCCTCCATTGTAGAGCAGCCCCCTACACACCCTAGACAGCTTGTAGCTTTACTTTCTGTGCTTTACTATCTCTTAAAGACGCCCCTCCCTGCCTAAAGCAGGTTTGTTTGTGTTGCTAGGATATAGCGCGAGCATGCTTCGACTGCTGTATCACAGCGCTTTAGCTGTAAAGATGTAGCTAGAGTAACAAGCACGCGAGTGTTGCGCGCGTGCGCGCGCGGCCACTGTGAGTGATCTGTTTTCAATTATCGCGCCTGTGTCTGGGCACGATAATTGAAAACAGATGTGGCCTGTGTGGGTAACCGCAGGCAATAGGCCGTGGGCGGATCAAAGGTGGGACATGCACCCGCCTTTGCCCAATTGCGTGCTGTCTGTATTTGAAAGATGTACGCAAAGCCCATTAGCCTGTGAGGAAGCAAAAAACACACGCACGAGCGTGTGGTGAGCTTGGGGAGCTTTCTGAAGCCCCTTACTAAAAGTCGAGCAAGCAGCGCATGCGCGCTGCTCTAGGCTTGACCTAAAAAGTAGTTGCTGTAACGGGTCCCTATCGAACTCTCCATTTTTGCCCCGGGTGAAAAAGAACCTTAACTGTGCAGCAGTACCACCCGTCACTGCCTTTCATCATGTAACTTCAAAGAGACTCGTTATAGTTCTTTCACAGTCTCATCATTTCAGAACAAAAGCATTTTTCAACATTCTATACAACGAAGCCATAGTTGTTGCATTTTTATCATATGGATATAACAACCATTGACAAAGCCAATAGTTCTAGCATGTTGTAGGTGTAATTGTATTTGTTCTATTGTATATCCAGATGCAATGACAGAAACAGTAAAATACCAGGCAGCACACTATGCTAATCACAGATTTTTAACTTACGAGTTGTTAAGCCACGCCCTTAATTACATCGGTCGCACCCCTGCGAGAGACTCCCCCTAGTTTTTTCATTCCACTTAAAGCCCTGGTGGTATGGGCTAATAATAACCTGTTTCGGTGAACATTCCAGTGGATTCTGGTTGCCGCTTTCCTATTGAGGTGTGTGGGTGTCTGTTGGTTTTGGTTGTAGTTACTATTTAACCAGCAGTATCCCTTTGTTACTTTTGGACTAGTGAGGGCTTTAGCACCAATAGGGTAAAATGTATTGTTAAAGGGGCCATTCAGTGAATTACATCACAATCTAGCTCAAAACCCGTGTAGACGTCAAGTCATCACCAAAAAGCATAGATCTCAAAGAAACAACCTGTTGGTTTTGCCAATGTTTGTTATCTTGTTCAAGGGAGGCTGACCTGCACTGCATGCATGAGGAGTATTACAAGGAAGTCTGAATGTATATTTTGGGCGTGGGTCTCAAAAGTGAGAACTATTGGCTTTGCCGATGTTTGTTATCTTTTGCAAGACTAGCATGGCCTGCACTGGACGCATGAGGAGTATTGCAATGAAAGCTGTATGTATATTTTGAGCATAGGAGTCAAAGGCGAGAACTAATGGTTTTGCCAGTGTTTGTTATATTGTGCAAGGCTGGGCTGACCTGCACTGGGTCCATGAGGAGTATTATAATGAAGGCTATATGTATATTTTGGGCATTGGCCTCAAAGGCGAGAACTATTGGCTTTACCAATGTTTGTTATCTTGTGCAGGGTCGCGCTGGCGTGCACTGGGCCCATGGAGTATTACAATGAAGGCTGTATGTACATTTTGAGCATGTGTCTCAAAGGTGAGAACTATTGGCTTTGCCAATGTTTGTTATCTTCAGCAAGGCCGCTCTGGCCCGCACTAGACCCATGAGGAGTGTTACAATGAAGGCTGTATGTACATTTTGAGCATAAATCTCAAAGGTAAGAACTATTGGCTTTGGGAATGCTTGTTATCTTGTGCAGGGCCGGGCTGGCCTGCACTGGATGCATGAGGAGTATTACAATGAAGGCTGTATGTATATTTTGGGCATTGGCCTCAAAGGCGAGAACTATTGGCTTTACCAATGTTTGTTATCTTGTGCAGGGTCGCGCTGGCGTGCACTGGGCCCATGGAGTATTACAATGAAGGCTGTATGTACATTTTGAGCATGGGTCTCAAAGATGAGACCTATTAGCTTTGCCAATGTTTGTTATCTTCAGCAAGGCCGATCTGGCCCGCCCTAGACGCATGAGGAGTGTTACAATGAAGGCTGTATGTACATTTTGAGCATGGGTCTCAAAGATGAGACCTATTGGCTTTGCCAATCTTCAGCAAGGCCGATCTGGCCCGCCCTAGATGCATGAGGAGTGTTACAATGAAGGCTGTATTTACATTTTGAGCATAAATCTCAAAGGTAAGAACTATTGGCTTAGGGAATGCTTGTTATCTTGTGCAGGGCCGGGTTGGCCTGCACTGGATACATGAGGAGTATTACAATGAAGGCTATATGTATATATTTTAAGCATGGGTCTCGAAGGCGAGAACTATTGGCTTTGACAATGTTTGTTATCTTGTGCAGGGCTGGCCTGGCCTGCACAGGATGATTGAGAGTATTACAATGAAGGCTGTATGTATATTTTGTGCCTGGGTTTCAAAGGCAAGAACTATTGGTTTTGCCAACGCTTGTTATCTTGTGCAGGGCCGGCTGGCCTGCACAAGATGCTTGAGAGAATTACAATGAAGGCTGTATGTATATTTTGTGCCTGGGTTTCAAAGGCAAGAACTATTGGCTTTGCCAATGTTTGTTATCTTTTTCAGGGCCAGGCTGGCCTGCATTGGATTCATGAGGAGTATTACAGGGAAGTCTGAATGTATATTTTGGGCATGAGTCTCAAAAGTGGGAACTATTGGCTTTGCCAATGTTTGTTATCTTGTGCAAGGCTAGGATGGCCTGCATTGGATGCATGAGGAGTATTACAATGAATGCTGTATGTACGTTTTGAGCATGGGCCTCAAAGGCGAGAACTATTGGCTTTGCCAGTGCTTGTTGTCTTGTGCAGGGCAGGGCGGGGCTGGCCTGCGCAGGATGCTGAGAGAATTACAATGAAGGCTGTATACATATTTTGCGCCTCGGCCTATGAATCAATCGGCCTTCTCTGTGACTGCTGTGTCTTGTGAATAGACAATAGAGACAGCAGTGACATCATGTTGTACAACACACAGAGAGCCTTGAAACTTGGAGGGAAAACACCAGGAGGCAGCCGAGATGAACACATCGGAGGCCTCTGGTGTGTGGCTCAAGAGAGGAACGCTGTTTTCTGCAAAGTTTGTCGCCTGCGAGTGTTGGATTGGGATATAAAATCAGCCCGGACACGCTAAAAAAAAAAAGTGGCCCACGTTTGCCTTTCCGCAGAACAATGCACGGATTAGTTCACAGGGGTGAAACACACCTGAAAACAAGTGTGGCCATTTCTGCTCAGGCCCCCTGCCCCTGCTCAATATGCATACATTAATGGGCCGGTCCAGTGAAAAGGAGTGACACCTCTGCTTGCTGATAAAAGGGAGGTAATGGACGCCCATCTGCCGCCAGAAAGGCCACTCAGGCACCCACTGGGCCGCTGGCGGCATCCGAACAACAGAGACACCGCCCAAATCGGCCCCCCAGGCTACCCAAAAAAGCAGCCCACAGCTGGAACTCGGATACCGGCTCCTCGGCCATTGCCCGAGTGCCCGCCTTACCAATCCGACCCTGGGTACTTGCACCATAAAAATTGCACAAATCATGATTTTCGTCTACCACTGGCAAGGCTAAAAACTTTGCAAAGTTCTTGAACTTAGAAAGTTTAGAATACATCTTTGCCACTTCACAAATCTCTATTTTAATTGATTACATGGAAGGGAGGCATTCATTGGACGCGTGGCTGCCACGTGACACTGAAAAGCCAGCTGGATTGATGCAGTGCGAAGTAAGATAGGGTTGGGTGTGGACATTTCATTCTCTTCTCTGACCCGCCCACCCAGTCCTTTTTAGGTCTCGCCTGACCCAGCGCATGCGCTTGTCTGGCGAGACTTATTGAGAGGGCTCCAAAAAGTGCTACCAGGCCAGCCTAGAGCTACAGTGCATGTGCGCCGGTGCGCGCACCGCGCTTTACCGTGATTACTTTCACTTTTGCGGCTGCACGGCCGCTTTGATGTTTGATTGCGATCACTTTCGCGGCCGCACAACCGCTTGGCATAGCCAACAGGTCTCGCTTTTGGGACCTTATAAGTATTTAGTTATGCAACTGTTGCATGTCTAAACACTTATAAGGTCCCAAAGGCGAGACCTATTGGCTATGCCAATGCTTGTTTTATTTATATTTTGAAATTTTAGGAGATCCCAGAATTTCAATTTGCTACCACACAGCTCCTTCTGAAAATGCACTTTTGCACCCTTTTTTATTTTTAATTTACCTTTCCAAGATGGGTGTCCACATTGTGGCAGAGATTTTACCCTGCAAGTCATGCCATATTTTTGCCATTCAGCAGCACTGCATGTGGCGTCAGTGTGGAGAGAGTGACAATGTGGGGCCTGCTTCTAGAATCCTTGTGTGGCTTCGCTCTGACAGCGTAAATTACATGGCTGCCTTGCAAACTTTGAATTTATTTTTTGTGGGATTTATAAAGTGCTTTGTGTTCCCTCTTGGATCTTTCAGGGTGCCAGGAGAACGGATGGTACCTCTTTTTGCCAGCAGTTGTCAGCCCACTGGTTTAACTTGATCCTTACCGGCATGTGTTTCTGCGGACTCTAAACAGAGATGAAGCTCAAAAACACGGGTTCGCGGAACCAATCAAAGGAACTGAGGAAGTGAGCTACACAAATGCCGAGGCACAAAAAGAAGTCCATTACAGTGCAATTGGCTTTAGCCACTCAAGTAAGCAAGAAGTCCATAAAGCGGTCTTGATTTTCTTTGTATTTCCTCCAAATCAAGTACAATTTTCATATCATCCGAAACAGACAGCCGACACGTGTTTTGTCCGAATGGACATTCTCAAGGCTGAAAACACGATAGTAGACCAATATCTAATTTAGAGTTTTTTGTCTATGTCAAAAACGTGTTCCACCTGCGTTGAAGGTGTGACACCTGTAGACTAGAGAGTTGAAAGTCTCCTCTCTCACTACACTTCCGTATGCGCTTGTAAGTTTCGATAAACCTTCAAGCATAAGCAGTCTCGTCGCGCGGGTTAATTCCGAATGACTTCGGCATTTGTGTAGCTCATTGTTCAACCTCAAGAGGGATCTTCCATCTTGGGAGCTGGTTTGGCCTCCTATGAGCAGAGGGGGGCTCTATGATCTTCCATCTTGGGAGCTGGTTTGGCCTCCTATGAGCAGAGGGGGGCTCTATGATCTTCCATCTTGGGAGTTGGTTTGGCCTCCTATGAGCAGAGGGAGGCTCTATGATCTTCCATCTTGGGAGTTGGTTTGGCCTCCTATGAGCAGAGGGAGGCTCTATGATCTTCCATCTTGGGAGCTGGTTTGGCCTCCTATGAGCAGAGGTCTATGCCTGGAGAGCTCTACAGTTTACTTACATCTGGGGTAATTACTTTCCGCCGGACGGAAGGGATGGGTGTGCATGTGTAAAGTGGCATTTCTGCTTTGTTGTTTTTTTGTGCATTGACCTGAGGAACTGGGCGGAGTTACATCAGCCAATGGGGACACGCGCCGTTTCCAGACCTGAGGCAAGATTGGTGGTAATGGGAGCAGCTCAATGTGAAGTGTTTTTGAAGGGACTTCATGATGGACACATACCGGTTGTCCAATCAAAGAAGGGCAGGCGAGCGCTGACGTGGGTCGCGCGGCTGTCTTGTGATGGGTGGATGGCACAGAGGGTGGACAAATAGTTCCAGGTGGTGGAGGCGGACTCTTGTTTTTCATCCTCAGATGTTGACCGAGAGAGACGGCCAGAAAAGAGAGCACGGAGGAGGAAAGAAGCAAAGACAGGGAAGCTGTGCGAAGTTGGCACAGCGAGGGTTCCAGGGGCCCCAATGTAAGCAAAGACTTTGGGGCCCTTCTCCCCTGGTTGGGTAGCATAAAACAGTCACTACTTGGAGCGAGGTGGGCCCCTCAAGCCTCTGGGCCCTAGCTCCACTGCAGCTGGCGCACTATTTTTTGTCAGCTTTGTTGCTGCCTGGTGTAGTGGGAAGGAGACAGGAAGTGCAAGGCGAGAGAAGAAAGAGGCGTGAAGGGGAATCAAAGCGAGGCAGCCTTTGTGTTTAGCATCCCTGGCATTTGGCAGCACCAACAGAAGGCACCCAAGAAACACTTTGGGACGCTGCACTTTTTATTTTATTTTTGTGTGCATATCAAGCACTGGAATGGTGCGCAGCCTGAGGGGTGAGCAGGTAACACCCAGGCTCAAGGGTAGATAGGAAGGGCACAGGCTCTGGAGTAGGGAGCCAGCACACAGGCTCGGGTGAGCAGGCAGATCACAGGCTCTTGATAGGCAGGCAGCACACAGTATCAGAGGTAAGCAGGCAGTGCACAGGCTCTGGGGTAAGCAGGTAGCACACAGGCTCAAGGGTAGACCGAAAGTACACAGGTTTTGTGGTAGGAAGGTAGCACACAGGCTCAGAGGTGAGCAGGCAGCACACAGGCTCAAGGATAGACAGGAAGAGCACAGGCTTTAGGGTAGGCAGGAGGCACACAGGCTCAAGGGTAGACAGGAAGAGCACAGGCTCTGGGGTAGGCAGGCAGCGCACAGGCTCAAAGGTGAGCAGGCAGTGTACAGGTTCTGGGGTAGGCAGGTTACCCACAGGCTCAGATGGGAGCAGGCAGTGCACAGGCATGCTTTGGGGTAGGCAGGCAGCACACAGGCTCAAGGGTGAGCAGGCAGAGCACAGGCTCAGGGGTGAGCAGGCAGCACATAGGCTCAGAGGTGAGCAGGCAGTGCACAGGCTCTGCGGTAGGCAGGCAGCACACAGGTTCAGAGGTGAGCAGGCAGTGCACAGGTTCAGTATTGAGTTAAGTGACTATAACAACAAGCATTGAAATAGCCAATAGGTCTCGCCTTTGGGACCTTATAAGTAGTTATGCAGCACAATATCATTGGTACAACAGCATCAACTGTTGCATGGCTAAACACTTATAAGGTCCCAAAGGCGAGACCTATTGGCTATGCCAATGCTTGTTTTGTTATGGGGGGCATACATAACAGGAGGGTGAAGGTCAGTCAGTCAGTTAGTCAGTTAGTGAGAGTGAGTGAGAGGTCAGTTAGTGAGAGGGAGTCAGTCAGTGAGAGAGAGAGAGAGTCAGTTAGTCAGTGAGAGTGTGAGAGTCAGTCAGTCAGTGAGAGTGAGAGTGAGAGTCAGTGAGAGAGTCAGTCAGTGAGAGTGAGAGAGTCAGTCAGTCAGTGAGAGTGAGAGGGTCAGTCAGTGAGAGTGAGAGTCAGTCAGTGAGAGTGAAAGAGAGTGAGTCAGTGGGATAGTCGGTCAGTGAGAGTGAGTCAGTCTTTTAGCGAGAGTCAGTCAGTCTTTTAGCGAGAGTCAGTCAGTGAGAGAGAGTCAGTGAGAGATAGAGAGTCAGAGATAGTCAATCAGTGAGAGAGAGTCAATCAGTGAGAGAGAGTCAATCAATCAGTGAGAGTGAGTCAGTCAGTGAGAGAGAGTGTGGGTCAGTCAGTGAGAGAGTGAGAGAGTCTGTCAGTGAGAGTGAGTCAGTCAGTCAGTCATTGAGAGTGAGTGAGTGAGTGAGTCAGTCAGTCAGTGAGTGAGAGAGAGTGGGTGAGTCTGTCAGTGAGAGTGAGTCAGTGACAGTGAGTCAGTGAGATTGGGAGTCAGTCAGTGAGCCTGAGTGAGTCAGTCAATGAGAGTGAGTCAGTCAGTGAGTGAGAGTGAGTGGGAGAGTCAGTCAGAGAGTGAGTGGGAGAGTCTATCAGTGATAGTCTGTCAGTGAGAGTGAGCCAGTCAGTGAGAGAGGGTGGGTCAGTCAGTCAGTGAGAGAGAGAGAGTGAGAGAGCCAGTGAGAGTGAGTCAGTCAGTGAGTGAGAGTGAGTCTGTCAGTCAGTGAAAGTGAGTCTGTCAGTTAGTGAGAGTGAGTGAGTCAGTCAGTGAGAGAGAGTGGGAGAGTCTGTCAGTGAGAGTCTGTCAGTCAGTGAGTGAGTCAGTGAGAGTGAGTGAGTCAGTCAGTGAGAGAGAGTGGGAGAGTCTGATGAGTGAGAGTCTGTCAGTCAGTGAGAGTCTCTCAGTGAGAGTGAGTCAGTCAGTCAGTGAGAGAGTGGGAGAGTCAGTTAGTGAGAGAGTCTGTCAGTGAGAGTGAGTCGGTCAGTGAAAGTCTGTTAGTGAGAGTGAGTCAGTCAGTGAGAGCGAGAGAGTGAGTCAGCAAGAGTGAGTCAGTGAGAGTGAATCAGTGAGAGTGAATCAGTGAGAGTGAGTACGTGAGAGTGAGTCAGTGAGAGTGAGTGAGTCAGTCAGTGAGTGAGAGTGAGTGGGAGTGTCTGTCAGTGAGAGTCTATCAGTGAGAGTCTGTCAGTGAGAGTGAGTCAGTGAGAGTCTGTCAGTGAGAGTGAGTGAGTCAGTCTGTCAGTGAGAGAGAGTGAGTCAGACAGTGAGAGGGGGAGAGTCAGTGAGAGTCAGTCAGTGAGAGTCAGTCAGTGAGAGAGATTCTGTGAGTCAGTGAGAGAGAGTCTGTCAGTCAGTGAGAGTGAGTGAGTCAGTCAGTGAGAGAGAGTGGGAGAGTCTGTGAGTGAGAGTCTGTCAGCCAGTGAGAGTCTCTCAGTGAGAGTGAGCCAGTCAGTCAGTGAGAGTGAGTGAGTCAGTGAGTGAGTGAGAGTGAGTCAGTCAGTGAGTGAGAGAGAGTGGGAGAGTCAGTGAGTGAGAGAGAGTGGGAGAGTCTGTCAATGAGAGTGAGGGAGTCAGTCAGTCAGTGAGAGAAAGTGGGAGAGTCCGTTAGTGAGAGTGGGAGAGTCTGTCAGTGAGAGTGAGTCAGTGAGAGTCTGTCAGTGAGAGTGAGTGAGTCAGTCTGTCAGTGAGAGTCTGTCAGTGAGTCTGTCAGTGAGAGAGAGTGAGAGAGTGGGAGAGTCAGTCAGTGTGAGAGTGGGAGAGTCTGTCAGTGAGAGTGGGAGTCAGTGTGAGTGAGAGAGTCAGTGAGTCAGTGAGAGTCAGTGTGAGTGAGAGAGTCAATGTGAGTGAGAGTGTGAGAGAGTGAGAGTCTGTGAGAGTGTCAGTGGGAGTGTGATAGTCAGTAAGAGTGAGTCAGCCATTAATGCAAGGCATTTGCAGTTAGGGTGAGTACTCTAAAGCTCAACCTTCATTGTGACAATGGTTCGAATATAAAACCCGTACATGTTTGCAGAGTTAAACGATTTGTGGCTATTCCTAATGCTCTGAGGATACTACATTATTATATGCAAATAAATACATGCGGAACAAATAAAAGAAACATTTATAGTGAAGACTTGAATCTGCATGTTCTGAAAACCTGTAATTTCCCATCTTTCAAAAGAACACAAGCAGCAGCTGTTTTAAAGTACTCGTGCTTGTCATTGCTAATTTATATGAATCGATTTTCATTTTACAGTAATTCAATTAAGATAGAGAGACAGCACATCGGGTAAGGATTACAACGCACCTGAGAAAACACGTTAAACTCTTATCTTATCAAGCCCGGTAGTGGTGCGTGCGCGCGTGCGCATGCGCGCAGTTTTCACTTTTTCAAGCACTGCACTCGTGCTTGTGGCGCGCAGCTGCGTGCTCCCGCAAGGTGGATGCCGCCACAAGCACAAGTGCAGTGCTTGAAAAAGTGAAAAACAACAGCTAAAGGCCCTCCTAAGCAGTGCATGCGCACTGTGTAGGCGAGACCTAAAAATGTGTTCACAGGTCCACAATACTCAGGGTTACCAGATGGCTTCACATCACCAGGGAACTACTTTTCCAGTCCAGGACTTTACTCTTACAAATATTTTTTTCCAGGTGTGTCAGTCCAATTGCTTCACCTGACCTGAGCCATAACTCCAACTCCCAGAATGCACTGAATTCTTAACGGAAAGTCTAGGACTGGTACCAAGGGGGTAAAATGTATGCATGTGGTATTTATATAACTCAATTCTAGTTGAAAGGCGGCGAAGCACTAAAGAGGGTCAAAGGCGATTGGATGGGCAGCGGGTTTCTAACAATGAAACTGGACGGTTCGGTTCCTACATCGCGATGTCTGGTACATTAAAGGGGTGTGTCTTTATCTCTTTCCTAACCTGGTGCAGGCCTGTGGCAGTTCTGAAGGATACTCTGAAGTTCTTCCAGGTCCAGGGTAAGCTGACGGAGAAGTCTGATTGTGTCTTGGCTGTGGATGGCACTGGTTGTGATGGCTTTGGCCCAGAAAGGGGGACCTCTGGAGTTCCATCAGGGTGAGGGTGATGTGGTCACATTACTTCAGGCCCTTGATGAGGCATGCTGGAGGATAGTAAGGGTACGCCTCAGTGGGGCCAGTGTGCAGTTTGGGAGGTTCTGGACCAGGGGGACCATCTAGACACAAGAGTCCCTTGGCTTGAACCATGCCTCGAAATCACTTTCTGGGAGGAATGGTTTGACTTTCTTTTTTAGAGCAACTTGGTACCAGGCCGGCTTGGTTTTCTTGGTGATGGTGTTATGCACAGCTCTCAGCCTTACGCAGCAGCATGGTGGGCGAGACGCCCACTTTTAGTGGGAGGCTGTGGGTTTTTTTATGACATTATTTTACCTGTCAGCTCTGATCCACACCTTTAGAGCTTACTGGATCAACATTCATTCAAGGTCATATTTGACTGAGGGTGGGGACGGTGCCCCTCCAGGGTGAGGCTGGTGTCCCCTCCAGGGTGGGGCTTGTGTCCCCTCCAGGGTGAGGCTGGTGTCCCCTCCAGGGTGTGGCGTGCGTCCCCTCCAGGGTGTGGCGTGCGTCCCCTCCAGGGTGGGGCTTGCGTCCCCTCCAGGGTGAGGCTGGTGTTCCCTCCAGGGTGTGGCGTGTGTCCCCTCCAGGGTGAGGCTGGTGTCCTCTCCAGGGTGGGGCGTGTGACCCTCCAGGGTGAGGCTGGTGTCCCCTCCAGGGTGGGGCTTGTGTCCCTTCCAGGGTGAGGCTTGGGTCCCCTCCAGGGTGTGGCTTGCGTCCCCTCCAGGGTGAGGCTTGTGTCCCCTCCAGGATGGGGCTTGCGTCCCCTCCAGGGTGGGGCTTGTGTTGTCCCCTCCAGGATGAGGCTGGTGTCCCCTCCAGGGTGGGGCTGGTGTCCCCTCCAGGGTGGGGCTTGTGTTGTCCCCTCCAGGGTGAGGCTGGTGTCCCCTCCAGGGTGAGGCTGGTGTCCCCTCCAGGGTGGGGCTTGTGTCCCCTCCAGGGTGAGGCTGGTGTTCCCTCCAGGGTGTGGCGTGCGTCCCCTCCAGGATGAGGCTGGTGTCCCCTCCAGGGTGGGGCTGGTGTCCCCTCCAGGGTGGGGCTTGTGTTGTCCCCTCCAGGGTGAGGCTGGTGTCCCCTCCAGGGTGAGGCTGGTGTCCCCTCCAGGGTGTGGCGTGTGTCCCCTCCAGGGTGAGGCTGGTGTCCTCTCCAGGGTGGGGCGTGTGACCCTCCAGGGTGAGGCTGGTGTCCCCTCCAGGGTGGGGCTTGTGTCCCTTCCAGGGTGAGGCTTGGGTCCCCTCCAGGGTGTGGCTTGCGTCCCCTCCAGGGTGAGGCTTGTGTCCCCTCCAGGATGGGGCTTGCGTCCCCTCCAGGGTGGGGCTTGTGTTGTCCCCTCCAGGATGAGGCTGGTGTCCCCTCCAGGGTGGGGCTGGTGTCCCCTCCAGGGTGGGGCTTGTGTTGTCCCCTCCAGGGTGAGGCTGGTGTCCCCTCCAGGGTGAGGCTGGTGTCCCCTCCAGGGTGGGGCTTGTGTCCCCTCCAGGGTGAGGCTGGTGTTCCCTCCAGGGTGTGGCGTGCGTCCCCTCCAGGGTGTGGCGTGCGTCCCCTCCAGGGTGGGGCTTGCATCCCCTCCAGGGTGAGGCTGGTGTCCCCTCCAGGGTGTGGCGTGTGTCCCCTCCAGGGTGAGGCTGGTGTCCTCTCCAGGGTGGGGCGTGTGTCCCCTCCAGGGTGAGGCTGGTAACCCTCCAGGGTGGGGCTTGTGTCCCTTCCAGGGTGAGGCTTGGGTCCCCTCCAGGGTGAGGCTTGTGTCCCCTCCAGGGTGTGGCGTGCGTCCCCTCCAGGATGGGGCTTGTGTCCCCTCCAGGGTGGGGCTTGTGTCCCCTCCAGGGTGTGGCGTGTGTCCCCTCCAGGGTGAGGCTGGTGTCCACTCCAGGGTGGGGCTTGTGTCCCTTCCAGGGTGAGGCTTGTGTCCCCTCCAGAGTGAGGGTGGAGTCCCCTCCAAGGTGGGGCTTGTGTCTCCTCCAGGGTGGGGCTGGTGTCCCCTCCAGGGTGGGGCTGGTGTCCCCTCCAGGGTGAGGCTTGTGTCCCCTCCAGGGTGAGGCTTGTGTCCCCTCCAGGGTGAGGCTTGTGTCCCCTCCAGGGTGTGGTGTGTGTCCCCTCCAGGGTGAGGCTCGTGTCCCCTCCAGGGTGGGGCTTGTGTCCCCTCCAGGGTGAGGCTGGTGTCCCCTCCAGGGTGTGGCGTGCGTCCCCTCCAGGGTGTGGCGTGCGTCCCCTCCAGGGTGGGGCTTGCGTCCCCTCCAGGGTGAGGCTGGTGTTCCCTCCAGGGTGTGGCGTGTGTCCTCTCCAGGGTGAGGCTGGTGTCCTCTCCAGGGTGGGGCGTGTGACCCTCCAGGGTGAGGCTGGTGTCCCCTCCAGGGTGGGGCTTGTGTCCCTTCCAGGGTGAGGCTTGGGTCCCCTCCAGGGTGTGGCTTGCGTCCCCTCCAGGGTGAGGCTTGTGTCCCCTCCAGGATGGGGCTTGCGTCCCCTCCAGGGTGGGGCTTGTGTTGTCCCCTCCAGGATGAGGCTGGTGTCCCCTCCAGGGTGGGGCTGGTGTCCCCTCCAGGGTGGGGCTTGTGTTGTCCCCTCCAGGGTGAGGCTGGTGTCCCCTCCAGGGTGAGGCTGGTGTCCCCTCCAGGGTGGGGCTTGTGTCCCCTCCAGGGTGAGGCTGGTGTTCCCTCCAGGGTGTGGCGTGCGTCCCCTCCAGGATGAGGCTGGTGTCCCCTCCAGGGTGGGGCTGGTGTCCCCTCCAGGGTGGGGCTTGTGTTGTCCCCTCCAGGGTGAGGCTGGTGTCCCCTCCAGGGTGAGGCTGGTGTCCCCTCCAGGGTGTGGCGTGTGTCCCCTCCAGGGTGAGGCTGGTGTCCTCTCCAGGGTGGGGCGTGTGACCCTCCAGGGTGAGGCTGGTGTCCCCTCCAGGGTGGGGCTTGTGTCCCTTCCAGGGTGAGGCTTGGGTCCCCTCCAGGGTGTGGCTTGCGTCCCCTCCAGGGTGAGGCTTGTGTCCCCTCCAGGATGGGGCTTGCGTCCCCTCCAGGGTGGGGCTTGTGTTGTCCCCTCCAGGATGAGGCTGGTGTCCCCTCCAGGGTGGGGCTGGTGTCCCCTCCAGGGTGGGGCTTGTGTTGTCCCCTCCAGGGTGAGGCTGGTGTCCCCTCCAGGGTGAGGCTGGTGTCCCCTCCAGGGTGGGGCTTGTGTCCCCTCCAGGGTGAGGCTGGTGTTCCCTCCAGGGTGTGGCGTGCGTCCCCTCCAGGGTGTGGCGTGCGTCCCCTCCAGGGTGGGGCTTGCATCCCCTCCAGGGTGAGGCTGGTGTCCCCTCCAGGGTGTGGCGTGTGTCCCCTCCAGGGTGAGGCTGGTGTCCTCTCCAGGGTGGGGCGTGTGTCCCCTCCAGGGTGAGGCTGGTAACCCTCCAGGGTGGGGCTTGTGTCCCTTCCAGGGTGAGGCTTGGGTCCCCTCCAGGGTGAGGCTTGTGTCCCCTCCAGGGTGTGGCGTGCGTCCCCTCCAGGATGGGGCTTGTGTCCCCTCCAGGGTGGGGCTTGTGTCCCCTCCAGGGTGTGGCGTGTGTCCCCTCCAGGGTGAGGCTGGTGTCCACTCCAGGGTGGGGCTTGTGTCCCTTCCAGGGTGAGGCTTGTGTCCCCTCCAGAGTGAGGGTGGAGTCCCCTCCAAGGTGGGGCTTGTGTCTCCTCCAGGGTGGGGCTGGTGTCCCCTCCAGGGTGGGGCTGGTGTCCCCTCCAGGGTGAGGCTTGTGTCCCCTCCAGGGTAAGGCTTGTGTCCCCTCCAGGGTGAGGCTTGTGTCCCCTCCAGGGTGTGGTGTGTGTCCCCTCCAGGGTGAGGCTCGTGTCCACTCCAGGGTGGGGCTTGTGTCCCTTCCAGGGTGAGGCTTGTGTCCCCTCCAGAGTGAGGGTGGAGTCCCCTCCAAGGAGGGGCTTGTGTCTCCTCCAGGGTGGGGCTGGTGTCCCCTCCAGGGTGGGGCTGGTGTCCCCTCCAGGGTGAGGCATGTGTCCGCTCCAGGGTGAGGCTGGTATTCCCTCCAGGGTGAGGCTGGTGTCCCCTCCAGGGTGGGGCTTGTGTTGTCCCCTCCAGGGTGTGGCTGGTGTCCTCTCCAGGGTGAGGCTGGTGTCCCCTCCAGGGTGAGGCTGGTGTCCCCTCCAGGGTGGGGCTTGTGTCCCCTCCAGGGTGAGGCTTGTGTCCCCTCCAGGGTGAGGCTTGTGTCCCCTCCAGGGTGAGGCTTGTGTCCCCTCCAGGGTGTGGCGTGAGTCCCCTCCAGGGTGAGGTTGGTGTCCCCTCCAGGGTGTGGCTTGGGTCCCCTCCAGGGTGTGGCGTGAGTCCCCTCCAGGGTGAGGTGGGTGTCCCCTCCATGGTGAGGCTGGTGTCCCCTCCAGGGTGAGGCTGGTGTCCCCTCCAGGGTGTGGCGTGTTTCCCCTCCAGGGTGAGGTGGGTGTCCCCTCCAGGGTGAGGCTGGTGTCCCCTCCAGGGTGAGGCTGGTGTCCCCTCCAGGGTGGGGCTGGTGTCCCCTCCAGGGTGGGGCTTGTGTTGTCCCCTCCAGGGTGAGGCTGGTGTCCCCTCCAGAGTGAGGCTGGTGTCCCCTCCAGGGTGTGGCTGGTGTCCTCTCCAGGGTGGGGCTTGCGTCCCCTCCAGGGTGAGGCTGGTGTCCCCTCCAGGGTGGGGCTGGTGTCCCCTCCAGGGTGGGGCTTGTGTTGTCCCCTCCAGGGTGAGGCTGGTGTCCCCTCCAGGGTGAGGCTGGTGTCCCCTCCAGGGTGTGGCTGGTGTCCTCTCCAGGGTGGGGCTTGCGTCCTCTCCAGGGTGGGGCTTGTGTCCCCTCCAGGGTGGGGCTGGTGTCCCCTCCAGGGTGGGGCTTGTGTTGTCCCCTCCAGGGTGAGGCTGGTGTCCCCTCCAGGGTGAGGCTGGTGTCCCCTCCAGGGTGTGGCTGGTGTCCCCTCCAGGGTGTGGCTGGTGTCCTCTCCAGGGTGTGGCTGGTGTCCCCTCCAGGGTGGGGCTTGTGTCCCCTCCAGGGTGAGGCTTGTGTCCCCTCCTGGGTGTGGCGTGTGCCCCCTCCAGGGTGGGGCTAGTGTCCCCTCCAGGGTGTGGCTTGTGCCTCCTCCAGGGTGTGGCGTGTGCCCCCTCCAGGGTGAGGCCGGTGTCCTCCACCAGGTTGAGTCCGGTGTCCCCTCCTGGGTGAATCCGAGTGACGTGGCTTGGGGTGACTGACGTAGGTTCATTTGGCATCCCTGGTGTTTTTCTGGCTTCTTACGTAAAATGCCGGGAACGCTCGACTTGCAGCGAGGAGTTCATTAAATCTGTGCAGTCAGATTACAAATTCTTGACCTAATCACTGGTCTCGTGCTCCTGTGACACGGGGGCTGGTACAATGTGCGCCCAGGAGCACGTGCGCGCTCGTGCTATCTTCTCCCAGGCCCGGCTCGCGGTTTGAAGCCACAATCTCTGTATTTTATCAGAGTGCTCGTGGCTTGAGGGGGGGGGGGAGGAGGGGGGGTCGGCTCTCGCAGCTCGTGCTGCAGGACATCCCAGAGCCGGACCCCTCCCTGCCGCTCCAAAGCCTCCCAAAGGCAGCCGAATCCAAACCGGAAACCTAGGAGGAGCCCGGCTGTAGGTATGTGACCAGGACCAGCATCCTCCCAGAGAGGGGAGGCGGGGGCGCTGCGGGGAGGAGGGCCCCTGGATGCAGAACAGACAAGCGTGTCTGTGTAACGAGGACCAGCTGAGCTGGCCCGCCCCGGGGGCCTCCGGGGCCAGCAGAGGGCCCGCATTCCTCCTCCCAATTCCCACTCATTCCTGCACATAGGCCTGGCGCTCCGCAGACCCCAGTGTGACCTTGGGCGGCTGATTTATCAGACAAATAGCCAGAACCCCGCGGCGTCCTCTCTGCATTCCCTTTCCCACCCAGCAGCTCCTCGAGGCCTGCGAGGGATGACAGCAGACAGGCCCCTGGCCCCGGTCCAGGGGCCGTCCCTGCCAAGTCCTAGCCCCAGCCCTGCTGTGCTGTCCCAGAGGGCGCCCCCTAAGGCGTGGGTGGGTTTTGGTGGTTCAAACTGTGCAGAATCAGAGGTGACCGTCCATCTCTGCTGGGTTGTTGGACCGGGAGGGCGGTAAGTGGCTGCCATCCCTGGAGAAGAGCAGGAGGGAGGCAAAGCAGCCGCAGTGCGTGGTGTGTTTCACTCTACTCATCAGAAACAGGAGCTGAGCCTGAAGAAAGGACTTGTGGGTAAATGCCCCACGTGTTCAGCGGCTGCCCTCCCACTGCCGAGGCCATCCTGCTGTGCAGTGATCTCTCTCTCTCTCTCTCTCTCTCTCTCTCTCTCTCTCTCTCTCTCTCTTTCTCTCTCCAGGTACACTCCTTCTCGTTTCGCTTTCTCCTCCACGCGAAAAAAAGAGCGCGGACCACAGATATTCGTTCCTTTACTATTGTATTACTGCTCCCCACAGATCGCATATATGTATATATATATATATATATATATATATATATATATATATATATATATATATATATATATATATATATATATATATATATATATACATATATATATATTTTGTAGTTTTATATAAGGCGAATTATATAGCGCGAACTCGACCCGAAGGTATTGGAGCGCTTTATATGAGCACCAATTACGTTACAGAAGGACACATTCATTTTTGGTAGGCACGGGGAGATTAAGGGATTTGCCCAGAATCACAGGATGTTGAGCCAACGACGAGACTCGAAACCGGCTCCCCAGTTCCAAAGTCGGCAGCTCTGGCCCTTTCGCCACATTGTGGAGAAGTCCTTTCTGCAGTCAACAAGGGCCCCTGCTTCCTGCTCCCCCTACTGCCATTTTCTGTAACACTGCCACCTAGTGGAGGGGCAGGTTTCTGGCACAGCTTTACGCAGCATACTCACCAGACCTACCTCCTATATTACTGCACATGTACAAGGAGGCCAGGGACATGGGAAGGCACTGGACATTGCTGATTCTGGTCCTCCCAAAACCGGGCAGGGACCGCTTATTGGTGCTGTCGTACCGCCCCCTCTCACTTCTAAATCTAGATTACAAGATGCTAGGGAAGGTGACAGCGAATCACTTGCTGCCCACAGCCCAGACCATAGTACACTGGAACCGAAATGGCTTAACCATCGGCCGAAATACATGTCTAAACGTCAGCCACTCATTCTGAGTCAAGCGCTGGTCCAGACATGGCTGGACCAAAAACTGGATCGCTTCGGTTGACACAGAGAAGGGGTTGACCAGGGCCAGACTGGGAACCGAAACTGGCCCTGGCAAACTGTTCGGCCGGCCCCTGGGGGAAGGGGGGGCGCGGCCAAGTTGTTTGGTACAGCCGGTATTGGCAGATTTTGTTACAGAGGACCGATATTGCCGGCCCCGGTAACAAAAACGGCTCCTAGGGACCCAAAACCGACCCCCAACATGGCAGCCCACAAGGGAAATGCCCGGAGACTGCCACGGCAAGTCCAGCCCTGGAGTTGACACCCTGGGGTGGCCGTACTTGATGGCGGTCCTGTGATGAATGGGGTTGGGTCCAGAGTTCTGCCGCTGGGTACAGCTCCGGTACATAGACCCAATGGCAAGGGTTCACACGGACGAAACAATATCTTAGGTACTTGACAGAAGGCGAGGCACCAGATAGGGTTGCCCTCTTTCCCCCATCATCTCCTAGCCTGCCTTCTAAGAGCACTCGGCCACAAATGGGTGATCCATGTTGGCAGGGACTGCAAGTCATTTCTCTGCATGCTGACAACGCTCTAATTTATCTTCGGAAAGAGGCCACTCGGAATGGCAGCTTGCTCTTGGTCACGGCCCTGCTAGGAGACTCTGGCAAGGCATCTGGGTTGAGTGTAAACTGGGACAAGTCTTGGCTTTTCCCACTTTTCAAACAGCCAGAGGGATCGCAACTACGCTTCTCAACAGAAGTGTCGCGCGTTGAACCCACAACCATCAAATATCTGGGAGTCAATGTCTTCCATGAGGGATAAGATCTGGTGGACGGTAATTTGGGCAGAGTGGCAGCTTCCACCGGACAATCCCTACCATTTTGGAGAGCGCTACCAATCTCAATAATGGGACGAGTAGCAACTGCCAAGATGCTGTTACTCACCCTATTATTCTATTTCTTTGCTGCATTACCAGTGATACTGAAGAAAACATTCTTCGGAGACGTGCTCATCTTCCTCATCTGGTTAGAGGGCCCCGCTGTCGAGTGGCACTCAAGAAACTATATGCACCATTGGCGCACGTGCCCTAAGCGCTCCTAATTATGAGTTATATTACCCGGCGGCTCAGCTCCAATGGCCCATGAGGTGGGTGGCGACACCGCGTGACATGGGGACGCTAGATGTCTGGCACATCTGGCTCATGTCCACAGACAGAGGAGTTGGGAGGGATCATAGCCTATTGTGTGGCCAAATGGTGCTGGTCTATTTATGTACTTAAAAATGTTCCCTCCCCCCAACGTACCACCATTGCCACTATGGTCCCTACCGGTATGTGCCAGATTGACAATGATTCTTGATACACGACCATGGAGCGAAGCAGGCGTAGCAGTATGGGATGATTTGTTTGCAGAGGGGAACCTAAGAACGTTTGAGGACTTACAAGGCATTTACACATTAGGACCAGGACAATGTATGTTATATGACGCATTAAAACACCTACAGATGGCCTCTTGGACAGCGGGACTAAAGGTCCCTCACCCCTCTTACAGGTTGTGCTCGCACATGGCGCTGCTAGACAGCCGATCACATGCCTTCGTACCGCCCTGTTGCAACTGGAGCGGATTCATCTAGAGAATTTAAAGGAATGGTGGGAGAAGCACATGGCCCGTGAGTTGACACCTGGTGATTGGGGGGTGAAGTCTTAGAAGAGGGACTTATATCCAGGAATTCACGAGTGAGGTGTCCTACATTCATCACACATACCTGCTACCCAGCGTATTGAACGGATGGTCCCGGGGCATCCTCGAGCAGCCCCAGATGCCCTAACACAGAGCCGGATTTCCTACCCATGGTGTGGTCATGCCTCATAACAGAGAGATTTTCCGTGGAAGTGCTGGGACGTTTATTAGATTTGATAGAAAGACTGACCCCTATAGAGAAGGAACAGTGTCTACTAGGGATGGTAAAGCGCACCAAGAAAATGAAACATGTTCGCAGATTTATTGACGCGGGTGCTGGCCAAGTGGCGCAAAGCGATGACCTGCAAGGTGGCCTTGGCACATTGGGTACTGGTTAAGAGATTTGGGGGACAGCAGAAGTAAATGTAAGGACAAAATGCAAAAGGGTATGGTGCAATTTTGACTGCACTTATCAATATGTTGGGTCATAGGTAATTAGAACTCTTAGGGTGCAAGGGATCTAAGGCTCAATGCCCCTAAACCTCCCAGGATACAATATCCCACAAATATTACATCAACAACATGATCCAGCACTCCATTTAATAAAGTAAATAGTACATAATGCTGTGTGCACAAAAGGAGACGATCTGGCTATACGGTGTGAGCGGTTCGACGTTCCTTTTCAAATCGCAATGGGCTAACACCCAGTGCTGCACTTGGACAGATGACTTTAAAACAGACTGGGAACCAGCACTGAAATTATATGCTCTCCTTTTGTGATGTATTTGATTGTACAAGGCCTTACTGACATTTACCCAAGAAAACGGACCGCATATAAATAACCAGTAGATGAAAGCCGTTTACATATCATTGATGAATGTTGAAAAAGATTCACCATACCGCCTTTGCCCTGAAGAAGTCCTTTGGGACGAAACGCGTTGGCTCCAGTCGTTTTTAAGAAGAATTTTGAATAAAGAAACTTGAAACAAGAACTGCTGAATGAATCACATTTTTTGCACATAGCCTTATGTACTATTTACTCTATTAATTGGAGTGCTGGATCATGTTGTTGATGTAGCATAAGTAAATGTAATGTCAGTCCTTAAGGCGACTGGAGACTCTGAATCCCAGTATGAACAATGGGACAGTTTTTTAGCATTGATGGAAGCCAGTGGCGACCGCCACAAACAAAGGGTGGTGGGCGGGTGGAGGGAACGTGGGAGGGCAAGTGTGGGGGGGTCGCGAAACAGGGGTGTTAGTAATAATGTATGTAAAAAAAAGAACGTACCTGAAGCCGGCGGCCACCTCCCGCGTCGCCCCTCCGGTCCTCTTCCTGGTCCCAGCAGCCCCTGCGACAGACTCCCATCCAATCCCCATGCTGCAGAGCAGTGCGAGGAGTGGCCTGAGTGTGCTGGAAAGACGCTCCGCTCAGACCGGGGAGTCTGTGGGGTTTCTCTAGCCCGGCTGTTCAATGCAGCCGGGCTGGAAAAACCTAACTGCGCATATGTGTTTGGCCAGCCTGAGACGGCCAGCCAATACAAATATGCGCACTTAGGGAGTGCACATAGCACTCCTCCCCCTCCCATGCCTCGGCCCCGCCCCTCCATACAGCGCTGGCTCAGAGCTGGCAAATGAAAAAACGATGCTAGAACATCGTTTTAGATTTCATTGGCTGGTTGTAAGCCAGGCAGTGGGGCGACGCTCCTCCGCCATTGCGTAGGAGCCGCCGCTGATGGAAGCCAAATCAGACACCAGCCCACCTCGAACAGGTGGACACAACATGAAGTCACTGCTTAAGTTGAGCCAGTGGTTTCCGGTGCTCGGCACTGGCACTTAATTGCCAACACCGGCGCTTGTGACAGTCTGCCACAAGGTGGCACTGTCTGAGTAATTTAGAGATGAGCACAACACTTAATTATTAATTCAATATACATTCAAAACGACTATTACCTGTCGCTCAAGTCATTCTTATAGCGTTGGGGGTCTGAAAAAATAGTCCGAATTCTCATACGTGTAGGAATGAGATGGTTAGTAGTTGTGTTGTTACTATCACTGGAAGCCTGGCAGGGGCGTCCCTTAGCAGAGCCCTGGCACTTATATTTTTTCACAAATTAAGCACTGCAGAAGTAATACATGGGCGGGCAGACAAGACTTCCATAGCGGGTCCACGTATTATAAGTACGACACACTGCTTAGATTCAGACTAAAAGCTCTGTGTCCCATGGCCGCCTACCTGCTGCGTCACTGCCAGGCTTGACAGCCACCGCCCCCTCCCCCGCCTGGCTCCCCCTTTCATTCTTCCACCAGAGTAATAGCCCGCAAGGATATGCATACCTGAGGAGTTTGGTCGCACGGGTTCCCGTAACGACTTTCCTGGGCTCGCTTAGTTTATTAGCAATGGCGCTCATTAAAATGTTTCTTCTTTTTAATTGCGGACTCCTGCGTGGCCTGGGTGTGGATAACTAGGTAGTCACAGTGCATGTACTCTGAAAACATTTGACTTGCGTCACTTTGTTCCCCTCATTGTAAACGAGATTTTGTATTATTATTCCTCAAACGAATAAAGAGATATTGTGGGATAAAACACTGCCACCTGGTGGTCAGAAGAGGAAATTGTGAAAGCTAAGGTTAAGTTAGGGCAAAGATGCATGTACAACCTTAAATGTCCTTCCTCCAGACCACACGCAGGTTCCCCGCGCGCCTGAATGTTTCTCGAGACATCGTAGTGTGGGCCTTTCATTTTTATATGCAGAAGTGTTGTATAGCTCATTTTTATTTCCTTGCATCCACACGATTCTGTGTGGCACAAAAATCAAGGTAATTTCCCCAGAACCAGTGTGTCTGACAGAATCTGCGTTCAACTGGCAAATGGGATTTCCAACAGGGAGACAAGAAATGTCATGTTCTATATAAGAGCATGAGCACATGTGAATATATTAAGTGACGAGGAACCCTGCTCAGAGGCAGGGAGGGCAGTGCTTAATTTGTAAAAACAAGTGTCGGGGCGCACTCGTTTGCTCAGAAGCCCAGCGAATATCAAGGGGTTTGGGGGAGCTTCGTAGTCTTGATTACACCTCATTCCTGTTTAATCCACCACCAGATACTCTCTGCCCCATTGTCTCTTTTTCACATGCTTTTTTATTCCGGCTCTCTACCCTTGTCACTGCTCCTGCCTTTGTCATCCTCTTTCTTTCGCCCTTTGTGTTACTCTCTCTCTTGCTCTGGGTGAAAGTCTAATCAGAAAAATTAAGTGCTGGTCTGCAAACAAAACAAAAAAAAGAATTGCTGGCAGGACCTGGGGAGGGGGCGCTGACCTCACTGAGGGGGGGCTGTGTTTAGCAATAACTTACGATTTAGAAACATCTTCAGCATAGTTCCTTGTGTGTCCAGTTTCCAGGCAGCATTAAAAATGTCAAGATAACTCTGATAATGTTCCCACTAGAGAGAGACACAGAGATCAGAGTTTTGACTAGAGGCAGTTTTCACTCGCCATAAAGTAGCTCAGAGGGTTAATATGCCTGCTGCAAAGAACTCTTAGAGCGCAGCTCACAGATCTGTGTTTTATGTGGATATGTGGATAGCTGAGTGGTTTACTGCTTTTGTCACAGAGATCCTTTTGTCACTGCAGTTCATAAGTTACAACCCTGATACAGAACAGTAAATGTTACGAACTGTAATCAAAGAGCTGCATGCAAACTGTTTCAGATAGGTTAGGACGTTATGTTTTCCCCCCCAGTGTTTCATTATCTATTCCTAATGTTGCTGAAAAGGGTTTGTTTGGGTAGATATAAATTCTTATTGGCAAAGTCAGCCTTTACCAGTGCTTTAAAACAAATGAAATGTATGTGAGAGAGGGGCTATGGAGAGATGAGGGGCTCTTTTGCCTTGCGGCCATGAGTGAATCTGACAAGAAGGTCATGGGGAGAGGGGGGTGCATCAAAAATGATTGACATACAGGGCACCAACAGTGCTAAAGCCGGCCCTGATTGCCGGTGGGCCCCACCCCCAACCTTTGGCTCAAATTAATCCCTGGAGGGCACATGGAGTTGTTTAGCTGTCGCTAGGCCCCTGTCTTTGGGTTCACTTTAAAACAGTCCTGAACAAATCTGCCAGGTAACCCCATGTGGCGTACTACACCTTCAGCAAGTTATAGCTTTGTTGCCAACATCGCATTGCAGTCTAGTACTTTTAGCTTCACTTTTAATATTCGAAAAATCTGGGCTTGAAAATTCCAAAATCTGAAATGCTCGTGGGTAGAAAGACATAATTAGCTGAGGGTGACATACAAGAAAAGGGTCACTTGCAGGCCTGCTAGCTCACACAGTGCCACCGTGTGACACACGGTTCCACACCGCATCACACAGTGCCACCGTGTCCACACCACATCACACAGTGCCACCCTGTGACACACAATTCCACGCCACATATCACAGTGCCACAGTGTGACACACAGTTCCACACCACATCACACAGTGCCACTGCGTCCACACCACATTACACAGTGCCACCGTGTGACACACGGTTCCACACCACATCACAGAGTGCCACTGTGTGATACACGGTTCCACGCCACATCACACAGTGCCATAGTGTGACACACAGTTCCACATCACACAATGCCATATTGTGACACACAGTTCCACACAACATCACACAGTGCCACCGTGTGACACACGGTTCCACACCACATCATACAGTGCCACCGTGTCCACACCACATTACACAGTGCCACCGTGTGACACACGGTTCCACACCACATCACAGAGTGCCACTGTGTGATACACGGTTCCACACCACATCACACAGTGCCACCGTATCCCCACCACATCACACAGTGCCACCGTGTGACACACAGTTCCACACCACATCTCACATTTCCACACCAAAACACACAGCGAGCTGGTGCAGAGGCACTATCACACAGTGAGCTGGTGCAGAGGCACTATCACACAGCGACCTGGTGCAGAGGCACTATCACACAGTGAGCTGGAAACCCTTTCCTAGCATAGGTTGTCAGCTGAGGTGTGAACGCTTTCCACAGCCGGGCCCAATTTGAAGCCTCCCTAGAGCATGAGACATGGCTTCAGATGAGTTGAGCAAAGAGGGGAAAGACTGGGTCTGGTTAGGCAGAGCAAGGCATCCAAACACTCCAAGGCCCTCTCACCATTTCCATGCAAGTCCACGCCCCCTTCTCTGTAGGGTCACACAGTGGGAATCATCTTACGGTTGACAGGTCTGCACTTGTGTCCTGTTTTTTTAGCCAACAGGACTAAGCATGTTGGGAACTTTAGTTTCACATTTTCCATTAGAGGCATATGACTCCGAATAATAATAATAACTTTTTTTTCGTGTAGTGCTTCATCCCACACTTCTGTCATTTCTAGACGCTGTAAATAACAGGAGCTTCTTTTATGTTACTCAGTGAAGCAGTTTCATTGACCCTGGAAGGATTAGCAGGAGACATGTATCCACATCTATGGGTCAGACGTCTATCCCAAACTTCTTCTGGCCGGAACTGAGTTAATCCTCATAAACAGTGGTAACCCAAACCAAGGACTGGCTTCACCACATGCCGTTTGGTGGCTTCACACACTCCTTCCCCAGCAATACCAAGTCACTGGGCTTTTACATCCTACTCTGCCTCTTATTCAATAATCTGTGAAGAAGAAAGTCCAGTAGGGTTGGAATGAGCCCGCGTATTATATAAAGTCCCATATGTACATGTATGGATAAATATTTAGAAACTCTGACTTTCAAGTGTTGCTGTTCATAAAGTTAGTTTATTTGTGTATATGTATTAATTTTTTATAGGCGGGAGAAATTGTATGCATTTTATTTTGATGTTAATTTATATATTATTTTCTTTATATGTTCCCCAATATTTCAATAGTGAAGCACTTATAGATGCAATTATTATGATTATATTTACACATTGTGATAGACAAAATAAAACAGAGACCCATAAGCATCTAAACAAATAACTTTTATTACCTGTCTTACATTGTGATAGCTAAACTAAATAAAGCAGAGAGCCATAAGCATGCATTAAAATAACGCATATGTAAACTATGCAGTGATCTATATACACGTTAGGCATAAATAATATATATATATATATATAAAACATATAATCAAATTATACATGTTTACGTACACATGCATTTGCTGTACATTTGTGTTTTGAGAACGGTGGTTATGTAGGAAAGAGCCGACTCTTGAGTAGTCTCCGGAAGGTAAAATAGCTATTTGTGAATATTTTGTTTGGGGGTAATGAATTCCATAGATTGGCTGCTTGGACAGAGAAAGATGTACCCCATGGTTTTTGTCTTGTGCTGGGGTTTTGAGGCGAGATGCCAATCTGGAGCGGAGGTTCCTTTGTGGTACGTATTTGGTGATTTTAATCCTGATGAAGAAAGGTCCTGTTCCAGGTATTGCTTTGTGGCTGATGCAAAGCAGCTTGAACGTGGATCTTCTGGCAACCGGTAACCAATGTAGGGTCTTCCAGGCAGGGGAGATGTGGGCTTGTGACTTTACATGTAGGAGTAGTCTGGCAGCAGAGTTCTGAATTCATTGCAGTCTTATGATTAGTTGATAAAGATGATCCGTGGTAGAGGCCATTGGCATTATCAAGTTTAGACAATACCAGAGAGATAGTAGCCTGGACCCTGTGTGGAAATCCCAGGTGGGGGAAGATACTTCGCAGAGATTCGCCACATGTGAGTATTTCAGTTTTGGACGCATTCAGTTTGAAGTGGCTCCATGTCATCCACTGATCCACGGCTCTGAGGCAACTGAAGATTTTTGAGTTTCCGATGTCTTTGGGGCTTTCCAGTTTAAGAAGTATTTGTGTGTCATCTGCGTAGTTATAGCATGTGAGCTGAAATGTATTGATCATTGCCAGTAATGACTTCATGTAGATGTTGATAAGCATGGGTGCGATGATAGAGCCTAGCGGGACCCCTGCTTTTGTGAAGTACGGTTTGGATGAGAAAGAGGGAGCACGGATGACATTTGTTTTGTTTTGAAGGTAGGATGTGATTCAGTCTAGTGTAGTCCCCTCTGTGCAGGCTTCACAGAGTCTTTGGATGAGGGTGTCATGGTCTACTGTGTCGGAGGCAGCTGAGAGGTCCAAAGGAAGTAGTGCAGCAACCTCTTTCCTGTCTACTGTGTTCTTAAGGTCATCCCAGGTGCCATGAGTCCAGGTTTGTTTTCTGTAATAGGCGTTTTGTAGGTCTTTTTAAGTCTTCTGGAAAGATTCCTTTTGTTAAATAATTAGTGGTGATCGTTTTGACTGGTGTGGCATCAGAGGTAGTTAAAAGAATGTTCTGGAAGATTTGTGGTGGACAATGGTCAGAAGGGCAACATGCTGGGGTGGCTGCTCTGAAAAGGTCCATAAATTCACTTTGTGATAGTTGTTTGAAGGAATGCAAAGGTTGGGTTAGCCAATGGTTAATCTGTAAAAAAAAAAATGAAGTGCCGCAGCTCTCGTCTGGAGGCAGCTTGCACCAGCCCATTTCTCCTGGTAGCACCGCCTAAAATCGAACCATGACAGTGGGGAGAGGATGTGGTGTAATGGGCAGAGCTGATGACTTCAGAGCTGGGGAACTAGGCTCGAGTCTTGGCGTCGGCTCAACATTCTGGGCAAATCACTTAATCTCCCCCTGTCTACAGGGCCACAATGGCTGTAGCGGGCACTGGGCATTTCCCCAGTGGGCCGCCTGGGTGGGGGCCGGTTTTAGGCCCCGGAGGGGCCGTTTTTGTTACCGGGGGCTGGCAATATCGGCCCCCTGTAACAAAATTGGCCAAAACCGGCCTTAGCAAACAGCCCTGCCCCCCAGGGGGTGCAGCTGAGCAGTTTGCCATGGCCGGTTTCGGTTCCCAGTCCAGCCCTGCCTGTCTACCATAAATGAAGGTGCCCTTAACTGGTGCTCATGAAAAGCACCAGTGTTGATGATTAAAGGCGGTGCAGAGCACCCCAAACCACTCAAGTTAAGTACTGGGGTTAGCCTTCCCTTTGAGGGGATTGTTGGTGCTGGTGGTTTTCTTTTGTTTCAAATAGGAGTCCAGCATGTCTGCTTCGGTTGTGTAATGATTTGCTAGTTTGTCAGTAAATTCTTGAGAAATGGGATGAGTTCCTTCTGTGGACTCAGGCTTATGAAATTCATCTTATCTCAAGGTAAGTCGATGTGGAGTTAGGAAAAGTAAATCTATACTCCTCTATATGCACTTACCTTTTGATATTTCTTCCCTCTCTCATCTGCACTCAGTTTTCTCGTACCATGATATTCTGGGGGTCGATATTCAGTGGTCCAATCAGAACAACATACAGGCTGCACAGGCTAACATGAGACTCGTAGCATTACCCCTACTGTGCCAGTTACTCTCCAGTGAGTACTAAAATCCTTACCCTCACATGAGCTGCACATCCTTACCCTCTTGGTCTTCTTATAGGAATTGTGAAATTAACAAAATAAGGTCAAGCTGGCCATGTTAGGATCTGACCCTTGACCTGCAGGTCTAACGCTGATATCAGCAGCGAGTGCTTAGCTAAACTTTGTTAAAATATGTGTGCAGGGTTTGAACTAACCCAGAACATGAAGAAAACGTGATTATCAGATGAATGGACAAATCCTATTTATATGTCTGGACAGAATGCTTCCTAGGTCAGCACGCAGGATATCAGACGGTCAAACACTGGACGGGTGACCCGTTCTTATTACTAATTGTTGTCTTTGTGCATCGTTTACTCTATTTAATAGGGCCATGCTTTTTTCCATAGTTTCCATAGTACTTGTGCATTGTATAGCACCAGCATGCTGCCTTTCATGGCTCCAAGCCCTTTGGGATACTGTAAATATACAGATAGCAGGCAGTGAGTAAGCAGGTCCACAAGCTGTTATGTTTACTCCTGTTGTTGCTGTTACTAGGGAAGTTGCATCAATGTTATGCTTTATTTATTTGTACGGTGTCTTTATCTCCATGCAGTCACGGTATCTCTTTGTACGCGCGAGATGCGTTTGCATACGGTCTCACTTGAAAGCCATGGCCCCGGATTCCCGCTCTCCAACGCGGGACATGGCGCGGCACCAAGTTGACTTTGGCGGAACACAGGCCCATTACTGCTTCAGGGTGGAAACCTCTTTCGCCCACCATAGTGTCACATTTGCCAAGTTGGCCCATATCATGTCCAACACCTACGCCCAGACCATGGATTGTAGCCAACACTTTGCATATTGGGACATGTAGGCACAAACTTACATTGATAAAAGCAATACTACAAATTCCAAAATGCAAAGTGATGTTGCCTATATATTGGGAACTAGGTGAAGCTGTCACACGTGCCATGGGCTACTTAGAATGTCAATGTTAAAGCACTGAGTGTCGCAGTGTTTCCTGGGAAAGATTTCTCAAAAAACAGTGTCCTTAGAGAAGGCTTCAGTAGAAAAGCGGAGACCAGAGCCCTTCCAAATATTCTATTCCACAGAGGTGACAGTCTTCTGTTCTAATGTCATTGTTCTGTTTGAATTGAAATGCATGTTTTGGGGCTTTGTCTAATGTTTTTGAGTTGGGAATATCTGATTTTAAGTTCTCCCCTTTTTAAAGGTAGGAACTTGGGCACATGGGGATAAAGTGTTCTCTAAAACCATACACTGAGTCAAACGAGGGGGAAACAAACAACGTACCAAGATGGCGCCTGAACTCATAAACCATTCTGTGCTCGTCTCCTTGCCCAAAAAGGCCCCCTTGTGATCAACTTGCAGGTTGCAGCCTAATTTGTGACCACAGTCAAACCAAGTGTCCTGTAGATTAGCAACTGGGTGTTGCTGATACTTGTACTAGTGTTGGCCTGCTGCTTCCTCTCTCTTCCAGTTGTGGCATTGGTGGCAGGATCCAGGGACTGAAAACATGCCCCTGGATTGAGACCCATGGTGCTCAGCCACAGTCTTGGATCACAGGTGTGATTGAAGTGGACAGGGTTTTCGTAGACAGGAAGAAGGGGCGCTCAGCCTATATTCACGTTTGGTATTTGGGCAGAAACAATTTGGTATGGTGCTAACAGGGAAGGGGAGGCCCTAAAACCCCTTAATCTGTGAAGGAGAATCCTAACACATATACATATAGCAACAGTTCCGTGCACTCATACAGTATTACTGTACATCGTGTAGACGTAATTCAAAAGCAAATGGAACCAATCCAACTTTGAAGTCTTTAATTTCTTTAATCGGTCATCATACAAAAAACACACAGCCAGCCGACACGCGTTTCGTCAGAGAAACAGTGATCTCCGACTCTTCAGGGCTCTATGGCTAGATCTAAGATCAGTAACGTCCCAAAGCCGGTGATAATTCCAACCCGGTAGGGTATGATAAATCAATTGATTGGAGAAGTGAATGCTTTCAAGAATAATTAAAACAAGCTGCAAGGTAAAGCCTCAGATGGCGCGTACGAGGAGGTGAAGATTTCAACTGTCTTCCACGTCGCTACCATGTAACTTGAGCTGCGGTACTATCCAAGGAATCTATTCAAAGTGTAACAAAGGTAAAGACGCCAGTACGGACACACAAAGGGAAAATCCTCCCAACTGCAACTATTAAGTGTCAATGTATGCTAGACTCCGTATCAATCCTGGTAAAACACGTGTGTGTGCTTCCCGGAAACTTTTACTCTGTGGAAGTGCTAGCGTCCTGGCGGCTACGACGCAATCCTAGTGTTTCCAGTGTAAGCCTGCCACTCATGTGGCCTCTTTGCAGTTGTTAGTTGAGCCGGTTTTGCATTGACTTTGTCTGAGCACCAGAGTCCAGCCCGGTGCAGCCGATTTCTGTCCGCTCACCTCGCTTTGCACCAAGTTTCTCTTTTCACACTATGGGCATTCATTGTGAAGACAGAAGAGTATTTTAGGCCCCCCAGGTGTCATGCTGGTTTTGTATAATATGTAATGTAGCTTCGTATAGTGTCTTATGCTGTTTCCAAGGCCTTGTAGCGCTTCTAATGCTACAGCAAGTGATACCATTGGTTGTGCAAGGTCTCTAGAGTGTGGGTAATAATGTGCCCTCTGAGGAAGAGTTTCAGTGTTTTGTGTATGGTTTGTTACAGGTTCCTTACAACGAGCTTGTGGCTGCGCTTAAACTTGGAGTGAAGTGAAAAGACGTAAGAAAGATGCAGTTGCAAACACTGAGTTAGCTTTGATGATCAAGAACATTTCTTTGCTGCTGTTGGAGCTCCCTTTGATGCGTTCAGCCAGCGCTCTTTTCTTGGTGTCTCTTAGTTGCTGGTGATATCGCCAGAGTGCAACTTTGAAGGCAGTTCTTGTCAAGGCTTCCCGACTGGCTCTCCCCTTTCTCTCTTGCTGTTTGCAGAGTCTCTTGGTATCCCGCAGGGCCTCTGTGTTGCTTGCTTGTTAGAACTTCTCTGTTTGTTGAGTTTGATAGGTGCAAAGGAGGCTGTGCAGTTCTTGATTCAGATGTTGAAGTTGTCAATATCCTGGTTGATCTTGTTTGTAGGGTTGGGTTGGCCCGTGTGGAGACGGTTGAGCCAGCCTGATTCAGAGATTTTGCTCCAGCTGTGGCTGGGTGGACTGATGCTGGTGGATGCATTGGCTTGTGGTGTGATAACTTGGAAGTGCACTGTGGAGCGGTCGTCCATGTGAGAGCTGAGGTCGAGTTGAACTTGACATTGTCGAAGGTGGTGAAGATGAGGTCGAGACTGTCTCCGGCGATGTGTGTGGGTTCTGTGACGTGCTGGGTTAGTCCGATGTTGTTTTTGGCTTTCTAGGAGGGCTATGGAGCATGGGTCGATTCTGTGTTCCAGGTGGAAGTTGAGGTCCCCGAGGAGTATGAAGACTTTGGAGTCAATGGTGAGGGGGCGATGAAGTTTGTGATGAGGCTGGTGAAGGTAGTTTGTGGTCTATTGTGTATTTATTTTACTGAGTTGACCCGGGTTCCGCACTGGGTATATGTGTTGGTCCTTGTGTTGCTTATATATCCCCACAGGTGACGACAATAAATCCTGTTTGTTTGTTCCATGTATGCATTCTCCATTTGACTTACCCTAAACCTCTTGTTTTATTGGCATGTTTCACAGGTGTGTACTGTGACAGGTGTTGTGATACCTTTCAGTTGTCGAGCCACTTTGTCCTCCAGAATAAAATCCTTGCGCTACCTCAGTAGGGCTTCTGCTTGTTTCACATAATGAAATTGTCCGATTGGCATGTATGTCTGCCTTGGAGCTACAACATGCGTCTTATTTGTTTTTTATCTGCTCTGTTGGATGGGACTAATATATGTCTTTAATTAAGGAGATTTGTGCAGCGCTTACGTGACCCCTTCTAGGCGCTTCATAGCATGCTAAGCCACACAGTAATATTCCACAAGTCTTGTACTGGTCTATGATCTCTTGGCCCTGTTGGCCTGGATGGTATTAGCGAAAAAAAGTAAGGATTAGACGTAAGGGTCGAAGAGGGTTGAGAATCGGGTCAGGACAACCACAGAGGGAGAGGGTAGACCCCAATCAGAAGGTACCGAGGATCGCCCGTCGACCTTCTTAGCATCCATGGTCTCCACAGTGTTGAGCTGCGACCCTTTACAATCGGCCATTACCTGATAGCAGATTTGTTTATTGTCATGGTGTCCCATTTTTAAAGTGTCCTCTTGAAACCACAAATGGACACATCAAATTTGTTGGGTTGCTCAAGTGAAGTAAGTTGTCATGTCCAGCCTGAAGTGGCAGTAGGTGTCAGGAGACACTTATTTGTTGTTGCTCCAAATTCTGTTATTAAAATGCTTGCCTAAATGGAACTGTTTTCAGAAGTTTTTTGAGCTGCAGGCTGTTGAGGTTAGCTGTCAAGGACGAGTGTAGGGCATTCCGTAGTTTCAGACATGAACTCAAAGAGATCTGCATCCAAATTTCTGACATTCGAATTTAAGTTGGGTAATATCCTGGGAATTTATTGATCGAAGAGCAGTCTTAGACTCTGCTGGTTTATGGAGCCATAAATGCAGATTATTGGCAGTGTGCTGTTAAAAGAACTTAATCTTGCAGAAGTAAAGCATTCCATAGTTTTGGCCCTTGAATATCAGGAGACCTGCTGACATGTTTCTGCCACTTGAGTCTTTGATGGATCTCCTTATGGGCCTTTGTAAAGCTCAGTTTACAGGCAGACACTTCAGCTTTGCAGTGTAGGGAACTAAAGTGTTCTCTTCTTCGAGCTTAACAGTTGCAGAAGTAACACATCATGAGTTATTGAAGTGCTCAGGAAACCCATCAACCCAAACCTTGTTACTCCTCTCTAGTCCTCAAGATCTTTACTTCAGCGCTCCGTACATCTGTTGCTATTAATTTCTGCCTCTCCTTCCTCTTCCCCTCATGCCGGGCAGTTTCACGTTTGAATCTTATACTCCATCAGGGCATACTCAAGAACTACGAGGCGCGAGCACTTACACTGTTATGTTCCAGATTGCTGATAACGGACACTTCTGTTTTCTTTCTTAAGCTCCTTAGGAAGTCACACTTCCTCTGCCTAGATTAAAACATGATAACATAGACTCGAGAACCAAGCAGCCCTTGTCTTTGTGATCAGCAGACCACGGCTTCTCCCCCGATACTCTTTAAGTTATTCGCATGCTGAGACTGTGAGCAAACATTCCAAAAAATTGTAACTAATATAAATCTATTCCGGGAAGGATACTGGGCAGAAAAGAAAGGTTTACCTGATTAAAAAATATCTTTATTCCTTAAACAACTGTATGCTGAGCATGTAAAACATTGTAATTCATTACGAGTCTAGATGTCCTATATCAAGACGCCTACAATTAATTAATTGGCTTTTATGATAAGTTGCTGCAGATTTTAGCCTTCCTCTGCGTGTCCAGAGCCTGCTCTGACCTCCTCAGCCATGCTAGAGATCTGGTTTCCCAAACTATTGGCAGCCTGCACTCCAGAGAGCTGCAGTCTATTGCCTCTGTCTCATTGCAGGCCAGGCTCGCTGTGATTAATGCGCGGGACGCTTCTTATCACGAGGCTCTGATGTGCAGTATAAAAACAGAAGCATACCCAAGACCATCCGGAACCACAGCAACCCCACCCCTTTACTAGAGAGTATACCCCCTAAAATCAGTGCACACGTAGAAGATAGAGGTTTGCCCATTTTCACTCAGAAATCACCAATTTTATTTTTTTTAATTTAGTTTTGAGGAACGGTGCTGAATAATTTCACACGTAATGTGAATTTGTCAGCAAAAGACAGATCGCCGTCTGTGATAGTTAAACAGCTTTGAGAACTGTCAATCTTTGGCAGACAGACGGATAGCAGTCTCAGCAGTCGCAGAACAACATAGACCAGGGCTTCACTTTATTTTTGTTTCCGATGTTTTCGTGCTCCTTCTGGGAACCTCTAACAGGAAATGCTGTTCAAAGGAGGTCAAACGAGGGCACAATTACTGTCTGGATTTAGGCACTAAACGAGACACTTTGCAGAGGGCGCTGTGGCGCGCAGGGAGCCACCCGGCGGGTGTTCGTGGGAGGAGGAGAGGTGGGCGTGGGAAGGTTAAATATGGCACAGTTGTGAAACGGAGGGGCTGGTTCACAAAGTGTTTTGGTGCCTTACTCCTGTCATAGATGGGTATGAATCCCACTGCATGATTCACAGCATGTGTCTCACATATGGAGCAGGTGTGATTTACTCATACATCTGCAGGACTTCAAATATGTCAGAAGGCGAAGTCTTCAATATTATTGTGCACTTGAAGCCCACATCCCACACCACTGATCCCCCCTCCCCGCCTCCCTAGTACAGAACCCCAACCATGTCATCTCCCCGTATTGGACAAAAATCATCAATGCCTCTCCCTCATCAGGACATGTACCGGACTCCCTGCATCTTGGCCAAGTCACACCCATTCTCAAAAAAACATGGGGTGGACCCCAGTGACCTCAATACCCTCAGACCTATCACCAACCTTACTTTCCTACCCAAAACGATGGAGGAGTGTGTCCGGCTACAAATCAACCAACACATAGACAAATCCAACCTCCACAACACATTCCAATCAGGATTCAGAAAAGGCTGCAGCAGAAAAACTGCTAAATAATTCGGATGACATTCCCAGATCCCTAGAAGAAGGCAACTCCTGCCTCCTAATTCTACTTGATAAATCTGCCACTTTTGATACAGTTCATCACCCAGCTTTACTAGAGACACTCAAGAACCACACTGGTATCAATAGCACAGTGCTGAAATGGTTCACTTCCCATCTGCAACATCGATCTCAACAAATAAAAATGAACAGCTGTCTCTCAAAGCCTACTCCTGTTCCACAAGGTGTACCTCAAGGCTCAATCCTCTCTCCAGCCCTATTTAATCTCTTCATGGAACCACTCACAGAATAGGGTTTATAGCCGAGCCCTGAGGAACGCCATGGTGGATGTTGGAAAATTTAGACTGATACGGCGGAAGGGAGACCGCTTGACATCTGTCAGATAGATAAGAGCGAAATCACTCTAAGGCCGTCCCTGACACCCCGACTTCTTCCAGCCTGGTCAGCAAAATACAGTGATCCACTGTATCGAATGCGGCAGACAGGTCGAGTAAAATAAGAATGCCCGATTGTCCCCTGTCTGCCCGCAATTGAAGGTCGTCTAACACGGTCACTAGAGCAGTCTCAGTTCCATGGCCAGGTCGAAAGCCGAACTGAACGTCGTCCAACCTGGAGTTAGATTCCAGGAACTAAGACAAAATATTGCTGACCAGTCGTTCAATGATTTTAATCGGGTAAGGTAAGAGAGAGATTGGTCTATAATTCCCAGCACATGTCGGGTCAAGAGTCGTTTTTTTCAAGAGCGGAGTAACCACCGCCCGTTTTCAACAGGCTGGCACTGAACCAGAAGTTAAAGAGGGATTGCAGATCTGGCGCAGAGTAGGAAAAAGCTCATGGCCCAGCTCCTTCCAAATCTTGTGAGGGAGAGTGTCTAAAGGGGACCCCGAAGATACACTCATAGCAATTCTGTTAAAAATTTCCTCCGAAGGTGGCTCAAAATAACTCAGGGAGGTCAATCGACCTGACTCTGCCCTATTATCCTTCCCTAAGTCTCGTATCTCATTGTATCTAGGGCCCATGTGTTAAAAGGCTCACCGGCTGCCCACAGGCAATGTCTGCACGAAGACTTATCATGGAAGCACCCTACCTAATATATGCGTACTAGGATTCATCCATGTTAGTAACTTCTTTACTATTTTATTAACCTTCCAACTATTTTATTGTTTTTAAAATACCTTTAGTGGTATAACTTCCTGTGATATCATCAGGTTCAAAGGTCATGTGACACCTCCTGTGATGTCATGGGGCGTATCAGAGTGTATGGCATCACTTCCGCTACCCCTGGCATTTTGGTGAACTGACACATATGGGATGCTTCCCAGTGAAAGAGACAACACCAAAAGGGCAGAATGTAAGTTCCTGGCAAGATGGCTCAGTGAGTTATATGCCTGCTGCGGCTCCGCCCGCTATCCTTTTAGGGGCCGATACATCAAGTGCCATTACAGTGCATTCTAGAATTTGCACTGTTAGAAAATGGCAATACTGTTTTCACAAGGGTTAAATAAAAATCAAATTTTCATAATTAGTATTCCGAGAGGATGGAAGCTTGTAAATGGCTTCTGCGCTGCCTCCAGCCTGTCCTTGTTTGATGTCTTTCGTGCTCTACGTCTGGAGTGAATCCATTCCTCTTGCTTTTCCTCCACACTTGCTGACAGTAAGAAAGCATTGGGAATCATTGTTAGCTATTATTGCTAACCTAAGGTGAGTACTGCTAACCTAAGCTAATATTGCTAACCTACTGTGTTATTGGTTTTGGACATGAGCCCAAAATCTTCTCACAGCTACAAATCTAACAACCTTAAGAGTGATGCTCATGAAGCCCTGTGCAGTAAGTGAGCAATGGACAGTGACACAAAGTCCTTCGGCACGCCCATCCATACACATAAGTCACTTCAAAGATCTTTAACTACATCTAACTTACAGTATCTCACAATTTGCCAATCCTTCGCTAGTTTTCAAGAATGTAGAATGAAAGCAACGGAATCGCAGAACAGCAATGTGTACTCATATGTACTCACTAATTAAAACCTAAGATATGTGAATAAAGAGTAACATGCTAAAATTGATGCAAGCGTAAAATAAAAGTTAAATTCTTCTAACATAATTAGTTCAATCGTAATACAGAGTTATTTAATAAGAAGTTGAAAACAGTAGAATAAAGAGTTATTAAAGTAATGTGTAGTGAGGAAGAAAAGAGACTATGAAATGTAGAAGGAATGAAATAAAGAGACAAGAAAAAGGTGGAGCTCGGAGGCTTTGAGAAGTTCTTCATGTAAGACAGTAGAATGGTTATGACTGTGTCTCAGTGATAGAACATTTGTTAATGGTAATCCTTTGTATTACTTCCTTGAGTAGAGAGGGCATTGACAATACACTTGAAGTATGTGTCCTGGTTGTTTGATACAGATGTGTCGTAAGCAACATTTGTGGCAAAAAAGGTGGCATCATATATGAGATATCTATTGAACTTCCATCTACCATTAACGCTCCCAGTAAAAACTATAGAAAATAGATGTTATCATCCAAGCATGATCTGGTATAAAAGGGAACCAATGTCAGAGTTAATTAAAATAGTGGTAATTGATTTACTAGCAAATATGTGTCAGGTTTGGCACTAATCTTCTGCACAAGATTCAATAAAATAATGTTCTTTGCTATCGCATAACGTCCCCACCAGTGATCACATCTACTATAACATGAGAGGCAGGGATGAGCGGGATAAGAGAGAAAACAGAGACTCAGGACTCCATATTCTGTCTCTTCCCTTCAAAGGAGGGTGCAGTTTGTAGTGGATCTCTACAGGACAGAGACACGCCTTAAGTAAATTCTCATTGGAGCAATGAACATAACTACAAGTGTTAAATTATATACATTAGTAATATATCTGCACGACCAACTCTGTGTGTGTGTGTGTGTGTGTACAGGTACGAACACCACTCACTAAGTTACAATAACTACCTTAAGCTGTGTCACTATATGCTTTTTGTGGAAGATGACTATGGTTTCTACTTAACCAACATCAAAACATTATTAACATTCTGTGATTTCCTACACTTAGCAATATATATGCACAGTGGAATTATAATAAATTATGTACTTGTGGATCAACACTTGTATACATATGAAATGTCCTTTTATATTCAGTCCTGTTCCATCACAAGAACTTTAGTAGAACATATAACTTTAGAGTTCAAACAAATACTACAAATAGTTCAAAGTTTGTTTTCCCACACAACTTCAGGATACTTATTTGAAAGCCAAAGTATCCATAATCCAATCCTTAGGAAACTAGAGGCCTGGACACTTGAAAACCAACATCCATGTGGTGAGAGAGAGTTCCGGGTGTTGGGTTCTTATGATAGTATGACTGAGTAGTATTTCTACTGATTGTCTCTCGCTGTTAATAAATATGGTTCCCACAAGCACATACAAGCAGTCATGTGAAATGTCTTGTAGAGACATACAAATCCCCCTTATGTGTTAGTTCTCACTGGCTTGTGTTTGGCAGGTACTTTCAACCCATGGCCGTTAGCAGAAGGAAACTTGGAAGCCGGAGAGCAGCCTCTGCAAGGCTGTTGTCAGACTTGTAGGAGGACAGGAGATGAAAGGCAATTGTGTCAGGAAGGAACAAGCAGAGAAAACTTTATTGAAATCCTAAGGGAACTCGTAAGGAGGAAAACAAAAAAGGTCATGATGAAGGCTGATGTACAAAGTGGCACGAAAGCGGACAAGTGCAATGCGAAGTCTTACCAGGCACTGACGCGTGGCATTAGCAGATCTGAATGTTTTGCTGTCTACATTGACCCGTAATGCCCGCCCTGTGATTTCAGCGATGAATCTCACACACCCTCTGCTCTGATGCTCGAGCTGCCACCAGCCAGTCTGCCACAGGTACTAACCTGTACAGTTGTATCTTAGATGTCAAGTCGATTGTTCCTTGAATTTCTGACACAGCTCTGTAGCACAAATTGCCTAGCAAGGACACCAAACACCTCAAGGGAAGTTATACCTGAAGACCCAAGATGGCCGTTAACTCTCTAGAAACGCAAGGGTCTGTAGCCCATTGCGAAACGTAGTTCGCTGCCGATGTTCTAATGTGGGGCGCATTCAAACTTGCACACCCATGCTCTATACGGATCGCAAGCCTTTCCTTTGCGCGAAGGCCATCAGCATAGACGATCTCAAGAAATTGTTTCCTCACACACAAACCTGACATGACAGCAGTTCCAGACCCGTATCCTGGCCATACGTGGTACATTCGGAAGCGGGAACCGTATGGGAGTGAAACAATTGTGTATTCTTTCGGGTTGCATTTTCTCTATGACTCAGATAGAGATCCAGAGTTAGTGGCCTATTTAAAGGCTTGAAGAGTTTTGACTTGTGTAAACTTCTCTTCTGGATTTTCAGTCAAGGAATGAATTTAAAAGCTAATTATAGTTGCCCACAATAATTAGGTTTTCGTTATTGAAAAGGGCCATCTTCAATGTAATACTGTTCCAAAAAACTGGGTTGCATTGCACAGGTCCTTGAATGTTAGGAATAGTTCAATTAACTTTATCAACCCAGAGCTTCCAATAAAACCCATTTATATTCATCATCGGGCTCCATCGATAACATAGGAACACGTATACGTTTACGACACAAAATAACAACTCCACCATTACAGGCAACAGCTGGTGGAAAAGAACACATTAGCCATTGAATGCTTTTTTAGCACCTGAGATTCTGCATTATTACTATTGGATTCTAGCAAAAGCCCTTTGGAAGAATGCATTTTAGACAAATGTGCTAAGACTCTCTGCCTTTTAATAAGATTACCCCAGCCCCTTACATTCCATGAAATAATATTAAACATAGCAACAAGTTTTAAACAAGTATTTGAGAATAGTACCATATTTTAATGATATGATGAATGAAAGACTATATAGCAACAGAGAATGGTAGCATTACAGTATTACACACAAAAAAGGAATGATAATAGAAATGTAATAATTCAGAGAAACATATAATAAGGGGGAATGAGAAATAAAGAGAATGTACTGAGGATACAATTAAGAACGTTAATAGAGCAGCTCAAGAGAAAGATCCTTGAATTGAGAAAATGCATTAAAAAAATCAGACATGTGGACATCATATAGACAGCAACCCCACAAACAATCTAAATATAAAATATGACACATGGCATTACACAGCAGTCATCAGGCATGACTAGCAAGGGCATGCGAAATATCTATTTCCTCTATGTTTTCTTGGGTAGTCCTTCAGTTTGGTGGGTTCTTCAAATAAGAACATGTTCCCATTGTTAGTGATCCTGAAAAGGCGCAGGTGAACGATATTATATGTAATACCCATTTGGATCTAAATCGGTCTCATATGTATAAATTCTTTTCTGCAGCTTTGTCAATATCCTCAGCTGGATAGACAAAGATAATTTCCAGCCCATGACAGGTCTCTCTTTACTTTAGCACCCTGAAGAGCGTGTATTGTTTGGAATAGTATTTATATCGCGCTTACTACCCCTGACGAGGCGTCGAAGCGTTTTTTCGGCGAGTAGCATGCTACTCTGTAACCCATAAAGGAGTAGTGTTGAGTTAGTATAGTGAAATATGATAGTGATTTGAGTGGTGCATAGGTTAGTCAGTTAAGAGTTCAGTATACACCAAACACAACATTGCCGATTGCTTGAGGTATCTTCTTTGCCAACAGAATGAGCTCTTGAGAGATTGATGGATTTAGATCCTGAAAGATTAACTAATGAAGGAATTCAAAATTTCCAGAAGGTAATGCGCTTCGCCGTGACACCCACCTTTCATCTACTGCTGACGTTTTCTATCTGCTGCGTTCAGGAGGGTTTGTAACTGCACAACTTCATGAATAATTGTATCTAACGCAGGATTGGAGGATGATTCCATGATGATGGAGGCCATTTGAAATACTTTCAGAGTTTGCACCAGTGTCATTCGCTCTATGTGTTTGGGTGAAAGTATTTTCAGAAGTGACAGCGAGATTGCTCATTTTCTTTTCTGTTTTCTGTTTTCTGATTTTGCTTTTAACTCGACTCCTAAAACAGTGTGCACCAGTGCATTGGCATACGAGTATGCATACAGCCAGCTCAGTCTGCCAGGACTCAATACCAGAGGTGTCCTGGTAGTGAGTAATGCGTCACTAGTGAAGCATAAAGTCTAAACGTGCACAATTATATTGTAAGAAGAAATCATCTCAGTGCAAGCGTTATTTTGAGCACAGCTTGCACTGATAGTGAACAATTACAGGGCTGACGTTCGAATCCACTGCACAGTGACTTCAAGAGATGTCAAACATCAAAGAAAAGGAAGAAGGACTGTTCCTGCGCTATGTTGGGTGCACTGAGGCCAGAAATAACTAACGCCCTGGAAATCTCGAGAAACAACTGAAGTTCATTAAACTGGTTATTTCTCGGAACAATGGAGCAACTGCAAAGTAAATGCCAAAATCAAACTTTCCGTTCGTAGAAGAAACTGGTAGATAAAATGCTTATTTAAGCAAGGGATGAATCCGAGAGCAAAATATGCACTGAGATGCAATGCCCACCTGGAGATGCTCTAGTTCATGCAACATGTCTGACCATCCTTAGCATATTGTGTAAGAATGCAGGTGATATTTCTTCCTGGGTTTATAAACGCAGTTCCCCACTCACTGCAGGCTTCATGGTGTGAAGGGGTGTAGGTGCACAAGCAGGCAAGCACAGCAGGAGTCGGGAGGTCGTGGGTTCAAAAGGTGACTGTCTGTGTATGTATAGCTAGAGATGTATATACTCCTTTCATTGTATTTGTAGCTCTTATCTGAAGCTTAGCTTTCCAGCCAATGAAAAAAGAGAAGAGAAGACGTTCTAGGATGTAACTGTGCATTTATGATTCCCAGTCCATGAAGGTGGGGGCTGGAGCATCAGTGAGATGATGCCCCCCCCCCCGTACTTGCACATTACCCACTCAAACCACTGACAAACTATAAACATTATAAAAACCTTCTACTAAGCAATACAACCAAACATTAACAAACAACCTACGCATTCGAATTATGGTAATCCCAGAGACTCACTAAATGGTGCCCAGACTAAGAAAGCGCTGCGATGCCATACTAGGGATCGTAAGCACTATACAAATGGGAACAACGTTTCAGCATTCTCTTTCCAAAGTACATAGGTAGAATACTTCTATTAAGAAAGCTGTGTATTCTTCTCTATGGCTGCCATGGTTTGCCGCTGGCGAGCTTTTTGTGTATTTTAGAGTGGTCAGGTAATGTGTGTTCTTTGTGTCTACGAAATAGCTGTATGTTTCCGGTTGGCTGCATTCTGGTTCCGTAATGGGCCAGATGTCAGTTGATTGGTTCTGCGATAAAGTATAGTTTTTGAAGGGAATGCTTTATGTCACTTGTCTGGGTGGAGTAACTGTGCATTTGGGCTTTAATGACAACTTCCATACGGTTAATTGCTTCTTGATGTGGGCTCTTTCCCATGTTAATTTCAGCCAGATGTGAGCAGGGAAAGCACGTTGCTGTTGTGCCTGGATAGCAGCCAAACAAATTACTTAATTCAGCATTGCACGATTTTAGAGCCTGCACCATGTTTGACATCACTCAGCCATGTCCCGGGGGTCCGGCCAGGCTACGTCATGCGCTGGACTCAACTGTGGCAGCAGCTGTTTGCCTCACTAAACCTCCTGTCTCCTGGAGCATCGAATGTACAAACCGGTCCCATTTCTGTGGGTGTGGTGCAGGCCACACTGATGCTTCTCTAGACTGTGGATCATACCACTGGCACCAGTCCTATTTCTATAGCTCTAGGTGTTTGACGCACTAGCCTTTTTTATTGCCTGCGCTTTTGAGCACTTGAACCAGTCCTATTTCTAAAGCTTTCACTAGACTTTTTATGCCCTGGGGTTTTGAGCGCTTGAACCAGTCCTATTTTTGTAGCTCTAGGTGTTTGACGCACTAGCCTTTTTTATTGCCTGAGGTTTTGAACACTTGAACCAGTCCTATTTCTATAGGTTTCACTAGCCTTTCTATGGCCAGGGGTTTGAGCGCTTGAACCAGTCCTATTTCTATAGCTTTATGTGTTTGACGCACTAGCCTTTTTTATTGACTGAGGTTTTGAACACTTGAACCAGTCCTATTTCTATAGCTTTCACTAGCCTTTCTATGGCCAGGGGTTTGAGTGCTTGAACCAGTCCTATTTCTATAGCTCTAGGTGTTTGATGTGCTAGCCTTTCTATGGGCTGGTGTTTTGAGCGCTTCAACCGGTCCTATTTCTATAGCTCTAGGTGTTTGACACACTAGCCTTTTTTATTGCCTGGGGTTTTGAGCGCTTGAACCAGTCCTATTCCTATAGCTTTATGTGTTTGACGCACAAGCCTTTTTTATTGACTGAGGTTTTGAACACTTGAACCAGTCCTATTTCTATAGCTTTCACTAGCCTTTCTATGGCCAGGGGTTTGAGTGCTTGAACCAGTCCTATTTCTATAGCTCTAGGTGTTTGATGTGCTAGCCTTTCTATGGGCTGGTGTTTTGAGCGCTTCAACCGGTCCTATTTCTATAGCTCTAGGTGTTTGACACACTAGCCTTTTTATGGCCTGTGGTTCTGAGCCCTTGAACCAGTCCTATTTCTATAGCTGTAGGTGCTTGCCACACTAGGCATCTTGTGGCTCAGGGTTTTGAGCACTGGAACGAGTCCTTCTTCTAAGACGTAGGTGTATACCTCCATAAGTTCTTTTATTGTATAGGCAGCACTTCTTAACTGGACACTTGCGGGTCCGCAATGTCTACTCCGGGGTCTGTAACTGTTTAGCCAATTAATTCATGGGAGCATCACCAGTACAGCAAACAGTATCTAATATGGACAATTGATGGCAAACAATATCTAATATGGACAATTGATAGCCTCAAAGGAAACACCAGTATGCTCCGATAAATGGTAATTCATACATGCCCAAAGATAGACACAAGAAATACTCGAATTACCATTCCAGTATTTATTGAAGCAATACGATTCTTGTGTAAAATACATGCACTGCAATTATCAATAGAAGGAAATAAACCAGAGTAATCTGCATTACAAGAATGGTAAAGAAAATGGACATTTCAGCCATTGTGCTGTTACATAGAATATATGCTTGCATTTAAATACAATTATATTTGTGCTCCACCTAGCGCTTCCTAGCCTAGTGTGCCTAGGGTGGGTGAATCTGCCAGAATCCCTGTAGGGTGATCTAACTCCCCAATCACCCGTGGGTTTGTTTCATCTGGGAGCCCGTCTTGGTGTAGAGCTGGGCGCCATCCTTCTCAAGAGGTTAACAGGATTCAGGTGGCTCAAAATTCTTTATGGGGTGACTTTGACAGTGTCAGTAAAATGCTCCTCTAACTAGACAAAGGAGAGATGTTGTTTATATAATGAACGTCATCCATGTTGCCATGCCGAAGTTCCAGTCAGGCTGTCATTATTGATTCTATCCTAACAAAGCTGTCGCTGAGCGAACAATAACAAACATCAACATTTTGTGCAGTGACCATTAGCTTTCACACAGAATGATCAATGCTGATTATATGCCTACGAAGAAATGTAAATGTAAGCAAAAGTAATTTCTGAGAATATTATCCATACAGGCAGGCAAGCAGATGTGTGTCAAATGTCAACATTCAAGAAAGGTGTCAACTTTATAATGTGTAAACTCACACAGTGTACAGGGTAACAAAAACAGGGGGGAGAAGAGGGACAGGTGGGGGCGCTATATGTGTTTGGACGAGATCCCTCACTCGCCCTAGGGTGACATGCTTCATCATAGAGTCCCCTCCGCACACTGGGACCGCAAGGTACCCAGTGCGGGCTTCAACTTTCCAGAAGGAAAGGAGCAGGAATGGTCTACAGCACAAAAAGTACTAATACCTACTGGGCAGAGTGAGGGGCAGAGTGCTAAAGAAATAAGTGTTTTAAAACTATCTCAATAGGACCAAATAACTTTATTCCTATGCCGTACGGGATAGAGATTAAAAGCATAGTGAAACAAGGATATGGATATTCACCTTGTATGAGGTCAACATGTTTCTGCCATGTATGACTGGAATGTTCAGGGCATTCTTCAGGACCAAAGTATTAAGTCACTCTGCAATTTAAAAAAAACGTGTAAAAGAAAATATATTAATATCACTATAATATGATAGTTCTTGTATACTCAGGCCATGACTCTTGACCAGCTGTGCCAAGTAGCAACAGATTCTTGAGCGGGACAGGTGGCCCCAGATACTATGGATAAGATCCGACTCAACCGTCAACAGAGTCTCTCCACACTTAGAGCTCTTACATGTAGCATTTCCTGCTTCGAGAGAGCTCTGGCGGGAGTGGGGCCAACTGCGTTAGGACAAAAGTGACAGAATGCCTCCCACTCCATGGGAATAACTCAATCTGCCAACCTCACTCACACAAATTAGGCAGAAGACAGACCCAACCCTATGTAGAAAGCATTTGTGAGAATCCCACAGCATGTTGGGTGCTTTCGACAGAAACATTTAGTGTGACAGGTCAAAACCATCATCAAAAAGAGCATTTAAAGATAACTCTTCCAACATAAGACCACCATCCACCAGGTGACATTACAATCAGTCTTAGGTCGAAGTTTTGTACTGCTGGACTTCACCTACCTGCCCCCACCCCACAGCGTGCGGTCTGCACCCCTTCACAATCACTTGCCTCGGAATGCCCCACTTTTCCACATTTCGCTCAGGGATACTGCAGAAAAGTTCCTTTTATCCAGGAACTGAGCCTGATGTTCTATATCAATACCTCCATCATCCTAATGCCTCGCCCGATGCTGTATGTCATCCAGATGCTTCAATGAACGTATGGTGTTGTGTGAATATAATAAAGAACTCTGGTTTGTCCACAATGCCCCATGCTAGGTAGTGTACAAACACTCTAAATAAGAATATAAACGTTGTGGTTGGGCCTTCAATCTACAGATTGTTCAGCAAAGTTTTCTGACTATGGCTTTTTACTCTAGAGAGGCATCGGATGGGGTGGGTGGGAGACGAAGACGGAGAAGTAGGGTGGGCAGATATGTTGCTGTGTGCTGTTTTACCAGGTGTTTAAATGTTTGCTCTCTGTTGATCTTCCCACAGGTTGGTGACACGACACAGAGGGCACACCAGAAGAGATGCAGAGCATTAAGTGCGTGGTGGTGGGAGATGGCGCTGTTGGGAAAACGTGCCTTCTGATCTGCTACACAACAAATGCTTTTCCAAAGGAGTACATCCCTACTGTCTTCGATAACTACAGCGCCCAAAGCACAGTGGATGGCAGGACTATTAGCCTAAACCTTTGGGATACAGCGGGCCAGGAGGAATACGACAGGCTAAGGACTCTGTCCTATCCCCAGACCAATGTCTTCATCATCTGCTTCTCCATCGCCAGCCCCCCGTCATATGAGAATGTGAAGCACAAGTGGTACCCGGAGGTCTGCCATCACTGCCCCAACGTCCCCATCCTCCTGGTGGGCACAAAGAAAGATCTACGGAATAATGCAGATATCATGAAGAAGCTCAAGGAACAGAACCAGATGCCCATCACCACCCAACAGGGGACCAACCTTGCCAAGCAGATCCACGCCGTGAAATACATGGAGTGCTCGGCCCTGAACCAGGATGGTATCAAAGAGGTATTCATGGAGGCAGTGCGGGCCGTCCTCAACCCCACTCCAGTCAAACGAAAGCCAGTCTGCCGCTTGTTATGAAGAAATAGAATTGAAGGAGCTTCTCCACTTGGTTATATCTCAGCGTTTACGTTCTTTGGTCCATCCACAAGTTTTGCTTCCTCTTCTGTTGCTAATCTTGGTGCTGCTGGTGGAGCATGCAACATGGACATTGGTTAATGGTAGCTAGGGATACCTGCAATCCCTGGGTTGTGCTTTAATACCCCAGCACTGCCTTTTCCACTGTTCGTCTCAGGGGTCATGAAGGCAGAGTCATAAACTGAAAGAAAGCAGGCAATGTACTTTCCACTCCTCGCCCCAACCCTAGCCCTGAGCAGCAGGTACAAGACTTGAGAGAAGCAAAAGTTGGGGCAAGAGACCAACCCAGTGATGTCACCAGGAATCCAAGGGTGCATGATGTCACTTCTGCCACACCTGGAAGTCTGGTCATTAACGCCCATGGAATAAAATAGTCTACCAGCTCAGTGTGCTAAGCTTTCCAGCTATCTGGACATGGCAATGATCTCAGCATTCCTTCCCAGGACCTCCTCGCCATGGTGAGGCCTCTTTTTCATAAAGAAAAGCTACTTCAGCTTCCAGAGACCATATATAGACAAGTACCCAAAAAAGAACATTTTGCATTAGGTTTTTAGTAAGGGTGGGGTCTTTGAAGGATCTGATGCGGGTTTGAGGAGGACAGAGCTTGTTCTGCTGTTTCATGGCAAAACAAGAACTAATTTGGCAGACAACCCTAGACAAGAAAATAGAGTAAAGTTTTCTCAAAGAGGCAAGTCAAGCGAGCTTGGATTAGGAATTACAGCTAACTGCTTGTGCATTTGTGAAGTAGTTGCGGTCATTGTTTGTACCTTACTCTTTCGTGATGGCATGAAATGAACACCAACCAATCCCTGACACTTTGCACGCTCCCAGCTCCCTCTCTGATCAGGTCACCTGCAGTACAAGCAGCAAAACACCTCACGAGGCGCAAGCACACCATGCAGTGAAGCTCCCAAGCAGGGTAAGCTTGCCTCCAGCTGCTGAGCCAACAGTCACTACACAACCCAACAAAGACAAGCATGTCTAAGGAATTATGAATGCATCTGTGGGGCCGACAGAATATAAACATCCTACTCATGAAAATATGTATGTGGCTGCTGAGCTGACTGTTAGTAAACAACCAAGAAAAAGGAATGCATGCCTGTGGCTTCTGAGCTACAGGCAACAAACTACCCAGCCAAGGCAAGCATGCCTGTGGCAATGCCTGCCCTTGACTGCTGAGCTGACAGGCAATAAATAATACAACCAAGACATGCAGGTCTGTGGCAGCAGAGCTAGCAGGCAATACAAACCCAACAGAGATAAGCAGCTAGTGGCTACTGATATAACAGGAAGCATACTACTCAACAAAGGTAAACATGTCGGTTGCTGCTGAGCCGACAAGCGATAAATAACCCCGCCTAGCGAAGCACATCTATGGCTCCTAAGGCAGCAAGGAATAAACATACCAACTAAAGAATGCATGAGTCTGGCTGACTAGACAAAATGCAATAAATACCTCCACCTAGACAAGCACAACCCATGGCTGCTAACCCAACAGGCAATAAAAAAAACAACTAAGGGAAGCATGAGAGCGGCTGCTGAGCCGAAAGGCAATAAATTACTCCACCTACACAAGCAAACCTATGTCTGCTGAACCAATTGGCAAAATACAACCCAGCTTAAATATTTATTTTTATGGCTGCTAGGCCTAGAGGCAGTACAGGACCAGTGAAGACATGCATGCCCGTAGATGTTTAGGCATCATGCAATACAATAAGCACACACATCCAATAGAAGTGTTTTTTGGCTGCTGAAAGAAAAGGCAATAACCCATAAGCAGAGCTTAGTCCTGGCTGCTTAGCCAACATTAATAAACAATCTACCCAAGACAAGTCAAGTATGTGTGTTGCTAACAAACTGATAGGCCACAAATGCCTAAGTCTGGAAGACAAGTTCTTGGCCGAGACTTTAGGCAATCCACACCCTATCTCAGAGCAGCAAGTCAAAAACTGCTGAGTCAACTAGCAGTAACACAACCACTCCAGGGTGGCATGTCCTTGTGAAATAGCAGTGCACTCTAACTATGGGAGGCATATCTATGTCTGCTAGGCCAGGTAGCAATAAACACCAACACCAAAAGAAGCATGCATGTGGTTGCTGAGCGAGAAAGCAATATGAAACCCGAGTGAAACAAATATCTTAATGACTGTTCAACCAAAATGTAAGAGCATTAAACTGAGGCTGCTGAGCCAACAAACAATATACAAAGCAGAAGACAAGCCAGTGGCCGCTATGCTGTCAGGCAATATACAGCCCAAGCACATGGGTGGCTGCTGATCCAACAGACCCTTGCAACATTAAACTGAGACAGAAATGGTTCCCTTCTCAGCTTTAAAGCAGCAAAGACTCAGGGACTCCTGCGATGGAGAACAGTGAAGCTGGTCACGCCTTGACCACGCCGAATATTTACTTATTTTGTGTAGATACGCTTGCTAAATGCCTTCATTCTCCACAGCCCTTCTATGTGAAAGGCCAAATGTCACATGACCGGCAGAGAAGAAAAGCTGTTGCTGAGGCAACCGGACCATGATCCAGTTATCAATGGGCTTAGTATACCCCAAACGCTGCAAGCCTCCTCATATGACTGGATCAATTGTGGGCGGCGGGATGAAGTGCATGCGTGCAGGGCAGGGTGTGGGCGGGGGGCTGGGAAGGGCAGGGCAGTGTGGACAGTGCGGTCTCTGCTGGACGTCAGGATAAAGGCTTGATCATTAGCTAATTTGTTACTTCCCATTGCCAAAGAAACAGCTCTCCAAAGTGCCTGAAGACCGTAGCGGGCAGCACAAAGGGCTTTGTCTGAATGAGGAGTGAGAGAATTTGCTCTTCCTACAAAATGTGCGTGCTCCGCGACCTCAGGCCGATGCGCGGCCGCTTCTGCTTTATATAGAGAAGACCTACACATGCCAACTTGTTCTCAAGGGGTTTTGTGCTTCAAACTGCCTCGTTGAGCTGATATCCCGCTAGCTATGGTGGATTCCAAGGGATAGAGAGGAAGATGCTCACGCCAAGATCAGGCAGCGGCTGCAGGAAGTCACATTTTTAGGAGTGCCTGAACTTTGTCGCTGTTTCTCCCCCCTACTTCACATCAATATGCTTCATGGAATGGTGCAGCCATGCAACTTGCTGTACCAAGCCTGTCTGTAGTATATCACAGCGGTTCCTTGTGGTGGTGGATGGCAGGTCACACATCCAGCCCTTGGCAACCTTTGCCCCCCCACATGCTGTGCGTGCCCCTCATTCTCAGGAATAGTCCAAGCAGAGATTATAATGGAATAGTGTAGACCTCAACATGCCGGATGTGCCGACATCTATCACAGGGGACATCTATCCAAATGACATCTGCCGAGATGTTTTCTTGCACCCCCAAAAAAATGTTCACTTCCAGTAAAGTAAAATATGAAGCGCCAACACGCACAGAGCCTGGCGGGACCCATTTCTTACACCTTCTTTCACACCCAGCACCCCCACTTGAACATTGGATTGTGAATCCCCCGGAGCATTAGCCTTTGCCGACGCAAGTTGCCGACAATACAAAGTTCGTGGACTGTGCTCTGCACTGAGAAGAGCACAACCCTGCTAAGCGTTCTCATTCCTAACCATGATTTTTGGACCAAGCCATATGCTAGTCATCGTTAGCAAGATGAACGATCACGCTTCCGTGTGTAGCGATGAAGCTCTTGTAGTTGGGGGATGTCCTCAGTTGGCTTTAGCGAAAGGAGGTTGGACCCAGGGCCACCTCCCGCTCCACCCCTCAATGAACGTTAATGGTAGGACGGTATAGACGATGTCTACTCTATGGCCACTTGAGGGCTTCTCCCACCAACAACTGCTGATGCTTGTCTGATTGTCCCACACAAAGATCCTCTTGCTGTTTGTTTTAATAATGACTATTGATCTATGTGATGTTCTCAATTTCCAATGAGTTACTTATCTTAAGATTTTACATTAAACACGACTGTTGGTGAGTGGGAAGACCACTGCCTTCAACTCTTCTGACGGTCAAGTGCTGCTCCACCAATGCAACGCAACGCAGACCCCTTCCCCTGCCCTGCGCCGCGCAGTACACGATGGGATCCAGCAATAAGCTTCGGAGCGACCCTCAACACGAACGAAAGGGGACAGAAATTGATGTTGCGCTCTCGTCTGGTTAACGCCTGTTTTATATTATTAAAATGCTCGTTTTGCATTTATGAGATTGTTAGTGCTTCTAAAACACTGTAAAAATTAATTTAAAAGAGAAATAAAAAAATATGAGTTATATCAAATGCTTATCAGGTTTCCTCAGCATCAGAAGCGGATTTCATACAGGGCACATGAGGATGTGTATACCTTCCTAAGCTCATTTCCATGGCCTGCATGCTTCACAACAGCACTGAAAATTATTTTCCTGTATTTTGAAATTATGGTAATTCTAGTCTGTTTCCCAATCCTCCCAATCCTCAGCATGAACATATGAATCAAGAACCATAAGGAAATCTGATTCCATTGTATGGGTTTTCCCCATTCACTTCAATTTCAGATTCCAGACCTGGCCTGGATCCACACCTGCTACTGCAGTACAGACCCATGGGGATGGTTTCCTGGAGCACTGCATATGCCCAGTTAAGGGTAAAAAAAGATCTAAAAAATAAAAGCTCCAAAACTAAAGACCCCAAAACTGGACACTAAAAATAAAGAGCATACAATAATATGTATGTACAAATATGCAAACCTGTTCAAATTCTCAATCCCCACCAAATTACTATTCTTACTCCATAGCATACCTAAGGCGGGCTCATGACGGTGGCAATAGGTGCAGGGCAAAATCTTTATAGCTAGGTATCTTATGTGCTTTTTTCATTTTCAATCTAAAATGTAGAAATGTGTAACCTAAATTACCTTATTTGTCAGTGTTTTGCCAAGTTTTTAAAAATGATTTATCTATCCAGAAGTGACCTCACGGCTCTGTTAATGCACATTATTCCTTATGTGAGTGTTTGATTGGTTCTCATGCTCCGTCCATCACCACCCCCTTTTGTACCGCTTTGTTCGCCATAAGTTGGCAGGGTATGCTCAGACGTGAGTCCCTTGCTCACTTTGCCACTGGATTCAAGCAAGCCTGGCTGAAGATGGCTGAAATGCCAGAAACCGGTCCTAGGAAGCTTGTTTCCGGTCCAGGGAAGGCATGGCTTGGCAGTTCGGGCTGGACTGTTCCCATGAGACACAGGGTCAGACTGATTTGCATATGGCCATGTCTGAACTGGGGTGGCAGAGTGGGCTAAAGAACGGTGATGGATCAAACCCAGATCTGTTGACTGGGTGTGAGTGTGTGATTGGTTCTGATGCTCCGTCCATCAGCACCCCCTTTTGTACCGATATTTCAATCATGAGCAACTTCTTCCAGGGATCTATGGATGCCTTAAAAATAACACACCATTCCACCTTTGACCCCCCCAGGAAGTGGAGGGAGGTTGCTTTAGCTAAAAACCAAAGCAATTTGTTATTTTTAACCAAGTTCTCTGTATACCTACTAAGCCTTTCATGTGTCATTCTCAGTTGCTTGCAGTATTAGCACATTGACACAACTCTGTGTTTATGCCATAAAGCACTCACAAATCATGGAAGCCATAAGAAGTCCCAGTCCAGCCTTGTAACACTTTGATGGATCAATGCTTACTTTTCTGATAAACATGTTATATTGCATTTAAGGAAGGACTTGGCAGTGTAGGGCATTTGACAGAGTGGAGTAGGGATACCTATCATAACACTGCAATGTTTTGGGATCAGGCAGACGTGTATGCACCCAGCTTGAAACAAATGCACATTACAATTTCAAATAATTACAACTGTTCACACATGCGACTGTTCCACAAGCACCTCCTTCTTGTCCACGCCGGTATCCCACCTGCAGTGTGTCAGATTTCTGAGCATAAACGCAACGTCACCGCAGCGTTTACTCTAAAAAGGGTGGTGGCTGGTTTTGAGATCCTTGTTCTCCTCCCGAAGGCTCAAATATGATTCTGTCCCATAACAGCAACACCAAGAAAACATCTATAATGAAGGATGACATTCAAAGAAAATGAAGGGATGTAAGTTTATATTAAGTACTCACACCAAATATATATATTCCCAGACCAAGCAGGGCAACTGTAAAGAAGAATGTCTCATTTCCTGTCAGGAGCAACAGCCTTGGAACTTAATCAGTTTCCCAAATGACGTCACATTAACATCATAGAGAGACAGGAGGCTAATAAATAATACAAAGTTAGGCAGGCACTCTACATGACGACTCTATGGTTAACTCAAAATAGAGACTGAAGCTGCACAGTATAAATTAGAGCCCCACATACACTCTAATGCTAACTCACATACATGCACACATTCATTCTGAAACAGGAAGGTATGAACCACCTGTTCCCTTGCCCATCTCTATGAAGGACATTCTGTATATGTCTATTTTAGAGAGGATGCCTGGAGGTCAGGGCAAGGAGGACGATTATTTAAACCTTTTCACCAAACATTAGTTATGGCCAGTCAGCTTTGGGGGGAATAGGACTGAAACAGCTGTCTCGAATTTAACCAAAGGCGTGGCTAATGGGAACTCAACTTCCCCCAAAAGAGCCATGAGTTGCTTCTCTCCCAGTATTGTGTTTCATGGGGTCAAGTTAATTATTTCACAGTACAGTTATCAGATATGTTGGTAACAAAGCTACAAGTTTTACAGGCAGGAGAGAAGGGACCCTCCTGAAATATTCAAATACAAATAAACATGTCGTCCCTATTGGTGCAATGGTGGAAGAACTGTATATTTTATAGCCTGTTTTACCTAAAAATGGCCCAAAAAAGCCTTAGGTATTCCAGAACGCTTAAGCTTCTGAATACCCAATTTGACATGGGCTCCTATAACTTATCAATATATACAGTATATATAAAGTATGTTTCTTTACCTCTGCCTTGCACTTTTCATTTGCCATCTTACTCGCTCCGAGTAGAATTTCAGTCGCGTGTTATAACTAGGAATCTACTCAGAAAATGCAGGATTGTAAAATGAAGAGTCAAACAGACGTCGCCATCTCGGTCAGCGGACAGCAGGGCTGTCCCTCGTGTCATACAGGTCTCACGTGCCATGACACTGACGCTTTCACTCAGTTACAGAGACTTACAAGGTGTAGAGAGTAGAAACATAGGTACGGTTACATCTATCTTATGGGCTCTGAATGAGGCGCCAATAGTGATGAGAATGTAAGTGGTAAACATCTTTTGGTGGTACCCCGTATAAGAAAGGTTAGACTCGGAGGAAAAGCTCTCTCCTACCTCGGCCCCCGCCTTTGGAATGAGCTCCCTCTCTCTCTAAGACAGTGCTCTGAACATCTGAAATTCAGAAAGTTGCTTAAAACCTTCCTATTCAGTGTCTGTGAATCCTACCAGGATCCGCTGCTTCTCCTCACAGTCTGCTTAAGCGCAGAGATACCCCTCCGGGGGTCGATTCTGGCGCTATACAAATAAATAAATAAATAAAGGTAATAAAAGATGCTGGATGCCTCCACCATGACTTAGCAGCCATGGTAAGAAAGTGCTCTCTGGCACCATGGAAACATCATCAGCCATAAGAGTTCTCACCTGAGCATGAGGTATCCCTAGAATATTGGCTTCAAAGATAATAAGAAGCAACAAGTTGGCGCACACAGTTTGCTCCTAAATACAGTCAGGCATTTTCTGAAAATACTTTTGTTTTCCAATAACTCTTCTTTGTTTCAGTAAATGCACAGGTTTGGTGGCCACATAATAGTTTGACACTTTGATCCGGTACTCCCTACCCTGAGAGAGTCTGCTTCACATGCCGGTGTATCACATTCATATGTCAGCAATACCCATCACATCCCAAGGCTATCCATCAGATATCAGGAGTGCCCTGCTTATGCCAGGGATTGTGCACAGAAATGGATAGGCTGGTCACATGTACCAACATGGCCAGTTCATACCACAGCTACCAATATGCCGCAAATGGCAGCCATTTTGCCAAGGATGACCCAGAAGTGTAGAGGAGGCCACCTCACAGAATGGCCAGTGTTATAACAGGGGTGACAACAATAACGCAGAGGAGGCAATAGAGAGACGTCCTATGCCAGAAAGGGCTCCCCATATATTGGGGAGCAGTGCCTAATTTCATGCCAGAGCCTGCCCCTCCCCCCGAAATATGCAGGGATGGTGGATGCTGCCAGTACAGCTGGAGTGCCAATAGTATGTACCATCAGTGCCAGGGACTCATGGAGGGGTTTCACACTAGGTCATAAACAAGAGGAATCGGCAGACTGCTTAATACAAACAAACATGATCTTCATTTGTCCGTCATCTCTGGCAGTGCCACCGCCCTGAGTTAAGTCGACCCATCAGTGGCTTTAGAAACTTTCGCCCTCTGCCTCCTGCTTGACAGACTTCAAGAGACAGCTGGGTGGCTCAGTGCTTGTCTATTTTTTGGTCAACTGCATCAAAACGGTTACACCAGGGTGCTCCGCTTCCACCCTCACCTGCATCTCATCTGGAGCTCCTAAGATGTCCCACCGGCACCATTACTTATTAGTCTCTCTGTGAGTCTCTTGCCCCCTCCTGTGATCCAGAGGACACCCAGCTCCCGCCAGCCCCCTCTAAGAAGCAAGGCTGAGGGAACCCCCTCCTTTCAACAGTGCATGTTGGATGCCAATAACTGAATGGAATAAGTGAATGGAAAGGACCTGGGTGCAATTAAATATTGATAAGACTGAGATATTGGTTGTTGGTGGTAGCGCTGATCTATAGGCACCTCCCTCATGGCCATCTAAACTAGGGCCGACCCAATCCTTCTTCCTCTTAATAAAAGCCTTAGGGGCCTATTTCTGAACTTGTCATGCAGCGGAGCGCAGCAAGTCACTGTGCTGTGCTGCATGGTTGGGAAAGGGCAGGAATGTGATGTATTTAAAAGAATATGGTGCATTTCTGCCTTTTCCTCTGTGCTGGCGCACTTTAGGGAGCCTGGCACCAACGCTGGCACCCTTGCACCATGGAGCAAGGGTGCCTGCGTTGCACGCAGGATTGTTTTTGTGAAGGAAGGGGCACCTTCCTCACAAAAACAATCCTGAGAGGCAAATTCCTCTAGCAATGTGTGCTGCAGAATGCAGCAGACATAGAAAGAGGAAGTAATAAGGAGAAATAAATATATTTCTCCTCGTTACAACTCTCCTGGGAAGGTATATCTTTTTGGCACATTCCAAGGTTTACAGTTCTGGCAAATCTGGGAATGCGCCAAAAACCATGGGAGTATCGTGGAAACACCCACGCAACGCCCACGGAATGCCTTCCCAGGGCAGAGTGAGGCAATGCAGCAATATTCGCTGCATTGCCTTACGCCAGATTTACACAGCCACGCAGGGCCACACAAACTGGCCTTGCGTGGCTTCATAAATCTGACTTAAGGTTTGCGTCGCTCTTGTGACACAAACTAGCTTGTAACTAGGCCCCTTAGTGTAAAAATAAATTCAGTCCTAAACCTGTCTGCACAGTTTGAAGCAGTCACCACCTGCCTAACTTTGCAAATGGCCAGACTACGTTGGATGCTCCCCACCATGACTCTAAGGGGCGCCGCTCTGCTGTATCAGCCATGATGGGCTCTCGTCTTGAGTTCTGCACCGCAGTCTGCTAGGGGTATGCAGAAAGGTCGACTCCAGTGATTGCAATGTCTTCAGAATCAATCTGCCTGCGTGATAACCCCTGCCTCCCACCCCCCCATTTATTAAAGTCTCTCCAATTCTCCACCACCTCCATTGACTTCCTAATCATGTACGGACAATGTTCAAAACTGTGGGCCTCATTTACAAAGAATTAGCTAGGGCAGCACAGCAAGTCACCTTTGCATCATGGTGCAAGGGGGTGTGCATTGTTGGCAGGATTGTTTTTGTGCAGGAAGGGGCACCTTCCTGCACAGAAACAGCTCCGAGAGGTGTTCCCTCGTTCTATGTGTGCTGCAGGATGCAGCACTCATGGTAAGAGGGAAAAACTAGGAGAAATGAAAACATTTCTCCTCGTTATGCCTGCTCTGGGAGGCGTAAGGTTATAGCACTGCCCCAGGTTTACGTGATTTTGTAAATCTGGGGCAGAGTCAAAATCCATGGACGTTGCGTGGGAACACCCACCGTAACGCCCATGGAACGCCTCCTTGACGCAGAATAAGGCAATCCAGCGCTTTGCGTGGTCTTGCCTTACTCCATATCTATGATGCCATGCAAAGCCACGCAAGGCGGCTTTGCGACACTTCATAGATATAACTGAGGCCTGCACCACCATTGCATAAAAAAAGTGATGGTCGGAGGTGTGGGCCTCTTGTAAATAAGCCTTTTTAGGGCGAGCCAAGACAGCGCTTGTACTGTCGCTTAGAAACCTGCTTGCCATTGCTTTTCATTTGTCTATGTCAGTTTCTTCTGGAGGTTCCCGGGTACCCTAGAGCCAGAACATCCGGCCACCTTTATCTTTCACTGGACACCTGGAATGCTCTCATTCAAGTGTGATATTCTTCCTAGCACTTAGAGACCACCGGATGAAGCAGCGGTAAATAACAAAACACCAAACGAACTCACCCAATTAAACACAATCATACACTCAGATATACACACACAACGCCCACACTAGTAACTCCCCCGTCCCTCCACTGCCCATGCCCCCAGCACAAATCTCAGCTTGATGGCATGACCACACCATCAGCTCCAGCCAGAGGGGAAGCTTCGCCTGGGGGTGTTGGGCATTTACAGAAGGGACAAGGAGACAACATGTCTCAGAGCTGACAGGGATGGCAGGCAGAACCTGATGGAAGAATGAAAGAGGGTGTGTTTTTACATTTTCCCCTCCTCGATGACCATGTTCTTCCCTCATATTTATTAAGAAATCATGCAGCGAAGCAAGGCATCTTGCTGCACTTCGCTGGATGATTAGGAAAGGGCAGCAATGAGCCTTACTTAACAATATACTGTCATTTCCCAGTGCTGGTGCTCGATGTGCTGCCTAGCGCCAACGTAGGCACCCTTGCACCATGATGAAAGGGTGCCTGTGTTGCAGGCAGGATTGTTTTTGTGCAGGAAGGGACACCTCCCAGCACAAACACAATCCTACAAGGTGTTTTCCTTATGTGCATTGCAGAATGGAGCACATATGGAAAGAGGAAAAAACTAGGAGAAATAAAAACCTCAGTGGCATATGGATTTGATGCTTCCCCAGGTTTACATCACTTTGGAAAACTGGGACAGCGTCAAATTCCATGGGTGTTGCATGGGAAAACCCACTGCAACACCTATGGAAAGCCTTCCAGTGCAGAGTAAGGCGCCGCAGCGATTTGCCCTGCGTCGCCTTACTCATGATTTATGAGGCCACTCAAAGGGCTGTGCATGGCATCATAAATCTTTATGAGAGTCCTGTGTCACACATGTAACACTTTACGTGACGCAGTGCTCTCATACTTAAGCCCCGGTGCAAGTGGAGGAGGGTGCCAGGCTCCTGGTCTTCCTCACACATGTGCAGTATGAATCTAAAATCCAGTAACCACACTCAAGACCTGAACGTAGTTCAGTCCCTCAGCTTGGTTGTGGAGCCCAACCCCTATTTCCTAAAGGCTCACCCGCCACGAGGTGATGCCCCACTCCCTATGGTCTAAAGAGTCACCTAGTAAAACGATAGTGTCCTGTGTCCTAATGAGACAGCTGCCAAAAGTGGTGCCCACCCCCTATGTCCTAATTAGTCAGCTGGTAAAAGGTGGTGCCCCCCCATGTCCTAATGTGAAGGCTGCCAAGAGGTGGTTTCCCAGTCCCTGTGTCCTAATAATTCATCCCTCAAGGGGTGGTGCTCACTACCTAGGTCCTAAAGAGTCAGCCGTCACGAGGTGTTGGCCACTACGTATGCCCTAAACTGTGAATTGCTAAGATGTGGTGCCCACTCCCCGTATCCAATTGAGACAGCTGGCAAGAGGTGGGGCTCCACTCCCTATGTCCTAATGAGTCAGCTGTCAAGTATACCCAGAATGCAGTGACTTATTGACCCATCCTCTACTCGCTTAGATAAATCTGTGGATTCACAAGAATACCTTCTCGTTAAGATCTCTAATGTATAATTCTGCTGCAGTCAAACTTTGGCCCCCATCAAGGAATGGTTGCATACATGTTCTGTTATCCCTTTCTGCAACCTCCAATGCTATGGTCCACTCACAGCTTTCATAGCGTCTGGAAGAAGTTGCACAAGTCACACGCATGTTATTGTTATGTTTGAAATCTTTCCTGAACAACAAGACCCATGTTGTCACAACTGGCAATTTTTTCAACTCCTGGTGATAGAGTGAGCCGTGGCGTCACTCAAAGGTCAACCCTCAATTCAATCATGTTCACCACAAACCTGATGCTTCTTATCAACCCCTTTACTAAACTAAACTTGATGTGTCAGCCCTCTGTGAACGACACCCAAATCTGTGTATCTATTAATGGAATAAGATTCCAATATGGCACCCTGCTTCTCTGTCTCTCTACGTAGGTGTGAATATAACGGTATGTATGGAGTGCAAGCCAAGCCACAAAGCAGGGAAGTGCCGTTCAAGAACGAGTAATGCAAGGAAGAAAGTTACAGGGTGGAACGGGTATCTTCATGTGCTGTCCGATAGTTGGTTGTGATTCATCACTTACTTGCAGGCTGTAGAACTGCCAGATGCTAGCTGAAGATGGCTTCAGCTGGATGCTGAAACTGAGGTTATTCGGGTCAGGTCTAAGCACCTTCTAGAAGTTCAAGCTCTACAGACGTCGATTCCTCTAGTTTTTGTGGAAAGATGTTTCTCAGAGACCAAATTAAAGATTTGTGGTTATGACTAGACAGTCAGTTGACACTTCTTCCCCATGCTCTCTCTATCGTTACAGGGCCCTACTTCCAATTCTACGATTTAAAAAGAAGGTGCCATTTTATCCCTCAGGGAAATAAAATGGAGTCACTAACGTCATCAGTGAAAAAAATATAGAAGCTCCAACAGCACATCGACAATACCAAGAATACGTAATCCCTCACACCCACCCCTTCCCATAGAATCCCACAATGGACACCCATCAAAGCCCTTTCTCTTGCAGATCTCACCAACATACGCAACTCCCTCAAAGCCACTTCTTATGAAGATGATGTCTTACCCTTGCATGAAATGCCCACCCTTCATTGGCAAGATCATTGCAAATGTAGTCTATGTTCAACGCCAAGATTACATGCATTGTGTCCATCCCTGCACAATTACTAGTTTGGCTTCTGATCACGATGAGGCACAGAGACTGCTACTTTACACATCGTAAATTATGCCCTCGTAACCATAGATGAAGGTGACCCCTGCCTCCTGATATTTCTGGACCTCTCAGCTGCCTTCAACACAGTCTACCATCCCACCCTCATGGGGACCCTGGAGTCTTCAGTGGGATTTAATGACAATGTCATTCACTGGTTCTCTCCTACCTTTCCACCGACACCACCATGTTGACATGGGCCCCTCCAGGTCTCAAAAGATCCCTGTCACCTGCAGATTACTCCAGGGTTCCATTTTTTCTACTATCATTTTCAACTCATACAAGCAGCTGCTTGGGGATCTACTCACAGATAACAGCATCAAGATGTGTCAATATGCCAATGATACAAAACTCTACTTGAACATTTCCTCTGCTTTAGACTTCCAAGGCCGCAAACACTGCCTGCACATCATCCAGGCCTGAAGCTCAATCCAACCAAGACCAAATTCCTATTATTTGATAAGAACAAAAAACAATAAAGAGTAAAAACCTGTCTAAATTACATGAACCTTTATGGCTTCGAGCCCCAAGTGTCACTGAATGCCAAGTCACTTAGATACACCTTGAACACCAACCTCACCTTCATGGAACACATTGCCGATAAAACGGCCTGGGACCAGCTCTCTCTTCTAAAGAAAGTGAAATTGTTTCTTCCAGAAAGCAACTTCAGAACTGCAGTTCAAGCCCTCGTACTCTTGCATCTGGATAGTGATAACGCCCTGCTCCATGGCCTCCCAGACCCCACACTGGCACTCCTTAACGATATTCTTTTTGTAGCTGCTCCTGAAGAAATATGATCACATCACTCCCATCCTGATGGAACTCCATTGGCTCCCCTGCTGGCCCACCCCATCTTCAAAACTAGCTGCATCATTTACAAAGCCATCATGACCAGCACCCCTGCTTATCTAGCCGACAAGTTCACCATCTCTGGTGGTTCTCGGCACAGCCACAGCCAGGACTGCAGACTAATAGGTGTAAAAAGAAAACCAAGGCAGCTAGCCTTTTCTATCCATGTACCCAGGGTCTGGAAGACCATGCCCGCATTCATCAATATCAATCGAGCACTGCTCCAATTTAGGAAAGAGTTAAATATTCACCTCTTTAGAGAACAAAGCACTTCTCCTATCAATCATTGAGTTTATGCTTGTGTTTGGCCCTGTACAGCACTCTGTGCCTTGTGGCTAGGTTTGCACTACAGAAATACCATATACATACCAAACATGCTGTAATAAAGTCTCACCCATTCAACAAGCAAGCACAATTCGATGAATATGACAAATTCAGCTACGAGAGGAGGTAGCTGTGCACACTACTGATGCCACATTCCCACGAGTCAAATACGATTTTGGTCTGCAAATCCTCAAACCAAGGGCCTTCTTTTGGCATATGGAATACTCTGTTACCATATGGGAGATTTCCTGTCTGCCACATTACAAGTTCCATAGGCTAAACTGTAATTGTGTTACATTTGTGATGGAGTATCCCACCGACTAAGCTCTAAAAAAGACCTCAAGTCTCGATGGCACCTCTGTGGGTTTTACCGATGGCACAACATGCTCTATGCAAAAACTGTTAGACAACAAAACTAGAATAAACAACTACTGTGCAATGCACTCATCAGGCTGCCCAAAAGAATTCTGGATGAGCTGCAGGTCTTACAAAATGTGACAGTTCAATATGTAAAGTGGATTGGGAGACTGAATGGTGAGGCCGAGCAAGTCCACGTAGACTCTATTGAATCCTCTTAACGTGACCTCCCAGGTCCAAAAATCTTGCTTGGTAAAGGCCACATGCATGAATAGGTAAGGGCTGACCCTTGTATCTACCAACTGTGGACTCTTGGCAAAGCCGGAATTGAAACCAGCTAGGGTTGGACACATACATTCCCATCTTTACCTCTGCTAATCTAGAATAGTCTAGAATATCTAGGACCTGGAATAGCCTTCCAATCTAGACCCAGATTGGAATCTCGATTCCAGTGCCACTAATACCTTAAGTTAACAAACTCAAGCACCGTCTCTTCGTGTAGATCTCTATTCCTCCCTTTCTGGCTGTGCGGCGGTGGCATGAGCTGGCCAGACCACAAGACTTGCCCTGTCCATATGTTCCTTCCTTCCACGGCGGTCCTTCCTGAATATCCAAACTGAAAAACATCTCACGGTGCTTCTTCACGTACATGCGTGGCAGAGAGAACCTGATGGCAACACCTAGATGCTTGCTTTCTCCTCTGGCTAAACAGGCAACTAGGATCATAACATGCCATGCCAGGCATATTATTCATATACATTTTATATTCCACATCCTACTGTTTACTCTGTTACTACCATGCACACTGCAAACCCACTTCCTGTCAACAAACCAGTTCTGGCAATTCTATTCACCAAATGATCCCTGGCGCCTGAGGTTCTTGGGGTCCAACAGGCCTGTTTTCTCCGTTGCACATGCACGATCGATCAATCAATCAATCAGTAGAGTTGTAGAGCGCTTCTTGTTACCCGTGAGGGTATCCAGGCACTGCAGGTGTCGAGCGATGGCCACAGTGAGCTGGAAGATCAGGATTGGTGCAAGGGATTTAAGCTCTCCAGTTACAATGGCAGGTTCTTGTGGCCCTGAAAAGGGTGCATTTTCAGGCCATTTGGATTAGTCGATGGCCCCTAAGGCTGCAGCCTCGCCTCGCCTTATGCACGCAGAATCCTGTCCACAGCGGAGTGTGCTCCCACCTTCAAGCAGGGGCGCAGCTATCAATGGTGCAGCCGATGCAGTCGCACCAGGGCCAAGAGATGTGAGGGTCCCACTGGACCCTGATTAGTACTGTATTTTACTACCCAAACAGCAGTCAGGGAGCCCATTTTCTTTGCTTGCGCTAGGGCCCATGGCCCCTTGCTGCTCACTGCCTACATCTGCAGGGTCAGATTCATGTCCCTGCCCGAGCACCTCAGAAACTAGAGGAAGGCTGTTCAAACTGCAACAGCCTCACCAAGAAACAAAAGGATCAGATTCACAAAGTCCTGTTAGCCTTAAATGCTTGTTTTGGGCCACACATGACTAGATGATTGAAATGATAGTCGAGATCCGCTTTAAGTAGATATGAAGGTTTAATCAGTTACACAGCAGGATCTATATAACAGCACCAACCGTCTCTCTCTTTCTTCCTCCATGGAATGAGTGGTGCATCATACCCTGCATCACACCATTCCATGACACAGGAAAGGTTCTACATTCCATCACCAGCTCCCATAGAGCTAATCATAACACATCCCCTTCCCACCCAAATGAAAGAACAAAATAAAACTAAAACAAAATCCAAAACGAAAATGCAAAAACAAATTCAACAAAGCAAGATTAGTACAGTACATGGTCCATTATCTTAACATACATTAAGAGAAGACTCAACAAGTTAACATTAGTACAGTACATAATCTTTCATCCTAACAGGTACCCTCCTAGACCTGGATGGATGCTGTTCGGATTCCCCTCCAACCTCCTCACCTCCTAAATGATTTCCACCGATTTCTGAAAAATCAGAACACTCTGCACTCTGGGAAACACCAGCATGCCTGACCAACCTAGACATACTCCACCAACAACCCGTGTCAACCTTTACCACATTTTTCTTGGTGGCTACAATGATAAAGGGACCCAAATAACGTGTTTTACCTTTGAGGGTATGCCTGGGATTCTTCACCAAGACCTGGTCTCCCACACACCATTTTTTATACTTAACATTCATCCTGAAATCATAATTAGCCTTGTATTTGCTTTGATATTCGGAAATCCTAGCTTTCCTAGACTCAACAGACAATTCTTCTCCCAAACTAGAAGGTAACCAACTGGGATTTAATTTGGAAGAAGCTTTCCTCCCCCTCAAAACCTCAAAAGGAGACTTTAAAGTAACAGCATTAGGCGTAGTACGGTGAGCCCACCAAGTATCCCTCAAAACAGTACTAAAAGGCAGCTTAAATTCAAGAGCCCGTTGAGCACATCCTTTGATCACTCTATTCATTCTCTCAGCCAACCCATTAGCTTGAGGTGAATATAAAGCTGTCTTTTGATGGACAATGTCAAAGTCTTTAAGGAAGTTGTGCATTTCATGGGAAACAAACTGCACCCCATTGTCAGTAATTAAAAACCTAGGAACCCCCTCAGACACAAAGACATCTTTCAAAAAATCTATCACCGTTTTAGTATTAGCCACCGACACACACTTGGTAACCACCCATTTAGATGTATAGTCCACAAGAACCAAAACAAATCTCTCAAAAGAAGGTAAGAGCTCAAATGGCCCCACAATGTCCAGACCCAGCTTTGACCATGCCTTTTCAGGAACCTCCACAGGAGACAGAGGAACATTGCTGGGAACATGAGACTTGTCATTAGAAGCACAAGACACACAATCTTTAACCACTAGTTCAATCATCCGATCCATGCCAGGCCACCAGTATTTTTCTCTCACGCGGGCTTTCGTCAGACTCCTGCCCAAATGTCCCTCATGGGCAAGATTGATTATTTTGTCCCTGAACACACAAGGAGGAATCACCCTTCCACCTCTCATGAGATTATCACAACAAAACGACAACTCTTCCCTCACAGTCCAGTAAGATCTCATTTCCTGATCCAAGGTTTTATAATCAGGCCATCCATGACTCACCCATCTCTTCATACAAGCAAATTCTTTGTCACTATTAACTCCCTCCGCCCACTCCTCAGATGAGAACGCAGGCTCAGCAACCCATGACACACATTCCACTTCACTGCAATCCACGGACTCTCCAACAGGCAAACGAGAGAGACAATCCGCAGATTTGTTACTCAAACCAGGTATATACCGAACAACAAAATTGAACTCCTGTAGGCCTTCACTCCAACGTTTAAGCCTGGGTGTGATGTTCTCATTATGCCTGCATGAGAAAACTTGTACCAGAGGACGATGATCGGTTCGAACCACAAAAGGAATTCCCCAAAGGTAAAACCTGAAGTGCTGTACCGCCCAAAACACACTCAAAGCTTCCCTCTCAATACATGAGTAATTCACTTCAGCATCCTTGAGAGCCCTAGAGGCGAAAGCAATTGCCCTATCCTCCCCATCCACAACCTGAGACAACACAGCCCCCAACCCCTTAAGACTGGCATCAGTAGTAAGCAAGGTCTTCCGATTAACATCAAAATGACCTAGAGTAGGCATTTTTCCTATCCCAATTTTTATACAATCAAAAGCTTTCTGACAATCGTCAGACCAAGCGAATTGTGTCCCCTTCTTAAGCAAAACCCTGATCGGCTCCGCAACACTAGCAAACCCATGTATAAACTTGGAATAGAACTCGGCGAGTCCCAAAAACGACCTCACTTGGTCCTTATCTTGAGGAATAGGTGCTTTCACCACACTTTCAGCCAATTCCAACTTTGGTTGTATCCCCTTCCCAGAGATTACATGACCCAAGTAAGTTACTGAACTCACACCTATCTTACACTTTTGTTTTTTAACCGTGAGTCCAGCATCCCTCAGCTTCTCCAATACTGTGTAAAGAGTTGTACAATGCTCCCTCTCATCTTTCCCATATACCAAAATATCATCTTGAAAGAACATCACATTAGTAACATCCCCCAAAACCATCTTCATAACCCTCTGGAAGCATGCCGCTGCTGATGCCAACCCAAAGGGCATACGCAAAAACCGGTACGCCCCCATGGGTGTTACAAAGGATGTGAGATGTTTTGAGTCCTTGTGCAGCACGACCTGATGATAGGCCGAGGATAAATCCAACACACTAAATACTTTGGCCTCAGAAAGAACACTTAGGGACTCAGCAATATTGGGCAAAGGTTGCCGATCCACCCAAATCCATTCGTTCAGTCCTCTCAAGTCCACACACATGCGGACACTTGCTCCACCATCCTTAGGGGCAAGAACAATGGGAGCAAGCCACTCCGAGGCTTCAATTTCCTCAATAACTCCTAATTTGAGTAATCTCTGTAACTCAGCCTTCAGTGGTTCGATCATCATGTTTGGCACCCTCCTCACCTTGTGCACACAAGGAATAGCTTTCTCCTTGAGGACAATGCGATGCTCAAACCCCTTCAGACACCCTAGGCTATCTGAAAATACTTCAGGAAATTTCTCAAAACAATCAGAACTTGAGTCCCAAGAATCTACCAGCATCACCTGATTATTAGGATCCTTAGCACAAGGGTTAAGCATGATACCAAGATCACGCTGATGCCTCCACCCAAGCAAATTGTCACCCCTTTCAGCTACATAAACTTTCCCCATAGTACACCTGTCTTTAAATTGAATAGAAGCTTGAACATACCCTAAGACATTGATCTTAGATCCCCCATAGCTGACAGGATTGATATCTGGCCTCAACAATGCTACATTGTCCAGACCTACACACTCATCCCACTGTTTGTTACCAATCATGGTAAAAGGCGATCCCGAGTCAGCCAACACAGAAAAGTCAAACCCATCAACCATAATTTTACACTCTGGCATGGTTATACTATCTGCATCTATCTTTCCATCGTCAGACCTAACACTCAACAGAATGGTACGCACAATCTCCACATTCTTCTGAGGGTTGCGAGCTCTGTCAGAAGCTTTGCAGACTCTCGCATAATGCCCCTTGACACCACATTTGTTACACATTGCCTCCCTCGCATAACAATGCGGATAATTAGAGAAATGCGAGAAGCTTCCACATCTCATACATTTAGGTTTAGAGATTGAAGAAGTGGGCTTATCAGAAGAAGAACCACTATGATTGTCACGTTCCACTTTACTTTGAGTGCTCTTCAAGGGAACACGCACGCGTACATCCTTCTCAGCAGTCTTCCCACCAGAAGACGCAGAAATCTTTGCTAAACTGTTGCAAGTCTCCAAATTGTCTTCTTCTTCTTCCTCTATGGCATGTACTTCATTAGGTTTTTGACTTTTCTCTTCCTTGTTTTTCCTAATTTCCTTAACCCATTTTGAAGTGTTCTCCATTCCCTCAACAATGGCTACAGCTTCAGTCAAAGAGGGATTTTTAGATAAGAGCTTTTCCTGAACTCGAACACTGTTGGTGCATCTCACCAACTGATCTCTTACTAGCGAATCCGCAAGATCACCAAACTCACACGTTCGTGCAAGAGTTTTCAGAGCTGCCACATAGCTGCCCACACGTTCAACTGGACCCTGGATTCTAGTAAAAAATTTGTGTCTCTCCAGAACCACGTTGATACGTGGACCAAAATACTTTTCCAACATGACTAGGGACATCTCAAACACATCGCTGGGAGCAGCATCACCTTCGCCCACTGGAATGAGATCCATGCTGTCATAAGTGTTTCTCCCTTCTACGCCCAAGTTATGAAGTAGTATAGCCTGTTTCCTGACAGCTGAAAACTTCTCCCCACCAATGGCTACAATGTAGGAGTCAAAAAGGTTTTTCCACCTTTTCCAGGGCAAAATGGGATCACCCTCTTCGGACAAAAAGGGAGGTGGTTGTGACATACTAGAGGATGAGGCTAATGCCATTTTTATTAAAACTAGTTAAAGTAGTAAAGGATTTTAAATCCCCCAATCCTCTGTAAAATTTCAGCAAAACTCCACCAAAATCCACCAAAGCGCTTGTTCAAATGTCAAATCCCTTTAAAAATATACCTGAATACATCTGTATTGTTTCCAAGCAAAGCGTGTGCTCACGCTTAAAGTTTTGCCGTCAAAACGCTTCGTTCGTGACTTTGTTTATCGGGTTGGTTGCCGGGTAACAGAATGGCCAATCAGGAGCGTTGAGGCGTTGCCAGGTGACGAGCGTCTTGAACGTGCCGAGACGTGCGTTGCGTTCCAGCCGACAGAACCAGCACGCGAAGACCAGCGCGAAGATCAGCGCGTGGATAACGGTACTTTTTCCTTATTTTTAAAAAAAAACTTGATACAGTACCAAATTGTCCCAAAACAGCAACGACTCACGGAACCTTCTTCCTGTTGGTTACTTCTTCGACAGGAGCGTTACTTCTTCGTGCTTCTGTCGATCACGAGTCTCTGCCGATCACTCGGCCCGAACTCGAAGAGACGTTAAATCCAGTCAGGGGAATTGGTGCTTCGCCGTGCTGCCTGTCCCCAATCAGGCATAGTCTTCTCGTCGCCAGTGAAATGATAGTCGAGATCCGCTTTAAGTAGATATGAAGGTTTAATCAGTTACACAGCAGGATCTATATAACAGCACCAACCGTCTCTCTCTTTCTTCCTCCATGGAATGAGTGGTGCATCATACCCTGCATCACACCATTCCATGACACAGGAAAGGTTCTACATTCCATCACCAGCTCCCATAGAGCTAATCATAACAATGATGCCTGTCAGGTAGCCACAAAATGATACCCACAGGTATAAATGCATTTGCTAATGAGTCATTTTCCACCACAACTCCACATACTTCCACAGTCGTAAACTCATTGCATGGGATGGGCGTGGACAGGTGAAGGCGTGGTTCTCTCGTGAGTGTGTATTGTGAGTTTGTGAACCACCATATCTTGTACGTTCGTGGACAGTTACAAACCCCTCTCTGACCGTGTTCCACCCTGCACTTTTTCGGACATCTGCTCTAGCAAAGGGTTGGGGTACATTTTCTACCATGATGGGGCAGGGAATATAACACACTCACACTTCGTGATGGTGTAAGGAAAACAGGTTCTGCATGGGCAAAAAAGATTTCCCCTCAGAGAAAAAAAGGAAGAAAGAATCGTGCAGTTGCACAATTATGCGGAAGTACCCTGTCGGACAATTTCGCAACATGTAAAAATGCCACACAACATTGCCAGCAGTAAGCCTGAAAACCTGTGACTAGTGCAGCTTTCTATGTGTATTACTCACAAATGTTGTGAATTACAAAAACTAGTACATCTGCACCCATTCTTGGGCGTGCTAGCTGGTACCAGAGCAGATTTACTATTTTTTGTGTGAATTGGGGCTTGCATCACTCCTACTGTCTTTAGCTTCGAGTCACATCGTTTCGCAACTCCTAGAGGCGCAGGAAAAAAACCTCCGCAGTAAACAATTACACTGATGACATCACAAGAGGGACTCTTTTTCGTGCCTGCTGTCTAAGTGCTGGCTACAGGAGAAAGTACAAGCGATTTCTGGAAATGTGCATAATTCCGCTCTTTGGGAAGGACTCGCAGGCATAGGCACATATGAGAAATGTGTATGGAAATCTAACATTTGCTTAGAATTCCGAACATTGTGATTCTCCTGCCAATCACAAAAATGTATAAAAACCAAAGGCAAGTCTACAATTAATTGTGCACCCAGATCAGAGCTCGAAACGGGTCTCTTTCGGGCTCTGTTTTGTGCCCTGGGGTCCGTTTTTTTCCCCGGACTGCAGTGCCAGCAGGCACATCGATGGGCGCGTGCTCACACTGCTCACTTTTCACTAGCAGATAAGTTACGGCATGACGTCATGCCAGGTGAGCCTTGTAGGGGAAGGAAAATCCTTTAAAGAGAGTCATTTTCTCTCTGGATTTCCCTTCACTTTTCAAAACTCAGGAACAGCAACATTGTCGTGGTGTCACCAGGACTTCAAGTGGAAGCTTTTTCAATATTATATAACACGCCATAGTTGCTTTATCCAATGCAATTTACAACCATTGACAAAGCCAATAGTCCTGACTTGTTGTAGGTATGATGTTACTTGTATCATATTTCTAGATGCAATGACAGAAACAGCAAAATACAAGTCGGGCGTCACACTATGCTAAGCACAGGGGGGCATATCAGCAAGCTGGCGATGAAAAATTATCGCCGCTTTAGCGTCCATTTTCGGACGAAAAGCGGCGATAATTTTATCGCTTAATCATCAAGGTCATGCTAACGCGTGATTCCTTGCTTTAGCTCCCTTTCCCATAACGCCCACCTTTGCATCTCTAATGAGATGCAAAGTGGGCGTTCCATCCCAAAATAACTGGAGAAATGTCGCTAAGCGACATTTCTCCAATTATCAAGGGAATCGTTAACAGGCATAGCGATAAGAAAAGTAGCGCTAACCTTGGCTTTCTGGGCACCCTTGAAGTCACCACATACCTCGACAGCCGTGAGGGGAACGGCTCTCCTACCCGGAGCTTCAGGGCAGCCTGCTGCAGTGCCGTGAGGGGAACGGCGGTTCACGAGAAAACTACCATCCCCAGCATTCCCTCTCCCGGGCGCCTGCCTACAGCGTCATCAGGCTGCGCCGGGGAGGGTTAAAGGCTGGGACGAAGAGCCGCTGCGCGGGACGCGCTAACCTTGGCTTTCTGGGCACCCTTGAAGTCACCACATACCTCGACAGCCGTGAGGGGAACGGCTCTCCTACCCGGAGCTTCAGGGCAGCCTGCTGCAGTGCCGTGAGGGGAACGGCGGTTCACGAGAAAACTACCATCCCCTCTCCCGGGCGCCTGCCTACAGCGTCATCAGGCTGCGCCGGGGAGGGTTAAAGGCTGGGACGAAGAGCCGCTGCGCGGGACGCGCGCGGGCCGCGCCCGGGCGAAGCCCGGGCCAAGGGCGAGCCCGTCCTTGCCCGTCAAGGGCCGATCAAGGCCGGGCTGGGCAACGTCCCTGACATCAGCTGTAGATCATCAAACTCGTAAGTGTTGCCGGTGGGCCCATGGTCATTTTACGCTTGTATGTTTCCCCTCATTAACGACGTGTAGGTATTTGTGCATCGTGGCCGTACCATCTGCCCTACTCTGCCCTGCTCACATCATCAGGATTCTAACTTTAGGTACTAACACAGTGGAAGGCGGACACTGAGACTGTATGAGACACTTAGTTGACGCACCTGGAAGTCTATTAATTCTCTGATTGATTTGTGTGGGTAGTTGGAACAGAGTGGCCCATGTGAGATTAAACTTGTTTGGATTGGGCTTGAGCTCCCAGTTGTTGCGCCCATCTCAGACACTAGACCCACAAATCCCTTGATTCTCTATCGCCTTATTTACACTATCTAAGGGACGTCTATATTAAGTAGGAATAATATGAGTAAGATTAAAAATACTCCAATGGCAACTCGCTCAATCTCTAGGAAAAAGGCCCAGGCCAATATACCACTCCCTAGCATCACTGCCATAGACAGGATGCTACAAAGAACTATAGGAGTTGTGGCCAACGCAATTGAGAATACGGAAAGGCGCCTCTCACTACCCCCAAGCATACGCCCACGGATGCAACCAACTGAAGACTTAAATATCGATGCAAATAATTCTATTACTACTGCATACTCTCAGGACTCTATTCTCATGGCCTCTTTTGCCGGCTTCCCAGTAAGAGAGACAAACCAAATTATACTCTCCCAACAAACTTTCCCACCTGATTTTATAACCCAACAAACTTTCCCACCTGATTTTATAACCCAGGAAAGCAGGCTGTCAGTATCACCAAACATCCAAACAAATACAGAATCTCCATCACTCATCAACATCTCAGAAGGCGAAGTGGGGACGAATGACTGTATTATTAATGATGATATCAACATACCTGACACAGTCATCCCATGTAACCCTTCGAGGGAGAAAGGGTGTACAGACAAACTGGAACCCAAAAGAAAGGCGAAGGCTGTCAACAAACCAAGGGCAAAATCAAAAAATACAAGGCTCAAACATGGATTAGGGCAGGGCAGAAATAGTACCTCTGCGCCAAGAACATCCAATAAGGCAGTACAACTTATAATACACACAGATCAATTACAGAAAGTACCAACTCTGGGAAACACACGCCAAGAAACTGTTGCCAGCATCCCTTGTAATCAGGAAAGTCCTAACAACCTTTGTATGAAGAATTTAATGCCTGGAATGGAACAGTTAATGAAGTCACTCATGCTCCCCGTTATTGAAAGGATAAAAACAATAGGGGAAAGGCTGGAGAAGATCGAACAGCAAAACAATGAAATTATGACGATACTTGTTAAGTTTTCTTCATCACAGAACCAAAATAATGCCAATGACAAACGGATCAATGAGGAAATCCCGTCAGACGTGATGGACACTAGTAAATATAAGCAATTAGCTCCGCAAGTTACACTATCAAATAATGGCAATGAGATACCGCAAATAGCTCCCCAAAAAAGTTTGGTCGGAGCAATTGAGGTACAACCCCATTCCGGGGCACAGGCTGGAATAGTTGGCACAGAGCACACTATTGGGAAAGACGGGATCTGTATCAACAGTAATACCAGTAATAGAAATATCACTGAGGAACAATCTGAGAGATTGAGGTTAATTAGTAAGAACGCATGTATTGACCTGCCACCAGAATCGTACCCTTTCACAGCAGTCATGATAGGAGTACCCACTTTAAGAGAGGGCAAGTTGGAGAATTATATTGAATTAAAAAATAAGGTAAGCCATTGGCTATCCCAACATAGACCTATTCCCCCATATCTAAATGGCCAAATACTTAATGTCAGGAGACTGAACTGGGTGGGCAAGAGACAAAAGGATTATGAAGGAGACTGCATTATTGTAAATTTTAAAGACAGACGCTTGGCAGGTTATATTAGTGGGTGGAGGGAGCATGGTTTGGAAAGTAGAATTCAAATAGTGGATCTCACCTATTTTTACCCACCCTCCCAGCACCCCCAAAGTAACTTGCCATGGAACTTTACTCAAGAAAATAGGCACTTCGATCATTATGACAATCGTCACATGGTTCGATGTCACCCCCGTTTTGCACCCTTATACGAGGATAGACACCCTAACTATATTGACTACTACGACAGGCAATCCAGGATACCCATTTATAACCGCTTTGACGCCCTCAACTCTCAAGGCTTAGAGGGCGTGGATTGACCGTTTGTAGAGATTTTGATACCATCAACTATCAACCCATTTGAATTAAAAAGCAGCGTAACAACTAAAGAGCACACTCCTGTAATTCTGAGCCTAGTAGACGAGTGGCAAACTGTCAACCCACTTGAACCAAAAAACAGTGTAATAAACAAAGAGCAGACCCCTGCAACCCTGAGTTTAGCAGACGAGTGGCCAGTCAGCCCTAACTCATTTTTTGTAAATACCTTTGGGAACCAGGGTAAGACTAATGTAAATCCAGAGCAGTTGGTGGTCTTTAGCGAACCATTGACCACTAAAAAACCACTTACAGCCTTGCCCTCTTTTAAGAGTAATCTTATAAAACCCCCAAAATTAGGTCAGAATAAAGCATATGACCTAAAAATACTTAGCTGGAACGTCGCAGGCCTTGAACCCAGATTAAAAAATAACGACTGGGTGGAGTTAATTACAAGGTACGACATAATTATGTTCCAAGAAACTTGGGCACCACATAATCTGCATATTGATGGGTTTCATTGTTATAACACCCCAGCGCATAAATCGCTACATGGTCGGGCTGTTGGTGGGTTGTTCGTTGGCCTCAGTATAATGGCCGGGGGAAACCACAGGGCCATTAAGACTGATAATGTCAACATACAGGCTATTGAGTATAAGCAAAAAAAAAATCCTTTTGTTCTGATAAATTTTTACAATAATGATTTTTTATCAGTTCCAAACAAGAATTTTACAGCACTGTCTGATTTCATTTCCAAGTTAGTAGATAGTCAGGGAGAAATCGGTGGGCCTGAAATTGTCGTGGCTGGGGATTTTAACGCGCAGCTCCCAATAATTTCATCGGCGCAACAGCAAAATGGATATCTTGCTAATCAAAGGGGTCGGGAATTGAGAGCTCTCCTAGATGATCATATTCTTAGTAACACAAAGGATCATGGACCAAAATTAACGCAGGATCAGGTACCTACACATAGAGGACCAGTTAGTACCTCCACTATTGATTTTATTTTTGTTTCCCCTGGTATGGCTGATTGCATAGTAGAAACTGATACGGTGGATACTGACTTTGGGGATCATAACCCCGTAACTGTAACACTTAAATTAGCCCCCAAACCGGTTTATAGATCGATGCAGGGAGCAAAGGATCTAAGCGTATCCACTGATAAATTGCGGCTAAAATGGAGAGGCATAGATAGAGCAAAAATTATGGCATCTTTGTTAGGGGATAATCAGCAGAGCATAGATCTCTGCCTAGACCAAACAACTGGTGGCCAGCTAATCATAACACATTTTAGCAAAATATGTGCCTCAGTCAGGTCTTTGCTGACGGTCCAGGCCCCTCAGAGCCCTAAAGACCCCAGGTGGTTTGATCATAGTTGCTCAACTGCAAATAGGAACCTACGTAAGACTCTCATAGAAATTCCTAGAGTCAGGGCAAAAGTTAGTGAAGCAAGGAAGATTTATAAATTAGCCCTAGAGAAAAGGAAATCTATGCTCCTGGGCGAACGCTGGGAAGCCCTGGCTCTGACCGCAGGAAGTAAATTGAGCAATCTATTTTGGCCAGCAGTAAAAGAACTTCGGAATATGGGCCAACAACTTACACCAATCAGCTGTACTATCTCTGCTAGTTCCTGGGAACTACATTTTGCAAAAATTTATGCTGCCCCGGGAAAAGACCCACTTATCAATATTCCTGAAATACCTGTTAATTTAAAAATAACCGAAGGAGAAGTAGAGGAGGCAATTGCACAGAGCCTTGGTAACAAGGCCCCCGGCCCAGATGGTCTCCCAATAGATCTTATTAAATGGCAACCTGATCTCTGGGCACCCATACTAGTGAATGTTTTTAACAGTCTTCCTGAATCCCCAATGCCTGAAACATGGAGTACTAGTATAATAGTCCCAATTTATAAGAAAGGGGATAGGTCGGATCCTGTAAACTACAGACCAATCTCATTGTTAGATAACACACTGAAGATATTAGGTCGTGTCATCTACAATAGATTGATTACATGGTCAGAGGAAACTGGGATATTATCCCCCTGCCAACTAGGATTCAGATCAAGGGTCGGCACAGTGGAACAATGCCTCAACCTCAAACTAATTATTGATAAATATAATATTGCCCGCTCTGTCCCTATTTATTTAGCTTTTATGGATTTGTCATCCGCCTTTGATTTGGTTAATCGGTCTAAACTCTGGACTATTTTATTAGAGTATGGGATGGACACGACCCTGGTCCACTTTTTAGCTTTTTTACATACGGACCTAAAATCTAGAGTGAGAATAGGCGTAGGCGGGGAATTGTCTGGACCCATTGAAATTGGAAGAGGAGTTAGACAGGGGTGCGTTTTAGCACCCCTGCTTTTTATTATTTATATAAACAGGCTTAGTAACTACCTTGCAAAGTCCAAACCAGACGTACCCCTAATAAATGGCAAAGCAATACCTACTCTTCTGTACGCAGACGATGCGGTGCTAATGGGCCGCACACCGAACTCGCTCCGTTCTCTGGTTCTTAATTTTACTGTATTTATGGATAATTTGGACTTAAGAGTCAATTTTAAAAAATCTTTCATAATGGCATGTGGGCCAGGGAAACGGCGACTGAGCCCCATACAAGTCGGGGGAGAAAAACTTATCGCAACCAATACTTTCCCGTATTTGGGTGTGACCTTTGCTGCGAATGGCTCGTGGTCTGGGCATTTGGCCCAGGCCACGAGCAAATTCTCAAAGGCCGCAAACTCAATTTTAAGCATCCCGAAACCTAAGAGGTCGGGAGTAACAAAGGCAATTGCTAAGATCTTCAAACTCCAATGTGTGCCAGTGGCAACTTATGGAGCTGAAGTCTGGGGCATCGGGAACAGCATCTCCATCCAGCGGGTAGAGAACCGGTTTTGCAGGAGATTATTAAATGTGCCAATTTTCACATCCAATCTCATCACACATAATGAATTAGATTTCAATTTTATCTCAGATTTTGTTAGTTCACGACCAGTACTATTTTGGCACTCGGTCTGGACAAACAAATCCGCGCTACTCACACAAGAGATAATAACTGATTGTTTAAATTGTGATAGGGGGCTGAAGATCCCGTGGATATCTTACATAAACACAAACCTGCGAGAAATAGGCATGGATAATATTTTTATTAACCCTACACATGCCAGTAAAATTAAAAAATCTGAATTAAAAGAGGCACTAAGCGCACTGTTCTGCCAAAAAAGACTTAGGAGGGAAAAAGAGAAACCAACAGTTATAAGGTATATGGAAATAGCAGCCACCAGAAATCCCTTCCCATTATATCTTACTATACAATTGACAAACTGGGAAAGAAGTCTTCTATGTCGCCTGAGGGCTGGGACTATTAGGTATCTTTTAAATTTCCCTTTGGGGTACCAAGAAACTGCACTTATGACGAGCTGTCCCTGTAATGGGCAAAGTAAACAAAGCGATTTGCACTTCTTTTTTCTCTGTAATTTTTACTTAATGTATACAAAGCGGTTCTTAATCCCTTATTTTAAAAAATTTAGACCAATTAGTTTAACCAAATCTTATGAGGTATTGTTAGCACTTGGAAACGAGGAAATAATCTTCCGTGTTTGTAGTTTTTTAAAAACAGCTGTCTATGCGCGCAGAACTATGGAAATGTAAATAATGATGTATTTTAACTCATATGTATTATTGGGGAATTTGTTTTTTCTTTGATGTGAATATATGATGTGCTTTTATGAATTGTTATAATTCGAATAAAGATTCTTTGAATTGAATTGAATTGAATTACTCACAAATGTTGTGAATTACAAAAACTAGTACATCTGCACCCATTCTTGGGCGTGCTAGCTGGTACCAGAGCAGATTTACTATTTTTTGTGTGAATTGGGGCTTGCATCACTCCTACTGTCTTTAGCTTCGAGTCACATCGTTTCGCAACTCCTAGAGGCGCAGGAAAAAAACCTCCGCAGTAAACAATTACACTGATGACATCACAAGAGGGACTCTTTTTCGTGCCTGCTGTCTAAGTGCTGGCTACAGGAGAAAGTACAAGCGATTTCTGGAAATGTGCATAATTCCGCTCTTTGGGAAGGACTCGCAGGCATAGGCACATATGAGAAATGTGTATGGAAATCTAACATTTGCTTAGAATTCCGAACATTGTGATTCTCCTGCCAATCACAAAAATGTATAAAAACCAAAGGCAAGTCTACAATTAATTGTGCACCCAGATCAGAGCTCGAAACGGGTCTCTTTCGGGCTCTGTTTTGTGCCCTGGGGTCCGTTTTTTTCCCCGGACTGCAGTGCCAGCAGGCACATCGATGGGCGCGTGCTCACACTGCTCACTTTTCACTAGCAGATAAGTTACGGCATGACGTCATGCCAGGTGAGCCTTGTAGGGGAAGGAAAATCCTTTAAAGAGAGTCATTTTCTCTCTGGATTTCCCTTCACTTTTCAAAACTCAGGAACAGCAACATTGTCGTGGTGTCACCAGGACTTCAAGTGGAAGCTTTTTCAATATTATATAACACGCCATAGTTGCTTTATCCAATGCAATTTACAACCATTGACAAAGCCAATAGTCCTGACTTGTTGTAGGTATGATGTTACTTGTATCATATTTCTAGATGCAATGACAGAAACAGCAAAATACAAGTCGGGCGTCACACTATGCTAAGCACAGGGGGGCATATCAGCAAGCTGGCGATGAAAAATTATCGCCGCTTTAGCGTCCATTTTCGGACGAAAAGCGGCGATAATTTTATCGCTTAATCATCAAGGTCATGCTAACGCGTGATTCCTTGCTTTAGCTCCCTTTCCCATAACGCCCACCTTTGCATCTCTAATGAGATGCAAAGTGGGCGTTCCATCCCAAAATAACTGGAGAAATGTCGCTAAGCGACATTTCTCCAATTATCAAGGGAATCGTTAACAGGCATAGCGATAAGAAAAGTAGCGCTAACCACAGTTAACGCTACTTTCCTTACGCCTGCTTTCACCCTGACTTAGCCATTATATCCAATGTAAGGTGGATATAATGGCTAAGTATGCCCTGCCTTATCAGCAAGCTAACGCCAAAATGTGTGAGATTATCGCTGGATTTCCAACAATAATCTCACTTTTGGCTGTTAGCGCGAGGAATTTTATTGCTTTTGAGATAAGCGTTGCTGATAGCACGCTATCTCAGCGATAAAATTCCATGATAGCCGGCGATAATTATCCTAGCACTAAGTGCGCTTAGCGATAATTATCGCCGGCCCTTGCTGATATGCCCCAGGGTTTTTAGTTTGTGTTTTAAGCCACGCCCTTAATTACATTGGCCACGCCCCTTTGAGACCCAGGTCCAACAATGATTGTGAATTGTCCCTTTTGTGCTCATGAACTAGTAAATGTGTAACTGAAGCTCTAGTAAACAGGCAGGTTCTATTCTCAGAGTGAAGTAGCTCTCTCTCCACTTCCTTCCCTTACAGGTGGGAAAACCTGCCTCAGTGCCACAATATAGGAACCGAATTACCGCATCCGGGGCTCACGGTTACAGTAAAAGTAGCTTTAAAAGAGGAACAGAGAGCAGAGCAGCGGGCATGGACGCTGCATCTCAAGTTAGTCTTAGATTTAAGGTGTGATGCTGGCGTCAGTTTTTTGCTGGTCCTGAACAGCCCTTTTGTTTGCCCCATGCATCATTGTGAAAGGGCCTACTGTGGTAAAAACAATTTTTATTTCAATAGACACTTTACAAGTGGCACTTAACTGTCATGGGGCCGCTAACAGCAGATAGCGACCCCGTCAAAATTATGAGATGTTTACTTTAACCTAAAATTTTAGGGCAACGTCCAGGCCAAAAGGAGGAACTTCAAGAGAAATTCAGACCCAGAATACCTCTTTAATGCCTCCTTAGTGGACACGCAGGGTCCAACTTGTAAGGAGTCAGAATTCCCTCTCCCGCAGTAATGGTAACTCCAAAGACGGAGAAACAATAGCCACTTGTGATGAGAGCCAAAGTGTTAGAAAAGCACACTTAGAACAAAGTGCACTTCCGCCCGCTGTAAATGAGTGCCTTACGTTCACGTGGGGCTCGTCACCTGCCCAGCCTTAGTGCCAATATCGGCAACACTCCCCATCCCTCCCACAGCAATCATTTAGAGAAATAATCAGACAAGACACATTCTTAGTGGAGAAAATTGCTGCAGGTTTATTTGCATAACAAATATGCCAACATGGTGGGTTATCTTACGGGCGATCCCAGGGCAGGCAGCCCCTCGCCGCCTGCCCACCTGATGAGCCAAAATACACCGTGGCCCTAGCCAACCGGTGCTTGTTAGATTTGGGGGAGGGGATAGCCCCTCCCACCATTGGACAACCAGTCCACCCCCTTACTCACGCCCCCCCAGCTAAGGGGGGCGGAGCGTTGCAGGCAACCCCCAGTTGCTCAGGTCCACAACCACCCGTAGGACTAACGAGGCGCCGTCGCTCCTCCAGGGTCCAACGCGAGGACCTCCCTGGGGATATTTGGCTTTAGCACCCTTACTGTGCTCCTGCCGAGGGTACCCTTCTGTACCTTACAGCCTCTGGATCGCCCTGTAACTCCGCCACAGCACTGGGTGTGGCCACCGTCACCCCAGGGCCCCCCACCAAGGTAGGCATCTATTACCTCTATCCTCCTGATTCCCAGGCCTCTTCCCGGTACAAGGTCCCTGGACAGGTGAACACCTCATAATCAAAATGCTCTGTGTACCTGGCCTGCTATAATCCATGCCTGATAAAGCTAACCCACCACTGTTCAGTGAATTTTACGCACGGCACTGTTAACTACATGCACAAGGATTCCTGGCCTCCCCTGGCCGAACTCCTTGCCATACTAAACGAGGGGTTATCCCTGACCCCTAAAACTCATACGCTCCCCAATTAGCTGCTCATCTTACGCATGGAGGACTTCACATCTTCCAGCAGTGCCTTCCTACCCAGGAATGTCAACTCATGCCTCCCCTATTGTATGACCAAACTGATGGGAGGGGAGAACACCCCCCCTCAGACTGTCGCGGCTTCTACAGCGAGATGTTCCAGCGCGCGCCTGGGGCCCCCGCCAAATTATCTCAGTAGTGTGCTGCAGCTTCCACCCCAAGCTGTGCTCGCGCATGCCTGGGCCCCCCAGCCCAGTTAAGTAAGTGGTGGAAAAACGCATGCCTCCATTTATTGGATTCCGCACGTCGCGCCACACACTGGACGCCTGGACGGCCCTAGCCCAGACCTTAGATCCTGGCAAAATAAAGAAATGCTTAGTTGCTAGCATCCTTTAATGAGCACTGCACACCATAATATACAACTAACCCAGCTTGCACCTAGTTGCACAATAACACTGCACCCCATCACCTCATTCACTTAAACTGTCACTCCGGCCACTCCCCTGGGTGGCCACCGACAGCTGTACTTATAAAACCTTGGGATTCCCATCATCCCACCTGCATGGTGCGCTCTGCTGCCAAGCCCGCCCAGAACGCTGTGTCTGCTGCCCCTGCTAAATAAATGACTGCAAAAGCACCTGTCAGGGCCCGCATTGCCTGCCATAATAATCATGCCAGAATTACCCGTTCAGCCTGAAACTACTAAGGGGCATGCTGTCCACATGAACCAGAGAGTACCCCTCTCCCGAAGGGCCAGGTAAGCGGCGACCCGACCCACTGGGCCATACAACTATCTTCCAGCTGGGTGTAGCAGAATTCCCTTCAGCCAAACCTGGTTTGCATGTGCCCTTCTCCCTACTCCTTGTCAGGGGGCACCACACCGCCCGTCCTCCTAAGCCAAAATTGGGACATTAGTCCCCTTGTTGGCTGACCACTCCCAAGGAATTATTGCTTAACAGAAGCAACCTGTATCATGCCGCTGTGGATTGGAGGGCCTGGGGTAAACCTATGGTCAGTGTACCTATGCCCTCTTTACTTAAAAAGGCAAAATGAGCTCTGATAGTAGTCCGACGTTGTGATCCTAACCCTCTATCCCCACCCTATTGGGAATGGCGTACTCACACCCCAGCTGACAGGATAGAGCCTATTCGTACTCGGTCTAAAAGATCCGACCGACACCTCAAACCCTGACAAGATGAAGCCTGCTAACCCGCCCCCACTCTGTGGAAACAACAACCTGTGCAATATTCGGGAAGGTCGCCACCAAGAAAACCCTCCCCGGCACCCGTGGGTCATGCAGTCACTCCTTGGCCTGAAATTAACCATGTTCATATATGGATAGACAATGGCTTCCATTGAAACGGCGGTGGCAACAAACCTCCAAGCACCGAAGGCGGTACATCGGAGTACATCTCTAGACTAACCGATGCCCCTTGCATCAGATATCAAACATACCACACCTGGCTGAAAGCTGCTCAGTGCTTGAGATGCATCGTCCCTCACTGACCCCCAGCCAGCTCACCCTGATAAAAACAGCTCGTGACTGGGACTTAACAGTGTGCTGAAAGCACAAGACACACTAGCCCGACGTTAACTCTTCAACCAGGCTCCACCACAAGAGCCCTTCACAAGCTACGTGGCCTCAAACATTCCTCCTATGGGGCAGTTGCAAATGGGCTGCAAACAACTCCTAGGCATTCTCTAACCATGTTATAAGTGGAGTTTTCTAGGTAGCTAGGCCGAGCCTTAGGGCTTATACCACAGGCAGTGAAAATTTAATGTGCCAACCGCACACCCACCGTAGTAAACTAGGCACACCACAGAGGAGACTGCATACCCCTCTCACCTGGTTACCATCTGTCACAGAAAGCCACCACCATGCCTGCTGGCACCAGTCCTCAGCCTGTCTTGAGCCCATGTTGCCACGGTGCACCTCTCGCAGATATGTAAGGGACAAGAAAATCAAGCAATCAACGTTTGTTCCCGCAATTTATATAACGTAGTTTTAGTCAGGTAAACTTGATGCTGGGTTTAGCAATAGTAGGCCGTGGCTCCCACCTGCCAAACCCACCATCAACCGAATGTAAACAGCAAGACAGTGCCACCTGGTGGCTAAAACACCCCTGTTAGTAGATCAATATGTCGCTAGCAGGCAGGTGACTGATGAACATTCTACAGCCTTCCATTGCACGATCATCCGTGCCTTCAAGGCTTCCATTGTTAGGAAAATCACTTCCTACAGTCCAGTTACTTGGCCGGTATGCCAAAACACACAAGAAGCTCTTTTCACTTTCTGTTGTGTTATCATCGATTGCATGCTGCAAGGCTAAGTGTACCCACCGGGAGTAGAGCCTGCGACCCCGAGGTCAACCACTGATCCCTGCCGTGGAGGTGATAGTCCACTGTCACCAGGCCCGGTCAACACTCTCCCGACCAGCTTCCTTAAAGTCAGGTAACTGATCTTAATCAATGCCTGTTGTTGTCAACACTCAAATAGACCGACAGCGCGACTTGTGGCGGGCCGTCACAAGCGCCAGAGTTGACAATTAAGTGATGGGGCAGGGCACCAGAAACCACCTGGTTGAAATATAGCACCAGTAGGCTTGCTGCTGGCATAAGGCATTGGTGGTGTTGGTAAGAAATGCCTGTACACAGTACCGACCCATGGAACGCACAGGGTATCCCTGCGTGCAGCGGAGAACAGATCAACAAATACTTTCCAACAACCTTCAAATCTGTCAGGCTCGAGGGATTCCATAGAACACAGTTTTCTTAATTGACAAAAATTGTGCCTGTTCGGAAATCGGGTGACACACTTCCCCTAGAGAGTATGAATGCACAAGTGATTCTTATGAGCAAGCAGTAGAAGTGCCCGTGCCGCGTCTAATCTACCAATTTCAGAGGTATTACCTGGTATTTAGATGCATCCCCATGCCATAGACAGCACACACCTGTCCCTCATGAAAGGAATCCTTTCCCCCAACGTGAATGCGGGTTTTGCCACAGCTAAGAGAATGGCCAGCACAGCTTCAAAGACTCTTCAAAACTAGGGTGTCAGACAGATCGCTTTGTAGAGGAATTAATTGATTAACTTCACCCTACAATGCACCTGCTAATCTTACACTATAATTACTTTATAGTCTTACCCATCACCCAAAAGACATCCATGTTTGGAGCGCAGGATGTTGACCCGAACCAGTTCTGGTACCTGCTTCCTGATCCCCAAGGACAGCAGGCCTAGTGTTAAGCCACAAAGACCCTCCCTAACATCACCGTAATCACCATTAAATGCATTCACACAAGGATGTGTTACATACATTAATAATGGGACAAAAGTTATGACTGCCCTAGCGCTAATGTGTCGCCATACCAAACATATTGTGCTTCAGCGTGGAGATGCCGGTCCACCGTCGTTTGTCCTGCGTGTCTAGCTTTCCCGCGGGCAGGGTGGGCTAGGCCAGTGTCCTGTGTGAACTCCTTAATGCATTCTAATGAGGGTCCGTATTGGCATGTAGTCCCCCTGAGATTCATGTATTCAGAAGTCTACCTGCAATGAAACCGGTCCATCTGTATTTCGCGGACACCCGAGGGTAACCTACGCCCATAACAAAATTGCATCACCCACAACAGGCCAATACACCACCTGGGTTGCTCTCTGTCCCCCCCAGCACTGTCCCACTCCATTCCTTGTGGGTGAGTTCCTACGTTTGTGAGGCTTTAAAATCCACACGGTTAGCTACTTGGGGACTTAAAGAACTGTGATGCAGTGGCACATTCTATAATGTTGGAGGTGGGCCATCTCTGTCATTAATAACCCTGTATAAAAATTGAAGAACTATTCTCTTCAACAACTTAAGGACATTTGCGAGATATACCGAGCAGCAGTCCGTGGCTCCAGTCCTGTCACACGCTCTGGTGCAGCCCGGCTCCAGCAACACGAGCTCTAGCGCTGTCCTATCCCACTCAATAAAAAGCTTTTGAAGTGCAGTTCTGCTCCTGTCACAACAGTTCTACGGGACTGCATTGGTGTGTAGCGCATGGGTCACCGTGCACTCTGGACGTGCGTGACACTAGGTCTGGTGAACCGTGAAGCCCCCTGCTGCTCGGTCAGGGTGCCAGATGCACTTCCTACACAGCAAGAATATCCTGCAGGTCGAGCTGCTAAATTCGCGCAGCGTCCACTTTACAACCTGTGGGCGGAAACGCCAGAAAAACATAGAAAGGGTTAATATGTTACGCAGGAACACAAACTGTGCCAGAAAGGGCATCGGGATCCTAAACGAAGCAATTACTTAAACATCCAGGGACACAGGACTGTTGGGAGACGGCATATATCACTAACAGGCATATGTTAGCTCTTAGGTAAAATCTATGCATGTGGGGGATAGGGAACTGTGCAAACTTTCATGATCGGGCGGGATTTCTGTCCGCGATCATATCCTAGGCCATTCACAGCTCCTTGGAGAGTAAGATGTCCTACAGAGGCACTCCTACTTAATGCTACCATTCACCGGGCAGCCAGCAATACCCCCCTCCAACCCATGCACGTGAACCACTGCCCTCTTGAATCCGCAGCACACTGCCAGCACTGTTCCCCTGCCACCGCAATTCCCTGGCCTCCTGCCGCCACTGCATCCGCAGTCTCCCTCACCTCAACACCGGGAAACATCGTTTACAACGCGGGATTACATTGCGATGCCATTACATCGCGGTTTTTACAACGCAAGTCGTTACAACGACTTGCGCTAGATGGCGCTCTAGGACAAGGAATAGTATAATTTACTATCCAACACCTTCCCTACTGTACGTAGACTGGAGTTGGAATAGTAAATTATACTATTCCTAAGTCCAGCACCCTCCAACACAAGTCGTTGTAACGACTTGCGATGTAAAAACCGCGATGTAATGTACCGCGATGTAAATGTATGCGTTGTAACGTCATACATTCCTCAACACCCTGTCAGAAAAGCTGCCCTACACCTGCGCCCCCTGAAGCGGATGGAGAACCGTGATACCCACTCATCAAAGCGCTTCTTCAGAGGTATGAATAATTACATAACTGCAGTTGCAAGTCAGTGCATAGGTGCATTGCTTATTTGTAGATTACCATGCATGTCAATGGAATACACGGGACCCGGCACAACCCGCCTCCTGTCCCCCAACTATGTATGCATGGCTACCCTGACAAAGGCCCCTCCGGGACTCGCACCGACACTCTGTGCTACTCTAGCAACGCCCACTACCCACACCCCAGAGCCACGCCAGGAGGCCGTGCCCGACCCGGCTGCTCCCACAACACCGCACATAGCCTGGAATGGGAGGCTCGGGGACAATCAAAAGGCGTCGGGGTACCGAACCCCTGCCGAGCACTGCCCGCTTCCCCACGACATGACCCCGCCTGGGTCCATGCCCAGCATGAAACCACAGGGGGACCGCTCCACCTCCCCACAGCCAGAGATGGGGGGGGTGCAACGCGGCTGAGCCACGAAGGTGGGATGGAGGTCCATACAACGGGAGCCTCGAACCCTCCCCTCCATGCAAGCCCCCCAGGCACTGGCCGGTTGGCTGCTGCACACGAGATGAAGGAGGGGCGGAAGGGGCAAAGTGAGGACTCACTGCAAGGAAGAACTCCCGGACCCCCAAAAGCAGCATGAAACGGCATCCAGGCAGAATAAGAAAGAGGGCGATCAGTGGGCGGGAGAGGTATAAGTACCTCTCCCCCCACCCCCTCCTGCCCGGAAGTGACGTGGGCATGGGTGACCCTCGAGGGTCCCAAACACTGGGAGGCTGACTCGTCGTGTGCCATCCTGTGGCACTAAGGGGGGCCGCCCTCTTAGGAGGGCCCCCTGCGTGGGCCCGGGGCAGCCCTGCAGAGTGCTCGCGAGCCCCCGGGTAAATTGATCACGTGGCCTCAGTCCCCGTCTCGTGAACTCTGCGAGGCTGAAGACCCGGCCGCCTCTCCGTCAGCTGACCATGGGAAGCACCTTTGTTCCACGCGAGGGATTCTGGGTAATCTGCTGCGGCTGCCCTCGTTCCAGTTGAGCTCTTGCTCAATGTTTTACGAAGCAACTCGTTTCTTCAATTATAACAAGGCGAAGGTATGCATAGATAGGTCAGGAGAAAAAGCGCATGGTCTGTAAATAGGCTGCACTGGTTACTCATTAATGCCCTGCGTCCCTGCATATGGCTTCTGTAGAGGACATTCCCTCCCGGGCTGACCTTTGAGTCTTACAAAGGGAGAAACTTCAGAGCTTGATTTCAGTCCTGTGTCCAGGGCCGCAGCTGGTGCCCGGTGTGGGACAGTCTCTCCCCCCAATGACCTCCTCCTCTGCTTCCCTCACTACCACCGTGCAAAAGAGCCCCATATCTCTCCATAGTCCCTCTCTCACATGCATTTCATTTGCTTTAAAGCACTGGTAAAGGCTGGCTTTACTAATCCACTTAGCTATAAAATACAGTTCTGTGATCTGCATGGTACCAATTCTTTGCAGCAGGCGTATTAACCCTATGAGCTACTTTATGGGAGTGAAAATTGCCACTAGACAAAACTGGGATCTCGCTCTGTAGCAGGAACATTAATCACAAGAGTTATCTTGACACTTGTATTGCTGCCTGAAAGCTGGAGGCACCAGGAATTTATTAATCATGCTATTGCTAAACACAGCCCCCCCTGAGGTCAGTGCCCTCCCTCCAGGTCAGCACACAGTGCATCTGCAAGGCTGGCACTGCCCTGAAGCCGGCCCTGAGTGGGAGGTTACATACGTCCTCTCTGATTTTTTTTGTTGATAAATCTGTTTTTGTTTTGCAGAATTTACACCTTGTAGACAGGCAACAGATCTCAAATAACAACGACCATACCATAAAGTATTAGGCAATAACGGATGAGCATGACCAATATGATGTAAGACAAGATGAAGCCAGATTTGGGTTTCCATGTATGTTTATTCCAAACAAGAGAGGAACAGCTTAGACAACCACAACTGGCAAGTGCCAAGTAAAAGTAACCGCCCTTGACCAGTGGAACTTGGAACCCCACCTGACTCATAACATTCTAACATGGGAATACTACACCGTGGACCAGGAACCCCCCCCCAACATACAACAATGTCACTGTTGGCTTAGGGGCAATTTGAACCTCGATACAATAAACTGCGTCATGCTTTGGAGCTATCGGTCCAGTGGTATGGTGTCTACGCAGTCTTCAGGATACATGCATGTACAGATGTGAGGAAAGAACATTAAAAATGGGGGCAAAACTCAAGAGACCCCCAATAACCAAGAACAGCAGCATAGTCCGACATTAAGTGTGTATCCCGCATTGTTTCCCCCACCGCCCCCGCCCCCACCCCCGGCATCCCACAGGTGGGCACCACCACACAGGGAGCCCAGCACTAGCCATCCTAAGCGTCAGATAGTACACATGCATCTACGTGGCGAGCCGCTGATTCCTGGTGGCCTATTCAGCAATCCCCAGGATACATATGTCCTCTCTGATGGCATGCACTCCTATTGTATGGGCAGGTCAGCAGTCGCTGGAGTATATGGCAGCGCCCCCTTGAACCATTGCTCAAGTCTTGCAGACCAGACACACGGAGATTCTTCAGCTGCCATGGAGTCTCAGCCTTGCCCAGCCCTGTTCCAATGCACAAATATCACCTTAGACGGGGGGAGGGGGGTGGGGGGGGGATCAGAGGAATAGGGTGGTTCACCAAACACCGGTGGCATAGCTAGACCCACTGCCACCCGGGATGGGCCGTAAGTTTCCTGCCCGGTGCAGGTAAGAGCGGGGGTGGCGGCTGATAGACGACTTGTCCCCTGGGTGGGGGGAGAGGCTGGCAGCCGACGGACGACTTGTTCTTGGGGGTTGGGGGGGATGGTGGTAGTCAACAAACACGACTTGGTTGCCTCCATCACCCCCAGAAACAGTGCCGCCTGGGGAAAACCGGCCCTCTGCCCCCTCCTAGCCACGCCACTGCCAAACACACACGTGCATTTCTTAACATTGCCGGGCAAAAAAGCCAGGCACCACCAGTGGCGGCTGGGGGATTATGGAAGTAGTGAGGCCCAAAAGCACTATCCAACATTCTGCCTCGGGCCTTGCCAACCCCTGGGCCAGACTTTCAGATCACACACACAGTTGGAGGCACGCACACAAAGACATTCACACATACATAAACATGCACTCCCCAGCACACAAACACACTCAAACTTTAAAACACAGAAATTTACCCTGGCAGGCACACAATTTCATGCTCCCCCCATCTGCCTGCAGCACCCAGAGGCAGACCCACCAGATTTCACCCAATCAGAATCTGGAACAGAGTTGAAGGTACCAAGGTTTCCAGCTTCTGATAGGGCAAGAGGGCATGTGATTGACAGGCCCTGAAGCCCCATTACCTGACATACATGTGTTGTGTACGTGTGAGGCTGGGCTGTATCATCCCCTGTCTGACACATGCGCAGTACAGCAAGTGGAACCCCCTTCTGGGCAGCGGGGCGACGCCCGGGTGCACCCTAGGGGCAGCCGCTGCTGGGCACTACAACGCCTGGATTGGGGTGATCTTTGATTACGAAGCGCACGCTGGGCCATTTCTGGCTCCTGCTGTGGCTTTTCCTTGGTATGTCTCAGTCACACCATGTGACACACACGAGTCACAGAACACGCATGAGTGAGAGATAAGCTGCGACATGTGATGTAGATGTGGCTTTGCTGTTGGGGTGTTTCACACTCGCATCCGATAAGAGGAAGTTCTTTTGGTCGGAACTTGTTCCTCTGTGTCATTCACACAGAGCCAGCGAGAGGGGGAGGGCGGGTGGAGGAGGCAGAGGCCGTGGTGGTGAGTGAGAGGGAGGGTGGGTGGAGGAGGTGTAGGGGCAGAGGCCGTGATGGTGAGTGAGAGGGAGGGTGGGTGGAGGAGGGGCAGACGCAGTGGTGGTGAGTGAGAGGGCGGGTGCATGGAGGAGGTGTAGGGGTGGAGGCCGTGATGGTGAGTGAGAGGGAGGGTGGAGGAGGGGCGGACACAGTGGTGATGAGTGAGAGGGAGGACAGGCAGGCAGAGGAGGGGCAGACGCAGTGGTGGTGAGTGAGAGGGAGGGCGGGTGGAAGAGGCGGAGGGCGGGTGGAGGAGGCGGAGAAGCGGAGGCCATGATGGTGAGTGAGAGGGAGGGTGGGTGGGTGGAGGGGCGGAGGCCGTGGTGGTGAGTGAGAGGGAGGGCGGGAGGAGGAAGTGGAGGGGCGGAGGGAGGGCAGGTGGAGGAGGTGGAGGGGCGGAGGCCATGGTGGTGAGTGAGAGGGAGGGTGGGTGGAGGTGGAGGGGTGGAGGCCGTGGTGGTGAGTGAGAGGGAGTGGCGGAGGCTGTGGTGGTGAGTGAGAGGGTGGGTGGAGGAGGCGGAGGGGTGGAGGCCATGGTGGTGAGTGAGAGGGAGGGTGGGTGGGGCGGAGGCCGTGGTGGTGAGTGAGAGGGAGGGCGGGAGGAGGAAGTGGAGGGACGGAGGGAGGGCAGGTGGAGGAGGTGGAGGGGCGGAGGCCATGGTGGTGAGTGAGAGGGAGGGTGGGTGGAGGTGGAGGGGTGGAGGCCGTGGTGGTGAGTGAGAGGGAGTGGGGAGGGGCGGAGGCTGTGGTGGTGAGTGAGAGGGAGGGTGGGTGGAGGAGGCGGAGGGGTGGAGGCCATGGTGGTGAGTGAGAGGGAGGGTGGGTGGGTGGAGGGGCAGAGGCCATGGTGGTGAGTGTGAGGGAGGGCGGGAGGAGGAAGTGGAGGGGCGGAGGGAGGGCAGGTGGAGGAGGTGGAGGGGCGGAGGCCATGGTGGTGAGTGAGAGGGAGGGTGGGTGGAGGCGGAGGGGTGGAGGCCATGGTGGTGAGTGAGAGGGAGTGGGGAGGGTGGGTGGAGGAGGTGGAGGGGCGGAGGCTGTGGTGGTGAGTGAGAGGAGGGTGGGTGGAGAAGGCGGAGGGGTGGAGGCCATGGTGGTGAGTGAGAGGGAGTGGGGAGGGTGGGTGGAGGTGGAGGGGTGGAGGCTGTGGTGGTGAGTGAGAGGGAGGTGGGAGGGCGGGTGGAGGAGGTGGAGGGGCCGAGGCCGTGATGGTGAGTGAGAGGGAGGGTGGGTGGAGGAGGGGCAGACGCAGTGGTGGTGAGTGAGAGGGCGGGTGCATGGAGGAGGTGTAGGGGTGGAGGCCGTGATGGTGAGTGAGAGGGAGGGTGGAGGAGGGGCGGACACAGTGGTGATGAGTGAGAGGGTGGACAGGCGGGCAGAGGAGGGGCAGACGCAGTGGTGGTGAGTGAGGGGGAGGGCGGGTGGAGGAGGCGGAGGGCGGGTGGAGGAGGCGGAGAAGCGGAGGCCATGATGGTGAGTGAGAGGGAGGGTGGGTGGGTGGAGGGGCGGAAGCCATGGTGGTGAGTGAGAGGGAGGGCGGGAGGAGGAAGTGGAGGGGTGGAGGGAGGGTGGGTGGAGGAGGTGGAGGGGCGGAGGCCGTGGTGCTGAGTGAGAGGGTGGTGGGAGGGCGGGTGGAGGGGCGGAGGCTGTGGTGGTGAGTGAGAGGGAGGGTGGGTGGGTGGAGGGGCGGAGGCCATGGTGGTGAGTGAGAGGGAGGGCGGGAGGAGGAAGTGGAGGGGCGGAGGGAGGGTGGGTGGAGGAGGTGGAGGGGCGGAGGCCGTGGTGCTGAGTGAGAGGGTGGTGGGAGGGCGGGTGGAGGGGCGGAGGCTGTGGTGGTGAGTGAGAGGGAGGGTGGGTGGAGGAGGCGGAGGGGCGGAGGCCGTGGTGCTGAGTGAGAGGGAGCCGGAGGTCTGAGGAGAGAAGAGATCCGACCTATGGCGGGGACCCTCCTAGCCGCGCAACCTGCCCTGGAGGCACCTGGTCGTCCATTCCATCGCTATCGTTATTATTATTATTATTATTATTGTCGTCCAGTCTATTATTGTCATTATTACCATTGTTAATATTGTTGTTTTTGTTGCCACTATTATTATTAGTAATCACAATACTTAATATTAGCTATAATTAATATTATCATTAATAATATAATTATATCGATTGTTATAGTTATTATTATTAATAAGTATCCCAATTATTGATATAATAATAATCACCATCGTCATTATCATCATAGTACTGGTGAGGCTCAGAGCTGATATTGCCCCGCTCCAGCACCCCACATACATCTGCTCACCCTGTACAGCCCTCACCCGCACTGGGCCTGTCCATCTGTGAGCTCTTGTCCCGCTCTAGCGCCCCACATATATCTGCTCACATCTCACCCTGTACAGCCCTCTCCCACACTGGGCCTGTCCATCTGTGGACTCTTGTCCCGCTCCAGTGCCCCACATACATCTGCTCACATCTCACCCTGTACAGCCCTCTCCCACACTGGGCCTGTCCATCTGTGGACTCTTGTCCCGCTCCAGCGACCCACATACATCTGCTCACATCTCACCCTGTACAGCCCTCACCCACACTGGGTATGTCCATCTGTGGACTCTTGTCCCACTCCAGCGCCCCACCTACCTCTGCTCACATCTCACCCTGTACAGCACTCACCCGCACTGGGCCTGTCCATCTGTGGACTCTTGTACCGCTCCAGCGCCCCACATACCTCTGCTCACATCTCACCCTGTACAGCCCTCACCCACACTGGGCCTGTCCATCTGTGGGCTCTTGTCCCGCTCCAGCGCCCCACATACCTCTGCTCACACCTCATCCTGTACAGCCCTCACCCACACTGGGCCTGTCCATCTGTGGACTCTTGTCCCGCTCCAGCGCCCCACATACCTCTGCTCACATCTCACCCTGTACAGCCTGTAGAGAGCCACTCGGCCTCTACGACACAATGTATACATGCACACACGCATCCCCCACCCCTCGAGGCGGGCTCGCCTTGATGGTATAAATAAAGTATCGGAAGACCGCTCGGGGTCTTTCCGGTTAACTATCACTAGGCTCACCGTCTCTGTGTGTACAGCGAACCTGTCCATAACACATGGCCTGTCCAGGGTCACCACATTGGCGACGAGGCCGGAGGTCCCGCTGCGTGCTGCCGACAAGTACTGCTGCCCCGTGGCGTCATCGGAGCCCACCCCAGACGCTCCATCACCGTCAGCGCCTTCCGCCGGTCGTGCTCCTGCTCGGAGATCTGCCAGCTGTCCCGGCCCTCCGCGCCGCTCGCGTGTGTCTCCCGGAGGAGATACGGTCCGGGGCGTGCCGCGTCATCGCTGGGGCAGGTGCGGCCTGGAGAGGCGCTGCCTCGACGCGCTGAACGCGCTCCCTCACCCGAGGCTCTGACTTCTTCCACGAGGCCTTCAGAGCGCCCCGCCCCCGCTGACATCGGAGCGGAGGCTCCAAAGTGCTGCCTGCTGTGCCTCCTCAGGTCTCCAGGTGGCTGAGGCCTGGCCGCGTGGTGGGTGATCCCAGCACCCATCGAACATTGGCGAGTGCAACATCCTGCCAGCAACAAGCACTGGCTGCTGCAAGAGGATTTTTTTTTCTTTCATCAAGCATTGGCTACCACAAGACCCATTTCAGATCCTGGCAATCCCTGCAGCTGCTGAACGTCGCTGCCCGCCTGACAGGAGCCACAAGGGGGCACTGCAGCAACATCCAGGGACTGAGTGAGTACGCCTGCCACACCCTGCGCATCCTCTGCCGCTTACCTACCTGCTGGCTGTTTCGCGTGTGCGACGCCAGGAGTGGTGCGCCTGCGGATCGCGATGAGCAACCCGCCAGTTGCCGGAGGTAGCGCCGCGACGGCTCAGCCAGCAGCGACGGCTGGAGGGGGAAGACAGGCGATTGACCTGCCCCGTCACCATGCGACGACTAACCCGCTCCCGCCGTTCAGCGAGATGGCGGACCCGGCCACTGCTGCACCCCGATGGAGGGCATGGGTCGGTCAGATGAACAACTACTTCACGGGGACCCGTGAGACGGATGGAACTGTGAAGCGCTCCCTGCTAATTTTTTATGGGGGATCCGAAATCTATGATCTCTTCGAAACCCTGCCGAACACGGGCAATGCGGATGACTACGACGCCGCGGTGGCGGCCCTCAACCGACACTTCGATCCACAGCTAAATCTAGATTTCAAGAAATTCAAATTCCGACGGTCACTTCAATTAGAAGATGAGTCCATCGACATGTTCCACGCGCGCCTGCGGAAACTGGCGGCCACCTGCGAGTTTGCTGACCAACGAGAAGAGATAAGGAGCCAGATCATACTCGGATGTAAGTCACAACTGCTCCGGAAACTGATACTGCGCCAGCCGGGCATCACGCTGGATCAGATCCTGGTGCTTGCCCGGTCACACGAACTCTCGGACGTCAGGGCGGAGGAGATGGCTGCGGCCCTGCACAAGCCTGCCCCGGTGCAGACCGCCGCCAAGGCCCCTCAGATCAAGGAGGAGCGCGTGGATGTCATCCGGAGGCGGCCAACGCCCGCGCCTGGGAGAACACGACCGCCGCCTGGAGGGCCAATGCGGGAACTGCGGGGAGGAGCACCTCCCCACAGCCACGTGCGGAGCAATAGGGCGCAAATGCTCCCGCTGCGGGAGATTGAACCACTACGCAAAGGTCTGCCGCAGTGGCCAGCCACGTCCTACCCCGAGGAAGCCGAGAGGTTTCACGCAAAGGGTCCGACAACTGTCGATTGCGGAGTCCGATGGGCCGGAAAAGGGAGTGCCGCACCAACACAACCTTGACCTGGAAGAAGAGGACGACGAGATCTACTACGTGTCGTTCGTGGGCCAGTCAGGGAGCCGACGAAGGCCGCCTCCCATGTGCTCGGTCAGAATAATGGACACCAATCTTCAGGCGCTCATAGACACTGGAGCGACAGTGAATGTCATGGACTCCCAGCAATTCGAGGCCCTGGAACACAGACCTCCTTTACTCCCAACCAAAGCTAGAATATATGCGTATGGAGGAGTCGACCCCCTCCCCCTGAGGGGCACTTTTGAGGCAACGGTCGCCAGCGGCTCCCTCACCACCGTAGCCCGGTTTCACGTGACAGAAGGGAAAAGGGGCACCCTCCTAACTGCCACACGGCCGAAGACTGGGGTCTCGTGTTCTTCACGAACGAAGTGCACGAAGCACACGCGGAGGACATACTAAGAGAGTTTCCTGAACTGTTCAAGGGTCTGGGGAAGCTAAAAGGAAAGCAATTCAGACTTCACATAGACCTCACGGTCAGACCAATAGCACTGCGGCACCGACGAGTACCCTACAACCTGAGGCCCCAGGTTGAAGCTGAGCTGGCAAAGCTTGAAGCACTGGGCGTCATCGAGAAGGTTACAGGTCCCACGCCCTGGGTATCCCCGCTGGTGGTCGCCCCAAAGCCGAAACAGCCCGGGGCAATCAGGCTGTGTGTCGACATGCGGCTGCCCAACGTAGCGGTCAAGAGAGAGCGCCATGTCACGCCGACCATGGACGATATCGTTGCAGACCTCAATGGCGCCAGATGGTTTTCAAAACTAGACCTCAACGCGGGATACCACCAGTTGGAGCTGGAACTGAGCAGCAGGTACATCACGACGTTTGCGACGCATGTGGGCCTGAGAAGGTACAAGCGCCTTAGTTTCGGGGTATCGTCGGCCGCAGAGGTATTTCAGAATGCCATCAAGGAAACCCTGTCTGGCTTAACAGGAGTGATCAACCTGAGCGACGATATCCTCGTGTTCTCATGCACCCTAGAGGATCACCATGCACAGTTGAGAGCCACACTCCAATGGCTCAGAGACCATGGCCTCACACTACACAAAGAGAAGTGTGTGTTTTATCAGGAATCCATCGATTTCTTTGGCTACACATTCACACGAGACGGCCTAAAAGTGGACCCTAAGAAAGCAATCGCCCTGCGGTCGGCGAGCATACCCAAATCACCAACCGAGGTGAGGAGCTTCCTCAGGATGGCGACGTATTGCGGGAGATTCATCCCAAACTTGGCGGCGTTGTCGGAACCCCTCGGCGTCCTCACGAGAAGCGACCAGCCCTGGCGATGGACCGTAGAGGCCAATGCAGCGTTCGTGAAAATCAAGGCGGCCCTACAAGACAAGACAGTCATGGCATACTTCCGCCCGGGGAAGCCGACAGAACTTGTCGTGGACACCAGTCCGGTGGGTCTCGGAGCGGTGTTGCTCCAGGAGCACGAAAAAGGCACATGGAAGCCAGTTGCATATGCCAGTCGGGCGCTGTCTGATACAGAAACGCGGTATGCACAGATCGAAAGAGAGGCTCTGGCGATCAAGTGGGCCTGCCTGCACTTTCATCTGTATTTGTTCGGACAGGATTTTACAGTGGTCACGGACCACAAACCGCTGGTCCCGCTATTTGGGGGCACCACACGGCTAGCCCCGCCACAGATTGAACGATGGGCGGTGCAACTGCAGCAATACCGGCTCACAGTAGTCTTCCGCCCCGGAGCACACAACCCTGCCGACTACCTGTCCCGGCACCCTGAAGACCTTCCCCCTGCGTGCGTCCCGGCAGACGTCCAATACTCTGACGCCTATGTGAAGATGGTCGGCAGAGATGCCTGCCCAGATGCAATGACCCTGGAGGAAGTTGGCCAGGCGACAGACCAGGACGGAACTCTGATCAAAGTCAAAGAAGCCCTGGCGTCCCACAACTGGAAGAGGTTCCTGGAGGGTAATCAGGTGCTCACGGAGGAAGAGAAACACGCCCAGCAGCAAATGTGGCAAGTCCGCCACGAGCTGAGTGTTGGTGAATGTGGCACGGTGCTACGAGGCCATCTGCTGGTCGTCCCCAGCGCACTTCAGGAGCGATGTTTACGCTTGGCACACGAGGGCCATCAGGGGATGGCGAAGACCAAAGCCCGCCTAAGGAACAAGGTGTGGTTCCCAACCATGGACGCAAAGGTCGAGGAGCTGGTACGGAGGTGCCGAGCATGCACAATCACAGGAGGGGACTCACCGTCTACGCCGGTCATCACGGAGGAACCGTGTCCTCGTCCGTGGTGCAACGTGAGCGTAGACTTCGGCAGTTTCCCGGATGGGAGACAGATGCTGGTAATGGTGGACGCGTACACGAAATTCCCGGTGGTGGAAGTGGTGGAGTCCACATCGTTCCAACACATCCGGATGGCTCTGGAGAAGACCTTCGCCATGTTGGGGAACCCGAAGGTAGTTCGGTCGGACAATGGGCCACCCTTCCAAGGCCAGGAGTTCAGGGAATACATGACACAACGGGCGATCCGGCACAGGCGGATAACCCCTCTGTGGCCGCAGGCAATGGAGATGTCGAGAGACTGATGCGCACGCTTAACAGAGCCCTTCGCATTGCCGTCGAGCAGGGACAGGATGCGGAAGCGGCACTAACCAAGTTCCTTGATGCGTATCGGCACACACCGCACTGCACTACGAAGTGCGCCCCGGCCCATCTCCTGTTTAAGGAAGCCCCGCGAGATGGAATACCGACGGATCCGTCCTGGAGCCCACCGGCACGGGATGATGATGCGGTACAGGAGAGAAGAGAGCGAACGAACAACAAGGCCAGTGAACACCGAAGGGCCCGCGAACACCGCATAATGGTTGGAGACAAGGTCATAGTGAAAGATCGACACCCGGGATGGAAGTTCCGGACGCCTTTTGAACCAGAGGTGTGGACGGTGCTATCGGCAAAAGGAACGATGATAACGGCCGGAAGAGGTGATGTGAGGGTGACCAGAAATGCATCATACTTCAAGAGAGTCGAGGGAGAACTGGCTGTAGAACAATCGAGTGAAGAAGCAGGGGAGGAACTGGATGGCTTCCCAGAGCGAGCTGACACCCCGGAGAGAGCGTCCCCGAGGCAGTGGAGAGGCACTCCACCAGGAGCCTCAGGTCAACCCCCGACTAACCATCAGGAGAGTCAAGCCCGAGGGGAAGAGCCTGATCCCCGGGGCCGGGACGAGAGAGGTGTGTCCAGCAGAGGAGTGGGCTCCAGTTTGCGAAGTAACCCAGCTCCCAGCCAGAGACTCCGAGACTGTGTATGCCCCTCGCCTTGAGGGAGACTCTTAAATGAATAGCACTGTCTAAAATGTTGGAGGGATGTAGAGAGCCACTCGGCCTCTACGACACAATGTATACATGCACACACGCATCCCCCACCCATCGAGGCGGGCTCGCCTCGAGGGTATAAATAAAGTATCGGAAGACCGCTCGGGGTCTTTCCGGTTAACTATCACTAGGCTCACCGTCTCTGTGTGTACAGCGATCCTGTCCAGGGTCACCACACAGCCCTCCCCCACACTGGGCCTGTCCATCTGTGGACTCGTGCCCGGCGGGGGAGTCGCACCCCTTCCCATGATGCTCTCTGTTCTGCTCCCGCGCCCCTCCATCCTCACACTCGGTCCTCTGGTCTCCGTGAGGCCGGTGCAGGGGGGCCTGACCTGCAGTGAACACAGCATTTATCTGTGTGTTTATTGTTGTGTAAAGCACCATTTGCAGCTGGCAGTGCCACCTTCATGCCACGTAATATTATAGAGCGCCAACATGCAAATATAACCCCTGCATACTTTGACGTGGCTTCTCCAGACCCTTTGCAACGCTGTTGGCATCGGAGGGTCTGAAATGCTTTATCTCATTCAAGTTACAACTTTTAGAAACGTCACTTTCCTCCCAGAGTTTGCAGTCCTTCGCATGAACGTTCCAATTCTAAACTGTTGGTTACTCCAGTAAAATAACTCAACGTTTCAAGGTTTCCTCACCGAGTGCAATGACACGACGTCATAACCTTGAGTACAGTTCAAAATGCCCCTCGGCTCAGGATGGCAGCAAGAACCCCCAGCGCGTGCAATCGCACTGCCTTGCAAGGGCACAGATGCATCCTGGGCGCTGCCGCTGCCTACTTCCTGCCGCGCGCTGGCCCGCTTCCGGTGGCGGTTCATTATACCAGCTCTCTCCGCAGAGGCAGTAAATGCGCCGGGCCGCAGAAACGGAGAAGTCCGGCCTGCTTGCACAAGTCATAGAAAGGACCGGAAGTAGGCCTTCTGTGGGTTTCCGGTGAGACTCAACGAGTCACACTGGTGGCAGCCACTGATGTGCAATGGTTACCCTGCCTCACTGAAAGTACTTACCGGAAAAGCAGAAACTAGAGTTGAACTTTAGTTCGTTATTGCCAGTCCCAGGTGCCCAGCCCTCGATGTGTTGCCAAACACAGCTAGCATGTTGTGGGCACAGAAAGGCAGAATGAGGCATATACCAGTTTCCACACTAGGGTGACCAACTGGCATGGGTGCAAATTCAGGACGGTCAGTGTAAAAATTCAGGACAAAGGGTCAAAATTCAGGACAAAAATTTGGGACAAAACATACGTTTTACAGACATATCAGAGGAGGTCGCACAATAGTATATAAGTAAATAAGACAACCAAATTAAGTACAAGTCAAAATGAGTTTATATTAGGTTGAGACAATCGTGCATGTCACAGTTTTTCAGTATGTGCGCAGCTTTGCAAAGGGACATCAGGCCCTTTCTGCAGTCAAGATTTGTGCAGAAGAAGGCGCACCACATGCTGTCACTATAATAGGGCCCATTGTCATTCTATCTGTGATAATCGTCTGCAGTCTCAGAATGACAATGGGCCAGTCCCGATCTGTGCGAGATCCAAGAGGGGCCGCTGCAGGCAGCCCCAGTCTACAGATTAAAAGATAAGTGCGTGAGGCCCTGAGTGGAAACTTTTAAACTCATGGGGCCTCTCCTGAAATTCCCCAATTTGATTTTAGTGTGATGTCTGTAAGGCGTCTGTAATATGGGGACCCCAAATTACGGACGCCTTACAGACATCATACTAAAATAACAGACGGTCCGTGAAATTTACGGATGGTCGGTCACCCTATTCCACGCAGCAATGGGCGCTGGATGGGGAGGTCATCTGCAGACCCAGCAGTCAGAGATATTTGGTTAACAGAAGAGTTCAGATCTACAAGGGGGCAGGTGCAGGCTCTAACCGCCCGTGGAGGGGGAGAGGTTAGGTTGATCCAGAGACCTGCTCCACAGTGATGGCCACGGAGCTGAAAGAAGCTGCTCTGCTCCTCGCCGTGGTCCCTGTCGCCAGTGGTTGCATGGCAGGAGTCTGTACAGGTGAATGGGAGTTTACGTCAGGTTTGTAGCCCCACTGAAAGCCGCGCCATCCCCGAATACTTACATGGGGCAGTGGAGGCCGGCAATTTGAGCAGGCAGGGGGTGGAGAGCCACACATGTATACATTCACACACATGCACACACACACACACACCCCCATTCAAAGTACGCACCCACAAAAACATACATTCATGCATACACTCACAAATGCTGAGACCAAACATTTAAAAAAATATACATTTCTGGGCCACCGTGGTGATCTTGGCGGGAGCGGAACTTCGGTGTTTTCTGATGACTGGGACTGGCGCTTTCTCTCATTGGCTTACCTTGTTATGGATCAGCCAATGAGAAGAGACAGCAGCCCCTTACTCCTCACAGAGTGGGATGGGATCAGTGAGACTGCTGACTCTACCCCACTAGGTGATGAACATCGCTGGTTGCCACTCGGACCTGGACACTTCAGGGCTTAATACTTAAGCACCCAGGCTTGAGGCTATCAGTTACGCGGGGGAGGATCACAAAGCGCTTTGCCGGGCAGAGGAGGTCACACCAACAGGGCTGTGACATCTTCAGCCCAACAGGGTTCAGCTCGGGTAGCTAGGCTGCTGCTCATTTAGCTAGACCTGAACATCAAGAGTGTCTGTCAGGCTGACTTTGCTCAGTCTGGCAGACTCTCTTCTTGTTTTGAAAAAGGTGGGGGTCGGGGCTCCTCCGCCCTTAAGGACGGGCTGCAACTGATGGGTAGCAACTCTAAACTTGCTACCTGCAGTAGGAATTTGGGGAAGAAACAGGGAAGGGGAGTGAGAGAGAGATGGAAACAGCGCACTGAAGCTCACTCTTTGACACTGCAGTGTATCTATCAAGGGACGGCACCACACTGACTTGATGTTGTGATAACCGTTGAGACTAAACTGCTTGTAGAGACATTGGGGGCAACAGGTAAGAAGGGTTTAACAGATGGATGAGAATACTCAGCGGCAGCCGACAGCACACTGGTCAGAATCTGGTTGAGAACTAACATGAATGCCAAAAGCCAATACAACTAACGACTCTTTGCCAGGCAAAGCATGTGGGCCTGGTGAGTTCTAAAAGTGAGTAACAGGCTCTACTGTGGTTAATGGTCTACTATTCTGCGTATTTGTAGTTTCCACTGTCCTGTCTTCCACCGTATCCAACCCTGAGTACGTTATGGTTGATAGTGTTCCTGCCTTTTGCATGAATATTGACAGTTTACAGCAGGTGAGAACGTGCTTCGGCTATTATCTCATCGTGTTTCTTCAAGACAGTGGCGTAGCATGTGGTGGCGGTCCACCCTGGGTGGCATGAGTTTTGGGGGCAGCGGCGTCCCCCGCTTCACCGCCCCACCTACCTGCAGCGGCAAAAGCAGGGACTGCCACGGACGGCAAAAGGTCTAGCTACGCCCTGTTGTGAATGAATGTCACATACGTTTCCAGTCCATTTTCAGTTGGGCTGGTTTAGCGATGCCCCCTGGACTGGAGAAGGGATAATAAGTGCATGATGGCTCTGCTGATTTGTTTCAGTGTGAGAGAGAATTGGTTTGTTGTTGCATCACTGGAGGGGGGATTCACAGAACTGAAGCTAGAACAGGGGAAGAGGGGTCTCTAAGGGTCAGTTGAAGGCTTTCCTGAAAGCAAAATCTATATTCTTCATTAGAACTGGAACCTATGACAGATATTCCTTCCACTCCTTAGTCTTGGACTTTGTGAAGCAGTTCTTGACTCTCTGGGATGGGAAATGCTGGGCCATGTGCTGGCCAACATTGGGCCTGCAGGACCACTTACTACTAGATATCGCTTTCAGTGGGCTCAGGTCTTCTGCCTCTTGGCACTTCTGCAGGTTTACGACAGGGACTGGAAAGTGTAAGGAGTTCAAAAGAGCAACATCATCAGACTCGCATTCAGGGCACTCATTTTTTACTATATTGTGCATCGCCCTCTTTAAATGTGTCAGGACTCTCTTTCCTTTTTGATGGAGACAAGGACCTATCTGCCTTCTGCCTTCTCTGAGGGGGTTTCGTCTTCCCATAATCAGGAGTAAACGCCATCTTACTAGTTTGTGCTGAGACATCCTGCAACTGCTTCAAGGGTCAGTCTTGCAAGAAAGATGCATTGGACGCCTCTCTCCTCCCAAACCCACATGAAGGTCTTGACCACGCCTTTGGACAGGGTGCCCGGGGTGGAGGTCTTCAGGGTCTTTTACATGTATATACTGAGGTAGGATCAGATTTGTGGGTTAGGGGAATGGCCTACAAAGGATATCAGATCACATTCTCCAGATCCAGACCCTCCAGATTCAAGTCAAGGGACGGCCATTAGTCCGATGTATGTCATTGAGAGATCTGCTCTGCTCGCGAGTGTCTCAGAGCTGCTTGTGAAGAAGGCAAGCTCCCCTGCTCCAAGCCAGGAGTGGGGTCAGAAGGGCTCCTCCTATGATTTATTTTCAGAAGTCAATAGGGGGCTTCAAGATGGTAATGAACCTAAAGGGGATCAGCAATTATGTACAGACAATGCATTTCAAGATGGAAACCCTCCAGTACTTCATCCACTTCCTTCTGCCATGGGCATTTATGGACAACCTTCAACTTGTAGGATGCCTGTCTCCACATCCTTTTTTTATCCAAGCAAACTTAGTTTCAACTGCTTACTGCTTTGTCCTTTAGTATTTATATTCTGTTTCAGGCCTTACCTTTCCAAGTGAAATCCACCCACCGGTGGCCTCATTTACAAGAAACGGACACATCGGCATCAGTGTGTGAGTTTCCTTGCACCTGCGCCATGTCTTTTCAACACAATGAATGCGTTGTGTTTACAATTCAGGGCTCCATGGCGCAAGAATTTAACAGATGCGTCAGAAATTCTGACACATCTGTTGGCGCAAAAGTGATACATTGATGGAGTTGGTCTTAAAAGTGACGCAACTCCAGCAATGCGTCAGAACACATAGGCGAGTCCCATTGTAAAAGCCCCACATCACTCCTCACGCCTGCTCTGAGCAAGCGGAAGGCTTTTGACTCAGTCAAGTCGTAGAGTTATGCAGTGAAATGTAGTTTTACTGAGTCGACTTTTTGCTTGGTAATGCCCGCCCAGCATACATTATACCTGGCACAGGTATAATGTGACACGGGGCTCTACAAACTGAGGCATTGGACTGAATGCATCAGTTTGTAGAAATGGAACATCAGATCGCACAACATCAACATCATATCCTACGTCGACGACACCCAGCTCGTCCTATCGCTCTAAGCTGACCCCATCCCGACAAAGGCAAACTTCCACAACTGTATGGAGAACCTCTCAGCCTGGATGAAGGACCACTGCCTCAATCTCAACACAGATAAGATGGAAGTCCTCATCTTCGGCAAACACACCGCTCTCTGTAATGACTCCTGGTGGGCATCGGAACTCAGACCAACTGCCACTTCTAAAGACCACACCTACAACTTCGGCATCATCCTTTACAGCGAACTCTCCATGAAACATCATGTCAACGCCATCTCCTCCTCCTGCTTCCACATACCCAGCATGCTCAGCAAGATCTTCAAGTGGCTACCCATCAACACCAGGAAGGCGGTAATGGGGGCCCTCATCACCAGCAGACTTGACTTACACAGAGTACTCTATGCAGGCACTACCACCAAACTCATACAAAGACTACAGACTATCCAGAACACAGCCGCCAGACGTATCCTCAACCTGCCCAAGAGAACCCACATCGCCCAGCACCTGAAAGACCTCCACTGGCTCCCGGTCCAGAAGAGATGCCAGCTCAAGCTTATAACACAAGCCTACAAAGCCCTCCACGACCAAGGAACCTCCTACATGAACCACTATCCGCACTTCCACCAACCCCGCCAGGAACCTCAGCTCCGCACACCTCGCACAGATCCCACTCATTCACCAAAGCTGCGCCAGAGGACGCTTCTTCTCCCATCTCGCTGCCAAAGCCTTGAAAACCCTCCCCCTTTACCTACACAACTCGGCCTCGCTGACCGACTTCAGGAAGGGGCTCAAGACCTGGCTTTTCGACTGAGACCTTCAGCAAGCACCTGGAATCCCTCTCAGGTGGCAAACCATGCTTTATAAATATGACTTGATTAATTGATCGGGGCGCACTGATTGCGCTGCAACTGCATCAAAAAAGAAAGTGACGCAGCGGCGGCGCAAGGGGCTTGTAAATAAACCCCAGGGTCTTTAAAGAAATCATGGCCCCATGGTTAGGATTCTTCCGAATGCAAGATTTGTAGTTCGCCCTTATCTAGACGACTGATGCCAGTTGGTTCTCATAGGGGAAGGACTGACACAGCAGTGGTCTGCAACTTGCGGAGACTCCCCAGTTTTCTTGTCAACGTGTCAAAATCTCAACCTTGCTGCGCTGCTCTGAGTGAAAGGGAAAGGACAGGAATGCACCGTATTTAAGTCAATACGGTGCATTCCTGCCGCTTCCCCTGTGCTGGCGCCCTTTTGGATGTGCAGGGGCACCTTCCTGCGCAAAAATAATCCCCAGAGGCTTTTTTCCTCCAGAATGCAGCACACATAGGAGGAAGAAATGAGGAGAAATAAAGATATTTCTCCTCATTACGCCTCACCTAGGGAGGCGAATGTTTTTCGCGCATTCCGTGGTCTACCACTTCGGGTAAATCTGGGAAGGTGTCAAAACCCATAGATGTTGTGCGGGAACAACCACGCAATACCCATGGAAATGCCTCCCTGGCGCAGGGTAATGCAACGCAGCTATTTGCACAGCCTTGCGTTACTCGAGAGGTATGAAGCTACTCGGGGCCATGCAGGGTGGCTTTGAGCGGTTTCATAAATCTCATTTATAATTTGTGTCGCTCTTGTGACACAAAGGGGCTCGTTAATATGCCTCACGATATATCATTATGCTGCCTCATTGCACAACTGGGCTTGATCTGCACTGCGGGAGCACTAGTATCTAAGCACAAGGGAAGACTGAGGTGTTAACATTGGAAACCAAGTTTTGACATTTCAACTGATACACCTGTTCACGGCGAATTGGTTCTGGATCTGATGTCATGTGATCGCAATTTCCATTAATGGTGGATTGGTTCAGGGTTGGAATTTGTGTGATTAGTAATTTTTTGACAGCATGAGACTGCAGCGTTGGCTAGACTTGGGGCTACTGTTGAGGGCTCTTCCTCCTCTGGTATTACCAGTGTCTATTTCCCACACCACTGATGCTTCAGGGTAGAGTTGAGGAACCATCCCGGCTTCATCTCAACCAAGGACCAGTGGTCTCCAGAAGTCTCTGGGCCTGATTTAGATCTAGGTGGATGGGATACTCTGTCACGAACGTGACGGATATCCAATATGCCGTATTACAAGTGCATTATATCCAATGGCATGTGTAATATGACGGATAGGATGTCCGTCACGTTTTTGACGGAATATCCCATCCGCCAAGATCGTAGTCATGCCCTCTGTGAGGTCCTAGAATTGGAAGGAACAACCAGCCATTATTTTCCCCTAAGACTGGTATTGTGAGCCTTTCCACAGTCAATTTTGTCTTCAGGAGGGCTGTCAGCTGGGCTAAGTATTGTCTGCAGTTAGACTACAGGCGCACCTTTTACAAACGTTTGAAAACCCTGGGGTTGGGCAGCAACCAATAGAGGTCTTTATTTCCATTTGTTTGGGAGCTTCTCTTGTTTCCACCTTATAATTAAATCTCCTGCTATGGTAGGAATTCTTGTGTTTTTTTGGCTTAGAGTCCACGTTTTAAGCCCCGTGGCAGGATGTCTCTATAGATAACAGCAAATTTCCTATAAGGATTTGTTTCTGGTGGTAATAACCTTGGCATGCCACCTAGGGGAGCAGGGTTCATTGGTTATCCAGACTCTTTTCCTATCACATTTTTCCTATCACTGACTACTCAACATGGTCTAGTAGCCATCCCTAAGTTGGCTTCCTTACTCCATTCCAATCTGTTGATTGTTCTGCTGCTTTTGTTTGCTGGACCAGCATGTTGTGTGTGTTGTGAGTTACTCCACCGGGTCAATGGTGGTTTGTGGGAAATGCTTTGGGTGCACATCAACAGGATATCTGTGATGCTGCTGTGTGGACTTCACCTGCGATATACATCTCTCTCTGTCATCTTGAGGTGGGAGAGGATTGGGCGGTCTTTTGGGGTTGAGTGTCCTCATCCATTTTGTCCACTTAGAGGGTGTTTCAGATATTGCACTAGAATCAATCAAATTCTTATTAATTCTCTCTTGTTGCAGTTTTCTGGATGAAGCCTATGCTGGTTTGGATAAGCGCTTCTACCAAGTTAGGAATGGGCCTCCGAATCCATCTACCTAATGTGTACAGTCAGTGGTCCTACAGAAATTCTTGCTGGATCCCAGCCTCCTGGATTCACGTTTGAGACCCCTCAGAGGACGTAGGAGGTCTACCTGTCTAATGAGCCTAGAGTCTAATTAGAGTTTGTGATGTAGACTGTGATGTTCCAGATACTCTTGAAATTCTCTGGTTATAAAACTTTCTAAGACTTTGCCAGGATACACCAATTTAGTTTGCTACCACTTTGGGGATGAGAGAGGGTTCCTCCAGGAGGAGGTGATAACTTCATGCTCCAAGCTTGCGGTGACTAGCCTTTGGTGATTCACATGTCCATGAGATCTGTCAGCACTACTCGTTTCAGGATGGAGTCTGATCTCAACATCAACATGTCATCATCATGGGTTCTGCGGTCGATAGTGACGCCTGGACACAGAACAGTCAAATGTTTTGTAATGATTCAGAGTTGTTCGCTGAGGCATCTGAGATTTTCTTCATTATTTTTTAAAATAGTAAATAGCAGCACATCCCTGCATAGTTCATCATTATTAACTTTATTTCGGTTGTAGAAACTAAAAAAGTACACATAGCAATATAAATATGACAACATAGCAGAGTATAAACATTTCAATTCAATAAACACCAGTAAAAATAAAACTTCTCATTCCAAGAACAAGAAACTTAGGACCATATTCTCAAGGAACTATCGCCGAGTTAACAGCACTTTAGCGCAGCCAATCTCGCGATAAAATTATCACCCCATTCACAAGCTGGTGCTAACAGCCCATAGCACCAGTTTACCTGCGATAGCTGCCGCAAAAAACATCGCCACTGTCCGGTTCTGGGTCCGTCGACAGAGAATCCAAGATCCACGGGAGCTAAGATAATGTCTTTACGCTCTCACAGGGTCCAGACCCCTATAGGTGTATACACACTAGAGGAAGACATGGACCCCCTAGAGGGCGAAGAGACCAGAAAGGACCACCAGGTCTTCTGTCGGGGATGTCAGGCAGGGAAGTAAGGATTCCTACAAGGAGACACAAACAACAAGGTAGCCGTAAGTCTTAATCCCTCATGAGCTTCCCCGCTACTTTCTGTACATTCTATGCCTTCTCATACTCACACAACCAGACCTGGGGACGTGGCTTTAAGCGCTCTTCTTAAAACAGGAAACGGTGCCTCTATACAACACCAGTGGAAAGAAGGCAGACTTCACATAAGAAGGAGGGTTGTTGGAGGAATCAAGCACACTTCACGAAGAGGAAATACAATGTTTTACAATTCGCAGAGAGTAGTGTATCCACCTTGGTTTCAGCAATAGTCCTTTCTTGATGCCGTTAATTTGACTGTACTGAATGTCTTTGTTACTAAAAGAAGACTGTTTGTCCCAATAAAGATTTGAGCCTTCAATCACAAGCTCACTGACATTGTGAGGCACCAACGCATCCCAGCGCTGGGGGGAGGAACAACTGGCAAGGGATCTAGCGCGATAATCGCACTAACCAAAAGGAGCAGGCAGGGATTATCACAGCGCTTCCTCGCGCTAGCGATACAAATAATGTTCTCAAAAGGGCGCTTCCAGCGCTAAATAAACAAAAGCAGACAAAAACCTCCACAGCGCTTCCTCGCGCTAGCGATACAGGAAATGTTATCAGAGCGCGCTTCCAACGCGCTAATCAATACAGAGGCTCGCAGTTAGAGACTTCAACACTCAACCCAACTCCCGGTACCGAGGACTTGAAACGTGTTGTTCCGTTGGTTTTGAGGTTCCTCTAATACGCAGGAAACAAGGAAAAGACGAGGAACGGGTCCGGGTAGAATCCAAACAGTCAAGGGGGCGTGGTCCTAAAGCAGGAAGCAAGGCCAAGCACTCGTGGTTGTGAGCCAGCAGCCTTTATGCCGGTAGCAGTCATGTGATCTATTGTGGTGCAGCATGGGAAGGCATACAAGATACTCCCTCTAGCAAGGCATTCTGGGAGTTGGAGTTTTCTACTGTAACATCCGCTTTACGGATAAATAGGGTACAGGAAGCACGACCCCTAACAGCCACAGATGACTCCAGCAAATATCGTTAGAAGATGCAGAGCAGGTATTCCCGAGCAAAAAGCCACGACAACACCACTTCACAACATCCTCAACGACAAGCCTGATCTGCAATAAGATCACAAAACAGGCGATAAGGCGTGTTAGCACCAGGAAACTAACACCTGCTCCGACCTGGTGCAAAGTCGGACTACAACCTGCACCAGAAAAGAGAGCCCAGCCCAGAGCCACACCTGAAGAACAACAGATGCCATGGAGCCACTGAACATGCGTGCCGGACACCCAAGAGGGCCACAACACCCACCGTCACCACCCCCAGGACCCCCCCTCCCCGGCACCGCCCCCCCCCCCCACGGCCAAAGACATGCCACATCAACTACACAGAATCATGTAGCAAATAACACGCATGATGTCGCACAATCACATCTAGTGACATGCATGTGTCGTCACAAAAATGAGCATCATACATTCACCTTCGAAGCAACAAATGATAATTTATTAAAATAAACACAGAACCGAAATGAAGACACATGGTGGCTCCCCTCGGGACAATCCGTAGGTCACAGCCTGCAAGACAAAAATCATGATGAGGAGGTGTATCCTGCGCACATCAAGGGACAGAGAGAGAGGGAAGGAGAGAGAGAGAAAGAGAGGGAGAGAGAGATAGACGGACAGAGAGGGGGAGAGAGAGATAGACGGACAGAGAGGGGGAGAGAGAGATAGATGGACAGAGAGGGGAGATAGAGAAAAGACGAGAGGGACAGGGAGAGAGAGTGCCGACACTGTGTACCCAGGCCACACTGCTCACCTGCTGCCACCGATGTGTCTCCAACCACGTATGTAGTGCAGTTCACCAGGTCCCACATCTGAGACAGACCCGTCATCTGAAACTGAGTCCAGATACTTGAATGGCAAAGTACATACAATTGCACACGACATCATCGCCTGTCCGCCCTGCACATCCAGGCAGCTGCACCACAGCCCCTCCCGCCGCCCAGCAGTGCATGCCCACCCCTGCGCACCCAGGCAGATGCACCCCAGCCCCTCCCACCACCCAGTGGTGCATGCCCGCACCTGTGCACCCAGGCAGCTGCACCCCAGCCTCTCCCACCGCCCAGCGGTGCATGCCCTCCCCTGCGCACGCAGGCCTCACTGCTCACCTTCCGCCACCGGCGCGTAGAAAAGAGGCCTGACCACGTGCCGCTGCAAGCCACAAGCCCGGGGCCCGCGGACATGGCACCCTCCACATCATGCAGCTCCGCTCTGCAGGCCACCAGGTCTCACATTTGGTGCTGGGTCTTGATTACTTCATGGCAGAGGACATATCAGTGGACCCGGCCTCATCGCAGGCTGCACACCCGCTCAGCCTCATAGGTGCCACTAACTCTGTGATCCAGGAGGCGACACAACGTGGCGGTAGGCCCGCGATGCCCGCTGGCTCAGGCTTACACTGAGGTCCAGCTGGGCACACAAAACCTGAGCCGTCCGGACCGCCGGGACGGGGCATCATCGCAGGCTGCACACCAGCTCAGCACTTAAGGTGCCCCTATCTCAGTGCACCGAAAGTCACCGTCCCGTGGCGGTGTACCTGTGCCATCCGCAGTGTATCCGGTGCCACCAAGTCTGTGCCCCCACAGTCATGGACCCTCTATGATTGGGTATCATGGTGCGGACGCCATCATGTCCCCTCCGGCCCTGCGGAATGTGATGTCGCAGGCCCCTGGGCCCCCATGCCTACATGCACACCACACAGATACACCCCGAGAGAGGTTGGGAATGGCGTTGTGCACGTGCGCCGGCCCTTTTTATTGGCAGGGTCACATGTGCTGTGATGCGTGTGCTGGATGGGTGTGGTGTGGGTGTAAACCAGCCGTGAGGGAGTGGCCGTGGCATCCTGACAACTAAACCTGTGAGCAGCAGATCACTACAGGGGAGTCCTGGCACATATGGCGCTGTTGTCCCCCCCTGGAGCGTAAGCGTAGTGGGCTGGCCTGGCGTATGCCAGTCCAGCGTAAGGGTTTGAACAATGACCGCGGGGCTCTGGGAGTGGTTCCGTACGGGGCTGGACAAGAAAGTGACAAATGCGTGTGTCACTGTTGTTGCGTCGGCACCACCCGGATGACAATCGGCAATGTGTCACCCTGTGACCCAAGTCCAACAACATGAGCCACAAGGACGTAAGAGGATTTCACTGACCCTACATTCATCCATACTACCACACTTGAAAGACCATAGAGACGACACATCTGTGTGATTCGGATTGTTTAATGCACATTCAGTGGAGTGTTGCATCTGGAGCAGTACAGGGCCATGCAAACCCCACTTTCAAATGTTGGCCCATGGAGGGCCAGCCAGAGTCCTTCAGGGAATGACAAGTCCAAAGGAAGAGGAAGAGTTAAGTCCACAGTCTGATAGCTGTGTTATTGGCGATCATACAGAAAATGGCAGTCCATCGCGAGGTCCAAGGTGAGTGTTACAGAGTGTGTCGGGGGACAGTGGAAGGTGAAGATGCAGAGGGCAGAACCAAGCTGAAACCGGCCATGTCACGGAGATGAATGATAACGTTTTCTCGTCCTCTGCTGTCTCATGTGCCTCACGTGTGGGTGGTGCTGGCCTTTCTCCAGCAGTGTGTGGCATTGACACTTCAGGGGGCGGAGATGTGGATGTAGTGGTAGCAGCATCATGCATCAGCGCCAAGCCTGGTGGCAGCAATGCCATGAGGATGGTTTTGAGGTAATTGTGGAACCAAGCTACCACTCGCTGGTGTGCAGCCGTGGCAGCCGCTCTTTCCGCATTGGCCCGCTCCATGTTCTCCATGAGCCTCCGCATGAGTCCCAACTCCTGGGTGAGCTCGCTGGAGCCACTCTGACTAGACAGTCATTCTTGTCTCTGAGTCAGGACTCTAGCGATGTCAGCCATGGTTCGTTGGAGAGCATGGAGCGGATTGTGGGTATCCATTAGGGACGAGAGTGGTCCCTGATAGAGCTTATACACCCACGTATGGCATCTAGTTTGTATGCCATGCGGACAAAGCCCTCCCGCACCTGTTCATCCAGCTGCTCCTGGCATCCCAACACATGGCGTTGGAAAGCCATGTGTTCTTCATGGGGGTCCTGGGAGGCAGCCGTGGTGGTGGGTGCTGCCTGCTCTGTGGTCTGTGCAGGGGGTGGGGTGTCCTTGTTGCAGCTGGGCTGCCCTGCTCCTGGAGATGGGATGCGGAGACTGTTAATGAACTCTTGGAGGGTGTCGGAGTCGAAGCTGTGATGGTCCTCTTCTTCATCAGAGAAGAGAGGTTCGGGCTGCTCTGCAGGAGGTGTTGACTGTCCCTCTGCAATGTGAAGGGGAGATGCAGTTTGACAATGTGTTCACATGTGTGTTGTCGAATTATACATGTTCACATACAGACTGCATGACTGTGTACATCGTGGCCGTTTTGGAGGGCCTGCCTATTTGCTGCGGGACAGTGGACATTTCGACAACATCACGGATGTGTGTTTGAACTTGTGCATTGTCTAACCACAATTCCCTGCAATGCCACTTGTGATTGGCCAGTATCTACACCCAGTGTGCGCCAGTTGTGTCCTGTGTTCTGTTGTGGACGTGTTGCGGTTTGTGCCACTTTGTTGTCAGTGTTGATGTGCTCTGCATGTTATGTGAGTGTGTTGCATTGGGGGGGTGGCCCCTGCTGCTCTGTTTTGCTGCCCCTTATCCCTTTTGTGCGGTGTGCCTTTGACTTCTTTCCTTGTACAGTGCTGACATGTAGCATACATGGGTACATTGTTCTCTTGGTCGGAGTTGGGGGTCTGGGCATGGTTTATCCGCAGATGTGCTCGGCTCAATTGTGTATGTGTGCCATTGTGCTCATCTCCCCCATTCCCCCAGTCCCTGGTCGTTACTCACCCTGGTGCTGTTGTGTCCAGTCCTGTTGAGCAGTGTCCGGTCCCCCGACTCCAGCCACCATCTCCCCACTGATGACTGTGGACACCATTTCCTCCATGTCGTCCAGCTCCTCCTGTGGCGCAGGACTCCCACCTCCAGTCTGCATTGCTGCCTTCCGGTTGTTGGCGAGTTTCAGCTTTGTTTTGCTCTTGACGTCATTCCAGCGCCTCTTGACCTCGCCCATCGTCCATTGTCCTCTTCAGCACTCCAACTGCATTCACCTTGTCCACAATGGACTGCCATAGTCCATTTTTTGTTGCCAATGACACAGTGGAGGTGACGAACAGTAGTTGATGGAGTTCGACCACTTCCGTTATCAGGATCCTGTTTTCCTGAGAACTGAAGCGCTTCTTCCTACTCTTCTTCTCCTTGCCCTTCCCTGACCCGAGGTCCCAGGCAGGTCCTCTGGGGGGGCTTGTCGGATTCTGGTTCTTCTCCGTACTTGCTCAGGCAACATCCATTGTGCTTGGCTGTTGTTTGGCATTTGTTCATCAGTTTTTTTCTACTTTTATGGTGATTGTTCCCGCCTGACGTGTGTGAATTGCAGTCCTGTAGCTGGTTTTCTCTGATTTTTGTATCGCGATTGGCCTCATCGCAGCTTTTTTTGCATTCGCGTTTTGCATTTTTAAGGCGTGGTGTCGATTTTATTGCGGTCAGTTGAGGCGTTATCTGGTGACTATTGCATGGTACCGCTGTGTTGTGAGTACCTGGTTAACACGGTGTAAAATTCCTGCGATCGACTGCGATGTTGTTGGTTGCATTAAGTAACTTTTGCGATGGTTATCACACGTTCTTGAGAATATACCGCTTAGAAGGGCCTTTGAATAAAACTCTGTTAGCTAGCAACTGTTCCTAAACAAAAGCTAAAAAGTGACTTAAAAGGAGCCATAAATGAAATTAGGCTTAAAGTGCATGGTGCGTTAGGTATTGTTACCTCTTTTTCTGAAATGCCATATAGCGTTTAAGTAGCTGGCAAACGAGTAAACAACACAGCTTCTAGCATCTGCCCTGAATATTCTCAAGGCATTATGCCTTTCGTCAAGCCCAAGGAGGCGGCGCAGAGGACTAATCTAGCGAGCATGCTGTTTAGTGTATGCACCGTAGAAGAACAATAAGTGCTTTTCATTTTCCACTATTTCTCCTCCAGGAGGAAGTAAAAGAAGCAGTTGGTATGATCCCCAGTCTGAATTTAACATAACGAGCTTGACATTAGCCTATTCACTGAGTCCAAAAAATCTTCACAATCAGGACCACATTTAAAAGACAGATACTGATCCATTAGACTGTCCGAGGGAACAACAGAAAGTTTGGAGCCAAGGACAGCATTCCATTAGTGGTCTTTCACGGGGCCTCAGGAGCTACTGGTCATTGATGTTGATTGGAGCCAAAATTTGGACAATCCTAGCTTAATCAGCCATAATTTAACGTGGGCTATCCGCGGAATCCTAAGGGCCAGTTGGTGAGCTAAAATGTCAACGAGGCACTCCCTGTATGGCGCAAGTTGCTCAGAAGTCCATATCCTTGCCCAGAATAGGATAAGCTTAACACTCTCTGCTTAGTTAATAGAATAATGGAATTGGAACTCATCAGGATATTTTTCTTTTGTGTCTTTTTAGGTCTCGGCTCGAAGGCTGCGCTTGCGCAGTCTCGGTCCGAGATTTAATGACTTGGAAAGAGGGGCTTGAACCCGCCCCTCTTCTCCCCTGTTCTCCATTGGCTGGCCTCTTGAATGCTGGCCAGCCATTGGAGAAGAGGTCTGTCACTCCGAACAGGCCCCGTCCTTTTCGGATTCGGGGGCTTTTTTTTGTCTACTTTTCTAATTATTGCAGGCCGGCCCTTTTTTCGCTGGTGGGCGTGTTTTTTTTTTTTTTTACAGGGACGTTCTCTGTTTCTTTACGTCTCGCCTACCGAAGGCTCCGCTTGTTGTTTCTACCTGTTATTACACTTGAAGGGGGCTGGGAGGGGAACAAGTCTTCAGTCTGCTGGCACCCCACATCTAGCCGGGAAATGAAAGCCTCCACCCCCACCCACCAGTCGACCCCGCAGGGCGCCGGGGTCTTACCGGAATGCAGGCTCCCGATAGTGGTGATCTCAGGCCGTGCAAGCCCCAGGATGTTCCACAGCATCAGGTCGCAGGCAAGCCTCTGCCACTCGGGCACATCCACAGCAAGGCTGGCCGACCGCAGCGCTGCTATTCTGCGCTGCCTCGGTGGGCTCAGGCGCCCGCGGCCTGCCTCCCTGCTCTGCGCTGCCTCCACGCAGGCAGATGCCCCACGTGCCTCCGCCCGCCATCGAAGACGATGCAGTAGCAGGAACCAAACCCGTACTGTGTGGCGACTTCCTTGCAGGTCACTGCACGGTCTGTGATGCAGCTGGGGTCAGGATCACTGCTGGATATCGGCGGATACGGGCTCAGGCAGACGGAGCTCTGCTAGGGCACGTCCGCCATGCTTTGCTTTCAAGCCACGCCCCTCCATAATAAACAATCTTAAGAAACACCACACAGAGCATACACTTGTAAAGCAATGTGTTCTAAGATTTATCCTTGTTTGGAGTTTTTAGTTAGCGGGAATTTGGGCCACAGGCTTTAGGGGAACACCAGATTACATTTCAAACGTAAATTTTTTATTGGGGGATGGTTAAGGGATTTGTCTAGAATCATGGTACACTGTCTCTGAGCCTATGCGGGGCTCAGGCAGATCCCCTAGTCCCAAAATCCGCAGCTGTGTCCCCTCAGGCCACATCTCCTTGCCTTTTAGGCAGTGGGGGATCCAGCGGAGCACACAGTCAGCTTCATGATCAACTCTCTCTCCCTTTCTGACTTCACCGGTTCCGAAAAAGAACATGCAGTGACAGCTGATGCAACGCAAGGAAACGTGTGTTCACAGGCTTACTGGGAGTCGTAGTTCAGTATGCAGCCCGTGGTCGTTGGTGTTCATGATACCCTAGACAACCTAAAACTACATCCCCCGGCGTCCTATACGAGGGAGGCATGTCAAAGTAAGGGAAGGTAATGACTTTCGCGCAGGTTGACGGAAATTGTAGTCTTATTGGTTACTGAATTATGTTCAAATAAGCATTTTAAACGTGCAAAAAACCTACATATGCCAATATGCACATGATGAAAGAAGCTCCGCAAATTCGGTGAGGCGTAGTTCTTTCAGGTTGAGATGTTTGGGAGTGCCCAGAGGTCCTTGAGTAGAGGTTCAGACGATGTATAAAATAAAAAAAAACAATATATTGCGTGCTGACCCTAGAATGCCGAGACCATTGCATTGTAAACCACTGGTGTTTTTGTCCCGGCGGTAGCAACACAAAGAGGCTTGGTGACTCATCGGGGGATGGCGCAGCTCTCGTGGGCGGCGCCAGGTGGACGGCAGAGCTCAGGGCCCCGTCTCCGCAGGAGGCACCGCTGCACCTAGGCCTGCAGCTGATAACGCTGTAATAGTCCTCCTTTGAGGATCGGGGCTCCCGCGCGCTAATTACTCATTTATCACAACTGGCAGCCCTGCTGATCTATAATTACTCTTCCCTTATCCGGCTGCACTGTCATGTCCATGCGCAGAGCAGAGCCACTGTGAGGCAAAGGTTCCTGCTAATGCATGGAAATTGCTCTCTGTGAATGTAGAAGCATTCACTCACCAATGGTTTAAAAAAAATCAAATAATATTTGTGAAAATCGGAGTTTACAGAGATAAAGCAGGGCCTTTAACCAAAACAAAAATAAACATACATACGTTGGCAAACAGCTGTGGAGAGAATTGTGTGTGGGTTGCTCTGTGTGTGTGGGTGGCTTTGTGTGGGTGGCTCTGTGTGTGGGTGCAAATGCAATAGGTCTCGCATTTGAGAGTGATTAAGCTATTGACATTGTAAATAACAATGCCGTTTCTTTAAATGTTTTAAAAACAAAAACATAAACAAAAATAATGTCATGAGCAATGCCTATAGCTCTAACTTTAACAATGCCGAGACCATTGCATTGTAAATGCTTGTTTACTGTAGCAATGACTGTTTATCGGGAGAGACAGCACCATCAGGTGAGACACTGCCAATTTTCTCGCTACTCATCCAAAAACTCACCTACTTTGACTTTGATTTGACCCTCAACCCTACCATTTAACCTTTCCAATGTACTCCATTGTAACAGACCTGTCCTACCAATCCAACTCAACCCAAACTTGTCCCATAAAATCCAACTCAACACAACAAACAAGCAAAAAAAAAATTCTCCTCCAGCCAAAGATACATAAGAAGCTTCCACTCCCTTCTTTGTGTTTCCTTACAAAATCAAAAAAATCTCAGGCGGCCGGAGGATGCGCTTCAAAAGACCGCGCAGTGAGGAAGCAGAAGAACGCTTTCTCTACCTCGACTTCAGCCCTTACCCCACTTAGCTCCACCCGCTTGACCTAATTAACCTCTCCCCTGCCTCGTCTAGTCCGGAAGGCATGGCCCACCCGAAAAGTCCTGGGGGAACAGCCTTTGTCGTCTCCCACCCCCACCCATTCTTCACAGTGTCCTCTCGACCTGGAGGTCTTGATTCCACCCCGCCATCTTCAGACTCTCAAGCTGTGAGTTGCACCATTTGTTGATCGCTTTTGTATCGGCTTCTTAAGGTGACAACACTCTTTGAAATGTTATCATTACCCTGCGGTGGAGGGAGCTTACCACATCCTCTAGATTTGACCTGGCGTGTGGTTTTGAAAGAAAGAGATTTGTTCCTCTAAGTTGAAGTCAAGTACAGACGCGACTGCTTTATGAGTGTAAATCCATGTTTGGCATTCAATCAATCAATCAATCAATCATAGACATTTGTAAAGCGCGCAGCTACCTCATCTGAGGCGTAGCGGAGCTCAAATTCAAAAATCCAAAAAGATGAATTCACACTGGTACATGGATTCACCTGAACCGTATGTAATATACGCAACTGTGATGTACGTTTAGATGTGAGTAAGTCTACTCACAGAGATGGGGTGGGCATATCAGGAACGGGGTGCCTGGAAAAGTAGGTAAATGCCCAGACACCTGCAAGTTCGTAGATATTCACAAAGCTCTTTAAGACACTTTTCCAAACTAGAAATGTCAAAGGCAGCAGTAAATGGGCTTCCTGGGCAGCAGTGGGAAGGAAAGACCCCCAAAATTGATGGTGGTGTAGAAAAAAGGGGGTCCTCCGTGGGGAAAAATATTTTCTCCTATTGACAAAAAAAATATATGAAGTGCAAAACAGTTTTTGTAAGTATTTGCAGTAAAATTAAAACTTTTACACTTGTCTATATATTTTAGTACTTCTGAAAAATCATGACTGTTATGTCTTCCAAAGAATAATTTCCTTTTAGGGCAGTGGTTCTTAATCTGTCGTCCGCAGAGCCTGCAATGCCGTCTCGCGGAGTCTGCGACTGTTTAGACATCTGAATAATATTAGAGGATTAATAAATTATATACACATAAAAAGCAAAATTGAAATTTTTTAAACTCCTTCTAAATGTGAGCGAACTTGAAATTAACTTGTCATCCTTAGCTTGGTTCATGGGAGCGCCACACATGCAGCAAACAGTAGTATGGACAATTGCTGTGCACCATTGAAGCACTAGTATTCACCAACAAAAAGAGAGGATGCATTAGAAGCAAAAAAGACAAAATAATATGTTAGACTCTAGCTAGAATATTGCTTTGTATTTTAGAAACAAAATAGTGAAAAGCTCCAGCCTCCCAATAAAATTCAAATTTCGTGTTTGTATTTTTTATTTGTGGATTAGTTCATTATAGGTGCATTTGTTTGATGGATACTTGTTTATTTAGGTTTGTGTATTTATTTGATGTTCAAATCATACAAATTGCTTAGGCCGGGGTCCCTGGTTTCCTATAGTGAACCAGTGGGGGTCTGCAGAAATCAAAAGGTTAAGAACCACTGTGTAATGGGATTCCCCAAAAAAGCAAACACTTATTCCAATCTTATCAGTAAAGATTTGAGAATACATTTACATTTTTTGCTAATTTGGCCTCCTGTCTTTGTTTCTGGTGTATGCGCTTTAAAGGCTTCATTTAGAGTTGGGTTACAATGGATCTGCTCACCTCACCCCACTCTATGGTGGGTGTATCATGTGTGGAGGAAATTACACAGTGGTGGGTTCTCCTCTGGGTTTAGCACTTGCTCCAGAAACTCTAGAGTTTTCCATCCCCACCCTTTTCTAAATCAGTCCTAAATGTAATTAATTCCCAATTAAGACCTTGAGAAATCTATTTGGTGACACCTACCACATTTTAGGAGGCACACCCTATTTACACAGGGCTGGTTTTAGGGCGGTGCCAGCGGTGCAGCCGCACTGGCCGTTGACCTGGAGGGGGTAACTGACCTCAGGGGTGGGGGGCACTGTCTTTAGCAATAACTTATGATTTATAAGCACCCTCTTCAGAGATAACTCTTGTGATTAATGTTCCTGCTACAGAGAGAGATTCAAGTTTTGTCTAGTAGCAGTTTGGACTCCCATAAAGTTGCACAGAGGGTTAATACACCTGCTGCAAAGAACGTGTACCATGCAGATCACAGAACTGCATTTCATAGCTGAGTGGATTAGTAAAGCCAGCCTTTACCAGTGCTTTAAAACAAATGAAATGCATGTGAGAGAGGGGCTGTGGAGAGATGAGGGGCTCTTTTGCACGGTGGTAGTGAGGGAATCAGAGGAGGAGGTCATGGGGGGGGGGGGGTGCCAAAAAAGATATTCGCACCGGGTGCCTCCAGCCGGCCCTGCTCCCTCTGACCTGCAGGTGAGTCAGGTAACAGGAGTAATGAAAACTTTGTAAACTCTTCCATGGAACTGTCAATGAAATCTTATCCCATGCCAAAGACATCATTCACAAAGGAGTTCACGATGCCCATGGCCTTGGAAGAGATTCCGGTGTCTGGGGGCACTTGCTACATCACTTTTGTAAATGTAGATGGGGTAGCTCTCCTTCCTGCTCCTCTTGCGCTTCTTCCCATCTTTTTTGGGCAGCTTTGGGCCAATCAAAGCCCGAGAGGGCCTACTGACCCAAAAACATGAATAGTCTGTGAATCACAAAGTCAATCAGCCAGAGCTTCCCCGGCAAAGGTTAGTGGAGGCTAGCTCATGGACAGGAGGCATACCTTACATTTATACTGTGCTGTATAAAGTTTTGATGCGTAGTACCATGGTCAATTCTTACAAGGAACGTAATCAGGTGGTTAGCCGACATCATGGGGATGGGAGAGTGTGGCCTTCAGATAGTAGCAGAAATTTAACATCTTCATGGGTTTTCAAACCTAAGGAGCCAAGATCCAAAAGCGGCTCTACATGAACAGCGGGCACTTCCTGTGGCAATCTTAGCCTGACCAAGAAAACATGGCTGAAACCGGTTATAGTTATGCTAATGCGAGTAAGAGTAAATACATTTCTGGAGCTCTTTTAGTTTGCAGAACTTGAGACACTTCGCCAGTCATCAATATATTCACTGCCACTTTCATGATGCTTTAACTTCAAATCACTGTGATCATCGTCATCATCCTGGGCAGTCAAGGGGTAAGATGGGGAGGAGCATCGCCTCCCTTCAGACTTGAAAGTGAAGCAGCACAGACGTGGACAAGGATGCAAATCAGTAAGAGAATGACAGAGATGATCAGTCCAATGTTGACATTTTCCATTGTCCCCCCTCCAAAAATGCTGTTCAGTCATGACCATACGTCCCATCCTTCGAGGCCCATTCCATACTCCGTTGTACGTCTTCATTGCTTTTCCCTATTTTATCCACCTGTTCATGTACACCAACAGAAGTGTGCACAATAAAGGTGCAGCATTCAACACCTCTTGTAGCACAGAGGCTTCCCATGGTAGCCAGAACTAAATCAAGAGCCATTCGTATCTGCACAACAACAGGTCACTGACCAAATAACTGGATGGAAATGAATTCTAGGCCACTTGCAATCAAGTTTGCTGCCTCCATAATCTTGTGATAAAGTATTTCATAGATCTAGAATCGGTGGATCCTCCGCTGTGATACCACTCCCAATATGTACCGTAACGTCATAGGGGTTCTTCATGAATGTTATCCTTCCTGGATGCTGTTCCTCGATGCCATCTACTGAGCTTGTGTATGCGGGTGCTCGTGCTGTCCTGCCTCCCTCCGTTCAGGGTGCGGGTTCGCGCACTAGTTTGCTGATTATCATGAAATAATAAAATTAATATATTTTTTAAAAAGAGCGATAAAGAATCATGGTGTTGAAGAATCGTGCAGTTTCTGACATGTCTCTGGGCCGTCTCTTGCACAGAGCACGCTCTAAAGGCGTCTCAAGGCTGGCGCGATCGAGTAGAATAGCAGGAGGCAGCCTGGTCTTCAGGCCCTCTTTGGTCAGCAGGATCTCCTCTGTTCACCAGTGCTCCAGAAGGGAACATTGCTCATAGGATTTGAATCTTGAGGAAAGATCAGGAAAGGGGTCGGTTAAGTGTGCTTGGGGATGGACATACTGCATTTACGTTGTCTCATGAAGAAACTGCCATTTCTATCTCCACAAATTAGAACTTGATCAGTGGATGCTAGAAGCCAGAACCTACTGGTGGAGCTAAGACAAGGGCGAGTCAGCAAGAGTAGCTACCATGAGTTGTGCAGGAGTTTCCATTGCAAGTGCAGGTCGCCGCACAGTTCCTTCCCATCGAAAGAAATCTCCACTCCCCCATTAAACTCATTGGCCACACAGGAGAGGGTTCAAATCTTTCTTGTACTGATCCAAAACTGCAGGAACGTGTTGTTCCTGTAGATCAGTCATTTGTTCCAAAGGCGGTCAGGAAGTTCATTGTGATTGATTTCGTCCAGCCTGCCACCGGCCCCCTGCTGACACAGTTCTACATTAATCCAACCCATCCTCATGCAGCAAAGAAAGCTGGTCAGACCAACGGGGGATCGATTAGCATTCAAATATCCCACTTCCGAGCAGCCGCAGGCATGAGGAGGGGCTGCATTCTGATAATGTCCTCGCCAGTGTTGGCTGCTAGGGAACGGTCGCGGGGAAGGGGGGTAGAAAAAAAGAAAAGACAACTTACCTGCTGGTCACCGGCCACCACCTTTCCTCTGTCTTCCATCTGTTCCTGGCTCCCGGCAGCACGCAGGTTAGCAGACTCCCTTTAGCTAATCACGACACTGCTGTCACCAGCATGACAACAGCGTTGTGATTGGTCTGAGCAGCCTGTTCGGCTCCTCAGGCACTGCCTGGCTCCACCCAGCTGTGCAACACAGTCAGGTGGAGAAATGCTAAGTGCACATGACGGTTTGGCCGGCCCAAGACGGCCGGCCAAACCATCGTGCACACTTAGTGAGTGTCCACCACTCCTCCTCCCTCTGACGAGAGCCAAGCCCTGCCCCTCCCTAACCTGGCTCCATACTAACAATAAAATGATAATAATGTTGTGTTATTATCAATTTATTTTTCCTGTGCACTGCTGAGAGAGGAGTGGGGCGACGCTCCTCCGCCTCAGCGGAGGAACCGCCGCTGGTCCTTGCAGGCACACGTTCAGGAGCTGAAGTCCTTTGGTCAGCAGGTCCGGCACCCTTTGGTTCCGTGGTTCGCCTTCACTGCGGGATAAAGGCAGGTAGTCCACCGCATGTCGCAGCAGTGTTGGTGATGAGCAGGAGCTTGATACAGGAAATAGAGTACTGACTTTCATTGGTGGATCTTGACGTGGTCCTGGTCGCCAGGCTGTAGTTTTTAGCAGGCCTCAGTCTCGCTACTGGGCATTGCAGCTTGAACCTGAGAACAGAAACTCTTCAGAAGGCAAATCAGTTGTTTGCAATATTGTAAAGTCAAATCATCATTCAAGTAAAAACAAAACACGTACATCTGGAGACAATGGAGGCAGAGTTATCTGGATGGCTCATTGGACTGCCCATTAAAATCTCATAAGGACTGAATTTGGTCTTCTGACCAAGGTGGCTCAAATTGACCAAAGTACCAAGGGTAAAGCGTAAAGACACTTGAGCCCAGTATGACTACCAATGTTAGACACCATGTTTTTCAGATGTCCATTTTACTGCTCAACTTTCCTAGAAGTCTCAGGATCCTTCGATCCATCCAGAGAACTTACACACAAGAGTACACACCAGAGTACACACCACAGTACACACTAATAGTAACACATAGGAGCAGCATCAGGGCATCTGGATGAAATTGATATGTGCATGAGCAAAGGGTCCCCTTGTGGAAGGATGGGCAGCTGGGGTACGTTTGGCATCTTTACCAATGTTGTAGGCTTGACATATGGAACCATAAGGCAGTACTGTTGAGCATTGGAGGGAAAATGAGGTGCAAACCAATGAGTGTGCATGTCATGTATTATTCCATTGCAGCTAACATGAAATACCATAGTACAATCGGGCCAAATTTAGGAGTAATAGGTTGAGAACAGTCATCCTTCCATCAGCGGCGGCTCCCTCGTTATGGCCGAGGAGCGCAGCAGGCACACACATTATTAAAATGGTAATAAATACCATTTTATTCTGTGTCACGGGCTGTTACAGCGCGAGGGCAGGGGGCAGGGCTGATTATTGCAATTGCACTATTACTTTAGCCCCTGCCAGTGCGCATGTCTAGAGCCGGCCAATCTGAAATGCGCACTTCAGAGCTAGCAATCCTAGGGCTGAGAAACAGCAGAGGGATTGCAGCCGAGGGCCCCCAGCCTCAAAATGACCAAACAATTGTTTTTGGGTTGTAAAAGGTAGGAAGTCCTTCCCTTTCCACACTAGTCACAGAGAAGAGTAACAGGAGAAGAGCGAGGTGGGAACCGGACCCTCTTGCAAATACCGCATGCATATGGCAAGTTTTTTGAGATTTGTGCCTCACCATATTTAACTGTTGCCGGCCGCTCATGCTTATCCCGCCACAATCCGTGAGGGTGCTCACTACATTCGTACTTAACCCAAGTACTCTTCGTTTTATGGGGCTCATTCTTGTAACCAAGCAATATCTTTGAACATGGGCTTGAGGGGCTAAGCAGCCCAGGACTCAGGATCAGCAAATAAAGCAGCCATTTTGGCAGGATGGTCAGGCGCAGAAGCATTGCCTTTGGATACTCCATCTTGAGTGGACTGGAGAGAAGCAAATGCAAAAAGAGCCACCTTTAAAGAGCACTGAAGAGCATCAAGCAGCCCAGTGACATAAAACACACCCTGCTGAGGTGAGGAAACCCTGCTACACCCAGAGAAGCCCAAAACGATGAGCGTCTCTGAATGCGTACATGGAGCGGGGAAGGTGGTCAAAGTTTTCTGAGTGGCTGTAAAGAGTGGCTGTAAAAAAAGTGCGTGTAAGGGCTTGCAATTCAGCTACGGAAGCAAAGTGGACTGGGGGTGAACAATGACTCTCAACAGCTTCATGTATTGTGCAAACAGCATAAGTAGCAGTAAGCGAAACCCATTGTTTCTGAGGAGGGAACCATCAACATAATATACAAAATCACAGTTCAGTAAAGGTGTGTTGGTGAGATCCTCACCACTACCCGCAAAGGTGGGCAGTGGTCCTCATCACTGCCCACAACAGTGGGCCACAGTTAGGATTCAATTATGCGGTTATCCATTAAGGGACGTAGGAGGCAGTGAGGCAGGTTTAGCACATAAAATCATAACAATGTAATACGGGAAGATAATTGCAATTTTACTTCGTACATTGACAACCTAGGCATAGAAAGTTGCTGAGTTTTGGTAGGTAATATTAGTGCAGCCACAGAATGAGATAAAGCGAGAGCGAGAGCGACCTAGGGACAATATTTTTAGACACTACAACTGGGTGGGCGGTTGCCACAATCATGCACAGGCACAGAGGGAAGCCTGACACCACAGCATTGAAGGCACAGAGGGAAGCCTGACACCACAGCATTGAAGGCACACAGGAAAGCCTGTCACCACAGCATCCAAGACACAGAGAAAAGCCTGTCACCACAGCATTGAATGCACAGAGGAAAGCCTGCCACCACAGCATCGAAGACACAGAGGAAAGCCTGCCACCACAGCATCGAAGGCACACAGGAAAGCCTGTCACCACAGCATCCAAGACACAGAGAAAAGCCTGTCACCACAGCATTGAATGCACAGAGGAAAGCCTGCCACCACAGCATCGAAGACACAGAGGAAAGCCTGTGCCTGCCACAACAGCATCGAAGACACAGAGGAAAGCCTGCCACCACAGCATCAAAGACTCGAAGACACAGAGGAAAGCCTGACACCACAGCATTGAAGGCACAGAGGAAAGCCTGTCACCACAGCATCAAAGACACAGAGGGAAGCCTGCCACCACAGCAAGCCTGCCACCACAGCATCAAAGGCACAGAGGAAAGCCTGTCACCACAGCATCGAAGGCACAGAGGAAAGCCCGCCACCACAGCATCGAAGACACAGAGGAAAGCCTGACACCACAGCATCGAAGGCACAGAGGAAAGCCTGCCACCACAGCATCGAAGGCACACAGGACAGCCTGTCACCACAGCATCCAAGACACAGAGAAAAGCCTGTCACCACAGCATTGAATGCACAGAGGAAAGCCTGTAACCACAGCATTGAAGGCACAGAGGAAAGCCTGTCACCACAGCATCGAAGGCACAGAGGAAGGTCTGCCACCACAGCATCGAAGGCACAGAGGAAAGCCCGCCACCACAGCATCGAAGACACAGAGGAAAGCCTGCCACCACAGCATCGAAGACACAGAGGAAAGCCTGTGCCTGCCACAACAGCATCGAAGACACAGAGGAAAGCCTGCCACCACAGCATCAAAGACTCGAAGACACAGAGGAAAGCCTGACACCACAGCATTGAAGGCACAGAGGAAAGCCTGTCACCACAGCATCAAAGACACAGAGGGAAGCCTGCCACCACAGCAAGCCTGCCACCACAGCATCAAAGGCACAGAGGAAAGCCTGTCACCACAGCATCGAAGGCACAGAGGAAAGCCCGCCACCACAGCATCGAAGACACAGAGGAAAGCCTGACACCACAGCATCGAAGGCACAGAGGAAAGCCTGCCACCACAGCATCGAAGGCACACAGGACAGCCTGTCACCACAGCATCCAAGACACAGAGAAAAGCCTGTCACCACAGCATTGAATGCACAGAGGAAAGCCTGACACCACAGCATTGAAGGCACAGAGGAAAGCCTGTCACCACAGCATCGAAGGCACAGAGGAAGGTCTGCCACCACAGCATCGAAGGCACAGAGGAAAGCCCGCCACCACAGCATCGAAGACACAGAGGAAAGCCTGCCACCACAGCATCGAAGACACAGAGGAAAGCCTGTGCCTGCCACAACAGCATCGAAGACACAGAGGAAAGCCTGCCACCACAGCATCAAAGACTCGAAGACACAGAGGAAAGCCTGACACCACAGCATTGAAGGCACAGAGGAAAGCCTGTCACCACAGCATCAAAGACACAGAGGGAAGCCTGCCACCACAGCAAGCCTGCCACCACAGCATCAAAGGCACAGAGGAAAGCCTGTCACCACAGCATCGAAGGCACAGAGGAAAGCCCGCCACCACAGCATCGAAGACACAGAGGAAAGCCTGACACCACAGCATCGAAGGCACAGAGGAAAGCCTGCCACCACAGCATCGAAGGCACACAGGACAGCCTGTCACCACAGCATCCAAGACACAGAGAAAAGCCTGTCACCACAGCATTGAATGCACAGAGGAAAGCCTGTAACCACAGCATTGAAGGCACAGAGGAAAGCCTGTCACCACAGCATCGAAGGCACAGAGGAAGGTCTGCCACCACAGCATCGAAGGCACAGAGGAAAGCCCGCCACCACAGCATCGAAGACACAGAGGAAAGCCTGCCACCACAGCATCGAAGACACAGAGGAAAGCCTGTGCCTGCCACAACAGCATCGAAGACACAGAGGAAAGCCTGCCACCACAGCATCAAAGACTCGAAGACACAGAGGAAAGCCTGACACCACAGCATTGAAGGCACAGAGGAAAGCCTGCCACCACAGCATCAAAGACACAGAGGAAAGCCTGTCACCACAGCATCGAAGGCACAGAGGAATGCCTGTCACCACAGCATTGAAGGCACAGAGGGAAGCCTGCTACCACAGCAAGCCTGCCACCACAGCATCAAAGGCACAGAGGAAAGCCTGTCACCACAGCATCGAAGGCACAGAGGAAGGTCTGCCACCACAGCATCGAAGGCACAGAGGAAAGCCCGCCACCACAGCATCGAAGACACAGAGGAAAGCCTGACACCACAGCATCGAAGGCACAGAGGAAAGCCTGCCACCACAGCATCGAAGGCACACAGGACAGCCTGTCACCACAGCATCCAAGACACAGAGAAAAGCCTGTCACCACAGCATTGAATGCACAGAGGAAAGCCTGACACCACAGCATCGAAGGCACAGAGGAAAGCCTGTCACCACAGCATCGAAGGCACAGAGGAAAGCCTGTCACCACAGCATCCAAGACACAGAGGAAAGCCTGCCATCACAGCAGCCAAGACACAGAGGAAAGCCTGCCACCACAGCATCGAAGGCACAGAGGAACGCCTGCCACAACAGCATCGAAGACACAGAGGAGAGCCTGTCACCACAGCATCCAAGACAGGACAGCCTGTCACCACAGCATCGAAGACACAGAGGAAAGCCTGTCACCACAGCATCAAAGGCACAGAGGAAAGCCTGTCACCACAGCATCGAAGGCACAGAGGAAAGTCTGCCACAACAGCATCGAAGGCACAGAGGAAAGCCCGCCACCACAGCATCCAAGACACAGAGGAAAGCCTGCCATCACAGCATCGAAGACACAGAGGAAAGCCTGACACCACAGCATCAAAGGCACAGAGGAAAGCCTGTCACCACAGCATTCAAGACACAGAGGCAAGCCTGTCACCACAGCATCGAAGGCAGTGGAATCATAAGCAATCAGTTTCCCGATGGACTCCACGATCTTACACCAAGAATCCTTCAAACTCTGCAGTTTAATGTACAAGACTTTACATAATAACAATCCCTCATACCTGGCTGCCATTTTTCCATCTTTACGTAGCCACAACGATCTCAGACTAGAGTCACTGAACATCAGAACCTGCTTTGCACAAAACAGATCCTTTTCTAGAAAAGCAATATCTGCTTGTAACTCTTCACCAATAAATGTTAGACTTTAACCCACTTGTTCTGCATCTCCTGTCGCTGATTCCCTTTGCCCCTATGATTCCTGTCCTGGAGCATTCTACTGAACTCCTACCTAACTCACCATCTCTTATCTTGCTCACCCCATCTCTTTCCGCATGATCCTACCTCCTTCTCCCTATTGCTTGAAGTTTATATTTTGCAATATATTTTAGTTCTGGTGACCATGGCTTGCTGTTCTTTGTATTGTTCTGGTTAAATGTAAAGTGCATAAATGCCCACAGTGCTAGTATGTTAGCAACGAAAACAAAATAAATGAATGAAAAAGGTTTCCATGATGTCGCCCAGCACCTCAGTACAGAGTACATGTAAACATTCACAGTAGTATTGAGGGCCTCATTACGATGTCAGGCGGAAAGCCTCCGCATGACAGTTGGAATGTCCTAGACCACATCGGAACCCTTCCGACTGACTCGGTCAGTTTACAATCCGCCTGACCGATTACGATGTTCGCAGTCGATTGTAATCCGTTTGGTCCTTCCACATCGGTTCCGACTGCCTCGCGGAGAAGTCGTGTAGGTCGGAAACTCATTGTGCAGCTCTACGGACAGCGTTTCCAACAGACCAATAACGATGTCTATTTCCAACAGCCTTTCCGAGTCAGCCTGTCCGACACAAAAAGGCTGTCAAAAGTGACTTTAGGGGCCCCTAGCAGGTCCCCCTTCATCCTGCAGCCTCCGATTGGGGGCCGATAGGATACCTAAGGGATCCCGCTGTAAAACCCTGCACTGTGTGGCTGGCACTGTGGGGTGCCTGCCACAGAGTGCAGGGTTTTCCCCACACACCACATTTCCCCATAGGAGCCTGTGTTGACTGCCAGAACATGGGCTCCCACAGGGAACAATGGGAATCCGACCGAACAGTGTTCGGTTGCATTGTAATCAGTCAGGCGGAACTGCCGACGGCAAGTCGGTTGTTTCTCTAATCCGAGACGGTGTCGGGCAGAAACTTTCCGCCTGACATCGTAATGAGGCCCTAAGTCTTCTGATGATTTTATTTCAATACGTAATCCCCCGTTTCTTAATTCTAGCCAACACATGTTTTCTCACAGTTCAAATTGTCCTCATCTTCATCTGGGCTATTCCTATTGCCATAAACAAACCACCAAGTTTAAGGAGCCATTCTCACACATGGACTTGTGCGAGGCTGATACGCTGCCAGTGCCGAATGGAGTACTCTTCGACACACTGAAGGACCTATCCAGCATTTGTTCACACTTTAAAGATTGATGGGACTTATTCAAAGACTGCTAATGAGGAGATCGAATCCTTAATTTGGAGATTTGTTTATGGTAATGGGTATGTATGATGTGCTTGTACTCTACGCTGGAGTGCTCTGGGACATTTTTGGACTTGATCTTACTTTTCGAAGTTCTGCTGGCACCCCCTCTTCCCTGAAGCGCCCGTTCAACTCATCAAACTCTATTTTATATCACTTGGATAAGATAATTTTCACTTTGTGTTTTGTGTGCGCCATTGAACCACCCAGCCACCAATCTTTAAATAAAAAAGGTTCCTAAGGAAAGTCCTCCTTCTCGGGGCAGTATAACATGAAATGTTTTGTGTAATTGTATAAACCCAAAGCAAGAGCAGAAGACAAACTATGTTTTAAAGACACAAAGACTTATCTGCCTTCTTGCACCAGAGCAATAGTCCAGCCGTTTCTTTCTTGAGAAAATCTTGGAAGGATTTTTTAATATTAGCATATCCCAAAATCCTTTTTCTTTAATAGTCCATCATCCCCAATGTGTGTACATGGTCGGGAAGTTTATAGACAGCATTGATGCAGTATCTTTTACAGCCAAAATGTTGTCACCTAGATTTTGAACACAAGGTACAGGGTAAACAAAACTATAGTTTGTCCCGAGAAACTTTATGACATTACCAGTATTTCCTTAAAAAATTAGTTAAGCAGTCAGCCTTGCACTAGTCCATGGGGTCAGAATCAACCTACAAATTATCTACCAGAGCGGACCTTCCGAGCAAGACAAGGAGAACTTGATATTTCTTAAGTGCTTGTGAAAAGTCAGGTGGTAACTCTGTAAACCCCTTGGGAAGTCTTGTCTATACTAGTTGTGGCCCAGAAAAAATAAAGATGAAAAAGAACGGAGGGCTGAAGGTACAGGAATAGAGAAACAGGCAGAACACAAACCAACAACAGTGAACAATGAGGCTTTTGCTATTATGCATGACAATTAACTCGGTTAGGTACAACAGGAAAACCTGGTGTCACAACAGCATTTATTGCGCATGGGTATTACACATAACTGTAGGTGTCTTCACCAGCCTTTTTGAGAGGCGTAACAAGGATATTGCTGATGCATATTGTGGGGACAAACAACTTTTACTCAGAGGGGCAAAATATCCAGGTGGATTCCACTTTCGGTCTCGGGGCACAATGAGTATTGAGATATACGAGGGAGCGTTTTCATTGCACTCATTTTTACCATTTCCAAATTTTTAATACAACCAATATTGGTACCATGTTGAGGCCACAAGACGGAACTTGATCCAATATATCACACATAGTCTGTTGTGGAGTGTATACAGTGTCACTGGTTTCTGAAAGATAATTATTTTCACAAAGCATGGCTAAAACAGCATTTTTATTTTCAATAGATACAAATAAACACAGTCACTAGTTTCAGAACACAGTACAGTTCAATGTACACAGGTGGCCCCTCCCCAGCAGGTTTGCAGGAAAAGTAGGATTACAAAAAAAAGCATGTTGGTTGGTTAATGGACCTAAGGTAATAAATGCAAGATAAGTAATGTAGTGAAGGGCATGTGGATTAGAAATAACTGCATAAATTGGTTTGCCAGGGACAGGAAGAGTAGGAAAATCAGAGTTTTGCAGCTAACCGGCTAGGACCAGTAACGATTAGGCGTTAAGTTGGCTATCTATTAACAACACGTCACACCTACGGCCCATTCTGATCAACAGGGATTAGACCAGGACTCTTCAAACCGGGGAAAGGGGGGGCCTCAAGTGATCGGGGGGACACCAAGTTCTTGCCAAAAGAAGCCTTATGTTGATAGCAGTGCTTTGTTTTAAGTGTAAAAATTAGCTTTGCAATGGGCCATCACTAACATTTAGTCATTTATATCCAAGCTGGTAGTATGTGTCAAAAAGAAAGAGACTCCAAATATTCTTCAAAAACCCCACCCCCATTTCTTATAATCAATTGTGAAAAATTCTGATGGGGGCCCTGATGATTTTTTTCCACTGGGGGGGACAGCATTAAAAAGTTTAAAAACTACTGGATTGGAATATGTATAGAGCAGCTGGCTCCCTTCGCTCTGCCCTAAATGTTTGATATTGATTTTAAGGATATCCGCCTGTTCTGATTGTTCTTGTGATCGACTCAGGCATTCTTGTTTCCAGTGTCCCAGTTGACCACTATTTAAGCACGCAGATTTTCCAGGTGGAGCAAACTCTCCTCTTCCCGGCAATTGGCTGTTTTGCAGTCTTCCATCTACCTGTCCACCCTGCCCACCCCATCCATTCCTTCCTTATTCCACCCAGTTCCCTCCTTCTGACCGATTATGGGAAGTACTGTGTTTGTAATTACATTAGTTTAGATTCAGTGCTTTCTTTCTTATGCCCTTTAATGACCACACAGTGATTTGTTCATTCTGAGAGATTTTCGTTTTGCCAATCAATACATATTGGCTTCAATTGCTCCTTTGCCTTGAGCAAGAATCCTTGAATGAAAGACGCGCAACAGCTCTATAAACCCTTTCAGCAGCATTTACCCGAAATACAATCAAAGACATCTTTCAAATTGTAAAGAAAATCCGCAGGGGACACCACTTTGTGAGTAATTATTAACTTTGGTTCAATCCGTTTTGGTGGAACACGCCTCAACACAGTATTCAACAGTGCACCTCCCGCAGAAAGTATTCAGCCTCATTGCAGGTGGCTGTCGATGCCAATCGAGTTTGGTTAGGAGCTGGTCTTTTATCATATTGAGCCCAGTTAGGATTAAAGCAATCAAAGCAGTTTGCAATTCCCGTCAAAATTTCTGGGGATTAATCTGCATTTTTGGGAACACTGGGTGATGTTCAGGAGGTTAGATGAGGCCCAGGGAACATGGATGGTGACTCCACCCCCTTGTCCAGGGTCAGGGTACTCTTGCAAGGGTAAAAGGGCTTCAGGGTGGACATGTGAAAGGTAATTTGAATCGTGCTTTCCTTGACGCTAGGGGAAGGGTCCCTCTTCCAGGTTGGGACACGTGTTCAGAATTTCTCACTGTGCTGCAGTCAGTCTGAGAGTAATGTTCAAATGGTCCAACTCCAAAACAATGGAATGGCAGACCGTGGCGTCAAGCACAAAATGCTAATGTTACGCTCCACCATTCCCAAAAATACAGCGATACACCTGCGTTTTCACTAGCGCTGGCGCTAAAGTAAGCTGCTTAGCACCAACACAGTCACCTTTACACCATAGTGCAAGAGTGTCTGAGTTGAGGGAAGGATTGTGTATGTGCAGGAAGGTGTCCCTTCATGCACATAAACAATCACAAATGGTGATTTGTAACTTCTAAGTGTGCTCCATTGTGCAGCACACATAGAAGTTGCAAATCGTCATTTTTGTAATGATTGTTTGTGTGCAGGAAGGTGTCTTTTCCTACATATAAACAATCATTCATGGTGTTTTGCTGTTTCAATGTGTGCTGCACAATGCAGCACACATAGACACTGCAAAAACGAGGAAAAATAAAGCATTTCTCCTCGTATTGCAATGTTAAGACCAGGATTCCCTGGTCTTAATTTTGGCGCTGCCTCCTATTTACGCCACCCTTGTAAATAGGGGGCAGCGTCAAAATCAATGGATGTTGCCGTGGAACGCCCACCACAACACCCATTGCCTACCCCTTTCACGCTAAGTATAACGTGAAAGGATGCCTTATTTACAAGACTATATCTTAAATAGTGGGATACCCTATAGACCCTTGATGGCTTGGGCGGTTTAGTATGAGCTATAACACCTATTCGTCAGTTGAATGTATTACAGGCAATGTTTGCTTTATATAAATTCTTCAAATTGTCTTAAAAATTTCTTTTGTAAAGGGGTCCACAATTGTAACTGAGAAGAATATATGATCACATGTAAATTCTGACTTCCGGCTACATTGTGTTGTTTGTTCTATATGTACCCTACAAAATGGAACTATTTTGAATTCATATAAAAGCAACTTTTTGAATATATACACCCGTGTTCCATATCATTCTCTCTCTTTTTGATTAATTAATTGTTTTCTGTCTGAAGATTGAATGAAGATTAATTCATTGATACTTTGATCAAATTGTGTCCTGATTAAGTTGACAGTAAGTTACTTACATAGAACTTACTCCATAAAACAAAAAAATAATTCTGAACTAAATCCCTTGTAGGCGCACCTACCTGCTCTTATTTACAAGATGGCGTTGAGCCATGTTAAGTGGTTTAACAGCACCTCTTACATATGGTGAAGCCCCTATTGCCACAGGAGCGTCATTAAAAGTGATGTTCCTGTGGCGATAGGGGCTTGTATACATGCCCCGATGTTGCACCAAAGGTGGTAATCGCAGTGTTGTTGTGTCATCCTCTCATCATGCTCTTCCACATGTTGTGCTTCTGCCAGGTGCAATGCCTCTTGTACAATCCCTGGTCTTGCTTGCAATGTGCCCCCGCCACAGACCTCAGCCGGTCCCCACCATTTCCAGGTGTCCCTGGTGGGGCACTCCCAGCACCTCCTGCCAGAATAGGAAACCTCAAGGTATCTTGCACATCATTCTCCTATTTTGCTACTGTTTCTTGACTATCTTTGGACATCTGGGCAAACACATCTGGAGGCAGTGATGCATTAAGGATTCAAGCTCTAATTCTGTCCCTCAGGTGACTGATTTGATATCTCAGTTTCTCAGGATAGATTTCAGACCCCACACCTTCCTTGTACCAGTTTAGGGATACCTACCATTGTTCTAGAGTAGATTTTTATCTGGGTCTTTTAATCTCCTTTCTTGGAATTCCTTCATCTTCATATTGCAGTTCCTTCAGGCACAGCATGTTGAGTCTTGGAGAAAGACCGGGGCGGCTGACCAGTGTAACTCTTTCAACATAGTATTCCACTAGAAGCTGTCCTAGTGTTGTAAGCAGCCTTTTCCTTTCATTCTATATTTTCCTACCCTTATATCATGGGTTTTAGTCACACGTTTGGCTCTTAAAACGTGGGACTTATTTTTACCTACCGAAATCACTTTTACCCTGTCACCACCTGCCCAGACCACAAATATTACTTGAAACAATAAATGTACCTAGTACAGAGGGTAAACACAGATAGACTCATATTTCGAAATTTTAAAACACTCTTAACACTCTCTGACCTGAGCGGAAAGCTGAAAGTGGGGTCGTCTTCCGTTCAAGGTCCACATGGAGAATCCTCCATCTTACCTTGGGACTGTCCTATGAGGTACAGTCCAGCCGTGGTCGCCGCGTCTGGCCAAGTGCAGGTGTTTCCTGGCACTGTGAATCACAGATTCAAATCTCCAGGGGTCCCTCAGCAAAGGTTAGTGGAGGTTCGCTCAGCGAAAGAAAGCAAGACTTACCTTTATTCCCTACTGCATCCTAGTTTTCAGTAGTAACCATGTAGTAAATACTTACAATGAAAATAAGAAGGTGCCTGGCTCAAGTCATGGGAATGAGAGTTCTTCAGATAGTAAGAGACATGTAAACCACTCTGGCCGAGCATGCTTTTCTAGGGTTTTCATGTCTTGGGAGCCAGGATGCAAACGCAGCTCCAACTCAGAGACAAGCACGAACTGTAGACAATGTTAGCCTGAGCAAGAAAACATGACGGAAGCAAATTAGAGTCACACTAATGCAAGTAAATATGTTTGACACTTCCAAAGAGCTCAGGAATGTCAGTATTTTCCAAGAGCAGACTGGGTGCAGAGCGGGATCCCCATCTCATTGTTTGAAAAGCTTAGGGCCAGATTGATAGTTTGGTGGGTGGAGTACAGTCTGTCAGGGTGGAGAAGGACATAATGTCTGCCGCCATGATGGGCTACTGCCCACCAAACTTAGGGATCGCTGCTGGCCTGGCGGATCTCTCTACCTTGAGTGGAACGCCATCATGGCGGTTCCTCTCAAGGTACAAACGGTTTGGTGGATGGCAAGTGGGAGTTTGTTATTGAAAAATAAATAACTTGGGACCCCGCACCGAGGGAGTTTTTTTTCCTGGGCATGGGGTCATTCTTTTTTTTTTGGTCCCTCACCACCAGGATTTACCTTTCAGTGGGGGACAAAGGAAAAGACAGAACCCCATCACCCTAAGTAGGGCGAACAGTGTAATGTTTTTCCTTTGATGGACCCTTCTTCATAGGGCTGTCAGAGAAACATTTCTAATGACAGATCCAACGGGGCACCACCGACAGAAAGCTGATGGCCCGCTTGACTCTAAATGAGGTGGGCGGGTCTTTAGTTTGGCGCACTGGGTCGTCCAGCGCATGTGTAATTGAGTGCTCCATCCACCAGACTATAGATCGGGGCCTTAGTTGGCTACAGTTGTGATAGAAATAGCTTTATTCTCAGAGATAAACTTTATTGTCCTTTTTCTGAATAGGCCAAGAGTGTATGGCAAACTTGTACATTTAGGGACTGACGTGTAGAAGAGTGTGCCTGAGAAGAGCTTCAGAAAGTAGCAGTGGAAATGCCATATGGTTTTGCTTTCATTTATTCAATAAAAGTACATTTCAGTTAACATGATGCATTAAATGAAACAACCAAATTTTTACTACAAGTTAGAATTCAATGGCTTTGACGAAGTAATCTTATTCCATTCACATGACAATTCACAGGGGGTGGTTGTTCCGTAAATGAAACACTAAATATGTATTTTGCCTGTGGAGTTCGCTCTGACTGAATCTGTTACTCACAGATCATTATTTTTTCAGTAGTTAATAAATCATTTCACGATGGTTGGCCTGTGTGCAAGTTTTCTTAGACACAGGGAAGAGGAAAGAGCTGAGCAAGAATATGGAGAATTAGATCTAATGTCAGTTTGAAATGCTAGAAGTGAAAGACAAGGAGAAATATACCAGCAAGTGGGTGAAAAATGTGAAGGGAAATAAGGGAGTGAGTGTACTGTAACTCATCCATCACTTGGAAATACGTCCTTATATGTGCTTCAGATATGAACTGACATCACAAGAAAAGACTCTACTGCATCTTGGATTTGGAACCTCAGATAGAATTCTCTCAGCAGACCGCCATCTTGGAAAGGGCAATGTAACAGGCTTGTCCATGCCGCTTGCTTGAGACTCATGGGAGAGATTTAACTCATGAAGAAGAAGCTCAGGTTTTCTAAGCCCAGCGCTGAACTCTGAGGTCCAGCATCCACCAGTGACACCTAACACTCCACAGGGTTTGTGGAATACCCCACCAGTTGGCAGGGCTGGCCTTGGAACCAAAAGCAGCCCTGGCAAACTTTGTCAGGCCCGCACATGCTGCATGTAGCGAATGAACACAGCAAGCAAACCGGATTAATGCAAGGGGGCCCCCCAAAAAAGTTATGATAAAAATTGTAAATATGGTGCAGTTTTCATTCTAGATTCTTGTGCAATCATTGCAAGAATGACTGGAGAGTAGAGACAGGGCTGCATGGCTCAGTGAATGAATACATTGTTGAGCGGGTGGCGAGTGGGTGGATGAATGAATTCAAGGATGGATGACAATGAGTAAAGGCGTTCAGCTATGTGGAGCAGATGGCATCAATGCACCGACCAAGGCTGGGTGCTCTGGTTTTCATTTTAGCTTTTGCAGTGGAGTCTGACTGAATATCGAGGAAACATATCGCGTGGGCAGAATATCTTGCCAAAAATATCGAAGACCAAAATATCAAGAAGGTAAGTACAATGAGGTAAGTAGTACAGATTCACTATCCCTAACTCCACATCTAAATACCTTGAATATTTATATATTGTCAACGTGTAAATATATATATATATATATATATATATATATATATATATATATATATATATATATATATATATATATATATATATATGGGGAGTCAAGTATAGTTAAGGTTTGCTTACCCATAGGAACTTAACCCATTGCGCGCTGCGCGGATATTCCCGCTGTGCGGGTGAAATAAAGAGTGGGCGGGGTTTGGACGGCCTCTGCACATGCCCACTATGACGTCGGACGGCGGGGGCTGTCCGCAGCATGGAAGGGGTTAATTTCCAAAAATGTTTGTCCTTGATAGTCTCGACACGATATTTTTTCTCCAATATTTTGTGCAGACACCTTTTGTAATGAAACATCCCCCACCCCAAACACTGCCACCACCAATTCTTGTGAAACATGCACAGCCCGGATGTATTTACCCCAATGTGCTGGTTTAGCGCCTCAAAGAATTAAACACAAAGCTCTGAACTTTGATATAAAATGGGGGCGTGAAAGAATTAACCACGCAGTGTTTGAATTGCAACATGTGAAACCAGGAAACATTGCTCCCCGCTTCCACTTGACTACATTGTGTGATCCTAGCCAATTCAGAGCCGCTCTAGGGCTGTGCGACCACCGCACCGGGTTCTGGCTTCCTGGGGGCGCCATGTTTGCAAGTTTATTATGTTGCAGCGTTTCTTTCCTCCCACAATTACCAGGCCTCCCAAAAATTTCAAGATAACGCGTGTGATTAGTTATCTTCCCGGAGAGAGAGCAGTGTTTTGTATAGTTGAGGTTTTGACTTATGTGAAGTTAGTGCAGAGGGTTAACATGCCTGCTGCAAAGAACGTGTACCAAGTAGATTACAGAGTGCGTATGATGTAAACAGATCAGCAGGTTACTGCTTTCAAAAGAGACATCCTTTTGTTACTTGAAATGTATAACTTAAAGTCCTAATATTCAACAGTGAGCTATTAACTTTCATCATAGAACTGCATACAGACTGCAAAGTATACATTAGAACTTTGATTAATGTTGCATAAAGTGTTAATTTGGCTAGAAATTGATTCTTATTATTAAAGAAAACTCCCAACTATGCTGTTTCTTTTTCGACTCTGAGTTTCTGCTTCTCCACACCAAGCACTCTTAAACTATACTGCCTACCAGTATGGATGACATGTGACTCCTACACTTTCAGTCCTTTGGCTTATGTAACATTTCCTATACACACACGTATGATTGATTGTCTCTGTGTAATGTGTGTGTGTTGCAAAGTGCTCGGACACCCTACACTGGTATGAGTGGTGCTATATAACTAATTCAATGCATCTGAGAGAGTGTGGTTATGGAGACTTGGTCACTGTTAAAGGGTGCTCGTGAGAGAATCCGTGGTGGAGGTGGTCATTGGGGGGCGCCAACAAACATTGTCGCACAGGGCGCCACCAGCACTAAAGCCAGTTCTGATCAGTTTATTAAGCTTTTGAAGCACCTGCCGCAGCGTTTCTTTCCACTGGCAATTACCAGGCCTCACATAAATGTCAAGAAAACTCGTGTGATTAATTATCTTCCTGGAGAGAGAGCAGTGTTTTGTAAAGTTGAGGTTTTGACTTAGGTGAAGTTAGTGCAGAGGGTTAATATGCTGCTGCAAAGAACGTGTACCAAGTAGATTACAGAGTGCATATGACGTAAACAGATCAGCAGGTTACTGCTTTCAAAAGAGACATCCTTTTGTTACTTGCAATTTATAACTTAAAGTCCTAATATAGAATAGTGAGCTATTAACTTGCATCCTAGAACTGCATACACACTGCAAAGTATACATTATTAGAGCATTGATTAATGTTGCAAAAAGGGTTAATTTGGCTAGAAATCGATTCTCATTATTCTCCACACCAAGCACTCTTACACTATACTGCCTATCAGTATGGATGACATGTGACTCCTACACTTTCAGTCCTTTGGCTTATGTAACATTTCCTATACACTAATTTACACACGTATGATTGATTGTCTCTGTGTAATGTGTGTGTGATGCAAAGTGCTCGGACACCATACACTGGTATGAGTGACGCTATATAACTAATTAACTAATTCAATGCATCTGAGAGAGTGTGGTTATGGTGACTTGGTCACTGTTAAAGGGTGCTAGTGAGAGAATCCGTGGTGGAAGTGGTCGTTGGGGGGCACCAACAAACATTGTTGCACAGGGCGCCACCAGCACTAAAGCCGGCCACGAAGGAGTAAGAATACCTCTTGTTGACGTCTACGCTCGCTGCTTCCTTGTGTGCAGTGGAGACCGTTACTGGTGGCAAATGCTCAGGAAGAGAGACTCAGAGATCAGGGGTAGAAAAGGACCAATCACTGCATGGCTTCATAGTAAAGCCATACATTGATTGGACGCTGTGTTAACCTGAACCTCCCACTCCGCACTGCCTCGCGTGCAGGACCACTGCACCAGAGACCTAACTGCGTCTGTTCAGCCAATCCAGACGCTGCTCCCTTGCTGTAATGTTACCAGCACAGCATGAGAGGAGTGCCAGGATTGGCTCGGGCAGGGGAACTCAGCACTCATTAGGAGACTGGGGGCTACAGCAGTGCTTCCTCCCGGCTCTCTAATTGCTGAGGTGGTGAGAGGCCCCTAGTGCGCATGTCGGGCTGGCCACAGAAAGGCAGCCGTCCAACCTGACATGCGCACTTATTAAGGTGAACCTGAGCATGTTGGTAACAGTTAACCTGCTGTCAATTACTTTTAAGCCCTACCCCCACATGCACTGCCCTCCTCAGGAACTTAAGGCAACTGAAAAAAGCTGACTACCGCGGGCAGAAAAAACTTTCATAATTTATTTACATTTAGTACAGGGTCCAGGAGGGCGCCAGTAGGGGCTGAAGGGGGCCACAAATATGGTAGGGCAACACCCCTACGCTCTAAAAGAGGGTCCGCCCCTGGAGCGAATGCTAACCCCTATGATTGTAGTGGGTGACTTAGAAATGATCACGGATCCAACCTGTCTTTTGCACTGAAGGTAAATCAAGCTATCAATGTTTTTTCACACAGTTTCTAAACCATATCCTTCCACAAGCATGAACCAGTCACAGGGTGCAGGCCACTATCTCGTGATAGGTACTCATCAGTGTGTTCCACTTATCATCATTGGTACCTTTCCACTAACAAATAAATCTGCAGATAATGTGTCCAACTCAATTAGTGAAATATCTGAAAAAACCTGACCCCTGAGTTAGAACTCCCAACACGAATTGTATGGTTCTAACCTGCTAAAAACGAGCTAGACAACCCCTGGCATTACGGTCAATTTTATTCACTGCTGGGTGTCTGCTCACATTAAAAACAAAGAGCTACTGTCGTACTTCGTTTTAGTTTATATGAAGCCAACATGTTTCATTGCCTAACACTAATTATCGGCAACTTCTTCAGGGCTAGGGGTCAGTCCACGCCACACTGTGACTTCACAGCTTAATACCTGCGGAACACAGACACAGACAATATAGACAGAGACACACACACAGAGACACCCATCAGTAATTGCTCTATGAACAGCCATTCATTCCTTTTGTAATTGCTCAGTGGACATTGTAAATTACCTGGTGCTTTTTCAGATTTTTCACTAATTGAGTTAGACACATTATCTGCAGATTTATTTGTTAGTGGAAAGGTACCAATGATGATAAGTGGAACACACTGATGAGTACCTATCAGTAGTTCCCTGGCGGTTGTTTCCGTGAGGTACCTTCCTACTTTTCACGCATTTTTTCACACACTTTTCACGATGAATGAGTGTTAGGAACCGCTGGTGGAGTCACAGACACAGGCAGGATTGTTTTTTCGAAAGGAGATAGGAACACCCTGTAAGTACAGCAGAAGTATCGCGTGTACTATAAGTATCCTCACCAGGAAGGGAGGCAGGTGATGTTCAGACACTAAAGTCCCAACAAGATGAAATTAGTATGGTGACATAATGTGTCGCCTCGATTTCCATGCCAATTATTTGCCCCTATAACTAAAACAGCATACGCATGTCAGCTTTCACCGAAACCTTAAATAATGTTACGGAAGCGAATATTATATAAACAATAGAAATATGTCAGCCTATATAGGAGGCAGCCATGATGCTAACACTTCTGCACGTGTCTTAAATGTCACACTATCTAGTAGAAAGAATTTGCAGGCAAGCACATGCTAAGGATAGAAAAGGTGTCAACGGGACGTGTCACAGTGTCCATGAGAGTGGGACTTCATTTGCAACCCCGATGGCCAAACTCTGGAACGCGTGTCTTATAATCTGTTAAGACCTAGGACAACAATATGAAGAAGATGCTTATCTGCAAACACAACTCTGTGCCGTACACATGTCGGCTTTGCTTCTTGCCTAAGTGCAGCCACACCCTCACCGAGACTCAGGTGGCACACGCTTCTGAAGCTCACAGCTGATGGCACTCTCCTCTTCCCACCTACACCTCAAAGTAAACCCAATCTCTACCAACCATGCAACACTAGCAGGGTACCCTCTTACCCAACCACCTGAACGCGACCAAAGGCCTCGATGGAGGCATGAAGCACTATACAAAATCAATAGCACAATAAAATGTCTCTTCCACTACCTCTGGCACGTTGGTGAATTTACACCCATGCTTCAAAGCTCGTCAGCTCTGCTCCTTCATTTCTATGTGATATAGTCGTTGTTATCATTTCAGACATTTTCATAAAAATGAAATATTCCAGCACTCCTAGTGAGAAGTAATGGAGGGGCTGCTTACAGCTCAAAAGGATGGAATAGAAATTTAGAAATACTCGACTTGTGCCCATAAACTCGTAAAATAGCTCACGGTGCTAATGCACCAACCGTAGAGATCTTGGGGCAGATTTATGAGCCCCTTGCGCCACTTCTGCGTCACTTTTCCCATGTTAAAAGTGACGCAAAAGTGGCGCAAGGGGCTCATAAATCTGCCCCCTTGTGTATACCGGCCCTGCCATTCCAGCGAATCCACTCAGTCATTCATCATTACGAGGTCGACAAAATAAGTATTGAACTGGGAAATAATCGATGCCTATTACATACATGCCAACATTTTAGGACAGGGACGTGGGAGATTTAAAATAAAAAATCGGGAGAATGAAAATTCCCCTTTGACTTCTATTGTAGAAAATGCAATTTCAGGCCTGAATCGGTCTATTGGCATGTATGCTATTATCAGCAGTTATATATGAGACAAATTGTTAATCGCAATATAAAAGTGAACCATTTATAATAAGTCGTTTGCATCCGGGTGTCGGTCAGGTATCTGAGACTACTCAGCCAGATGATGTGAACCCTTCATTGCACTGACCACATACTCAACTTTCTGTTCCGTAAAACAGGGAGAGCGACCTATATATTGACTGGAGTTGTAAACTTGTGCTTCCGGGGTGTTTGTTGCACTTCCGCCATTACGCGGAAGCCGAGCTCGCGGTGTGCGGAGTCGACCTGTGTGTGTTTCCTTTGGCAGCTGGTAAGGGTGACTCATGGTATCGTCTATAATGTGGTTACCAATTAAATGTAAACAGAGGTATCGCTTTGAGAGTAACATTTGGCTTGAGACCGTTCCGGTTCTCTCTTTGCTTCTTATGAAATCGCTGAGAGATAATAACGTGCCTGCCACTGATAGAGCGTAAATGTTTAATGACAGTTGCCTCTATCAATTCTCACCATTAAAAGATATTTACGAGAATTTTTTTTTAATGAAAGCATATTAACTGGCTAAGTCGAAAAAGTTGCATGCAGAGTGTTTAAGAAATGATAATACGAAAATGTAAACAAAGAGAGCAACACAGATAAGTACACATGTATGTATTTATGTGTTTTGAGAAACAAAATATAGCTAATATAGAGTGCCATGATGAAAATATTCTAATATGCATTAAAGTTTAAATAAATGCCTGCACAATGAAGCTCGAGAAATGCTAAAATGCTTAACTAGTAATAATTGATATAACACAAACATGCAGCTCACTGTAATGATTATGTGGTAAACGTGTATTTTAGAGTGGCATGTTGATAATATGCTTTGAGAAACGATAACGTGCAATTGATGTTATGAAAATATTCTCTTATTATAAATTTTAGTGGTACCTAATATTGACATGCAACCTCTAAATGAATAATAGAAATTGAATTAATTAAGAGATCTCAAAAATGCATTTAATAATGTGTGTTTCATAATGATAATAACATGACAGTGATTCAGCATGTTTTCCTGTAGCCCTCAAATGCTTTTCTTCTTTATGCAAGTGTATAATTCTATGAGGCAGTCACTTTAGCCACTGTGAGAACTTTTCATGAAGTTTCTTTTTCTGTATTGATTAACAAAAGGATTCACTTCTAGTCAGGCAACACTTTTGACTGAAATGTAGCAATAGTGTTGCAAACCCAGGAAGAGCGCTTGGCAACGGACAGACTGTGAGCAAAGTGATGTTCCACCTACTTCCTTGGAAGAGACGGAAATGTGATACAAATTGAATTTATTAATCTAATGAATTTGCAAACAGGATTACTTAATTCTTCGGGGTTTTTCGGCGATGGTATTAATCACTCCATGAGCAGCCCACTGTGAACAACCAATAGTAATCGTATGGACTGATGAAAAGGATACTTTGTGGGTGTAGACCGGGAACTTTTGGAAGTATAATTGCCCCATGAAGGAGGAGTCGGGGCTGGCTGTCATTTCCAATTTCCCTGCCTGGCATGCTGACGGACTGACTCTTGATTTTCCTCAATGCCAAATCCCTGAGCTGAACTTTTCTAATGGCATTTCCTAGAACCTGTACTTTATCGGCTGGTAAAGTTAAGCAGGAAATTAACCTTTCGGCTGAATGGTTAACTGACCCCGTCTGTGGCCCGCTGTGCTGCAGTTCGGACTTGGCCAGATTGGACTAACTCTCTCAGCCTGCTTTGGTTTGTATTATTCTGATAACGGAGTCTTGAATTGGTATTGTTTCTCTCTCATTTCCTCAACAGGCAACCTGCAAAGGATCATTATTTCTCTGAAATATATTGTGAGGCTACTTGTACCGATTATTTGTTATTAAATCTAATTTGAAATGCGATTTCATGTTCTGTCCATTCATAGTAGGCTTTATGTAAATGTTTCTTCGTGAGTTTATCCTTATCGTTTTGTCTCATTATCTTAGTCAAATTTCTTGTTTCAAAGCTTGTGTTTCAGCGTTCTGAGAAAGGAGATGAAATAGGCTTATGTCTGGCAGTTCTTTTATTCCAGGTCCTCGTAAGTAATTGCATCACGTCTCCAAGTATTCTAGTCCCTGTTCGCTAAACAAAAACGATCCATTGGAGGACCGTGATTGAGTTAACTAAGGTGATGATCTATGAGTAATGTGTTTCTTATGGAGTTTTTATGAAAATGGGCCATGAGTAAAAAGGAAACCTGATCGTGATAAAGTAATTTTATTTTTTATGAGCTTTCCGCTGTATCAGTTTTCTGGTATCCTGTCGGATGGTTAGTTTGACTAATTAACTAGGATATGAGGCGATGTGGCTATAGGTAATTTCTAGTAGTTTAGAGAAGTAGTAATGGTTTTGACTGGTGGTAAATGTATGACTCGACGAAGACTAGTGCGGATTGTGATCGCAGGAGTAATATGTCATTGTGAATATTGTATGTCTATGTTGTATTGAAGTTGAGTATGGGTCCATAGAGGCCTAAGATCCTGGGATATGCACCTATGGGTGGATCTTAGTGTGGCATACACTAAGTGTGTTTGTGTGCTGTTATATGGGTGCTGTGCATGATACGTTGTTGCCAGTACTGAGAAAGGGAACTTTTGAAAGTGTGACAAGTTGGAGTATCTATATTTCTTTTAGTGGAGCGGACAAAGTTGTTTTATGTTGTATTGTTTTTGCGTGAAATCAGTTTAAAAGATGAAAGAGAAAAGACGACTAAACAGTTTCTTAAGGTAGGTTCAGTCGCAGTGAGGAGTTACACTGATGTCATAAGGTGCCACGCTGGTACTGGTGGTTGGAGTGGAACCGCACTGGTATTGGTGGTTGGAATCGAACAGTGATTAGAAGTTGAAATAAAATACAGAAGAGACCATGCAAGAATATAAACTGACTGTATTGAAAGAAAGAAATCATGAATTTTTTAAAGTTGTTAAAAGCTTTAATACGCAAGGATGAGCCTATTCCTACTCGGGAAGACGTTGCTGTAGCTCCAGAGGGTACCACTGCTTTGCAAATGTCACTAGAAAGAGGACATCACACTTGTACTTGGTTGGAGAATTGGGTAAAATATACTGGAAAGAATGGTCCTCTAGCGTTTCCACAATATGAACATTTAATGTACGAATTTTAGAAAACTTTAGTAGACAGATGAGTGATATGAAACCAAGTCCTAGACCATTGCAATATGAAGCTCTTGAAGAATGGGAACATGAAGCCCATCAAAGAGAGAAGTAAAATCAAGGGAGATATAAGAATTTATTAATTCGATACGCAGAGGCGAAATGAGATTCCCAGAAAAAGGTATGGAGACAGGATGTTGCCTTGGGTGCACAAATGTATCCTGTAATGGTTACTGAAAATAAGGAAGGAGAGAAGTGTAAGGAGAAAAAGAAAGACACTGATGAGCTGAAGGCTCAGGTTCTTACATTGACAGAAGAGAATTTGGAGAAATAGATGATGAATTACTAAATGAATTATTACTAAATAGACCTCTACCCTATCACGAAGAACAGAATAGTTAAAAAAACAAATCCGTTTGTGGGTTTAATACCAGAAGCCCCACCAGCGAATTTAGATTCAGCTTATAAAAATATTTTTTTGTCTGGAGATCAGACTCCAGAAAGTGCAGGATTTTCTAATGTGGTTATGACAAATAGTCCAGATGTATTATCCGTTCCAGTAACTATTGGTCCGATTGTTCCTCTATATCAGCAACTTTCTAATTCTAGGCTATGCAATGGAAATGTCAAAAGCCTGTACATCCCACATGGAGGCAGTGTTGTACAAGCCGGTCAAATCTGAACCTGTGAATCTAGTCATACCAGCCAGAAAGACTATCAAAACAAAGCAACGACTGTGTGGGTATCGTGGTGACTGGCCCATCGCCCCAGCGACTGTCTCCCGTAAGTAAAAACTTGTGTTTCCTGCGGAAACGTAATCATTTTGTAAAAGTCTGTTGCTTGAAACACAGTGTGCAAACAAAAACAACGAAAATGGTGCAGTTAGCCGGTAAGGCAGACAACATGAACAATGATGCGTTTGAAGGCAATGTGCATACTGTGTTTGCCGTCAGGCAAACTCACCCCAAGACCAGACCGCTACCAAAGTGTCATGTTAATGTTGAAACACTCAACTACTACCCGTCATTGATACAGGAGCATCTATAAATATTATGGGCAAAGAGACAAACAACAAACTTGCTCAGCTGCCATGCCTCACCGCCGATGGGGTGACACAACCACTGAAGATAAAGAACAAATTCACAACAAGAAAGCGGCATGGCTATCAGGAGACCACTGCTGCAATGTTATGTCACTCAAAAGGTTTCTGGAATTTTGCTGAGCAGCCAGAGAGCGGAAGAACTGAAGCTGGTGTAATTTGCACTTTGCATCCATGTCCCAAGCATCAAAGATGTCCTGTCTGAGTTTCACGACCTGTACCAAAGAATTGCGTGCCTTTAAGACATAGAAGAAGCCCTCCACATCGACAGGTCAGTCCAACGGGTTGCTCACAGGCACGACCAGATTTTGTATCAGCACAGGCCGAAAGCAGAGGCAGAACTGAGGGATCTAAGGGATGCAGATTGAGAGGGTGGAAGGCCCCACCCCATAAGAGTCGCCAATGTTGCCAAACGAAAGCCCAAACAACCTGGTGAATCACGGCTGTGTGTGGACATACGACTGCCGAATACAGCCATTAAAAGAGAGAGGCATCTCACTCCCACAGTGGATAATATAGTCAGTGAGTTGAGTGGATCATGCTGTTGTTCGAAAATGGATCTTCCAGATCTTACTACACCCAGACTCCCGATACATCACCACTCCCCCCCCCCAAACTAGCCAAGGCACCAAACAATACAGATTTGGCTTCTCCAGCACCGCTGAAGTCTTCCAGTAGATTAACAGGAGCTGCTGTCGGGCCTCACAGTTGTCAAATGTGAGGGACAACATCCTGGTCCATGCTGCATTGGTGGAAGAGCACAAAGTCAGGCGGAAGAAGGTACTGCATAGACCGACCATAAATCTCTGGTGCCGCTTTTTCAAAGGTCAGCCTCTCAACCTCTGCCCTGCATAGAGAAGTAGATCCTAGAGCTGCAGGAATACTCATTCAAAATTGAATACAGGCCATGGTCCCAGAACCCGGCAGACTACTTGTCAAGGCATCCCAGTGCGGCAATCCCCCAAGAGGAGCGAGAGGCACTGAAGAATATGTTCAATATATGACGGAGAGGCTTTGACCACTTCCAGTGACACCAGGCATCATTGCCGCAGCAACCCAAAACGATCGACTGCCTCCGGATGGCCTACACTGCAAACACAACAGGACAATGGGAGGTGCTCAAATCTCATTGGGCAGGAAGACCCCGGATGCTCAGAGGTTCTTGAATCTCTTTACAATGTCCATCATGAACTGGTGGCAGATGAACATGGATGTTTGCTCTGAGGTCATTGGTTAGTTATGCCTGACAGCCTTGTGAGGCTGGAAATACAACTGGCCCATGCTGGCCGTCAGGGCATAGTGAAGACTAAGAGCCGTCTGTGCAGCAAGGTATGGTCCCCGCAGCTGGACAAGCCGGTGGAAGCCTCTGTAAAGTCGTGCCTTCCATGTCAAGCTACAGGACGACCTGACCAGCCAGCACCCATTATCACAGGGAAAGGGGCCCAGATGACCATGGGTCAACGTGAGCATGGATTTTTAGCAGTCTCTTAGACAGTTGTTACATGATGATTGCCATGGATGACTATTCCAACTACCCTGAAGTTGAACTTGTGTCCACCACAGCAGTAAGTGAGGTTCTACTCACGCTAGTAAAAATCATAGCCACCCATGCTTTGTTGAGGGAGCTTTAGTCAATATTCAGGAGTCTGCAGAGTATCTGAAGTCGTGGACGAATCATGCCATGATGGCCTCAGGTGAATGGAGAGCATGAACGATTCATTAGAACCACAAATACAGTGATCCGCTTTGCTCACAACAACCGACAGCCCTTAGATTGGGCCATTTGGATTTTCCTACGAGACTATCAGCAGTCTCCACATGCCACAATGGGAGTAGCTCCCATTCAGGTGAGCGTGGGATAGCACAAGATGTCATTCCCCACCACCCAAGTTGGTTTCCCGGATCTTTTTAAAAAAAAAACATTTTTATTGATTTTATTCTTCCATCACAGTGAGCATAACACCAGTGCAAAGAGCCCCACGCACATTGCAATTCTACATTCCGGCACGAAAAGAAAGAAGGACATCTCAATACGTGACTCTTTATCCCTCCATCCTCCCATGGTCTTGCCACGCATGGTTCCAGATGTATCCCGCTGTACTCCGCCCATTCTTTCCAGATCTTAAAATGTTTCTGGGGGCAACCCCTCGAGAAAAATAAATTGGTCGGCCCAGACCTGTGTAGTGGTACATACCCTTTGCCCTCCTGGTTACAAGTGGAGTTTCTTTCTCCTTCCACGCCCTGGCAATGTCCCTCTCCGCAACCACAAGACCCAACCATAGAAGCGCCTTCTGGTAACGGTTACCCCCCCCCCCAAAGCATCCGTTATGTGCAGCAGAATAAGTTAGGGGTCTCGGGGAATCCTCCAACCGATCACCTGTTCGAGGTGGCTCAGCACCCCCCCTCCCAGAAGTGGGACAGTCCCAGGCAGTGCCAGAATGTGTGAGGTAAGTCTCCCTTCGGTCATCACACCAGAGACAGTTTCTGGCAAAAATCAGGCCCCAGCGGCACAGCCCCTCCCTGTAAAAATATACTCTTATGGAATATCTTCAGTTGGATCAACCTGAATTGAGCATCTATCACCGCTTCCCCGGGTGCCTCCTCCGCCTCCCTCCAGTCATCACCTGCCAAGTCGCCCAGGTAACTGCATTCCAAGATCTTTGATGACAACCAGGTGTCTCAACAGAGAGAGCCGATGAAGGTCCAAACCAATGCTTCTAGTCCAAGAGCGGTATCCAGGCAATAAATGTAGGATGCCCGTTGAGCCAGAACACTGGCGAGTAATTAAGTGCAATGGCACTGTGGCAACAACGAGTAGGGGGGATGAAGAAGTGACGAGAAATATTTCATTCTTTAAGAAGTAGCGCAGGGCATGTCCGGAAGGGTCACCTTTCGACCGTGGAGAAGGAGGTGGAGCAGATGGCAATGTAGACATGATCAAGAAAGGTTGTTGAATGTTACGAATGGGTATATCTACAAAGAAGACAGTGTGTCCATGGAAGGGAATGATACTATCTCCGCATCTTCAAGTCAAAGTAATTAACAAAAATTCCACAACCTCAGGAAAGGGTAGTTCTAATTACTTGATGGAAGAAGTAATGGATTTGGACTGTCATCCCAAGAGAGATAGGGGCAGATTTACAAGCCCCTTGAGCCACTTTGCGTCACTTTTCTCATGGTAAAAGTGACGCAAAAGTGGCGCAAGGGGTTTGTAAATCTGCCCCATAGTTTTCCACCTCAAAGATTCAATGATTTTGTTTTCGGTTAACCTTGCATTATGTCTTATGTACTTTCTTCCTATTTTCTTTTCTAGGTTGCATGGTATATTATTGATTGCATTGTATGTTATGTACTTTCTTCATATATTTTCTCCAGGTTATATGGTATATTATTGAATTGTTATTTTTCATAGTCGTTTTGACGTATTTTATTTGTCATATGTTTATTGCTATCTTTAGTATTATTTCTGTTTTTTTAATTTATTTGTTTAAAGGATGGAGATATATTGTAGTTTAAGCATATTTCTATTTACTAGTAACTTGCACTACTTGTTTGCATTAGATCATGAAGAGTGTTATGCGCACGGGCTGCCGCTCGCGCCTGCAGCTTCGTTCTTTGTGATGTAATACAGTATTGTTTTCGTCGTAATTGCCCAAGTCAGTTGGTCACCGGTTGTCCTCTTGCTTGGTCGCCGCTCCGCTGCTGAAGACACTTACTTAAGAATAAACCTAATCCTTACCTAGTGCTGCGTACGGCATTACCACTCTCTTCATGTCCTACAATGTAACTCAAAGTGCCACATTTTATGCCTAGAAAAGACACACATAGGGACACTGTAAACATACAGTGTCACTCATATGTTTACAAAAAAGCATTGGTTATAATACAGGGCTGGCTGAAATCCACCCTCATGACAAGGGGCCTGTGCTTAATAGGTAAACAAAAGTAAGTGCCAGGGCCCTTCTCAGGGCCCACTGCAGCCAGCACCACCCATTGCCCTGCCAGAGCTGCCAACGGCACTACCAACACAACTACTGACCATCACACTCCTACAAGTGTGACAATTCAGACTATTACAGGCCCCCAAAGCTATAATAGTGGCTTGGGGTATTATTCTTCCTTAATGCATATTGACTTATTAAACACTACTGTTGTGCACATCTTAAAATTAGATAGACAGCGCCACCATGTGGTGGACTGTCACCACAGCTGGTGCTGACACTTAAGTGCCAGCACCGAGCACTGGAACCCACCGGCTCAAATTAAGCACTGCAAGGAGCCAGATTACAGTTTTTACTCCAGCTCTCCTCAGATCCCTGTCTGGCTATAGAGAACCGTGACATGCACTGCCCTTTCTTCTCTTGTTTGGGGCCTAGTTGAACCCACACTTGTTAGTGACAGGTACACGGGCAGGGGCGTAGGTTGGTCAGTACATTGGGTGGGTGTGAACTTCAGATTTTCTGACATTCAGGCTGGCATATAATTAAATACATCATAGCTCAAGCAGAATGCATGAGAGGGCCGTGGAAATGGCGATAAAAGCGGCCTGCTAGCAGAGAGAAAAACACACACTTGATAAAATAACCAATATTTTCGAGGACTTACAAAACAGAGAGTGTGTTTTTTTGCCTGAGTGCATGTATCAATTCCTGGTGAAATCCGACTGGCATTTCAGTACCCAACTAAAAGCACCTGTAACCGACAATTTTTCAGAGATAAAAAAAAGAAACATTCTCTCTCGAAGCTACGCCCCTGTGCACGGGTCTGCCTGCCAGGCATGGCTCTGTCAGGCTTCCCGCCCTTGTGTGTGGTGTCAACAGTCAGTGGTTGCCAGGCCTCTAGGCTCCCCCACCCACACACTTCATTCAAATGAGGATTAGTGGCATTTGCATAATGGCGGGCGCGGGTTTCCCGGAAGTTGGGCCTGGGAGGCCTCAGCCGCCGGCTGCAAGATCTCCCATCTCTCATTTCTCATATCTAATTTCACTAATAAACGTGTGTGTGTTTTCGAGACTTCCATCGCAGGGGTACAAGGGAGCCCTGCTACAACTGTACAAAACGCCACCGCCTGGTGCAAAAAAGAGCATAAACTAATGAATCTGAGTTGCCTATACTGATGTGAAAAATAGTTTCATTTGAAACACTTTACATTAGATGTAGAAAGGAAAATGGATTTGCCCAGGGTCACACAAATCTATTCAATTGCGTGGGGAATCTGTGATAAATCATGTTTGTGGTTTCCATAGTCAAAAATCAAGCCAGCAGTCCAGCTCCACTCCCTAAAATGATACTGCAGCTATAAACACTGGGGGGGGGGGGGGGGGGGTGAATGGGGGGGGTTTACATGTACAAGAAAATGCCAGAGCGTGGCTTCATGCCAAATTTGTCGAAACCGTGCTTCTACATTTTCAAAACGCAGGGACGCGCCGTATGTACAAACATACAATGCACCCCTGTGTTTACCCTAGCGCGGATGCAAACAATCTGTCTAGTGCCAGCGCACACACCCTGCCGCCATGTTGCAAGGTTGCCTGCGCTGAAAGGGCAATTGTTTATGTGCAGGAAGGGAAGGTGTCCCTTCCTGCAAATAAACAATCAATAATGGAGATTTGCTCTTTCTATGTGTGCTGCAGAAAGAGAAAAAAACGAGGAGAAATTAATAATTTATCCTCATATCACCATTATAAGATTAGGTATCCCCTGGCCTTAGTTTTTGGCGCTACCCCAGCCTTGCAAATCTGGGGCAGCATCAAAAGGCAATGGGTGTTGTAGTGGAACGTTCACAGAAACACCCATTGCACACCCCTTTCACACTTAGTGGTGCGTGAAAAGGAGCCATAATCAGTTTTTTTCCGTGTGTAGGTAGCCAACTAATAAAGGACTTCTCCTCGGGTATACCGTGAGACATTTCTATCGCCTTTCTACTGGATTCCTGCTTTAAATCCAGTCACAATTTATATAAGAACTCCCACTTTTGGTAGAGTCCGACCTGGCGGTTCCGCCCTACCGGGGTGTGGATAGGCGCCGAGGATGAAGCACGGCTCTATTTAGTGGGTGAGGCGTCGACTCCAAAATCTTTGGATTCCCCCAGCACCTCTAATTGCAAATCTCCTGGTTGCTCATTTGTGTACGTGATTGTGTCAGGGAGAACGCAACTAGGACTCCTACTCTCAAGCTCTCTCTCCGTGAAAGAAAATCGAAATCTAAAAAGCAATTACCAGTCTCACTTTCTTCAGTCGAATGTATTTCACTATAAATGTGAACCCATGTTGATGGTGCTCGTAGGATCCTTGAAACAAGCTTGACATTCACGTTCGCTGTAGTTCAAGGTAATCATTCAGCCTGGAGAACAGCAATTTCCAAAACAATTCTCTCATACTGCTCAGCAACAAAGTTGGACAGCAGTTTTTAGGTGATGTTCTAGACCAGTTGTTCTTAACCTGTGGTCCAGGGACTTCTAGGGGGGTCCGTGATGCCTACTCAGGGGGTACCGAATGCTTAAAAAAGAAAGAATATTAACAGATTAATAAGGTGTATATAATTAAAGAACAAAATGTAAAATTGACATTTTTTAAACTTCTTTAAATTTGAAGGAATTGGAAATTGGAGGTTAAAAATTAATTTGGAATCCCGAGATTGATAGTGGGAGCAGTCAAACAGAATACTGTATAGATGATGAATGGTCTCGGTTAAATTTAGAAAATCTCTAATGTTCACTTTAAAATTAAAATTTGATATTTTTTATATTCGATTGTAAATTAAATGTTTCATCATTTGAGTATTTGTTTGATGAATACTTGTTTCCATATTTGTGTCTATTGTGGTTCAAATCATCAAAATTGCTTAGGTCAGGATCCCCAGATTCCAGTAATGACTTTGGGGGTGTCCCTGGAGTCCAAGAAGGATTTAGTGGGGGTCACTGGTTTCTAGTATTAAGTGGGGGTCCACAGAATTCCAAAGGTTAAGAATCACTGTTCTAGACTCTTTGTTATAAATAGTGATAATCACAGCGCTTAGTCAAAAAACAAGAGTACAGCCAGCTCTCAGGATATGGTTGAGCATTCCTGTAAAGGGCAGCCCAAACATTATGACTTCGCCAAAAAAAGTTCCAAGAGACCACATCAGATCCAAGAAGAGGGCATGGGGGGGTGGCAATCTTTTTTTGTCATCGAACAGCAATATAGATGTCTACCTTAGTGCCACTAGATTTACTACTATTTTATATTAGAGCATGATTACTTTGCTAAGGCTTGGACAGATCTAAATATTAATATAAGAAATTAAAGTACCAACCTTCTTCTGTATTATGGCACTCTGGGTTTTTATCATGGCCTCTTATACCTGTAGATATTGTTTTCTCAAATTCAGTCAGTCTTATGTAACGCTGCCGGACCTTCAGTTTTTAGGGCACCTTACATGTAGCTCAGCTTCACATTACATTAAACCATATTACTCTCCTTTGAAACTATCAAGCAATATAATAGGTGAGACAATTGCTAGGCATTTCAGAAACAACAGAGGCAGGACTATATTTTGTACATAAATTATAAATGAATGGCGTTAGATCAGAAATGGGCCTTAGAGAAGAATTTTTAAGAGTTTTCTGAAGGTGCGTGTCTTCCTTATGTCGAGAGGAATGGAGGTCCAGGTGGTAGTTGCAGCCCTTGTGAAGGATCACTTAAGCAAATTCAGCTCTGAATTTACCCCAATTGCAGGACATTTCTCCTCTGGCCTCTCTCGTCGCTCGAGATGCATATCAACTCTGCTGAACAAGAGATTGTTTTCATGGATGGCTTTGTAACCAAGGCAACATCCTTTTTTTTTAGTTCCTTGCCATGACCGGTAGCTAGTGGATATAGCACTAAAGGTAACATTCGTATGAGGTGGTAAGACGTCTGATCACCAGTGCTTAATTTGAGCCGGTGGTGTCCGGTGCCTTGCACCGGCACTTAATTGTCAACACCGGGACTTATGACAGTCTGCCACATGGTGGCGCTGTATATCTAATTTAGAGATGAGGACAACAACAGTTTTTTATTCATTCAATATACAGAAAAAATGGGTAATACTTATACTTGCCGCCCAAGCCATTCTTATAGCACTGGGGCATGGAACAGTCTGAATTGTCACACTTGTAGGTGTGATGGTTGGTAGTTGTGTTGGTACTGTCATTTGCAGCGCCGGCAGGGGCAATGGGTGGCACAAGCTGCAGTGGCCTCTTGACAAGGGCCCTGGCATTTTTTTATTACCAATGAAGCTCTGCTGATCTCTGAGTCCAGCACTGCCTTGTGTGGTGCGATGATTGACTGGTGGGAACCTGCAAAGATTTCATTTCCAAAGTTCAGTCTCAGGATGAAAGGTCTTGTACCGCTATTTGCAATCAGTCTGGGGGGGCCCAGAGGTTTCATTCTTTGGAGGAAGTGAATTTAGAAATTAACTGATTTCACCAGAGTGAGGGAGGGCTCTAGAGTGAAGCCAAGAGATTTCACCATGTGTGAGAGTAAGGATTTCAAAGAGTCCAGATTTTTCAAAATTGCATTTGCAAAAGAGCGAAGAAGAGACTACTAGGTTTGAAAGATTATAATCTCTGACCATTGGCATGCCTGGATGTTGCACTCTGGTGGTGTCAGCTTGGGTTAGGAGACATATTGTGACATCATTCCCCGGGTGTCCCCTTTAACATGAGAACATTCTCTGGCATCCAGTTCCAATGTCTTTTGAGGCATGTGTATAAATTAACATATAGAATTATAGATGGGTAACAGTGAATAATGTTGATGTTTTTCACAGAGGGGTTCTGAGTGATATAAAATAGAAAAAAAGGAGTGAAGCTCAATTTGTCTATGATGTCACTCAAACCCCAAAGTAAAAAACATTACTATTATTCGCTGTTACCCATCTTTAATTTTATAGCATGCACGACCCACCCAAATCATCGGCCCTTGCTATCAACTGCTGCAGAGGGAGAGCCGTATATACAATGGCCGCGTCTTCTTGTCCCAAATTTAAAAAACAAACTGGCCTGCTGCGACCCATCATACTCAATATTCCCACCCCCCCATCCAATCCTAAAGGTGGGCTAGAGTCAGGCCTGCTCTGGCAGGCTCTCAGAGGCCTGTCAGAGCAGCCTGAAACCCCTTCATGAGGCAGCAGCAGTGGGAACCAGCTTATGTTTCCCACTGTTGCTTTGTCAATAACCAGATTTAGAATCTATTATTCACAATAGATGCTTCCAATGAAAGCCGTACTCAACAATGAGACTGATTTAGATTTTGGAGTAAAATACCTGTCCTCCACATTTAGAGGTGTCCACCAGCCCTGCGGACGACTATGGTCATTGTCAGCAACTTCCATCACAGTGGTTTCTGTCAATGTGTTGAAGGTTTGATGGACGGTATCGTGAAATTGACGGACATTCATCAAACTTTCAATACTTTAGATTTTTCAAAACTCCCAAAGCGGAGTTTGTCTTTTTAGATATCAAAATCGAATGATCGCTACACCATGGGAGTTGTCACCCATTTTGTGGGAGTCATATAAATGTTTACACTGGCCGACAGTGAAAACTGGGCATTTGACACACTCAAATTGCCAAAACTCCAATGGCCTGCACTCCATCAAACCGTCGGAGTACTATCTCGAAGCTGGAGTAGGATCCACCAGTGAAATACAAACTCTAAATCAGGTTCTATGTCTTTAATTGTCCATGTTTTTAAGTATAACTGTGCGTCTTCGGCATCCTGGTGTACAGACATGCTTGGCTCCCCGAGGATCAGACTGAGAGGCTCTGCACAGTGAATGAACAGGGTCTCAAACTGAAACCTGGAAGGCACCAGAGAGCGTTGGAGCCTTTCCCGAAGTGTTATTCCCATTCTTCACCACTTGGCGTCTCTCTGCTGAGAATGAAGAAGAAATAAAACAGGACCTGGTCCATGCAATGTTCCATTCTTCGTATGTGCTGACATGATCGACAGTGTCCATACATCGTCTTCTTGCTGCCCAGCGCCATGAGACCTCCCCGGTGATATGTGCACTCAACAAGAATATTTGACAGTGTCCAAGGATGCTGATCAGTTTAGAAACTCTATTACTTAGTCGTCTCTTTTGTTCGCGATGAGCTGAACATCATCAAGTATCTGTGGGGTAGGTGCTTGGATACTGAAACCCAATCAAAGCCAGATTGATCGTCTGCCAATTGATGTTCCTTGATATTGGAACCTCACTCCATGTGCCACTGGCACCCTGACTTTCTTTACCAGCACTGCTAACATGCAAATCTAACATGGGTGCTGCTGCCTAGGCCTGTCCGCAGTCATGGCAAAGATTGGAATTGGTTCTGTGACCTGAAGACTAAGCATGCCCTCTTTTGTCAATATAGGACTACTGACCATGTCCTGGTAGTGGCAGTATACCACAATTTTTTCCGGTAATTAATAGTCCTGAATTGACTGCACAAGAGGAGAGTGGATTCAGCTTCTCAGACAGTGAAAGCATGTTTCTTGCATGGCTGTGGCTAGAGAGTGGTGAACTAGAAGTGAGGGAAGATGAAGACAGGGCAATGCTCAAGAATTCTAAGAGGACCTTTTAATAAAGGAATGCTGATTAGGTTAACTGAGCACTGCTATTTGGTAGATGGTAGGGAGAGGAATGAGCCAGGAGATTCTGCTGTTAAACACGAGGAAGGGTCTGCTCTTTTGTCTGTCCCAGATTGCAGCTCCAGGAAGGATGGTGACAGGAAGGTACAGTCTTCACACTTCAATATGCCCATGTTTTTGATACTCCCATTTGGAGCCAAAACCTGGTGTGAGAGCTACCACCTTGCACAAAGAATGTATCTGCACTCGACACTTGAAAAGGAACCACCCCTAACCATTTCCAGGACCATAGACAATGGATCTACTTACCCTATCTGGAAAATGAGTGTAAACGTGGGCCCCAAACCACCCAGTTTGTACCTGTTCCATGTTTTTCTTGACCAAGGAAAGGAGTGCTCCTCAGAGAAGAGCTGGTATATGACCACAGATGGCTTCACTCTTTATCCTGCTTGCCTGCTCAGAGAGGGAAGGGGGTGTATGATTCCACAGGAGGTGAGTCTGTCCAGGAGGAAAAGTACAGCATGTTCTCGGCGTGTGGATCATCTACAAATAACTGAGAACCAAAAGAAGCTAAGCTGTAGCAAATCTGAGCCGTAAGGGGTTTCTCTGTCACCTAGAGCAATTCCCATAATAACTGAGTAAAGAAACTATTTTATGAATAACATTTCATAAAAACTTCCAATATTGCAATCCAAAGTTCTTCTTTAACCCGTTCCCTGCTCATGACGGAACCACTCCGTCATGAGCCACGGGCGCCGTGTGCTCATGACGGAGGGGTTCCGTCATGCTGCGGCCGTTGGCGGCCGCTCCTCCCACGCAGCGCTAATTCCCCGCCTGTGCAGGTGATTAGCGCAGTGGGCGGAGTCGTGACGAAACCACTCCGTCATGAGCACAGCTCGCCCGTGACTCATGACGGAGTGGTTCCGTCATGAGCACAGCGGCGCCGCACTGCCCCCAAAACCCCCCAGCGCCGCGGCGGAATTCGTGCCGCGGCGAAGGGGTTAATTACTAATTTTTTTTTCAAATGTTGTTGTGCTATCAAGGTGTCAAACAATATTCAAGGAACCAGCTAACCGTCAACTGACAGCAAGTACCTTCATTGCACTGACTAAGAGCTGAAATCAGCTTAATAAATGAATGGTCGAAATCACCCGATGTAACCCAATAAATTTGTTCAATTATCCTTTTTTTTTTGGGATCAATGATGTTCATTTGGTGTAATTTCATTTTATTCCACAAATATTTCTTATGTGATCAATGAACTTTATCCATTAAACTAATCATCCTCTAAAGTGGGTCGCCACTAGACCCCGCACCTCCTAATATCTTGAAATTGGTTGGACCAACAATTGCCCCATCGCTACCTGCTTGATTAACGCTTCATTCGCGACGGGCATGGTCCCTACTGAGTGGAAAAGGGCAATGGTAAAAGCACTGTTAAAAAAAATCCATCTGATCTGGGCAACTATCGCCCTATTTCGCTCCTTCCTGGAATCAGCAAGATAGTGGAGAAACATGCCAATAAGACTCTCTCCAAGTTTCTTGAAACCAACGGGGTTCTCCACCCCTCTCAAACGGGCTTCCGCCCCGGTCAAGGAACGGAAACCGCCATATTATCAGTGGTGGAAGAAACTAGAAAAATTATTGATGCAGGGGGGACAGTTGCCATAATCCTCCTCAACCTGAGCGCGGCATTCAAAACTGTCTTGGGTCACCGTCTCAGGAGCGCAGGAGTGACCGGAACTGCTCTATTATGGCTGCAATGCTTCTTAGAAGGAAGATTTTTCCACATCTTTGAAGGCGGCACCAACTCACAGCCCATCCCCTTACAGTGCGGGGTCCCCCAGGGCTCCCCTTTTTAATATTTATATGGCCCCGCTGGTGGATGTTGTATCCTCCTTTGAGATTCATATGGTGACATACGCCGACGATACCCAGCTGGTTGTAGCTCTCAGCCACCCCAACCAGCAGACCAAGGACCTTCTTTCCTGCCTTGACAAAGTCTCAAAGTTGATGGGTCTCTCCCACTTGAAACTTAATGGTGAAAAGACCAAACTCATGATTCTCGGCAACTCCCTATATTCCTTATCAAGTAATTTGTGGCCTTCCTCCATGGGTCCGGCGCCGATCCCCAAAACAGTGATTAAAAGTCTGGGAATCTGCCTAGACCATGACCTTACTTTAACAGTACAGGCAAGAAAGACTGCTGCTTCATACTATGGCCAGCTGAGAATGATTCGCAAAATCCTCCCCCTCTTACCTCTACAAGCAAAAAACATTATTGATCCAGGCTCTAATTTTGTCCAGGATTGATTACGGAAATCAGTGATTGCTAAACTGCAGGTCGTACAAAACTGTGCAGCGAGGCTACTTACTGAAAACCCCAATCGATGCTCAACAAGGCCCGCGCTACAATCTCTCCACTGGCTCCCGGTACCAGAGAGTCAACTTCAAGGTCCTCTGCATAGCCGATAAGTCGCTGGATGGGAAAGGACCCCCCATCAACAAAGCCATGATTCACTCCTACAGGGCGAACAGGAAACTCCGCTCAAACGAGCTTCACCTTGCTGCGGTCCCTAGGATCAAAAAGGCCAGAAGCGGCGGACGGCTTTTCTCATTCAATGTGTCCAGACTTTAGAATGCCCTTCTGCTGCACCTCTGCAGGGAACCAAACCACCTAATGTTCCGGAAACAACTAAAGACCTGGCTTTTCCCCTACGGGTCCTGCCCTCTAGTTACGGCTTCAGCGCTGGGATGTTCCCGGGTAGCCATGCGCTATATAAATGCTAATTCAATTCAATTCAATTCAATCAGCAATGCATTTCGGACAAGATGTCCTTTGTCATGGGGGAATAAATATATTCACATCATAAAAATGAAATGAACCAAAACATAAAGCCAAAATTACTTTCAAAATACATTAGGCATCAAACAAAATCGTCACAAAAAAGAAATAGTGATTGGTATGTATAAATTGCTAATATAAAATGATCCACCCAAAGTGAGGAATTGCCTATCCTCATATGTCATATGTTTTGCATTGCTTGTGAACTGATTTAGAGATAATTAGAACTTTCCTGCATTTATAGATGAATTCTCCCTTCAGTCTTGTCCTGTAAAGGGTTAGGTTTCTATCTCTGTAATTTATAAAGCATGCGATGATGCAGCGGCTGGACCCCATGGAGGTGGTTATGCAGTCAGTGCCCTGTGGACACATTCCATTATGATAGAGGGCGAGACGTCAATTTAAGAGAATGGTGGATATTGGCCAATTCCCTAGACATTGTTCAAGTTCTCTGCCCTCTGCACCTTCCTGGGAACCCACAAACCGGAGGTTATTTCATCAACAGCGTTCCTCTCTATCCTCTACTCATTGGGTTAGCTCCCCGGTGGTCACTGCCATCTGGGACATAGTGGATCGGAGCTCCCTGATTGTGTTCTCAGTTTCAGAGATGCACCCCTCTGCTACAGGAACACTCTAGACTGCATTTGGCAGATCCTGTCACAGAATGGTCTCATCTGACCTCACCAATCTTAAGTGTCAAGGATGGTTTTGGATTACTATATTGCGTGGAGGATTAAGTCAGTTGAATTAGATGCATGAGCTTGTTGCATCGCTACATGAACGTGGATTACTAGTGCTGCCTGTTGTCCGGTAGAGAGGAGTTTAGTACATCAATCTATTTCCCCATGTTTTTGCAATAGGTGAGGTTTATCTGTTGCCAATGATCTCTCAGTGAGATGGATTTTGTATGCTGTAGATTATGTGGTTCTAAATCAATAATGTCAGCTACAAATCACCGTCAGTTGGGATAAATTAGGTGAGGTATATAAGTCTCACTCTCAGTTGTGGCTTCCAGTCCTGGGCCTCCCTCCCACCCCTCAGAGGTCCAACTGGGGGGGGAGGGGGGTAAGAGGATAAATACACAGATCATGCCCCCCCCCCAGGCAGAGCAATGACAGGAGCGAGTTGGTGCTCACCCCCACCAGAGAGAACCAAGGCAAACCCCAGCTGAGGTCACAGCAACAAACGCCGAAGGACTAGGGCCTACCCACAGTGCACGTCATGCCACCGGTTTCGCTGGGGGCAAATGTCGCCATAACGGATCCCGATTAAGTGTCTAGAATGTCAGTGCCACTACACCATCACATATATTTGGAGAAGGGAGGCGCCTGACTCCCACTGCAGCACTCGGGCCAAGGTCTAATGGGTGAGCATGTGGGGGCACATCGTTCTTCTCCCAGCATGCTTGCCCAACTGCCACAATGCAGGGCAGTGAAAGCATCCTGGGGATAGAAGGACCCCCTTAAAATTGTCAGGCACGACTGGCCCTCTAAGTTGAGAGGCTCCCAGTGTCAGCCAGCTAGGGGAGGCTTCCCTGGTCCTCACTCCTGGGAAGCGGTAAGACCTCCAAGCACCCACACCCAAGTGGGCATTAGTCCCACCCTCCGGGCCCTGTCTGTGCTCCACCAGATACGCCTGCCGACCACTGCCAGGCCCACACTGACGAAATTCACACACCACATAAGGCTGTGAGGATGGGAGCTCGCATCTCACACATGGAAGGCACTGTCTGGAGGCCTCTGCACTAGGGACAAGCAGGCCTTGCACCCTCAGACTTCCATTTCCCCATCCCACATTTCAATCTCTCCTTCCTCTGTCAGTTGCCGCTCCACGGGCACCCGGCACAGAGCGATCTCCCTCCCACGACCGACAAGCCTGGAGGTTCAAGACTGTGGCTAGCTGAATCTTGTCATCATCGGCGGGGACGCCACTGGGTTTCGGCAGACTCTGTCTTGCGGCCCCTACCACGCTAGCACCCACAGGATGGCATAGTCATTTGGTCGCATCGAACAAGGATTCTGAATAGGGAAAAAAGATGTTGAAGGATATTTAGGGAATTGAGGTTGGAGCATTAAGAAGACTCATATGTCATGTTGGCTGTTTAATCAGGTCTCCAAAGTACTTTCTAATTAACTAAAAAAATAGCACTACTCTGGGTAAAACATTATTTTATTTGCTTGACTGTTGAATTTTCAGCTCTGGTCCCCCACAATACCTCCCTCAGAAGTCTTTGACGGGTTTCCCTCGCTACCCTGAGAATAAAGTGGAGAAAGAGTGTGTTTGGCTCAGTTTGCAGAGCCATAGTAGCATGGACCCAAAGGCACAGAGGCAAATGACCCCAACCAGACAGATTGTCACTCAAGCACTCATCACAAACAAGCTCTACTACAGCAACACACTCAATGCCGGAATCTCCCAGCAACTCCTAAACAGACTTCAGACCATCCAGAATGCTGCCGTAAGACTCATACTCAACCTCTCACGCCTCACCTGCATCGCACCGCACCTCAAGGGGCTTCACTGTCTCCCCATTCACAAGCACAGCCAATTCAAACTTCTGACACATAGATACAGAACACAGGAGCAGCATACCTGAACAGCCGCATACACTTTCTCCAACCTGCCGGACACCTTCGCTCTGCCTAACGCTCATCGGCACACACTCCCCGCATTCACAAAAGCAGAGAAGGAGATCGCTCATTCTCCTACATCGCACCCAAAACATGGAACCACCTCCCTCAACACATCAGAGCCTCCTCCTCACTCCTGGAGTTCCACAAGAGGCCGAAGTCATGAGTCTTTGAATAACTCTGCAGGGACTACACACCTGCACAAGTGCCTGGAAACACTCACCAGCGATTAGTGCGCCATACAAGCTGCCATAACATAAACAGCAGGGTTGTGGCCCAGTTGCCCCTAGCAGCCTCCCGGACAATTATTTCCTTAAAATTTAATGATTGTCTTATGATTCTAAGACTTTCCCTTTCCAAGGAAAGTTAGACACAGGATGGAATTATTTGTTTATTGGGTCAAAGTAGAGTTTTATAATGTTTTATTTAATTGCTTATTGTAGTAAGTCCCAGCCTTGCTCAGCATAACATTTCTTCTTTCATTTAATTTAGTGTTTGCCCTTTTGTGCTATATTTAGTGACCCAGCAGATAATTGCTTTCCTTTACCAGTTTAGGTAAGGCTGTTTTTGCCGCCCTACAGACCTTGTCAAACCCACTAATGTGTGACTAGTTTTACTGTTTTCTACTTTGTCAGGATAAAAGGTGTATAAAATCAGATGGGATTCCATCATTTACATTGAACAACTGTTCCAATTGATCTATAATTCTATTTTTTACTACATGGTATACAACTGTGCCTTCAGTTGGATCCCACTTAACCAGATTCTACTGTTGCTTACAACAGGGACACCTGGATGCAGAAGAGAAAATGTCCAGTCAGGCTGCATGGTATTATCTTTAGATTGCATCACTGTGGCACTGCCTGCATCATTATCACTTTCTTTGCCTGCCAGCACTCTCAGGTCCTGCACAACATCCCTGTGATCAGCTTACACAATGGCATAATCTACTATCAAGGAGGCTTCAGTGAAAAGGTGATCTACCATGGTCTGAGAAGGAAATGCTAAACTATAAATCAGAGCAATAGGTGTGAATTGATTCCAGGCCCTGGTAGGACAGGATTATTTCCTTTACACCTGACGGGAGTACACTTAGCATCGAATCGTGTTCTCCTGTCCCAGTGGGAGAGCAACCTCCAGTGGAAAGTTGAAATCACTGAGCATTAATTTAATTGAATTGCTCATTTTTGGGATTAACAGAGCTGAGGAGGGAATTCAGCTTTTTAAAGTAGAAAATTCCCTGTTAGGGGAATTAGGTTTATCACAAATATTGGGCAATTGGAGCACTGGCCAGTAAAATCAGTGGCTTTGACAACTAATATTTCATTGTCGCTGTCTCTAGCTGAAAAAAAGTATAAACAACAGTGATACTCGGCAGATTAATAGCCCCCTGAACTAAAATGAAAGTTTGGCTGGTAGGAAGGCGGTATTCTACTTTAGTGTCCTGGTGTGCCTCAAGTTTGTTGAAGACAGATCAATTCAAATTCATAAAAACATATTCCATTCATGCATGCCCCTTGAGCATCTATCTATTCATTATTCCAAGTCAGTACACTCAGGGAGGCCCGCTCCTGGCCGCCGAAGGGCCTTACCGTGGTCAGCAGGTGAGAGTGGCCACTCTTCCGTCTGCTTCTTGCAGATGATTCCCCAGGCTGCTCACTGAAGCTCACGACTCAGATTGTCTCTGCAGTAATGTATGTGCCTTTAGGCCCTGAGGAGCAGCCTCTAAATGTGCAGGAGCAGCTCCATTATCGGTCTCCATTGGAAAGATAAATAGGGTGGATCCGATCCGCCCTCTGCACGACTGGTTTCCCCTTCGTAGCTATTTGCCTAGGAGGATAAAGTTAGGAAATACAGTTTATGATTTACAGATTACTGGATCTAGATTGATCATTATGAGTTTAACAAAGGGACTTAATCAAAGGAGGGCGAGGAATGATATTTAACAAGGTCCTGCACCCCTACTCCTCCAAAGTCAACGTACAGTAAACACAGAGTGGACAGTTCCTCAGGGAAGGGGCTAGACAGACCCTAACTAGGTGGAAACAGAGGTCCTACCAGACAGATGCCGGGGTGATCCGAGTGATCAGATCAAAGTGCCCTCACACGCCCAGTAGGGTGCCATGTTTCATCATTGGGCTCACTTCGTGAAGCCGTTTTCATATTTAGTAGCCTCTGCACCCCATTATTATGGGTCAGTTCTGGCTTGGCTATATCGCCCTTTCAATGCTGGGGGAGCCCTGCAGTAGTAGTTTCTCTTTTAACCAGTACTTAGTTTGGAAACACATGGAAAGGTCAACAGTTTTTCTTAGAAGTCTGCTGCGGGCAATGCCGAAAGCCAGAGTGACACAATAGCCAGGCTGTCTAGGTTGATATCACCTTATGCAAACTGACCGCATCAGAGTCAGCTACCAGTCTGCTGGAAGGATCTGCAACACCCAAGCCAAAAAAAATAAAACCTGAATTTAGATATATTTAGAAATCAGGAGCAGTAGCAGATATGAAGCCTTGAGAAAGCCCTAGCTCACACCCACAAGGGGCGAAACCTGTGTTGACCGAATTATGTAAATCTATCAATTACAAGAACTGCATCTTTATTTAGAAGACAATAAAAAGCATACCAAGGTGCAAAAACCTTTTTCTACTATGTTCTAGAGCAAGAATGCATCTATGGAAAGCAACAGTTGTCTTAGTCACTGAGGTTTTTTTATGCTGTATAACTGAGATAGCCATTTATTTATTTGTTCTTTTATCCTGAACTCAACCCCCCACTACTATCCAACTAGACTCAATTGCACCTCACACATCTTTCTTTCAACTCCCTACACTTGCTCTTTCTTTAGTTACCTCTTTCGAGTTCTTTTTTTATCCATGCTTTCTCCCTTTGTCACTCTTTTTCTCAATGGCGTAGCAAGGTCAGGTGGTACCCGGTGCGAAAAAGTTCTTGTCACCCCCGGCTTTACAAAATGGCAAACATATGTGTTTAAAACCCATATTTTTGCCATTTTGTCACCCCCCTCAGTGATGACACCCGGGGCGGCCCACACCCACCACACCCCCCTTCCAACGCCGCTGCTTTTTCTATCTTTCTCTTCCTCCTTTCTGCCTTTTCTTCCTTTCTCTCTTGGTCAAAATCTGATGATGCAAAGTGAGCCCCAGTCCCTAAAAAGAGTTTGTTTCCAGAATATTATAAACAATACATCCGCTGATAGAATTCCTAAGTATTGTTTAGGACAATATTGTGCCATTGGAGTGAATACAAGTAAATCTACAACCGATGGGAAGATATTTTTAGAAACAATGTTTAGGGCACAATATTTCTGTTAGATGATAATTCTACTCATGATATTCTGAGAAACAATCCCAAAGGTAAGGATCTGAGCCCACCGCTGGCAAGAACCAACATGAACTAAGCACTGACTGCGCATGAACACAAGGGTAAGACCCTCACCCCCTTCCCTGCCCAATTCCCACCCCCCCCCCTTCACGTGCAGTGGGAACTAACGCTTTGCACAGACCTCAGTATGTTTGTGTTTCTGACTAGGCTGGCTGCCGGGTAATTGTATCATTGTGTACCCACATGACGCGTTGCAATAATGTCTCTGCTACGCTCTGCAGATGCAAGCTAAGCGCTAGGATTTCGCCAAGGACTTTGGAGTCAGATCCTGGTGGTCGGCAGATTTCTCCAGTATTGGATGCGTGCTCAGCGGCATTGGATGAAGGAAAAATATATGTGTTATTGCAGATCAGATGTATTACATAGACCACTGCTTTGTCACCTCTCTCTGACATTCCTGCTTTGTAAAATGGACTGCCTTGTGTGATCAGGTCATTGAGGCACAATTTGTGGTCAGGTGCATTGAAATTATCAAGCCAGAAAAAGTCTGCTGCTAAAGTGAATAATACATTGTTGAGAACTGAGTAAAGTAAGCATAGGTCAGTAACGGAAGCAAGGACGCGCATAAGCAAGGAAGGAAAAGTAAAGAAGAGTGGTGGTACAACTGACAGTGTAAGAGATTGTAAGGCCATGCAGACTAGCACAGTAAATGTGACAAAATGCAAAGGTGATCTATGAAAGTCTGGAGAAGTCAAAAGAAGGACAGTAAGTGCAGGCCTCCCATTTGCAGACACAAGATGGGTTTGATCGAGCACTAGACTCAATGCTCCAGAGAAACATCTTCAACATAATCTCCTCCCCCACTCAAGGCATCTTCGTGATGTGCTCAAAACAAGACACACCCTCCCACTTCTGATGAAAACCATCCCGGGCCTTGATGACTTCGCCCAATAAGAACACATTACTTACATTCCATTTCTTGGTAAGATAATAGACATCTTAGAGGCCAACTAATTATAGGGATACATTGATACATGTCTTTCATTTGGCTGCCAGATCAGTTTCAGGTCACAATGCAGCAGCAAAACAGCAACCTTCCAAATTTTGGACAGTGGCTTCTTGATCACAAACAAAAGTGGCCTTGCTCCCAGTTGGATTCATCAGAAAGCTTCAGCCCCTTTCACTTCATGATCTTGACAAATATCCTTTCAAGATGCATGAGGCTTAGTGTCACTGTACTCAGCAGATTAAGTTAAAACCTCTCCAGTCAGCATCAATTTGTCATTATGTGCACTTTCGGATCACACTGGCATTTAGCACCTTGTGGTCTGCTCAGAGTTCAAGGCACTCCTCGGTGAGGTTCAACCTTCCCACTGAGCCGCAGAAGGCCTCCTTGTCCATCTCGGAATCAAACTGCACCAGTACACCGATGACACCTAACTCTACTTGGGGGTCTCCTTAGACAGACATCAACATTCTAAAAGAATATCTCAACCTCTTTAAAACAAGGGTGTCATGGGCCCATTTTAAGTTCAATCAAACAAAAATAGTATGTGCTGTGTAATCCAGAAGAGCAGACAAAGGGCAGCTACCAACAGCAGGCCAGAGAGTTATACCGAAACTCCTCAGAAGTGGTTAGCCACTTTGATTTCTTATCGAAAGGGGCTGTGCTGCAAAACTCACATCTCCAAAGAATAATCCCCTTCTTCGCTGATTCAGATTTTAGACGCACTACTCAAACACTGGCTATCTCCCAACTTCCGTGTCTCGGCAAAATCCCAGGCTCAACACTGGCTCTTCTGGCAAGCATCCTGCAGCCGACGCACATGTGACATACTAAAGAAGAGTGGTCATTTGACCCCGATTCAAATGATCTACGTTGGCAAACCTTGGAAGTTCAAGTCAACTTTAAGACTTGTTGCATCATCGTCAAGGAAGGAAGAACCGACACACTTATCTGCTCTGAAACTAACGATCTCAGAAGGTCACTGAATAAAGAAGGCAACAGAACACCAAGCTAAACATCAAGAACTTCAATAAAGAAAAGGCCGGGAAACAGGCCTTCAAGCCACGCACCAAGGATTTGAAATTGGACTACGGCAACGCACTGTACGCAGGAATCAACTCTCAATTCCTAGAGAAACTTCAAACTACACAGAACTCTGCAGCTAGACTCATCCTCGACCTCCCCAAATGGACACGCACCTCCAGTCACCGAAGGAAACTCCACTGGCTCCTGTTACATAAGTGATGGCAATTCAAGCTGTTAATCCACCACTCCAAGGCCCTCCAAAACCAAGAACCAGCCTGCATCAACCACTACCTCGTCTTCCATCAGCCCTCCAGACATCTGTGCTCCTCTTCCCTCTCACTCGCTTACACCTTCCACTTTTGCCAAAGCAGCAGTAGAGAATGCTCCTTCTTCTACCTTGCAGCAAAAGCCTAGAACGACTTCCTCCTTCAGTTTCGGACCTCCACCTCTCTTCCTCAATTCCGGAAGGCACTCAAGGCCTGACTGTATGACTGATGCCACCTGAGGCAGCTTTACCCTCAGCGCCGGGATATCCTCGGGGGTGATAAGCTGCGCTTTATAAATACGATTGCTTTGGATTGGAATTGCATCCTCCAGCACCCCTGACGGCCCACATCACTCCAGTGCTTCAGCAAAGAACTAAAAACTCACCTCTTCAGGGTGCACCTTCTCCACCAAGGGTAAGCAGACACCTCCAGCAGCCAGTACGCAAATGTACTCATTATTTGTGAGATCTGAAGAGCGCGGACCCTAAGTCGTTTACAAAATGTAATAAAATGGTACAATAAAGTATGAACAACAGACAGAGATACAAAGAGTATGAAAAAAAAGGTATACGACCTAGAAGAAATGAAAAAAGGTGAAATAAAGTCCCTATTGTACTCAACCATGAACCATTCTTTGTACTAGTTCCGTGCGCCATCGCCGAACGAGGGGCTTATTTATGTGAGGCTTGGGCTGCTTCACTTTTCTTGATGCTCTGGCAGCGTAAGCTTCTCAACCATATCTATGAGGTGACGCAAAACTACCTTGCGTGTCATTGCATGGACTCACAGATGTGGAGTAAAGTAGCACAAGCCGCTGTGTTGTCTTACTCTGAGTCAGGGAGGCGCTTCATGGGCGTTGCAGGGTGCTTTCCCACGCATCACCCATGGATTTTGACGCTGTCCCCAGATTTACCTAATCATGTAAACCTGGGGAACCGCCAAAACCTTACGCATCCCCAGAGCAGCTGTAATGAAGAGAATTGTTTTATTTCTCCTCGTTTTTTCCTCTTTCCATGTATCCTGCGTTCTGCAGCACACATAGAAAGAGCAAAATGCCCCTCGGGATTGCTTTTGTGCAGGAAGGTGCCCCTTCCTGCACAAAAATAATCCTCCCTCAATGGAGGCTTCCTTGCACCATAGTGCAAGGGTGCCCGTGTTGGCGCTAGGCTGCCAAAATGGCACCTGCTCTTTCACATTGGCAGAGGGCAACACAACAAGAAGACTTGCAGCGCTGCCCTACGCCAATGTCTCGTAAATGAGGCCCTATGCTTTTGCTTCATAAATACTTTTTTTTTTTTTAATTCTTTTTATTGCAGTGTATTTCAAGAATATAATGTCAACGCATCTTTTGTCTTGCCTTAATTTTACATGTAGCATTGCACCATGCTTCATAAATATTTAAGCATGCATACATAAATGGTTAGTCAAGTAGCTGATGCATCTTTCTACACTACACACCGCATTACATCTTGTGTTTTCAAGAGTGATGGGTAAAGAAAAGACTTCAAGTAAACTGAGATAGAAGAAAGACTGCCATAGTTACACTGTTGGTACCAACAATCAGTGTACTTTGATTTTTGCATATTTATATAGCGCGAACTCGACCCGAAGGTATTGGAGCGCTTTACATGAGCACCGTATTTACATTACACATCCAGGCACGGGGAGATTACGTGATTTGTCCAGGACCACTGGATGTGGACGTGATCTTGAGGCTCGAACCCTGGTTTCCGGCAGTTTAAGCCGAGGGACCACATCCTCTCCCCAGACACACGTGAAGGTTGCAATGAGGACAAGTACATGCACTTGCCGGTGTGTCATTCGCCAGTTCTTAAGCTGTGGCTGAAAACCTGAACTTAAGCCTGTTGAGGGCACACAGAACCCGCCTTTCAACCTTGTGTAAAGAGGACATCCGGCGATTGATTTCAAACTGGTTCTCCTCGCACACGCGCCAAGAACTGAAATTATGCGGCATGGCCATATGCTGAAAGAGGCGTGATGGTTCTACAATTATGTGCGAAAATGTCACCATATTTGAAGCACCCACAAACGAAGATGACAGTGTGAGGCCCTTGTCACCCCAACGAGTGTGACAAGTTTCAGTGTGCGGTCAGGAAACACCGTGAAGCAATGGCTTTATTTCACAACAGCAAACAACTCCATTTATGAGAAAAGAATGAGAAGGTCATACAGGGAAATTCACAAAATTTGCAATGGTATGAGGTTTTTGAAGGACCTCAGACTGGAACATGCTGTGTGCCCCAGACTTAAATGAAGGGGAGAGAGGAAGCCTCTACTTCCCTTACAATGTGCATCTGATGTGATGAAAGTGCTTCTTGTGGCTCTGCAGTGTGCCAAGACATGTCTGTGAGGATGAGTGACTCAACGCATCTTCTCTGTAATAGAGTCTGCCATTTCCAACATCTGTTTCCAAATGTGCTCGTTTGGGTTTCCCAGCCAGGGGCCCCACCTGACACGCGGCCTCCATTTCTTCATCGAGTTAATAGGCCAGTCTCGGAGCCATACCACGGCAGACGTGTTTAGGAAGGAGATAGTTTGTGCGAGGAATACACCACTTATGGAGTCTATTCTGTTTCTTGCATGGTGCACTACCCTCCAAAATGCAACATGCATTGGCAATGCCAATAGGCCTGGCTTTTAAATGAAAGTGTTTTGATTTTTTTTATTTATTGATGGGTTTAATCACTCAGTACGTCATCACACGTGTAGTCCATCACTCATCCATCCACGAGTCCTCCCACTGTGTTATTCTTGCATTCACCCACTTACAAAAGCATTATAAAATTACAAAAATGAACTGCTCTCATAAGGGGCCTAAAAAGGATGATCACAGTGAAAATCTTCTACCGCCAGGATTTGTAAGAGGTGTGACTGTCACCAAAACCTTTGCCCGCTGCAGTAACAAATCACCCACCTACAGCCTGTAACACAATGCAATAACAGTCTACTGTTAGAGGTCTCTGCTCTAACAAATGCTTCTCGCAAAAAAAAGAGCCGGGTCTATTGCCTCATCGTAACATTCACAATAAATACATCATACCTACTACAGCGGACTTAACTTTTCCTATTGAACCTATCAGATCTATAGCCTTTATAATTAGAAAAATACAATTTGCCTGCTGTCATAACCACCTCAGGCCTAGTGTATTGAGTGTAAACTTTCCCATGAGGCAACCATCAGTCCCAGTGATAAAATACATACTAAACAAAATTACAGTTGGCAAAGCAAAATACTACCTCTCATGAGAGGCCCTGCTAAGGATGATCACAGTGCAAATTTTCAATCAGTCAATCATCATTTATATAGCGCAGCACTATCACTCCTAGGGGTATCTGGGTGCTGAGGGTGCCGTGTCTCTGTCGAAAAGCCAGGTCTTGAGTTTCTTTCGGAAGTCCGCCAGGGAGGGTGTTGTTTGGAGGTCGAGGGGCAGGTCGTTCCAGGTCTTAACAGCAATGCAGTAGAAGAAGCAGCCCCCGCTGCAGCTGTGACGGATGCAGGGGGTGTGTGCGGGGGCGAGTGAGGAGGAGCGCAGGTGTCTAGTGGGCAGATGGAAGTTCTGTTGATGGTTGAGGTAAGACAGTCCTAGATCATGTAAAGCTTTGTAGGTGTCCGTGAGGATCTTGAAATGGTATCTCTATTGGATGGGGAGCCAGTGGACGTTTCTGAGGTGGGGCTAATGTTTGTCCGCTTGGGGAGGTCCAGAATGAGTCTGGCTGCAGTGTTCTGTATGGTCTGGAGACTTTTGAGGAGATGGTTGGAAATTCTGCCATAGTCGAGGCATCTGGTGACGAGGGCCTGTGTGACGGTTTTTCTTGTGTTGATTGGATCCATTTGAAGATTCTGCAGAGCCTGTGAAAGGTGTGGAAACAGAAGGAGGCAACTGCTTTGACTTAGCATTTCATGGTCAGTTGGCTGTCGATGATGAGTTGTATGCATGGTCTGTTGATGTGGGTGATGGTCCGAGTTTCGCTGCCCACCAGCTGTGGGCCCATGCAGAAGTGTTCTTTCCAAAGTTAAGTACGTCTGTTTTGTCGGAGTTGAGTTTGAGGTAGTTGTCCCTCATCCATTTGGCTACATTGATCATGGCATTGTAGAAGTTGGTTTTGGTGTTGTAGAGGTCCTCGGTGAGCGAGAGGATTAGTTGAGTGTCGTCTGAGTAGGACATTATGTTAAGTCTGTGGATCTGATGACGTCTACAAGAGGGGTCATGTAGATGTTGAACAGGGTGGGGCTAAGGGATGATCCTTGGGGTACCCTGTATATGATGTCCTTGGGTGTGGAGGCGAAGGGAGGCAGTTGGATGCTCTGTGAGGGTCCTGTCAGAAAAGAGACGATCCACTTGACAGCGTTTTGGTGTATTCAAATGTTGTACGGTGTGTCGATGAGGGTTTGGCACGAGACAGTGTTGAAAGCAGCAGAGAGGTCAAGGAGGATCAGGGGCACACTTTCTTTAGGTTCGGGGAGAGTTCTGATGTCGTCTGTGGCACAATCAACACTGTCTCAGTGCTGTGGTTGGCACGGAATCCTGATTGAGAGGCGTTGAGTAAGTGGTTTTGTTCCAGCTATTCGGTGAGCTATTGGTTGATGGCTTTCTCAAGTTCTTTGGCTGGGTAGGGGAGCAGAGAGATCAGTCTGTAATTTTTAGATCACTGGGGTTGGCAGAGGGTTTCTTTAGGAGGGGCCTGACCTCTGCATGTTTCCATCTGTCAGAGAAGGTTGCTGTGGAGATGGAGGTGTTGAGGATGCTGGTGAGTTCCGTACTGATTGGGTTGGTTCTGATGTTGAAGATACGGTGGGGGTAGTCGGTGGGCGCCCTGAAGTGGATGGATTACATGATAGCTGTGGTAGTCAGAGTGGTGAGCGGAGACCAGGTGGTGCTCGTTTGGCTGGTGCTTGCTGGTTGGTTGAGGGTGTCAAGGCTGAGAGTGGTGGGTTGGGGGTTGAAGTTGTTATAGATGATGGCGATCTTGCTGTGGAAGTAGTCCGGGAGAGTGTTTAGAGTACTTGGGAGGGATGGATGGTGTTCTCTGTGACTGTCAGAGTGTGGAATTCCTTGGCTATTTTGAAGAGTTCCTTCGTGTGGTTAACCGCGTTGTAGATGAGGGCAGTGATGGCCGCTCTCTTGTCTTCCTTGATGCACAGGTGGTAGTTTCTGAGGGATGCTTTGTGAAAGGCTCTGTCTGAGGGGTACTTAGTCACGTGCCATTGTTTCTCAAGTTGGTAGCAGTTGCCCTTGGTGTTTTTGAGCTCTGGAGTGTACCAGCTGGCTTGTTTTGAGGTTTTATTGGCTTTTGCTGGTTTCAGCAGGGCAACTATGTCAGAGCATTTATTGATCCAGACACAGAAGCTCAGGACGGCTTGGTCAAGGTCTGCTGAAGTTTCAGGTTGTGTGGTGCTTAGGGCCTGTGTCCACTGGGTCCCGGTAACATTGCATCCAGTTGTGGAGGGAGGAGCTGTGGTGCTTGGCGATGGTGTGTTGGGCGTCAGATTTGATGAAGTGAATGATGACGTGGTCAGTACAAGTGAGTTGTATGACATGGCCATATTTGATTCTGTCACTGGAGGTAAAAATGGAGTCAAATGTGGGTCCGGCTGTGTCTGTCGGTTCGGTGATCAGTTGGATGAGGACAGTGTTGTTCAGGTTCTTCCGGAGGGTGATAGAGTTGGCGTCATTGGGGTCGTCTACGTGGAAATCGAGATTGCCGAGTAGGATGTAGTGGTGGGAGTCGATGGCTAGGGGGCAATGAGGTTGGAGATGGCTTTGCAGAAAGCTGGTTGGGGTCCCAGGAGTCTGTTAGCAAGGGTACCTCATATCGTGGTCTTGGCGACAGTCTGTAGTCAGAAGTTCAGGTGTCCCATGGTTGGTGGCAGTGCATCACATGGTCTGAAGATGATGGCGATGTCCCCGCCCTGCCTGTTGGTGTAGTCTTGATGTATCATCTTGTAGCCATTGAGAGTGGCGGTGGCGATGTCAGAGTTCGGGGAGGGGTTGAGCCACGTCTCGGTAATAAAGGCCACTGTGGGGACTCTGATCACAGGCCCAGTCATGAGAGCTAGGCAGCAGAAGTGGGGGAGCAGTGCACGAGACCAAAGTTCGGGGGCTTCTCCATTTTTTGTACCCCTATGTGTTGTCAGAGACTGTAACCAACTTTAAAAATATTGCCTACTATGCTAATCTGTGAAATTCATGCAACTCAACACCTGTCTGCAGGCTTAAATACAGAGCAATACAATGGCTGACACTCCAGGCAACATGAGTCTCGAGCCGACATTAACTTTGCTCTCCTGGAACATGAATGGGCTGGGGAATAAGATCAAGAGGGGAGTTGTATTTCAATACATCACAAGACAGGCGGCAGATATAATTCTACTGCAAGAAACACACCTAGTAGGGCACACCTGAAAGGCACTAAATAGATGGGGATGCAAGCTAGTGGTCCATGCAGGATTTACTACTGATTCCAGAGGAGTGGGGATACTAATGAAGAAAAACCTCCCATTTATTGTAACTCAGACACACATAGACGATTACGGACAGATTGCTGTCATGTCAGGGACCTGGGAGGGTAGGAGTATGAGTGTCCTCTCGGTGTATATACCCCCTGCTTTACATACAATTGCCCTTCCGGTGTTGAGTAAGATAATTCTCGCCTTATAGGAAGGTGAAATAATATTGGGTGGAGACCTTAATATGACGCTTTGTGACCAGACTGATAGAGACCCTCCAAGAAGCATTACACGATCGCAAACCACACTGGCTGAATTCGCGGCAACACTCGGCCTGATTGATATATAGTGCACGGCGCACCCGCAATCACAACAATACACATACTACTCGGCCGCACATAAAAGTCACTCTTTTATTGACCACATACTAACTCAGGCTGATGCTGCACCTCAAATTACTGAAGTTCAACATCTCGCAAGTGGCATCTCTGACCATGCTCCCATAAAGGCACGATATGCCATACAGGCTACCCCTAGATGCAGGACGCTCACCATAATGCCACACTGCCTTCTAGTTCCCCACATCAATGACACACTGATCAGAGACACAGACAATTATGTTGCCGAAAATGTGGGGACGGTACAATCGTCAAAGTTTCTATGGGAGGCTTATAAAGTGGTAATCAAGGGTCGTGCCCACTCACTTACCATAGGCCATAGGAGAAAGAAAGACAGGCAGCTTGTCGAATTGGAACAGGATATCCTGGCGCAGGAACAGGACTTGAGGGACAAACGAGACGAGTCTGCAAACTATGACATGGAACTTAACCAAAAAGAATACAAAGATCTAGCAATCGAAGTAGCTAAAGGTAAACACCACGCTAGAATATACAAAATATACAAGCAGGGAGAAAGAGCTAGTAAATTATTAGCATGGTTGGATAAGAGAGAAAGGGCAGATCGCTGGATCAGAGTAATCCGTGGATAAGATAGGTCCTATTTGCGCGACCCTCAGAAAATAGCAGATGGGTTCGCAGAACACTATAGGCACCTCTACTCACCGGTGGCGACAGCCACTATTGAGGATGCGCGGGAGTTAATAACAGACATACAGATCCCCACATTGCTCCCAGAGGACCAACAACTGCTCGGCATGGATATTACGGTGGAGGAAATCACAGCCTCTAGCCTTCCCATACCGTCAGGGAAAGCGGGGGGGGGCAATCGTCTCACAATCAAACTCCTCAAAGGGACGGCGTCTAGGGTAGCGACACACCTACTCGAAATGTACTTTGAGAGTAAGTCCGTTGGCATATTACCCAAAGATCAAAGACTGGCATCCATTGTTGTAACACACAAGGCTGGGAAACCAGAGGAAGAATTTACTTCATATCAACCAATATCAAGCATAAATATTCTTGCAAAACTACTAGCTGATAGATTACTCTCTATAATTACAAAACTAGTCCACCTGGACCAATCTGGGTTTATGCCTGGCCGTAACACCGCCATGAACCTATGCCGGCTAAACAGAGTGCTTGCTAGGGAACACACTGTTGAAGAGAATGCGGCCATACTTTCCTTGGATGTGTGTATGGGATTCAATACGGTGGAATGGGTATATATGTTCGCAGTCCTCGAACGTATGGGCCTGGGGAAAAAGTATTAGTGAATGGCCATGTCTCCACCACATTTGCCCTAGGTCGTGGGACAAGAAAGAGATGCCCATCATCCCCTCTTATATTCGCTCTGGTCCTCGAGCCCTTGGCAAGCTGGATATGTGGAGACCCTGTGATACGGGGACTGAGGTGGGCAAATTAATGGGAGGACAGAATCTCGCTCTATGCGGACGACATTCTACTTTATGTTGCCTCCCCGGCTGCCTCCATCAGTAGAATCCTTCAAATCTGTTCTAATCATGGCAAATATTCAGGTAATATAATAAATTGGTCCAAGTCTGTCATATATTTACTTCATGGACCAGCACCAGTCCTCCCGGCCACCTCTAAAGCCATAATAGTTGAGGACGGGTTACGATACCTTGGGGTCTATGCAACGGCTGATCCTCTGCTTTCGTTTGAACAAAACCTTCTGGGTCCCCTGACCCATCTGCAGAGTGATGTCCGCCATTGGCGAATGCTGCCTGTGTCGCTATTGGGGAGCGGTGCACTCTACAAAATTATGGCTCTCCCCTAGCCCCTATATGCGCTGCAGAATACTCCATATGGCGTGCCTGATACGTATTTCAAAGCAATTGAAGGGGAAATTAGAAATCTGTTCTGGGATGGAAAGCCTCCATGTATAGCAAGGCCTAAACTAGTTAGAGGGTAAGTACGATGGAGGAATTGCTCTACCTGACGTCCATAGCTATTACTGGCCGCACATCTGGCTGTTATAAACAGATGGGTGTTTGGACCACAGCAAGATCCAGCATACCGGATGGATAAATGGCTGATGGGCCAAAGGGGGTATAGAGAGGCACTATACACAAAAGTGTGGGGACAGTAGCTTACAGGGCCCACTGCGCTCACAGTGACCATATGGCACAAAACCACTACAAAACTCGGTGGGGGGGGGGGGAGACTGACACAAATGACGCCCCTTTGGCATGCTGCCATACTGGGTAATTTGAGTAAATGCAGAGGGTTTATTAATGGGATACCATCTTAATATCGCATATTAGCGACTTAATAAGGAAGGAGAACATTTTGACGTTTATAGACTTGCAAAAAGAGTCTAAATTATCCAAGGGAGAAACTTTTCGAAATTTACAAATCTGCCATGCATTACGGGGAGCGACAAAAACAATGTAGGGGATCCCAGAGTCTACCCCACTTGAGGACAGATTATTAGCAGACCCCATGTAGACTAATGCAATATCACTCACATATCGGAAAATAATCAACAACACACCCGATCCACTGACACACCTACACACACGATGGCAGGCAGACTTGGGTGACTTAGAGAAAGAAGACTTGCAGGATGCGCTGTCCTCCCCGCGTGAGGTGGCCATACCCCCATGATTGCGACTGGTCCAATTGAAATTGCTACACCGAGCATATATTGCATGCACGACACTGGTGAAAATAGGTCGTAGTGATTCTATGGACTGTCAAAGGAGATGCGGGGGAGGAGGTACGTTCTACCATACAATCTGAGAATGTCCAACTATACAGAGGTTCTGGGGAAAGATCAATCGAGTAGTGAGTAATGTAGCTGGAATTGTCCTAACACTCTGCCCTAAGATTTGCCTCCTCAATATCTGGGAAGGTACCGACTTTAACCGCACGGACCATCAATGGGCAGCTAACGGTTTCCTGATAGCGAAGCCTAATATCGCCCAGAAATGGGGCGTCCCAGACCCACCAACAAATGTGGAATGGAAATGTAATGTTGACTGGTGTATGCTGGCGGAACGAACAGTCTACACGAACAGGGGTTGCCCCAAAAAATGGGATAAGATATGGGAGAAATGGAATACGAATAGAGGTAATATCTGCACATCCCCCTCGGAGCAAAGACATGAACCAACGACGCCATACACATGACACAAGTTTACAGGGGGGAGGGATCGGTGTTCGGGAGGCTAATATTGGATTATAATCTCTTATTTCTGATCAGATGTGATGCACATGATTGTAGTGTGTTATGTCCTTTTCAAAGTTTGCAAATAAAAAGATTATCACAAAAAAAACAGAGCAATAACAATTCACCCTTAGATCCCTATTGACTTTAACATGTGTATTCACAATACATATATCAGGCCAGCTGCCCTTACAGTAACTTTTCATAATAAACAAATCTGCAGCCTTGATTAATGGCTTGCCAACATAATTGAATTTTAGTATCTAGTTTGGTTTGTTTGTAAAGCACAACATTTACCGGGGGTGGGGGGGGGGATATTAGGCTGAGAGAAAAGAATAGGAAAGATAAATGGGGGGGGAAATTTGGTGTCACTAAAAGAACAACTGTGTCTTTGATGCTTTCCTAAATTTAGAGAAGTCCACAACGCTCTCAAGTCAGTGGCGTTCTCTGTATGGACAGAGGTGATACGTTAGCTTTTTTCAACATATTAGATACCTGCATGCAACTCGGATATCTGACATCACCGCACCGGAGTGGATTCCCGTCAATGATTAGCAGTTCCATGTTCCGAGGCTAGTTATATGTGTGGTTTCACACACAGTCAGGTACTTATACTTCGTAGGAGAGATGTTTGTTGAACATCACCAGTAGTGCTTAGGGCCATGTTATCAAGGAACGGCGATAACATTATCGCCTCTTTAACTGCAGGAAACTGCCGCTAAAGCGGCGATAATGGGCTTGATAATATGCCCTGGAGATTTCCCATAGAAGCCCATGTTCACACCAAAACCTGGGCTTCTATGGGAATTCTCAAGGGCATATTACCAAGCCCATTATCAACGCTTTTGCGGCAGTTTCCTGCCACTAAAGCGGCGATAATGTTATCGCCGTTCCTTGATAATATGGCCCTTAGTTTGTAAAATATTAAGTGCAGGTGCTCAATTTTTTTAAGGAGGCCACGCCCACACACCCTGGCTCCACCCACTTCCTCTATTGGCTCCACCCACCCACATCCAGAACTAGTATTGCTGAACGTGCCATAAAAATGGTTAGAACCAAAATCTCCAGGTTGAAAGGTCAGGGAATGAGCCATGTGCATGGCAATAAGGATGCATGACACGACAGTCTTCACCAGTGAGAGGATTGTGCTCTTATACTATGGTGTCATTTTATTTTATCCTGTAGATACCAGGCACATATCACGCGCATCCTTAATGCGCAAGTCACCAGACGATTGTGGCTTTTCATTTTCACTACCATTTTGTTCAAACGAGTGCATGATGGAATGCACCCTGTGGCACTTCACGGATTTTCATTTTTCTCACAAGCTCTCATTCTGGGTTATTATCACTAAGTTTTTCATGTCTCCGGTTCCTTGGCTTTCATTCGTCTCTTGGGAATTTTGCACATTGATTCATTTCATTGCTTTGTTTCAAGTTTCTTCTACAGGTTTTTCACGTTGGTGCTTCATTGGTTTTCTATTCTTCTTAGCATTTTGCACAATGTTTCCCATTTCATTCTTGCCACGTTTTTGTGCATTTTGGTATAAAGGTAGCCATCCCTGTGTATTTATAAAATTACTACCACATGATTTGTCGACAGTACTTAATGGTTTTCTTTCCACAGAGGCCCCTGAAGAAGGGATTGATTATCCCGAAATGCATTGGGCATTATAGACTATTGAATGTCGAAGAAGTTTGTAACCTAGAACAACGTTTTGTTAATATTGTATACAGCTTTTGTTAGATTTGGGGGTCTCTAGTTGGCATAGGTAGGTACCTGTGACAAATAGGGACCCTTGCGTCCAGTCAGGGTAAGGGGCTACACTACTAAACTAACCCCTGCTCAGCCCCTTGGTAACTTGGCACGAGCAGGCAGGCTTATCTCAGAGGCAGTGTGTAAAGCATTTGTGAACACATACAGTAATAGAGTGACAATACTACAAATGGAAACCACACAGGTTGTATTATAAAAATAACTATTTTTATATAGACTTAACACAAGACCAGATGACAAAAATCCACAATACTGTACTCAAAAATAGTCTCTTAAATGTTATAAAATAGCTCAGTTCTCTCAAGTTGTAAATGCGACACTTTACTCTCAATGTACCTTAGATGCGTAGCGCAAAGAAAACAAAAGGGTTGCAGGGAAGGTGATGCGTCGGTTCCTTACACGCAGGGGAGTGGATCCGTCAGTTCCTTACTGCTGCGCAGGGGAGTTGATGCTCACTTCCTTACTGTGTGGTGAGTTGATGCGTCGGTTTCTTACTGCTCTCCGGTGCGATGCGACACGCTGGCACTTCGATGCGATACTCTTCTCCGGTGCGATGCGACAAAATGGCGTCTTGGTTGCGATGCGACAACGTTGGTGTTATGCGACACGCCCGAAGGCCGTGCGGCGACTCGATGATCTTTGGAGCCGCAAGAGGCCCTGCGACGTGCATCTCCGGTGATGCGACGATGACCTCTGTGGCAGCGTTCCGTTTCTCCGGTGATGCGATGATGACAGCGGCAGCGACGGCTCGCTTCCTCGGCGATGCGATGATAGCGGCTGCGGCAGTGATACGCTTCTCGTTGTTGCGTCGCGCTTCCAGCTCCCAGCGACACGCAGTCTCTCAGAAGGCCCAGCACAACAACAGGCACTTCAGTTTCCAGCAAGGGAATTCAGGGGGGAGCTGGTTGGTGAAGTCTTGTATCCCTAAGACTTCAGGCAGGAGGCAAGCTCTAGTTCAAGCCCTTGGAGATTCTTCTTCAAGTTGATAGAAAGCACACTCAGTCCTTTTCTCCTCTCTTTGGCAATGAAGCAACCACTACAGGCCAATCCCCAGACACACAGCACAGGGGTAGTCTCCTCCTTCAGCTTCCTGGTTCTTCTCCTCAGCAAAGGTTCATCTTGATTCCCAGAAGTGATCTAAAGTTCTTGGGTCTGGGTCCCAATATTTATACTCCTTTTCCCTTTGTTCTCTGAAGGCAGAGAGGCCTTTGCCTAGTCCAAACCAGTTCTGGTCAGTCCTGGAGCACTTTGTTGACCTGTCTCCTTCTTTCCTTTCACAGTGCAGGGCAGGGACATTAGACACACCACAGGAGGTGAAGCCAGCATTGTGGAAGGACGGCCCAGCCCTATTCAGGTCCCAGGTGCAACTCCTCCCTCCCATCTAGATGCAGATCTCTTTATTCACCACTGGGCTGACCCACCCTGTCTCCTGGAATCCTTCAGCCCTGTCACACAAACTCCAGACAAGAAATACACAACCTAGCAGAGGCAGGTTTGGATGGTTAGACAATAAAATGCCTACTTTCTAAAAGTGGCATTTTCAAACACAGAATGTTAAAACCAACTCCACTAAAAGATGTATTTTATCATTCTGAGTTCAGGCATACTAAACTCAAATTTCTACCATGTTCCCTGAGTCAGTTAGGATTATAAAATGTAATAGCCAAACTGCCCATTCTGGCCTATGGAGAACAGGTAGCCTTGCAATAGTGAAAAACGAAAATGGCTGTAATTTACTATTAGGACATGCCACACACACCAGGGCATGTCCTACCTTTTACCTACAATGCACCCTGCCCTTGGGCCTACCATAGGGGTGACTAATATGTATAAAAGGGAAGGTTTAGGGACTGGCAAGCGGGTGCACTTGCCCAGTAAGCATGGCAGTACCAGACTGCACACAGGCTCTGCAATGGCAGACCTGGGACACACTTTACAAGCTGCTCTGGTGGGTGGCACAATCAGTGCTGCAAGCCCACCAGCAGCATTGGTTACAAGCCCTGGGCACACGCAGTGCACTGTACTAGGGTCTGACAAGTAAACCAATCAAGCCAATCATGGAGTCACTAATCCATATATCAATTTACTATAGGGAGCACTTGCACTGTGGCACTGAACAGCAGTGGCACAGTGCCCAAAGCATCTATAACCAGCAAAAACACATGAGGCAACAGCAAAAAATGGAAGGGAGACCCACGCCAATGGTGCCAGGTCTAACAGCTTTGTATAAAAAGTTTTGAACAATATTACCAATGATTGTTTAGGTTGGATTTGTGCAATTGTGTTAAATCCCACTACTAATGTCTCACGACATTAAACAATGATTAATTTACTACAGTAATAATTACATGATGTATTCTTCATTACTGAGTATAATTTTGGAAAGGTGAATAGTTCATTCAAAGGCTGTGCATCCAGATGCCAAGTGAAGGCTCACTTGTTCACATTGTATTGTAGAAGGGGCAGGCAACCTCTTTCTGGTTGGCACGCATTAGCTCTACATTTGTTAAAATAATTTTTGATTTCTTGTACAAGATAGGTGTGCACAACATCATTCATTCAGATTCTACAGAAGAGGCATGCTGCCAACCAGAGTGATGAGACCAACACCACAGCCTTCTTCTGGGCGAGTAAACCAAGGTGCACCTTCCGTCTCTGCGGTCTAGCAGCAGAGCTCTAAGAATGGGCGACCGATAATGGAATCGTCTTAGCGGCAGCCATGGCCGAGAAGAACTGGTCTCTGGGGTCAACACAGCCAATGAGTTTAAGAGCAAAAGACAGGTGTCCTGCAGCCTCTTGGCACCTTGACCAGAGTCCAGCCAGACTGCTGTGTACATCTGGTGATTCCTCATGTGATATGAAGCTGTGTGCTTGGAAACCTCCTTCTTGGGCGTCATAAAATTGGGCAGGTGCAAAGCGAACTCCAGGCCCTCTACACCTCTGCACCATCTACCTTAGTCCACCTGGACAGCTTGGTCCAAGAGGCTCATCTAATATTTGCCATAAGGAGCTAGATATATGGAGATTAGGAATAGGCATTTCCTAATTGTGTTTTTTTGCGACTCGCAATTAGGAAATCGCTATGCCTAATGTAGGAAACTCATTGAATTTCATTTAGCGATTTGTAGTGGGTCCCGTATAGACCTAACTCATGAATATTAAAGCGATAGGTAGCAATTTCTGACCCACTACGATTTGCTGCCATCACACGGATGATGGCCTGCTGGGGTCAGCAGACCACCATGTCTGCAACTGTTTGTAAATAAAGCAATCTTTATTTAAATGCAGCCTGTTTTCCTTAAAGGAAAACGGGATCTGCTTAAAAAGAAAAAAAGTGCATTTAAGTTTCATTTTTTAAGAGTATGCAGTGGTCCCTTGGACAAATGCCTGCTCTTAAAAAATATATTTTCAACCATTCTCAAAGGAGGAAGGTGTGCCTTAGGGATTCCTTACCATTTGCGAATGGGTTCCCACCAACTCTGAGTTGGCGGAAAAGTGCGACCGTATTTCAGTCGCAAAACATTTGTACATACCAATATGAATCAGTATTTGGAAGGGACAGTAAACAAGCCCCTTCCAAATGCCAATTCTCATACCCAAATTACGATTCGGTAACAGGTTACCGAATCGCAATTTGGGGTTTGTACATTTGTAAATGCCCTTTTGCGTTCACAAACGGCCCAATTCTGCGAATCGGGCCATTTCTGATCTCAAAAGGCCATTGTACATCTAGCCCAAGGTTCTATCAGAGCTCCATCTGAATCAGCTGATCCTCGTCTCTACATCCTTTCCACATCCATGCCCCTTCTTCGCCGAGGCTGAACTAGACAACTTGGACATCAGGCACTCTTTGTGCATCACCTTAATAGAACCTGGAGCCACCTTCTACTGAACCATTCTTTGTGACTTCAGGGGGCAATGAATCTGGCTAAGCTGCTGCAAATTGAACTATCGCTACTCCCGCCCTCGGCTGTACCACCTTCTGGTGTCCGGAGATCAGGTGGCTTTGGAGGACTTCTCACAGGCCTGTACCTAGAAGACAGGTGCCAGGCACTTTTATAGGGCACCCCACATCCTTTCTCCTGAAATTCCAAGACTTCCTCTGAGAGCAATACTGAATGCATCCAGGAAGCTCTCTGTGTCCTGTATGCCTAGGCTTGGTCCGGACAATGGTGCCTTCTCCTCTTCACGTTCACATTCGTAGCTGTAGAGGAACTTACTCATATAGGTGACAAAGTGAAACGCTCGGGATTTAAAAGTAGAATAAATGTATCTTTATGGTGACTCATTTCTTGATATTATGCATGTTCTTTAGCCATTATCAGCGATTAAATGAATCATCTCTTCAGTGGACTCCGGTTGATCCATCAGCCGCCTGGAGTCCACGTCTCCATGATGTCCCACCACTCCCTGCAGCCAGTGGCCAACAGCACAGACTGGATGACCTTTGCATTGTTAGCTGCAGCCCAGGACACATGCAGGGAGCAGGGTGTGTATATGCATGCATGGATTTACAGCTTTTGAAGCAGTCTCTTGGTGATGATGAGAGGCATCCTTCAGACTAAGGGCTACCGTGTCACCTCACAGGCGACTTCGTCCTATCAAGGTGTCCGACACAGCACATGAAAGGTTTGTGTTCCTCACCGCACAGTCCTGAGAGATGCTTGAGTGGCACATTATTGTCAAGCGCCTTGAGTGACATAGGAAGATGATGGTTATGACCTTTATAGGGGGCTCGCAATCCTGGCCACAGTGAAGCCGAAGATGACCTGGCTGAGATGGGATCTTTCCAGATAATGGAGATCCTTGACAGGATAGCGCCTTGAGGAAGCAGACCTCTGTTACCAGCTAGGCATTGGTGGATCCCAGAAACAATGGATTGGATCACTGAGTCCAGTGACGTTTCTTGCCCCTCTGCTCTCTTACGTGGGAGCGAGAAGCGCACCGCCATGTATTTTCAGGCCCCTTGTTGACCATCTTTAAATGTATGCAAATTCAAGACGTCACAGCCCTCACCACTACCTATAGGGACTATAGATTTCAGAGGCCAGGCCAGCTGGTGGCTTCCTTCACTTAAGCTGTGCATGTCATTTGGCAGTACCAGCACCTGCCAGGTCATGGGAAAATACAGTATTCGCGCTTTTAGGGCAAACATTCATTTTCTTTCAATGGAAAATGTTTGTGGCCTGTCCCCAGGGCTACTGGGACATGTTTCTCTGCAGTCGCCCACATTTAATCGTGCACTATATTTGGAGCGGGGAACACAAAGGGCTAATCCGAAGTGACATGCAAGTTTCTATTTTCCCATCAGTCGGTGCTTTTCTATGCTTTCATCCCACGTCACTGACTGGAGAGTTTTTAGGCTAAAATAAAAATCTCTTTTAAATGTAATATTTCATCAGGTTTGCGCAGAGATACTAAATCTCAGTGGCAAGACTCCTTGGTAACCCCAGCTCTTTTGGGGGGCAGGGCAAGGAGGGTCTTTAAGCCACCCTTCAACAGAGAAATTCGACAATTCCATTCACCACTTCTCTGTAGCTGTCCAGAACATACCCAAGACCCACAGTGGAAGGCATTTATCTATTTGCAACAGACTTTTTATATATTTTTTCATTGCAGGCTTGGGAGTCCCTGGGACTTGGGAATTGGGCGTTATTGTACTAGAGTGGCCCTTGCGTACTCCAAGATAAAAGCCAGACGAGACACCTACAATGAATTCTGTTGGCAGCGGGTTGTCCTAAAGAAAGTAACTCACATGTGAAATTTGACTGCAGGGCAAGTTGTAGAATGGGGTTACATTGACCTTTAGACAAATTAAATTAGAAATTAGTGATTTCCCAGGCTCTGATGGAAAAAGAAGATTAGATCAAAATTGTAAAAAACAAAGGTTGCAGCAGAATTGTTTTTTGGTTTGGCAACAGATAAATGTAGCTGTCTGCTGGACAGGGCTATTGTTTCCATTATACAAAGAGTGGGCTTTGACTCATTCCCTTGCTCACTTTAGGATTGCTTTTTACGGCTTGGCTACGGACTGCTTTACTTCTACGTTGCCCAGACCTTTTGTTTCCAATATACACAGAGTAGGCTTTGGGTCAGCCCCTTGCTCATGATTGGATGGCGTTGCTGCCCTTCTCAGTTGTCTCCTTGGTTTGATGACGTCCCTCCCTATTATTGTGTTTGTTCCATCCAGGAGTATTTCGATTTCAGTGTTCTGGCTGGTTGGCTTGGATCCTTCCACCGCTGAAGTTGCTTGTATTCAGGGAACTAATGTTTTATTTTTTCTCTAATGACTTTATGGGAGTGCACAGGTTTTTTAGCTTTCTCCACCTTGCTCTGCTTACCCCTTTCCTTTGACCCCGCCCTCTTACTCTCAGTATTGCTTTCCCTCCCCACCTTCTCCCAACATGTCTGTTGCTTCCTCCACCAATTTTCATCCTGCTAATTTTTTTTAATGCGCTGCGCCACTTCTCTGTTGCTCCTTCTTCCATCTTTGCTGGTTGCCTACTTCTTTTTTATATATTTTTAATATTTTTTTATTTGCAGCGTCCAACAAATATTGTGCATTGTAAGCAAGCTCCAAGTAACACTCAGCCCGATTATTTACTGGAGACAGTGCAGTACACCCTCAATTCAGGTGAACCAACTGCACTGTGGGAATAACTCCTGCCAGAGTACATAAGACATCAGAAAGTGATTGTTCTTTTCTCAACCACAATTAAGACACATTTTTAGGTCGAGCCTGGACAGCGCACGCGCTGCTCTGCGAGGCATGCTGTTTTCAGGTAGGGACTTGAAGCTCCGCCCAGTCTCTGCCCATATTTTTCATTGGCTTATGTCATTGTCCACTGTAAACTATGGTTGTTCATTGGTTAATAGGTTTAGTAGTCTCTCCTTAGTACCGCCTTATCTCATTTTTTAACCTCCCCTGGCGACACCACTTGTTATGTGTGTTGTTACTTGGTAGGGTTTAATTACAGCCTCCAAGCACTATTTTCTCAAACATCTTTCTCCTGCCTGTTGTTGCAGGCAGCACACGCTCTCTCCTAACGCTTTCTTAAAATTTTTATTGCACAGGCGCCGAACGCATTTGCAATGCAATAGGTCTCGCATTTACGAGAGTTTAAGCTATTGGCATTGTAAATGACAATGCCTTTTATTTATCCGTTTTAAAAACAACACATAAATAAAATGCGTTGTCATTTACAATACCAATAGTTCAAACTCTCGTAAATGCGAGACCTATTGCAGTTGAAATGCTTGCCACTATTGTCACAAATGTTATTTTACTTTCAGAACAACATGAGCTGAAGTTATTAGAATATATTACCGCTTCCTCCAGGAATTTCTGTCTGACACATATGGCAGATTAAGTTGGATTTCCGTGCTCGCCTCAAGTGAGCCTTGTCTGTTCTAAGCTAACCCCGTCTCTGCTGGCTGGTTTACCACCACTTCTTTAAGCCTTTGAAATTGTTATCACTATATTTGGAATATAGTGCTATATAATGCACCATTTAATGTATTCACTGAGGGTGGCATAATGACTATGCTTGCTCCAACCCCTCTCCTGGAAGTCTTATAAAGGTTCTTCTGATGGAAAATCTCCAAGGGTTGGATGTGTGCGTAGGAATCTTGGGAGATCTAGTCTTTGTTGGTCACTTTGATTGAAGAGATTAGACAACATTAAGAGAGTTCCATCACAGTCTCCAGATTGGGATTAGACTCGCACCAATTGGTGATATTTTCCCCACCAGTGTAAGAAAAAGTCTCATGCTGTAGGAATGTTAAAACTTAGGGGCTGATTTACTAAGATTTTACAGCGTGTTTGCGTCACAAAAGGGGTGCAAATCAGCACAAATCTTTTTTTTACGAATTACTTTTCAGCGCTAAATTTATTTAGCGCTGCAAATAATGTGGAAGTAACACAAACTACGTGCTGCTTTGCATTGCATAGCACCAAGGGGCGTACCATGGGTGGAGCATGGGCGTTCCCATGCAACCACCCAAGGTTTCTGAGGCTAAATCCAATTTACTAAATAAAGTAGAAAGGGTTTAGCGTCAGAAAACTGCATCCTTTTGAAATAGGCGCAAGAAAGGAGAAATACTTTCATTTCTCCTTCTTTTTCCGACTTTGTATACGTGGAAATAGTTTAAGTCAGTCTATGCATGCCATAGCAGTACAAAACCTATGCTTGACTCAGGTAGACAAACGTGCACTATGGCGCAAAGGTTTCTCCGTGGCGCATTGCCGCTGATTTCAGCAGCACGCCAGGGAAAGGGGAGGAGAGTGCCATATTTCAGTAAATTTGGTGCTCTCCTCCTCTCTCCTTTTCACGCAGCTCAGCATTTGCGGCTGCTGCACTGCGCTGTGTGAAAAAAGTGTCAATCTGCCCCTTCGTCTCAAACTTGTCCTGTTGTGTGCGTGATATTTTATGAAACTGTGCAGCAACACCTGTGATGACCTCATCATACATCCGTCTTTTTACACAGGACAACAACCTGTGCTGCAAAGGTGTCAATCATGCTCATCGCATCCAAGCAATACTTAAGACAGCCCAGATGGAACCTCCTAACCTGTCCCCCCCAAGTGACTGGGAGTCTGGAACCAATGGCATCGCCACATCATATAGCTGACGTCACTCAACTCCTAGCCTGGCGCTTCCTCTGCCTGCGCGTTCCCACACGTACATCCTGTGACGAGAACAAGGAAGAAAGAGGATTCTCTGGCCTGGATTGGCCTGGCTTGGACGAGTGTGGATGCACTCCCCACATCGTTCCTCTGGTGCGACTACCCAGCCTAGGCGTGTTGCCTCTTCTTCAGCCCCAGCAGCACCACTGTACATGCTATTGCCCCAAGCTCCTAACCCATCCTGAACCCATGCATAGCTGCAAAGTTTTCGTACAGCTTACGAGTGACATTTATATGGTTTCAGTGTGTGTGAGTGACACACCGCTGTCAAATGTGCACTGTGTACTGGATCTGAAATGGCTGAACCAGTTCATCCTCCAATGTAAAGTTCAAAATGATGTCTCCAGCAAATTCTGCCCTTCATCAATCAGGGGGACTTCCTGGCATCAGTAGACTTACAGGATGCATACCTGGGTCACCATTATCAATTCAAGGTATTTGCTTTTGGTCTGTGTTCTTCACTTAGGCTTTTTAGTAAGGTTTTGGCTCCCCTGATTGGTGTAATGCATGGTATGGGGATTATGATTTTCCCGTATTTAGATGATATGCTGATATCTGCTTCGGAAGTCTGCACGGTGTTGCAGGTTCATGGATTGTTGGTGAATCACAGAAAATCACGTCTAACCCCGACGCAGGATCTGACTTACATTGGGGCCCAGTTCGGGACTTTGGTGGGAAGAATCTTCATACATGTGGACAAGAGGAAGCCTCTGGTTACAGAAATTCAAGGGTTACTGTCACTGAGGTGTCCTCCGGTGAGCCATTGGTTGTGGCTTCAGGGGCTTATGTCTGCTTCTCTGATAGTGCTGCATTGGGCTCATTTGCATATGCATCCAGTGATTAATTATGTTCTGTCCCACTTGCTGCTGTGATGCCAGAATTACCAACAGGGGGTTCCAGCAACCCCATGAGTCCAGGAAACTTTGAGCTGGTGGTTGAATGATGTGAATCTGTCCCAGGAACGTTGTTTTTATGTGGAGCCTACACAAATGGTGACCACGTATGCCAGAGTGCTAGGTTGGGGGGTGGCCCTGGTGGATCTGTCTGTTCAGGGGAAGTGGTCGAGGGTTCACGCTGCCTGTTCTACCAACTACTGGGAGCTGAGAGCTGTTAATTTGAGTCCTCTTGGCATTTGCCCTGCATTTGTCAAATTATCATGGGCAGGTCCAAATGGACAATAGGGTTGTCATGCGGTATCTGAATCAGCAGGGGTTGCAGAGTGAAAACCCTTCCCTGTCTGAGGCAGGTTATTTGCAGCCGGGTGGAACAGGAGCTGGAGTCACTGTTGGCAATTTACTTGCACGGCAAGGAGAATGCGGTGGGGGACAGGCTAAGTCTGGAGCTTCCCTTCATGAGTTCACTCTTTGACATGGGATGTGTTCCTGACTTTGCTGGGGAGCTTAGGTCTCTGACGATTGATTTGCTTGCCTCGGCTTGCCTCGCTGGAGAATGCCAGACTTCAATGTTTCTGCGCGATTCCTCATTGTCAGGCATCATGGAGGGTGGATGCGTTGTTCTTCCCGCGGTCTTGGGGCTATTGCATGCATTTCCCTGAGTTCCTTTGATTCCTACGGTGTTGAGGAAGATTATGTTGGTCAGGGCTTTTGTGATTCTGGTGGTACCGGGGTGGCGGAGGTGCTCATGGTTTCCCCTCTTGTTGGAATTGGCGGTTCAGCCGTGCTGGGGGATTCTGTGTCATCCCCATCAGCAGTCCCGGCGTCTGTCTACTTTGCGTTCTTATGCTAAGCATGTGTCTAGTTTTTCTACTTGGTGTTTATGGAAGGGTTTTCTTGCTGATGACATATAGCCCATTAGGGTGCTGGATTTTTATCAGATGGATTTGAGTTGGGTTCATCCCATTCTACGCTACGGGCTCCAAGCACTGCCCTTATGGTGTTTAAGAGTCCTCTTTTTGATTTGGTGGAGCCTCTGATGTCTAGGTTATTGAAGTCCTTTGTACGAAACTGTCAAAAACCAATGTTCTCTGCTCCTCGGTGGGACTTGTCATTGGTTTTGCGTGCCTTGCAGGGGAGTCTGTTTGAGCCTCTCGAGTCGGTGGAATTGAAGTTCCTGACTTTCAAGGTAGTGTCCTTGGTGGTCATTGCTCCAGCCAGGTGGATTGGTGAGTTAGGGTCCTTTTTGAGATCTGCCTCTTTTTTTAGATTCTTAGGTGATAAGGCGATTTTGAGCGCTTATCCCACTTTCATTCCTAAAGTTGCTTCATTTTTCACAAGTCGGTGGAGGTGGTGTTACCTGTTTTTTTCCCCTGATTCTCAGCGTGGGGCATCTTTTGGATCTGAAGAGGGCGTGAAAGGTCTACTTGGCCAGGACTGAGCCTTTCTGTAAGGTGTATAGTCTCTTTGTCACTTTTAGGCCAGTGAGAAATGGCTTGAAGCCCTCAAATTGTACCCTTTAGTTGCCGGATGAAGCAGACAACTTTGATGGCCCATGAGTCTCAGGACAGGGTGATGGAGAACCAGGTTCAGGAATGTTCTACTAGATCTGTGGCTGCCTCTTGGACTGCTTTTTAGGGCGTATCCATGGAGGATTTCTGCAACGCGGCCACAAGGGCTACTCCTCATATCTTTATGGAGCATTACAGGCTGGAAGTTGGGGGTGGTGCGTCTGTTTCATTTGCTACTTCTGTTCAGCATTCCAGTGTGGTTTGGGGTACATAAAGGGATACATATGAACTTGTTTGTGTATTAAACAGGGTGTTGCAATTTCATACTTTGGTGTATGTGTAATTTGCATGATTGTCATGAAGCCGATGCTTGCTTTGGTATCAGCTCATCGTGTTATTACTGAGGTGAGGAAGACAGACGAGGAGTCAATGCCCCGGATAGTTACCGGTAATCTTCACTACTCTGAGTCGTAGTCTTCCTTGCCACAGTATAGTTTCCCACCCCTCCCCACCCTATTGCGCCTGGCTTCATTCTGTTGTTTGCTTTGTTTACAGGTGGAGCTCTGGGTGCACTTCCTTTTTACAGTGTGAATGGGGAAGAGGAAGTCAGCCATATTGGAGGGATGGGGAACTAGTATGCTAACTTGTTCTTGGAAGTTTCTGTAGAGAGACTCAAGCTCATTATGTTATTACTGTGGCGAGGATGAGTAGGACTCAGAGTAATGGAGATTACCGGTAAGTAACCTGGGCTTTAACCCTAGATGTGTGGCACTTGGCAGGGCTGCCCAGGGCCAGCGCTGCGCCTTCAAGTACTGCGCCCTAAATACCAGGAGCAGAAGGACCAGCACAAGGGAGTCTAGATCCTGGGGGTGGCAGGGATGTAAGGGAACATTTATGAAGCACTAAGTGGGGCATTTTGAAAAATAAATCTGCCACTTTGCACAGTGAAGGAAATTTTCAATGGAAGAAAACGAAACGATTGTAATTTGTTCCAAAATAAATTGTGAGCATCTCACGTAAATCGGGAGTGTTGGCACGTATGTGGAATGCAGAAGGCCATGAGATAGAAGGAACATTCTGGAAGCTTTTTAAACTGTGTTTATTGTAGCTTTCCGCTCCTTCACTTTAATGAGCAAAGAAATCCATTCGTAGTTTTTTTTCTCCAAACTTTCTGTTCCTAAATATTGCCGCATGTGTACATATTTACGCATCGCATATTGTGAAGTGTTCCACAAAAAATGTATTGCGAGAAAACTGATCATTTGAAAGAGAGCTACACAGGAAATTAAAACAAATGTAACATTCCTAAACATGATGTAGAAGTGTCAGATTTTTTTTGAAAAAAAGCTTTATTGTAACTTTTTAATTGGTGAGCAGATTAATTCTCCTGTTATTTTTTCCAGACTCCACCATTTGCCACTTAACTATTCCCAAATGCTGGCATCTGTACACACATTGCCAAGTGTTCCATCCTTCTCTTGCTAATGACACTTCCTGGCATGGCAGGATATCTGCCAACTACTACAAGCCAGGGCTGCCGGTGCCAAGCCCAGGAGAAAACATCTGCACGAGCGAAGGTGCCAGTGCCAGGCCCAGAACAAATTTAGAACAAGTCACGAAAATGGACTAAAAGCAACAAGTCGCATGAACTAAATTAAAGAAACAAGTCATACAGTGAGCTGCTGGGGGTGGGAGGAGGTGGGGGGTGTCTCTACACACAAGAGGATGTCGCGGAGAGAAACGCGTTGACAATAAAAAAAACACGGTGCGCACGAAGGGATTTATTTACAAGCCCCTTGCGCAGCCCGTACGTCACTTATTCCCATCATAAAAGTGACACAGCGGTGGCGCAGGGGGCTTGTAAATAAGCCCTCAGGGTTCTGATTAACGTCACTTCAACTACTGACTTTTATAGAATTGTTGTTACCCACAGTAAGCCAACACCGACTGTTATTGTTGAGCGCTTATCCTCCAAATGAGATGCTTGCCTTTGACCCTCAAACCACCATAATCACCAAGGCATCGGGCAACCATGACTAGGGACAACTCGTGTCTTGCATTGAATCCTACCCTCAGGAAGCCAGCATGGCAGGCGCGGATCGTCCATTGAGGCGTTGGGGCGTAGCCCCCCCGCCCGCGCCCGCAGCTCCCTCGGTGTCTCTGAACTTAGTTTACTTAAGTTCAGAGACGCCGAGGGTGGGGAGAACTAACTGACAATGCATGTCAGTCAGCATGACGTCGGACCGTGGGCGGTCCGGCGTCATGTTGACTGACATGCATTGTCACAAGCCAGGGAAAGGCAGCACAAGTGCGCATGAGTGGGCATGGAGATTAATTTTTACTCCGTGCCCAGTCATGCGTACTTGTGTTTTCACTGCCTTGCGCATGCCCATTAGGAGCCCCTCGGTCTCCTAATGGGCAGGCGGCGGGCGTAGCGTAAGCTGTGCCCTCAGCCAATCCTGGCGCTGCTGGCAGCGCCAGGATTGGCTGAGAGGGGTTGGCAGGCCCCTCCTCCAGTACCGTTAGTGAAGGCGCCCAGGGGATCAGAGGCGTGGAGCGGCTGTGAGGTAAGTTTAAAAAAAAAATATTTCATTCCCCCGTGCGCGACCAACCCCCCCCCCCCCCCCCCCCCCCGCGAGCCGCGACTGCGATAATATAAATACGTGCACCTGCCAAGTTGGACAACAACTGCATCCGTTATTTAAGCACCAAGGCAGCAATTCCATGCGTGATACTCGAGTTTTTTTTATGTTTTCCTGGCGATTTTTCACGCTTGTACTTGGCTGGGATTATGTTATTTACATGTGAGACAATGCAGTTTGATTTTAAATTTGAAAACTAAAACCGGTCCGACCTGAGCCCAGTCGGAGGTGGTCATGGTTACTGCGAGACTAATAGTATGGCTATTGAGATGACTGTATCAAAAAGCCACGTTTTCTATATTTCCCCCAATCTAATATTTGGCCGCGCATCGCGCATTTAACATATGTAGCGTGTGGACCAGGGTGAAATTCAGCATCATCTAAAATATGTTTTTATTGGAAATTATTACAATTATACAGAGTTTAAATTTTGAATTACAAATGAAGTTTGAAGTAATTATTTTAGTATGTTGGGGGCGCATTTCCAAATGGAAATATATTCTCCCTTTATCTGCAAAAATGCAAGATATTAAAGTTCCAAATCACTGCACATCAGAAAAATATAAGTAGAGGCCAAAACGACTCAAAGGCGTGTTCGTATATTTTGTTGTTTCGTGCACTAAGCATGGAAAATGCATGGCATCCTTATCAGTCACTCAGCTAACGGAAAATTAATATTTCTGAACTTGTAAAACCCGATTCAAAACGCGGGAACGGCTAGCTTCCCGCTTCGCTACTAATTTGAAAATATTTCGATTGTACTACATTTCTTTTTAATTCTGCTAAATTGTATTTAGTCCTATTTTTCCGATGTGAATATGTTGAACTTAAAAGAGCCACCATTGCCCTAAAGGCCCGGAATCAAGGGGCATGTTGGCTGGCACGCGGTTCTTTCTTTTCGGGAGGCAGGTGATGTTTGGGTCTTGGAAGCAATGGGACTTGTGTCCATTTCAGGGCATATTCACTAAGGGGCATAATTACCATTCATATGCGTCGCCCTGGCGCCACGCAAGGGAATCTCAACTGTACGTAACTGGCCCGTTATCAGTTTCCGATTGGACGTTTTCATTATTAAAAATAGTTCCTTGCAAAATATGTGCCAGTCTGGGGAATGAATCCCATCATCCCTGTTTTGAGATACTATGTTGAATGTCTTCCCAAGGTCACCCTGGCTCTCAAGAAGCATCGAGCCTGCAAACGGGACACTGTTATGAGCCTGGCATGTGTCTGCTATACCATGTATGCGAAATGTGTGTCTGGAATGTTATTTGTATGTGCCATGCCTGTTCCTCGTAAGAGATTAGAATGTATCGAACTTGTATTCAGGCAGTATTTAGTTTGCATGTTTCTAGGGGAAGTTTGATTCCTTACAGAGGCTACTGATACTTGTACGTGGATATGTGTAAACTTCAAAATGTTCTCGTGGGGAGAACTCCCTGTAGGTGGTTCTGGCTCGCTCGCTCGCCGCAGTGAAGTACAACAATTGTTTTACGCGCCACCACTTTCAAATGTCACCAGCTGCCACTGCAGCATGGGACTGTAATGGTTGATTCATTTGCAACGAGGTGCGTGATAACCAGCTCTCGCTTTGATAAATATAGAGATCTTCATTGATTGTAGTCCACACGGTGCAGGGACAGTGTGTTTTTCTTAAAAATCTGGCAGAAGTCACAAGTGCTATGGTGCGGGTTATAAGGCACTAGTAACGAGACCTCAGGGGCCTTGCACATTTAAAAACATGTATTCGTGCAATCTCTATTACAGAATCACATCAATCAATCATTTGTAAAGCGCACTAAATACCCGCGAGGGTCTCAAGGCGCTGGGGGAGGGGCCACTACTGATCGAACAGCCAGGTCTTGAGTATCCTCCTGAAGGTCAGCAGGTCTTGGGTCTGTCGTAGGCTCAGTGGGAGGGTGTTGCAGGTCTTGGCGGCGAGGTGGGAGAAGGATCTCCCGCCGGTGGTTGTTCTTCGGATGCGCGGGTCAGTGGCGAGTGAGAGGTCGGCGGAGCGGAGCTGGCCGTTGGGGATGTAGAAGGAGAGCCGTCTGTTGAGGTAGGCTGGGCCGGTCTTGTAGAGTGCTTTGTGTGCGTGGAAGTTTGAAGGATATCCTCTTGTTGACGGGGAGCCAGTGCAGGTTTCTCAAGTGGGGGGGTGATGTGGCCGTGGCATGGTACGTCAAGGATCAGTCGCGCCGAGGCGTTTTGGATGCGTTGTAGTCGTTTGATGAGCTTTGTCGGGGCTCCCGCGTACAGGGCGTTTCCGTAGTCGAGTCTGCTGCTGACGAGGGCCTGGGTAACTGTCTTTCTTGTATCTGTCGGGATCCATCTGTAGATCTTGCGGAGCATGCGGAGGGTGTTGAAGCAGGAGGAGGAGACGGCGTTGACTTGCTTGGTCATTGAGAGCGTTGAGTCGAGGATGATTCCCAGGCTGCGTGCGTGGTCGGTGGGTGTCGGGGCTGCCCCCAGTGCCGTCGGTCACCAGGAGTCGTCCCAGGCTGAGGGGTTGGAGCCGAGGATGAGGACCTCCGTCTTGTCCGAGTTCAGCTTCAGACGGTTGATCTTCATCCAGTCGGCGACGGCCTTCATTCCTTCGTGGAGGTTAGCTTTGGCGGTGATGGGGTCCTTGGTGAGGGAGAGGATCAGTTGAGTGTCGTCTGCGTAGGAGATTATGTTGAGGCCGTGCTGTCGGGCGACGTGTGCGAGCGGGGCCATGCAAATGTTGAACAGTGTCGGGCTGAGGGTGGTGATATGGAATGTACTTTGTTGATATTTAACAGGACACAAGCACTGTGTTCCTAGGTACATCCATTGGAGGTGAGTGACCATTCAGGGGTCCACCCCTCTTTTCTTTTTCTTTTTAACCACTGTACATAAATTGCACGACACTAAGAATAGTTAGTATTTTTCTTATAGGCTGTGCTTTGGTCTGTTATCTTTTTAGTCCTGACGAAGACCCGCTATGGTGCATAGTCAATAACACGTGATCATAGAGTCGAAACATCAACATGACTATGGAAGATCTAAGGATATCCTGAACTTGAATTGTTTGGACATTTGACTATACATGTTTCATGTTTCCATGTTTGTATGTGTAAACGCTTGGAATATTAAATTTTTCATGTGATATATGATAGTGACATTTCTTTCTGTGTCGTGTTTCGAGGTTGATAGAATTCTTTCTGTTGCAGACATTTCGTTTGATTATCTCCCAAAAATGTCTCTCATTCTGTTGGTAAGGGACTATTTTTTGGCCCTTATGATCAATGCCTAATGAATAGCATAGCTCCCAATTCTTGATGGAGAATTGTATCGCCCCACAGAACCTCTTGTAGTTTGTAACTGTATACCCATGTTCTGAGGGATACAGGGCAACCCCTTTATACTTAATGGTTCGGAGAAGAAGCAAAAGTACGAAACATATAGAATCTACTTATATAAAAAGCTGTCCAGCACTGCATGCACTTGAATTTGCTAGAAATGTGAGTGAACACACTACTCAACTAGACTTACCGTGATGTTTTGGGAACACTAGTCCAGGCATGCCGAGTGTGCACCTCTTTGTGTAAACCAGATGATTGCCCTACTACGGACGGCTTTTATCTCTATCAAACTCCTGACAGTCACCGAACCTACATTAAGAAATGAAGTTGATATGAATAGAGAAGGGGGTACTGTAAACAGTATGACTCTATGGAGAGAGTTTACCCTGTGCCACACTGTCTGTTTGCAAACAGTGAAACCCTCATGAGAAATACACTACAGAGTATTAATAAGTACCTACTAAGAACAATGTACACTCTATGTAACACTTGGCAAAGAAAGACACTATTTGCTTAAAATAACCGGGGTATGAAGGTGCTAAAGATTACACAGCCTGCAGCCTTCATAATGCGGTAAAAACTTTACATCTAGCCTATCTTCCGAAGCAAAACAACACATGGACAGAGCTCAATACCTGGTGCGCACAGTCTTCAATGTTACGTAGAAATTGTCATGCTGACACAATTTATATTTAATAAGTCAAGGTTGCTTACAATACTTAGTATGTTGTATGTAGAACCTTTGCAAACCTTTTCTGCAGAACCTACAAACTTGTGTGGAACATAATGGACACAAGTTGTCAACTGTGATCTGCACACATGGTTACTCTTCAATGTAAACATGTATAACGTGTTCAAAACCTCTACACACCCATAACACCCATAATGCATTAGGAGCACAAGTGTTTTGTAAACACTTACACCCATTAGATGTAGCCAGACCCTACAGTCCACCCTACGCTGTGCATGAACAAAGGCTGTGTGTGGCATGGGGTTAGCTGCCTGAGAGGGGGGGTCAGCCTGAGGGCTTGGCCATAGGCCAACCCCGTACCCAACCCCTTGCTGCACACGGCAGAAGGCAGTGTGGGGCGGGGGTTGGCTTTACGTACGCTAACAAAATATTACTTTAATTTTAGAAATACCCCTAGTAATTCACCAGAAGAACTTCATTGTGCATTTGCAATTGCCACAACCGGATCGAAGTACATTATTCTCAAACTTGCTGCACGTTGTGAAACGAAATGAGTGATAGTTTTCCTGATTCCACATTTCCATAGTAATATTTAGAATACAGTTTGAATTTTGAGCACTAGGCACCTTATACCCTTATATCTTGGAATAGAGATTGGAAGTAAGCTTAACAATGCTCCCTGAAAGCTAATTTTGTGATATTTTAGAGTTGCAGCTTGGGTACATTTGTGCTGCTGTCTGGCTCTCTCCTGGCTTTCGCTTGGGCTTAACTTGCAAAGCTTAGGGCTAGGGAGGATTTAAAAAATCAGGCAACGCTGCTTCCCACGAGTTTGTAAATGCAGTTCCTAGGGATGCAAGGAAGATGGGTTTGTGTGGCCATCGTGGGACCTTATGGCGATGGCCACATGAACAGCAACACGCGCTACAAAACGCGCGCCACTATTCACTTGTAATATTAAGACGTCTGCCTCATATATTCATCCCAGTCACTGGCATGAATGGCAGTGTGGCTGCGACTACTTGCAAACCCTCCTCCTGAGAAGCGATAGGCTTGTATGGGAGGGGCCTGCAAGAGAATAGCCCAGTGCATTGTGAGGCTGCCAAATGCCATGTGGAGCTCTGCCTGCCAGCCCAGAGTGTGCCCTTAGCTGTGATGACAACAGAGCTCTGCTGGCCTCCAGGCCAAAGAGACATAGAGGGATCACTGTTCGCCAGGGAGCTCGGCGTACATTCCTCTGCACGCGCGCACCCATTCCTCGCGCGCGCCCATTCTAGTCAGCGTGCCAGGGGTAAGCAAGAGCAGAGGGCCTGGGCCTGCAATCTGAGGCCTGAGACATGGCAGCACAGGAAGCAGGTCATGGGGTATGATGGACTCACATAGGCTGGCGAGGAAGACCTTCCTGCAATCACTGTGACGTCAGCTGGTGACTACACTATGGAGTAAACTACGCTAGACTTGGGGTAAACTGGCCTCCTCACGTGAAACTATCTTCTTGAACGTGCACAGAGGGAATTATTTCAACGAGAGCACTCTCAAAGATATTGAGTAGAAAATGTGCAATGAGCGTTTATTGCTGCAGAATGTTTAAATTATCGATAAGTATTGGCAAATATGTCCAATACGCTTCTCCTTTAAATGTCAATTGATGAGCTGTTATCTTTGCCAATGCTTGTTTGCATTTGCATTGCCAAAAAGAACCAACAATCAAAACGGCTGCTCATGCATGCATATCCGGTCACACGTATCATGATGCATTGGACGCCATTTTGCATGTTTTTTAACCTTGAATTTACTGTTCCAATGTTAAAGCAGGAAATTATAAAACAATCTATGAGCACATTGCAGCACAAAGTAAATGACGCCAACATCCGGTTGGCAGTGTGCAGCTTGCAGACCCTTGCCAAAGCAATTTAATTTAAAAAAACACAAATAAATAAATAGTGCAGCAAGCTGAGGTGTGAGGTAGCAATGAATTAATCAGGATTTTTAAGCGCTGCTTATCCCCCGTGAGGGAGCGGGGGGGGGGGGGTTCATATACTGGGCGTTGTCAATCGAACAGCCAGGTCTTCAGGCTGGTTCTGAATTCTTAGCGTGGGGGAGGTCTTGAGGTAGAGGGGGAATCCGTTCCAGGTCTTGGCGGCCAGGTAGGAAAAGGAGCATCCGGCTATCCTGCTGCAGCGCTACCGAGGAGTGTGGGCGTGAGCAACGGATAAGCTAAAATTAAAACGTAAATGCACTGCCCTCATGTCAGCAGCAGAAGGATAAAACTTACTACCTAAAGGATAGTAAAGCAGCAATGCACCAGGAGTGGGACAAAAACAAGAAGAGGAAGGAAAGCTATTCAATAAAGAGCTGGGAACTGAGATAAACAAGAAAACCATACAGTCATGAGCAAGGGGTTTACCCAAAGCCCTCTCTATGCATTGGCCACAGCAGGTCTTGGACAACAGCAGGCAAGACCTGATAAACAATGAAGCCCTCATTTACAAACCCCTTGCGCCGCCGCTGCACCACTTTTGTTGACATTTGTATATGGCTGGTACTAAACTCAGGTGGCATGGTGGGTAAAAGAACGATGGATTTAACCCAGGTCTATTGTTTGAGGGTGAATGTATGATTTATTCAGCATTCCGTCCATCATTTGTTTACATAGCACTTTTCGCCGTAAGTGGGATGAGTATGCCCAGACGTGGGTCCCTTGCTCACTGTGCCATTGGATTCAAGCTAGCCTGGCTGTTGAGGGGTGATACCCCAAAACCGGTCCCAGGATGCTTGTTTCTGGACCAGGGAAGACCTGGCTTGGCAACTGTTCCCACGAGGCACAGGGTCAAGACTGATTTGCATATGGCAGGTACTAAACTGGGGTGGCGAAGTGAGCTAAAGAACAATGGATTTAACCCTGATCTCTTGACTGGGGTGAATGTTTGATTTGTTTCACACTCCGTCCATCATTTGTGTGTCTTTTGCTGTATTATAAATACAGCGTATCCATGGTGTTGCAAGGGTATTTCACAAAGGCGCAGGGAACTTGGCGCATCGATGCTGATGCGTCAGTTTCTTGTAAATGAGTACCAGAGTGCGAGTTGCTGTTCGATGATTCCATTACAGCTTCAGGATAAGTATGGATTACTCCTTGAGGATTTCATTACAATATCCTCGATGATTCAATTACAGATTCTGTATGGTTAGAAATTACTCCTCAATTATTGTTTTGCATTGCAATGTAATTGCAGTAATATAGCATTTCACCCCCCCGTTGAGTGCAGATCGATAGCACGCTGCTCCTTTGGAGCCCCATTAATGGAGTAGCATGTCAGTCCTATAGATGGTTAGGGTAAATGCTGTGTGTAAGGACCAGAGTTGTGCTCTTATCTTGTTTTTGTTGCGCCACCTATGCATGAACTCAAAGTGAAAAGGAGCAAGTGATAGGATGCTCAAGCATAAGAAACATGGGGCCAGAGCTAAGTACATTGGATTCTCTAAAATTGATCGCAATTTGCACACAGCTTTTAGCAAAGCTAACAGTATTTTGCAAACCGACATTTGTAATATTAGGTCAATTCATGGAATACTGAATCACAGTGGATCCAATTCGACCCACCTCATGCGAATCCAGGATATTGGGGACTCCCACAAAGCTCTATCCTAGATCATTTCTGATAGGAGACTAACAGTTGTTTTAGGAGAATTTTCTTCTAAAGAAAAATCGATCACTAGGGGTGCACCTCAGCGGTCATCCCTTGCCATTTTTATTATATCTGTATCACCCCCTGAAATCCCTGATTGCCTCCTATGGAATCGCAACTATATCCTACGCAGACGACACACAGTTGATCCTCTCCCTAGACAAGGGGTCAACTGGTCCTGAACTCAATTTCCAAAAACATCTTTCCAATGTCATTTCATGGATGCAAAACAATCACCTCAAATGCAACTCAGAGAAAACAGAAATTCTTTTCTTTGGAAAATCAAACCTTTTCTCTCCCATACAACACCTTATCACCGGACACGGTCAAAATAGCAAAGAATCAGGGGGTCAAATCTGACACCAAATTATCCTTCCAACCTCAAGCGGCGGCGGCAGTAGCAGGGATGTGTTTCAACTTAGATTAAAACCCTCAAAATATTATTCCACTTTTTTCCCCTTACCACCACAAAAAACGTAGCTTTTGCCCTAATCACGTTGAGACGCGGCTACTGCAACAGCTTATATGCGGGCTGCTTCAAACAGTTAATTCATAGGCTTCAGATGGTCCAACACGCAGCAGCTAGAGTGGTGCTACTGCTTCCTAAGCGGAGCACAGCAGCGGCTGCAATAAAAAAAGACCACATTGGCTGCCAATACACACATAAAACCTTATTCAAGGTCCTATTGCTGGTCTTCAGAACATTCAAGGCCACCGGCCCAAAATACTTCACAGCTACATTTAGTCACTATAAGACCCAGAGAATAATGAGATCCTCAAATGCAAATCATAAGAAGCCTCCTCCCTTTAGACTAAAAACTCGAGGTGTAAGTCCTTCACGGTGTTAGGCAGCAACGCATAGAACCAACTGCCAGCTTACCTCCGCTTCATGGACAAGGAAGAAACATTAAAAAACACTTTGAAGACCTGTTTTCTCCAGGTCCCGGACGCACTCTGCCACTGCCTTATTTAAATCGATCCTTCAGGTTCTATGTTAGGGTTCACAGTGTCCCATAGCATAGCGCCATGATGCTCAACTATGAGTGACAGTGAGCTTTAGAAGTGCAATACTCATCATTTATGAATATTAATAAAGTAGGTGGCAAATTATGACCTGCTATGATTCGCTGCCATTACAGGGATGGTGGATTGCCGCGGTCAGCAGACAAGCATGTATCTGAATGATTTTATTAAAAGCAATCTTTTTTTGCAGTTGTTTCTTTTAAAGGATAAGGAGATGTGTTTACAAAAAAAAAGAGAAAAGTTTGTAAAACTAATTTTAAGAATAGACAGTGGTTTGTTGGACCACTGACCTACTGCTAAAAATGTTTGAGCCTATTCGCAAAGGGGATGGGGTACCCTGGGGATCCTCGTAGTTTGCAATTGGATTACCACCTCCTTTGAGATGACATTAAAATATCAACTGCATTTTCTTTGCAAAACATCAATACATACCATAAGGAATAGCTAGTTAGAAGGGACGCATAAACACGTCACTTCCAAATAGCAATATCTTAGGGATTACGATACCCATTTAGAGATTCGGTAACATGTTACTAAATCACTAAATGAGTTTCGTTCATTTCAAAAACCACATTTTCTTGTTGCAAACTCTGCACTTTACTGAATCTATCCTATTCTGTTCTATTGGGATTTATATAGCGCATGGCTACCCAGAAGCGTCCCAGCGCTAGCATCCACAACACAGACTGACAGTCAATACTCATCGCAACCTCCTAATCAGCGGAGTGGAGGTTTAAAGTGCTTCCTGAAGGTAAGTTCATTGTCCATAAAGCGTAAGCTATTAATCAGGGTGTCCCAAAGTTTGGGAACGGGGTAGGAAAAAGATCACCCCACTCTTCTCATCCTACGAATTTGGGGCACTCCCATGAGTCGCTCATTAGTCGACCTCAAGATCCTACCAGCAGTGCACAGCAACATTACAGCTCGTAGTAAGGGTGGACCCTTTACATGAAGTGCTCTGTGTGCCATGCACAGAGCCTTGAACTTCACCCGTTGTTCGATTGGCAGCCACTGGAGTGTAACCAAAGCACTCTGAGCTGATAGGTGTCTTGGAATGTTGAGCAAAAGGCGAGCCGCCGTATTTCGTACAACTTGTAGTCTTTTAGTTACATATTGAGGAGCCCACAGGGAAATCACAGGGTTTGTAACAAGATGATTCCATTACACCTTCAGGATGGATAAGACTTATTCCAAGATGATTCCATTACACCTTCAGGATGGGAATCAACCTTTACAACGCAGTCATTACAACGCACTACCTTTACAATGCAGTCATTACAACGCAACATCCTTTACATCGCATGCCATTACAACGCAGCCATTAAAACACGTCACAACAAAACATGCCATTACAACGCATTTCACTACAACGCATGCCATTACAACGCATTATAAGGTAAGCAATGGGGAATAGTAATTTTTAACCCTACACTATCCAACACTTACCCTACTGTTGCACTCACTGGAGTGGGAATAGTAATTGTTACCCCTACACTATCCAACACTTACCGTACTGTTGCCCTAAAAGTAATATGCAATGTAATGGTATGCGTTGTAATGGTATGCGTTGTAATGGAATGCGTTGTAAATGTAGTTTCTAAAAATGCGTTGTGATGGCATGTGTGGTAAAATCTTGCGTTGTAATGGATGTTGCGATGGAAAATGCGTATTCCTGGATGATTCCATTAAAACTTCTGGGTGGATAAGGATTTTTCCTGGATGATTCCATTACACCTGAGGATGGATGAGGCTTATACCTGGATGATTCCATTACACTTTCAGGATGGATAGGCTTATCCCTGGATGATTCCATTAAAACGTCAGGGTGGATAAGGCTTATTCCTGGATGATTCCATTACACTTTCGGGATGAATAAGGCTTATTCCTGGATGATTCCATTACACTTTCAGGATGGAAAGGCTTATCCCTGGATGATTCCATTAAAACGTCAGGGTGAATAAGGCTTATTCCTAGATGATTCCATTACACCTTCATGGATAGATAAGGCTTATTCCTGGATGATTCCATTACACTTTCAGAATGGATGGATAAGGCTTATTCCTGGATGATTCCATTACACTTTCAGGATGGATGGATAAGGCTTATTCCTGGATGATTCCATTACACCTTCATGGATGGATAAGGCTTATTCCTGGATGATTCCATTACACTTTCAGGATGGATGGATAAGGCTTATTCCTGGATGATTCCATTACACTTTCAGGATGGATGGATAC